>NC_092814.1:258377800-259670300 GCF_023375885.2 Dermacentor andersoni | reverse complement strand
TCCGTAAAGATGGTTAACCAGTGAAGCTGAAACGTGCAGCCTCGGTGTTTATCACTGGGTTAATCCCGACGCTTCATTAAACGACGGCTTGGCAGGCTGCTGGATCCTCGGTACGCAGTTCCTGCTTGCGCTCAGCTGCAGGAGCCTGTTCTTGTGCCCGGGCTGCAGCATCAGCGCGGCGCAGACGAGGTTGTTCCCAGTTCTGCTCGCGGCGTTGCTGATCGAAAGCTGCCTGCTCCTCAGGAGTACATATGACGCGTGGCCTACCCATTTCGAAGCCGGAGAAAAACTGCTGCGCGGGCGCTTGGCTGCGATGGAGAGCAACAACGTCACTACTGGTGCAGCCAATCGCGCGTCTCTGTTTCACCTTTTTTTTTTCACGCATGCGCATGGGGTTGCGCCGGAGGAGTTTTCGGCGTACAAGCGACAGACGGACGGACAGACGGATGAATCGGCTAGCCATATACAACTTCGATGTAAAAGAATAATTTAGGGCGCGCAAACGCTCATAAGTGAAAGAAAAAACAAACGAAACATAACAACAAAGGCGAGTCACTGCGCAAAACCGTCCCTATATAGTATTTCGCGCGCATGTTCGTACTTATAAAAAAGTGTTTTACTGCGCTGAAAGCTGTTCTTCCAAGGCTACTAACTAAGTATGGCCCAAGCATTGTCCCAAGGGGCAATGGATGATTTTCCAGAACCATAAGTTTGAAGCGCATCTGTTGCCTTTGCTGGACGTATAATGGGGAGTCCATCAGGACGTGGGCTCTGTCCTCATCCGCCACTCCGCAGCAACAAGACTGAGAGCTTACATCAAGGCGAAAGCGGCGGAACAACGCACTTCGCGGTATCTTCCTATATGCCCCGAGTTTCAGCCGAGAGTCTACGGCATACAAAGTCGATCTTTTGGATTCTTCACCGAACCATGTCGCAGATGATCTCCTCGCTGAGTGTTTTCGTAATATGTTACCAACTTCATTTTCTGGGACAGTGCAATGTTGTATTCTTCTCCATGTTCGTGTGCACGTTTCGCCAGTTCGTCCGCTCGTTTATTTCCAGTTGTGCCGGTATGACTGCGAACCCACTGATGTGCAATTTCGAGACCGCGAGTTTCCGCAACTTGTGTCAGCTCAGCAATTCACACGATTATCACACAATTCACACTTTTTGCCTGAACGTTGAAAAGCAGCTCAAGTGCAGACTGTGAATCTGTGTACATGACCGATTTATGTGGAGGCTGACTAGTCGCAATAAACTTTGTCGCTTCCAATATTAGGTAGAGTTTTGCCGTCGTTGGTGTAGCAACAGGATAGAGCTGAAACATGCGTTGTACGCTTAATGTCGGTATAGCAAAGGCACGCATGCTGAAGTGTCTTTAGTGCACGAGCCATCTGTGTACTCCTGAATTGTACTCCTGAATTTGCGAAACTTTAGAATGTTTCTTCATACCCTCGATATGTACAAAAACTAGTACCTCTGGATATATCCATCCCGACAGTGACTCATCGTTGTGTTCAACAATGCCAACGACTGATCCGTACCCAACCAGTTGCGAATGTAAATTACACCCGTTTATCAGTGGCAACATTTCCGATAACTTGTGGCGCTGATGCTGAGCAAATATAGAAAAAGGAATGCCGCAATGTCTTTCTTTCTCTCAACACAACTAGTGATTGGTATCCTGACTGCAACTTCGTTGCAATGGCTATCCGTCAAGCGGCAGTGCTCGATGGCGGAAGGTCTAGGACAAATTGAATTTGCATTTAGGTGTTTTATTTCTACAGGTGTCTTTAATTCGGAAGTTTCGCAGTTAACCCTGTGATTACGAGCATTATATTGCGGACGCGCAATATATACCCTGACGCCATGGCCGGTTTCGACAGGAACTTTTATTTGGAGATAACATAATTGACTCTGGTTTCATTTGAAAAAAAAAATACAAAGATTTCGTGGCGATGACTTTATACGTTGGAGCCGCCTATAGTCGGGCACAACATTAGAAGGCAGCGGCATTTGCCCTCCAAGGCGGATGCACACGAGCTTCCACTAATGGGCACGCACTCTAGACTGACGTCATGAGCCCTACAGCTGGTGGCCCCGCCAACGGAGAACAAGGCCGCCCACGCTTCGAACTGGCCTAGACTTTTGAGCTGGACTATTTCTTTAGTCACGGAGGAAATCGGCTGCCGCACTTCCGCACCCGACTATAGACACTACATATACTCATCCAGTCATCATTGAGCCTTAGACTTAGGTGGATGTGTCTTTTAATGGATATGCAGCTATTTGAAGTACAGCTCATACTTTATTCAAACAGAGGATGGTGCGACATCGCACCATGGTACCTGCCGAAGTGCACCACTATGTGGCACCACGCTGTTTAACCCAGAGCTGGTGGCCTTGTTGACTGCCTTCCACAGTCCGTTAATGTGTCGCTCTATGTAGACGATATCTACCTTTGGGCGTCCGGGATAACGCGTCTCGGGTGCGTGTTAGAATCCAGAAAGTGGCCAGACTAGCGTCAGACTACGTTCGAGGACGAACCCTGGATGTGTCCTCCGAGAACTGCTTTGTAGCTGCTGTCACGCGCAATGTAATGCGAGCGTACGGCATTTGAAGTAATTGATAGGTAATTATCTATACAAAGGTGCATCACTTTCTAGGAGTAAAAATCGATCAGAACCTGCCCTAAAGCGCTCTTGCCTACTAGTTGAAAAAGAAACTATGGGCGCTGTAACATAAAGCTATTCAAACTTTTTCAATTCTGCAATCAGTCCTCCGCGATTGGTTAGAAAATTGTTTGGACCACCCCCACCTCGCCTGTATGTCACATGATGTCACGAAAACCGCGATAGCTCCCCATCTGATATGACGTTACACACTGGTTATGAATGATTGGACTGCCCAACAACAAAAAAATAGTTATTTCTGATTCGACGCCTTTCCGCCATTAGACCTCGGCTATTGGTCAAACATTTTAGGGCTGCACCCACTTCACCTGCCTGTCACGCGACGTCACAAAACCGCGAAAACTCACCACGTCAGAGTGACGTGTACGCGGTAAAGGTGCATTGATATGCCGAACGAAACAATTTTTTTTTCTGAATAGCCGCAGGCTGCCCCGTTCCGAAAGGAATAAAAGATGGCTGCCGCCGATCGCTCAGGCACTGGCTACTCGCACCTGCCGGCGAGCATGGGTTTATTTGCGTAAAATAAAACATTTTGCGTGGACGTGTATCGTTCTCGAGCACTTTCGGCACGTTTACTAGTTCGCTCTGCCAACTCTTCTTTGCTGAGGATCCGTTTTAGCAGTATTCTTAACCTTCCGTTGCATGCCGCTGAGATTTTCAACCAGCCATAACAAGCTAAGTAAGGGAAAGCGGACCAATCCCAGACGCCGGCACAACCCTCTTCATCCGGTTATCGATTTTCAGTGCAGTGGCTCAGCCCCATCGAATCCCTCTCCACTTTCATTTCATTTCATTTCATTTATTATTCCCTCAAAGCCTGTGAAGGCTTTACAGAGGGGAGTGGGTTACAAGTAAATTAAACAGTAAGTCTTAGAAGAGAAAAATATACAACATAAAAATACAATTTGACAAATTAAGCAGGAATACAATGAGCAATTACAAAAGTTATTACAATGAAAGGACAAGATAAACAAGCACGTTAAACAGCATTCTAGCAAGTAATGTTGGTTAAGGCATCAAGAAACAAAAGATTATTGCTGATGGATACAATGTTGGCAGGAAGGTGGTTCCACTCTAGTAATGTCCGAGGTATGAATGACTGGGAAAATGTATTTGTGCTGCAAGAAGGGACGTGAACCTTGTAAGAATGATCGATGCGACGAGATACGTAGTGTGGAGTATGGATGAATACGTCACGCAGTATTGTGTGGTGAAAAATTTTGTGCAATAATGATAAACGGGAAACTATACGTCGAGCTACAAGAGATGAAAGAGAAAGGCTAGTTTTTATGGCTGTTACGCTGACAGTTCTGTTATAATTCGAAAGAATAAAACGAGCAGCGTTATTCTGAACTAATTCTAATGCGTTAATTAAGTTTAGGTTATTAGAGTCCCAGACTAATGTAGCGTATTCTAATTTCGGGCGTATTAGTGTTGTATAAAGCAATAATTTCAAAGAGTGTGGAGCCTTAAAAAAGTTTCGCCTTAAGTAACCAAGAGCGCGGTTAGCATTGTTCACTATATTAGTAATGTGAGTTGCCCCAGGTAAGGTTGTATCTAATATGAATTCCTAAGTACTTGTACGAAGTTACCTGTTCTAAAGGAAGGTAATTTAAATAGTATACCTGAGAGACGTTAGGTGTCCTAGATACATGCATAACTTTACACTTGTTAACATTTAATTCAGTTAGCCATAAACTGCACCTTAGATATTATATCAAGGTCCGATTGAAGACGGTTAGTATCACAATCTGTAGTTATTTCTCTAAAGATAACACAATCATCCGCGAAGAGATGAATGTTAGAAGTTACTTTTGAAGGGAGGTCGTTAATATATATTAAGAACAACAAAGGACCGAGAACCGATTCTTGGAGCACCCCGGAAGCAACAGAGCACACCGGTGAATTGCAGGCGTTAGCAGTAACGTATTGTGAGCGATGAAAAGAAAACATTCGATCCATTTTAAAAGATTAGCATCAATATTCAAATGGGTTAGTTTGTGGACTAGAAGTTTGTGACAGACTTTATCGAATGCTTTTGAGAAGTCTAAAAATATGCAGCCGGCGCATGATGAACCATCAAGAATTCGATGCAACTGATGAGTGAAGGATACAAGTTGAGTCTCGCATGAGTATGATTTCCTAAAGCCATGTTGTGCAGGTGAAAAAAATCTGTAATCTTCAAGAAAGTCGACGAGGTTTGTGAATACAATGTGTTCTAGCAGTTTGCAGCATGTTCTGCTAAGTGAGATAGGGCGATAGTTGGTTGCCATGTTTTTATTACTAGATTTGGGGAGCGGAACCACTTTCCCGACCTTCCACTGATAAGGTAAAGCACCTGTGTTGAGCGATTGTTGAAAAATTTTGGTTAGTGTAATAGAACTGTATGCGGAAGTGTTTTTTAGGAACTTAGTGTTAATTAAGTCAAAGCCAGATGAAGAATTGTAGTCGAGTTTGTCAATAAGTTTAGCAACACCAGATGTATGAATTATTACTGGAAACATGACTGGATAATCATAGTTACGTAACTCAGGAAGTTGATTATTTAGAGCTCCCGAAAAATTCTTGAGAAAGGCTTCGTTAAGGTAAGTTGCAGCACCATATTTAGGAACGGGCTGCCCAGTGGAGTCGTTTAGTAAGATTAAGTTATCAGAAACAGGCCTAATTATTTTCCAAAAATTTTAATGCTAGTTTTAAGAATAGATGGAAGAATAACAGCAAGAAACGTACGTTTAGCAAGTTTTAATGCTTGAATATATTCGTTAGAAGCCACCTTACATGTATGCCGCCCAACGAGAAGCACTCGAGGACAACTTATCTGAGCGGTCGATACGCTTTTTACGGTTAGAAAGTCGTTTAATGCGAGTGTTATACCAGGGGGTTTGTGGTTTAGAAGTTAGGATATGGCTGGGAACATATTTGTTCATTAGTTCATTTGCTTTATGAGCAAACAGGTCCGAATTAGTTTGCACATAACGGTCATCAAAGTTAATCAGGAATGTGTCAAGAAACGTATGTAATTAGCTATTGATGGCATCGAAGTTTGCTCTCCTATAGTTGAGTATTGTTTTCTTTTTCTTGATATTTTTTGTATGGTTGGCACTAATGGTAAAATGCATAGCAGAATGGTCACTCAAAGGCGGAAGGAAGGTAATGTTAGAAGTTAGTTTGGGCTCAGTTGTAAGTACTATTCCGAGTTGGGGGGGGGGGGGGGGTTGAGTGACCACTTGCGGAAAGGAAAAAGTGGACCATAAATGTAAAAATTTGTTGGCCTGAGACGAAAAAAAGAGTAATGAAGGAGGCTGAGTCTTCCATTTAATGTTCGGAAAGTTAAAGTCGCCTAATAAGTAAAGGGGCGATGATGGAAAGCGTGATGATACATTATTAATTACATCATGCAATTCACTAACAAATGTGGGCGAGGAAGAAGGAGATCGGTAGCATACGCCTATAACTAACTGCCTTCTGGTCATGAATGTTAAATGAAGCCCAGAAAATTTCGAGATCAGTGGCAACAGAAATTCGTGAAGAAGGAATGTCGTTAGAAATGGCAAGTAGGACGCCGCCTCTACGACTCGCAGCACGATCCTCCCTATAAATAGCGAAGCGATGGGCATCCTCAAAGATTTCAGAATCATTAATGTTGTTCGAAAGCCACGTTTTTGTCAAGTCAATAATGTGTGAAGAACAAGTGTCAATCGCTTAGGGCAATGAAAAATATTTGTTCAGCACACTTCTAATGTTAGTAAAAAAGATGGACACATGGTGTTGTGAAGTCTCTCCACTTCCGCTCTCGCTCCGCTAGGTGAAATTACCCGCAGGAACTATCTTCCTTGCGCGTTGGCCCTGCGACCGACGGTTGTTCTTTCACGCATTTCATATCGGCGTCAAAAACGTAGCACCTGTCGTTCATAAGTAGTTCGTCCTATCTTAGTTTAAACGCAGGTGCACCGGGCTGATTTTTTCCAGACTCGGTAAGATTTCCCCGAGCGAGACGGGTTGCGGGGGAGCAATCTTCGCTAAGAGTGATATTGCTTGTTTTGAGATCATTACGTACTGAAAGAACATTTTCTTTTATTTTAAAATTCGAGAAATTTACAATTACGGGTTGGCATTCTCCCGGTGAAAAAACGCCTAAGCGATGAGCACGTTCAATTGAGTCGAATGAAAAAGATGGAAGTACGGTTTTCAAAGCAGATATAACCTTGTTCTCGGTTTGTTCCCATGTTTCTTTAGCGTCTGGAATGTTGCGAATGATTAGGTTATTTCGCCGAGATCTGTCTTCAAGCTCATTGGCGTGAGCCCGTAGAATTGCGTTTCTTTCTTTTAGGGCCCCACAGTGCTCTTCAGAGTAGACAGTACTACACACTGTGCCTCGAAATTATTGCATTTTTCTTCCATATCGTCCATCCGTTTGCTCAATACCGTGAATTTCGCTTCCATGTTTCTTTGGCCATTCTTGATAGCTTTAATATCGGCGGCTTCTTCGGCTAAAGTTTTTGAGGACTGGAGTGAGCGGGTGTGTATGTCTTTAATAAAGCGAAACATTATCTTCATTTGTTCTGCAGGGTCGTCAGGCGGTCTTTCAATATCAAAAAGTGTGTCCGCCCTAGTACTAAGCCCAGGGTTTGTCTCAACATCCCCTGAACAGTTCAACAATAAGGCAAACGACGAAGTCAAGCCTTCACAAATGGTCTCACACAACACCCGTGGGCACGGGAACAGCACTAAGAAGCGGTCATCACTCTTTCTCGCGTATAAGGAAGTTTAGTACACACCTGCACAGGACAGAAGCAGAGGTTACGGGCCATGCCGAAAGTGCTGCTCGAGTGCCCACTGAAAGTGAAGTTTCCAGAGAAGCCATTTAAATGTCCCTTGATGGTTGATGCAGTGGTCGATGTGGTTCGCGCACGGAAGACGAGCCTTGCTGATGACACCACGGCAGGAAAATGCGCGTCGACGTCGATGTAAGCACAGGTTGTGTCAGGAAGATGCGCGGAAACGCTTTCTAAGCCGGTGAGTGCGTCCGTTGATAGCGCCAGCAGGAGTGCGACAGCAGCCTGCACAGAACAGAAGCAGAGGTTACGGGCCATGCTGAAAGTGCTACTTGAGCGTGCTCCTCGCCTCTTATCAGCCAATTAGATAAGACAAGCCGCTCAGTGTAGGCAATGTTATTCGTTTTTAAAGCAAGCAAAAGTGACCTCCTTTAAATGAGAAGAGCGTTTGATTGGTCCCTTCAGATAACCGTGCGGGTCACCGTCCGATACTTGCGTCGGCGGTTACGGAAATTCGACATCAGGAGATTGGAGAAAACATATTGGAATAGCTTTACGTTATAGGGCCCTATGACCACTAACGTCCTAAGATTTTTCGCGGGAAAATCGTGGGGCACGAGTTGCCTTCCGTGCGAGCGATTCAAATTGGACAACGCAGTGTTAATGGGTTTCCTACGCTATAGCTTACCTGTGATGAGTGGTGGGAGCTGTAGGAGCAGCCTTCATGTCCTCCCCTCTGTGCATGCTCAAGCTTTACGAACATGTCTTAGCCTTCCCAGCTGTATATACACGGCAGTATCAATAGTCCAAGCTCGCTCATGATTATACCATCAAGACGTATGTTCTTGTCGGCGCTTTGAGAATGCGCATAAGAGACAGCGCTAGTCTTCAACCACATCATCTGGCTTCTCTTATTGCGGATAATAACGGTATTTACCGGTATTATCGCTGCCCACCGTGTAACTTTACCATCGAGCTTCAAGCCTGCAGCTAGACCGTCTTTACCACATTGTGGTGCCTGCACTCACCAAGCCAGCATCAGCATTCCTGGCGTCAAAAAAGAAAGATGAGATGTCATATGTGGCCCTTGTAACTAACCGTGCTACTATCACTACATGAAAAGCAAATTGAACGCCATCGCGTTTTCGCGGATATGTCCGGCACAAGCTCAGCTGGTGCAGCGGTCGCCCCGCGAGATCCGTCATCATAAGATTCATTTGATAAGAGGACGAAGTCGGGCTAGTTGGTTAGACATTCCGAGGAAAACAGCGCAGCAGCAGGATCAATGAAAGACTAAACAAGACAAGCGCTGTCTATCAAATCAACTGCTCATTTATTCGCAGGAGGGCCTACATACACCTTTGCAAATTTCTAACCAGAACGCACGAGAGCGTCGACCGCACGGCTTGTCAGGGGCCTTGTAAGGGGAACTTCTGAAGAGACCAGCGCAGCCGAATACGTACGAACTGGGAATCGCATTGCGCGCCCGCACCTGCTGTCTCTGATCCCGCCGCCCCTCACCGCTACAAGGCAACTGACGCGGCATGCAGTCGATTCTCGCGTGTTCTGGTTAAAAAATCACAAGGCATGTATACTTGGCGGAAATATATCAGCGATGCGCGGCTGGCGTTGTCTACAAGATACCGCTACCTTGTGGAAAGTCATATGTTGTACAAACCGAATGGTGTGTAAAGGATCGTGCAAGGGAACATGAGCTTTCAATTAGAAATAAAGGGAATGCGTATTTTCCTGCGAGTTGTCAAGCTTGCATGTGCGTTCGAGATTTCCAAGAAATCAAGATTTTGGGTAAACGCTAAGATACCACTGCCCGGGAGCTTATAGAATCATTCTATATACCTTTCAGAGAGAAAGAATGCGTGAGTGGCACATAAATTTCTCTAATGAATAGTGAGAAGTGCTTTTTTTGCGCGGCTTGCTATTATAAGCTGTGTTCGTGACAATGTGATCACATGGTTTCACGCACGTGCGATTAAGCACATATATTGACGAGCGACGAGGAATAAAGTTAGTTGAAGGTTAGCGCTGGTCCGTCTCTTTTACTACGTCGTTGTGTTTAACTTTGCGCATTACATTTATTTTCTCACGTATTAGAGATATTCAACGTCACCATCTGCGTGTTAACAAAGAAAAGAACACAAACAATGAAAGAAGGACCGGACGGAAACACTAGGGAAGCGAAGTGCAGTTTATCAGGAGGATGAATTGGATGTTATTTGACAACAAAGTACAAAGAAAAACAAAAGGAAAACAGTCAATAATCGTACATCGCTACGAACCAAAAAGACAACAGCAGCAAAATTATAGGTAACAGTGGCAATGGACAGAAGATGAATAGTAACAACAGTGGATTGGAATAATGAGATATGTTAGAAGTTAAACTAAATCCGTAGATACGATACGTGTGAACTGGGTGAAGTTAGAGTATAGTAAGCGAGAGAGAATGTAGTTATCACCGCCGAAGTGGAAGGGGAAAAGAGCAGAAAAAAAAAAGGTCAGGAAGGTTGGGCATGATTGTGCCCAGTTGTTTACACAACGTTGAATATAGTGCCCAGAGACAAGTGATGGGCAGAGTACTGGACCAGTTGGACAATCGTCCACTATCAGAACTGAAAGCTTTAGGTCAGTGCTCTGAAAGAACATCCGCGTTGAAGGCCTTACTCGCGTTATTAAGGTTCCTGCGGTCTACGGGGCTTAACGATAAACTTTAAGAGCGTCGCCCACTACCGCTCTATAGTGTACGCGCTTTGTTAGTGCTTGTCTCGCTTTCTCCCTATCTCCCCCTTCCACTCTTTTTCTCTTTTTATCCCCCTTAACCCTTCCCCCCGTGCAGGGTAGCCAACCGGAACTACCTCTGTTTAACCTCCCTGCCGTCCTCTGTATTCTATCTCTCTCTCTCTCTTGGAAAAAAGCAAACGGGGTCGCAGTAATGAGAAAGACAGAAAAGGCAGTTAATGAGCGCACGCACGCAAAAGCTCACCACACAGCCACAGGGGGTCGCTTATCATGGTCGTCTTTGACCGGTGACCATTACATCGGTAATATACAGGCTAGCAATGCAGGCAATCAAATTAAAGCTTCAAGCATGGGCAGAGAATAATGGCATTTTGGGAGAGCTTCGGAATGGCTTCAGAATAGGTAGGCGTTTGGATGATAACTTGTTTGTTCTTACTCAGTGTATTGAAATATCAAAAGCAGAAAGCAGACCGTTGTATGTGGCCTTTTTATACATTATAGGGGCCTACGACTACGTAGACCGCAACATTTTGTGGGGTATTCTGGAAGGGGAAGGCTTAGGTAACGATTGTCTACAGCTTTTCAGAGAGATTTACCAAGAAAATACCGTTTGCGTTGAATGGGAAGGGATGAGGAGCGAGGAGAAAGTTCATATCAACAAGGCACTGAGGTAGGGGTGCCCTTTATCCCCGCTGCTGTTTATGATGTACATGGTGAGGATGGAGAGGGCGCTAGAAGGCAGTAATATCGGGTTTAATCTCTCATACAAACAGGCGGGTACAGTAATAGAGCAGCAACTCCCAGGTTTATTTTATGCGGACGACATTGTGTTGCTAGCTAACAAGCAAAGGGATTTGCAACATCTGGCTGATATAATAGGTTTGAAATTTAGTGTTAGAAAATCAGGTGTTATGGTATTCAATGAAAACAGCGAACAGACAGTGGAGATACAGGGCCAAGAAATACCTCGGGTAACAGAATATAACTTGGTATATGGATGAACGAAGGCAATAGGTATATGGAAACACAGGAAAAAACCATAACAGTAAAGGGGAAGAGAAGTGCAGCCATAGTGAAGCACAGAGCGCTATGGGGATACAATAGGTACGAGGTCCTCCGAGGTATGTGGAAAGGTGTAATGGTTCCAGGACTTACTTTTGGAAATGCGGTTGTTTGCTTTAAATCAGGGGTACAGTCAGGACTCGACGGGAACCAAAGGTCAGTGGGTCGCCTCGCATTGGGCGCTCACGGGAAGACTACAAATGAAGCTGTGCAGGGTGATATGGGCTGGACTAGTTTTGAAGTGAGGGAAGCTCGCAGTAAAATTGGGTATGAAGAACGGCTGAGCAAAATGAAAGAAAGTAAATGGGCTGGGAATGTGTTCATGTATCTGTACAGGAAAAACATTGATTCCCAGTGGAGGAAAAGAACTAGGATGCTTACCAGCAAGTATGCGGCCTGTAAGGTGGGCAACACAGCAACAAAGAAGGTCAAGCGGAAAGTCAGAGAGGCTGTATTAATCTCATGGGTGGCGGCAATGGAAAAGAAACCTGCCATGAGTAACTACTTAAGAGGAAAAAACGAAATCAGGAAAGAAACCATTTATGATAACTCAAAGGGAAGCTCATAACTTTTCGAAGCGAGATCGGGATGCCTTAGAACACGCACCTATAAAGTGAGATATAAGAAGGAAGAAGAAGCATGTGCTTGCTGCGGTAAAGCAAGAGAAACGACGGAGCATGTTTTATTAGAATGTGCAGACGTCTACCCAGCGGTCGATTTAGGCACCACTGGCTTCCTTGAAGCCCTCGTGTTCAGCGGGAGCAGTGGTAAAGCAAACATGTCCGCAATAGGCATTAGTAAGAGGTGATTGGAAGATTGGTGGAAGAAAAGTAGGGAAACGGCAAAAGACGGAGACGTAAAAAAGCACAGTTCGCAATAGGGGATCAGAAAATTTGGGCGTGGTAGTTCATAGCGTTTTTTTTTTCTTTTTTCATTGTTTAACCTAGCTAGGATATTAGGCAGTATAGTAGCAAGAGCTTGGTGGCGCAACCCACCGCCCCGTTCGAAAGGGGACGCTCATAACATCCATCCATCCATCCATCCCTCCATTTATAATACTCAGGAGCACTTAGTGGATTCTTATGTAGATCGTTCCCGAGCTGAGGCTCACAGAATCATTCGTTTCATGAGCAGTCCATCGTCTGAGTGAGCTGGATGCCGCGAAGATAAAGGACAGCCGTCCTTTATCTTCGCCATGAGCAGTCATGAAAAGACAGCGACAGAGTACTTGCAGTAATGGAGGTGATAGACCAATCTTTGGGCTACTGCGATTGGATCACTTCGAAGCTTCCAGTTTATAGAGGCCGCCATACGAAGCTTTGTCCCTGCTTTCCGGAATATGTATTTATTTGAATCAGCCAGACAAACTGAAGATCGCCGCTTTTTTTTCTTCTTTTTGTAAGGCCTCAGCACACTTTTTGACGGAGCCTCATTAACTTTGCAAATGTCAATTAAGGAGGTGCACAAACCGTCGATGTGTTTCTTTATACATACGCGGCAAAGATTACTGTAAATGACAGAAAATATCTTGGCAGCTTTATTTCCAAGCATTAGACCGTCGAGGGGACTGCAGGTCGCCATATTATAAGGCGTGCACCACGAAATACTCCACACGGCAGCCAATCGAATCGCATTATTATCACGAGCATTTTTTTTTGTCTCGTTGTATTCGCCAGTCTCTCCTTTCCTCCTTGTTCACAGTGATAGAAACGTCTTAACGGTATGACGTTGATGGCTTGCCAAAAATGATAAAAACATCACCGTTAAAATGATGGTTGGCTTTTACAGTGTAGCCATCTCAAATGCGATCTTTGGCCCCGAGGCCAAAGATCGCATTTGTAGTGACTTCACAGGTGTGAATCCAAACATTTAGGGCCCAAAACTTATTTCTGGTTGTGTCATTTCGTTCGAGGTCCGTTCAAAATTCTTCATGGTATGTGTCACAGTATTTGTGTAGTTCTTGCGGCCCTGAATCTTATTCTAATGGGTGGAGACGATGGTGTTTTCTCGCCATTAATATGGGACATGTTGTTCTCGCCCGCAAATCTTTGTCACCACGTTACGCGATGTATCGCTTCCTTCTCCTCTAAGCGCTTCTGTAGGCTTCCGCTGGGATGCCGTCTGGTTCATCTGTTTTTCCATTTGAAAGAGCCAGCAGTTACGGGATTTTCCAGTTCTGAATTAGTCTATTCGTACATCTGCACCATCAAGATTACACAGGTGTTTAGCATAGTAATATGTTGGCGGCAGGTGCAATAGCACGTATTGAATAAATGTGCGATAGTTAAGCTTGAGCAACGCAGAGGCGTGGGCGCGGAGTTCGCATATTGTTTCGTTCTCTGCTGGTGGCGCCGCGCCAAGGATTTCTGAGTGCTCTTCTGCATGGTGTTGTCAGCGCTCGAACAGCAGCAGTTATAAACCCTCCTGACTTTATGCTACGCATAAGGCTAAATGGCAACAACCCATCTACCATAGGGCTTCCCCAACAACGAGCTATAGTTAGAACGACGAACAATATCGAACCGCACCGACAATCCGAAGCAAAAAGATAAATCTAGCTCACCCGAGCGTATGGTTTACAGCAAATGCAACGAGATAGATAGATAGAGAGAGAGACAGACAGAGAGAGAAGAAGAAGAAGAAGGAAAGGCAGGGAGGTTAACCAATGTCTTGCCCGGTTGGCTGCCCTACACGTGGAGAAGGGAAAATAGAAAAGATAAGAAGGAAGAAGGAGAGTCATTGTGCCTGTACTCGCAGATGAAAGTTCACTCATGTATATGTTCACTGATGATGAATGTTCACTCACAAGCACTCACATAGTACGGTTGACTTCAAATAGGGCATTAGCGCTTTGGTGACCTTGAGCACACTAGAGGTCCGTGGCCAAGGTCGCAGGATCTTAGCTTCCGAGAACGATCTGTTGTCTAAACAGCTAAGACTCATACGCAGAACATCTTGTTGAGGAGTTGCAGGTTGGACAATGGCACAGAATGTGCTCTGTGGTCTCATCCCGTACGCAAGAGTTGCATGCGACGCTGTTGGCCATTCCAAGGAGGAATGAATAAGCGTTCGTGAATGCGACGCGCAACCATAGGCGTCACACTGAAGTTGCTTCACGACGGGAGAAACCGGGTGGCAGGCGAAGTAGCATGTCAGGTTTCAGTGAATATAATGTGTAGCGTTGGTAGCAAATGCAACGGAGCTAGCCAAAGAGAGAAGGCCCACATTTCGGCCAGCCATACTTTCGTTTTCACTGTCAGTTTTCTTTGAGCAGCACTCTACAATTTTTTCATCATTTCCAGTGGTGCCACAAATACCCTTAAGACATGTCGCGTCAGTTCTTCATTAGGCAATTCGTGTCCTCCGAGTAGGCATACTCTACTTATGCCTTCCTTGCATGAGCCAGCGTGACCGTGCAGATCCCATGAACCCATATAACGACGGAGTCCACACCTAGATGCCTTGCGTTTTGTGTTTAGCCCTTATTGTTTTAGAAACCTCTTTTTCTGCCCGCTGCTCACACCAACTTGTAATGGTATGGCATGGTATGGTAAAACTTTATTGAAGTCCTGCAGATCGTGAGTCATCACGAAGCGGGTCGCTCCCACGTGGGAACCGGGAGGCCAAGTCTCTCGGCCGCATCGGGGACCTACTGGACATGCCTCCACACTATTCACATGCATGCCATACCCACATCCAGCTTCAGTGCCTCCATTATTTTGTTCTTTTTGTAAACTCCAATGAGTTTCTCTTTAATGTGCCCTGACAGATGAATCTATACTCCATTCCTCCTTTGCTCGATGGTACTTCTGTTCAGCGGATATTGAGTCCTTATCCTAGTTGCCTTGCACTGCCTCTTTTCCATCTTGATTCTCAAACGAAAGGAACATCGATCCTGTTTCTTTTCACCGTGTCGGCAGTATTTCTCTTGCTCGTCGTAAAGTTTTAAACATTGAGCGAAGTAATCCTCAAAATAACGATGGACCTGCTTCTCGACTTGCACCTTTTTGTTCCAAGATAGATTTAGTATGTACCCGCCGTGGTTGCTCAGTGACTATGATGTTGGGCTGCAGAGCACGAGGTCGCGTGATTTAATCCCGGCCACGGCTGCCGCATTTCGATGGGGGCGAAATGCGAAAACACCCGTGTGCTTAGATTTAGGTACACGCTAAAGAACCCCAGGTGGTCGAAATCTCCGGAGTCCTCCACTACGGCGTGCCTCATAATCAGAAAGTGGTTTTCACGTGTTAAACTCCATAATTTAATAACTTTTACAACTTTTAGATTTAGTATGCATATTGGGGACAGTGGATTACAGTTATGTTGTAGAGAAATAATAATACAAGATGGAGCGAGGCTGAGTTTATGTCCAGTTCAAGTTTCAGGCTTTGCCCATACAAGTGCCCATTCACAACGCAGAACACGTTTCCAAACGAGGGCCCTATAACGTAAACTATTCCAATACATTTTTATTCTAATCCCCTGACGTCAAATTTACGTAACCCCCGACGCAAGCAACGGCTGGTAACCCGCAGCGTTGTTTGAAAAGCCCAATCACACGGGATTCTCGTTTATAGGATGTCACTTTCTTTTGCTTTCAAAGCGAATAGCATTGCCTACACTGAGCAGTTTTTCTTATCGAATTGGCTGAGACGAGGCGGAGAGCACGCTCAAGTGGAGAGAGTTTCGAGGGGGCCGAGCCAGCGCACTGAAAGTAGATAACCGGACGAGGAGGGTGATGCCGGCGTCTGCGATTGGTATGCTTCCCCTTACTTAGCTTGCGGTGGCTGGTCGAAAATCGCGGCGGCGTGCAACGGAAGGTTAAAATTGTCATTAAAACGGATCCTCAGCAAAATAGAGTTGGCAGAGCAATGTCGTATAGGTGCCATAAGGTCTCGATAACGTTATAATGGCACGCAAAATCTTATATTATACGCAAATAAATCCATGCTCCCCGGCAGATCCGAGTAGCCAGTGCCACAGCGATTGGCGACAGCCATCTTCTATTCCTTTTGGAACGGAGCAGTCTCCGGCTATTCAGAAAAACTTTCACTGTTGTTCGGCATCTTAATGCGTCTTTAACGCGTACACGTCACTTTGATATGGTGTTGTGACTGGGGGTCCGAAGATGTGGAAATTACTTTGCTCGTGGAGGAGTAATGGAACGTAAGGCTGGGCCCGATGTCCAGGGCGTTTTACAAACAAGTTTATATTACATATTTACCAGAAGATTCGGGACGACGGCGAAGCGTCTTCTTGGTAGAACGCTTCTATCTGTGTTCTCTGGTTTCTGGCGAAATCTTCGGAATTTCCTGGTGCCTCGGCTCCCGCTCTTGTGGCCATGGACGCGGAGCCTTCAAGAGGCCCTCGTGGCCAGAGGTCATCACGGCCGTCCTTCACGAGGAAGAGAGGAAGCATGCTCAGTGACACCGAGGACACTGAGCTGTACTCCGTGTCGGGCGAAGACTCGTCGGATGATAGCTTCATCTTTGTCCGCAGAAAGAAGGCCAAACAGAGGATTGTCACGGCGAATATATCAATGCAAGCAAGCACGGCGACTCTGAAGTCAAGGCCTGAACGCTGGCCTCATGCCATCGTGTTCGTGCGTGAGGAACCCTCAAGCAACCTCCGATTGCTGAACAGGAAAGAACTATCTGTTTTCTTGGAAGGGGTCGTGCCGAATAAAATTAAGGACATTCGGATAAATACGCGCAAAGATGTCCTCGCCATCGATGTTTCCGACGGGAGTGCGCTCGAAGAACTGAAGCAAATCTCGGGGCTAGGACGCATCAAAGTGCGTTCCTATAACCCGATGAACGATGCATCCACAGCAGGTGTAATTTATGACATTGATGTCACCATTCCCGACGCGGTCTTGCCCGCCCTCGTCAAACCAGCAAGTGAGGGTGTGGTCATCACGCATGTGAGCCGCCTTGGAACTTCGCGCTGCGTCAAACTGATTTTCAAAGGAGATTGCATACCACCTCAGGTCAATGTCGGTCACTTCCGACACCCTGTTCGACCATTCGTACAAAAGCCTCTTCAATGCCATCAGTGCTTTAGGCTTGGACATGTCAAGGGGGTCTGTCCAAACTTGTTACTGTGTCGCCGGTGTGCTGAACCTCAAGCGGAGGACACTTGCCGGTCTACTTTCCTAAAGTGCGGCAGCTGTAATGGTTGTCATGTTACCTCGTCTAGGGACTGCCCTCGCACCATGAAAGAGGTCGCAGTTCTCAAGCAAATGGCTCGGGACAATTCATCACACAGGGAGGCTGCTGAAATGATCCGGTGTCGACGTCGGCGTCGCCGAACCTCCTCAAAAAAGTAAGAGACGAAAGGAGAGGGGCCCTTCCTTTGTAGCACCCACATTCTTCAGACAGGCCACAAAGGGGCTGAACAGCACAAGAACGTCAGCTGAAAGTAATCTTTCTCAAGAAGGATGGCTTGCGCTTCCGAGCCAGCAACTTCCCAAAGAACCACAGATTGTCAAACCCGCTCGGGAGCCTACTCCTGCCGCTGATGACACGCCCAAAGCAGATCATCAAGTTATTTCAATGCTGCGTCCCCGCATCGATGCCATTCGAGTGATTTTGTCGAAACTTGGAACTACGTCTGCTCGAAGTGCACTGAAAGTACTGGAAGCCTTAAGCCCACAGCTTGAATCACTCGAATAGAGGCATGGCCAACCATCGCCCATCCTTTCGAGAAGAAGTCAAGGCAGCGTCAATCATACAGTGGAACGCAAGAGGACTAAAGTCACGCCTTTCAGACTTTCGTCAGTGTAGATATACTAATTTGTTGCCAATGATTGTCATATGTGAACCTAACGTGTCAAAACCAGTCAAATTATCGGGATACGAAGCTGTTATATCTGCAACAACCGATGCATGTAGCAATGTCATCGTTTTTATTCGTCGAGAACTGACCTATGTTCGCCAGCCGATTCCGCCTAACAGTGAGAACCAATATGTTTGCCTAACAATTTAAAAGGGCAAACTTGTGTTTACCCTTGTAGGCGTTCATATATCGCCTTCAAATAATTTTGATTCCAAAAGATTAACGAACATCTTGTCGGTGTGTCCTGCTCCATATGTCATCATTGAATATGTTAATGCGCACCATATGGCATGCGGAAGCACAAGGACAAATGCAAGAGGGCAAAGACTAGCAAACTTCGCCTGCAACCATGGCCTTTCATTCCTGAATGACGGCAGCCCAACTTTTATACGATGCGTGAATTATGGCAGCTGTCTTGACCTAGCTTTCGTTTCCAGCTCTTACACAAGATGTGTTAAATTGTTTTTGGATATCGAGACACACGGGAGCGATCACATTCCCACATACCTTATCATCAAAGGGATGCCGAGGTCCTTCCCACGGAACACCATTCGATTAATTGACGGGACTAATTTCACTTCTACCATGGAAGATGCTGTGTGTGTATGTGTGCGTGAAACTTTGATTATCCGTAAGGGGTGACACCAGAGCTCCGGTACTTGTCGAGAGGGCTTGTCCTCTGGATTAGAGGAAACATTCAAGTCTGCAATGCGAGACGCCACGCGCACGGTCATGGTTTCGTCGAAGCCCACAGATTTGGATATAGACTTGGAGCGGCTTCGTGCACTCCGTCGTCGTGCGGAGCGGTGATACCGGCGTACAAAATCCATCGATGACCTTAGCGCAGCCAGACGACTACAAAAGACAATTCAACGTCGCATAGATAGATTGGCATCTCGACGTTGGACAATGTTTTGCCAGTCACTAGACCCTCGAAAGCCACTTTCCCACATCTGGAGAACCATACGTGGTCTGCGTTTCCTCCCTGAACAACGCTTCCCATTCAAAGCACTGGCGCTCTTCCAGGGGCGACTGGATGCTGATGTTGCAGAAGACTTTTGTGCAAGGATCGCTGGCCAAGCAACCGGTCCAGGCACTCCAGTCCTCAGTGACATCCCTGTTTCGCGTGACTGCCTCATTGATTTTCCTTTCACAATGGAGAAACTTGAAGCGGCTCTTGCTCTATGCAGGCGTTCTTCATCCCCGGGACCAGATGGAATATCATTAAGAGAGAGATGGACTCTCTCTTAATGCGCGCTTGATTGGGTCGCCGACAGACCGCCTTTGGACCACGCTGAGCACAATGGGTGTAAGACCTACATTGCTCTCTGCCGTGACCTGCCGCTCCGTGTGCTCGCGGCTTGCTGTCTCGTCCCTGAGAGGGAGGCCGTAAACGCGGGCAGAATACCCATTCTCCCTTCATCCTCGCTCTCGCGGCGCATTTTACCTAAGTGACTGTTCGACTTACCTGGTTCCAAATCGCATGTCTCAGCCAAGTTGAACTTTTCCGCCGCACCCTTACTCGCAGAAGCGCGCCCTCTCCTGTCGTAATCAGCCTTTCGCGACGCCTCCGTTTTCTGAATCGCCACAATAAACTCTTCTCGGCTCTGCGCGATGGCCTGTTCCTCTGGCTCACGCGCTGCGATGTGGCGTCTTCCGCGAGTTTTCGATGCACCGAACACTTAGCTCCTTTGACCCTGTGCGGTATGAAAAAACTTTGCCTTGCCAGCTGGTCATCGCATGTGTCGCTGAAAACCCCGAGCGTCGGGTTCCTGCCCTGCTTGGCCACCCTGGAATTCTCTCCATTTGGCGATTCCGGAACGTCGATCAAATTCGGTGGTACGAGGAAGGTTTGCAGCGCCTCCTTTACACTGTTAGGGCTACTGAAACGAGCCTGGTCCCCGCAAGGAACGCCTTTCTGAATCGCCACTGTCTCTTCTTCACTCTCTATTCTCGGCAATGCCAGGGAACCACTCAAGTGCTGAGGCACGAGGAAAGTATCCAGCCCTACACTGACCCTCATAGGGTTGTTGGAACAAGCCTCGTCCCGCAAGGGGGCTCTTCGGCATGGCCGCTGACTCGGTGTCGGCGTTCGACTGCATTGCGCAGTCATCGATGCTGGAGCCCTGAGCGACCACCACCACCACCATCTCCGCTCCGTTCTGCTGCGTAACATCTTTTCTCGGCTCGGCCGCCACCTTATCCTGGTCTAACCTAGACGATTCCGGAAAGTCGCCCATGCGCTTTGATAGAAGGAAGGTTTCCAGTCCCTCGTAAACCTTGTCATCGCTTCTGGAACAAGCGCCGTATTCGCAAGGGACGCCCTTCGGAATGGCCCCTCTTTTTAGACCGGCGACGGCCTCGCTTTGCTCACGCTCTGTCTGTGAGGGTTTCTCCACCTCGCACTTTTCATGCTCTTCCTTCACTGGCGCAACCTCAGTCTCTTCCAAAGTGCAAACTTTGCACTGGTCATTTTGATCTTGTCTCTCGATATCCACAGAAATACCGAAATGGCGCAACAATGCCTGTTTAGCCAGATCGTACCTCTTGAAGTCGACATCAGAAAGGCGTGCTAAGCAACAGGACACGTCATAGGGAAGTACCCCAAACAACCTACAGACCAAAAGTCACGGTCCAGCTGTGCCTCCGCGTAAACATTGTCGAAAAAATCTAGAAAACTTTCTATCTTTTCGCCGTTCTCGAATACGTGCAGCTTAGACCGTGCACGCAGCGCCCTGAGATACTGGATTTCGCTGTCAATTTCCTCCATCCGTATTCTGTGCTGTCGCTTTCGCTCATACTCTTCCCTATTGCGTTCTTTATCCCGCCTTATGCATTCACCCTGCTCTTGCTTTCTCTGGTACTCTTCCCTTTCGCGTTCGCGTTCCCTCTGGCCCTGAATATCCTCCCAAGCCTCCGCGATCTCCTCGTCATCTCTGCTGCTTGCCTCTATCGCATCGATGACCCCCGCCTTCTTTAGCTGCTTCCCATAATCGATCCCGAATTCCTCGCATATCGCGTTTAGGTCCGTTCTGCGCAACTTCCTATAATTCATGGCTACCTTTCTTTTGCCGACAAGTTTCTCAAGGAATTAAGCGTAGAAGCAAGATATACTTTAACAAGGCTTCTAATACCCTTGTTAACAGGAAGAACCACCTTAAGCCTGGCAACTTTCAAGGAGAAAAGGTCGTGCACTAACCATACCGAAGTCGAAGCGCTGCGCAGACTATTTCACGGGGGGTCCGAAGATGTTGAATGTACTTTGCTCGTGGAGGAGTAAGAGAAGGTGGGGCTGGGCCCGATATCCAGGACGTTTTACAAACAAGTTTATAATACATATTTACAAAGAAATTCAAAGTAATACATAAATGGTTCAAGAAGAAATTGTAGCAGCCGATCTCTCCAGGCGTCCTTCGCTCTTTTTATCCCCGGCGTGGTCATTGTTCAGTCGCCTCCCCCAATCCGGCGTCAGGAGACGAGACCGGTGACATCAGGTCCCACCGATCCGAAGGTCTGTTGCCCTTTCCCTCCGATGGGGGCTTTGTGGGAAACACACGCACATCACTGGGCACAAACAGGGAAAGGGGGATCGTACACTGACTCAGTCTCCGGCGTGGACACGCCACTTTGGGCGGAAGACAGGTGATGGACCGTATCCTTGCACTGACCGCATCTCCGGCGTGGACGTGCCAATTTGGGCAGCTGACAGGTGAAAGACCGTATCCTTGCTAATTGCTCGAACCTCTCCTGACCGAGGTACTCCCGTGCTGGCCATAAATCATCCATTTGGGAAACCATTTTGACGAGGCCGTGGGCCCGTTCCTCATAATCGCACTAGCCGTGACCGGAAGTTGTTGCGGGGTGAACGGCCGATCACAACAGTAGTGAGTTTTCGTTGTTTTGTGACGCCGCGTGACAGACAAGTGGGCGCAACCCAAGAACGTTTGACCAATAGCAAGTGGTAAAGCGACGCCTTTTTCGCTAATGGCAAAAAAGCGTCGAATCAGAAAATATTATTTTTATTTCGTTCGGTCTAATCATCCATAATCAGTGTGCACATATCATATTAGATGGGGCGTTTTCGCAGTTTTCGTGGCGTCGCGTGACATGCAGGCGCAGTGGGTGGTGACTTAAAATTTGTTTGACCGATCATGGAGGGCGGATTGCAGAACTTGAAGAGAAAAAAATAGAATAGCTTTACGTTATAGCGCCCCAACTTACCAACATGTTTATCAACGTGCTGATCAACTTGTCGGTCAGCATATGTGCTGCCAATGGTAACAGTGTTGCTCCCTGTGGCAGCTTGCAGCAACAAAAGCGAGCGACTATTTTTCGGCGAAAGGAAGCACGTACGTTTTAGCTACTTATTTTTTGTTATTCCGTGCACGCCTCATGGCGTGTGCTATGTACTTCTAACATTTCCCCTTTCGTCCTGTTCGTGAGGCGTTCAAACGCGACATGTGTCATTGTGTAGGCGTGGCTTATTTCAGAAGGGAACGCCTGACCCTCCAAGTCATTTTCTACAAAGTATTCTGACGATCTTTCCGTCATGTAATGCGCTGCCACCCCGAGCTCTTCTCGCATATCTCCCCGGTGAAGCCGCCTATACCTTGCTTGATTTTCATATTATATTTTATACGATCTGCAATGACTCCTTCTGTGTCACGTGTCATGGCATATGGTGCGCACACAATAAGGCACGCTCAAAGTGAAGATGCAGTCATTAGTAATGAGGCATTTCATCGCAAGAAATCTGTGACGCATGGAGACGCGGTAAGACAAAGTGGAAGCCAACTTGTGCCATTCGTGATTTTCGAAACATGTCTTTCAGTGTTACATATTCTTGTCACAACTGGAGTGACAATCTTCTCGTGTGGTTACCAACAGTGTTGGCCAAATTGCTGGCCCGGTATGAATACGCCCTTATGCATGATGTCCTGAGAATCATTTATGATCCCGTGGGCTCGCTTCTCGACAGTCCGCACTCTGTTCCGACTAAGCGCAGATAATCGGCATTGAATGGCCGACACAGAAATGGACGCGAACAAGTGTACTCGCAGAGTATCGATCATTGTTTGTTTCACGCTTTGATATACGCCACATAATCGTCCAGATCACGCCCGTCGCGCGTGTGTTATATGCTCTCATGGCGTTTTTTTAACGCTACAGCCCTTAATGCTACTAAATATTTTAGTGTACATGCAAGAGTGTTTATGGCGTATGTGGCGCGTAATTTTACCTGCTGTCTGCATTATCATTACAAACCTACAAAAATATATAAAATAAACCGGTTTAATATATATAAACCGGTTTAAGAGTTGGCATGCGAACAGCGATACCGGCAAGGCTCTTAGTCATTTCCCCTTCGTGATGCAGGCCTTCATCGCCGTGCTTTTCGTCGGTCTGACAACCGATTACCATGCTACGCAACTATCTCCTTCACAACCCTCATACTTGGAAATGCTGATCCGCGACATCGACAAGATGGCGCCTTTCCTGAGTGCACCTTTACCTGGCGGGCTCGTTCACTCCAGTTCAGTGATATCGCCAACGTATTCAGTACACCCCGATGATATAAATACGCCACTTGCACCAGTCAACTTCAGTGGGTACGCGAACAGCGCTACCGGCAAGGCTCTTAGTCGTTTCCATTTAGTGATACAGGTTGGTGCACAATTATCGTTATAAGCTAAGCGATCTAATTTGTTTGTGTCTGCTACTGTTCCTGTGCCCACGGGTATTGCGCGAGACGTTATATGAATGCTTTTCTACGACTCTTATACTGTTATCCTCCGGTGACATTGAGACTAAACCTGGTCCTCATACTCGTTCCGAATCCCTTTTAGTAATCGATTCCCTCGCTAATGACCCCGCTGAACAAATGAAGGTTCTCTTTGACCTGATCAAAGATGTGCATAACCGCTCACTTTAATGTAACAGGTTCCAAGCTGAATTTTCTGCAGATATTAAAACTGTTAAGAACGGACTGAAAAGCTTAGATACTAAAATTAGTGGAATGAACAAAAAGCTAGACGTGCTTGAAGAAAGAAGAAAAACACTAGAACGGTACAAGGAACAACTCGTAACAATGCAAAAATCGCTTGAAGAGCTCACCACTAGAAATGAACTCTTAGAATTTAGACTGAATGAACAAGAAGACCGGTCACGTCGTGACAATTTAATCATTTATGGTCTAACGGATGCCAACTAAACTTGGCAAAAAACTTAACAGAAAATAGTTGCAACATTTACGTCGGTTTTTGAATGCTTTTCTTCCAATCTCATCGAGCGAGCACATCGCATTGGTCGTTTTGCACCAAATAAATATCGGCCAATAATTATAAAGTTGAGTTGTTTTAAACCCAAAGAAAGACTTCTTTCAATGTGGAACCTGTTTAAACAAAAAGGCATGACTATGAGCGAAGACTTTTCGACTGCTACACGCATCGCTTGAAAGAAACTTTTCGATTTTGGTAAAAGCCAGGCTTGTTCTTGTGAACCTTTCAAGCATCGCCACGACAAGCTGTATCTGAATGGAAAGTGCTATTTTTTTTTAAGGCTACAACTGCCTCCGTTCGTGAATTCGTGACAGATCGCGACAACGAAATCAGCACTGACAATCATTCACCACATACGACACGTGTATCATCGTAGGAGAACACGAGGGGTAATGGCTGTCTACCGTCATCATGTCCTCTGACATCAGTCCTGTTTACCAACGTTCGCAGCATTCTTAACAAATACGGCCCCTTATCATCCGCAATAGACTCATGCGACGCCCGAACCGTTGCCTTAACCGAAACATGGTTGCCACCTCATTTCAATGACGCTGAACGTTTTCATTGCGCACAGGACTACATTTTATACAGTTGCGATCCCACTGCGCACAGACGAGGCGGTGTTCTTTTGGCCGTTATCAAAAGACATACCTTCATCTCCCAACAGCGTTATGGGGGCCCTGAAAACGGTCTGGACTTCCGTTACCCTTGGTCATCAAGCTATAATAATATGAGTGTTCGACCGCCCACCGTCTACGTCATCTTTATTTGCTAACGAATTCCATGACACTATTTACCACGTACGCAATCGCTTTCCTTCATCGCCCATAGTAGTCCTCGGCAACTTCAACTTTCCAAACATTACGTGGAACAATGACTAACCTTCGCTGTCGCCTTTTTCCTAACAAGCTAAGGAGTTTTTAGACGCATGTTCTGGTTTTTTCGCGTTCACAACTCGTTACGGATCCTACGCGATCATCTGCCAATGTATCAAATACACTTGACTTAATTCCAACCACTCATCCTGGCCTGATATCTTCAATCACACATTTACCTGGCATAAGCGATCATTGTCTTCTTCATTTCACTTTCAACTCAACTAGTCCCAAAACAACTAAACAACGGAAGTACATACACGATTACAAGAAGGCCGACTTTGACGCTATTAACAGAGTTAACCTGTTTTCTAGACGACTTCCTCCCTGCTTTTGACAACCGTTCAGTCCAAACTAACTGGAACTTGTTCGTTGCTAAAGTAAACGAACTAACCAACAACCGACGTTCGTTAAAGAAAATCTGTGCCTCTACCGCGTCCTGCACATGCACTGCTACTCCACCTACCTTGCAGCCCAGACCGGTCGCGGCTGATAGGAACCAGAATGCTGAAAACAGCCAGGCTGCGGCTGATGAAGCTTGGCCAAGGTTGTCAATGCCACAGCCACCTGCAAATTCACTGTGAACATTGGTAACTTTGAATTCTGGACTTCCCGCCGATAAATTACCGGAAGAGGACAAACAAGTGGTCGTAATGCTTCGATCACTGATGAATGCCATTCGCGTGCTCCTCAGCAAGCTAGAAACGCCGTCAGCTCAGAGTGCACTTCAGATACTGGATGCTCTAAGTCCAGTACTTGCAAGCCTTGAGTCACACCATGGCTCGTCCAATACTGTCATTTCGCAATGAGGCCAGACAAGCTTCGATTTTACAGTGGAACGCCAAAGCGTTGAGGTCCCGCATCTCACCCTTCCGTCAATATATTTTCACAAATCGGATTCCCATAATCGTTATTTGCGAACCTAACGTACTTACTCTCATCAAATTGTCAGGGTACGAACCATTTCTCTTGTCCACGTGCGATGAGCTCAGCAAAGTTATCGTGTATATCCGTACGGATTTTACGTATACCCACCATGCAGTGCAACCACATAACAATCAATATGTCTGCCTATGTATAAGAAAGAAGCAAGTGTCATTCACCCTCATTGGTGTCTACATGTCCCCGTCAGGTCTACTTTAACGCGACAGACTTCGAGACATAATGTTGCAGACCAGTGGTCCTTGGATTCTAACGGGAGATTTCAACGCCCATCACTTACTGTGGGGTAGCTCGGCAATCAAGTCCAGAGGCAAGAATTTGGTGTCGTTCGCCTCTGATCACGACCTTTGTGTTATAAATGATGGCAGTCCTACATACCTGCGAGGTCTTAAGTAGAGCTGCTGCCTGGATTTGACTTTGGTATCATGATGCTTCAGTTCACAAGTTGAGGTGTTTTCAGGCATAGAGACACATGGAAGTGACCATATCCCTACATATTTGCGGATCAGGGGGGCTAAACAATTTTATCTCGTCGAATGCAGTACTAAGAATCAACTGCACTAAATTTAAGCTACGCATGAAAAATGCATGCAGAGAAGACCTTGGCCGCAGCCGGGTGTATACCACCACAGAGGCAATGAGGGAACCTTCATGCCTCCTAACGTTGACAGCAAACCGTTCCCAATTTGACGTAGAACTGGAGAGGCTAACCGCACTTCGACGACGAGCAGAAATCAGACACAGGCGCACGAAGACAGTTTGTGACCTGAGAATGGCACGGAGAACACAGAAGAAAATCCAGCGCCGTTTGGACAACTTGCAGGAACAACGCTGGAAGTCCTTTTGTGAATCACTGGACCCTCGCAAACCACTTCCATGCATCTGGAGGACTGTTAGTGGCCTGCGCTCGTCTCCGCAACAGCGACATACTTTCATGGCCTTAGCCCTGCATCACTGTCAGACGCAAGTTGAGGTGGCGAATGATTTTTGTGCGTGGATCGCTGGCGTGTGTGTCACCCCCAACGCCGAAGACGTGAGCGTCGTCCCTGTGTCTCGCGTACTAGATATGGAAATTCCATTGACTATGGAAGAAGTGGACGCCTCCTGGGCTGCTTCTCGACGTTCATCTTCACCAGGGCCCGATGGCATCACCTATGCAGCTGTTCCCATCTTGGACAAGAGGACAGGCAAGAGCTGTTAAATTACTACAACCGACCATGGCATGAAGGCATTGTTCCTCAGCAATTGAAGATTAGGGGCCAAACAATGAGATCTTCCTTACCTCAGTAAGGAAGCCTTCATTGCGGTGAGGCTACCTTATGTCACTCTGAAAGCTTCCTTACTGAGAGGCCCTCGGTGAAGGCTTCCTTGGTGCTTCCTCAGCATAAGGTAGCTCCAAAGCTACCTTCATGCGTCCTTACGCCGCTCCTGGCCCTGAGCGAGCGCTTCACCTCACTGCTTAACCACGTGACGTTTGCTTGCGCATGCGCGCTGTCGCCCACCTGCGGAGAAGCACGAGCACGGTACGTCTTGCCAGGCATGTTCGTTTCAGACACGCGTGCCGCATGGAAGCGTTGCTAGGCGTTGCTAGGCGTTGCACGACGCCGGCTTGCCAGCGTTGCTGGAGCACATCAAGTTTTTCACTGTAATGCGCTACTTTTTTAAAGTTTAGTAAACAAAACTAGAAGAAAGCGTCCACGCTTCTCTATATTAGCTCTTCAATTTAAAGATTGTGCGACGATACAACAGTTTTTCATTGAATAATGGTGTTCGCGTAAAGCTTTTAAGAGATAATCTCGAACCCAGGCATGCGGCAACCGCTCCTTACGTAAGGACGGGTGAAGGGAGCTTTCAGAGTACGCTTGCTTCCTCCATCGGTCCTTCGCTGTAAGGAGGCCTCACGTAAGGTTAGGAAGCGCTCGAAGGAAAGGAACGTTTCATTGTTTGGGCATAGTAGTCTCGTACCGCTAGTTACTCAAACAAGAAAAGTCACCTTTCAACCTGACGTCATATCGCCCTATTTCCCTGGCAAGCTGCACAGTTAAAGTAATGGAAAAGATGATCCTTATACGCCTGGAATGGTATATTGAACGACACAATGTGTACCCTGACTCCATGACAAGTTTTCGTGAGGCAGGTCATCAGTAGAAAATATTATTGACCTCACTACATTTATACAACAAAATGCCTCAAGCGCATATCAGTGGCGCTCTTTCTTGATAAGAAAGGGGCGTACGATAATGTTACACATGAAGCGATCCTCGAGTCATTAGAGGCTGTTGGAATTGGTGGCCGAATATTTAACTGTATCCGCGACTGTTTGACCAGAAGGTCCTTCGTGCTTTTGCATACATTTTGCGTATGTATTTTGCATACGGTGGCGTCCCACAGGGCGGAGCATTGAGCCCTAATCTCTTTAACCTAGCTGTGGTTGGCCTTGCTGGAACATTACCCAAGACAATTTTCCTCTCAATGTACACTTATGATATTTGTCTTTGGTCTTCTGTGGTGACTCGTTTTCAATTGCGCGCAAGAATTCAGCGGGCAGCCACCCAAACTTGTTCATATCTCCGCAAGAAGGCCTTAGTGTGTCTATCGAAAAATGCGCGTTAATCGCGTTTACGCGCAAACCCATGGCACCGTACCCTGTTTCTCTCAATGGCCAGGCTATCAAACGCCAAAAGTTTCACCACTTCTTAGGTGTGATTATTGACAGAGACCGTTCATGGAACCCCCCCTGCATCTACCTGAAGCGGAGATTAATTTCGATTCTACATATACTGAGGTTCCTGTGCGGAAAAACCTGGTGCACGTCGGTACGGTAGAGCACTGTTTCTGGGCATTTTACGGTACTGTTTGCCGGTTTTAGCGAACACATGCAAAACAAACATTCGTACCCTCGAAAGTTTACAAGGCCAGGCTCTACGGACATGTCTTGGACTACCACGATGCGCTTCGACTCGCACAACAACGATGATTGTAAGAGACTACTTGGTTCCAACATATAGAACGATTGACAGCATTAGAAGCACGCAATCGACATCTGTGTCGCGTACCCAGTCATTATAATGCTGCTTTGCCAGAACAAAGACCTCAAGCCACATTTTCTTTTTCTAAACTTGTTGTGACACATCAAGGCTACCTACCGTCGGTGTTTACACCAGCAGCAAGACCACTGTTACCTCTGTGGTTCCTACGACAACCACAAAAACGCCTAACGATTCCGGGAATAACAAAGAAGACCCGTCATTCAAAAGTGGCTGTACGTCATTACTGAACGAGGCATATGAACAAAGAACGCACATTTACACCGACGGATCTGTCTCAGCCACCAGCTCCACAGGCGCTGTTATGACCCCGGCCTTACAAATAACAATTACTTTCACAGTGTTCCATATAACGACCTCTACAGCAACAGAACTTGCCGCTCTACGTGCCGCTGGTAATTACATCGCACAAGTCAAACCTCGAAAGTGGGTTGTTTTTTGTGAGTACAAGGCAGCCCTTCAGAGTATGCAGTAAGCCTTTCGACACAAGACCCATGACCAACTGGTGTTTGAGACCAGAGAGGTTCTCCATCAAGCCCTCATAAACGGACATGACATCATCTTCCAATGGCTTCCGGGGCACTGTGGCATTGTCGGAAATGATTTTGCTGATGATGCCACCCGGTCAGCACATAAAGAAACCCTGACACTTCCTATACCCTTGTCACGGACAGACGCTGCGAGGGATCTTCATTTACTTGCTCAAAACGAGACCGAAACTTTGTGGAACACCCCCAATTTTCTCCAACTGCCGTCTCCACCGGCTGGATCCTGCCTTGAAGCTGCAGATTCCATCGAACTTCTCCCGCCGTGATGCAACTTTATTGTGCCGCCTCTGGTTAGGGGTGGCTTTTACGAAAGCCTAGCCATTCCTTATTGGAATGTCCGACATGCCGATCTGTGACTCGTGCAACTGTGAAGAGACGATTGCGCACGTGTTGTGTTTTTGTGATCTCTATGAGGTCGAACGCGACGTTCTTCAGAGGGTGTTAAACCAATTAGATAACAGACCATTTTCAGAGACTAAGATTCTCGGACCATGGCCCCATGCGTCGCAGGCTTACAAAGCGACGCGGGCATTGCTACGCTTCATGAAAGCGACTGGCCTCAGCGACCGATTATAGGCGTGAAGTTATGGGCATCCGCATGCACTCACACCGATAGTACCTTTTTCCCTCTCTCTCCTTTCTTTTCTTCCGTTAAGCCCCTTCCCCTGTGTAGGGTAGCAAACCGGACGTGCGTCTGGTTGACCTCCCTGCCTTTCCTTCCTTCCTTTTCATCCTCATCCTCGATTTAACTCTTCTCCCGGCTATGACTCAATTCACACAAAATTCTTAAGAAGTACTAATTCTGTTAGCTGACTTATTCTTACAAAACTTTTTCAGCAGTCCCTATAGATACGTCCACACTACCTAAGGAACAGACGATCGGGAAGGTGGTTCCCCTACATAAGTCAGGTAGCAAAAATTCACCAAATTACTACTTTCTTATTTCGTTGACTAGCACGTGTTGTAAACAACCTGAACATACAATTTTTTCTATCCTTGTTAAATTCGTCAAGTATAATTTTTCACCCCAGCTCAGAATGGCTTTCGCAAAGCTTTCTCATGTGAAACACAACTGGCTTCATTCAATCACGAGCTACGTCAAATTTTGGATCGTTCTTCTTTTGCCGACTGTATTTTCTTAGATTCCTCTAAAGCGTTTGACAAGGTTTGCCATATACTTCTCTTGTACAAATTAAGTAAACTAAATCTAGATCCTAACCTTCTCACGTGGATTAAGCTCTTTCTAAAAAACCGCACTCAGTTTGTTACAGGTAATGGCTTTCATTCTTCTTTCAGCGATGTACATTCTGGGGTACCCCAATAATCAGTTACGGGTCACCTCCTTTTTCTCATTTACATTAACGACCTTGCTGCTACACTCTCTTCTGACCTGCACTTGTTCGCTGATGACTGTGTTATTTTTCGCGAAATAACGAATGAAACCGCCGTTAACAGGTTGCAACTCGATCTTGAGGCAATATCTAACGGGTGTAACTCGTGGTTAATGGAACGAAATATTAACAAATGTAAAGTACTACATGCATCCCGTGTTTTTCGCCAACATGCCGCTTACCACTTAAACAGCTTTCCTTTAGAAACAGTGAACTCTTACAAAAGCTTCGGTGTCCATGTAACCACAAACCTGTCATGGTCAATTCACACCGAATACGTTATTAACAACGCTAACCGTATGTTAGGCTACTTGCGCCGTAACTTCGCTAGTTCCCCTTCTAGCCTAAAACACTTACTCTATAAAATTCTAATACGTCCTAAATTTGAATACGCTACTTCTGTATGGAATCCCGGCCAGGATAACCTGCAACGGCCTTAGAACTTGTTCAAAATAACTCAGTTCGATTTATCTTTTCTAATTATAATAGAACTGCCAGCATTTCTTCCATGAAACATAATCTTAGTCCTTCTTTGCGATCTGTTCGACGTAGAATTGCAGGTTTAGCGCTCTTTCATAGGATTTATCATCATCCTACACTGCAGACGCAATTCTTTACAAGACCCCATTATGTATCACAGCGTGTTGATCACTGTCATAAAGGTGGGACCTGTCTATGCCACACAAAGCATTTTTCCCGGTCTTTTTTCCCTCGCACATCTATAGACTGGAACCACCTTCCCGCTGATATAACTACTACTGATAACAGCCTTTTTCGGGAAACTTTAGCTAACATTGTATAACCAGGAATTTCTCTTTTGTGACACAGCAGCTTACATTGTATAGAAAGAAACCTATTTTATTCTAGCGTTGTGTTTTGTTCATATTAATCACTGCGTTTTGTTTACTTGCTATGTACCACATTTTCTTTTGTACTGCTCTCCTCTATAATGCCTCTGGCACTGAGGGTATGATAAATAAATAAATTAATTAACGTCTGCACCTCTAAAAGCGATCCAAAAAGCTCAAGCGATCATATCGTTCCCCTTCGTCCAAGCCGCAGCGATTTAAATTTGCATAGTGGTGCATAAAAAGTGCATGCTGGGACCGATGGTTACGTATAAGCTTCAGCCGACGGATGCCTCCTACCGATACAGTCAAGAGCCCTGACTGTGTCTGTAGCAGGATGATGAACTACGGACGAGAAATGACAGAAATATTTATATAAATCTTGTGGGCTTCGACATTACTAAGCAAATAAAATCCCTGCTCATATATATTTATCCTCGATATTTCTGCGAAATGAACGAATAATAATAAGTAAACCCTGCGGGGAGTAGACGACAGAAAAGGCCAAGCAGGAGTATAAACCAGATGCAACCCGGGCTAGAACCACGAGCACAGCCGTAATGGAAGATCTGTAGCGAGTGGAGTCCTTTCTCGGATGCTGACTGCGCCCATCCTCTCGTTCTCCGTCTTTACGTGAAAACGACCGCATTGGGTGCCCCTTTCCTCTTGGCCTCCTCTTGGGCAAACCACGTGCGACGCGCTGGTCCTCCCTCTCCCCCTTCCCTCTCCTGCGCACTGCTGCCGCGTTTTGGAGAAAGCGCCGCGCGGCTGCTGCCGGCGCCGTATATACGGAAGGGACCGACCCCATTTCGGCGGCAGGCCCAGTCGAATCTCAAGCCGTTCCACTATGCGAACGTCTCCGGCGGCGCTGCTCCGGCCGGCTCGGCCGCTGCTACTGCTTCTACTGCTCGTACCGCAGCTGGTGCTGGTACCGGCGAGCGGGACGCAGCAGGATGCCGAGTCATCCTCGACGACCGCCGCCGCATCCGGCGCATCCTCCGACAGCCCGCCGGTGGCAGATCCGAAGAAACAGGTGAGCACGACTCTGGAGTACCACGCTGCGTTGCCATCGTGGTCGTGAGGAGCGAGTGCGTACCGTCTATCGAACCTTTCTTTTTTTTTTATTTTACGCAAGAGGAAGTGGGGCAAGAATAAACGCGGGCAAGGATAGCCGTTTTCTGATTTCGGTGGAAAGAGTGGCGGCCTGTTCTAGAAGTTTTAGAAGCCAAGTTTAGCCCGACTCGCACGCTGGACGAACCGGTAAAAGAAAGGCTGCGCCGCTCACTTTCGCTTGTCGCCAGTCGCGGCCAGTAGAAATCGGAAGCGAGTAGAGAAAGTAATTCTTTCTAGCGTCTAACGTTTGCTGCGTACCAGAAGTGACGGTATCCGCCGCTGCGGCGTTTGTGCATTTTTTCCCAGCCTACAAAATGAACGCACATTGGCCCTGAAGCGCTGGAGGATTAATCCTCATTGCCAGTCCTTCGGGCTGTTAATCAACGCGGAGCCACAAGTGCCAACGTGTAAAGTTGCTAGGAAGTAGCCATCTGGGGCCAACAACTCGTTAAAGAGCTTTCGTGACTGTCTCTTCCTCGTCTTTTCTTTCCTTTCCGTGTCCTATTTGATGCTTTCTATACTTACGAGCGAGCATGCTCACGTGAACGGGGACAGGTGGTACCTCTCATAGAGGCGTCGAACTGTGCTCCAATATAGTTTTACCAATAATTAAGTGACGCTAACTTATAGTGAGAAAGTCGCTGGAGTTGTCACATCCTTGTCTTTTCGTTGTTTGCATTGATACGTAGCTCCATTATCGGCTGGATATCATCTGCGCGAGCTAGGGATCGGTGACATCCCGTGCTCGCGCTAGAGATTCCATTTACCGGAAATTATGATGTCGCTATTCCCTCTGGGGAGAAATAAGCAAACAAATTTTAAAGGTGTGCATGTTGCTAATTTTCCAGTACACTGGCTTCGATTTTCATCCACAAACTGGTTCACCCACCTGACAAGAGAGTGGCGGAATGGCGCGCCTTCTTGCTATGGGATGGCATTGACCTAAGCACGTGGTTCTTGCTTGTTTTTGCATGAGTTTGCTGTCAAAACTTTGTTTCCTAGGCTAGATTTCTGACATTTCAATAGAATTGAGCGGCCTTCAAGCGACAAAAATTTTGAAATGTCTCTCCTGGTCGATTTGCCAGACGCGAAAAAAAAAGGAAAGAGAGAAGTCCCTCGCGTTGAGGCAAAAGTAATTTCACGGACGCTGCCATAACATCTTTGTGGCAGTACGTGCACTAGTATGTGTCTTTTTCTCCAGATTTTGTATTTACTGAAGTGCAGCAGTATGGTTGTTGAAGGCGCCAAAGGCCGCATATACAACCGAATTAAGAGTAGTGCGTTCTGTAGCGTTCCTTTAGGTGAAAATAACGCCAGCTGAATCTCTGTCGTCTGGTAGCTTCGTTGGTAGTGGATAGACTTCCTTGTTCCTACGGCTCTTTCGAATGAATCGTTGTCACTACGTTCTGATATGTGCCTTTGTTCTCGTGAACCCTCTAGCTCTTTCATCTGTTACTCGGGATTGCTGGTAGCAATGTAGGATACTGAGGAAGCGCCAGCTCAACACCCAGTACCACTTTATATGACTTTGTGCGATTTTGCGGACACCTGACCGCAGCCTGAGACAACCAGCTCATTGCTGCTCAACGCGGTAGTTGTCTCTGGAACTTTCGAGGCGCGCTGCCTTCCGGCTCGTCGATACGACACGCACGCATGGCAGAAATTAGCACTGCGCACCATCCGAGTGCGTAGGCCTCTTACGCGATGGATCTTGCGTACGGCGTGCGCATAACATTAGAACCGTGCCGTGTGGTGGGGCCAGACATCGACAACCGGAAGTGCGGCGATCGGCGCTGACCGATTACTGCACGGGCGGAAGTTTTCCGCCGCGAGACGCGCCGAAAAAGTAGAACAGATTGCGGGCGGAAAGCGTTGTTTGCTCGAGCAAATGTTCAAAGCGAAATGCGACGGTGGCATTTTGTGTAACGTGAAGCGCGTTGCGTCAGCGTTGCACTGATTTATGGCCCAACGAGGAGGTACGTTTAGTAAGGAATATTTTAGTGCTTCGAACTCAAAGAAGGGAAAGGCGCAAGAATTGCGTCGTTAAATTTTTGTATGTATATATATATATTGTTTACTTGAGTGTGACGTTATGAGAAGTGTAAGTGCAAGAGATGCATCTTGCCGCATATAAACCCATAATTTCGCCATGTCACTTATATCACTTTTTACGGTGACGTATCCCCTGGCTCGCCGAATGCCGCTGCTTTACTAGAAGCGGAAAGCCGACGCGGTGCCCCGAACGGCTTTATTCCGGTACATATACTGTATGCTTTCTTTTTATAGACTGTATACAGAATTTTTAAACATCACCTGTGGCAGTTCGCAAGGTTTATCAACACTTGGAGCGAATTTTCAGGATGACACCAGGTTTGAGCTATTCATTCCGAAAGTGTGCGACGAAATACATGAGCGTTTCAGTTACTTTTTTTGCCTCATTGCATAAAACGGCGTTTTGTTAAAAAAAGAACGTGAGTGGAACAACAGTGCATTTTTACCACAAGTTTGATGGCGCGTATATCGAAACCCGTGCCATCTTCCGAATATATTCCGAATGAATGTGACTTGCAAACTCACCGGCTACAGTTCGTAAATTGTAGTATGTGCTGTAAAGTAATTAGTTAAAAAACTAATTAGTGCTATTTTTTTGCATCAGTGGAATATGCATCTCAATTTCACGTGCAAGTGATGTCTGCCGCTTCGAGTAATATAGGTCAACGCCTACAATTGTTCTATCTGTCACAGGCGATTTTGAAAAGTTCTGCATAGTATAAACAAAAAAATACCCCGTATAACATATGGCAAACGTCCTCTCTCGAATAAGCGCGAAAATATTTCGGCAGGTAATGAAAAAAGGAGATTCTGTGTCCAATGGAAAAAGAAAGGCATAAAACAAAACAAAAAACAAATAAATAAATGCTACCAGAGTGACGGATGGTTCTGTTGTGTTCAGCTTGAAGAGTTTGAGAAGCGCGCTAAACGCTGCTGTGCGTATTCTTGTTTGATTGACATGACAACATTTCTAGTTCCGGACAGTGCGATGTTCCTTGTTGAAGCTTGCTGAATGAGACTGCTAAGGCTGTTTTTATATCATATTTAATGCTGTTAGGTCGTTTGAAAGTGTGTTGCAGTGACTTCTGGTACAGAGTATCTTCCGCGTGGAATGTAATATTCGTTGCCAAGGGCCCGTTGCTTTCCGGAGATTTGGGAAGGTTTTTCCGCTTTCTCAGGCATACTACAGCTACACGCGTCTTTCCGTATACCTATTGAATTTAGGAAATAGTAGCGTTAAGCATCTGGGCTCGTATTCCCAAAGCAGTTCATTTGCTTGAGAGCAGTTCATATAAGAGCAGGAGTTGGCTAATCATGATATAGCGAATGTATTGCAAGCGAAAGCTGCCAGCCTATGACATAATCTTACGAACGTGAAGGTTCGTAAATTCAGCCCTAGGTCTCGAAGCAAAGGTTATCATAGCGAAAAGAAGATTAAAAAACTAGTGCCTCATGGTTTCCTATCACTGCCCGAGTATACGGCGCGCGTTGAGCCTGCTTCACGTGGTCATATCCGCAGCAATCGCAATGAGGAAGAAGGAAGTAATGAGGCACTTATGCAAACGAGAGAGACCTTGAGTATCCTTCTGACAGCTTTACATGTTCAATGCAATTGACGTCATTCGACCAAAGGTAATGTGCTCTGTAGCGAAGTATCTCCGCAGTTATCCAGAAATCGTCTGCCAAAGCGCGCATTGAGACGATATCACAAGCCTTTGACATCGTAGGAGCGCGACCGACCTTGATCGTACTAATATAGGCATGGTCGATCTATAGTGAAGCCTCATTTACAGGAAGCAGACAAAAATTGGGTTGTCTGGAACGGCAATGTGCACAGCGTTTTATATACTTAATCATTGGAATGCATAGGAGGGCAACTTAGATGTGGGTGTGAACACCGTCTTACACAGTATATATATATATATGACTGACTGGCATGGCATAGAACGTGTCTGCGATGCTCTCTATCTGCGTGCTGAAGTAAACGCGCACACTTTATTTGTGTGCCGCTTTTCTTTTAATTTTCACCAATCAATTTTTGAGGATGGCTCTATTTGCACGTTAGTTTTTCACCTCTGGCGAGATTTTCGGCGTTCGCGCGCATGAATTGTGGCTTGTGCAAAGCCACGAACCATTAAACGACAAGCGATCGATCGACATCATCTCTCTCCGCCCCACCTTCACGCAGCTACACATTTTCCGCTCGAAGCCTTCTCCGTTCTCTACTGATTTTATTTTCGCATACTTGTGCGCTATACTTGATCCGCTCATCGGATGGGCGGCCTGCACAGATGTGCGCGTCCGCTGGCCTCTCTCGCGTTCAGCGGGTGCTGCCGGCATGTTTGGCGTCTCGAGGCACGTTTCGTGACATTGCGAAGTTCTCGCTCAGCGCAGCTGCTATGAAGCGCGCTCGTCTCCCACGCGTGTGCCTCGCACACGCACGTGGCATGTATGCATATAGGTACGTGCGCATCTTGTCATCCTGCCAGACAGCGCAACGCACCCGTCGCACGAGGCTAGGCCGGCGTATAGCAAGCCAATCGCCTGGTACGGTTTCGTCGGTTTCACCGAAATGTGCATGAAAATGCATGCCCGCCCGATAGGAAACGGGTGCATACAGATTCAAGGTTTCGTCCAAGGACTCTGACCTCGCCTCTCGTTCTGAGAGAGGCAGTCGATTAGACAGTTCGGCTGACGAGGTATTCATGTATGGGCTTGGCGCACTGCGTCGTGTCGTCGCTGGAAAATCTCTCTGTCTTGTTCCAACACGCGCACACGCAGACGCACACAGACAAACATGCGTGAGTGCTGGGAACTCGCACGATGGCCGTGAGACGCGTGAGTGTGTGTACAGATAGATGGACGGCTCATCTGTAGCTAACGTGTCAAGGTTGCGGGTCTCTTCTTGGAGCCCTAAACGCCCTATCGCGTTCCTCGGCGCTTGTTTTCTTTATTTCTTTTTTATCTCTCGCGCCGCCTGTTTCAGTGGCGGCACGCCGCTCTGCGGAAGCTGCCCTCCAAAGACCTGCGGAGCGCATCTTCGCGCACCGTCGTAGCCGCAATGGAAATCTAGTCGAGTGAAAGTGATGTCCCGCTCCGCTGCTACACGCAAGGCTTGCAACCGTTGCAACGGTGACGAATGATGGATGAATGCCGGCACTGGACGCGGGAAGCAGGGAACCGCCGACGTGGCAGGTCGCGGCCTTCACGTTTTCGTCTGATACGCCGCGTATACTGCGCAGTAATTACGAGCATGCGTCTGCATTTCCAATCAGCCAATTTTTTTCCTCTGCATATATGATAGTTTCGGTCTCTAAACTATGACCAACCCATTTCATCTCATCAAGAATTTTACCGTTTTCGACAAACTTTCGACCGTTACTAGAATTACGTGCATTCGTCGCCTAGGACATTTGCTCTGCTGCTGACAAGATCGCAAGACCTGCACCTTTCTTTATTGTTCTATTCTTCTGTCCCCCTTCTTTTACTGTCTTTCCTTCCCTTCGTCTCATTCCCTGCGGAGTAACATATAGATGAATATACGCTGGCTAAACACCCTGCTGTTCGATAAAGAGTTTTCTCTCTGTCTCTTCTCTACAGTGGGTCAGAATTTAAACGAGAGCAAGCCTGTAAGCGAGTAGTCGCGCTGCACGACTTCCCGCCTTTCCTCATTGCTGAGGGGACCAGTGCGACACGGGATGAATCGTAGACTGGTATGGCCACATCAACTGATTTGACTCTTTTCTTGAAGATGTCTTATTTCATATTCGGGCGGTGATGTTTCTTCTGCAAGCAACTGAACGCAGCTGCAATCGCATTCAATTTCCCGCAGATTATACACGTATACGCGAAGGATTACAGTGGTACCGGGTGAAACACTTACTTATTGAGCCGCTTAACCTTATATGAGGGTAGTGGACAAGCGCCCGAACCCATGAAAAGCACCATTACGTCCACCAAAAGCTGCAGATGACGCTGCTCAACGAGGCATTATGCAAGGTTCTTGAAGCGCGGTCAACGATTGCCTTTTGCAACCAGTGCATGGTCAGTGCTGCCGTCTTCATCTCGACTCTTCCGGACGCACTTGCATACTTCTGATTTTCTGCTGTATATCGACGGAGGGAAGAGATTAGAGGAGGTGGATATTGCTTTTTATCGTAGTAGCACGTGGCAGGATTTTTGAGCGAGCGTTTCTCCCCCTCTATGCCATCATCCGCCCGCCCAAACCCCGACCCCGTGCCAACAGACACGCGCCCGCGTCCGCTCACAAGGTCGACTTAAGGAATGAGCACTATTCAGGAATTTAATCTGTTGATGACTCCGCGCTGCACAGTGAGTACACTTCGAGAAGTATAAGTATAGTCAGTCACTGATACTGGTACTCGCTTGTCATCACTGACAACGTTTTCTCTGCCATATGTTTACTGTATACATAGTTGTGTGATTGGCCAACTATCGGCACGGAAAACCAAGCACTATAGAAAGAAGAATCAGATAGAATGTGTAGCGAAAAAAAAAAAGTGAGAAACACAAGTTTTTGCTCAAGCTGCAGCAGGGATGCAGTGATATAGAGCAGGCTTGTCTCTACAATCATGATTTCAGCTGTTGCAGTCGCTTGAGAAGCATGAATTTTCCCTGTTATCACTTTTGAGCAGGAGCTCTTGTTGTTCGCAGAAGCATACTGCACTTTCAGATTGGGTCTTCGCATTCTGTGTAAGAACCCGAAATCGTATTCGCGAAGTATTTCCTATACGCTAGAGAATTAAGTAAGAAAGGGCGCCGGGCAATCGTGAGAGCAAGCATGCATGCTGCTAGCAAAGGTGACAGACCACTAACCAGCAGGACCTACGAATTTTGAGAACCCTTGCGATACGGCCTCCAATTCGTTTGGGCTCTTTACACCGGTGTCAGGACGCCCAAGAATCTCCTCTTGGTTTGTTAATTTGCTCTCAGGTATTTGAATGTATGCGTATGCATTGAGCACAAGCAGTTTGCCCAGATATGACAGAAGAAACCTTCTTGTACAGTTCCAGGCGATATATATATAAGCGTCCGCACATGGTTTCATGATGGACAGAATGGGGGGAGACGTAAGTAAAGCTGAGAAATATTGTCGTTGGGCATACATGTGTCAACAAGCCGCGTGCGTCACTCGGTTAAGCAAACATCGCATCCATCTTCTCTGCAATCTCACTTCCTTGTGCTAAGCTGTGTAAACGTGCCGCAATCTTCCCTGGATACTGATGTGCCACGTCAAGTAGAACGCTACTTAAAAATCATTGCACAGTCGAGAAAGGCTCGTGTGTTACGACAGTAAAGAGAGAAAGAGAGAGAGATAGCAAAGAGAGGAACGGCAGGGAGGTCAGCCAGACGAGCGTCCGGTGTGCTACCCTACACTGGGGCAAGGGATAGTGGGAACAGAAAGAGGAAAGCTGGGATAGAGGTAACACTGTGTGTGCACGCAGCAAACCGCCTTGAAATCAGTCAAATCCAAGCTAATGCTACGCCGATATGTTAGGCTGCCGTCATTCTGCTGTCTGAAGCTAACCTTGGTGCTTCCCCATAGCTGGCGATGCGCGTTTAAGTCGCCTGTGAAGACCAATGAGCCGGTGGTCGTCAGCAGTACGTTGCAGTACGTGGCAGTGTATTGTTAGGGTAAACCCCAGCCTTTTTGACTTCAGTGCGAATAGAATGCTGCGGGTGAGCCATGATGCTTACTCAAGACTTGCAAGTACTGAACTGAGAGCATCCAGCACTTGCATTGCACTTCGCGTTGACGTAGTGTGCAGGTTATTGAAGAGCATTCGAAAAGTACTCAAACTTCTATAAACCATTTATGGCATGCATGGACGAAATAGTTACTGCATTCTATACTATTTACGAGAGGTGGAAGGAAGTCGTCTGCTTATCTTAGGCATGTTTCTCGTATAAAAGCATTGCGTTCGTACTATTACAAACGGGTACAAGCGAAAGCACTATAGCACCTGTGCGGCGTGCTATATATGCTTCCTTGATACATTCGTGTACCCCCACGAGGCTACGACATGGGAACAAAAGGCGTCGCGCCTTCCTCTAGGATACGTTTTTCTTTCGCGTGTTAATTTATTGCAGCGAGCGTTGATATATACGGCACTCGTAGGCTGTTGCAGTAACGATGTGTTGGCGTCGATGCATCGCACTCAACATGTCACCGGTCGTCGATGTGTATGCCCCCTACATACTGTTTCATAGCTGATTGTGTAACGCTAACGGCAAAATAAAAGGAGGGAACAAAGGGACAGAGCATGCACAAGCGCTACTTTCAACTAAGGCTTATTGCAACACAGGTTGGCAGTTATATAGGCAATCAGCTATCACTAAAACCGGAAGAGCAGAAAGAGGAAGTAACATACATATAAAATGTGTGATGTGATTGCGAACAGCAACTACACATAAATACTTTGTTTAGCACAATACAACAGACACAAAAAAGGCGACCAGGACAAGGCGCTACTCTCAACTGACATCATTTTATTGCGTCACTCCTTTATAGACAGCAGAAACTATAGAGGAACATGCGCAGTGAGCACCATGTGCAGGAACCACCAACATCCGATCACAAGAGCGCACTCATGCGACAGAATCTAAAAAATCATATTCAGCACTGTACAAGTTTAAAGAAGGCACACTAATGCACTGTGAACCTAACGACTGTATGAAGAATACTTCCGATAACTCTCGGGCGGTGGTATCGCGGCTCTTTTTCAAAATCATGGTATCACGAAACATGGCTTTGCACTTGCATATCTTACAATGTTGAGCCAAATGGGAACCTGTGCCTGTTGGTATGGATCGCTCATGTTCTCTAAGGCGCTCATTAACACAGCGGCCTGACTGCCCTACATACACTTTGCCACATGACGACGGAATCTTATAAACCACACCGACGCGGCAATCTACAAACTTCGCGTGGTTCTTTTCACAATCTGGTTTTTTACTTGTTTTAGAAATACGGCTGCACAATATTGACAGTTTCTGAGGAGCAGAAAACACTACTGGAATTTGGTATCTAGTGGCGACATTCTTTAGATTGTGAGCCACTCTATGTCAATACGGCACAACTTCAGACCTCTTTTGTGTACTACAATTACTTTTGTGCCGCTTCCCTTTCAGTTTCTGAAGCAATACCCCTTGTCCGTCAATACAACATGTTCCTCAATACAATGCCTCAATACAACATGTTCGGATGTTGGTGGTTCCTGCACATGGTGCTCACTGCGCATGTTCCTCTAGTTTCTGCTGTCTATAAAGGAGTGACGCAATAAAATGATGTCAATTGAGAGTAGCGCCTTGTCCTGTCGCCTTTCTTGTGTCCGTTGTATTGCGCTAAACAAAGTATTTATGGATCCGCACCAACTAGCCCGCCAACGTATTGTGCTGAGCAACTACACACTATGGACATAGCGGCCAGCCTGCGTTTCAATAAACCTTAGTTGAAAGTAGCGCTTGTGTCCGTTCCCTCCGCCAATCGTCTTGTTTTCCCGTTTACGCTACACCTAGCTATGGACTAACCAGCCCGCTCACATTGCTCGCTACGATACTTTCGCCCAGCAGCGGTGTAGCCGCGGTGCCCATCATCCTCGGCAAGCCCGAAAGGAAACAGGAGCAGAAAGCGCGTTGACCGCGAGCACTGCTAACAAGCCGGCCGGGTTGTGGGATGCAGGTCACTGGGTCCGCTGCTGCTCTGCGGCCGCCGCAGCGGAGGAGGGGAAAGGGACGAGCGTCATTTTGTATTCTCTGTCTCCATCCTCACCGTTTTCTCAAGTCGTTCGAGTTTTGTGCAGTTCCCGTCTCGCGGGAAGGACGTAGCCGCAACCGCTCGTGCCTCCATGCCGCGTCGTTTCCGCGCGGGGTAACAACCTAAACGCCGGCCGAAAAAGAAGCCGTCCTGTAGGAGTCGCGGCGGTGGTCCGTGCGCTATATTTGTGGCCCAACAACAGAAGGCGACGCGGGGGAGCGTTTGCGCTCGTCACGTTCCTGCAAGCATTGCACGCGTGAACTACACCGCCTCCAACAATCCCTCTCCCCCCAACCTTCATTCCCCTTCTCACCTCTTGTACTGCCATTCAACTTGCACGATTGACACTTTAGAAGGCCATGCGTATTCGTTGCCCAAGCTTTGGTTGTTTTAAATTTGTTTCCAACCTTAATTTTTTTCCTTCGCGATGGTCAGAACCGTGCGGGAGGTTTATGCGAGTTGCGGACCTTTCAGGCGGTCGACAACGGCTATAATGGTACGGCGCGAGGAGGAGGATGTTGTGCTGACGTCAACCTCTGGGTTGAGTTTCCTTTTGTTTGAGACAGGCAAGAAAAGTTAAAAAAAAATCAGGGGAGAATTATTTCCGTGTATACCACGATCCTGTTGAAAAGCGTCGTCGCTCGTAGCTTAAATTAAGCGGGCCGCTATTCTGGTGACAAAGGAGAGAACACGTCACATTTCGATAATCCTGTAGATGCAATTTGCTTTGAGTGCGCGGCCGCCTGCTGTCTTCGGAAAAGACAGAAACGCGAAAAAAGAAAGGCCACTTAAAGAGGCATTGTAATACTTATTTTGGAGAATGCCACATTATAGCCCTCCAATTCGCTGCACCTATTGAGAATGCTTTACCTAATTTACCGAACACCTGAGCGAGATATAAGTGGCTTACACATAGCAGGGAACTTACAATAGCGTTGTTGTGGTTGTTGCAACAGACAGGGCCATGCCGCTCTGATAATTGCGTGCTTTTTATTCAGGTTCATTCAATTATTATCAACCTTCTTCTAGTCTCTCGATATGAAGGGCGCATTCGAGGGCTATCGGCTGATTTCCTTTATTCGACTGTGCCATTAGCCCATCTTCTTTAGTGGTCAGTCAGCCAGCTCATAAAAAGCAGAAGCCACGTTCAGCTAGCAAAGCGGCGGGAGATGCGAGGGCTAAAGGCACACACGCACAAACACACACAAGCACACACGCACGCACGCAAACACACACGCGCACACGCAAACACACAAACGTGCACACACGCGCACGCCCATGCACAAACACACACACAGCCACAAACGCACGCACAAACACACACCCGCGCGCGCTCACGCACGCGCACAAAAAAATGCGAGTCACATCATCTCGGCCGCGGTCAAACGCGAAAGGGAGCGCGAGCATCCGCATTCGAACGCTGTCGTGTTCCCATATCATATATAGGATATCATATAACACTCTTAGGGTGTGTTCCAATTCTGGCCGGAGACAGTCTACGTAGGCAGACAAGGAGACAGCCGGAGACAGCTGCGATGCCATGCAATGGAACCCGTTTCCAACTCTCTGGAAGACGTAAGGGCATGGAGGAAGGAAACTGAGGAGAGGTCCTACCCCCTCTGCGCGCTAGGAGAAAAGTGTGGAGGAAATGACGTATAGGTTCTATTTTTTTCTTGCTGTTCTTTTATTTCTTTGCTGTAGCGGCCACACCTTTCGGGCCACAATGGCGGCTTTGTTATGGGTTATGGGCGCTCACACGTGTTGCTCCGTAGTTTTCGTACCGTGGCAAAGGCGCCGTGCGGGCAGGTTTGCGTTGTTCTCCGTGTTTTGTTGCGCTGCGTTATCTGGAACGTGCTCTCCCGGATGTTGCTGTGGCCAGGTGGGACAGGACGAACAAAAGTTCGTTAAATGAACGCGCATGAAACGCTGTACGCAGTGTACCTCGCCACGGCAATTGCAACGGACGAAGGAATATCCGCGGGAAATTTTGCCCTCTTTGGCGGAATCATGCTAACGTGCCATCGCAGGCCGAAACCGATGCGTTTCAGAATCTGTACAATGAATGCCTTGCAGGTCAGTAATTCCTGCTTTTGACAGCGCATATGGTGCATTCATTTGCGGCACGTAATGTACGTTATGAATTCATAGTTTGTGTTCAGTAAAAACTTGCTTTTGTGAGTATTAAAACATACCTTGCTTAACTGTTGCTTGTTCCTCGCAGTACTCGCGACAGCACGAGGTCTTTTAAGCAGAGCGCTTCGAGGTTCATGCACACCTGTACAGGTGTACCTCAATACACTTGCTGATAGAGCGTTACGCAGAATATGTGCATTTTGCTGCCCTCGGCACCGTGCGCCTGCCAGCCGACGCTTCATCGTGGAAGATGGGAAACAAGCGGCTGCTTTGACTTAAGGAACGAATCCTCCCTACCACCGGCGTATCTTATCCGTGCGCGCGGGAAGCTCAGGGAAGTGAAGGTTAGCGGATGCGCTGCAAGAGTGAGCAAGGCTCCACAGAACGTACGCCTGCGAACACATCAAACGGCTGTTCCATGGTCGCACGTAGGCCGGTTCTACGCACGTACTGTTCTGCGCCGTGCGCCGGCTATCGCAAAGCTTTGGTTCCGTGATGTTTCACTTACCGTGGTCAGAAGGCACCTCAGGCCGCAGTCAATGAATCTAAACGCGGAGTCAGAAATGACATTCTGCCTCCTCGCCGGGGCACTGTCGTAGTGATGCGCGGCCACCCGAATTTTGTTCAATAAAGCACGACGATTCCTCAAGCGAGAATGTGTTTGTGCTCATAAACTTCAGATGGATCGCAAATGGGTCTGTGTGTCGTACGTGTCTCCAGTGCGTTCTTGCGGTGCAGTGAGAATGCGTACATTTTTTGCGTATCGCCAGACGTCTAGCTCGCAAGTCCGTCTGAGAGGCCCAGGAAGTCCAAGCTTAGAAAAGCAAGTAGAAGGCAGCGATAAAGGTGACCTTTTAAAAACACGCAAGGACTGAGGAGCGGTACCTGCGGTTGATGAGAACAGTTCAGTTGGCAAGCCTTATAAGGCATGCTTATTTTATAAAACCCGATAAAAGCGACCAATTCGGCCTCACAGCCAAATTTGTGAAGTTTATTATGAACTTCTTTCAACACGACTTCGGCAACGGTAATGCAATGAGACATCGCGATTGTTTAGTATTACTGCGGAGCGCGCGCATCCGAGCAGCCCCTTTGCGCGCAGCGCGGCGTGGTTTCGCGAGAAATGTAAACAAGAGAGGAGAGCTGGCCCGATAAGCGGAGCAACGCCACGAGCAACGCCAACTTCCGACTTCACTTTAGCTTCACAAAGAGTGACGTCAGGGCCTCTCCTGAGTTTCCTTCCTCCGTGCGTAAGGGAGACGCGGCTGCGACGCGACACCCCCTCGCAGCGACGAGAAAAAGTTGAGAAAAGCACACATTATTTCTGTATTTTAAAACATTGCGGCCGCTAACTTCCAAAAAACACGATGTAGCTTAATATGAGAGCGTAGAATAGCATGTCTACGGTTTCTAATGCGCAGACAACCTTCCTGTCGGCTTTCCAAGCGTCCTGCTCCGCCGCCATCTTGCTTGGGCAGGAAAGTAGCCTGCATCGTTTCTGACTTCGATGCTATCTTCGCTAAGCTGTCTACTTTGCCGTCTACGGCGAGTATTGGAACATAGCCGTAATGGCTACTGACATGACATTAACGACTTCTCATTTTTTTACGTTAACTGAAGGTCCAAACCATCTAAACTATAGGCAAAAATACGCGCGAGCGCCAGAGAGCTCTAGATAATTTGCGAGGGCGAATCAGAATGTTTTTGCCCCTATTTTCTATAAGCCAAGATACGGTGCATACAGACAATTGCAAATATACGTACTATTCCACGTACCTTATATTATTTTTCCACATAGTCCCCACATCGGTTCAGACATATGTCCAATCGCAGTACTATATTTGAGACGCCCCTGTGGTAGAATGCGTTAGGCTGACTGTGGAACCACCGTCAAACTGCTGTCTTGGCTTCACAGCCTTTTGTGAGCTCACAACACCACCACCTCACACTTCTCAAAGCGAGACACCTTGCCCCATACGTGGGCTACATTTCCCTGCGGATTTCGATTGGCATTCGTCCCTTGCTGCATATGAAACGAATCGCACTTCGTTGCTCGTACGCCGTGGACGCGCGAAGCTAGTCGCCATCTTCAACAACTGACAGCAGCGCCGTGCCGCGGAGCTACCGGCAGATAAGGTCGGGCCGGTCCAAGAAAGGTCCACCGCTGGGAATGTATAAGTTGACTTCGCATTTACAGCCGTAATTTGGTTAAAAGAATAGAGGAAAAGACTTTGATTCGCCCTCGTCATATAATACTTGTTACTACGTACCTGGTCCGTACTCGCAAAAAGCTGTTATGCTAGAATTGTTCCTAATAGCAAATATCAGTCGATGTGAAGGTGGACATGGGATTAGTGAAGGCAGACACCACTGACAAAAAGCGCTTGCGAGCTAAAAGCTTTGTGAATTCGGTCCCAGGACCGCTGTTCACAAGAAGCTCTTGCGCTAGAATTGTACGTAGGAGCAAAAATCAGCCAATCCTTATGCTGGAGATATCATTAGCGAAGGTAGCCGGGCAGTCAAAAAGAGCACTTAATTACGAACAAAAACCTTTGTGAATACGACCCTAGAGGCCGGATTGTATGAGATAGATATTCGACCATGGAAAAAAAAACTGTTGGTGTCCACAGAATAAAGTACTGTCGTAAGCAGATCATGCGGATTACTTAACGTGGTTTAATAATTGCTCAGAGCCATGATGAAAGTGTCAGAGTAACTGCGGTTTACGCTGGAGGGCGGCACCAACGAAACAGGCACGAACTGCGCGCCTCTCAACCGCTATCGTTATAACTATTTCGTACGTTCGTTGCGAAAGTTTTCTGCTATCCTCTTTACCATTCTTACACCACACAACGAGACTATAAAAAAGTTCACCACTTATGGAATTGTCAAAGACCAACCTCTGTATATTGATGTGAACTCTGCCGTTCAGAAGGCAAGTTGCGTTTATTTAATGCAATGAACTTCCTTACGTCATAAGTTAATATCAAGGACTTCTGAATGACTTCAACACATACGCAGGTCATTTTAACAAGTTAATGTCGATGTGTCTTTTCTCAACTCATTGCAAAAAGTCGGCGACGATTATTTTTACCCAGTGAACATTTTATCTTTACTACCTGTCGTCTACGAGAGACCACTCCCATGGACCTAACAGATCGTGCGAGTATGTAGTTATTGCTTCTGACGGCAAAAATCAACTGTTGTGAAATAACATCTCATCATCAACACTCCAAGCCTCCCGTACATTTATAATTGTATGAAATATCTAAATTCATCTAGGATGTACCACTGTATTGTAGCACACAAACGAAGGATGTTGTAATGCGATCGAAACCTTCTTCAGTGTCCAAAGTCGTTTTTTTTTTTTTTTTTTGCGTATCAAAATTCGGCTTCAGAGTTAAACTGTCTGGTCAAGTGTTAAAAGAACCAGACTTTTACTCAAAATACATGGTTACTGCGTGTATTGATTGGGCATGGCATCGCAAGAGGAAATATTTTCCCTTTGGTTTTGTACTTGTTTTCCATATGTGTTTTAAATATTTTTATATGATCCGATTTGAGCATTACGAGCTGTGCTTCCGTGGCCACTAGAACTCGTTAAAGTGTTTATGGAAAAATGGTAGGTGTGTTGGAGGTGGAAAAGTAGGAAGAAATATCCTATCTGCATCGCAAGCTCTGCGATATGTGGGATCACCGCTCGTAAGCAACCATACCGCTAAGTGTTCAAACGGATTACATGCTTGTAAGAGCATCTAGCAGTAATTTTATGTGCACACTTCTTTTTGGAGGCATTTTGCGTGTTTCGCAGTACAAAATAAAAAAGAAATGATCCATGGGGCAGTTCAGCTTCTTAACCGCGCCGTGGAAACATGTTGCAAGCAATATAGCACATTCATTAAGTTTAAAAAGTGTCGAACCTAACGCTCCACCCCAAAATAAAAATGATTACGCCCGCGTATCAGGTTGGCATCGGACTTCATTCCGTCCGCATTCGGTCTGAGCTTGAAACGGAAACATATCTGTCCAGCGTACAAAGATGGCGGCGACGGGCCGCGAAGCGCCGTGCCAAATGCGTCAGCGCGGGAAATCTCAGCGCGGACGCCCCGGAACTTGAGTCTGTGGACTTAATGCGCTTCCGCAGTCGACGTCGCCACAGCGACTGCTGGCCTTCCTTCCTTTCCTCCTTCCTTCCGTATTGTTCATCGCGTGACTTTTCTAACCGCGCGGACGCTGGTCCGACGAGCCTGGGCTTTATTGCGGCGGTCATAACAGCCCGTTTCGAGTGCTTTTATGCTTCCCCGTTCATGCTTCTGCACTCCGCACGAAATTGCAGCCGCATACACACAAGGAAAGGGCGTGAGAGTGCGCATCCTTAGCGCGCACGGGGCCTTTGACACAGTGGCGGCTCGCGCATGCACCATACGTGGTCTGCGGCGTATATCCAAGTGAGCGAAGGGGGCTGGTTGCGCGATTCGCACCGCGGGGCAACGAATGCACTCGGACCGGGTTTGTTGCCTTCTCTTCGGTTTCGCGTTTCCGGCCGTCCACTTCCGACAGCGACCCTGCTTGCTGGAAGTGACGACCACCCGGAAGTGTCAGAACGGAAGGGCCGCGCGCGCGAACCCGTAAGTTCGCACTCGCTCTGATGTCCGGTACGAATCGATTTCGGAGGATGGCGGTCGGGCGGAAAGAAAACGGGCGCACACCTCCGGCACCGCCGGGCGGGTGGCGCACTGGCCGGGGCTGGATGATTGTCGCAGAATGCTTAAGTCGTGTAGTGACGGCGTGCCGCTTTCTTGTTCCGTGTAGTAGTACGGCATGCACGCGATGTCTTCTGCGAGCGCAAGCAGATTGTCTCAATTCCGTTTGCTCGCGGCTGACGCTGGAAGCAGCGAAGTGGAAAGACGCCCGTTCCGGGTATCTGTATGGATGGGCGTTCGCGATGCAAAGCGCACTTTGCCGAGTAATGGGACGGTAAATTGGGTTGACCCTCTGCTTTGGCTGAGCAGGACAGCTGACGTTTATGTTACGACGGCGGAGCGCACAGAGTCGTGACTGACGATGCATGGAGAAGCGTGCGGCAAGAATATTCCATCGCGCGCTTCGTTGCGTTGATTTCTATTTTCGAAGCTTGGGTTACGCTTTCAGAAATCTCTTAAAGCTTGTAGTATGCGCAAAGTTGAGGGCCGTTTCTTGTAAGGCAAATTTGATTACTGGAAATTCACTAGAACTCGAGGTGGTTGTTTCCGTGATCACACAATAAACCGAGGCCGATAACTATATTCACGATCACATACCATAAATATTAGCCATTCACAAGCATTCTAACATGTTCCATCCACGGCGACACATTCTGCGTTTGCCCGGCACCACTTCATCATGACCCAAAATTCCGTGGAAACATTGTGGAATACAATACACGCCTTTCACGGATCCTGCCCCTCTTGCCCGCTTCTCTATACCTGCGACCACAAACTTCACTGTACCGAACGGCGTTTTTGCGCGTTGCGAGTGGCTACCGTCATGCCTCACGGTTACAGCAAAACCAGCGATCCTTCCTTTGTGTCTGATTTGCCTCAAGCTCACTTCGCTATAACTAGGATCGGAAAAAAAGAAAATTCGGACTTGTTATCGCCCGTTCTCAAGCAGTTTACCCTATATTCCTTTTACGTGAGCTGTGTGGCAACCACGTGCGCGCATATACCAACGGTCACATGCCAGGAAGTTTCTCAACAGCTGCTGTAACCTCGCTGAATTTTCCTTTGAGCGAGTTGGCGCTAATATGCCTTAGTAGAGATCGAGCGCGAATTTACAGAAGCACACACGACATAGAGATAGAGACAGGAACAAACACTACTATATAGCAACATAATTTTTTTCTGAGTGGACAGACACGTTGTACAGGGACTGCGACGCACTGTGACCGTCTTGCACATTGAAGGGCAGAAGCAAAGATGCCGTCGCAAAAGAAACACAGCAGGCTGAGCTCTACATTACCGCACTATGGAGAGTGTGATGGAGCCTATACTTCTCGTTATCATGTACTTCGCAGCTATAGGAAAGATATTGTTGGTAGGATTTCGCATTCGCTTAATTAGGTATGCGGCGAACGGTGGTTCGCAGTGCCTTCATTTCAAACCTGCAATTTGTACTTGATGATCTCGTATAGAAATCGCCTGTTCGAAACTCGGGCGATGGTGTTTCGCGCTACCCATGTTGTTTCGCGCTGCCTCGCACAGAAGGAGGAAAGTGTAGCGTATAAAAATATCTGGAGGCAATAGACCAGCGGTTGAACGGGCTTTCGACACAGTTATGTTGCGTAGTGAACGATTTGTCGCTAAGCTCAATAGACCGACTCGCCAAGAGCAGGCCTACCTGCCACTGACACTTCTGTAGCTGTTGTCCATATTGATCAGTGGGACATTGAGACGGAATATGATTAATTTCACGCAGTACTTGACCAACACAATTCCCTACAGCTTGAGGATTCACTTCCCTGATGCACGTGTGTACCTTCTTTTGCATGTGTGCGCAGGACACGGAGTCAATGTACCGGGAATGGGCTTCGATGGAGGCTGCACTGCGCACGACGGCCGAGAAGGTGGTGCAGACGGTGTTCCCGGCGCTGGTGAGGGTCAGCAGTGAAGCCGAGCTCTCCGGGGACTGCCAGGCGGCGCTTCTGAAGGTCATTCTTGGAGTCAGGCGCCTGCGGGACTGGGCCATCCGCCGTGAGTGTCATGACATCCCAACCAATCGCTTCACCGTCGTGGAAACGAATGTTACACTATCGTCAAAGGGGTCCTGAACCATCCTTAGGGCTTGGTGATGCTATCCACACAAGTCTGTGGATAGCACGCGCTGCTGTGAACGTCCTAGACAAATTTTGCAGTCGTGCTCGGCGCGTAGAGCTCACAAGCAGAGCGCCGAAGTCGTCTTTTTCTCAAACACTGTCTTTTCAAACGAGATGTTCTCCTCACCCGCTTCAAAGATGCTGGCGGCTTGCATATGTCGTCGCATGCAACATTCCCATAGACGGCTGCTGTTGGCTGATAGCTGACATCAGTGAAGAAGGGTGAATGGATTACTCCCCTTCTCCCTGCTGTTATTGCGTACATTTATTCACGCAGTTTAATAACCAAACTGAAGTAAGCGAAAATGTGCTTTCAAATTTCGATAAGAATTACATAATTCCGGAAGAAGCCGACTATTGTATGCTCCCGCTCGACCGCGGCCGCCCGCATAGGAATTAAACTTTGGCCACCCTGCCTATCGGTGTCGTAGACATTGGGTCTCTCTCATTTCAATTAGTTTTGAACACTCAGCTAGCCTCGAACTCCACGAAGCTTAAGGTCAGACCACACGTACTCTTGGCAGCGCGTACTCAATGTGGCCGCTCCTTTCTAGACATCTTGGCAGACATGGTTCCGTATTGAGCTATTGACAGCGCTTCAAAATGCGCAATTTGGATCTGGCTACCATTCGTCGGTGAAGCTGGCCCAAGGCAAAGCCGGTCCACATCTCGTAGCACGGCCAGACTGGAACACATGAGCGCGAGCGCGCACTCCAACCCTGTCGTGTACATCGCAAACGTAGTCAGCCACTACACTTGCATGTAGCGGCGTCTTCTGCGTAGCGTAGACACCGCCGCCGCCGCGGGGTGCCGCCATGAGCCCGATCGCTGAGCTCACTGCGGCTCACTGACGACAGCTATGTGCTCTGATTGATCTCTGTGGGTGACGCGTCTCCAGGCGTGTGGCAAGCCGGCCTGAGTGCCCGAGCGCCAACATCTGAATGGAACAGGTCGTCTGCTTCCAGAGTTGCACAACTTCAAGGTGTGTCTCCAACAAGATAGAATCTCGTTACATTGGGAATCCTTTCAACGCGAGTTCGGAGTGCGGCATCCATCGCTGTGCGCGCTGCCGATGTACTCGCACGAGCGAACATAAAGACGACGTTTCATTCGACCCTCACATATTGTTCGATTGCCGTTGAGATAAGGTCCATTCGATTTACCCTGCATTTCGTGAACTATAGTTCCCGCCAGATCAGTACCAGTCCTTGCTCGTGTAGAACCGGCACGGCACCTGCTGCACGAATGCTGCGCTATCTTTTTGACGAGTGTAGGGAGTGCTGTGAACTCGTCTTGCACGAAGCCTTCACTGAGTGAAACGAATGGCGACGTGCAGACCCCGCCACGCTGAACTGGTGAAACGAATAACGAAGTGCAGCACTTCGTGAACTAGTTCAAAAAGTGCAGGTGAATCGGATGGACATATAAGCGTGAAAGGAAATGCGCTACTGATGGCACTCGGTGCGAGAAAACACAGCCTGTCTGTGCACTGTCTAGTACACTGTAAAACTGCGAAGCGATGTGACATCGTGAACTCAACAGTAAGCGTAAGCGCAGCGTTATGGGCACCGCCCGCTCAGCCTTAGCATTTGCAGTGCAAGGCACTGAAGAAGGAGCGGGAGCACCGCGAAGGGGATCAAAGGCGTTCTACTTCTGCTGAACTCATTGAAGTAATTTTTGCTACAAAGTATTTCTGAAATAGTGTACTTTAACGCCAAATACGTTTCTCTACTTCCATAAAAAATGCTTCAGGACCACTTAATGAGTCTACTTGCGCTCCAACATCGAGCGCACCCATGGGTTGTTTACCACGATGAGAGTCATCTTGTATTTGAATGCCTTCCGTGGACGTTTATATATAGGATGACGAATCTTTCGTGTAGAGCTTGTATATATGTCACCTTGAACAGTAAGCTTAAATGAAACAAAAACCAATTGACACTTTATATATGAAAATTTCAACGTATTTATGCACCGCAAGCATGCGGCGCTATGACGTTTACAAAGCGTACAACCACGCATACAATAGTAATCCCTAGCTTGCTTTGCCATCGTCAGAGAGCAACAGGAACCTTAGAACACCAGCACATAAAGTCTTAAAGACTTTGTTTTGCACGGTCCAAAAAATGTTAACTGGCAGGAATAATAATTACAAAAAGGAAAGGGGGGTAATCTTAAAAACAAAACTCTCTCACACACACGCACGCACGCACGCACGCACGCACGCACGCACGCACGCACACACACACACACACACACACACACACACACACACACACACACACACCGCTTGGTTCTACAAACATTCACTCTACTTCCCTTAGTTGTATACTATTCGTGCGCGGCTGCTGCAGCATTGCAGTCGAGACTATAAGGCACCAAACAGACAAGACTGACACACGCCGCAATGCGCCCTGAAAGGTAACACAGCCGTACCTGCTCGGTACCGCTAATTCGTGGAGCTCCGAATACTGTTGTGGAAACGAACTTCCAGCAATTAATTTCTGTCAGCGCAGTCACCTCTTGTCGTCCAGTGTAATCAACCCATGACTGCTTCCAGTAAAATTAAAATCCTTGTGGCTCATTTTCCTGCCAAGCAACAGCGTTCCTACCGAGCAACAACCCCAACTCGCTCGTGAAGGCGAGGGCACTCCACATCGATGCGCTGCATCAGACTCCGCAAATGTTACAGCCCGCAGCATCCACCCGGTGGGAGCCTCTGACGGGGGCTCCTCTCGACCACTTTCTCTCGGCCGAGTAGCGGGTGCGTGCTCCCGAAAACGTGCCGTTTGTCCTTTGGCAGCCTTGAAGGTCGCGTGCGTGCACCCGCTCTGCGCACCTTACGTAAGGTGAAGGACGTAAAGAGAGCTGAAAACGTCAACCCGGACGACCGCGGCCATTGACCGGGAGCGTGGGGCTCCCGCCAAGGGTTTGCACTGGGGGGTATTCCGAGAGGGCATGTCCGTTCCTGTGGCGCTGGCCATTCTGGGATTGGCTTACGTGACCGAGCCGGTGTATGCCTCCGCCACTGGCCCCTTGCGCGCTAGCCATCGTCCCCGTGGCTCAGAGAAACGGCGCGTTGACTCGCGCGGACGTGCCCTATCAGCGGCGGCGTCGCGCCGCCAGGGGGCCGCGCGGAATGTTGTGTGGCGAGCGCGCGCATGTGCTCCCAAGATTGCGGAAGGCGCAGACCGTGCATAGTAGTACGACGGTTGGGAAAGGGAGCAGAGGCTGCTTACTACCTGGCTTGTCTTGCGAGCGCTGGCGCTGTGGTGAAAGCAATCGTGTGTACGCTCGCCGTACATAGTATGTCCACAACCATACAGCAAGATCCGCTTTACTCTCGCACTCATTTTGCTTTAAAACGCGCCCGGGTCGCTCCGCTCGCTTTGTGCTGCCAGCTATTTCGCGTTTGTGCGACCCCTGTAAGAGGCGTGTTCCGAAACTTCTGAATAATCGCACCCGCAGGCAAGTGGGGAGAGAGAGAGAGAGTCTTCATGAGCGTTGTGCGCTTTGCGGGCTCCTCAGTTATTATAGGTACCGAGGTCACCTTGGCTTGCTTCAGCCGCATCTGCGACAGTCCTGTGTACAGAGGTAAAGCGCATGGCGTAGGGAGTAAGCATATGGTGCGGGATTACTGCAGGGAGTAGCCGAGCTAACTTAATAGGTCCACTGTGTTAGTTGAGTACAGATAGAGCGAAAAAAAAAAAAAGCAGTTGCGATGATAAAATTGCAAACCACTGAAGCAAGCTGGAGATACGGTACAGGTTTGGGCTGACTGGTGGTGCATCATAAGGATACGAAATACCAACTTAGGCGGGGACTGAAGGAAATAAGGCGACAACGCAAACTTCCTTACTTGGAAGTCGATGCTTGTATCTGTTGTCTTCATTCTTTCCTTTTTTTTAAATTATTCGGATAATGATGCTGCCTCAAGCTAGCTCCTCGTTCACAGGTTCCATGAGCATGGGAAGGAGCCGGGAGTTGGTTCCTAACTCTTCTCCTGTGATGCAGAAGGCCAAGTAATACGGCATACAGCCTCTCCCAAATTGTATGATATCATGGGAGCGTCGACCGCACAGCGTGTGAGCGGCATTGTAGCGGAAAGGGACACTTCTAAAGCGAACAGGACAGCAGATAGCACTTGAACTGGAAATCGCCTTGCACGCCCGCGCATACTGTCGCCTATCCAGCCGCCATTCGCCGCTACAAGGCCGCTGACACGCGGTGCGGTCGACTCTCGCGCGATATTATTAAATTTTTCTGAGGTTGTAGAGCGAGAGAGAAAATAATGCAGAGAAAGGCAGGGAGGTTAACCAGAGGTAGTTCCGGTTGGCTACCCTGCGCAGGGGGAAGGGTTAAGAGGGATAAAAAGAGAAACAGAGTGGAAGGGGGAGATAGAAAGAAAGGGAGACAAGCACGAACAAAGCGCGTACACTACAGAACGGTAGGGGGCGGCATTCTTAGAGTCTGTCGTGAAGCCCCGTAGACCGCAAGAACGTTAATAGCGCGAGTAAGGCCTTCAACGCGGATGTTCTTTCGGAGCATTGGCCTAAAGCTTTTAGTTCTGAAAGTTGACGATTGTCCAGCTGGTCCAGTACCCTGCACATCACTTGTCTCTCAGCACTGTATCGCGGGCAGACACAGATAATGTGTGCGAGCGTCTCGTCGATGTTACATGTGTCGCACGTGGGGCTGTTGGCCATTCCTATGAGGAAAGCATAGGCGTTTGTAAAGGCAACGCCTAGCCACAGACGGTAAAGCATGGTCTGTTCACGTCGTGGTAATCCAGGCGGGAGGTGCATCCGTATGTCCGGAGACAACGAACGCAACCGACACATGGTGAAAACATTTGAGTCCCACAGGGGCAAAGTACACTCACGGGACATCAATCGCAGCCCAGCCGCAGCGTCTGTTCGCGTCTGAGGTTGTATATTTCCTAGACGCGTATGACATTTGCGGAGCCAACCACGAATTGTGATCGGTCACGGATTTGCTCATTTTCTAAGCGATGCACTTTCGGCAGATCCTGTGCTTAGGCACTAAAAAAAATGCTTTAATAGTCAAGAAACGCTGATGCTTGAAAAACGACTAAGGGGCTGCCGTTCCAGTATACGTTTAAAACTCTGTTGTTTTTTGAGCAGCGTTTTCAGTCACGGAAAGTGGCGTTCAGCATCACGGTATATATCGCTTGACTGCTTCTATTATTGTATATTGAGACAACGTCAAAAGAAAAAAAAAGTGTATTAATCTTGTCTAGGAGGTTTATAAAAAGCCAAGAATGACAGACAAAGTATCATATTCCTTACTCATACACACATCGCTCGGTCAACAGAGGCAATTTCATATAACATGAGTTTTAACCAAAGCAGTATACAAAAGCAGCGATAGGAAATATATACACAAATTCACTTCAAGATATAATATGTATATATAAATACATGCATATACGCGTATATGTGAATAGAAGCATACTGTGACGTCTCAATACGGCGATGAGCCTTCCTTGGACGTTTCCCCCGAGGCCGTCCTTTCATCAGCGCGCGCCCAGACGGCGACGAGGCCCGGCATAGACTGTGACGCGCAAAGGAGCTCACTCCGAGGCGACGAAAACTGCCGTCCCCCGTGGAAGCGGTAATTACGGCGAAGACCCCTCTACCTGAACCTGACCCTGACAAGTTGAACTATTTGATGAAAGGGGCCAACGTCGAGGACTACCGTGGTAACAGCGTCGACTTGAGATTCCCAGGTTGCTACGCGCTTGCGCAATATGCGGGGGCGAAGGTGCAACATAGGAGGCGGAGTCATGCGGAACGTTGCGACATCATGGGAGGGATTTTGCAGCCGATTGGATGATTTTGATTGGCCGAGATACAGTCATCAGATTCTCTAGTCTAGTCTCCTAGGGAAGACGACGGCTTTAAAAGCGTAGACCGTTGGCGCAGTCTAGGCTGACGTGCCCTGATGGGAACTCAGTCCTTTAATATGCTCCTACATGGAGTGGGCTTCCGTAGCTGGAGCCAGCGTCATTTTTGGTGCAGACATTCAGAATTTGTGTATTGATAACTGGCTCTATAACATGTGAAAAAATTGGGAGAACGCAGATTGATCTGTAGTAGCTGATGTCATTACTGTCATCTCATTTAAACATTGCGGATACTCTCGCGATCTTTAGTTTATAAGTGAATGCACCAGATGACAAAATAAGGTTACATAAGTGCAACAAAGACTTGCTGGTAAATTGAACCACTGCTCTTATCGGTTCGGCTATTATCCCATCATCGCGACATGCGGGCGCACTCTTTAATTTTAGTAATAGGGTTGTGACTTCGTTGAGTGCGGTCGGCGCGAGGAAAAGTGACTTCATAGTGTTGTGCGTGAGGAATGACCTGTAATTAGAATTTCTGGTGTAGAAGACTTTTGATGCTCCAGATTGGAAGAGAGAGAGAAAGGGTGCAAATAAAGGCAGGGAGGTTGAACAGAGGTAGTTACGCTTGGCTACCTTGCACAGTTGGAAGGAGCAGGGAGACAAAAAAGAGAGACAGAACAGAAGGGGGAGAAATACTCATTAAGCTTATTACCTAGCGGGATCCATGCATACGATGTACGCCACCAATTACAAATTCAGGAAGAGTGATTTGCTCATTTCACGGCAAAAGGTTTTTCCCACATGGTCCAGATCATTAGGAATACTTCCAAACTTGTTTTCGTAATAAAGATTTCTAGTTCCGTTTATATCACGACCTTGTTGGTTCCTGATCTTTCTATGCTCACTTAAGGACTCATTACCATGACGATCCTGCTGTCGCCTGCAACCACTGTACCGGGCTGACTAACGCACAGGCCAGCGGATTGTGATATCGCGTGGTCACGAACTCCAGTCTTCGTGTTGTTACAAGGACGCCCGCTTGAAACTAGAAGCCACGGTGTGCTTTTTGCACGTTTTAGACTGGCGCCAATAAGACATTGTATATTTCTTTATTTGTTGAGCGCTCGAGTAATTGAGGCGTCACACAGTTATTGCGGAGTCGACAGCTACCGTAAGAAAAAAAAAATGCTAAATTTTAATGCGTAAGCATTCTTTGGCGAATACCCCGGATAAACTGTGTCTGTCTCGTGAGGCCGTGTAATTGGGAAATAAGTGCGTAATTGGTTAAGTTAAGGCATTTAATCGTTATAATAGTGTAACTGTAGATGATTAGTAGCTTTGGAATCAATAAAAAGAAAAAGTAGTCACTTCGTCACCGCCTCGACGTAGTCATTTGATGCAATAAAGAAGTATAAAATGATCGCAATAACCGATCGGTAGGTGTGGTTTGGCAAGAAAACGCGTTGTGGTAGCGTTTAGGCTCAGTTTATACGATCGCTTCGAAGGGGTTGGATGTGCCGGGACGAGCTCTTGCAATGGCACCAAAGAAAGGTAAGCTCGGCGTACCAACGCTGAACGACAACGGGAATGTGGTAGTCGCCAGAAGGAACAACGAGGAAAGCGACAGGAGCTAAGAGATAACCAACAGCAAGAAGAGGAAGGAGGTGTTCAGAAGTGGATCGGAAAGGACGTTATACGGCGACGCTCGATAAAAAAGTTCTACAGAAATCCTGAGAATTGTCTAGTAATGCGTAAGCATTCTTTGACTCCGTAAAAAGCGATGGGCAGACATGGATAAGCTGGCAACATAAGTAAGCAAAAGCGAAATAACAGCCGAGCTAAAGAATACTTACACATTAGCAGATAATTCGCAGTTTCTGCAGCATTTCTTGCTAAGCTTCTTCAAAAGAAGATATGCGCATAACCCCTACTTCATTTTCGCTCAAGTTTCGTTTCGCTCCCGCATTGTTCCATAACACTTTGTTTAGTTGCTAAGTTTTTCCGGACATTCAGTAGCCGACATGCGACGAAACACGTGTACATTTCCGCAGCAGTTTGTTTATCCGATTGCGATGTGGTGTAGTGACCGGGGGTCCGAAGACGTGGGAAGTTCAAGCACCACGATGGAGTCGAGATCATAGGTCTTCACCTGACGTCGAGAAAGTTTTAAACACGACGTTTATATTTACAATATGTACAAGAATATTGGAATCACGATCATGAGAAGTTAAGTTCGATTTCAAGCTGCCGATCCTCAATAAAGCAACCATCTCGTCTTATGTCCCTTCCGTCTTCGCGCTCAGGTCAGTAGGAGGAAGAGGAGGAGGCAGAAAAGAAGGAAGGAAAGGTAGGAAGGTCAACCAGACGCACGTCCGGTTTGCTACCCTACACGGGGGAAGGGGTTTAAGGGAAGAAAAGAAAGGAGAGGGAGGGAAGAAGGTACTATCAGTGTGAATACGCGCGGTTGTCCATAACTTCACGCCTATAATCACTGGTCACTGAAGCCAGTCGATTTCATAAAACGTAACAGTGCCGGCGTCGCTTTGTAAGCCTGCGACGCGTGGGGCCATGGTCCGACTATCTTAGTCTCTGAAAATGGTCTGCTATCTAATCAGTTTAACACCCTCTGAAGAACGTTTCGTTCAACCTCATAGAGATTACAAAAACACAAAATGTACTCGATCGTCTTTCACAGTTTCACAAGTCACAAATCGGTCTGTCAGGTATTCCAATAAGGAATGAATAAGCTTTCTTAAAAGACACTCCTAACCAGAGGCGGCACAGTAAAGTTGCATCACGGCGGGAGAAGTTTGATGGAATATGCAGCTTCAATGTAGCATCTAGTTGGTGGAGACGGCAGTTGGAGAAAATCGACGTGTTCCACAAAGCTTCAGTCTCAGTTTGAGCAAGTAAACGAAAACCTTTCACAGCGTCTGTCCTTGATAATGGTATAGGAAGTGTCAGGGTTGCTTTATGGGTTGACCGAGTGGCATCATCAGCAAGGTCATTTCCGACGATGCCACAGTGCCCCGGAAGCCATTGGAAGATGATGTCATGTCCGTTTATGAGGGCTTGATGGAGAACCTCCCTGGTCTCAAACACCAGTTGGTCATGAGTCTTGCCTCGTAAGGCTGACTGAATACTCTGAAGGGCTGCCTTGGAGTCACAAAAAACGACCCACTTTCGAGGTTTGGCTTGTGAGGTGTAATTAACAGAGACACGTAGAGCAGGAAGTTCTGTTGCCGTAGAGGCTGTTATATGGGACACTTTGAATGTAATTGTGACTTGAAAGGCCGGGATGATAACAGCCCTCTGGAGCTGGTGGCTGAGACAGACCCATCGGTGTAAATGTGCGTTCTTTGTTCATGTGCCTCGTTCAGTAATGACAGCAGGAACTGACGTAGAGCCACTGTTGAGTGACGGGTCTTCTTCGTAATTCCCGGAATCGTGAGGCCTACTTGTGGCTGTGGTAAGCACCACAGGGGTAACAGTCGTTTTGCTGCTGTAAAGTCCGACGGAAGGCAGCCTTCATGTGTCGCAACAAGTTTGAAAAATGTGGCTTAATGTGGCTTGTCGTCTTTGTGCTACAGCAATACAGTGACTCAGTACGCGACAGAGATGTCGAATGTGTGCTCTAAGGTTATCAATCGTTATAAATGTTTGAACCAAGTAGTCTTTAGCAATCATGATTGTTGCGCGAGTCGAGGCGCATCGTGGTAGTCCAAGACATGTCCTTAGAGCCTGGCCTTGCAAACTTTCGAGGGTACAAAAGCTTATTTTACATGTCTTCGCCAAATCCGGCAAGATGTAGTCGAAAAAGCCCAGAAACAGTGCTCTGTACAGCTGCAGCATGGACCGTACCGACGTGCCCCAGGTTTTTCCGCACAGTAACCTCAGTATATGTACAATCGAAATTAGTCTCCGCTTCAGGTTGATGCAGGGAGGGGGGGGGGGAGGTTTCATGAACGGTCTCTGTCAATAATCACACCTAAGAAGTGGTGAAACTTCTGGCGTTTGATAGCCTGGCCATTGAGAGAAACAGGGTACGGTGCCATGGGCTTGCGCGTAAACGCGATTAACGCGCATGTTCGACGGACACACTAAGGCCTTGTTTGTGGAGATACGGACAAATTAGGGTGGCTGCCCGCTGAATTCTTGCGCGCAATTGAAAACGAGTCACCACAGAAGACCAAAGACAAATATCATAAGTGTACATTGAGACGAAAATTGTCTTGGGTAATGTTCCAGCAAGGCCAACCACAGCTAGGTTAAAGAGATTAGGGCTCAATGCTCCGCCCTGCGGGACGCCACCGTATGCAAAATGCATACGCAAAATGTATGCAAAAGATGAAGGACCTTCTGGTCAAACAGTCGCGGATACAGTTAAATATTCGGCCACCAATTCCAACATCATCTAATGACTCGAGCATCGCTTCATGTGTAACATTATCGTACGCCCCTTTCTTATCAAGAAAGAGCGCTACTGATATGCGCTTGAGGCATTTCTGTTGTATAAATGTTGTGAGGTCAATACTGATGACCTGCCTCGCTGAAAACTTGTCATGGAGTCAGGGTGACAAGGGTACAGGGTACACGTTGTGGCGTTCAATATGCCATTCCAGGCGTATAAGGATAATCTTCTCAATTATTTTCCCTGTGCAGCTTGCCAGGGAAATAGGGCGATATGACGTCAGGTTGAAAGGTAACTTTCCTTGTTTGAGTAGCGGTACGAGACTACTAATCTTCCATTGATGAGGAACAATGCCTTCATGCCATGAGCGGTTGTAGTAATTTAACTGCTCTTGCCTGTCCTCTTGTCCAAGATGGGCAACAGCTGCACAGGTGATGCCGTCGGACCCTGGTGACGATGAACGTCGAGAAGCAGCCCAGGAGGCGTCCACTTCTTCCGTATATAGTAAATGGAATTTCCATTTCTAGTACGCGAGATACAGGGACAACACTCACGTCTTCGACGTTGGGGGTGACACACACGCCAGCGATCCACGCACAAAAATCATTCGCCACCTTAACTTGCGCCTGGCAGTGATGTAGGGCTAAGGTCATGAAAGGGTGTCGCTGTTTCGGAGACGAGCGCAGATCACTAACAGTCCTCCAGATGTATGGAAGTGGTTTGCGAGGGTCCAGTGATTCACAAAAGGACTTCCAGCGTTGTTCCTGCAATTTGTATAAATTTCGCTTGATTTTCTTCTGTGTTCGCCGTGTCATTCTCAGGCCCGGAAATGCCTTCGTGAACCTATATCGCTCAGGTCAGCTTCCTCCAATCCAATGTTAAATGAAAGGTGCATCTTCGACCAATCTGCAAGTTTGCAGCCATTTCCCTCCGAGGACAGCTTAGCCCAAAACACACGCACTTCACTATGCACGAACAGGGAAACACACCGAGGACATACAATGACCCCGTCTCAGAGACAGGCGTGGCAGCTTTGGCCCCTTGGTAATCCATAAGGGCCTCCGCGTCTAGTTCGCTCTTTCCTTAGTCGTGTCAGATATGGGAAGGATAAGACAAAGGCACACAAGTCATCGAGGGGAGAGCCCCCACCAGTCTCAGTCGACATGCGTTGACTCGTTGCGGGCTTGGCAATCAGCTGGCCCACCTTGACTTGGCTTGGGCTGCTTGCAGCGACTGTATTACCTTCCCATGACACTCTATTTGCCATGAGCTTCTCACCTCGTCAATGGGCTTTACGGACGAAAATCGTCCAACAGCCGCCGTATATTTATGCCCCGTGCCGTGGGTCAAAGACTGGTGCCGCGGGTCAGTGAGCGGTGCCGCGGGACTGATGCACGATCAGAACAGTCGGCGCACAACATCGTTCTTACTTTTGAATTTGAACGAGGACAAACAAGCGGTAAACACAACTTTTTTGGGCAGTTCATAGTATCAGAACACCGGATACCGTACGCGATAATCATGCAGGTACAAAAAAGCACCTGGAGCAGAAATAGTGCCACTGCTGCAAACCTTGCTCGAGGAGTGTTGCCTCTAAAGGGCCGTTTATAGTCCGACGTAACGCCCGCGCGCGCGCGCGCTACGTCACGTCGGCCAAAACGACCCCTCTATAGTCGGGCGCAGCGGCGCAGCCAACGTAACCGGCGGCTTCCGACGCGCCCCGACGGGCCCGGCGCTGATATGGCTCCTGAGCCATTCGCGCGTCGGATTCGGCGGAACTCTCGCACCACAATACATTGCGCGCAAAGGAAAAGGCGCCAACACAACTCCACATACGGCTTTTGCGGACGGCGCGCCACTTGGCGAACGTTCTGCGCATGCTCCGAAGATAGCAGTCGACGGCGCGCGCGTTGAAGTATAGAGGGGATGGCATGTCGGCTGGCGCAGCGCAACCGACGTAGCGTGACTGACCGCGAACGACGCTCGCCCGCGCGCCGATAACGTCGTACTATAAACGTGCCTTAAGACAGGGAAGTTAAACTTGCGACTTCAGAACTACACTATAAATACGAGAGCTCGTAAGCGGCTGGACAAAGTGCTCAAAACATGTTTGTCGGAGAAAGGCAATAACTGTGGTCTTAGGGCAAAATGTTCAACAGACGGTCAACATCCGGTCAAATGACATAATTTTAGGTAAGTTCCCTCTGTTGCAATGTGCATTTATGTGCTAGATTATCGACGACAGATTGCTGGCATACGTATTGTAGTGGCTTTTATGCACTACGCGTACAAATAAAGAAATACTTCTTAGAGACACGACAGTTGATGTCACGAGCAGCAAATAAATGGCAGAATAAAGAAAGAAGACAGCAATCTTAAGTAACACCAATAGGGTGGGACACAGTACCGATAATATTTTGATATTATTTTGCACATGTGTTTTTACAGTATACAGGGTGTCCCACGTAACTTTAGCCAAACATTAAATATATGCAGATGCCATGTGGCTGGACCGAACCAAGGTAATGTTGTTTGCCGTCGCATTATGCCTAATCAGACTAATTGTCTGATTAGGCATAATGCACGCAAATAATCTGAGTATCTGCAAGTGACGGCAAGCAACAATACCTTGGTGTGGTCCAGCTACGTGGCATTTGCATATTTTCAAAGTTTATCTCAAGTTACGTGGGACAACCTGCATAGCTACACACGTATCCAGGGCGTGGGTTTCCCGTACTGTTATGGGGCGATGACAGCGGACAGATTACCTTGTCAATGTTTAAAGTCCGTTTTGCCGTATGTGCCTGAGATATACCGAGTTACAGTATACCGACATACATGCATCCGTTATAGTCTGCAGTGTGGCAACTTTAACCGTAAGCGTGCTGTGATGGGAAGCATCGTGCCACTCGGGTGGGCAGGAAAAGCTCGTCCTCTCACCGTGCGACGGCATGCTTGCCGTCTCGTCCTCGCCCCCGATGCACGCCGAGTTCCGAAGTGGTACCACTCTAGCCACTCTGTGGGTCACACACAAGACGTTACGCCTGGTTGGCCGGCGTGTTTGCCGAATGGACGCCATTGCATCGCTTAGTGCAGCGTCGGACTGTCCTCAGCCATCTGAAGCCGCGAGCGCGATGGCCATTGTTGTTCCGTGACGGACATTTTGGGGGCGAGTCCTTGAAGTTCGCACTTGCCTGAGTCCTTTCCATTAAGGGACTGAGAGACACATTCCGTCACCAGTGCACTCATCCCCCAGACGATGTGTATCTTCTGGCTCTGACATTTCTCTCGAGGTCGGCAAACATGTTCAGACGCCGCGAATAGTCCAGCTATTTGTTCGGAGATTAAAGAAAAAGACTACGGCAGCCCGTCCCTATGATGTACTACAAAGGACAAATACAGACAATGGCCGTAGGGGACGCGCCACTGCAAATCCTTCTTCTCATTTTTTTGCTTTCATTTCATGCTCCAGAAATGCTTATAAATAGAGACCTGATAAAGACTGTTGTGTAAAACGACGCTTAAGCATATATAATCTGAATACTGTGGTATTGATGCTAGCAATGCTGCGACGGGAGCTAGTTGGTGAAACATCATGGCTGAGACGCACTGCTTCAGGCATAACAAAAGACTGGTGAGAGTGGTCAAGAAGACAGACAAGGTTAAGCGCGTACTGTTGCTGCACGCAGGCGGGCATCCTGCTTTAATGACGCGTTGCTGTAACTCTGCGAATACATCCTGAATGATGTGCCTCGGCAAAATGTCACGCGTAACACGCAAATCTCAAGCCTATGCTATAATGACTCTGGGATGGTTTGGGTGGGGTTGAAGTGAATACATTTGGCGCATAAGGAGTACGTAAAGGTACACCGTTAACAATCAGCGGTAGTTATCGAGGAGATGCTATATATCATATTTCATGCGGCTGCTATCGCGCGCGCAGCCGTGTGAAAATAAAAAGAGCATAGCGCAGAATTGCATAAACGTTTTTTGTACTATGTTCTGCGTGTTCGGCCATTCGCAGAGATGTTGCTGCATATATTCCAGCATGTCGCTCAACAACAGCATGATAGCCACCGGGGTTATGACAGCAGCATGGTAATAGGCTGTTTTAGCATAGGGACCCCAAAAGATAGGCTGCCAGTAACGATTAGCGTCTCGTCACAGTGCATGCGCCGAATCCAAACGCTATTTTTGGTTGATGATGGTGATGATTTCGTGGCATCCCCTTTGAAACGGGGCGGTTACAAATAGTCACCTAGCCTGCTTGATTTAATCAGGTATGTTATACATGTTTTTTATCAAGCATTTTTGTGTACATCTCCTTAAGCTTTTTTTCCCCCTTAAAATATACCTTGTACCGCTAGCTATGACTGTAAGAGATCCGGTCGTATGAATAACTTCCCTGCGTTTTTTCCACCAATACACTAAACGTCTCTTGCTTATCTCGACTGCTGACCGGTTGACGCTTCGGTCCACTTTAAACCCAAGCGCTTCTGGAAAGCGTACGTTACATACGATTCTCACTGGGTGAATTCCTTCGCATTCCTTTAGGATGTGCTGAGTGGTCCACGGATTTTCGCTGCAGCGTACACATGCCTCCTCTACTTCTGAATATTTGATATTGTATGCCAATTAAGCTCCCGCGCCGCTCGTGCCATCGCCTGACCTCGTTTTCTTTCATAGAGCGACCGCGTCGATGTCGCTGGCGCTACATGTCTTTAGGCAACCGGCTCGATGCTCAAATAGGATGGCACTGCCCTTTGTGCTATCGTATAGATTTCCCCTTCTAACTTCTTTCTTCTCATTCTTTTGAATCTCCGTGGCCCTTCTTGTTTTCATTATTTGCATCCAATGTACTGCCTGTTTCCCTCGCATTCTTTTTGATGACTCATGGTTGTGTATTTACAGTTTCAATTACCCTTACTCGGTTGCCAACTTTCTTGACCTCTTCCTCCATTCTCTGTCCACGCTCTTCAAGTACAGATACTTGTGTACTTTAGCCGCCCACTTATTTTCATCCATTCTCCTCATTCTTTCTTCAAAAATAATTTTGCTCTGTGCTTCTCTGACTTCAAAACCCATGTCACCCTGCGCTACCTCATTTGTAGTTTTACCGTGGGCTCCCAAAGCCAACCGGCCTACCAATCTTTGATTAACTTCCAACTCTGACGTGATATCCGATTTTAAGCATAGAATGTAATTTGCGAACCTTAACGCTGGCTCCATAACTCCTTTCCAGATTCCACGCACTGCCTCATACTTATTGCGGCCCCACAGTGCTCTGTTTTATTACTGCAGCATTCCGCTTCCCCTTTATTTTGAGATTTTCTTAGTGGGTGCTTGAGTAAGTATTTCCTTCGTTTATGTATGCGTCGAGGTATTTATATTGCTTGACTTTTGGGTATGACTTGTTGTTGAATGAACACCACGTAATTACTCGTTGGTTCGTTACAGATCATAATTCCCGATTTCTCTGGGCTAAACTTGAGGCCTGGATTTGTCGCTGCGTTGCCACACATGTTCTCAAGTGTCTGTAAATCTCTTGCATTGTCCGCTCGTAGCACTATGTCGTCCGCATACATCACTCCAGGGAGCTTCTGTTGCACCATTTGTCCATTACGCATGTAGGATAAATCAAATCCTAATTCGCTGTTTTCCAGTCGTCTTTCTGTGCCCTTAATATAAAGCGTGAACAACAATGGAGAGATAGGACGTCCTTGCTTCAGTCCTTGGTGAATTTCCACCCTTTCGGTACCTTTTCGACCTTCTCATACAAATTGTACTCGGTGGTCTCTATATACCTCCCTCAGCATGCTCCACGCAATCGTCTTCCATGCCTTGAAAGTTTGAAAGTTTATTTAACATAAATAACGTATACAATTGCAAAGTACCCACACTTTTGGAACCCAACAAATTTGTTCTCCTTCGTGCTTAGGAATATCCCATAACGATTACCTGTCTACGTCGTCGTAGGATACTGTGCTGCGCGGTGAAGGAATGCGGTGACAGTGACCGACTGTGATTGTCAGTCTATGCTCCTTTTTTTCTTCATCTCTACTTTGCTATCACTTTACCTCCCCCTCCCTTCCCTTCCCTACGTAGAGTAGCAAACCGGATGTTCCCATCCGGTTAACCTCCCTGCCTTTCTCCTGTCTTCTGTCTTCTGCCTCTCTCTCTCTCTCCCTAAAAAGGTTATCGATAAAGGTATGTTCTAAGCTACTGAAATCTCTATGCAGTGAGGTAGTACAAACATATTATCCCCTAAGCGTCTGCCTGGCCCGAACTCATTTTGCAGTTCCCCCAGTACACCATTTTTCTGCGCCCACTTCGACATTTTCAATTTTATGGCTTGTATTACCATTGCATATATAATCGACGTTACTGTAACTTGCCTGTACGAGTTCGCCTTATCCTTATCACCTTTGGCTCTGCAGACGAGGTTAATCTTGCTTTCACGCCATCCGACCGGAATTTGTTCCGTTCTAATCACTTGCTCTATGGCATTAGTCAGCAGCGCCTTGTTCTTTGGACCGAGGTTGTTGATGAGCTGTATTGGGATTTCATCGGGTCCTGCTGCCGTGTTATTAGGGGCATTTTCTTTTGCTTTTTTCTAATAAAAGCTTTCTATGCTGAATTTTGATCTCTCAAGCTTCTCTGTTGTTGCCGGATCTGTTTGAGCCTGAATTAGGCTTTATTTCGTACCGAAGGTATCTCCAATAACGTCTGTGATGTACCGCAGCGTACCGTCTCCTTCGAAGGTGTTACCGTCTTCATCCCCTACAGCCGTTTGCGAATTATTAGTTGGTGCTCCGAGTGTTCTGATATGGTTCCAGTAACTTTTTGGGGTGCCTTTGCCTCTTTTGCGAGTTTTACGCACCCAACGTTCACTTGCGCATTTATTTTCTCCTGAACGAGCTCACTCGCCACTATTTTATTTTCTCGGTAGTTGTTCCATCTGAAGAGCACTTTTTCCTCGTGTAATTCCAACTTCTTGGTTTCTCGATGATCCCTAGACGCTTGCTTACGCTGTTGTATAGCTTTCGTTATTTCCTTGTTCCACCACTTACGTGGTTTCCTCTTTCGAATGTAACCATTCTTTTGCCATGTCTGCCTTATTTCCTGCTGCATAACGTCTACCAGTTGCTTATATTCTCAGACTGCTGTAGGAAAGGCCTCCATTTTCTTCTCCATGTTTTTTACGATCTCTACTATTTGCTCCACCCCTATTATCTCTGAAACTTTAATTCTAAATGTTTATGATCGCTACCCAGGCTATTTTTTCCATGTTCATCTATTATTATTTGGTCTAGTTGTTCGTAGACCATTTCTGAGACTAAGGCGTAGTCTATGCCTGACTGCCTGTTTCCGCATTGCCACGTTACCTGTCCATGACACTTATTCTCCTTGCTAACTGCTATAAGGTTCTGTTCATTACACAGATCCAGCACTAGAGAACCGTCTAAATCATGCATGTGTGCGTTCATATCTTCCACTAATACCACCTGGCCCGCTTTCTTGAACTCATTAATATCGCTTCCAATGCAATCATTCAACTACTTATTATTATCTCTGCTATCACTACCTGCCCATAGGTAGGCTACTCCCAGCCACATCTTTTTGCCTTGTAATGTGCAGGTAATCCATAAATGCTCCTTACATGTCTATTTTACTCTCTGCCACTTCAGATCTCGCCTAATTAGCATGCCTGTGCCTCCGCCTTTCCTTGACCCAGTCATCCTTCTGCACCCTTCCCATACAAAACTGTCAATAACAGGCGGCTGCTCCAAATCTGGTAGATGCGTTTCGGTCAATGAGTACACGCTAATCACTTCGTCATTCAGCTGCGTTTGAATTTCCAGCCATTTTACCAGCTTGCGACCAGCCTGCATGGTTATGCAACAAATTTTACCTTCTCTATTCTTATCTTTTGTGCGTCTTTTCCTACCTTCTTGTGGTCTAATTATGCGCTCTAATTATGAAGGAGCTCTTTACAGCTCCAATTACAATGCCTATAGCATACTCGAGGCACTACAGCGCAGCTTAGGCTGCGTTGAAATGGAAAATGCAAACACAATCTGCCTCAACATGTCTCGATTCTGCGTTGTTTAATTAAACAGACTGAAAACTATTTGCATCGTCAGTGCATAAAAGAAAACCTCGCGTACCCGCCTCTTAAAAAAGACACCACAAGTCTCACATGAACACTTGACCTCCACTGGGGAACAACGATACTACTTCTAATACTACTAATGTGCAATACTACTAATACTACTAGTGTGCAATACTACTAAGAAATGGGCCTTCGGCTTCTTGCTGGCTCCAGCGAACCGGTCCAAAATGCATATTTCACTCAAATATTCGACCGGAGCAGCCTGTGTCAGTTATCCAAACAGATTCATCATGTCTATTTCTCAAGCAGGAGCACCAGTAAATTTCTCAAGTGAGTTGAACGTGTAGCACGGAACGGGAAGAAATATCGGTACATTCCTTTCTGTGTGTTGCAAACAGCTGTAAAACTCAATCAGCTTTGCTTCAAGTTAGCGCCACCTAAATTTAATCGGTGAAGAACGGCATAATTTTGAGAACCAGTTAAAAACGCAAGTGGTGCTGATCGAATCTCAACTGTAGTGGTATTTAAGTCCTCGTGTTACTGCCGAGGGTTTCTGTGAAGAAATAGAAAAATTCGATATTATACCGTGAACTATTCGTCGTGAGCAAACATGTTTCAGCGGGTTAAAATCAAGATAAATGTTGTAGAAGTCATATATAGTCAGCGTTTAGCATGTGATACGCATATTGCACCATGATGGGTATCGAATCTTAATTAGATTCTTATGTGCTGTGCTTTTGCGTCTATGCTTTTATTATTCACGTGAGCTACCACTGGAAAGTGTAGATCCGCGCATGAAAAACCCGTAATGGGCTGGTCTGAGTTCCCTCGGGTGGCACTATAGCGTTGCCTTCGAGAAATGTATTGTCGTCTAGGAAATAAGCTCCTTGATAACATTTTCGCGAACGAAGACATCGTAAAATATATATATGAGAGGCCCTTCATAAGTATACAAGCATTGGGAACGAGAGCGAACAAACGGAAACACTGCAGATGGCGTCTGGACACCGCCCGAACTGCAGCAGACGACAGGCGAGAGTCCGTGCCCTGACGTCACGCGAGCGGCACTCGCAGCGCCCCTCTAGGTCGTTCTCGGGGATAATATAGTCAGACAGAAAAGGTCGCGAGGCCTTTTCTGTCTGTCATCACTCTGAATCTTCGTCTCCTGCACGGCGACGACGTGGAGGGCACTTCCTAAATAAAAGCCTGAATAAAATAATCAATCATCAATAATAAATAAAAGTTTGCAAAGACCTAAGGACCCGTACGTTCAAAGTTCTGAAGAAAAACTGTTAGGACAGCGCCGTGGTGACTACTGACTATTTGGACTTAATGAGCTATGTCGTCGGTCCTTGAGGGGAATGGTGAAGCTCCCTCCGAACACCCGCCAGGCCTCCTGAACCGTGATCGATGACACTTTCCCGAGTATTTCGATGTTATGAGGTGACGTGCAGTTCTTGTTGTACTGGTCGTGTTGCTGTCCGTGCTTGATTCCGATCTGTTAGTCGCAAGGCGCATCGGATTGTTGTATCAACGCCACTAGTCCTCTGTCAGCGTAAGGTACGTTTTGAGACGCTTGGCTGTAGCAGATGAGTCAATGGCTGCCTCATTTGCTTGCTGGGCAGCAACTGGCTGAGTGGTTACGGGCGCCTCATTGCGTTGTTGTTTGGATTGATCTTCTGTTTATTCGATACTCTCCTTTCTCGGGCACTTCTGCTATGCGATTGTCTTTAACATCCAGAGGTGAGTGGCTGGCACAACTGGTCTCCACGGTAGATGGAACGTCTCCGGTCGCGTCGAGCACCACCGTGGCATCCATTATGTGATCTATCAAGCTCTCATCTGGAGGCCATGTTCTATTTCGTAACTTGTCAGCGTATGTTACGGCACATTCTTCAGCCGTGTCGCCAAAGCGCCGACAGCCTTCACAACGTGAGGTCCGGCAGTTGCGATGAATGTACCGAACCTTGTTACAACGGAGACAGAGCGGGGGCCTGCCTGGAATTAATACAAGGCTTTGCACTCCACAGACAGGTAGGAGATGTGGAACGTCACCCACGCTGACTCCTTCGGCAAGAGACAACACCATATTACAAATTAGGGTACGCATTTGTTCCATCTCCAATAATCCGTAGCTTTCAGCTGATATAAACTTCACCTTCCTGTAAGCCTGGAGTGCATCTCGAATGCAGGCGTCTTCCAAACGCTCAGGAAGCCATAAAAGCTTCATTTTTACTTCCGTGGGCTCAGGCTCAATGACGATGCAGCGTATACCTTTCACTGGAAATTCCCCGCACGTGACTAGCTTTGAATTTGTCATCGTTGACTGGCACGTCACCATCCACACGTGCGACATCTGAAATTGGCCGATGGAACTTTTCTTTAGGCCAATAGCATTCAAAAGGGCGTCTCTGAAGTCTTGGGCTCTGTGCAGTCGACCAGCTAAGTCAGCATGCAGGAAAACGGAGTTCACAACCAGTTTAACGGTAGGAAGACGAGGTAGCACGACACGGTAGCCACTGCTGCTGGCTGAAGCCTGAGCACCACCTCGGCCAGAGGCCCATAAATCCTTTGAGACTGAGAAGATGAAAAACGTGACCTATCGCAAAGGCATCTTCGTCTTTCTCCTCAACCACGCTGCAGTTGCCGCCGTAACAAATACTGCGCCTGGACATTGCTGTGTCTGGCCTCTTGAGCCTCTTATAAAACAATTTGCTGACTCCACGCTCCATTGCTTATTCACAAACCAGCGCCGAAATGAAACAATATAACTGGTACCAGTGGCAGGAAGCTAAAGGCTGGATAAAAAAAGAGGAAGAAAGTGGTTTCTCTTCGCTTCTGCCACCGATATCGCACGAAACTGTGCAAGGCTTACTGCCCATAATACTGAGCCAGGCATCTCGTCACAACTTTTTTTAAAGCTTCCTCTGATATTTCACGACTAGATAGCCACGAATGGAAACTGAAACGTTCCAGTCAAGCTGTTGTTTGGTGGTGCACATGATTCGCGCACAGGTCTTACAACTAGCGGCGACGTGGAAGCATGCCTTTAGTATTTCTGCAGCAACGTTTCGTGGTAATCGACTTCCCGATGAGGCAACGCGCACACACTACTGCAGTCGGGTTCAGCCGTATGAGCCAATAGATATTTTTAGCCATGCCATGTAAATATTGTACGGGGAAGGGCTGACCATATACGGTAAATATTTCTGTCCAGCAGGGCGTAACAGGTACGAGACGGATGATTGCCGTTTACGTATTATCAGGAAATTACCATATTACGGAAACGTGTAACGGCTACAGCTCTTCAACAGAGCCACTGTTTACCATGCGGCGGTGGTTCAGATATGCAGGACGGTGCCTCATTTCACTGCGGCACTGACATACGCATGACTTGTCCAACACGCTTGTGACGCGTTCACACCAGCGATTGACACAGGTAGCGCGACCGATCGCGACTGGTGACCGAGGACCGAATCGCGGCAACCGATGTTCGCACCGGCAAGCGCTACCCGCTGTTCGCCGCATCGAAATGTTTCGCGAGTGGGGCCGTTCCCACTGTTCGCACCGCCATCGCCGCGTAACATAAGCGTCAGAGTATAAGCGGCTAGGCAGCGCGCTTTGGCACTCCAGTCGAGGAGCTGAAATGTGTACATGGCCATTCGTTCGCCAGTAGTTACTGTAAGCTGTGAGTTCCGTATTTTTTCAGAGAAATTTCAGGAAACCATGCAGACAAGTGAGCTGTGCACTCGAACCTGCCCCCTGGGATTCTGTCACAAAAGATTTTGTACCTTCCACTCATTAAGAACGAGTGCGCCAATGAGTGAGAGTGTTGGGATCACACGCTTACAGTTTACTTTTTGTAAAACAAGGACAGACACTTACCAAAGTTTCTATATTGCGAACGGTTATGCTGTCGAAATGTTTACACTAGACATGCGCAACGTTTAATATCTGCCGTTTTAGTACTCTTGACCACGCTCGTAAGTAACTTTCTTCGCTTTTAAATGACCGTTATTTTAGGAGTTTAAGCTAAGCCAGAATGACACTATTAGCTTTTCTTTTTATTTCAAATTTCGTCAGTGTGTTTGGTGCTCGGTCGTCGACAGACTCTTAGCAGAGGAAGGTTTTCGGGTTTTCACTGCAGAGATTCAGCTTGAAAACAGCACGCACGGTGGTTGAAGCTCCCAGTATCTTGAAGTTACGCGTAACCACGCGCACTCTGATCATGCCTCGCACTGGCAGGATAACGCCCTGAACCCTACCAGTATAGTAGGGAAACGCAGAATATTTAAGGACTGGCAGTGTCATGTACCTTCGCTTGAAGTGGAAAGTGTGCGTCGCAATCCATTCATTTATCCACGGCCTTGGTATAAATAAATAAATAAATAAATAAATAAATAAATAAATAAATCTAAGGTGTGCATAACCTTTTTTCAAAATCTCGTATCACAGTGATGAATTGAGATAGGGCCACTGAGACAAGCACTTGTCGTACTCTTCTGTTTCATCAAGGAGCGCCCAGTGAACACTTTACTCCAGAAAAGAGGCAACTTACTTGAGAACCAATTTTATTTCGATATTTTTCTGAGTGGGGGGGGGGGGGGGGGGCGCGTGAGGGGTCACGATTTTGAATTTTACTACGAGAATAAAGGCTCTTGTTTGGAAGCAGCTGCATCTTCTCATTTTCGTCCGCCTCACCTGGATCGACACGCAAATATAGTTTCGCCAATTCCTCTATGCTCTTTAAGTTTGTCATTATGCTCAGTGTATTGCAGCGTGCATTAAAGAAAGAAAGAAAAAGAAGAAACGAGATGGAAAGTGGCAACTATTCATAGCATGTTTCCTCATCGTATTCGGGCCCGTCGTTGCTTTTCGCGCGCCTATTTTAACTTTCAACGGAGCGTCGCCTTATCGCAGCGTCGGTGTACACTATTCTACCAGACGCCCACTGTTTCCACGATGCGTATACCGTCGAATCCGGACTTCCCGTTTTGACTCATCACGCTAAGAGAACGCGTTCAGCGCCGCTCTCCCGTAGGTGACGAAATCTCATCGCCTCGATGTAACATTTGATTGTTGGAGCGTGCTGATCGCGAGGCAGTGGCCGGGGCCAACGAAACAAGGTGCTCACAAAAAGGCATCCACGGCGGTGATCGCGCATGGTCGTGGATTTTGTCTTTCGTTTTTTTTTTTGTCTCCAGATTGTTGTCTTTAGTGCCGCCAGCGGTCCTTTCGCTAAGGTGGACGTGCGTGCCCTGGACAACCGCGGCACGAGGCCCACTCCTCGCGAGTTCCGGAGCGGTGCGGAAGTTGGTAACACGGCGCGTGGAAGCTCCTTCTCGTCGTCGCCCATATTCGAGGTCGCGCCGTCCCGACGGGCCTGCGGGCGCCGGCTGCGAGCTGTGTTCCACTGACACCGCGTGCCGCCGGCCGGCTCCTTCCTGTTCCGCGAGCCGCCACGAGCGCTAGCGATACGACGCCGCTGACCTTCCGTCCTTGTTGCAGTGGCCAGCAGGAGTTTCTGCCGTGCAAGCTGCTTTCTAATTCTCGGGTGACGCTCGATAAATAAGTCCGCATGCCCAGGAGCAAGGGGGTCCGCTTTAGTGGCGTTCGGCGAACGTTAGCGCCCGCTACAGCGTGGACGCGTTGCTTCTGTGGAGGTAAACTGTAGGTGAGGGCGCGGGAGCGACTTGGCGAAGGCTCTGTAGTTCCATTTCCTGCTTATTTCTTTCCCTTTGTTTTTGTTTTTGCTACGCCACTTCCGGGATGAAAAGAATGGTCGTCTTTCATGTTTTGTCGTTTCTTCGCAGCAGCACCCCAGCTAATTGTCATTTGACGTGACGCGGCATGATTAAACTACACAGTATACCCGAAACAGACGTGCAGTTTCCAAAGCGTCGAAAAAAATAATTACGACTGCAGTTTAACTGTTACAGTCTATGCAAGGAAATAGGGAGTTGGAAGTACGTACTCGCTTCCGCAAGAAATGTGACCAGGTATTTGCGTTCCAAAGTGTTCCACCTAATGAGTTACCTTGCTATATTTGTGTTGAACGTGCAGGTCATAATTTATCCATGAAAGAGCCTCCATAAAAATGCGCTTTAATACAATCGAGCAAACAATAAAGTGACAATCGCGAAATGTGGATATAGTAGAGCTTTGGCAGAGGCCTTTTCTACGGCGCGGTTACTATCAACGAGGGAAAGTTAAATTCATCGACACTCGGAAGCGAACGCCTAGGAACATGCGTTAGGCCGTTTTAAAAGAACTTCACGGAGATCAGCGCAAATCACAGTAGCTGGACACCATATATGCATCCGCATGGTTTGATTTAATTTGATTTAATTCCCTCTAATGGGTGTCGGTATATCTTGCCTTCTTCCACATTATTGCTGCTTTCCGAGTGCCTCGTGCACCACGGTGCGGCACGAATATGGCACGAATATGGTACTGCGTTTGCTCTTTAGCTTTAGCTTTAGGATCTCGCGAACCACGGTTGCCGTGAATTTCTTTCGCTTGCCTTTTAGCATATGTACAAGAGCGTTACTGCTTCTGGTCTCTCGTGCTCTGCGGTGCGAACCATGAACAGTTGCTGCATCCCTCCAGAGAACCCCATCCCCTTTGCCTTCCTGCCCAGATGGTAACTACCAACAAGTGAAGTCGTACCTGCGCATGTATTCAAAACGAAACATTTTTATTACCGCGACTATTGCTGCTTTTAGCGCTCGCCCTTCGTCGAGTTGAAGGACCATAAAGACTGATATACATCGAAGTGTGACTTGAAAACTATACCCGTCGGATTGACAACGCCTGTTTACGCGTGTAGATGTGTGTCCGCTTTATTGAGATAGCAATTAATTGCGGACGCTCAAGGCGCATTTGCTCCGGCGCCGTCCTGCTAGCGTTGTATCGATGCGCACGCGTGGCCCACTCATGGAGTGTTAGGAGGTCTCCAGAGTCGCGCAGTGCGTTTGGCTGCAAAAACGACGAAGCAAAGTGGGCGCACGGTCACGCTTCGCTCGAACGGCTCTGCCGGAGCTATAGGGCATCGTTCTGGTTTTCGCGGCTGATATGAGCACTAGCATTCGTTCTGAGCAACTGTGTGCATATCCACACTTTGGTGCAGGCAGTGATATGAACCTAACGGGCGGTAAACGCCTAGCTAATTCTGTCTAATCTTTTCTTTGGGTGCTGACAGACGCCGGCGGCCTTCTTTCGGTCTTGCACGGCGTAATGGTGCGGTGCTCCTCATCACGCCTGGTGCAACGATAAACCCTTCTATCCCTTTTGACCCCCCCTCCCCCCCTCCGCACTCCTTAGAAGGATCGACAGCACTTCCTCTATATGTTCCCTCGCAATCCAACTAAACACTGCTACCCCATTTTTTTTTTATTGCGATGGTAATTATATAGACACTCCATTTCACCGCCGGCGTTGACGTCATCGTGATGTTCCGTACAAAGTCAAGGTGCCATAAGATCACGGCGACGCCCCGTGTGCTGTAGGTGTGAGGGAAAGCATGAGAGGGTGAGCCGAGAAGGATGGTGGCTTGGTGCGCACGTGCGCTGACTTTTCGCTCGCATAAGAGGACGGGAGAGCGGGGAAGATGTACGAGCGCCAGGGGGAGGCGGGCAACGTAGCGCGCGTCTCCGCTTCTACTCCGGCCGTAGCCGTGCGAGCACTATCTTGGAGGCAATCTAGAGTGGGTTCGAAGGCTAGCCGACTGACCCGAGGTAGCTGATGGTTTTGTGTGCGATGTGTTCTCGCGTGCCTAGTTCACGTTGAAGCGAGAGGCAACACGAAGGGGAATTCGCTTCCCGCTGCTGCCGCACCAGCGTTCTTACAGCGAGTGTCCACGGTCATCGAGTGAGGTGTGTTAATGTTTGCCTGCGCGCGGGTGACACCGTGCACGTTAATTTATTTACTAAACGGATGTTTACAACAGTTAATACAGCTAATAAATATACTAACCTTACTGCGTATAACTCTCTAATATTTTGCTATCGCAACCAATGCTTCACCTTTCGGACAAAACTGCCACCTTTTTGACAAATTGACTTCCCTTACGCTACCTACGTACCAGCTTATTTCATTTCATTTCAGTTTTATTTTCCAGAAAAAATAGACATTTCTGGTAGGGATACCTGGGAAAAAAGCTGCTTTTTGAAAGCTTGACTGGGCCCGGGCAACCTGGAAACTTTGAGCAGTGGTGACATTCAGGAGATGAAACAAATTAATGATAAAACATAGCCATTATTAGCACATACCGGTGACATGCACATATCCTTCCACAAATACCCACATATATACTAACACACGCATATACTGTAAATGCACAAATAAACCGATTAGACTTCAACAGCTCACAGATATACCAACAGTAAAAATTTATAACATATCCATTTCCAACAACAATATAAGTTCGAAGTTTAGTCGAGATTGAAAATGAAACCACTTGTGCAGTCTGCGTTGCACCCTGATAGTTAACAGTCATTCTTTTCCCGCTCCTCAACTGAGGTTGGGGGAGAGCGAGCTACGCGTACTTAAACGCTGCTAAGGAAAGCTTTGCTGCTGTGATGAAGACAAGTTCACTTGTCAAAACTTCAGCTCCAGCGATATTCCTTGTTCTACCCCTATTCGTCACTTCCAACCGGAGTGATATCAGCTGTTGTGGACGTGTTTATGCTTACAAGACCTGCTAATTTCTAGCTTAGAATATCAGTGCATGCGTCTTGAGTCTAGAAATTTTTCTCATCGCTAACTGTTTTGTGTTGGGCCTGTGGACACGACTATGGCTGTTCTGGCCGCTGTCTATATACTTGATACATGCTTCATTTTTTCTCTCGTCCTTCTAAATAAATGCACGAAAAAAAGAAAGAAGAAATCGTTTAATTTGGAAAGCATTGTTTTTGTGTCATCTAGCACTTATTGCACTAGGTTCACCTACTACAACATCTTGCGTAGGCTTTCTGTAGATTTACAATGTGACCTTGTTGTCTACCTGTACCCATTTGTAAACGAATGGCCAGCGTTCCCGCCTCGCGTCTGGCGACGTGGTTGAGCAGTGTGCAACAGTATCATATAAGCTAGGCCTTCACTTGTAGAAATCGGCCTTAACACTGACTCTAATAAACTGTAGCTTTTCTCACAGCCAAGGGCTACACGGAAGCCATGGCCGATGATGCAGCTCTAGATACCACGGTGGCTTATGTAATTACGGAGCTTTCCGATCGCATTTTTCGCCGGCATACGCATGGCTAGTCGCGGCTGAGCGTTGCGGATTTCGTTCTCACTTTTGCCCCCTTCTTTTTGCCCTATCTGCCGAAGGCGGCTAGCACCGGTGAGTTATACCGTCTGGCTGGGAAAGTGTTTGCCTACATTGCACAGCGCGCCGTTCGTACGGGTTTAGGGAGGAAGAGAAAATGTGCGCGGCTGTGTCTTTATAGCTCAGTTGCGTGCATGTAGCTTCGAAGAACGCGCAGTGCTCTAGTTCCAGCTGTGGGAAACGCAGGAGTCGGACAGGGCGAGGGTTAGCGAACCGTCCTCCTCCCCCCGCCCCCTTTGACCAGGAAGTTGCTTCCTTCCAAACCAGTCGTATTGTTGTTCATTTGTGAAGCGCTTCGCTGCCGGCTTACGAAAATAAGTAGAAATCACTCTGTAACCCAGTAATCGTAAAACCATAGGACGACGACAATCTCTGCCCGGCCGTGGCTCACGATTACCACGAGGTAGCGTCGTATAACGTGCATAGCATCTGCGCAAAAGCGACACCAAACTAGCCAGCCCATTTTTGTTGTGCGCGCTTCCGGAACTGTGGGTTATTTGTCAGGGCGGCCCACAAGTAAAAGGGGCACTGAACTCGGTAACCTCAATGGATAGCTGGTGCGTGCGGTGCAAAGTGGAAAATGTTGTTGCGGAAGTATAGGTGCCCGCATCCTGGCGCGCACGACTGGTTGCAGTTTTATCCTGAATGGCGGTACGTTGAAGACTCGTAATGATGCACTGCACTGAAACAATATATATATATAAGCGTTTTAGAATAGTAACAGGCAGGCCCGTGAACTCAAGCGTGGGAGAGCACACATGCTTATCCACTCACAACTTTTCCTGCCTCGTAATGGTTACAGCGGGGCTAGCAGCCACAAAATGCAGGTATTAGTGCGGTTCCTGTCTTGCTAACCGATTACATGTAGTCTTGAGTGAAACAGTCATATTGTGGACTCCGGATAAACGCCTTTTGCTTAAACTGAAACTCCGGATAAACTGGACAAGGATATCAACTTTGTTTAGAAACTTCTGCCAGACGAAACGCTCCTCTTTGTGAACTTCGGCTCGACGGAACTGGGACCGTTTAGCTCACCAGCTGTTGCGCTGCATATGAAACAGGAGAAGTACGACAACCATGCAAAATGGTGACGCTAAATAGTCAAGGAAAATCTGCCTCGGGTAGTGGCGGTCGAGGTCAAATCAATGTGTCACCGTTGCAACGGTGTTTCCACCCTGAGGGCTTCGTTATATAGGGAATACGTGGTCGCAGAGGAGGCAGACAACACTATTGACACGGAAGAACATTACAGTCAAGTTACCACGCCGCAGGAATACGAAAATTTAGCTGATGCTTTCGTTACCTGCTCTGAGGAGAGCGTTGAAGATAATATCGTATAGACTTTCGGGAGGAAGACCATGATTCTATTGAAAATGACATCTGTGATATTACTGCTGCATGCATCCGCGTTACTGTTTCGGACCAGACAGAAGAGATGCTAATGAAAGCCTGCAGCGCTAATTTGAACGCGAGGGCTGTGCAGAATTTTCGAAAAACATTTCACGTGTGAACACGTACCTTGCTCACAAGAAACGATATGCGATGCAGATCACAATAACGTATTTCTTTTTTCACTGCAAGAAATTAAAAAAAGAAACACTCGGCGGTTTTCAAACGATTATTGTTAATTTTTATGTACTCCGCATAAACGAAAGTCCTGACAAACAAAGCCCTTTTGATGTCGCTTCAGGTTTCATTTAAGCGTGACCTACCTATGCAACGTACTTTTGAATCCCTGAAAAGAAAAAAGAAAAAAAAGTGGGGGGGGGGAGGTTGCGGGGCGTAAATCCCGGTTATTTTGGGACACTGAGCGCAAGGTACTTGTCAACTCTATAGCAGAATTGTTACTGATCGCTTCAAATTACAGTTTGATGCGTTTGAAGTCCCACTTACTGAAGAAACTCGCTGCAGCCGCCATGCAGCACCTAGGTTTTTTACCTTAAATATTTTCTGGAAAAAGGAGAGAGGTGTCTTGTGCATGTGATGATTTCTGTCCAAAGCGCTCACCGAGATAGAGAGGAGAGAAAAGTTACTCCTTTATGTTCTTGCTGCTCTTTGTTCTTGCGAGTGCTTGAGAACCGTCCCGCAGCATTCGATTCTATCAGCGACAAGCTTTGAAGTCGGCTGTGAATCCTTCTCCTCGCAGCTTACTTTTCCCTTGTAAAGAGCCGGATCTTCTTTGATAAATACTGTGAAACTTCAACTCCGACAAACTGCATGAAACTGTTAGAACATCTGAAAATTCAATAAAACGTGAAAGTAAATTCATTCAAGTGAAAGTGAATTTATGTGTTCCCTCTTCCTGGTTTCTTTCCCCTTGCGCACGTCTATTTCGTCCCCTTTCATAAGATCGCACAGCCCACCGTATACATACATACTCCAAAACAATGTTCTTTCGGGCTTCCTACCAGCGCGGAGGCAACTCGTTGATCAGAATGCTTCATCCAAGTGATGTGTGATCGGCTCGTATATTCTCCTGCTTATTCGAAAATGTAAGTTAATTGTAAGCGATCAGGTGAAGCGGACACTCCCAGTCGGCTGCAGAAATTGCGCCAAATGTGTACGCGTCATACAGGATGGCCATTCGGCGCTCAGCCGCTGCGCACCGCGACTCACACACCGGCTGTGCACCGCTTGCAGTGGCCGACGCGAGCGGCAAGATGCCGATGGGTGTCATGACGGGCTCGCTGGCCACCCTGGGCTCGTTCGACCAGTGCCTCTCGGTGCGCCACGAGGAAGAAGATGGAGACACGATCGTGGGCAGATACTGCACGCTGAACATCCAGTTCCCGGGGCTGCCCAGGCCGTACAAGAACTCTTCGGAGCTCATCAAGGACCCCGATTCGGTGAGCGTGCTCCAATTCATCGCGACTAGCACCAGCGTCAGCTGCAGCGTTTAGCGTTAACAGGACGGGCACTGAGACGAAAATTCATGGCGATGTCATTTTTGATAACTCTGAGGTGAAGATAACAAGCAAAAAAGAAACTCAGCGCGGATTATCTTTGGCGTCTTACGTTTGCGGTCAGTAGAAGCAGAAAAAAAATTATGTCGGAAGGAAAAGAAAAAGAAAAGCAACCTTTCTGCCCCACACGCCTGAACAAAATGAGACAGTGTTATTGAAGAAGGCAATCCCAATCTTAGAACGAGACGCTTTAAGCATACTCATTGTACTTCAAGACAGTTATCGTGAATCCACTATATTCGCACAGCCTGTGCAAGCGCTTGTTATAACGGAACGTATTATAGCGAACAATTGGATGTAACGATGTAATCGTAATTCTCTTTTGAAATTCCTATAGACACCCATATAATGGGTTGAGCTGTCTTAAGGGCTTTGAGCGCTCCTGTTATAAACGGGGAGCGTCCTTTGTTTGAGTGTGTGTGAGTGCGTGCGCGTATGTGAGTGAGTTCTCTTGCGCCCTGCAACAATTTACCAAGATGGATTACTAACTAGCGCAGCTAAAAGCTCTTCTAATTTAAGCTGAACTAGTAGATTATTCTGCTGGAACATAAAGAAGGTCTGTCTTGTCGTTAATGAGGGCAAGCCAGAAAGAGTGAACTGCACGTGAATTCCAAGCCCGGCTGGGCGGTTTTTGTTCAGCGTGTGTGTCTGTAGGGTTGTGTGTTATACGCATATGGCTGTACGGCTTAATACATATACAGGGTGTCCCAACTATCGTGTATCAAGATATAAAAATAGGCAAATGCCACGTAGTTAGACAGAAGCAACGTAACGTTGTTTGCCGTCTCTCGGAGGTTATATTTTTTTGCATTCTGCCTAATTACATAAATAGTCTTAATTAATTAATCAGCTTATCAAATATTATACTCAGATTAAAAGTGTCAATGAGAAAATTGTAGAGCGACATGAAAAACTCCTGATACAGCTTTCCGTTGCTCAATATACGTGCCACATAAAAGTGTTTTTCTGAGCGTGAAGAAGCCCGCGAATACACGCAAAGTGCCTCGAGCGAGCGGCCAGTCGCGCAGCAACGTTTGCTGAGCAATGTCTGCTCCAAACTCGAAGACGCGTTAATGTTCATGGCAACACAGTGACTCACCGGCGTAGCGACTTGCGCACGATATTCTAGAAAAGTGCGTTCGGTCTGCATTTCTTCCTGCCGAGTAACGAACCTTCTTTCCCAGGTTTGTACTGCGATAGCAATTAAACGGATGCTCGAGCCATGCTCGAGCCACAGTCGTGCTGTTCCACTATCAACGGCGCATGCGCGGATCGAGCGCTGAGGGTTGGAGGGTCTCGAAAGACACTAATGGTATCTTCGACTGGTCGCGAGTATGCCCCGAAGCAGAGTCGGGTAGAACGGTCGTTTCCCGAGCTCAAAGGTAGGGGACAAGCGCGCAAGCCGAATGTGCGACTCGCTCTCGGAGGAGGAAATTGCTGATGCGAAACCACGTGACTACTGCCAACGTCCGATGTTTCGCCTATCCAAAGCTCCCGGCGCTGCCCAAAAAACCGGAGGACGTGCCGGCTGGACGAACGTTCGTCGAGACGCCAGCATGCAGTGGCCTAGGTTGCCAAGGTTACGGTGGGCCGTCGCCAACAGCAGCGACGCGGCGCTGCGATGACGTTTCAATCTCGATGACTGCTCCAACGACAGGGCTCGGAGCGCCTCAGAGCGCTCCAAGATAGAGGAGAGCAATCGAGAAGAACCAGCCGAACGCAGGGCGCGCACCCTCTTTCAGCCAGTCGAAGACAACGCCGCTCGCGAGAGCGCTCCAGAGTGCTCAGAAACGACCAGCCGAAGATAGCATAAGTGCGCTTGGCTGCAAGAAACAACTCAGCAGAGTCGACGCGCGGTCACTGCTCCTCCGCTCGATCGGCTCGGAGTCGGGACAGCGTGCTGCCTTCGGCCGCTGGTGTGAGCTTTGTGCGCGCGCACGCTATAAGCTGTGTGCACGCACTGGTCTGAGCGGAGCGGACGTCAAACGCCAAGCTAACGTTACCCAACATTTATCTGGGCGCTGACTAACGCCGACGTTTTCCCGTCGCTCTCGTTTCGTCGAGGTGCGACGCCTTCCGATGCCACTCCATGGCGACGCTTCTCATTACCCCAGCGTTGTGAAACGCCTGGTGGGAGCCGGGGCGGCGGTGTTCCTTCTGCAGAGTAGCCGTGTCCTTGCGTGGTGCGTCGCGCCAGCATGTCGTGTATAGTTAAAATATTGTCCGAGGAGATCAAGCGCCACGCTGAACCTTCCTGTCGCTCTCAACAGATAGTTTTAGAAAAGAGCTTTTCCAGTGTTAGCCTTGGGGCACGCAGGAGTGAAGAGTGTTAGAATAGGGCTTTGCGTTTGCGCAGGGTGTCCTGCGCTTGCAGGGCCACTACGACGTCAAAGAATATATATTATAAATAATTAAATAAACCCTATGATTTTATGATAGGAAGAGTAATTTTGACAATCGTGTTTCCCCGTTTAATTACAATTTAGAGGTTATTCTATTAGCAGCAAGCAATTAGTTGCGCTTAATTTTGAGCCGAGGGTGCTATAACGTAAAGCTATTCCAAATTTTTCTATTCCAATTCTGTAATCAGCCCTCACTATGCATAAAAAAAATTTTCGACCCATCCCCCTTGCGCCTGTCAGTCAAGCGACGTCACGAAAGCCGCGTAAACGCCCCTTCTGATAAGATATGTGCACACTGATTATGCATGATTAGACCAAACAAAAGAAAAATAATTCCTGATTCGAGGCCTTTTTCACCATTAGCGATAAAGGCATCGTTTGACCAATTTGTCAAACGTTTTCGGGCGGCGCCCACTTTACCTGTCTGTCACGCGACGTCACACAAATGCGAGAACTCACCGCCTCAAAGTGACCTCCACGGGTTAAAAACGCATTAATATGCGAAGAAAACTGAAATATTTTCTGAATAGCCGGAGACTGCGCGTTCCAAAAGGAATAGAAGATGGCTGCCGCCGATCGCTGTGGCACTGGCTACTCGGAGCTGCCGGGGAGCATGTATTTATTTGCGCATAATATCAGCTTTTGTGAGGCAGTATAACGTTATCGAGACCTTTTGGCACGTGTACGACATCACTGTGGCAACTCTTCCTTGATGAGGATCCGTCTTAGCGGCATTTTTTAAAACTTTCGTTGCACGCCGCCTCCATTTTCGGCTAGCCAGCGCAAGCTAAGTAAGCGGAAGCGGACCAATCGCAGGCGCCGGCACCACCGTCATCATCCGGCTATCTACTTTCACTGTGCTGGCTCGGCCCATCGAAACTCTGCACTTGAGCGTACTTCTCGCCTCTTCTTAGCCAGATAGACAAGAAAAACTGCTCAATGTAGGCCATGCTATTCGCGTTGAAAGCAAAATACATCCTACAAACGAGACGCGCGTGTCATTGGGCTTTTCAAACAACGCTGCGGGTTACCGCGCGATGCTTGCGTTGGTGATTACGTAAATCTGACGTCAAGAGATTGGAATAAAAACAGATTGGAGTAGTTTTACGTTTTAGGGCCCCAACTTTATGTGCTTTCACCAGCCAAGCTAAGCCGCGTTAGGCCTACGAACCGTGAAATCGGCAATCGAATTCGGAATCAGTGGCGTCTAATTAATCAATCTTCATAACACACGCTAGTTTAGAGAAAGCGATAACCGCAGTCACTTCTCCTAGCTTGCGAACCTTACGCGTTACCACGAATCGAGCCCTGTTTGGTGCTATAGGTTAGAACAGTATAGCTTCAATAGGTGCCGCCATGTTTGTTGACGCAAAGCTTTTGGGGCAGCTTCTGTGGCAACCGCTAAATCAATGAAATAGCGTGCCCGACGCAAAAATTAAACGCAGTTTACATCTGGCGCATGCGCAGTGGCTTCGACGTTATCTTTTTGGGACCGCAAACTTTTGGGGCCCCTATTCTAAAACATTATAATGCTTCGTCCTTCGGGCGAAACTACCCATTTTTCAGTTCGTAAGTGCTGTTTGTAATTGGTCGGCCGCCTTCGCTCGCACGAAAGTCGCACGAAGCTTGTCCCCACTATCGCCCGGATCATCCCCTCGGAGGGACGGATGGTAAAGAATGAACAGAATCAAAGGAAAAGAATTCTTACAAAATGCGACCCATGCATGCTTGATGCTTTTCTTTCTGCGCATCCATACCCTTCTAATTAAGACTATAGAAACTGTACAGCGTGGCAACGAAGGTTGTGATCGGTAAAAATAATTTTAGGGCTTTTGGAGGGGACATCTTGAGCGTGTTTTGCTTCTTTTCCATATCGAGTTATACTCTAAATGAAGTCAGTTTTTCATCATATGACTATAAGGGCTGTGATAAAATTTTGTCTAGTTGTCTATAGTAAAACAATATAACAAATGCAATCTGCGATATCGAAACATTTTTTTCTATAGCTTGATTGCACATGTTTGGCGCATGCTTAAAGAAAGGAGCAAAAAAAAAAAAGAAGAAACAACTGCGTCAATGAAACTGGGAAGCTGAATTTCATCTCTTCCTGTTTCATAGGTATTCTGGGGTTGGTGCGGTCAAATGACGGGAACTTGTGTTGCCTTTTTTTCTTCTCCTGGCTGCCTTCATCCTGTCACGGCGTTTGTTCTTTCTTTTTTTTTTTTTGCAGCCAATTAAAACGGAGAAATATAGTGGCGAGAATCCCCAAGCTTTCGTAATAGCCCAGAATGACATAATAAATGACAGCAAACTTGAAATGCTGCATTTTCCTTGGTGTCTCGATTTTGAATGCAAGGTGTTGCACAGACGCTAGCCCCACCGATAACCAAGATGGCGCCAGCACAAGCTGGCGCCAGAACTGAGTAGCACGTGTCCTCTTAAGTGTCTAATGTATGGCAACACTAGTTTCAGAGCATACATTTTTTTAAATATCGTTTTCTTGCAAGTATATCAACTACTCCATAATTTTTTACTTGAATGATTTAGCATTTTATGAAAAAAAGTACTGAGATCATCCATTTCGATCTGTGTCACTATTGCTTGAAATCACTGATTATTTGAAGTACAATATAATTGAGGTATCAGGGGAGAAACTCGCATACTTACGGAAAACTGCATTATCATAAATAAGTGACAGAAAATACAACTGCAGGAATATGTTAAATACAGCCACACTGCATACTGATTTCTAAAGAAAACACACACACACACGCACACACACACACACACGCACACACACACGCGCGCGCGCGCTTTTTTTCGCTGTAATCCATGATGGCCGAAGAAACGCTGGAGAACTTGGCATGGAACGACTCTATAATTTGTTAATAACTGCCACCGTACTTTTGCTTTCTTCTTTGGTGTTACAGTTCATGCACTGGGTCTACAACTACGGCAAGTGGATCAAGTATTTCCCGATCCGCATAGGTGTCTGCCTGCCATCGCATTGCGAAAAGGAGGACCTTGAGAAGCTCGGAAGACTCGGTACAGTACACCATGTGACAAATGAGGGGCTCAGGGATAGGGAGGATGGGGGCTGGAGGCGGGAGTCCAGACGCGTACATTTCTAAGCTTGCAAATAAAGCTTTATTGTTGGCTACCAGTAGCCCTAGTAGCTCAGTTGCAGTACGCACGTAATAAAGAAATTCACTTTAAGCACATGTGGCTACTTAGCCGTTTAAGAGGATATATGATCCAACAGTTGAGGAAGTTCTGAATGGATATAAACGTTACTTTGGTTGCATGGACAGTCATATTCGCTGCATTAATACCATAAACTTTGGAGCATGTGTGCTTCCTAAGCTTGTAGATTACTGAGTAAAAGCCAAGGAGTGGGCGCTTGCTTGCGTCTACGTCAAATTCAATATGGCGGCAAAAAAAAAAAAAAAAACTTATTCAAGATTTTCAAAAACGAAGAGAGTGGGCTCCGACGAGTTGGAGGGAGTGCTCGCTCTGAGTATTAGGCTCTTGTAGGTTTCACCCAAGATCACAAGTGGGGTATGTAGTAGTAAGTTTCAAGGTGTATGTAAGCCTTCTTTTTCTCAAGGTGGAAACAACAGCATAATGAAAAGGTTACGAAACCTTCAGGTTTTTTGTACTCGTACATTCTGCTTGACCCTCTGTTCGCGCACGTATGCAGTTGTGAAGAGGGCGAGGATGAAGTCTTGGGTTGGAACCTGTGAAGTGGAGGGCCCCAAGGAGACCAACACCATACAGCTAGTCGTCATGTGAGTATACATTGTACGTGTAGCCGGCACTTGTGTCAACAAGCCTCGTATCAGGCTTTACAGAAAGTGAGTGCTAACTTTTACTGCTTGTTTGTTCGAATCTCTGACTTTTTCTTTGTCAAAACACCAAATGCTGGGCCGTAGAATAGAGAACACTTTGCTCGCAATATTGAGGCGACGAAATAGGTTGTGGGCGCGCGAGAGAGAGAGGAATATAGGTAGGCAGGGATGTTAACCAGTCAAGAGTCTGGTTGGCTACCCTACGCTGGGGGAAGGAAGAAGGGGAAGAGAGAGAGAAAGTGTAGAGACGTGTACGGACAGTACTTGAGTTAAAGCCGCTCGCGCAAACCAGACGTTCTGAGAAAGCACAAAAGTTCCTTCACTGCCTTCTGAGCCGATGATCGGTAGGGACGGTGCTCTAGTACTGTCTGTTCACTTAGAGGACGATCATCTAATTTCCTCAATGTGTTGGACAAAGATTCTCTTTGCGCTTAAAATTGAGGACAATGGCACAATAAGTGGTCGATGTTCTCTTCGCATCCGCAAAGGTCACATGCAGGACTATCAGCCATTCCAATTAGTGCTGAGTAGGCATTCGTGAAGGCAACTCCAAGCCACAACTGACACAGAAGAGACGCTTCGCGTCGGTGCGGACCAGCCGGAGGTCTGAGTTGCAGTGACGGGTTTAGTCTGTGCAGTCTTGTGTGCCTTGTATGTGCGGTATCCCACTCGGCTAAGGAGATCGTGCGTGCAAGAATGCCAGTTGTCTCGCGGCGTCGGTCCTTGAGAGAGGAATGGGGACGCAGCAGTCTTCTTGGTTTGACGTCCGAGCTGCCTTATCGGCGTCATCATTTCCAATGACACCGCGATGACCTGGTATCCACTGAAAAGAGATATCATGACCTTTTTCTCTTAAGTGATGGACAAGTTCCGCGATTTCGCACGTGAGCTGATCGTGGGTTCCATAGTTGTGGGCGCAATTCTGATATCATGTGCGAGCTAAAAAGAAATTCATACCAGGTAAATAAAGCCTATGCACCTTACTTTATACTAAATAAACTAAGTGCATTCCGATTTTTTTATCGTTCAATAAAGACCAATAAAATAAACGACGAAGATATCTACGTGATATTTATATGGTCTGTGTTTCCGATGGGAGGACATGTAAGATAAGTATTCTTTCAGTCTGTTACTGAATGGGTTTAGCGTCCCAGAGAGAACACCTGGGCTATGAGAGATGCTGAAGTGAAGGACTTCCTGTTACTTTTACCGTCTGGGATATTTTCACGTGCGCCTAAATTTAAGCACACGATACGAGCATTATTGCACTGCGCCGAACATCGTAATGTGGCCGACGCAGTCCGCTGTCGAAGAAGTGTGTTTTCTGCCGTCGGAGCAATGCAGCATGACATAAAAAATAACCAATGGCAGCTACATGCTGTGGACTTAATTTGACTTTAAATTATATTTTAAAGCGTTTGCATTAACAGTGTCAAAGTAGTAAAAAGTGTATGCGTGTGGAGTGTGGGAAACCGGTCACGTGGTAGAGGTAGAGAGGGGATAAAAGAGCTTAGAAAACCGTGTATGTGTATGTGTATATGAATATATATGTAGTATAACTGATTGTGGTTCGCTCCGAACCACTGTCACTTGCCAGTTGCAGTTCGCTTCCCGAAGAGGCAGGTCGCGTGTGTCGAGTGAGCTCCTGAACAACACTTTGCAATGTGGTGAACACGGTTTAAAGCATTGACCCCGGGCTTCAAAGAGGTGTGGCTTAATATTAACGCATTTCTCTCGCATTTACTGCTATATCGCCCGTGAATTTCTCTGATAGCAATTATACGGAGACTCCAAGAGAACTTTAGAAAACCAAAACGCCCTGCAGTTCATTACGTTTCTGCCTATAGTGTTTTAATGTAGTTGTTTTACAAGGCTCGCGGCACGTATATCACTAATCGTGTGACGTGCCTGTCGTAGGAGCATCCTGGGAGTGCTCGCAATTTGTGTATTGGTGGGGACGCTCGTGGATCGCATTTGGGGACCACGTGACGACTCCAAGAAGCCGCGCGGCGACGAAACACCCCTAGGTGAGTGGAATCGCGGCAGTGCGTGACTCTGTCAACGGCCCGAAAGACGCACTGACACGTTGCACTCTTGATCTGCCGCGCAGAGTTCGCACGGGACCTTGCTCTGTCGTTCTCGTTCCTGGCAAACACGCGTAAGCTGCTCCAGCCGGCACGGCGTAGCTCCAGCCTCGGCGTGTTGCACGGCATCCGCGTGGTGTCCTGCCTCTGGATCATCCTGGGGCACACGTACTTCCTCGGCGACATCACCACTTTTGTGCGCTTCAGTAAGTGGACCCTTCTTAATGGGATGTTTGATGACGCAGCAATAGCTTTCTCATTTGAAGTCACGCCTTTTATCCGGTAAAAGAAAAGCTGAAAAAGAATTGGGTAATTAATTGTTTGTACATAGTCATGAAAGTGCCCCACAAGAATGATCGTGGTGTTAGACGAGGACTGAAGACCTAATATCGTATAGGTTGCAGGATTGTATATTGTACTAGTTTTTTTTAACAGCTTGGGTCGCGTTAGCTGGGACACTCTGTACATACCTGTGCACCTAATTTTTTGAAGGAATTAACGAAGAAGATTAACGAGAATTGTCATAGCCAAGAGTAATCTGCAAGTCGTATCGGTTAACAGGAACGATGCTGGACGGTAAAGAAAAAAAAAGGACAGGGAGGGGGAGGCAGTCCAAAAGGTAAATGAAGATTAACAAATGCTTGCCAGTAAACTTAACTGCAACAACATTCTAACACACAGCACAACATGAAAAAGCCGCACAATAGGTATAAAAAATGCGGGAGAGCTCGACATCAGGCAAAATCATAATCAGGGGCCGAATTCACAAAGCTCTTTGTTCGTAAGCGCTGTTTTTCATTGGCTGATCGCCTTCGCTAATAATATGACCTACATCACTATTGGCTGGCACGAAGACTAGCGTAAGAGCGTTTTGTGAATACGGGCCCAGGTTCATTCGGTGAGGAAATCAGTATATACATATAAATATATATATATATATATTTGCTAGCGCAAAATTGAAGGTGTGCTGACGCATAAGTTTCCAGCGCGCACACTCGGTGGCGTTTCGATCCCGAAGTGTATTCAAGACGTCTTAATTGTCGAGGGGACAAAATGTCACCATCGAGCCAAAACTGCCTCCGCCGGATCCCTTGGCCTTTGTCAGACCAGTGTCCGGATTGGCTTCTGAAGACGTCTACGCTGAGGACGTCTACGCCCTAGCTGCGAACTCTGGACTGCCGGGAAGGTGGTGTCATATTTGAAAGAACATTTGCTTTTAGGGCTTCCTAGTGATAAAGAAGGGGGGTTCCTAGCACACACAAATAAAGTGTTAGTTTCTATGGCAGAGGAGCTTATCGTAACATACTTCTAAAGCCACAATGCTGTTTACCTAACCAATGAACAAGTTGAAACAGAGAGGCTCTGCGCGAAACTGAATCTTGGGAAACTTGGTCGATCCCTTGGGGGAAAAAGAGCATTGCAACCTCAACCTAAAATATTCTTCTGAGCAAGAATGCATTAGATTGATTGTCGGCTACAGATAATTGTCTATGGGCAATAAGCATGGCAAAAGCAAGTAGCCTTGTATCTTCAGAGCAGCTTGAAGCCGCTACAAGTCGAGAGAGAGCGAGAAACCATATTTGATGAGCCTAAAAATGGCTTGATTTGCAGGAGTGGTTCTCTCTTCACGGGAATCCATGCGCCGACCATATTCTAATAAGATATTACCAACTGATAACTGATTTCTTGTAAGTCATGGAAATAGCGGGTTTTGGGCATTCGCTATTAAACATTGATATTACTCCTTCCCGCATGCAGAGCGTCTGCAGTGTATTGAAGAATGTATAGATAAATGTGGAGCAGTCGGAAGTTTCGAAATTAATCCGCTATGTCGGTTCACGGCTATATGCAAGTGTTGTCTTTTTATCTGAGATCAACTGTCATAGTTTGGAGCGGCGATTCGTATTTGTAAAATCAAGGTGTGTGTGTGTGTGTGTGTATTGGATCGTGCACAGCACCTATTCATAGGGATTTGTTCCTTGCCGGCCTTGACACTGTAACCTTGTTTCGCCGCCCGCAGGACTCGCTGGTTATGTAGGCTTCCCGGTTTGTTTATGATTACATATTACCAGTGAAAACGGAACCAATAGAGTTCTAATTATGGTGCCGGATATAAAAAACATATTCTGAGAATAATTGACGCCTCTGGATGCTAATGAAGTGCCACAGGAAGGAAGGTTCATTCGGGCTTCTCGACCCGAAACCTTCTTGGTGGTGGTGGTGGTGGTGGTGATGTTGAAGCAGGCGGGGTTAGCCTGGCATACATAGCCGGCAATTGTTCCGCCTGATCTTCCTTCGAGTTGAGATCAGGGGTGTGTCACCAGGTGTCGATGAGCCCCGTGTCTCGCAGGAAGGCTATCAGCAGTCGTTGCGCTCTCTTCCTGAATGCCGCGGGCCCTCCGGGGAAAACAACGTCTTCAAAGGTCCTGTGCGTGAGACCGCTTTTTTGCAGGTTGTCGACCAACACTTTTCTTTCTGTGTCAAACTGTGGGCATAGCCAAATGAAATGTTCGATGTCACCAATGTCACCACAGAAAACACAGAGTGGGGAAGCGCGAAGCCCAGTCTTGAATAACCAAGCTGGGGTGTATGCGGAGTCGGTCCTGATGCGGTATAAAAGCGTCGCTTGTTCGCGTGTAAATCCATGAGTCACACAGGATTCATGTGGATTCTTGTGCATCTGTCTAAAGTGAAGGCGGATTGCATCCTTAGGGTTTTGAAAAGCTTTTGGAGCCTTCACTTTTGGGACACATGTCAGCGCTAGGCGTGCAAGGGCGTCAGCTTCCTCGTTTCCATCAATTCCTACGTGTGATGGAATCCACTGAAACCTTACGTTAAATCCTTTGCTCGTGAGGTCGTCAATCAGTGCCAGAGACTGCCTTGTAAATTTTTCTAGAGGTAGGCCCCGATGTAATCTTTGTAATGCTGACTTGGAATCCGTCAGCACCACGACATCTCGTGCAGAAAAGGCACGTAGTTTCCGCAAAGCCGCGGTGATTGCGGCGCTTTCTACTGTTGTAGAGGAAACTACGCGATCCAGTCGGCCAGACCATGACACATCAAGGGATGGTATGCAGAATGCCGCTGCACAGCTATCTGTTTGTGCACACACCGAACCGTCTGTGTACACTTGTAGATGGCTTTGAAACAAAGTGCTCAAGTGGTCCAGCACAATAAACTTGGCTTCGGCAGTTGAAATGGTGCGTTTCGTCGGTAGGTGGGGTACATTGAGGCTGCAGGTAACGTCCGGAAAAGACCATGGCGGGTCAAGGCGACTTCGTTTAGGCCATTCCAATCCTAAAAATCGGAAGGTGTTCAGCGCCGCATGGAAATGTGAGCGAGTTCTTGATCTTAGCCGCCGGAGAAGCGCCGTGCCTGCGCGTGACTCGCCCAGCCTTAATAGCGGCGTCAGCAAGGCCTGAGATGCCAAGAAGCGGAGGGGAAGAGACTCTGCCTCATTAGTGACTTTCTTGTTTGAAGCCGCCATTGGAACTCCCATCGCCAAGCGAAGTCCCTTTCTGTGCACTGCCTCCAAGCGCTCGAATTGACTCGATGACGGTGATATCAGAGGGAGTTGATAGAGAATGCGGCTTGTTATCAGTGCAGCGTTCAGTTTAAGCATGGATATAGGATTGTTTCCCCAACGTACACCTGTCAATCGACGAAGTGCGTTGATTCTTTGCACTGATGCAGCCACAACACTTTCGACCGCACCACGCCATAGTAGCTTGTTGTCGATGGTGACGCCCAGGAATCGAACATGAGTTGCACGAAGAATTGAATGCCCTCTGATATTCAGCGTCAGACGTGTTGACTTGCGTCTCTATCCCGGGAAAAGCATGAAGGCTGATTTTTCTGCTGATAAGGATAGGCCAAGCGTCGATAAGTGGCGATCGATAGTGGAGATTGCGGCCTGGGCTATCCGGGCCAAACGTTTGTGTTGGTACCCCGAGATCCAAATGCAGATGTCATCTGCGTAGATGGACATTTTAACTGCCGTCCGACCTACTTTCAGGGCATCTGGAAGGCTGGCCATGGCAACGTTAAAAAGCAAGGGGGATAGGACACTTCCTTGTGAGACGCCGAGGGAAATGCGTCGCTTGACACTCATTATACTTCCCAGCTTAACTTGTACACATCGATCACTGAGAAATTCATGGACGAATCGAAGAGCATTTCCCGAGACGCCCATGGCTCGGAGTCCATTGATGATGCCTCTATGAAGCACACAGTCGTATGCCTTGGCAACGTCCATAAAGATGGCGAGTGTGAAAAGGCCGTCTACGCGATGGTGCTCGATATGGCTTAGTAGATCCAAGACACTGTCCTGGGCACTCAACCGTGGACGAAATCCGGTCATACATGATGGCAGTCTATTTCCTTGCTCAAGATACCATGTTAACCTCGTACATATTAGTCTTTCCATCAACTTTGATACGCATGATGTTAGCGATACTGGCCGATATGAGGTGAGGTTTGCAGGATCCTTTCCGGACTTGAGCACTGGCACCACCCATGCTGTCTTCCACGCTTCTGGGATCTCTCCTGTGCTCCAGACGTGATTAAATATGTCCAGAAGTGCTCGTTTTCGTTCATATGGCAGATTTGTCAGCATCTGATTGCTGATCGAATCGGGACCCACAGCACAGCGTCTTAATTTGCTAAGCGCCAAATCCAACTCACGAAAGGTGAACGGCGTATCCATGGTATGGAATGCTTCAGACAACAGAGGGTTCGATACTCCTGCTGATCTGCCACTGCCAGATGTGTATACGTCTGCAAAATTTTCTGCAAGGGTTTGCAAATCTTTTCTTTGCTTTAAAGCAAGTGCTTCGAATGGCCTGTGTAGGCGAATCTTTCTGGATAGGCTATTCATTACTCCCCATATCCTTGTCATGGGAGTAAACGCCGATAAACTGTCACAGAAAGCAGCCCATTGAACTCGTCTTAATCATTTTGTGTGACGACGGATGACAGCGTTTATCCTGTTGTATTCAGTTTTCGCAGATGGATTTCCCGTTTTTCTCATTAGTTTTCGCTCCGCTCTCCTACGCGCTGCGCAGAGGTTCTTTAGTTTCAAATCAGGAGTAGGAAAATGATCTGGCAGTTTCAACATTGAGGTAGCCACTCTTTTGCTCCGCAGCATATCTGCGAACAGCTCACCAGGGGATTCGTCCAACGCTTCTCTGTATGTGTCCCAGCGGGTCACAGCACAGAATTGTCGCCCAGCAGTGTGAAATCCGGTGATGTTGGTGAAGATCGGAAAGTGGTCACTGCCCATCCTGTCTGGGGCCGTTGTTGACGATACGACAAGGTCTATAGAATGGATCACGAGGTCTATGGCACTCCATGAATCTGGTGGTCTGAAGAAAGTCGGTTTGCCATCGTTCGCGATACACAAGTCAGCAGCTTCCGCGGCTGTTTCTAGTTCCTTGCCTCGGGAATCTGCAGTCTTATCTCCCCAAAGCGAATGATGTGCGTTAAAGTCCCCACAGATTATTATAGGAGAGGGGCAACGAATGCAAAGGTCCTTTATGAACGCCTCCATGGAGACCTTCCTGCGCGGACTTATATACACCGACACCACACTGAGTTTTCGTTTTCCTAGGCACACTTGCACAGCGGCGACTTCCAAGAAGGTAGAACAAAGGTCTTGCAGTGGTAAGGTGACGTGAGGTATTTCTCGCCTGATGTATATCATCGCACTTCCATTTGCAAATGATGGTACACTCGGATTTCCATGTCTGATGTACCCTGGGATCGTCCTTCCATTTGGGAGACCGGCCTCCGAGAGGGCTAGAATTGGTATAGGTATGTCTCAAAGGAAAAGGCTGAGTTCAGAAAGATGCTGTAGAATACCGGCGCAGTCCCATTGCATTATTAAGGGCACTTTTGGACGACGGAATGGACCAAGTGGGCGAGACATTGCCATTATGCTACTGAGTGTATGTGGAAGTAGAGCAGAGTATTACTGACTCAAGAGCCAGCACTGCTTCCAGCATATCCTTCGTTGAACTAGCAGGCATCTTCGCGACGTGGGAACGTAGTGCCGTGAACAAAGCGCGTATCACATGCTGGCAGTTTTCCTGCTGACTGTTGCCAAGCGGTACTTAAGGTCGGTTTACTGCGGCCGCATAGGTGCGCTTTTCGGACTCTTTTCGAACAGGTTTCTCAGCCGCTGTGACCGTTTGCGTTGGCTCAATAACTTCGTTTATCGGTGTGAGACGCGGGAAATGAGATGCGTACTCTGTTTCCAAACCAGTTAGTTGTGGTGCTCTGGACGTCTTCTTCGTGTTCGATGGTGCGCTTGCACTCTTTGGACCCAGAACAAACATCTTATTTCTTCGCTGAGCAGCTGTCCGCGCCGGGCATCGACCGTAGCTAGCAGGATGGTCACCGCCGCTATTTGCGCACACAAAGTTGTCTTTACTTGCACACGTCTTAAAGTCATGAGGTCCCCCACAGCACTTGCACCTCTGTTCCCCACGACAGTACTTAGCGATATGTCCGAAGCGCTGACACTTAAAACAGCGTGGTGGTGTCTCCACGTAGTCGACAAGCTCGTGTCTGGTGAAACCAAGGTTGATCTTCTCCGGGCGTTCAGAATTTGGAGCTAATGTGAGAACCACCGAGTTAGTGCGCCTTGACTCCCATTCAGATGACGAAGTTTGGACCCGACGGATGATTCTTCTTGCATGGAATACTCCCTGAGGTCTCAGGTAGGTGAGCAGCTCCTCATCCGAGTACCATTTAGGGACTCCTCTAACAATGCACGTGTTTTTCATATAACTGTGTGGGACACGGGCAGATATGACTATGCCACCGATATTCTTGGTCTCTAGAAGGACGTTGGCTTGTCCTTCTGTCTCTACATTTAAGAGCAGTGCTCCCTGTGCTGTGAAGTGGCTCTTCACTGGTGCTCCACCGAGAATCGTTTCAAGCTGAGAATACAGGACAATAGGGTTTACTTGCCTTAAATCATCTCTTTCGGATGTTGGAGTGATTAACACTGGAATGCCCTCCGCCCTGTCTTTACGATGGCGCACAATTCGGAAACCACCCTCGTCCATGTCTAGGTCTGAAGCGTTCGCCACGTTGTCGTCATCGATGATAGTTGACTCGTCTTCAGATTCACCAGTGTCTTGTCGCTTGCAGTCAGGCTGGATGTACAAACCAGCTGGCGTTTCTGACCCGGTGTCAGCCCTTGGGAGGTCATGGCGGGGTTCTCGTCGGTGCCAGCTTGGTTCCTTCTAGCACCTTGTGAGGCGGCGGGTGGCGCAGCACCCGTCGGTCTCCGATACGGAAGGTACCTTTTCGAGTCGACAGACGTCTTGAACCGTTCTGACCAGTAATATTACCAGAAAATAACGAAAATAACGATAAATGTAGGCAGAGCTACTCAGACAGGCTAGCAGCAGGTTCTTCGTCTTCTTCGTCTCTCCTTCTGAAACCTTCTTGCTCAAAAGCATGTCCGCTGGAAATACGAACCACGCGGAAGCAAGCCCTCACTACCGTTCGATTCCTCGCTTTCGGAAGTAGTGAAAACGGCTATCGTAAAATCGTTCTACAAAAAGGCACTGAAAGAGTCCCGCCACCACCCCATCCTTCCCAGTTTCCAGGAACAAACGGTACGCCTCATGGCTGCCCGTTTTCCGGCCTATAGTGGCGGAATCTTTGCCCTGGGGTTTTAACGGCTGTAGTCGCTCAGTCCAAAATGAGGTTACCGAAATACAAGGCAAGCAAGAAAAAATGGCCATGGCGCCTCACGCGCATGGGAATGGCGCACATAATAAAGAAGACAGGAAGGCATTGCAATGTAAAATTGCTTTTTTTTCTTTTCAGGTCCGCAAAAAAATGTTAATTACCTTTGAGCAGCTGAATCCGGACGGCGCAGGTAAAGCAGTTCGTGACAAGAAGCATCGCAATATGTTTGTCCCCTGTGCAGAAGTTGTTTTGTATTCTTTGCCACTTTCAGGCGGGATAAAATATGTGGCGCAAACGGGACGCTGTTTGAATGATCGCTTAAGAGAACACAATTGCGATGTTTCGGATGTTGTCAGTGGATATTTTGGCATTGCGGCAACTGTGGTGCGAGCGGAGGTTGGCGCAATGTTCTCTCATTAGCAAAGTCCAGTTTATGAGAGACATTGTTGAATTCACTGAACTTTCACACGCCGGAGACGTATGCGTCAGCATACCCTCAATTTCGCTCTAACCAAAAGAAAGCGGTTTTCTAGCTGAACGAACCTGATTTTGCTGGTGTCGAGCTGCTACAAATTTTGTACATCTGCTGTGCTGTTATTCTACACTGATTGTTCTGCTTGTTAGAATGCCATCGCAGCTTACTGGCAGGCCTAGGTTGATCGTTATTTGCTTTATGGGCCGCTTGCCTCCGTGTTTCTATCGCCCGGCCTCGTCGCTGTTAACCGATACGACTTGCAGACCACTCTTGACTATTGCAATTCTCGTTTGCGTGCTTGAGATTTTTTTCCTGCAATGATTTAACTGCACACGTATTCATATCACGTGCAGTGCCAATAGATCCTTTACTAGCAAGTAAGTCATGCGTAAGTGTGCGTTTCTTTCTTTGTGTCTCGTTCTTGTGTGCGTTGTACGTAGAAGCCCTGATTATCGTTGCTGAAATCTGGACACAGGGCCAGCACCTGGCACGTTCAAACCGTGATAAACACTCTCCTTAGACGACACGCACAACGAACCGAATCGCCGACTCGCGCCACGAGCAGCTAGCTTGCTCGCTGCGTCCCAAGGTCCCCCGATATTATCTGATGCCGACGAGTAACGTGATGCTGCTTTCGCGTTCTTAATCGGCGATTCGGCCCACCTTTATCGGATAAGGTCAACTACACACACACGAGGGTTTAATTTCTGTTTACTCGTCTATGACAGCAGTTATAAATATCTATATCGAACTACCTGGTTAAGAAAGAACTACTTTTGTGTCGCGGTTCCGTTCTTTAAGTTGTGATAGGACTGATGGTTTGGAAATCCTTTTTTCAGAGAGGCTAAAAACACTGGAAGAGCTCAATACTGACGTTCCATTCACTGCCATCGAAAATTTTCTGCCAGTGGACACGTTCTTCTTTATCAGGTATGTTTATGTTTCAGACCAAACTAGATGTTTAAATGCAGAGAAAGAAATAATTAAGCGGCATTTGTTTTTCTTTAACGGATCAATTTTTGCACTTGCAGTGGCCTTCTAATCGTGTACTCCAACTGGCCGAGAATGGAAAAAAAGAAAGGAAAGTTAAACATCATTTCATCTCTCATTCAACGATTCTGGAGGTAAGCGGTTGCCATGGTATACTTTACGGTCACGTATATACGTTATTCCCAAAGCAGAAAAGCAAAACGCAGGAAAACTGAAGATCGCTGAGAAGTGTGCCCCTGTTCGTCTTGTATACGTGTGCGCTCCTGTTCATTTCACAAACGGGTGTTACCTTCTTTATTTACTTCCGCGTCGTAAAGAGTATTTTTTTCTCTCTCAAGCACCTAAAAAGTACAAAAACTTCGTTCTTTGTCACGGCCCCATGTCATTTTATTTCCTTCTTGGTCTGACCGATAAGTTTTCAACAATCCTTGCATTTGGCGAAATTCTAAAGTTCTTAAGAGGAAGCTTTAACTCGGGCCCAACTCCGACGCGGCCTATTAAAATACATGTGAAACTCAAAAACGTTTTTCTGAGATAACCCTTGGACCAATTTTAATGAAGTTTGCTGTATTTGAGAATGAAAGTTAAATTCTATAGTGACTGTTGGAAGCTTGATTCCGATTTAGGGCCTGCATTTTATTGAAAGAATTTTCAAAATATTGGAAAGTTTGAAAGGAAGTAGAAGCACGAAGTTTACACATAAACAGCTCTCCGTCAAGAACAGATATCGCCATTCTGTAAACGGCATCCATTAGATCATTCAAAACAGACAAATTGTAGATGTACTATGAGATGCAATTCACAGAATTGTGATATCATTTTTCATTGCTCACTTACGGAGTTGTAAACTTGATAGTTTCGTTTTCTGAAAATCTGTGACTTTTGGCAATCTTTAGTAAAAAAATTGACGACCTAAATCAAAACTTCGAAACCAACAGTCACTAGATTTTAAGTTTTCTTTTAAATGCAACAAACCTCGTCAACTTTGGTGCAGTGATTGCCGAGAAAAACGAATTCTCCTTTTGCATGTATTTACATAGGAGCACCCGAGTTAACGCTTCCTCTTAAAGTTTGAACGAACTGTGCAAGTGCGTAACAAGTACCAGAGCGAAAAAAAAAAGCAGGCACCGTTTTTTTTTCTCGAAGGCCAACCACACTCTTACCTGGTTTGCTACTCTACCAAAGGGAAATAGAGGATTGGAGCAGGAAGGGATAGAAAAGATAGCACGAACACGTAGAGCGAAAGCGAGCCTTCCTAGCTCGAGTATGCACGTTCAGTGAATCGCCCCAACTTGAGTAACTGTGCCAGCTTCACAGAAACTTTCTTCACCAACGACGAAAGTGACTACAGACCACGGCCTTTCGAAAATGCTGTGCCAAAAATGCTGTGCCTGTACAGTTGGATTGAGAAAGAGAAAAAATAAATAGAGAAAGCGAGAAGTGTTGGACAGTCAAGCACTCATCCGTAACTATTGTACGACGAGCGTCACCTATTCCAGCGCGAAAGAAGCAGACGTTTTCGAAAGAAAACAAGAACTGTATAGGTGTTTTAACACGTCCACTGCAGTGTTCGTCATTGTTCGACATGTTCATCATTGTACGTGTGCGTGTCTTTTTTTCTTATTTCCTCGTGTTATTTCTGTCCGCTCATTTGACAATCAAATGCTGTAGAACAGTTGACGAGTAAAGCTTTACATAAGTAAATAAATAAATAAATAAATAAATAAATAAATAAATAAATAATATTTTTTTCTAGAGACAGTCACTCTAAGCCACAGGGTACGTATAGCAATGTTGCACCGCAACTGCTGGAAGAGGTCAGAGGTGATTGAAGCTTCAACGAGGAGTCAAGAAGGTGCTGTCGTCAGTAAAAGTAGCCACAAATAGGTTCGCCAGTATGCGGTATTGAAATGTGTATTATTGCGTGGCCGCCGACCTGCATAGTATGAGCAAATAGCCCAGCGTTCCTTGCTTTTTTTGTAAGGTCATATATTCCGGCTTGTCAGCCGTACGCTTCCTCTGGGTTTGCAACCTAGAGCATTCCGTTGAATTCTTTGCCGTCGATGCAGCCATTGCTCCTGAAGGAGGCATGAGGGGTTCTCACACACGTCACTGAAGCATAAAATTTAGTCAAGAGAAGCTCACACACGTTTGATGCGTCGAGTCATTGAATATATTTTATAAAGCCGATTGGACGCGTCTGAGGCTTTGGTGTACGAGCCAGTGGAGCATATACGTTGGTGTATGCTCTCCTTGTCGTCTTGTGTCCTCTGGAGCGACACGGGTTTGCTCAAAAGAAGCGGTCTCAGCAACGGAACAGTGGCGCGCCATCTTGTCACCACGCCAAGTGAGCGGTGGGTTTCGCCTAGCGATGACAGATGGCGCCACCGTTCCGTTGCAGTCACATCGGCAAATGCGTGTGTGAGATCATAGGCAAAGCCTTCACACCTCGATGTCGAGAACCAATTTTAAGGAGACCACCGAGATAACGCCCGAACTTTGCTGCTGTGGTGAGGCAAGGCGTAGCGAAAGTCCGTGAATGGCACAAACGTGTTAGCAAAGGGTACGCGTTCGGCCTGAAGTGGGCCAGATGCCGCCTTGTTAAGCCATGAATCAATTTTGGTTGTATCCAGAAGTCTGTTGGACGTCGAGGAAAAACCACTTCTGAGTAAAAAGACGACAGTTCAGAATGCACCGAAAGCGGGCTGGACAGTATCGTCAGAAATCACGTAAACGCCTCTCGATTTGTGTGACTGCCACGGAGGAAGGAAACTAAGGAGAGGCCCTGACGTCACTCTTTGTGAAGCAAAAGTGAAGCCGGAATTTGGCGTTGCTCATGGCGATGCTCCGCCTTTTGGGCCACCCTCCTCTCTTGTTTACATCTTTCGCGAAACCACGCCGCGCTGCGCGTGGTGTCGCGAACGGAGCGCGTGCGCTCGCGCAACATGTGGCAGAGCACGGTGCAAGTAACACAGCGCAACAAGACACGGTGACTAACGCAAACCCGCCCACTCAGCGCCTTTGCCACGGCCCGAAACCTACCAGAGCAACACGTGTGGGCGCTCAAAACCATAACAACGCCGCCATTGTGGCCCAAAAAGCGTGGCCATACAACAAAAAAAATAAAAAAGCAGCAAAAAAATGAGAACCTACTACGTCATTTCCGCCACACTTTTCTCCTAGCGCGCGGAGGGGGTAGGGCCTCTCCTTAGTTTCCTTCCTCCGTGGTGACTGCGCTTCAAAAATAATGCGATGAAAGAGCACCGCTTCATTGTGGAAGCGTCCAAACGTTTAGAGCGACCTCGAGTGGTAAGTTACCGTTGGCCCTAAAACGCTGGCTGTACAGTTTTTGTACGTGTGCCGTGTTGCAGGATGACACCGTCGTACCTCCTGGTGATGGCTGTCTTTTCGCTGCTGCCGTTGTTTGGATCGGGACCACTCTGGCACGAGATCATGAACCCGCTGATGAGGAACTGCGCAAAATCCTGGTGGACAAACTTGCTCTACGTTAGCAACTATCTGCCATACGATAGGATGGTAAGCCAGCGCTTCTGCCATGAAGCTCATTGTTTTACCAGTTGTGTAAATTCCAAGTCAGATGTTTTTCACGAACAACATTCAATAAAATGAAAGTGGGATATAGCGTCCAGAATTTGCACAGGGGGCCATAATCCCTCATAATACAAGTCGAGTAGAGTAGCCGCCACTGATATTGTCGTTGATGCCATTCAATTGAATAATCAATTGCAATGAGCTAATTTGTTTAATTACTGCGCTGTCAATGAAGCAATTGTAGGGAATTGAAAGAAACTCAAAGCTGGCATGTTTTCAGCCAGTTACTTTTCGCCCGTTTATTTTTTCGGGCTGATAAAGAAAGCCCGCGGAAAATGAAAAATATCACGTGACTAGCGGCACCCTAGCCCGCATCAAAAAGCAGCGCCCCCAAGCGAGCTCAATAGCAGTTAGTGGCGCGCCCCGCCCGCGACAGCGCGGGCGGGGCGGTGTGGATGAGGAAAGAGCGCCGAATAACTGGCGGTTGATGCGTCGTGGAAAGAGGGCGCTCGCTAACTTCTGTGGGCTTGTTTGAGGGCGCTGCTTTTGGCGCATGCGGAGGATTAGTCACGTGATATTTTTCAGTTTTCGCGGGCTTTCTTTATTAGCCTGAAAAAAAATTAACGTGCAAAAAGACCTGGCTGATAACATGCCAGCTTTAGGTTCCTTTTAATTTTCTACAAATCATTCACTGGCAGTGCGCCATTGAGAACAGTAATTAAAGAAATATTAGCTAATTGTGATTAATTATTAAACTGAATAACATCAACAAAACAATTACTGCCGGCTGCTCTACCCGACTGTAAACAATATGCACTCGCTTATCTTCGCGCAGAATGACCCGTCTTTTTCAAAAAACGCGATGCATGATAGCTGGGATACTGCGTGTATATGTCACTGCTGTTGTCAAGAAGCGCGTTAGTGCCGTGGCTCATTATTTTTATAAAAACCCATCGTGTCAGATCAGAATCTTCCAAGTGGTCTAAGTGTGCATGTCAAAACTGTATCAATGTACTTATTGTTTTTTTTATAGTAGTTTAGGGTTGCACCTTTCAGTCCGTGCTTCCTAATTCAAAAGTTCAGTGGATCTTACCTTATAGGCCTCAAATTCGCATCGAAACTCCATGCGAGTTTCAGCGCGTAAATACTGAGAATGTGACGAGCAGACGCCGATTTTGATCACATTATGGTGTAATTATTGTAAGAGTGGAACTGTTTATTCGAGGTTTATAGAAAGCAATAATCTTAGCAATAAACGTTTTTTTAGTATTGAGCGCAAGCTTGCAGTAACACAACGATGCTTCTTTTCAAATACCGATCGAAATGGTATTATACAAGTCTTTCTCTCGCAGTGTCTCCTGCATACCTGGTTCCAAGCGGTGAACATGCAATTCTTCGTCTTGGCTCTGCCTCTGATTCTCTTCGTGTACAAGTAAGTGCGGAATCAACAACTGGGGGGGGGGGGGGGGGGGGGGGGGAGGGCGGGGGAGGGGGTATATCGCTTCGCACACCGCCCTTGGCTCTTTTGTAAGGTCAAATGTGGGTAAATCTAAATATTGCGGTTTTCTTTCTTTACGTTAATCGTACATACCTAACGGTGATGTATGAACTTGCTTATTAGCAAGTACGTCTTGCTAAACTTTGGCACTGGGAGGTTGCTTCGTTCCGAAAAGTTTTATCGTTTTCCTGCGTCTTTTCTTCTCTGTCATATATATTGAAGTTTAACCCATTAAGAGGTATTTCTTCAGATCAGATAATATACAGTATTAGCTTGTCAGAATTTTCTAGACATGAACAACCAGCCCCTCTACTGGCCGCCAGCTCCATGGAAACTATAGGCGCCGAGGTGCCGACATCTTGGAACGCGTCTTTCGCAAATATTTACTTACACATCACATGAACTAGGAGAACCATGTACGAAATGATTTTCGCGCACCTATAGTCGCGGTCGCATATAATGGGTGTAGCGGTGCTGTTTCTTGTTCCCGAAATTTGATCCTTAATGTTCCGGACCACAGAAGCCGCAGGAAATTGGCAAATATTTCGCGTAGAGCAATAATGATTTCCGAGGAAAATAGCTCACTGAACTGAAGCACCTTGAATCCCTATAATAGTTCGAGGGCTTGCGCTCTTCTTTTTTTCAACCAGCATCTTCCTCAAGCATACTATCGCGGTCTGAAATGCACCTTTTGAAGCGTGTGCACATGTTTCCAGTGTGACCACGTGCCCAGCAGTTTTCCGCAACAAAAGTCAGCCGCTTGATGTTATCCAAGTGATTTCGGCTCCCTCATATCTATCTTTGAATTGACGAAGAGGTGAGCCGTAGCTGGTTGGGAGAGGTGGCTTTCTTTTTTAAACGTCATATTTAGTTAAATTTGTCGATGTGGAGAACATTCATTACTTAGTTGTTAGCGTCCTCACGGGAATCTTGAAAGTAGGAGTATAGGAAGTTATACTGAAGGTCGCCTTGTAGCACCTTGTCAAAGTGGGCAAATTAATAATCTTTAAATTTATTAAGCGAATTCTCCAGTTTAACGATTTGGAAAATTATTTAAACTCTTCTCAACGTGGGCCAGTTAATCTAAGTATACGGAATTTCAACGTATGAGACAGCGTAAGAGCTCCTTTACTGAATTGAAAACGCCGTTATATAGAAATTTAGTAAGTACTTTTCATTATAACTGCCGCCACTGCTACATTTGCGAAATGTAGCAGTTGAGACAGGGCCAAACCAACATCAGCGAATGATCAAGACAAAAAAATCGAACCAGCTATGTTGTGCAAGACATTGAATAGTAGGCGTACTTGGAAAGTTCTAAAATGTTGTGGCTTGACCATCACATAAGCTAACATGCTTGACATTATATATGTCAGGCAAGTCTGTTTTCTAGAAAAAAAAAAAGAGTAATTGTCGGCGATATTGAGATTTTTTTGGAAAAGCAAACCAAAATAAAATAAAAAAGCAAAAGGCAATAACAAAGCGTGTATGATACTTCAATGAGATATAGATTAATTTCCATCTTCTGTTGCAGCTACTACTTCCCGAAGTTATATCGTGGCTGTTGTTTGTAGTATTAAACACTAAAGATGTATATATCCCGCACACATTGCCGCTACATACGTATTGAATTGGAGGAGCAGTGAAACGTAAAGCACTGCACTAGGCATAACTCTCGAGTACTAAGCAAGTGCAACGGCGACAAATATGGAGTCTCTATAAGCTGTGCGTATGATTGATCGCGCTATGCACATTGAAGCGAATACTATTTTGGTGCTGTTGTAGCAGCGCCACTGCTGTGCATGCCTTTTATACTTGGCGTCGAGTGCTGCCCGGCACGAATACTTGGCCACGTGCGATGCCTGTCGTGCACGCAGGTGCTCGACCCTGGGCCTGGCGCTGTTGGTGACACTTTGCCTGAGCTCATGCGTGGCGGTGGGCCTGATCACCTACTTCTTCGACCTGCCTCCGGCTCTGCTACTCATGACTTCTGAGTGGAGGTGCGCGTTTGTACTCGTCAATTATGCTTCGCGTCTCTCACCTGCCAGTGGCTGTCCTGTGTGTGCTAAAGACGGTTCCAATTTTGCTGAGAGATGCTACCATCCTGAAAACGCTGAGCTGTTGACAGGCACATGGTCTAAATGTCAGGAACAGGCGCGTCGATCCGATGCATCAAAACCGTGATTGCGCAGAAATGTTTTATACCTGCCCTTTTGTTTCGTGGCTGTCTCTTATTCGTCTTCAATTGACTTCTTGCATGCTGCGCATTTCACGCACCGCGGTTGTATTGTGCGTCGTTTGTATCGATTATTAGGCCGTCAAGTAAACATTCTTGCTATCGTCCCAAATATTTTTCTTTCTTCTTTTCAGAGGGAAGGATGCGCTTCCTTCAAGTTCACTGAAAAATTAATAAGTCCATCTGTATAGGACTACTGCGCATGTTATAAACTAGCCCTGGACCCCGTTTTCTATTACGCCCTTTTAAATGCTGAGGATGCCAGCACTTGTAAACACTGGCAACCCGGTGGCTTTCATCGCTTTGTGGAACTATCAGTATATGAGCAATCTATCAGTTTTAGATACGTGTCCTGTATCTTGTGCTACCTGTTCCCAATTTATTCGTTTGTGAACTGTTTATATGTTGTCTCATCCCTCTGTCGGTTACTACCCGCACGCTGTCCTTGTAGGGTATAACCATAGGGACATTTCTCTGGTTCACGTCATTGCCTTTCATTCTTTTCCCTCATATCTCTGTCTGTTCATTATTCTGTTCTGAATTGATGCTGACCTTTCTATATATTACAGAGTCTACTTGGTGGTATTAGTGGTAGAAGCATTTGCGTAGGATGTTTTTTTTTTCAATTTTTTGGATGTGGTTGCATTGGTGACATCATGCTGATTTGTGGATGCGCCCCACATACTCAAGGTTCTCCGTCGTATTTTCTTCCAACCACAGCAAAGCAGTGCAGCAGCTCAACCTGCTGTATTTCCAGCCGTTCACACACTTCGGCCCCTTCTGTGTGGGCTTGATGTGCGGGTACTACCTCGTCAAGAACAAGACAATCACTATGAGCAAGGTAAGGGTTTTCGTTCTCTTATGAATGCCAAGAGTTGTTTCATGTCAGGCCTCATTTTGGAATATGCAAACTGTAGTCAATATTACGCAGCGACGAAACTAATTGTGCTGTTTGAGAACCTTATGCGACACTGTTGCTTCTGTACACTTATTCAGCGCATACTTCTGATGATGAAGTGGCAGCTCGATGTAGTGACGTCGAAACACAAGAGCTGTGGGAAAGGCGGTGTTCTCGTAATGATGCCAGGATTCTAGTATGCTTCGTTAGAACATGTGCAAGGTGCCCCGCTGCAAAGAAAAAAAAAGAAACTACGCATCAGCGGCCTAAAATTACAATTTCTTCTAAATCAGAACACAAGACGGCACGTCAAGTGGATATACAAGTAGCGTTTCTTTTCCAGATAACTGAAATTTAGTAGTTTCATTCCATGTGTTCGCGATGTGTAGCGCAGCGTTTGTATCTTATTTCTGTTTATTTATTTCTATTTATTCCTTTCATGCAACCTTCGTTCGATGGAATGAAACAACGTATAAACCTTATTAGCACAATGACTGTGGCGTCGCGGATTCAGTGAGATTTGTAAAACAGGACATTCTCTTACCCTCTGGACCATTCAGGAATATGTGCCGCGTTCTGTGAGAACGTGGGCAAGTGTCAAATAAGACGCCATATATGGTCTTGATTTAACTCCCGTCTTCAGTTTTGTTAGGGCTTACACGTACGCGAGCGTTTATATGGATCGGCTCGCTCCACGTATAGGCGCTAATGTTATAACCACACTTTCGGGAAGAAAAGCGCGCCTGGAGGTCCGCCGCATAGTCATAGAGGTCGACGCCTATGCGGCGTTTTTTGCCGCGGCAGTGAAGCGACAGGTTTGGTGTTGGCGCGCTCTCTCCACTGCGATCGGCGCCTATGCCAAGCTACGTCTAGAGAGGCGATAGTTTGGTGGGTCGCGTGACAAAATACACCGCATTTCGTTGGCGTCTTTGTTCCGGGGCAACGCCGGCTATACGCCGTGCTCCTTTTTTTTTTCTGCCAGTGTGTACGTACTACCGTTATCCAAAACGTCTCTACACACACGCAGATTGCTCACGCGGCAACAGACAATCGGAACAGAGAAGCCACCTCTGCTCCCAAGGTGGCCAAGCGGTGCACAGAGCGGTGTCTCCACACTGTTGTACGCTGAATTAACAATAAAGGAAACGAAATCTACGCAGCATTTTGCCTATTCAGAGCGCTTAAGCTATGAACTAAGAGAGTCGTAAAAACGCCCGGATAAGACACACGAATGCCTGCTTCAATCTGTGGGACGCCCATTCGCAGGTTACCCTGTGGTTAGGCTGGCTGTGTGCGCTGCTGTGTGGCCTGGTGTCCCTGTGGGGCGTGTACCCGTTCCGAGCGGGCTTCGACGTGCACCCGGCCCTGGTGGCCTGCTACGCCGCCTTGCACAGGACCATCTGGTGCACTGCCATCGCCTGGCTTACCGTCGCCTGCCACGTTGGACACGGAGGTGCGCGCTTTCTTGCCGCCGATGCACTTGACGAGCCACAATGAATATGCACGACGTATTGATGAGAAATCGAGAAGCTACAGGTTGCTACAGCCATTGCAGCCCTTTTTACAGGGCAGTGCAAGTTTCATACGCCGACAACTGTGCTTTAGTTGTTCGGATATCGTTGCGGCTATATGTGCCCAAATGTATTGTTCATTCTCCTTTTTTTTTTCTCCTGAAACCATTTCTCTATTTCTACACTTCGAGAATATGTCTGATGGCATTATATATATTGCTCAGCTCCCATTGTAATTTAGTTAGCCGAACTCTCACGAAATTGTTCTGTCTTGAATGAGATATATGCATTTACTAAGAATAATAGATCATTAAAATTTAATTAAATTATGGGGTTTTACGTGCCAGAACCACGATCTGATTTTGAAGCACGCCGTAGGGGAGGACTCCGGATTAATTTTGACTACTTTGGTTTCTTTAACATGCACCTAATACTAAGTACGGGGGTGTTTCTGCATTTCGCACTCTTCGAAATACGGCTGCCATATCGGGAATGTGATCCCGCGACCTCGTGCTTAGCAGCGCAACGCCAAAGCCACTAAGCAACCACGGCGGGTACAAATAAATAATACATCAATATTCAGCGCAATTTCAGGAATGCATGGAAAATATGAATGGTGTTGGTAGGGTTTAAATGGTAGCAAGATTGTGAGGCAAAACTCCATGCTTTACCGTCCGTTACTGAAATGATCAAAAGACGAGAGTTAGAAAATCGATTTTAGGAGAGTTGAGCTTAAGAACACAAACTGAACTTTATCAAATTTTGCTACATTTATTGCAGTTGGTATACAACAAATGGACTGAATTGGCGAGTAAGATGTATCTTATTGGATTTTGTGCGAAATAAATAGCTGTATCCAGGTGTGCTTCGAAAGAGCCAGTGTGTAATAGCGCTCGATTCATGTGGTCTATTTAGGCAGCACGTGCTGTTTAACCTTTCAATCTCATATGCAGAAGAAAAGCGGCAAAATGATCTTCTCTGTGCTCTACGAAGGTGCGATGTCTTCTCAATAATCGCAATTGACATGGCCAGCAGTAGGAACAACGGGAAGCAAGTCACTTCAAGGCTAGCACTGTGCCGACTATGCTGGGCAATATGATCGGTATATTCTTACGGCGCCGCGTTTTTGTAATCATTCCGCCTAGATCAGTCAATAGCACGAGCGTTTTTTTTTTCATTTTCCCTTTTAGATGTCCGCCGGCGGAATATCACAGTGCTTTTCCAGAATTTCAGAAAGATAAATGTCGCGCTGCTCCGCGATGATTTCAACTCCTGACACACAAATTGCTAGCCGAAGATTCTACCTCTCAACCTCTGTGCCGATGCTGCAGCAAATAGTGCACCTGGACGATACTGCGCCTGGCCTCTTGAGCGCTTGTTAAAGCATTTGGTTGCACCATGCTATGCAGCTTGTCCATAAACTAGCGCCGAGGTGTCAGAACGTAAACGAAGCCAGTGGCAAGACGGGAAAGGCAGGATAGGAAAGAGGAGGCAGAAAAATTCGGCTCCCTCAGTTTTCATAATGATGATTTCTAATGGCACGTACTCTGAAATGCCGTTGGCGCTAAATAGTTATCTAGCCTACTTTACTTAGGTTTTACTATAGCTAATGCAGCTTAGCATCCTGCCTATCTCTACATCATCATGTAAATTTACCTATGCATGTAACACCTTTTATCACTGGGGAGCGCCACCTACAAAAACGAACACGACTTGCACCAGCACTCACTAAAGGTTTCTTCTCGAAAGCAGATTGCCCGCGCGCATCTTCGAATGTTTGCTCCAACCGACGCCACACGAAACTGTGCAATTCTTGCTGCGCACAATACGCCATCTATATCGTGCCGTATATTGCGCCAGCTATCGCGTCACTGCTTCGCATTGCAAGAGCCGAAAGGGAAGTCTTTTTTCTTTTTCATTTCGCGCGTTAATATAAGGCGTAAGTTATGGTGAAGCCTTATTTTTCATCCTTTAAAAGCGACGCTTTCAGACGTGTGGTGTCGTGTCGTTCGAGCGAATTAAGGTAAACTGCTGCTCGTGCACACTGCTGTGGAAGCGGGAAGTGGCACTTTCCTCCCGGAAGCGGGAAGTTCTTCCAACTTTCAGTGTTTGACCACCTTGTCGCCGCTTGCCGTTTTGTCGCTTTGCGTTCGGCATCTCATGCTGTGTTCTTGCGTCGACGTCTGGCGTATCTGGGTTACCCATTGTCTGTCTTCAGGGCGCGCCTTTGGAGCAAACTTTGTTCATCTTCCTACTCTTCGCGCCTACGTAAATGGCAACCTCGCGTTAACCTTTCTTTGTGTATATTTTCTTGCCTGCATTTCGGAATAGTCTCCACTCGGCTGCATTGAGGTTATTCTTTGATTTTTGTACGAATTTCCAGCATACGTGTGATAGGCGGAGTGCGACTTCGTCTAATAATCGTTATGCTTAACATTACACTGATCAAACGTAGATACTCATTGCCCGAGTAGGAAGAAAATTGACGGGTCTTGCGAATAAAGCGAGCAACATTAAAAATTTTTCGAAGGTTAAACTACTAGTTAAATAAATAGCTCATTAAAATTGAAAATGGGAAATTACAAGAATTATCCGAGTACAAGATCTCTCAGGTAGTCTAATTATTGGAGCACCGCTTTTCACAAAAGCGTCTTTGGACTTATATTTTGTGTTTTTTTTTTTTGCTTTTTTTTTCCGCTCCGCGAAATTCGGGCAGATATAGGTGGAGTATCGTTCGATTGACCTAAATAAAAGCCCCAACTGCACCTTCCGATTCTCACTGAGGTCCTCGTTGAGTTCTTCACTGTACTAGAAATTCGCTGACATCGATTCAAAATAATTTACTGACTCAACAGCGATGACACGCTCTTTGTACACGACGAGTTTGGTTTCATTCCCCGAGATCTATAAGCCTTCCTCGGGCCTTTCTTGTCTAGCAGCTGCGCCGCAATTAGACCTGGGAGTGTGAGCCAGCTTCGCTCACGGCTGTGGTGCTAGCTGACACTCTCGGGGCTAATATTTTACGCATACAGAAAAGCACCCAGGAAAGTTGACGAGAGCGCGGTCGCCGCGGTGTGCTGAATATCGGTAGAGCACCGCACGCGCAATGCGGAAGATGCGAGTTCCACTCCCACCTGCGGCAAGTTCGTTATCATTTCGTGCACTTTCATATCTCGTATACTTATTATTTCTACCTTAACAGTTAAAAATAACGGTTAAGTGGCCCCATGTTTTCTCGGACTTCATTGTCTTATCGATCAAGTAAGTTAAGGAAGAGTTAGCAAAATGAACTTAAAGATATATTTGTGCACAATGAAAAAAGAATGTTCATGATTAGCATGAACAATGCCCATCAACATACAGGGGGCGACCGTTTGCGTAAAACGTTTTGTAGTTCTCGAATTCATGGCGACATTTAGTTGGGACAGCCGGTGTGCGATGGTCAGTGGTCGGAGAACACAGCAAATATTTTACATCGCCGCTACGCAAATGAGCCTTTCCGGAAGGCAGGGAAAAACAAAACAGGCCGTCTGCATCTTGAAAATACTGTGCGGCAAGTTCTATCAAGCGTCTTTCGCATATTACATTCGCATATAGAATTCGGATGTAGAAGTCGTCGACCCGCCACGGTAGCTCACTGGCCATGGCGTTGCGTTGATCAGCTCGAAGTGGCGGGTTCGATCTCGGCCGCGGCGGCGGTGTTTCGAAAAAAATTCAAATGCAAAAAAAAAAAATGCTTGCGTACCTGATTTAGGGGCGCGTGAAAGAACCCGAGGGGGGTAAAAAATTAATCCAAAGTCGCGCCACTAAGCCATGCCTCATAATCAGATCGTGGTTCTGGCACCTTAGACCCCCGTAACTTAATTACCGAAGTTGTTTTCTTCGAAACTTCAACAACATGATTCCGAAAAGACGAAGAAACATGGACCTGAAATGAACCCAAATATGGACGCTGAAAAATATACTATATTTCTCTTCGGCTAAACAAGAAATATACATAGCCCCTCTATAGAGGGCTGTGAAGGCGCTCAGTGATGTTTATTCGTCGTCAGAGAGCTCAAGAACTAACATAGTGATCATAATAAATTGGGTCACATAAAAATCAATAAAGCCTTCAAAGCACAAGTTAAAAAAATAGATGCTGTGGAAATAACATAGAAACGATCCCTTTCGGCTGTGCCACTCGCCCCTACGATTACCAGTACGCATATAAAAATAACAGAAGCTGTATACAGCAAACAATGAAATATATTACACCGAGAATGGTACTGTCGTCTTACCTATGTAAGAGTTTCGGACATTAACGGTGAATTTCGAAGCTAATGACCAAATGACCAAAACGGGAACTTGCCACGGAAGTGCAAACAGGTGCGTAAGGCAGTGTAAAGTGCGCTTAGGAGACGTGCTGCGAACTTATAAGGATCAAACAAGTTTCTGGGAAAACTATTAAATGAAGAAGAAACTAACAAGAGATATTCAAGGGATGCGATGACTCCAATCAAGGCGAGTGAACATATTGGAGGGATGCCTAGTGGTGCAACAGGCGAACTGAACCCGATGTCCCAGATTCCTGAGGACTGTGCTGTGCAACCTTAATTTGTTCATAAAAAAATATGTTCACCCAAGTAATGTCGCAACACGTGACCTGCTTTTGTCTGAGTATGGTTGTGCTGAGACGCTTGATAGTTAAAAAAAAGACTTAGTTTGAGCTTCTGTGGGCTCCCTGTTGGGCATGCGGGTGAAATCAAGTGTGCCTGACGTGGGTGTGCTATTATACGTATTATTTGACGAGTGTAGTTTGCATTACGGATCTATGTTTTGCGCATGTCATTGTTGTATTGCTGCATATATGTAATTTGTGTTTTGCACGCGTAGTTTGTTTCATTGAATTCTTATGTAATTTGTGCAATTCCCATGTTACCATTAGACAATCTGTTAAAGTTGGACTAAAGAATCACGGTTCAAGAAAAGATTATAACACCTGCGGTGTTTGGTAGTCGGAGGTAGGTCCTAAATTAGTATACCGTAGGTATACTACTAGAATACTACCCTAGGTAATAGTATCTGGCACCGAGCTTCTTAAATCTTTCTTTTTATTTGAACAGCTTCGTTAACGTTAGCTGGGACACATGGTATAGCATATTGTTAGGAAAGAAGCAGAGGTCAAAGTCACAAAGCCTTCTTGGTTTGCTTAACTGCTGTTTCCCATTGGCCGATCGACTTCGCTGATTGTATGCCCTCATGATGATTTGCTGGAATCTGCTCATAAGAACAGTTTTAGCATAAACACTTTTTTTGTGAATACGAGCTCAGGCCACTGACCATAGTTTCGAGATCGGTACGTATTCCTCTTCAGACACTAGTGTTCACAGTATGTGATCAATATATATGATTTTATCATATATATGATCATATGATCATATGTAAAGTGAAGGCAGCCGGCCAACACTCACAAACGAAACCTTTGTGGATTCGGCCCCTGCCTAAGAATAGTTTTACCTAACCAGACGGTATTCAGTCAAACTATCGACTACATTTCTATGCTGGACGCCGTAGAAATCTTTTGCCTGATGTTCTCTTTCCCATGTTTTATTGTTTCATGAGTGTGTGGCTGATGCCCGCATAATTTCTTTCTGTTTACTCCTCAAACTTCTTTCTTGCGCTTATTATAAGGTATACTTATGCTAGCCGCTGATATATATGGGGTGTTACTTGCCTTGTCTTGTTATTTTTCTTTAATTTTCCATATTTATCGAAGTCTTGCTGCAACCGTTTTTTTTTGTGATAATGGCGTATCACATCTCACACACATCATCCCTTATTAATGTCTCTAGGTACCTGTAAGGTATCTTTAAATAAATGAACAAATGAATATGCAAGACAACTGAAAACGCAGTAACGATGCAAACTCTTTTGCGACTGCTTGCGAACTGAGCACCCATTCTCTCTCGTTTTCTTTACACGACATTACAGGACTCCTCAACACGACTCTGGCATGGGGCGGCCTGGTGCCGCTCAGCACCCTCTCCTATCTCATCTACCTGATCCACCCACTGGTCATCTACATGCATGTCGCCACGGCCAGAGAAATTGTCAACCTTGATCAGTTCAGCATGGTACGTTGAGTGATTGTATCTACCTTCACATCATATGTGCAGTCGTTCGCTTTTGTAGAACCTGAAACACAGTTTCCGAGTGCTTTAATTGGCTGCCGAACGCGACAAAAAGTATATGATAAGGTAGTGCTGCCAACGCTAGGAACACTTCCCTAGATCTAGGGATTTTAGGCCAAGTTTAGGGAAATAAGGACATTTGTTCAAATCTAGGAAAATTTCGTGCTGAGGCATTGAAACATTAGAAAGGATGACGTTACGGCTTTTTTTCGATTTCCGTCACCACAGATTACCGTCATACTTCGCACACAAGCTGTGACTTGATCGTACTCGGCGCAGCGAATACACATCGCCAAGTAAACGACAGTGTGCGGATGCCTTGGTTTCTTTAACGGAGTACTGCGACTGCGATATTGCCGTTCGTACCTCTAGCTGCGCTGTAGAGTTCTGCACATACTAAACAAAATATTTATCTGTTATCGGCGAAACAAACGTATTCCGCAACACCAAACAAAGCACGGACGGATCTGGGCATAAGCTAGATGACACATACCAGGTGTTTTTCTTTAGCTGCACCAAAATTTTAAAAGTCACTTTTGGCAGATAGCACAATCCTAACAGAGCACAATCCTAACACTTGAATTAAATTACTCCATGAGGTGGGCAATGGTTCTAAAGGAAATCAAAATGCCTAATTGAACAGTTAACATAATTACCCTGACTAACGATTCAATAAATATTTTGTGGCACAGATTACAATTTACGAATTGTAGCCGGTGAGTTCGCAAGGCGTATCCACGAACGAATTCTAAGAATGACACCAATTTCGAGATATACAATTTTCGAAGTGTGACAAAATGCGACATTAACTGTGACATTACAGTTACTTTTGTGATTAATTGCAAAACACAGCGTTTTCTAAAGGTGAGTGGAACAATATTGGAATTTTATCGGAAATGTCACGGCGCTAATACGTCACCGGTGCCATTCTCAGAATTCGTTCAAAGTCGATATGCCTTGCAAACTCACTAGCCACAATTCGTAAATTGCAGTATGCACTGCAAACTATTCACTAAACACTTAAATAGTGAAACTTAGTAATTAGCCAATTACGCATCTGATTGCTCGTCGAAGTAATGTCCTCCTGATAGTTTAATTTAGTTCCAGGGTTAGAATTGTGGTATCTGCCATAGAGTTTCCTGCAAAAATTACTAGAGGGAACTCTGGCGCTGCAGTCGTTGTACCTGCATGGGAGTTATGGGAAGTACATGGATTTGTGTTATCTTCATGCTTGTGGATTCAGACGTTTTCGTGGCTTTGTATATTACGCTATATCAATGTTATTGTAGTAAATTTCAGCGCAATCTATACTCTTCGAAGTGCAGACGACGCCGGGAACACGCACAATTGCTATTAATTGCAACGATTTAGCTTGTCCAGGAGGCCAAATCGAAACGCGCCAAGCGTCTCACAGCACTGGCATGCCCGCGATAAATTCATAAGGGCGTTTCATTCGCTTGTCGATACATGCATCCGTGGCTTAATGGTTTCTATATCAGATCTTTGTGCTAGAGTTCCTGTGTTCGAATCCTGTCGTCGGACAATTTTAATGATGTTTATTTAATCGTTTATTACGCAATACACTGTCGAAAATGACGAATTTACAATGTCGTTTGAAGCCAAAAGGACGAAGTTTAGGCAAATCCATGTACTTCCCATGCTAGTACAACCGCTCCCATTGTAGATCCTGTAGACACTAGCGCCAGAGCTCCCTCTAGTAATGTTTGCAGGAAACCCTATGGTATGTGCCACAGGCGATTATTGAAAAATTTGCTGCAAAAAACACCATCACCCTAGATATAGCGCCGTTCACGGCAATGCGGTGATATTGCTAAACGGCTGGCTATGCAGGCTTAAAAAAAATTTACCGGGAACCTCCCATAGGCAGAGCAAGCTTGGACTTAGTTCCAGCGGTCATAGGTTTGGGCGATTTTTGCTTTGGAGAAAGGATGAAAAATGACCACGTGTCTGCGTGCTTCCTTGCAAATGACCTGTAAGCGCGTAAATGCGGGGGTGCTACGTCAGTACAGGGTAGGAAAAGAAGTATGTTCACATCTTTTACATTGGTGTCACGAAGTGCCTCACTCTTTTGACATTGGCAATTCTTTAAGGGACGTCCGGCGGACAACTTCCTTTGAATTCGAATACAGTTCCGTGTAATATCGGCACTTAGCTCTACGTGCACAAAACAAGTTTGGACAACCAAGTATAAACGTGCTGACGCGTTCTTCTGTGAGCAGCATGACTTAAACAGGAGGCATTCTTGTTAGTCTAACAACTTGCACTGCGACATCATTTCAAGTAGGGTACACTTACTCCATTACTTGAATATTTTAAAGTGAGCGTAGAAAAACATTTAGGGGATAAAATTTGTAGTCTATTTTTATAATGCTAGCAGAAATTATATTTGCATAAATAATATTGACAAACTAATTATCCACCACATCTGGCACAAATCTAGGAAATTCTGTGGAACTTTTGTATCTAAGTTAGGGGATCAACTGGCTTTTGGTGGTTGGTAGCACTGTGACAAGTGCACTTGCAAGGAAACTGGGTGTTCCTTTTTTATGTGACGCTTCTTTTGTATATATTGCGTTATTATGTGACCTTAAGATTGACTCAGTTTGACTTACTTTTGCAAGTTTGAATGCGTTTTATGCGATTTTTCCCTTGCCGTTTTCTATTCAAGAAAATAACTAAGCGTCATGTTTATAGCGCATTTTTTCTTTGTGAGGAACGGGACCTTTCTGTTATTTCGTTATTTTTGTATATTATATTGTAATTAGTGCAACCTGCGGGTTCTCGTGTTTTTTTTATATTTTGTTGTTTGGCTGTTCCTGTGCATTTTTCTGTTTCCGTTCCGTACCAAGTGGCGTACTCTATTCTTTGTCGTTGCTTTACTTTAGTTTTTGTGCACTGGTCATCTTGTTCTTTCTTTCCTCTTCACTTCTCTTCTTCAACTTCTGTTTCTATTACCTGCTTCGTATCCAAGCGCGCTGTGCCGCTTTCGGTGGCAGTTGCCGGGCTGCTTTTTACTTTATTTCCTGCTCTGTTTATTGTAGGTATGTTTCATATGGAATATATGAATAATAATAATAATAATAATCTCTTCCCGTGACCTTTCATTGGATGTAATTTTATGGGAAAAAGAGTAGCCTGCGCCACTTAGGACGTCGATATCTCCTAAACGTCTTGTATTAAAGAACTGCCGTTTCCTATCTAGCCAGTAATGTGACCACTACCATCGTTCGGCATAAAATTATGCAGACATTTCCACCACTGATAGCGACTGATGAGCGGTAAAGTCGCACATCAGTTAAACTTTGCAACTGCCCCCAAGAAATGTCGTCAATGTTTCCTAAAAAAAAAGATGTCGAGAGACGTTGGCATTTTTGTCGAAGTCGGTTACTCGATTAGCCCAGCGAATGCGAAATATGTTAAGCCGCAAGCTCGACAGCAGAGTGAGACTTTTGCCCACGTATCGAGATGGCTGCCGGGTCGCAGAACAAATGCTTCTCGGCGCCCTTCTAACTTCTAAAAGAAGAAAAAAACAAAAACGAGCTGTATTATCTTTGCGTTTAATACGAAGCTAAAACGTGAAATGTACGCAATACTTCTCTGTGACATTTGTGCCAAAAGTGCGAGTGGTGGGAATGCATTAACTTAAAGCTTTTAGTTGTCATTCATAAGTTATTTTAGCACTGCAACGACAGTTACGTTTCTGTCGTTTATAATGTCGTTGCTGTTTTCGCTTTCAGAAATGCGGTGGGTTAGCGTTTCTTTGTTATTTTACAGTATTACAGGCTGCGCTCTTGGAACACACGCAGCAATTCTGCCAATTAGCGATGTATGACGTGCGAAAACCTGCCACTTGAGGAGTGAAGCAGAATACGGTGATGCAGCGCATGGTCACAGCCGCTATATTTCACGGTCTAGAGATAAAGGCGCTATATTTCGGACACAGAGGACCCACGATCGAATCTGAGGCACGCCACAAAATATTATTTTCTTTATCCTTTCGATTTTTTTTTTCATATTTCGGCCAAGGAGTTGATGATTCTCTCATAATCTCATTTTAGCATCAGACTTTCACATCGGTTTCAGGATTCAGAAGTGGACAGTGGCAGGAACCTCAATGGAGGCTTGAAAGGGTTGTAGGTTTGGTTGATGGTTTCAAGTTAAGTGCATGCTTTATTAAAGGAATGAGCTTATCGGTGTGTATGAACTTCGGCTTGCAGTTTACGCATGCTGGATGTTCTAAGTTAAGCATTATATAATTTACTAAAGAGGAAGCTCTAACGGGGCAAGGAAACTGCACAAGCGCAGCCTGGCCATTTCGCCAGGAATGCGATATTCGATTACGAAAACTCTTCAATGTTACAATAATCAGGAAGAAAGGCGGTAGTAAATATTTAATTGCAAATTTTAATCAGTTTTTAATTCAAGCGTTCGAGGCTACAGCTATCGAGAAGGCAAACATACATGTATTGTGTAATGAACCTGGACCCTCTGTTATGGCTGCAGTGCCAACTAGTCTCTCCCTCTGCGAAGAAATTGCTGTGCCACTTATGACAGGGAGGGAAGTTTACGATTGCTAATGCCTACCCTACTGGAATGGCCGATAGCCCTACCTGCAACACCTGTAGATGCGAAGAAACCACCGAGCCTGTGTGTTGCACCTGTTCTCAGTACAACGTCCAATGCGTTTCCCTCCTGACAACCTTTAACCGGATGGACTCCAGACCATTTTCTTAGTCAAAAATACTGGGACCGTGGCCACATTTGTTCCTGGCGCAAAAAAAGCAAGTCGTGCACTAGAATAATTATTGAAGTGCACTGCAGAGCCAAAATTAAGACCAAATGCAGTGTATACACCAAACACTCGGAAATAGCGGAGGAAGTAACGATTGCGCTGGCCCTCACAGAACAGGAATGCGTAGTCGTACTAAGTGACTCGCAAACGGCAGTAAAGAATTATGCCAAAGGTAGAATTTCCAAGGAAGCCCTGTCCATTCTGGCCAAAGCGGGCAGATCCAAAACCGCGAGCTCGAGGATCATATGGTTCCCCGCGCACGTCACCACGGAAGGCGACGCGCTCCCGAACCTAAGAAAATACAGTCCACCACACCCTGACCTATCCAGGCAGGACTCTTATGACTGGCGCCGAATACAGACGCACACATTTCCAAACCTTTATTTGAAAAATGCCATTCACCCAACGCTGAACAGCGCTCGCTGTCCTTGGTGCGGAGGCCGGCCAACTCTCGCCCACATTACGTGGGACTGCCAGAACAGGCCACCCAAAATTAATACACCAAAAATAGCCGGCAAACTTTCCGGAAGGGAGCAGTGGGAGACTTGGCTCGCCAGCGAGGATCGGGAGATGCAACTAGCGCTCCTCGACCAAGCACGGCGGACCGCTCAAGCCAGTGGGGCCCTGGACTAGGGGCTCCACCCACTCGCTTTCTGCATTTTTTTTAATAAGCGTTTTGATATATATATATATATAAACGAGACGGCGCACCGGACGGCGCGAGACATGACCCGCCGCGCCGAACAGGGCAACGTCTCTCGCACGATAGCGAACGCTTCTCGAGCAGTACGGGACAGGCTCACCAGATACAACGACATAACCAGTGCATATTTGAACGCCAGAAGGATACACCCAACGCCGAGTCCCAAATTGAACAGGAGGCAGGCCGTCGTCTGGCGACAACTCCAGACGAACACCTTCCCTAATCCATTCCGTCTGAAACGTATCTTCCCAGATAAGCAGCAGGACGACACGTGCAAATTGTGCCAGGAAGGACCAGCAACACTCAAACACATGCTGTGGGAGGGCAATGTAGTTATAGGAGGGATGGCAGTTACTCCGGAGACCCTGTCGTCGAGGTGGGCCGCCGCTCTGCGCAGCTCAGACCTCGGAATCCAGATGTGGGCAGTGCAGGAAGCCCGTGAGGCGGCGTTGAGGCAGGGCCTTGACGTTCCCCCGTGGGAGACCTGAGCCCGGGTCGCGTTAAACCTTGCCGGACGTACAAGAAAGTTGTATCCATCCATCCATCCATTTATCCAACACTGGCCCGACTGACCACTTACAGTCCTCGCCTGAATCTTTCGTGGTGTTCGCAGTTTTCACTCTATCCCTCCTTTACTGTTTCCATTTCCCTTTGCCTTATCTCCCGTATGGGGCCAAAAACAGGTCGCTGGTCTGGTTAACCTCTCTGCCTTTCTTATTTTAAATTCTTTTTATCTAACTCCTCCAGCAGAAGCCATAAAGTATAAAGCAAAATTCGGGGTAGTATTGCCTGACTTAGAACGGCGCCTCTTGCCTTCTTGAACGCGTACTATTATGACCGTATCGCGGCTAGGTATCGTCTGATCAGCATCAAGTGTTAACGAAAACAACGGGTCACCCACACATCAATCAGATTGAAAAAAAAATAAGGAGGGGAGGGGACGTGGTATTTGCTACGCAATTCGGTTTTCGTTCACGCGTGCGTAATGAGACGATACGAAGACATACTTACGCTCTGGGCATTTCAAAAGTTGCTTTCATTAGCGGCATAGTTACCACCTTTATAACCCACGTTTCACATCCCTCCTCCCCTTCCCTGCCAGTGTAGAACAGTATACTGAGCACCATCCGTGTTAACCTTTCTGGATTTCGTTATCTTTCTCGCCAAAATAACAAATTATTTCAATTTTGTTTCCCTTTTTCACTTTAGGTATGGCTGGCAATGTACAGAAAGTAGTTTGATGAATTTTCCTAATCGCACTTCTTGCACAATTGGCACCTGTATAGATTGTGCTCGCGTGGCCAAACGATAGAGCTTCATGATTACAGCTTGCGTAGCTGATGTACAGCTTTCTCTACCAAACTTCCAAAGCTTTACTTTGAACACTTTGTAATATTACGCCCATTTGTTCCGCTGTTTTTAATCGTGCCGGTATATCATGGCATTCTTTCTTTTTTTTCGCCATGCAGTGTTACAGTTTCTTGGGGCACACGACAGTCTCCGTGCTGCTAGCGTACGTGGCACACGTGACGGTGGAGCTTCCGTTCGCCAATCTCAAGGCACTGCTGATGCAGCGCCGGCGAGCTTCGCTGGCGCTGGCCGCCAAGGGACACCAGGCGCCATTGCAGGCGGTCGTGTGTGGATCCGCTAACGGGCACCGAGCGGCCGCAGCGCCGCAGCCCGGGCTCGGACACGTTAACTGTATAACGTAGGCGCCACGCTCACCTCCATGGCTGTATAGGTGCCGTCGTTGACTTCATCGTCGCCGTAGTCGAGGGAGCACTTGTGTACATCGAGGGAACGCCGACTTCAAAAGTCGCGAAAGAATGTGTGCTACATGAGGGGAAAAGAAAAGCGGTGTGCATGGAGCCGTATGAGAGTTGGAGGAGTGCTTGCGTCTTCACATTGAACCATGACTGTCAATAAGCTGTCTCGTTTTGAACGTACCTGTCGCACCGCCACCGTCTAAAAGATATCACGGATCCTTCACAGAACGGCACGCGGATTTGATGGACGACAAAAAGAAAAAGAAATATATCTGTGCTCTGTCATATGATACTCTCTGCTCAATCCTACTGAGGACCAACGAAGGATTATCTCTCAAGCGGCTAGAACACTGCTGTTGAATATTTGCTCTTGCACGGAGTCTATTGCTTTCCATAACGCGAATAACTGCCCTCTTTCAGTCCCCATTGTGATATCTGTGTAAGCTCGTGGTAAGAGCAGTCGCTGCCTTCTCCTACATTGCCATGTAATGTACCGTTGAGCCTAGAGAAAGGAAAGCCAGGTTGTAGCTCAAAACATTGCAATTAGCGACATCCACAGCGTTAAACAGAAAGCACGAGGCTTTCATCCGCATAAAGATGAGCGATTGCAGACAGTATTTTCTACACTAGGCGGTCACTTGGTTTACTTGTAATCGCACCGATTATTTACTGGTATTTGAACTATATTTTAGCTGCACGATGATGCCCTTCAACCAATCTTTTCAACTCGACTGTTCCAAGTCGGCAGCATGGGGAAACGCAAGTGACGCTGCCTGCCCCTCGTATAACGACTATATCGTATTTGTGCCCGTTTGTATGCATGGTGCCGCATGATCCCGTTTTGCCACGAAAGAAAAAGACTGGGCTCGTTGTACGGTCTACGTGACCACCGTGGTATTTGTGTGTGACAAAGATGGGAACAGGAAATGCAGGGAGTGGTTAGCCAGGGGTGGGTATCCGGTTGGCTACTGGCACTGAAGAGGATGGAAAAGGAAATTTAGGAAGCCGAGATGATTACACTTTGTCAATATACGTCCTAGGTAAGATGTGTTTACTTGATGCTCACACTGTTCAGGTATTGCAGTAGGCTGTACTATAAGGGAAGACACTACGTATACAATGCAATATTCGGGAGAAGTGTCACAATCTGTTCATCACCGATGAAACTGCACGCATAAGGTTGTTGCATAACAGACGGAAGACCATCAAGCAGGCATCGTCATCCTATGTTCTCTCGGGAAAACTGTTACGCATGAATTGTTTTATTATTATTATTATTATTATTATTATTATTATTATTATTATTATCATCATTTGCCGAAAATCACCTTGAGACTGTCTTATGCCCGACATTTGTGATTAAGCATATTTGTTTCGATTCATTGTCCAGGGGTCTGCAGGTGAATTTGTACGTGATTTTGATGGTCCTCATCTGCTTTTTTGTTATTGAGCAAATAAATTTTCTTTCCTGGCACTGGTGGATAACAGTGCAGTGGCTTTGCATCTGGCGGCACATAAAATTCTTAGAATTCTATGTGCCGTTTTATTCTTAGATCCCCAGCGATGGCTGGATACAAAGGTAAGGGAAGCTGATAGTAATCTCTATAAATAAGTACATTTGTGTATATACTTTCATGACGTCTAACGTCGTGCACCGAATATATTTCTAAATGGAAATAAAACAGAAATGTCATGTCTCTGAGGCTTTTGCTTTTACCTCAGTATTATACAAGCTAATAGTTTTCTTTTGTCGGCTGTGACTCATTCCCTATTTCTGGTGTCCTTAATGAAAAAAATTATTTACCCACCATCTCATCAATTTCATTTTCATTTCATTTATTGATACTGTTAGGCCAACTTTGGGCTGTTACAGGAGTGGTAGGTGGCAATACAAGCAACAATATATTTACAGCATAAAGAAAACAAAGTACATTTTGGGGAATGCACTGATAGTAATACCATGGCAAATACAGCATGTAATACAATATCCAGGTGATTGCAGTATTAACATTTGGCCGAGTTATGGTATGCGTACACATGTGCTTTTGACTTTTTCAAGAAAGGCGCGTATAGATGACGTCCTTATTATTGAGTCTGATAATAGATTCCATTGATTTATTGCTCTCGGAAAGAAGCTGTATTTAAAACAATCATTGCGAGTAGTAGTAGGAGGGATATACATACTGTGGCGATGACGAAAATATTGAGGGTCTCAAATGATAAAATTCTACAGCATCTTTGAATAATTTCTGCAAGCTTTTCGAGAGAGAGAGAGAGAGAGAGAGAGAGAGAAAAGGGTGCTAGAAAGGCCAGGAGGTTAACCAGAGGTAGTTCCGGTCGGCTACCCTGCACGGGGGGAAGGGTTAAGGGGGATAAAAAGAGAAAGAGAGTGGAAGGGGGTGATAGAGAAAAAGAGAGACGAGCACGAACACACCGCGTACATTATAGAGCGGTAGGAGGCGGCGTTCTTAAAGTCTATCGTGAAGATCCGTAGACCGCAGGGACCTTAATAACGTGACAGCGCGAATGTTCTTTGGGAGCACTGACCAAAAGCTTTGAGTTCTTATAATGGAAGATTGTCCAACTGGTCCAGTACTACCCGCCGTGGTTGCTCAGTGGCTATAGTGTTGGGCTGCTGAGCACGAGGTCGCGGGATCGAATCCCGGCCACGGCGGCCGCATTTCGATGGGGGCGAAATGCGAAAACACCCGTGTGCTTAGATTTAGGTGCACGTTAAAGAACCCCAGGTGGTCGAAATTTCCGGATTCCTCCACTTTGTCGCGCCTTACTCTACCTTTGATATTACTCTACTTACGCCTACTCTACGCCTTATTACCTTATATATTTATTACTATTATATTACACCTTACTCTACCTTTGATGATATTGCCTTGCTTAGTAACTCAGGGGACCAATTGCAATGCAAGCTCACTGACCTGGAGAGGCAAAGCAGAAGGGTGGGTCTAAAAATTAATCTGCAGAAAATTAAAGTAATGTTTAACAGTCTCGGAAGAGAAGAGCAATTTACGATAGGTAGCGAGGCACTGGAAGTGGTAAGGGAATACATCTACTTAGGGCAGGTAGTGACCGCGGATCCGGATCATGAGACTGAAATAATCAGAAGAATAAGAATGGGCTGGGGTGCGTTTGGCAGGCATTCTCAGATCATGAACAGCAGGTTGCCATTATTCCTCAAGAGAAAAGTGTATAACAGCTGTGTCTTACCAGTACTCACGTACGGGGCAGAAACCTGGAGGCTTACGAAAAGGGCTCTACTTAAATTGAGGACGACGCAACGAGCTATGGAAAGAAGAATGATAGGTGCAACGTTAAAGGATACGAAAAGAGCAGGTTGGGTGAGGGAACAAACGCGAGTTGATGGCATCTTAGTTGAAATCAAGAAAAAGAAATGGGCATGGGCAGGACATGTAAGGAGGAGGGAAGATAACCGATGGTCATTAAAGGAACAAACGCGAGTTACTCACATCTTAGTTGAAATCAAGAAAAAGAAATGGGCATGTCATGAGGAGGAAAGATGACCGATGGTCATTAAAGGTTACGGACTGGATTCCAAAGGAAGGGAAGCGTAGCAGGTGTCGGCAGAAAGTTAGGTGGGCGGATGAGATTAAGAAGTTAAGTACATGACCGGGGTAGTTGGAGAAGTATGGGAGAGGCCTTTGCTATGCAGTGGGTGTAACCAGGCTGATGATGATGATGATGACTCTACCTTCAAATAAATAAATAAATAAATAAATAAATAAAAACATCACTGATATACCCGGGGAGCAATAGGGGCCGTAGTAGAGGCCGGGCCTGCTCCGCTGGACTTTTCAGGAGCACTTTTGAGTGGTCCCCTTTGATTGAAATAAACGCACAGTGCCTTAGCAACCATGGTTGAACGCGACTACCTGATGTCACGCCGTGAGGATGATTGGCTTTGCATCTCGTCCACGTTAGGTTAGGTTAGCTTAGGTTTAGCTTAGGTTTACGTTAGCTTAGGTTACGTTAGGTTAGTGGAAAAGGCGTTAGGGTGGCGCGGCGTATTCTTACAGCGGTCACGCCGAGCGGATTATTGTCTTTACGTCTAGGCCACATTATGTTCTGTTAGGTTAGCTTAATGTTACCTTAGGTTCGGTTAGGTTAGGTTTTAGAGCGCAGCTCTTTGGCGTCCGTTCCTGGGTTTCGCGTCGTCGTCGGCGTTGTCGTCGGCCTCGTAACCAGCTCCGGCCCCCTTTCATCCCCCCAGCGCTAGCAGCGACCGACTGATACCGCTGGATGCCGCTGACGCCGCTAGAGAGTCAAGATAACGTGACTGCATAGAACACCGTCGCCGCCATGCAGAAAGAGGAGGAAAGGGTCCCCCCCCCCCTGTTCTTGTGTGGCGGATAGGGTGCTCTTCAGTTGCCGACGCGCCGGTTATTTCACGTAGGCCCCGGCACGTCGACGAATACGTGACCACCTTCCCACGGCTAGACCTGGTTCTTAGCGCTGCGGAAGCGAGGGTATCATATTGTTTGTGTCGGCATCGGCGGCGTTGTCCCTGAAACCAACTCCGCAGCTGGGGTTGACTCACTATCGGCGTCAGCGGTATCAGTCAGTCGCTGCTATCTCTTCCCTCCTCCCTTTATCGTGTTGTCCGCTTGCTGCGCGCGCTTCTGCCCCCATCGTTTGCCGCTGGGTGTACACGCCGCCCCCCTCCCCCCTCTTCCTGCGAGTCTCCGGTTGTCAAAGCGCCGGCTACCGCACTCACGAAAGACGTCGTGCACTTCCTGCAACTCGCATTAACCGTCCATCGATCCACACCGATGTTAGTAGTGGGGGACTTTAATGTTGACATAAAGACAAACAGCAATTTCCTAACACTTATGCGGGAGAACATCCCGTTCCTCTCGCTCGTAACGCGTCCCACGGCTGTGACAACCTCGCGAGGCACTTGTATAGATCTCGTCTTTGAGAATCAAGCATTGGTGTACCAAGTCGAACATATATCAGTCTATTTCTCCGACCACAAAGCTTCCTTCATGACTGTCAAGAACTGTTAGTGGAGTCTTTGTTAAAGGAATACGTGTGAAAAATAAAAAAAAAATTCTGTGATAGCGCATACATGTGTTGCTCGATTTCTTTGCCTCAATCTATCGAAAAGGTGAAACAGCTTATTTGCTGCGCTCAAATTTCGCATTAGGAAGTAACGTAATCGTCGGTAATTTTTTTTATTTGTTACTTGTGTGCTTCAGTGCATGAAACGACGTTTTGTTACCAAATTAACTGGAGCGTCAATGCATCTCTCCGCAAAGTTCGGGGATTTAAATCTCGAAACTGGTGTGGTCCTGAGAATTAATTCCAAGTGGATCCGCCTTGCGAACTCCCCGGCTATAATTTGTAAATTGCAATATGGGCCATAATGTAATTAGTTTAAAATTTAATTAGCGAATTTGTATTAATTAGTCGATTTTCCATCTCAGTTTTTGTGCTAGTATTGTGCGCCGCTTCGAGTAGACCAGCTCATCAAATAGAATTGTGATATCTGTCACAGGCAATCTTGAATGATTTTTGAAAGTGTTCGCTGAAACACCCTGTATATATATATATATATATATATATATATATATATATATATATATATATATATATATATATATAATATAATATAATAAAATAAATGCGCAAGTAGAAAGAGACACCCTTGCTTTAGCGCTAAAATAATAGTATCGAGATTGGTAATAGTGCCGTCGCAAAAGCGGCAACCGCGAAATGGTTTGAAGAGCGGTTTTTTGTAAAATTTATTTTTCCTTACAAGAAAACAATATTACTTTTTGTTGAAAAAAATGACAACTTGATCTGTTTTTCTATTTTCTTTGCTAAGGTATACTAAGAACCCGTGTCACCTTTGCCATGAGCCTTTGCACGTGTCGCTTCAGCTTGGTACAGAATGCCTTGAACCATGGAATGCATAACGTTCGCCCTGTGATCGAAGGCTCGACTTAGGCCCTTTAATGACCGGGCCCTAGTACGGCCCAGGCCCGCCGAAAAACGCTTCGGGCAGCCCGGCACGGCTCACGGGCCGGGCCGGGCTGTAATACCGTTCCGGGTAATAGCCTTAGTGCACGCTAATTGCGGCAGTGCAAGGCAATATAAGGGCACCACGCCGTTTCTCACAATATTCTCTCCTTATCGCGATCCCGCTCTACAACGTGTTGTGCTCACCACGGTCGTATTGGGCATTTCGCTTCTCAATGGCTCCCTTGTTATTCCTTAAAAGGCAATAAAGTGCCCTCGTCTCCGGTGTCTCCGGCGTACGCTCTGACACCTTGCGAATGCAGTATAAAGAATGAACGAAATATGCCTACACCCAAGTGCCGCGAAAATATCTAAGCTCGTGACTTCAATGAGAAATCGAGAATAGTAAGTTTGCCATGCAGTCGCTGTCATCGCTGCTGCTCCGTAACTTTTCAAGGCTAAGAGACTTCTAAACGAAGAATCTACCACTCCATAGCTTTATCCAATGTTTGTATTTACTGTTGCTTAAGGTAATGCTAACACGGCATTCATAAAAAAAAAAAAAAGAACCGGGAAAAAGTGAGCGATAGAAGCAAGGTTCTTGCCGCCCGTAGTTGCGAACCGGTATGCAGTTTAGTGGTTTCTCCCTACACGCCTGTCCTTGGTGAGTGGCTTCCTGGGCTATATTGACCAACATCATTCTTTGTCTTTATTCGGCGACGACTTTTCATCGCCTAACAAATGTTCAGCGTTGTCGCTTGGCGTAGGATGCGCCTGCATGTGTCGGAGGTTCCTCGAGTGTTATCGATGGTTCTATCCGTTGTCGCCGAACCTTTTGTAGTCTGACTGTGTACGCGGCGCGGATTGTGTGGCGCTTTCTGGAGGGCACACGCACCAGCAATTGCGCTGGAACCTTCGACGAGTCATGTATAAAAGTCGATGCGCTTGACCCGCTTAGATTTCGACGGCCGCCGACCGTGCTCTCCGCTATCATTGAGATTTTAGTGCCACTTGTTTTGGTGGTCACAGGTTCGCCCAATAAAAAGTTAAAGTTTTAGAGTCCCGCTTTTGACAGTGTGTCATTCTATGCCTTCACGAAAACGTGACAATATTAGCCGATTTCCTTGTAGTGGCAGTACATCGTGATTAGTGTCCCCGTACTGCTTTTTTGCAGCGAAGCTGTATATGGTTAAGCGATTCGTCCGTCCCTCTGTCGGTCGCCTGCACGCCAAAAACTCCTCCGGCGCAACCCCATGCGCATGCGCGAAATGAAAAGAAAAGAGAGAGAGAAAGGGAAGCGCGCGATTAGGCAACACCACCTAGGTAGCACAAGACGTGTTCAGTTCGATCCATGACATCACGCTACCTGGCCCGAAATTTCCATTGACAAGGCTGGCGTGATGAAAGCGGTATCGTCAAAATTACTGTTGCCTACTCGGAAGCATCACCATTAGATTCCATGGCAGTCGGGCCACGTAACATGATGTCATGGATCTCAGCAGTGAAAAGGCCTCGTGCTATCTAGGTGGTGTTGGATTAGCTCCACCAGTAGTGACGTCGTTGCTCTTCGTCGCAGCCGAGCGCGCGCGCAGCAGTTTCTCTCCGCCTCCGAAATGGGTAGGCCACGCGTCATACGCACTCCTTAGGAGCAGGCAGCTTTCCATCAGCAACGCCGCGAGCAGAACCAGGAACGAGCTCGTCTACGCCGCGCCGATGCTGCAGCCCAGGCACAAGAACAGGCTCGTGCAGCCTAGCGCAAACAGCAATAGCGTACCGAGTATCCAGTGAGCCTACCAAGCCGTAGTTTAGTGAACCGTCGGGATTGACCCAGTGATAAACACCGAACCGCACGTTTCAGCTTGGCTGGTTAACCGTCTGTACGGAGTACTTGGGCGGTAATCTTTTTCTTTAATGCTACGTTCGCTTGCACGTTTTATATACACTCGGACAAAAATATGAACAGCTTATCTGCCGTTCATCTACCTCCTCTGACAAAAGGAGGTATATTGACCCAGTGATAAACACCGAACCGCACGTTTCAGCTTGGCTGGTTAACCATCTGTACGGAGTACTTGGGCGGTGATCTTTTTCTTTAATGCTACGTTCGCTTGCACGTTTTATATTCACTCGGACAAAAATATGAACAGCTTATCTACCGTTCATCTACCTCCTCTGACAAAAGGAGGTACATTTAGCGCTTCTCTTACCCGTCAGCGACGCATTCAGGCAGAATGGCGTCACTTCTTTAACTTTGTTTCGATAGCATAGTCTCCTTCCAATCTTTTCTTTTTTTTCCCGTATTGCTGTCTTAAAGCGGAACTTTATTTTCCTCTTCCACGCACTGAGTGGGTGCTGCCTGCTGCTGTATTGCCGAGTAGACTCCAACCTGGGCCACTAGGTATGCGCTACTGGGCACGTGCCACTGATTATGAGCCCAATCTTGGCCAGTCTGCCAGACTGGGTGTTTCACTGTTACACAAGCGGCACAAAAATCTGAAATGCATTTATTGCATATATGCGGTACACCCATGTGCAGTACACCTGTCATCAAAGTTCTTTCTTCGACAGAAATCATGCATCACCTTTGCCCTCGTCGCACAGAAAGTTAACAGCTGCAGGCAACGAGACTATGCTCATGTCATGAGTTACTGCTCCTACCTTGATAACTAAAACATGCTTCGCGTCATTTGTACGATGTTTTCCTCTGAACGATCAAGAGTGGTCGCCGAAATCCTGGAGGGAGCACGTGGACTTCGTTGACCTAATCTACCAGCGGAGAGCAAAAACGCTCCACGATTGTTTATGTAGCGGAACTTGTTGCGCACACGTCACACAAACCGATTTCGGAAACGGTTCCTCACTTCTGCTCTGTGCGTTTTCATGGCAAACAGCGGCAATGATGCTGCGGACCGGTTTTTTATGAAGACGGAACTGACGTAAGCTGTTTGCACTCGAATCCGCACCTCGGCGGTGGAGCAAGTGAGAGCGATCTGGAGTGGAGTGAGTCGATCCGAAACGACCGTTGGATATTGCGCGCCCGCTCCAGATCAACCCGTGGTAACCGGATTCGCTGCCGTAGAGCAATAAATATTGCTCCAGATAGACCAGTTGAAAACACCATTAGATTCCAACGCTGAGTTGGATCAGCGTGTTTTAATGCGATTAGCATTCTTAGCATACTTGCCCCACTTTGGTGGGCTATGGCATGACTCATAAAGAAAAACATAACCCACGGTTAATTTCCCTCAGCACAGCAGCACTATGGTATACCCATTAGACCACCTAGGAATCCTCCAAGGCTGCCCTCCAGAGTTTTCTCTGTGCATTACGCCGTGGATCCCACGAATTACTTGTGGCGGACTCACGAGAAATTTACCATCGGGCAGTTGAGAAAGGACATGAAATCGTATTTCATTGGTGGCCAAGTCCCTGTGGCACACTTGGAAACGAGAAAGCAGACGCAGCCGCTCGATCTTCACATACTATAGTGCCGACTGCATCGCTTTCCCGATGTCAAGAACAGACGCAGCGAGAAAGCTCCGTGTGCTTGCTCGCGAGCTTGCGTTGGCACAATGCAATTCGGCAGACTCTAGGAACCAGCGCCTTTGTTCCCTGGATCATAATCTGAAGCTCCGCCTTCCACATGACTTACCACGATGGGAGGTAATTCTCATTTGTCACCTATGGCCTGGAGTGGCATTTACCAATGCGTACTCCTACCTCATCGCGATGACCATGAGCCCAGACGGTGAAGTTTGTGGGTGCAAAGAAACGATAGATCACCTTCTCTGGGATTTTCGTCGTTTCAATGCACAAGGAAAGGTCCTCAGCACCACGCTCGACAAGATTGACAACCGTCCCCTTACGGAAAGCTAGAATTCTTGGACCCTGGTCCCAGCCGACGTCGGCATGCACTGCTTTAAAAGTGCTGTAGTGTGCTTTTTAAAAGAAACGAAATTCATCGAAAAATTATAGAATGTAGAAACTGATGAGTTCCTTTTTTAATATTGTCTTGCTTTGTTATTTTTTCTGGCCTTACCCCATCCCTTGCGCAGAGTAGCCAACCGGACACTTAATCTGGTTAACTAAGCTCTCTGCTTTTCAACTCTTGTTTTCCTTCCTTCCACATAACGCCCTTACGAAATTCAATCGTGCAAGCCAGAGCTTTGAGACGCTTGGCACGTGAGTCGCGTTGCGTGGCGACAATTTACTCAGAAAAGCAAAAACATGCGCTTTTCTGGCTGGTAATGAAAATTCAAGTTTTACGGCTGAGAAAACAGCCGCTGCAATTGCGCCATATTTAATTCTAAGTCACGTATGCTGAACCCCAATTCTACACGCGCGCTACGACCCTATCACAGTGCAGCACCTTGCTCTCTAAATGACGTCGCTCGCGATTATGCATAAAACCACAACAGTGCCTCCCCTTCGTACTGGCATGGCACACCTAAGAAAGCCTTAGTGCCTTCAATGTGGACTTTGCACGTTTTCAAAGCGATTTTAAGGGAAAATGGAGCCTGCTGAAGGTTTCTAGAACCCCATGTCTGTAAATTGGTGTTATTTTGATTTAAAAAAATGTCTGTGACTTGATGCTACTGGTGAAGTGGACATACCGCGAGCACGATTTTCGTCCTCAATGGCGACATGTTTCTTTAATACCGTTTAAAGAGAACATATTTAGTGTATTCCTTAGTGTAAGAATTGATCAGCAATTTATCGCACACTTTTTGATGTCCGCCGATGAAAATATGGCGTCGACAAGGAAATCACATGTTTATCTGCAATTATCCTTAGAATGACTGACATTTGAAGTTGGAACACTAGGTATATACAAGCAAGATGTCTAACGTAACCTTACTCAAGTTAAATGAGAAAAATAACGAGCATGCGAGATAAACCAATGCATGGCTGTTTGCAGCCACCTTGCACAATTCAGTGCATTAGAGAAATAATGACGTTTTCAAATAATGATTTTGCGAGGCATGATTGTGTGAAGCCATACGTATGTCGTCATTAAAAACATTGAATTGTTTGCATGAGACTGTGCCCTTTGGCACAGCCTTTGTTTCACACTGAATAAAATATAATCAACGCGAGGAATAACACCATCGTGGTTCTCTCGATGGTCAGCATTTTACGTGTCCGTCCGTGAACAAAAATTATCATCAGCAGCAATGGCTTATACCCCTAAGCAAGCGAAAATGTGATGGCTCATCTCCCTCGTAATTTAAACGCTACAACCATTCAGCAAAATGAAGAGAACAGCGCACAATTCATTTGAATCACGCATACAACGTACAGAACAGCGTACGTTTTAATAAAGAACAAGCTCAAGACAAGCATCTGTCATCATAAGCAATGGCTCGTACATCAGTAAGCAATGGACGATACCCCCGTCGGCAAGCGAAAAATGCAATGTCTCATACCCCCTTAAGGCAGAGGCTACAAGCGCACAGCAAGGTGAAGTGAACGGTGCATACATTCGTTGAAATCACTCATACAACACATAGAACAGCACACGTTTCAAATAGAATAAGCTCAAAACAAGCATCCGAGCCATCAATAAAACAGTGCATATTCCCCTCAGCAGTTGTAGGGATGATTTTGCAACCGCTTCGTTGGACATCCACTTTCTCAGGGGCGAGTCACGTTTTTTTTATTTCACGCTTTCGTTCACAACACGGTCGCTAGCCCGTGTAGCGCACAATTGAAGTTAGTATTTTAAATAACGATCTATAAATCTCACCACTGGCGACAATTGCGTGGCAGCTAAGCTCAAATGCCCGCTTAATGGTGTTCGATGTTCGAAAGGAAAGTTTTTTGTTTTTTTTTCTGTGCAATAAAATGTAAGATTCGAACCCACAAGTCACGAGTAATCGTTGCTTAAATACGAATTCGATTTTCACTCTTGTATTGCTCACGGCTGTAGTACATGTACCACCACCTGCGCGAAACCTTTATTTCACCGTTGTTGCAAGTTTAAGGAAGAAAATAAGCACTCTAGGAAAGAAAAGAAGCTCAGATGCCACATGAAGCACTTATAATTACTTTGCAACAAAAGCAGGAAATTCTAAGACGACGAGAGCTTTGCGCACGAATAGGAAGGCTCAATATTAATGAGATAATAGATAGAGCGTGATGTTGTACTCTAGAGTTGTAAACTTGTACGGAACAAAGGCATGGTTATGGGGTTTAAGTTAAATGTACAGCATACGGTGAGTTCAGTACGCGGGGGAATTAGGTGCACGGAAACCGAGCACGAACTGAAAACGAGGACAAAAAGAGCTTGCTCTCTATGGTGGGGGGCTTCCGCGAAGCAGCCATGTGTGGCCTCCTACGTGCAGTCAGTCACAAAAGAAAGGAACGGTACACGTGCAACGGAGCTGACTCGCAGCTAAATCATTGCGACTAAATCCGATGTAAAGGTAAAATGATGCAGACCCAATGCGACATTTTTTCGGAATGTATGCGAGGCGAAGGCTTTGCGAAGCCTCGGTTGACTAAATGCTCTCGGTTTGCCCTTTTTTGTTCCTGCGTTTTTGGCGTAAAGGAAACCGGCGCGCGCATGCGCTCTCGCGCACCCGCGCTACGCAGTGTGACAAATCTTGTATTGTCCTGCATTTCTTCATTCCTTGATTTCTTTTAAACGTACCGCCCGCTTCTTGGCCAATCCCGTGTTAGGGGTATGTATTACAGTACGTAAATCATCATTATCATCATCAACAACAAAACGCGGCGATAACTTTTATAGAGGCATCTAAAATAAATAAATAAATAAATAAATAAATAAATGATGATGATGATAATAGAAGTCGATGTCGCTACTATATGGCATCAAACATCATACTCAGTACACATCAGTAAGGAAATGAGACAAAGTACAGCTTTTACACATTTGACTTTTATTTTTATCTTTTCTTTTACCTGGAAGGCGTAAATTTGAAGAAATAAATATAGACTGTCCAGATGGCTGCCCAAGATGTCGCTCATTTGTTGCTGGCACAGTGTATGTGCATGTCCACAGAGTTTCATACTAAAATTACTAGAGGGGCACCTGGCGCCCGTGTCTCCATGCACCGTCAGTACAACGCCGAGTTCAGCAGGTGGGCATGTCTTGTTTTGCATTCAACGGCAACGATTAGCCTCGTTTCACCTCCAAGCTGCACCATAGTACTGTTTTCACAACATTAGTAAAAGGTATAACTGGGGTAAACTGTAAATATAATCATCCTCGGTGAATTTTACTGCAAATATGTCCCATTCAAAAGCATCAAGGCTTTTTGTGCAATGGAAATCACGTGATTGAAAGACATAGTCGTGAACGTAATACAGTCAGCCGATCTAAAGAAACATTGTGATTTGGGGGAGTAGCACGCAACAGACTGTGGCTCAAGGAACAATAGAAGAGCCCACCGAATGTTATTTAAAAAAAGAACCTCACGAACTACCCACAACTGCCAGGCTGGTCGGGTGACTGCAGCGCCGAACTTTCTCTTTAACGATTTTAGGATGAAACTCAATAGGTAGACATTATTCCTGTTGCAAAAACACAGCTATTCGAAAGTAATGGAACCCAGCAGCTTTCAGAAGAGGGGGGCGATCGACCCAACCCAACCTTCGCGTTTCCGCGGATTGACGGACAGTCTGTTCGGGCGTTACAATGGCGGTAATGTCCCCGTTGATTCCCTGACGAAACAGTAACCACTGACGGTCGCAACTACCAAGCACTTCGGACAACACTTGCATGAGTAGCGATGCGCCAGGAATATATATATATATAGACAGTCGAGCAACCTTCCAGAGAAACTGATGCCAGAGAGCTGCTCCATTACCCTTTCAAGTTCCTTCGTGGAACCAATTTGTACACACAAGCAAACTTTCCCTTTCCGTCTTTCTTTCCGAAAGAGAGGCAACTCTTGCTGTGAACTCGGCCAGCTGACTGCCCTGCAAAAAAAAAGGAAGAAAATAATAAAGAAAAACACACAGAAGCTGTCGAAATCGCGGAAATGACCTACAAGTGCGTTCTTCGGCGGTCGCTTGCAACAAAATGGGTCTTCAGCACGACGCTCGTCGTGCCAGATGATGGCAGATGGCATGCATGTAGGGCTCCGAACGTGATAATTGAAGCTTGTGGGAGGACGGTGCATTCCTTCACTCGAAAAAAAAAAAGAAAGAAAACCACACAGTCTTGTTGAGTTGTGGTATCTTACTGCTAAAGTCCAGCTAGACCTGCCTCCAGCTTGGGCTCAGTTCTCCACAAAGTACTCCTCGAGCGTGCCGTTGTGGCAGAAAGACGTCGATTTGCATGAGCTCTTTTTTTTCTGGTATGCGCAGTCATATCCACTGCTACTGTCATACACTGAGCAGTCGCTGCTGGCCAGATCACCACTGTAGCGTCTTGTCCCGCACGTCTTGCCAAGAAAGACTGTTCGGGCTGTAGAACTGGGCGAACCACTTCCGGAATGCCATGATCGTTTTGTCTTCCTTAACCAACGCTGGGCTCTTCATGTATGACTTGTGGTTCCACACGAATATGTCCCTCTCAAACTGCAAATGAGAGAGAAGAAATAATCGTGTTACCACAGCCTGGTACGCAAACAGATAAGGAGAGCAAAAACAAACTAAAATATTCATTACTATACACAGAATATACAGGGTGCCCCAACTATCATGCACCAAGATATAAAAATATGCAAATGCCACGCAGCTGGACAGAGCCAGGATAATGTTGTTTGCCGTCGCTTGGAGATACTCAGATTATTCTTTGCATTCCGCCGAATTGCATACTTGGTCTTCATAAATGAATCAACTTCTCAAATATTATTGCGATAGCAATTATATGGACACTCCAGGAGCCTTTTTGTCGTCGCCGTCGCCGTGATGTTCCGTATAAAGTCTGAAGGCGATAACACCGTCGCCGCGCGTCGTATGCCGTGTGTGCGAGTGAAAGCACGCGAAGGAAGCCGACGATCGCGGCTCAGTCTAGCGCGCACGAAGGAAGAAAGCGGAGAGCAAACGCACCACATTCCATGGGGCGAAAGGCCGTGGGGGGATTGGAAGGAGGGAGGGAGGGGGGGTGGGCCTGGGTTGTGCTCCGGCAGCAACATGTAGGGAGGAAAGCGCGGAGGTAGCCGAGGGGGGGGGGGGGAGGGGTGGCTTCGACTCCGCCAACAAGTGCGTACTTTGCACGGCCACGCGGTCACGCGCGCCGTCTCTTGAAAGAGATTCACAGACGGCTCATACCTGTGTGCGCGCTGTGTTCTCGCCGCTTTTGCGTTGAAGCGATCGAACGCACGAAAGTAGCTTCGCTCGCTGCTGGTGTCGCGCTTGCTGACACCAGCGTTTTGACAGCGAGTGTCCGTGCTCGTCGAGTTCATGCGTTCATGTTTGCTTGTGCGCGCTGACACCATGCTTGTTAATCCAGCTAGTAAGCGATTGTTTCCGCGTTTATAAGTCAGATAAAATTAATATCCTTACTTCCTATAGCTGTCTATTAATTTGCTATTGCAATCGATGCTTCGCCTTCCGGGTGACACTGCGACTTTTTTTAACTAGATGAAAAGTGTGAATGAGAAAATTGTAGGGCAGCATGAAAAACTCCCGATACAGCTTTCTGTTGCTCAATACGTGCTAAATAAAAAAGTGTTTTTCTAGCGAGAAGGAAGATGGCGAATACGCGCAAAATTGCCGCGCGACTGGCCACTCAAGGCATTTTGCGTGTATTCGCGGGCTGCTTTGACGCTTATTCTTGTAGCACGTATTGAGCGACAGAAAGTCGTATCGGGAATTTTTCATGTTGCTCTACAATTTTCTCATTCACACTTTTCATGAAATATAATGTTTGAGAAGTTGAATAATTAATTAAGTCAAATTATGTAATTAGGCGGAATGCAAAAAAATAATCCGAGTATCTCTAAGCGACGGCAAACAACATTACCTTGGATCTGTCCAGGTACTTGGCATTTGCATATTTTTAAATCTTGGTGCATCATAGTTGGGACACTGTGTGTGCATCACTTGCAAAAGCCCCACTGAGCGATGTACTCCGTTGGCCGCGGATAAAAGTGTAGATTTCGGCCACAAAATTTCAAGGCCAGGTGCTCAGGTTGCGGGACGCTTGCTGATTGATCGCTGATTGAATGATGCTCGATGGAATGATTATTTTACTGGTCGTGCATCTCGTAAATGTTCAGTGCTGAAGTACCTAGGGTGCCTTTGATGGCTGCAGTAACAAGTAAGTCTAATGTAGTTAACTGTTTACATGCCCGTTAGATAATACGCATTCTAATAGTGTCCCCGTAATGCGTATCAGCACCTCAAAAATAAGAATAAAATATTTTAGATCAAGTTCACTGACGTGGCCACAAAATGCAGTGTATGTTTTGTGGGGATGCGCGACTTTCACGCGTCCCCTGATATGTTGCCTTCTCGCATAACTCCCGTGTCCTGTAATCCGGCTTCGCCGCGAGACTTTACTGCGGCGGTAGGTATACTTGCAGGGTAGTACGAGAAATGGCGCGATGGATGGATGGATGGATGGATGTTATGAGCGTCCCCTTTGGAACGGGGCGGTGGGTTGCGCCACCAAGCTCTTGCTATTATGCTGTCTGATGTCCTACCTAGGTAAAACAATAAAAAAGAAAAGAAAAACATGGTGAACTCCCACAACCAAATTTTCTGATCCCCTATTGCGAACTGTGCTTTTGTACGTCTCCGTTTTTTGCCGTTTCCCTACTTTTCTTCCACGAATACTCCAGTCGCCTCTTACTAATCCCTACTGTGGACATGTTTACTTTTCCACTGCTCTCGCTGAACCCAAGGGCTTCAAGGAGGCCAGTGGTGCCTAAATCGACCGCTGGGTAGACGCGAGTGTTGCTCTGCTAACGCCACCTAACGGCGGGGTTACTTAGGCGCAAAAAGGAGAAGGATCTTCCTCTTTGGCTCCGTCTCGGCAAGCGGCGCCGACGTTCCGCGCGTGCACCGATCCATGCTTCTGCGAGACCGTCTTGCGAGGCCTACCCCGGAATGGACGAACACGATCGTTCCAACGCGCCATCGCGCGTGACCGTACACGCGAACGACCAGGCGTTGGTGTCCAGCATGGGGCGAACATATTCGCTCGCTATCCGGTCGCGGTGAGTTGGACTTCGTCGATTTGTCCCACGCTCTTCGGCATGTTTTGTGGATAGCAACTCGGCTAGCAGGCATTAGTCTATGAAAGGGCAATAAGTGCCCGTGTGATTGTTTGCACTACTGTGTTGTTCCTTTGTCCCAAGAGCACGGGTGAGAACCCACACTTTCAACGGGGCACAGGCGTAAAAGTGACCTTTCTGAATCATTGTATCTAACCGCGTCGTGCTATGAAGATTTAGAGCGCGGCTTTTTGGTTTTTTGTGGCTACGTACAATGGCATCTTTGTGGTTTGATGTGCACTACAAGCTACTGCAATATCTAGCATTAACTTCTTTGTCATGCAATGCCCAAAATACTAATGGCACTCCGGGGAGTGCTCACTAGGGCTATGAATTGAAGTACCCAACACTTACGAAGAGGGCCATCGCCGGGTATGACACTTTAGAATGTGATTTTGACTAGGAGGTCAAAGAATAGTCCCGTCAATGGAAGAGCTCGGTTTTCAAATGGGATGAAGTGGCCGGAAAATACTACAACCAAGGAAATACTCCGTTTTTCTTCAATATTATTGGATTTGTGGACCGCGAAATTAAGCCGGGGTGGTAGATTATTTATGTATATTATTTATGTTTTGAGAGATCAGAGGAAGCTCATTCGAAGAAAAAATTGCAGCAAATAAATGAATGTATACACTACAACAAACATGCTGTGAACGCAGCCCTAGAAAGTGGTGTGATTTTATGCAGAAATAGCGCTACCACTTTTTTACCAACCACACTCATGCGGTGCTTAACCTCAACACTTGTCCGTGAATCTGTAGAGTAGGTTTAAAGGCTGCCGGTATGGAGCCGTCGACAAGATTCAGCGCAAGTCACTAAAAGAGCTGATACGCTTCGAGAGGAGGGCTTCCACGCATACTTTCTGGAGTGGGAAATCAACTAGGGTCTATGTATTGCTTCAAAAGGAAGAAAACTTGCCTAATCTTTATTGGCTGTGTTATGTATTTGTCTGCTGCCTTGTAATGGACCCGGGACATTCGTCAAGCTGCTATGACAGCTGTTTACCAAACAGTCTGTCTGCCGGTTGCAGGTTGCCGAAGACTTCTGTAAGAGAGTCACCCGTACCGATGCTTCAGCATGTCCAACATTGGATCGACCCGTGCTACCTCCTAAAGATGATCGTCTTGACCTTCCTTTCACGATGCCGGAATTGGAAGTTGCACTTGCTGCGTCGAGACGATCTTCTGCCCCTGGACCTGACGGTATTTCGTATACTGCTCTGTGCCACCTTGGGATGGAAGGTCGGAAAGTCCTGCTGTCATACTATAACGCCACGTGGTCATCCAGTACAGTCCCGAAGCAGTGGAAAACCAGCCGTTTGGTCGCCCTCCTAAAGCCAGGAAAATCGCCTTACGAAATGTCATCTTACCGGCCAGTAGCTTTAGCTAGCTGTGTCGGTAAGGTGATGGAACGGATGGTGCTCACTAGATTAGAATGGTTCATGGAAAAGAATGAGCTTTATCCTGGAATGATGACCGGATTTAGACGTGGCCGGTCTGCAATAGATGGGGTCATTGATCTCGTGTCCACGATCGAACACGAAAAGAAGCGACACCGCCTTGTAGGAGCAGTTTTCTTAGACATAAAAGGAGCTTATGACAATGTACTGCACGAAGCCATTCTTGATGCCCTCAGTAACTTAGGCATCGGCGGCCGTCTCTACATGTGGATTGATAATTACCTAAATGGTCGTACAGTCTTCATGTCCACGAATGATGGCGAAACGACAAGACACGCTGTGGTCCGTGGAGTGCCTCAAGGAGGAGTTCTCAGCCCGACTCTTTTCAATGTTGCCCTTATTGGCCTCGCGGAAATAATTCCTGATACAGTACACATCAGTACATACGCAGACGACATATGCATATGGGCATCCGCAGTCACGCGACCGCAAATTAGTGCCAGATTGCAGCGTGCTGTTTCTTTAACGTCTCAGTACCTGCAGTGCCAAGGACTGCAACTGGCCCCAGACAAGTGCGCTGCGATAGCGTTCACACGGAAGCTTATGTGTTGGTATCCAATTATGATCAATGGAAATGCCATCCCATATGTCACCCACCACAAGTACCTCGGCGTTGTCATTGACCGCGGTGTTTCATGGTCGAAACATGTGGCAATGTTAAAGAAAAAATTAGCTGGGCTTGCTCAAGTTTTTCGCTTTCCGGCCGGTATGAAGTGGGGTCCATCTGAGCGTTCGCTACTCCGGCTGTACCAGGCTCTCTACGTCGGATACATTAGGTATAGCCTGCCAGTTTTATCAGGTATGAGCCCGTCATGTTTACGCACGCTGGAAAGTGCCCAGGCACAGATACTGAAAACATGTCTCGGTGTTCCACGTTGCACCTCAACCCACGGAACAATTGAGGAGGCTCGCGTCACCCCTTTACCTGTCTATCTACGATGCGAACCTCTTCGAGTATTCCTGCGACTGCTTTGTCGTCATGGACGCCATCCCTTATCGACATTACCCGATATACGGCCGGACTCCACTTTTTCAAGAGCCGTTAAATGGCAAGAATCCGCCATACCAGCATACTTTGCCCCGGCTGACCTTCCACATATGCCCCCATGGGTAATGTCCAAAATACCGGTACGTCTATCTATTCCGAGAATTTCTGAAAAATCGCGAATACCTACCGTCGGCCTCAGACATTTAACACTTGAATATATATCGAAAGAATATGACTCCTCGGTGAGCGTGTATACAGACGGATCGGTATCGTCGTATGCGTCTGGTGCGGCTTTCGTCGTGCCTGCGCATCAAGTCATTCGACGGTTTCGTCTGCATAACAAGACGACTTCAACATCTACGGAACTAGTGGCAATCAGAGAGGCCGTTCAATATATTTCGCGACAGCCTCCTCAAATATGGACAGTCTTCAGCGATGCAAAATCGGCTCTTCAACTACTTAGAGTGGTGTTGAAAGAAAGCGCTTACAGAGTGTTGGCTCTTCAAACTGCCGAGCTCTACACTTTAGCGCAAGAAAACGGCCACCACATCACATTTCAGTGGATTCCCAGTCACTGTGGTATACAGGGCAACGAACTGGCCGACGCCGAAGCGAAGAAAGCACTCGAAGAACGAGAGTCACTGCTTTCAATTCCTTTTTCAAGAGCGGACGCCAACTGTCTCCTCTCCAGTGTCATCCGAAAATTGACAGCACAGCACTGGGACAATCCGGATAATCGCCACAGACGACTCCAGAGATTGGACCCTGCCATGAATTTTAGGCTACCACCGAAAATTCAACGAAGCTGTGCCAGTCTTCTGCACAGACTAAGGCTGGGGGTAGCGTTTACGCGCGGATACGTGCACCTCATGCGACGCACCGAGTCTCCACACTGTGAGGTGTGCAATGTGACTGAGACTATAGGTCATGTGCTTTGTGACTGCCATAAGTACGTGGAAGAGCGTGAAAGGTTGGACAACGACCTTACGCGTCTCGACAGCGCACCGTTGTCGGAGGACGTTATTTTAGGCCCTTGGCCAGATGCTCAATCGAGTTTCAAGGCCATTCAGGCATTACTGAACTTTTTAAAAACTACGGGCTTGGATTGCAGACTTTGAGCATGCCAAATTGCTTGCGATATGTTCTACATCTTCCTTCTATCGTCATCGTCACCCATCATGCACCTCTTCCCTCTTTCTTTCCCTCTTCCCCTTCCCCCAATGCCGAGTAGCTGGCTAGAGGAATATACCTCAGGCCGACCTCTCAGCATTTCGTATCATTAAACTTCTCTCTCTCTCTGTCTATTGTATTTGCAGGTAAATGAACTCAATTTATTTCAGTTGAAACTAATAAAACTACTGCTGGAAGCCCAATAGTGCAACTTTGTGATCGCATATTTTATCAAGTCAAGCCACGACGTAACAGGGGCATTGCATCTTATTTTGAACCAAATGGCGTTATTGTGGTCAATTTTTCTAGCACACGTATTTTTGAGCCAATTCATGGCTTACAGGTTTTGTTGACAGCTCATAGTTTAGCTACACAAAAATTAAAGGAATCAGCATAAAATAAGCTATTATAATATATAGAAGTAGCGGGCAAGGAAAAAACTACCTTACTATTCGCCAGAGTACCATGCGAACAATAAAAGCGTTTGACGCTGCACATTATTTCGTGTTTCTGGGCTCTGAGTAACACTAAACGCAAGTTTTTAAGGTCTTTTGATTTCACGCTTCACCGAATAGAGGGACGACACACAAAGTGTGTTCGTATTTGATTGTTTCACTCGCGTTCGGTCCAACCAACGTAAGCTAAAGGAGACAAATGTAATGTAGATACTGAATGTTGCGTCAGTACCCTAAACGAAGGGGGGGGGAAGGAGGCTGCGTTAAATGGAACTAAATCGTGTTCAGTATGAATAGCATACTAACGTGCGCACGCCATTTGTAATCATGATATAGATGTCGCACCGTGAAAGACTGTCGGGTACCCACGTACGAGGTCATTGAACGTAGAAATAGAAGTAACAATTTCTATTACTGGCACCTACAGTTGACAATAGCCGACTGCTTTGACACGTTTCGCGGAACTAGGAGCCTGGCGCAATGAGTTTGTCCTATCACAGAATGAATATAACTGAGGGTAGACCATCTTAAAACGAGAGTGCTGAGCGTGGATCACCTGCCAACTGAAAATTGGAGATGATAAGAAGCGAGGGGTAAGTGATGCATGCGGTATTTCTGGAATAGATGATGGGAAACACAAACATGGCATTATGTGTAAGCTTGAACAGCACGAAAATGCACGTGGCTTATGAAGACCGCGAATGGTGGCGCTCGAATTAACAGGCAGTCGAGTAGTTTCTGAGGAAGAAAGCCCGTCATACCAAGTCGCCCGGGTACTCACCATGCCCTTGGAGGCCCAAGTGATGATCCAGAGCACTATGCGTGGCATGCTGCGATCCGGGAAGTAACGATGCACGGCGCGCACGTGGAAGGGCTTCATGGGTGTCAATGAGAGCACGTAGCCGATGTTGCCAAAGGCGGTGCGCATTGTGGTCACCACGAGCGCTGGTCCGATCTGGGTGACGCAGAAGCGATACTCGTTGTATCGGGATAACCAGCGCAGCGGCGACGACGTGCGGCACACCACGTTGACTTGCGCCGTGTGGTCCCGAGGCTCCCAGTTGGTCTGCCAAAAGTGGCGCAACAGGCTACCGCGCATGGTTGTCTCGTCCTGCTCGTAGAAATTCTCGCCCGTGGCGAGAAAAGAAGGACCGTGCAGGAAGTCGAAATGTGCCACGTCGGCCGCGTTCTCGGCGAGCTCCTGGATGTGGCACGAGATGTGGTTTTCGGCGCGCCACCGCAGCGATCCGCTGCTGTCGATAGCGGCCACCTCGGGCACGTCACCGACGTGCCACGATGGTGGCTCCGACTCGGCGTGGTACCAGACGAAGAGCAGGCCCAAGACCTCCTCCGTAGTCCACTTCTTGATCTTGACAAACTCGGGCACTGGAAGCAGATAATGAGTGCCACAGTTATGGAACCCATAGGCTGTGGCTCGGCTCTGAGCGAAAAGGCACAACTCGCTTGCCTATTGGCCGCTCTGATTAGCTTAGGGAGATGAAGATGGAACAGACACAACGGAACGAAGACGTAAGCGCGAGCTCTAAATGTGCATTTGGTTCACTGCTTCAAGTAGGGAACAAGAGAAGCAACTTTTACTTTTTTACAACATGCGATGGTTACGTTGCTTCGACTTTGTGCACACCTTTCGAGGCGTAGGGTACGTGTGTGCAGGCTCCGGTATCCCCCTGAAATCTCCATCCGTGGAATGGACACTCGATGCAGTCTCCCACCACTCGCCCCATCACTCCAAGGTGAGCGCCAAGGTGCGGGCAATAGGCGTCCAGTACGTGTGCAACTCCATCATCAGTGCGGAATGCGACAAGATCTTCGCCTGTGCACGAATAAAAAATAGAAACAGGAGCGATTAGTAAGACAGCAAACCTGTAGACAGTTATAGTAATTTTCTAAATTTATTCTGTCGAAGTTTCCATGAGATACAATGATTAATCTGATAGAATAATCCAACTTCTGAAAAATCTCTACCGGCGAGAGTGCTAATTTTTCGGATCATTTCGTATGTTCAGCACGCTGAGATAACTTTCTCGAAAAGCATGGTATAAAGGTTATTTCACAGTTGCAGTGAGACCACGCTGATTTTGACGCTGCACCTTACATAGGAATTCTGAATATTTGAGCTCAACTTGCCCAAGTCTACAATATTCAAAGACCTTGTGATCATAGAAACAGTAATGCACAGTGACGTGGCAAAATATAACTAGTGCGGGAACCCACGTCCGCTGTTTTATTGTTGGAGGAGCGTGATAGACCTTTGGGCGCATCTCTGGTACGCGAAACATTTAGGACGCACCTGGGAGGACAGCGGACCTGTGGTGACACCGGCGTTGACACCGGGCCGGACAATTCGGTGCCGCACGAAAATGTTCCAGTGTGTCTAGGACTATATGTGGACTTGATTCCCTCTCTTATCTAACTCCGCTCTAGGTTTTCAGAGCCTGTGACATTAATTTTATTTTGCTACATTTTAGAACACCTTTCCTAATATTATTACTACCATGCCTGAAAATGAGTAGCCATCACCATTACAGGTGACTAAATAATTTGATCATAATTTCATTTAAATAAAAAAAAAGAACAGCCCAATCATACATAATTTACACGACAGAGAATAATGGCCTAGAGTGTGCGGAAAGCTTCCGGAAAATAAAAATTTTTCAGTGGCTACAAAGCAAAATCTTACGCTGCGAGTTCATAACAAGCCATACGTACAGTCGTGGTCAAAGTTCCCAGGCCGCAGCGACCGTGCGCGGAGCGGCCACGCTCCGCTATCGCGGCGCTGCCATCAACGGAGCTCGCTGACGCTCGCTGGTTGCGAGGATAAAAAAGAGCGAGAAGGAACGTCGCTCTCGCTTTATCGCTGTCGTACGCTGAGTGATCATAAAGTGGCGCGTCAGCTAGTGCGGCATTCAGCTGCGCTTTTACCTTTCGTGCTCCCGCCGCGCGAATGGGCTGCTGACAAGAAAGAGCTGCCGCCAAGGTAATGCCAAGGTAAATATTCCTGGTAGCGAAGCTTCCATAGAACCCATACGTTCAAAACATGGCGGTTCATCAGCGGTTCCTAGAGTCACTGGAAAAAATTTCAGAGTACCGCATTCGTTTTCCCCGCGCCGCCGGCGCGTTCATTGGCCCAACCGTGCCACGTGACCTCTAGGGCGCCATACACCTTCCAAGCGCCGGGCGCGCTTGGAAGGTGGAGCGCAGGTAGCACAGGTTCCCTACGTTTTTTTGTGTTCCGATTGTCGCGCTCGCATTTGGTTGCAAGGAAATCGTGCCTGGCTGCTGCGCCTTCGGATGCAGCAACCGAACTGAGTCTGGAAAGACTTTTTTTTCTAGATTCCGGCCGGGAAAAATGACTGAGAGCGTCGTTCTGCATGGTCATACAGAACCGGCCGGGAGAATTTCAAGCCTACAACAAACACCCGCGTGTGCGAGGTATAAGTATACCTTGCTTGTGCTTTTCGGCACTGTTTTAGAAGATACTTAAGCGAAGTGCACGCGGTGTTAGCGATGCTACGAAAATAGGAGTTCATTTGTAGGGATCGTTCGCGTATTGCATGCTTGACGCGGGTACACGTGTACGCGTTTGTTGCTCAACACACGCGGTTATTTTGTGCTCGTGGCACGCGAAGGCACACTTGTCGCGCGAGAATTCCACGTCCTCACGTGCACCAGGTACTCGCACGATTTCTCCGCGCGCTCTCGCCTCGAGTCACTCGACCCATATCGCACTTGTTTTTCGCAGATCGTGACGATCGCAGTCAATAAAAAACCTGGTCAATACGAGGCCCATGATACTTCCTTTTTTCCACTTATCCTTTGCTCATTTATACATATGCATTTCGAGCTTGAGACCAATGGCCAGGTGGTATTCGCAACACATGCTTCAAATTTTGAGCTTGTAAGCCGAGCACATGCAATAACTGAAGTCAGCATACATATTATGTTTTATGTTGAAATGCTACGGTACATACCCAAATACTGTTGTGCTTGATGCATAACAAGAAATACAAAACAACAGAACACCCAGTAGCTTTAGTTTCACTCTGTCACTATGCATGTTACATAAACCGCTCGGAAAGCACAAGAATTTTATACATCGCCTATGTAATTTAGAAAAAAGAAGTGCTGCGTCGCCAGCCGGCGTTCCTGCTTTATTTTTACACAGGCAGCATATCTTGGCAGTCTAAGAAAACAGTCATAAATAAGTTAAGAGTAGCCGCTCATGGACGCACTACACAGCCGCGTTCATAAATTGCAATGTAGCAAACTCTCGCGCATTATCAGTGTACAGAAGTACATATACGTTGCTGTAATAACGCAAATGGCTCATATTGGCCTTCCACAAGATTTAGTGCGCAAAATGGTAATCGAAGTTGGTTTTTACGCCTGCTGCGCACAGATCGTCTTACGATCACGGCCAAACACCGGTGCGCACACGGCAGTCGCAGTGTGTCGTGCGTATACGGCGGACGAAGTCGCCGGGCACAGTCGAGAACGCGCGGTATCCGATTACAAACTAAATAAATGTATCCGATTTAGCTTGTGAAATTATGCAATGAACGTACGTGCCGATGACACTGTCAGGTGTTAGTTTCGTCCTGCTTGGAAACATTCAATAGAAGCTGACCGCGGTCCACGATGTTCATGCCCAAAAGCACAAGCTTGCCTCATTCCGGCTCGAAGTGACGAAATGTTTCCTACGTAGCTCGCTCCGCGGAAGGGAAAAAAACGCGTGCATAAGCTCCCGATAGCAGCACTAAGCTGCTGCCCACAATCGTAGCACAGTTCCAGCAGTAAACACGATCGTAGTGCAAAACAACCGCCGGCTGCATTACTTCCCACAAAATAACGTTTTCTTTTCGTTCTTAGCAACCATTATCTCCGGGCACAAAGTATTTGTACTTCATTAAACACTCAACCCGATGTGTCACTGAATATCAAGCTCTTCCAACACGGCGGCCTCCACGCGACGCAGTCGGCTTGGAAGGTATATGGCGGTGGCCGCTCAGTGTTGCCAGTCAAATCCCGACCTTTGCGGTACTCTGAAATTTTTTCCAGTGACTCTAGCGGTTCCTAAAGCCCCTGAAACTTCGTAAAGTAGTGCCACTCTCCTCCTCCGCCTTCACTCCTCCTCGTTTCTCCTCTCTTTCGCGCTCCCTCCTCAACCGTGGCGCCACCTACATTGCTCGAGCGCAGCAGACGACCTTTCGCAGAGTGAATGCACGCATAGCAAGGCAGTGCTCTTTAGGCGTTCACGTTGGCTTTCCAGCTCCGCGTAAATTCGTGTACAGCATAGAATTTCTAGTCGGATGCTTATACAAATTCGGTAACGACAGCTTTTGTTTCATTTTTTGATTACCATTTCTTAAAAAAGTACCTGAAGGAGTGTTAACGCTGTGCGTTGACGACTGCGAATGTATCGCGTGCCCTACAATTAGGTACGCAACATTTGTCAAGGGCGTGTCGCAAGATCTTGTTGCGAATGGTTGTAAATAACACGTTTACCATCGAATGACAACCTCTTGGCTTCCAGCCCTCAGCCTAAAGCCCTCAGCCTAAAGAATCCGCGCCGCCCTTACCATGTGAATTCGCGGCGCGTATCAGCTATGACGTACAAAGGCTGACGGAGATCACTGCTCTGGAGGTTCGAAAGTGTATTACAAGCTGCAGTGCCGCCAACGTGCGTGCTTGCCAATCTAAGCGCGCGCAAAGCCTCAGAGGTGGGCGCTGGTGCTATTATGCTTCTCGTGTATCAACGCCGACAGAAATACCGCGGCCGATCATCGAGTCGGGACTGTGCGTACACAAGAAAATAAAATGAGTTTTTAGCATTCGTGCGCGAAGCGGGAGCGCGATAACAATGCTTGACTCAATCTCAAACAAGACCACTGTGGCCTTCAGTAATTTTTTTCAGGTTAATGACTTATCACGAATAACAGTTCATCGTGCGTTGGTTCGTCCGTTTACTAAGTGACGTACTTGTCGCGAACCGAGTTGCACTGAGGTGCATGCATTGAGGACGTTTGCACTCCCTTCGAAGTAACATTTGCGAGACATGACTTTATTAGTGAAGTCATGATCGCGCAAAGAATCCCCCCGCCATGACGCGGCCGAAATTGCGGCAAGTGAAATGCTTTATCCATAGGTTAAAATGATATGAAACGGCATTCGAGTTGCAAGTTAACAGTTTATTTTCACATAGATGCATGACAGATTTGCCTTTGCAGTCACAAGTGCGTGTGCACCATTTATTGTCTCATAGCGTAAATAAACGCACCAGCAAGAGTCCTACAGCAAGCGCGTCTCAATTAGGCATAGTGACTGTAGAAACTATAATAGTGGCATAGACGAGCAAGCGAACGACTATATGAGCGCGCGAACTAAACGAGCGAGCAAACGACTAAACGAGCGTGCGAACGAACGAGCAAACGACTAAGCACGAACGACGACTAAACCAGCCAGGCAACGGGCGGGCGACCGCACGTTTTCTTTGCGAGTGCTCCACCGCCGCATCTTAAGCTTCGCACACTTTAAAGCTCACGCGAATTAGCACATACGTCTCAATTACCGATGATGTGGTCGCTTGACGACGAACGCACCGCGTAACACGGTTTCGGGAGAGCACGCACGCTTTTCATCGGTGCCTCTGTATCGCAAATCCACCGGGCGACCGCCAACGAGGAACATGAACAAATGTGGCAAACAAAGCTAGCCTATCTAAAGAAGGCTAGTAATTAAGTAACCACAAAAGGCAGAGAGTTGCTCTCCTGAGGCGCTTTCATGATCGAGACTGAAATTTTATCAAAAGGACTGCGCTGAATCTTAAAAACTTCGTAATCACGTTATCGCACGCAACCTCGCGTGCCCGCGAACTCCAGCCGGTTGGCGTTCAAAACGATTAAGCGCACCAAATATGACTAACACGACCACGTAGTGCGCATATAAGCAAAGCAGACGTTGCGTAAAAATCATGTTAAAGCGTGCGTACAAATGACAACATACACAGTGAACTGTGCAATATCTACTACGTTATTGCCCGCAGCACAATACGCAAGCCTGGCACATACAATACTCTGAGAGAGCCACAACTTACATCACATAGTCGCGCGGAGGAAGTTGGTCGGAAGTTCTCCCTCCCGATTCGGTGAAGCCATGTCTTTCTTCTTAACCCGTTGCGCGTACCGGACGGCATCGCGAACATATTCTTGCCTTTGCTAAAACTATATTGGCATCCAAACGCGCAGCAAGTCTTGGTAACAGAAAATGACGTGAAGCGACGTCTCACTTGCCACAAAACATCCTTCAAGGTGTTCACAAGATCAAAACAACACAGAATAGGAACGGAAGGAATGCCGCCAACAAGCGCCGCTTCTCGAGCAAAGATGGCACTGAAGCGCGACTGTAAACAAACGAAGCCGGCCCAAGGGGCCACGTGATGCCATTAGGCCAATAGCGACGCGGCGTCGGCTTCGGCCAGAGCGCTGGAGGAGGAAGCGGCATTCTTCAAAGCGTGGCACTACTTTACGAAGTTTAAGGGGCTTTAGCGGTTCCTGGGGCTTAGCGCCATCTGTACGAGGAGGGAACACTTCAGGCAGAAGACAAAATAATGTGACGCCATATCCGTTAAAAACAGAAGTGACATCATTTGTTCTCGAAGGCCCCAAATTAGTTTTGGTGGCATGCCATTAGAGCTGTATATTCATATGCCCCGCCATTTGACTTGATGGGCGTTTCAAGCTTTCAGTGCGGAAAGTGATGTAGGAAAAGGCCAGCCGTACGCGTGTCGAAATCGCACACCCCTGCACAGAACATACTTTCTTTGGAGGCCGACGACAGCTTTATGTTAGAGTGCTGGTCGTATCGTAGGACGCCAAGCCCGTGCGCAGTCGCACGAAAACAACTAAAGTAAACAGTTATCTGGCAGTCGTAACTCACTACTTTTGATTGTGCACTTTAGGAAACGATGAAGGGACCCGCGTTACCAAATTCAGACAAACGTCGACGAGCAAAACAGGATAACGTGTGAGGGGACGCGTATTGTAACAGGTGAACTTTACGAGCGCGCCTTTCTGCACACTTCAAGACCTGCATTGCATTGCAAGTGATAGCGGCGTAAACGCCGCCACCTCTTACGATTGGCGCTGAAAAAAGGTATTTATGGAAAATAATAAAATAAAATAGAGTTGTCTTTTATTTTCTCGTCACGCATATATAAAATTGATTGGCTATATTATTTTCATTTAATGAATCTAGCTGTGTCTCGCTTTTTTCAGAATGTTTTTTTTTCTTTCTCAGTGTTTGTTCCCTCCAAACATAGTCGCGCTTTTATTTGTTCCGAACCGCTTTTCGCCCGGAGCTTCGCGACCTATTTTGAACGACCTTGGTGATGCCGCGATGCTCCGTAGCCTACTGTTTGGTACCGCGAAGCTTAGCCACACGACCGGGGTGTTCTGGCGAGGTAAAGTGTCGGGTTTAAAACGCGATATCAGTTGCAATGGGAACCAACCTCAGGGTTTCCCCAAACACAGACCAATGATTTTGAAGTCGATATCACTGCATGTTATGGAGTAGCTTTCCGATTGTTCGAGCTAAAGACATTTTATCCATAAAAGCCAAACCCAAGACGTGGGTTGGGCGGGGCGACGCAACTGGCGCGAAAAAAGCTTTAGAGCGCTCCGTCGGGAGCACGAAGATATCAAGAAAAACGCTCCTGGCGAAGCGCCACATCCCTAGGACCAAAGCAGCGCAACTCACAAGGAACAGTTGCGTCTTCTTTCACTGCTCAATGTGGTTCACGTTGTCGACTTGTTCTTACTAATTATTTGCTTACACGGCGATTTAGCGGGCTCCATAATAGAGTACAGTATAACGTCCTATCCTTTAGGCCTCTGACAGTAAAGAGGAATTGGCTGTAAGAGGATCCCAAGTTTGACTGCGAAACAAACTGCATTTCATTGTACGCTGTGCTTAATTGTACCTTTTCGTCGAAAAGAAACCGACAGTTGTTCCAATACAATTTTGTGGCTCTGCCTCACATAGGCACAAACTTTGTCAGAGTACAATAATTTCGAACTTCAGAGTATTTCAGGACGCGGAACACCTACTTGGCTGGCACAGAAAACCACACGATTGCTGTTACAGTTGCGAATTCAAATATCCCCAGTGACCGACAAAAATATATCACAGTGCTATCATAGCCTCGCGCTTGCACACTGAGCGTACTTTCTCCTCAGCCTTCTTTGTTCTTAACACTCTTTATCGCTCATCCAATCAAATAAGGTGTATGCGAACCTGACTGACTTCATTTTGTTACTGATGTATATTATACAACTAATTGAAGAGTATTCTTTTGGACACTGCGATCGTAGCTTAGTGTGACTTCACCTCAACGGCAAATAAATAGAAGTTCGCAGGGACTGGCACGTGACGATTTAAAACAAAATATCACCAACGATTACAATACTCTCTAATGTGAAATTTGAGCGCAGCTCTATACGTATTTTCATTTTGCTATATATGCATGAAGATATTGACTGGGGCGGTGAATCTGTCTCGTGCGGCATGTTGCAAAGGAAGCGAAGTCTCGCTTCCCTAATCTGGAGATCGCGAGAGGCAGCGCATTGGTGATGCGTGGGCGCGATTCACAGCAGCCGCCGCCGACAGACCTCCCAGACGACGCACGCTACTCTGGCGCAATCTCGTAGTTATCATTGCCGCATTACGCTTTTCTTTTCACGCTTTCGCCATACACTGTAAAATATTTTACACCCTTAAAAGCGAAAAAGGGTGTAAATGTGTCTATAACTCACACCCTGAGGGTGTCGGTTATACAAATTACACCATAAAGGTGTGAGTTGTAGACACATTTACACCCCTTTTCGCTTTTAAGGGTGTAAATTATTTTACAGTGTACCCTCCTCCTCTGCTTTCCGTCTCGCGTCTTTCATCCCCCACTTCGCTCCGCGTTCGCTCTTTCATCCTTCGCTGTGCTCGTTCACTCGGTTACGCCGACGCCGACGCTCGCTGCAGGAACGGGCGCCCAAGAGCTGCGATCTAAAAATTTGGTGAGGTACGTATAAGAAAGAGCTCCTGTAGGGGTGAAACGCCAGCTGTAAGTTCTAGCCACCTCGCCTTTACTGTTTGTACTCCGGGCGGCATGACCGCGCAGTTTCTCTTTCATAAACTAACCTGTCCATTTGCGAACCTTACGCATAAAGGCGATGAAGCAGATGGAACAGCGCGATCACATTTGAGCACGTCTGAGCCATGATGTGATGCGGGCAACAATGGTCTGTATCCCGCGTGTCTCAATGGATCCAACCGACGTCGGGCGCATTTCGCAGCTTCGCACAGAGCGCACTAAAATTAATGTGAGGTGACCGCAACAGTGTCATATAAGTCCAAATAACAACTTATCGTAAAGTTAATTCGTTGTGCGGTGTCCCAGTATAACATGCCGTGAAACTGAGAGGAAGTGCAGCCCCTGTGGACTGCACAATGAAACCTACCTGGAACCAAACAGCCAGCTGCAATGCCTGCCAAACATGTACTGGGTGTTCATTTTTCTCTTTGACGGAGGACCTTTTTCACGGCGTGCAGTGCGGCGGCGAGATGGAGAAGCAGGAAGGGAACGACGTTACAACAGATTTTCTTGGAAGGCTGACGTCACCGTGTTGCCTCCTAGACAGTTCTGTTGTTTCTTCAAGCTCCCCTTTCCGCAAAGCCACCGCTCTACTCAACTTCCTCTCTGATATGTGTACCTGTAATTTTCCGCAACGGGTATAATGATCACCCCTGCATGACTATCAAACATGTCGGGTAAATGGAATTGTTTCCGAGAACAGCGGGTATGATGTCAGCCGTCAACGCCCACCAGACGTAAGAACAATTCGACTAACAAATTATCAAGTACAAGCAGGCGGAAGCCCTCGAGCCGCTGCAAGCAGCCAGCGGGATGGCATGAGGTGGCAACGCTGCGAGATGACATCTGCGTAGTTGCCGGCACGCGTGCGCACGTGGCACGCAGCCTTCGTGGCGTTCTTCTTGCTCACGGGGAAGGAAGGGTTGCAGCTCGCACATAAGCCCATCGCGACACTGCTGGCCGGCTAGCGGCTGAGGGCTGGGGTATCACAGGAAAGTTGCTTACCGAAGACGTCGAGGCGTTTGACCTGTCCTACAGCCAGCTCGGTCGATTCCATCACTGGAATCCAGCCGTTAGGGAAGGGCGGGGGCGTCGGCCTCGGATAACGCCGTCTCCGAAGCCGCTCGTCAACTTCCTGCAAGAGATGACGAGGCGCGGTCACAAAGTGCCTGCCGCGAAGCATAGGAAGACGCGCACGCCGCGAAAACCTGACGCAAGCCCACAAGCGCGGCGTGGCATGAGACCTTGCCATCGTTGCTGCTCAAGTAAAGCGCCTATAGAGGGCATTGCAGCGCAAGTTTTCCGAAATGTGTGTTCCGGAGGAGGATAACATTTCGCTTTTATATCTCTGCCTCCCTATTATCCCTCTCTCTTGGAAGGGATGTTAACGAGTAGAAGTGAGAAAGTAATGGAAAAGGGGGGTGCGAGGATTGTACAAAGAAAGCTCTTATGACAATTCGTTTAGTGCACACGATCCGGCTTCTCCCTTTATGGGGAAATGAAGGAGGGGGCGTCACGGTGCAATAATCTGCCATGCTGGAAGTCGAGGGCATCGTCATAAATAGGGCGCACGAGAAATGATTCATTCTGCAGCTAGGTTCATACACAAAAATGAGCCCACCCAAGGATCATGCTGAGGTGCGTGTTTGCCCTAATTGCTTTGCAAGGACGATTGAGAACTATGCACGAGACTGCAGCTTCCAGAAGACGGGAAGCCTCGTGACACGAAGTCACCTTATAATTGCACTTCGTGCCGCGGTTGCTGTGAACGGAGGAATGTCACTGCGGTTCGACTGGTATACCGATTAGTACCGAGTGTCGGTAGTTAGCAAAGGGACGCACTAGATAACTGTCTTCGTGCGTCGTGGGAGAGAAGTGATTTTACCTCAAAAGTCTTGGTCATAACGTCGTTACTTACTACGGAATTTGGTGATTCACATTTTCTTATTATTCTTCTGTTACTAGTGAAGGGGATTAATGGCTATAACTATTGCCGAGATCCACGTAGCAGAAAATGAGAACAAGAAACGAAAATAAAGAAGGCTCGTAACGTTCGAAGAGGAAAGAAAGAAAATGAATTTAGTGCCTCTAGGGAAAAAAAGAAGTTTTTATCCGCGTTTTGGGCTTCCGTTTGTTGTCGTTTCTAATTACGGTCGTATAAGACGTCATTCAAAGATTTGAATGTTGTCGCTTGGTAAGTCACCGGACGTCTCAATGTACACGGAACATGTCGAACTTTTTCGGGTGTCACTTAGCTCAACAAGTTAGCGCTCACGAGATTGGAAGGCCGCCGAGCTGGAGTTAGCGTCGACAAGGCTTCGTATCTGCAGTTGCAGTTTCCCGGAACGTAGCTATAGGAGTACTGAACGCTAAGGTAAAACAGGTCATGACAAAGCGCAATTAAATCACGGACAGGAGATGCGCGTAATAAATATCCAAAGACCTCCAGAAGCTCCAGAAGTAACTGACGCCACCTTCAGCTCAAAGTACACCTATTAGTGGTGAGAAGTTGGAGTGGCGCCCTCTCGCGTGTGACGTTACGGCCAGGACGCCGCTCGCTTCGGCTCGCTCGTGTGCCGCGCGCGCTCGTTCCCTTTCGTGCATGCTTGGGGTAATTATTGGTGGCTTGAGCCGTACTTATTGAAGGATATGTCGGCTTCTTTCTGCTGCCATGCCTGAACCGCGGTTTCTTCTTCAAAACCGCGTGAGCTGATAAAATTTGCGGCTTGGATATCGCGAGCTATGTAGCGTTGAATGGGTCTAGTGGCCTTGCAATGCATATGCGCCTTGTCTGTCCAGAAATATTGCGTAAAAAGATTATCTGCGAATTCAACACGCGAAGTTGTGTATGATGCTCGGCTAAACACTTAACATTCCCTTAGTATTTAGCTATGAGCGACATTGCATTTTACATTGAAGAAACCCTTGGCATTTGGTGTCGACATTATAAATCCGTGTTAGAAGGACACTGCCCAGCGAAGCTTTCATCATGATTCTTATTACTCTGGTGAGTTGTTCTAGTCAAATATGGGCACTTTATTAATGAGTAAAAGGAAAAGTTAGGCGCATTTTGTATGAAAAAGTCTGCTGCTATACTTTCACCGTTCTCTGAAACAGGCACGCAGAAAACGCATTGCTCATGCGGTTAACACGACGGCGGGTCAGGTAAATGCTTCACGAATACCATATCAGCAATCACCTTAAAGAAAAGTTTCGTGATTAAGATCGAGAGCCAATCAAGTGGCGCTATGTATATCGCATTATAGTTAATCTGGTTAACCTCTCTGCCTTTCACCTCTTGTTTTCCTTCCTGTATCATAGTGGCCTTCATAGTGACCCTCAGTAGCCTTTATCGACAATATGGCATACCCCTCAAGCAACGGATGCAACCGACTGCCGTTATGGCAAGATACGCATTATTCGTGAAACCCTTCAGTTCACTACAACTTAGAATTGAAACCCTGATGCTGTTTTTACGGTGTCCATTACAATGCTTAAAGTATACACGGGGCACTACAGCGCACCACAGGCTGCCTTGAAAATTAAAATTCAAACACCTTCCAACTCACCATGTCTCGAAACTGCGTTGTTTAATTATACAAACTGAGAACTAGGCGCTTCGTCAGTACATCAGAGAGAACGTCGCATACCGGCCTCATAAGGTAGACACTACAAGCCTCACATGAATTCACTTGATTTTTGACCTCCACCGCGGAATAATGATATCTTAAATATGTCCCATACTACTAATAAGTGAGGCTACCGCTTATTTCTGGCTGCAGCCATGCAGTCCAACAGGCATATTTCACTCAAAAATTTGAGCCGAGCAGCCTGTGTCTGATCGCCAATCAGATTCGTCATGTCTGTTACTAAAGCAACAAGCACTAGTAAATTGCTCAAGTGAGTTGAACGTGTAGCATGAAAAAGGGAATAAATATTGGTACATCCCTTTCCGTATCCTGCAAACGGATGTAAGCCTCAATTAGCTTTACTTCTAATTACTGCCACTTAAGATTAACCGGTGAAGAACGGCCTAACTTTCAGAAGCAGTTAAATAAGTAAGTTGTGCTGGTAGAATCTAAACTGCAGTGTTGCTCTAGCAGTTAATAAAAGAACAACATCAACGTGGTAAGTCCTCGTGTTACTGTCGAGCGCTACTACGAAGAAATTCAAAAATGTGTTATTATACCACGAACTACTCGTAGTGAGCAAACATAATTTAGTGGGTTAAAATCAAGTAAATGTTGTAGAAGTCATATATCACCAGCGTTTCTGAGATGCTTGTTGCATCACGGTAGGTATGATATCGTAATTGGATTCTTATATGCTATGTTATTGCGTTTATGCTTTTATTATTCACGTGAGCTACCGCTTGCGTAGATCCGCGCATGAAAAACCCGCAGTGGGCTGGTCTGAGCTCCTTCAACTGGCACTGTAGCGTTACCTTTGAGAAATACAGGGTGTTCAAAATGAAGCTTTATGACCTTCTTAAAATTAGGCACTAGGAGGCACGGCAAGACCACCTGTGCAAATAATTTATGTGGCCAGGGGGACACAAAGTGAGATTATAATTATCGCTGTCAGCAGCTCATTTAACTGAAATTGAATAATTACCTTTTTTGTTGACTGCAGTAAGTGGGTATGTTTGTATTGAGAAATTAGAGGCAGTCGTGTTTCTACACAGTATCAGTTGGAAGAATTATTGTAACGTGTCTGTGCTCCGAGATATCCGACTTCAAATTTTAATTGTTCGCATGATTACACATGCAAGAGAGGATCGGCGCAAAGCTCCTCCCTGATGTGAAGCCCTGTTGCGTGCGGTGTTTAGCTCGGCATTGGCGAAGCTGATAACTGTCCCCCTTCCCCTCTCGGCTGGCGAAATAAAAACATCGAAGACCTCGCAACCGATGTCATAACACGCGACCGCACGGCCTATAACGATGGCGGCGGCTACCATGCCGAGATAATGCGCGAGCGGAGAAGCCGGAGGGCAGTGCGCGTGCGTAATGGTGACTAGACGAGCGGGCAGGGTCCTTGCCTGGGATACGCAAATAAAGTGGCTGCTGATTCGAAGTATTGGAAGTTTTATTGAAGTCAAGAACAACAACTGCACGGAACACCGCTCTGTCATATCTTCATTTCGCCCGTCATATCACAGGCACCACTGTCAGCCATACCGATGCTGCAAGCAAATGTATTCGTAAAAGACACTCCAAGCCACAGTCGGCAGAGAACAGTTGTCTCAATTTGGGAAAGCCCAGATGGAATGCGTAGAGTCAAAGGGATGGGTCCAGGCGGTGCAGTCGAGTATGCCGGAAATCTGGCGTGTTCCACATGGATCGTGTGGCATCACGCGCGAGTATGCGAAGCTTTGTTGCTACATCGGTTCTTGATAGCGGGATGGGTTCCTTTCGAGCATTTTCGTGAGCCCTCCTGACAGCTTCGTCGGTATGTTCGTTGCCCATGATGCCGCAGTGGCCTGGGAGCCACTGAAAAGTGATGTAATGTTCTTTTTTTCTGCTACTTGGTGACATAGCTGCCTTATTTCCAGCACAAGTTGGTCTTGTGGTCCACGACGTAGACCGAATAGCAGTCAATGCTGGGCTGCCTTCGAATCAGTAAATATGCTCCATCTTCGTGGTATATATTCATGAACCATGTGAAGTGCGCTGCGAAGTGCAGCAAGCTCCGCAGCAGTCGACGTTGTCCGGTGGGAAGACTGCATGGTCACGGCTTTTTCGGGAAGATCACAGCTCCTGTAGATCCGTCAAGAGTTGTCGAGCCATCGGTGTAAATGTGAAGTTGGTCCTTGTATGTCTCGTGCAACATAAATAGAGATAGCTGCTTGAAAGCTGGCGACGAGAGTCCTGCTTTCGTTCGAATCACTGGTACTGAGAGTCGAACTTGTGGGCGAGCCAAATACCAAGGAGGTGATAGAAGCTTCTCGGCAGGTGTATAACTCGAGGGAGGCAGTCACGGTACGCCGATATCTCCTGGCAAAAGGAGGCACGGGGCGGGTCTTTCGGCAGTGTGGCAATGTGGTGGGAAGAGGCTAGGGCGATGTGCCGATGTGTGCTCTGAGCACTTCCAATGTAATATGAGTTGTGACTGCGTAATTTTGAGCTATCGCAGTTGTTTCTGATGTCAATGTGCAGCGCGGCAATCCAAGACAAACCCTGAGTGCCTGAGCCTAGGCACTCTTGACTATGCAGGTGCTTCCGCAGGTTTTACTCAGTACAGGTAAGCTGTACCTCAGATACCCGAGAAACAGCGCCCTGCTGAGTTGACATATCGCGTGTACTGACGTACCCCACGTTTTCCCTCCAAGAAATTTGAAAACGTGGGAAGTCGCTATCAGACATTTTTTTCAGGTGGGCCACTTGGGGACTCCAGCTGAGGTCTCGATCATTGAACACCCATAAGAATCTGTGCGTTCTGGTGTAACGGATGTTTTGCCCATTGATAGATATGACGTAGGACATCATTAGCTTCCGAGTAAACGTGACCAGCACGCACTTCTAAGGTGAAATCTGGAGGCCTTGTGCGCTAAGATACCCCGATATTGAAGTCGCGGCTTGACCCGCCGTGATTGCTCAGTGGCTATGGTGTTAGGCTGCTGAGCACGAGGTCGTGGGACGGAAACCCGGCCACGGCGGCCGCATTTCGATGGGGGCGAAATGCGAAAACACCCGTGTACTTAGATTTAGCTGCACGTTAAAGAATCCCAGGTGGCCGAAATTTCCGGAGTCCCACTATGGTGTGCCTCATGATCAGAAAGCTGTTTTGGCACGTAAAACCCCATATTTAATTTTTGTTGAATTCGCGGCTTTTTGAAGCCTCGCGCGCACCTGAGGACATGTTACACCTGACGTCCACCCGCGCATGTCATCAGCGTACATTGATATTTGGAAAGCACCTGGTATGTATTCCACGATACCGACAAGAACAAGGTTGAATAGTGTGGAGTTCAAGACGCCACCTTGGGGAACACCGCGGTGTATATAGTCTGCAGAAGTCGGACCGTCATCGATCTGCACAAAAAAGTGCCTCATCTGTAAGTAGCTAAGGGTCCACCGGTACATTCGGCTACCAAGGCCAACCGATTCAAGAGCATCAAGTATGGCGTCATGAGCTACATTGTCATAAGTTTCTTTTACGTCCAGAAACATAGCAACAGATAACCGTTTACATCTCTTTTGATGTTGAACGTAAGTGACCAGATTGATGACATTATCAATAGAGCAGCGGAGACATCGAAAACCGGCCATAGCGTTTGGATACACTTTGTAACGTTCCAGGTACCACTCCAACCTGGCAGGGATCATGCGTTCCATCACTTTCCCTACGCAACTAGCCAGCGCGATTGGGCGGTATGACATGAGCTCCAGTGGTGACTTGCAAGGTTTGAGCAGTGGCACCAAACGGCTTGTCTTCCATTCTTGAGAAACGTTTCTGTCCCGCCGGGATTCGTTGAATTTATCCAGCAACGCATTTCGTGTTCGAACACCCAGGCGGCACAAGATGCGGTAGGATATGAAGTCTGGTCCAGGCGACGACGACCGATTACACAGAGCAAGAGCCTCATCGAGCTTCTCGGTGGTGAAAGGTAGGTCCATGCGTGAATCCCGTGAATGCTGCATGATGCTATCCGTACCAAGGGAGCCTGTGTGCGTTGATTGACCTGCAATCTTCCTGCAGAAACCTTCCGTTACCTCGACGTCCTCTCGATGTTGTAGAAGCGCCAGGGCTTTGAATGGCACGCGTTGTTCGGGAAGTACACGTAGGCCTCATATGGCTCTCCATATATGAGAAAGATATTTTCGGGGGTCTGGGGATTCAGAGTCTCCGCTAGGGGGCCGTGAAGTACTGACGTGCCTCACATGGGCTCCTGCGTCTGGCTCTCATATCTACGGAAAGGCCACTCACCCCTCTATTTTTGGATGTGAAAGTGAGGGTGAACTGGTAAAGCATGACTCGGGGCTACATGTGTGAAAGGTTTCTGTCTTCAGAGTGCTTTTTCCAGCGAAGCTGTTAGCCCCTACTTGGATGTGTCCGTTACCGAAAATGTGGGCCAATTGCGGCGGCAGTGCAGGGCCAGAAGCGATGGCTCATAACCCCGTAAGGCAGAGGCTTCAGCAAAGTGAAGCGCACAGTGCATACATTCTTTGGAAGCAGGGATGCAACATATAGAACAGCGTACCTTTCAATAAAGAACAAGCGCAAAACAAGCATCCGAGCTACATAATGGATGATAAAGTGCGCCTCGTAACAATGCAAAGCACGTAGCGCTTCCCACATATGTTTCCCGGCAGCGATTACTGCTGCGCAAGCTGCCGCGGCGATGGCAGCTTGCGACGTGGGAAGTGACGTCCCTATAGCCTTGCGTATACGGAATAACCAGCCTATACCCGTAGCGGTGCTGCAACAAGACTGAAACAAGGTGCTATAGCACCTGATTTCAGTGTTGTTGCAGCACCGCTACGGGCGGCGGCGTGTTGTAAAAATTACCATCACTCTAAAGCAGTAAAACACTGCATACCCCCACAGCAGTTGTAGTGGTGGTATTAAACAGCTTTGCTGGACATCCGCTTTCGCAGGGCCGGGATGGCGAGCAAATTTCTTTTATTTACATTATATACTGGAGATGTGTGCAAGGTGTACTAATGTTTCATGGGTTTGCATATGATTAATTGTGACCTTATGCATGTTTTTGCGAGAGTGGTACATATGTGCGTTTTGTACAATGCTGTTTATATAAATCGATTCGTATTTATTATCACCATTGCTTCCTTGGTTACTGCAGCGCAGCTTCCTGTGCATTCCAGTTAATTTCCAGGTTTAAAAAAGTTAATTACGGGGTTTTACGTGCCAAAACCACTGTCTGATTATGAAGCACGCCGTAGTGGGGGACTCCGGAAATTCGGACCACCTGGGGTTCTTTAACGTGCATCTAAATACATGGGAACATACAAAAGTACATGGGTGTTTTCGCATTTCGCCGCCATCGAAATGCGGCCGCCGCGGCCGGGAAATTTCCAGGTTTATACAAGTTTCTAATAATGAAGCTTGTACATTCATTTCTCATGTACTAGGGTACTAAAATTGTTTTAGTTATGTAGCGTTACTCAGTCTCATCGTACTCTGCATTGCAGTGGTGCTCACTTCTTTGATTTTCTTGTTTGAGTATTCTTTAAGATCATTCACTAGATCGTTCTTTAGATTTGTGGTTCTTTTAATTATCTCACAATTACTATGTTTGATGTACTGTATAGGCAATATTTTCAATTTTAACATGTTCCCGTTCGATTTTTAACATAGGATTGATTTTTGATGGTATGTGTCGTTATTATTTTTTGTGTTCTTTTCAAGCTTCTAGATTATTGGTAACATTGCTTTAGGCAGATACCATGCGAATAAATCTCGCATTTTCATTCTGCTTCTTGCAGTTGCTGTGATATCAATTTCTAAATAACTCTAGTCTGTTCATCCGATTGCACGTGCTATTTACTGCGCAAAATAAGAAACTTTAGCACACTTCGCGTTCTTGCTGTTCGTCATTGTATAAGTATACTTACGAATTTCGTTTATGCTTGTTCTAGTCATTGTTGATCAATTTTGATCATTTTGGTCATTGTTGATCTAGTTCATTAAAAATTGTTTCTGGTAGTTTTAGTCATTCTTGATCTGCTTTTAATTCGATTTCCTTTGCATATATTTCTCATATATTTGGCTCAAACCTTGCATAAGTATTATTTTTCCAATAAAGTGTTGCTTTGTGATATGCTCATTTCATGCACTCTTGGCACAAAAGACCTAGCCTGGCTGATTGTCAAGACGCGCCCGTTTCTTAGCGGGATGCCATTCCCATTTTGGTTGTAAACATCGTTGCTGCATACTAAAGGCGGCATTGCGGATTAATTTCCTGGACATGTGCTTTTTCAGGTCGCTTGGTTGAGGATGCGTCGTCCTCTGTAGGCAACAGTGCTTGGCACTGCGCCAGGAGCTCGGAAGCACTAGACACCGGCGCTTCGACTCATTTGGAAGCCGCGAAAACGAGCTTCAAATTATCGTAAACCTTTCAAGACTACTTCTAGACCAGCTTTTTGATGTCTTGAAAGCGTTTAGAAATCATATATGAAGAGCCCTGGCAAATGGATTATTTGTCTTTCCCAATCTTATTTCAAGACCAGCCTTTCGAATACGTTTTGAAGAGCTGTTCGAGATCGTCTGAAAAAAGTAATTAAGCCACACGTTAGCAGACATATACGACGTTTCAACAACGAAGTTGTTTTACTCGTGTCTTCTTCAGACCGTTTCTTTCGTATCGGATAAACGCTATAAAAACGTTATTGTAGTGACGCGAAGCGTCGGATGATAAGACAAGACTATGCATTGACGGGGAACCATGGAACTGAACTTTATTCTCATGGCAATCGCTTATATACAACTGATATAATTGACAGCGCCCCCTATACACAACACATTCCCCCCTCATAAAAATAAAGAACCCCGCAGGGGCGTCTGCGCAAGCAGGCGTTTGGTGTGTTGCGACACCACGTACCCGAGCACACGAGGGTTGGACCCTCCCGCGTGTAGCCGTGCGCGGCTTAGCCGTGTCTGGGGAAAGGGGGATCCTGGGCGTTGAGCTGATGCTGGGTGTTTGGACCTTTAAGGCCCCCCGGCGGAGGCAACACACCCCTTTGGCCTCTGCTTCGCATAGACGGCACCCCCGGACTGACCCACCCGGGGGAAATCGGTAGTTGCCTTTTCCTGTCTCTCTCTCCCTACAACCTTCGTCTCCTCCTTACTTTCCACCTTTCCTGTCTTCTTCTTATTTCTTTATTACTTCCGACCTTCCTGGCAGCAAGGGTTAACCTTGTGTGAGTAGCCAACCTTGGTTATATCATATTTGGTTATAGCGGTAGCGTACAGCTGGCGCTTGTAGGCCCTGTTTTACAGGCCCTGCAGCGTCCCCTTGTTGGGCTCCATGGTGGGTGGCTGGCGCTACTGCCGAAAAATGCACTCCCACTTATGGCTAGTTCTTTCCCTCCACTATCTGATCGCTCCCTGAAAAGGGGGCGCACCGAAGAAATCTTTGAATTTTTTGGACGCCAAAAAGAAACTTTCCCGCGATTCCATGTAATCCATTCTGAAAAACAAGGAAAACAAGCTCGAACAATCTCACCTTTTGTTGTTTCAAAAACTCTAACTCAGGCATTTGGACCAGGATATAAAGCATCAAAGATGGCTAGCGGTGATCTCCTTTTGGAGCTCCGCGACAAAAAACAACACGAGAAACTGCCTAACCTTCTATCATTTGGAGATGTCCCAGTCACAGTTACCCCGCACCGCACGATGAACACCACCCGTGGTGTAGTTTCAGATGATGACCTGATGGAACTTACGGACGCTGAACTATTAGAAGGCTGGAGCGACCAAAACGTAATCAATGTTAAGAGAATTCTGCTAAGGCGCGATGGAAAAGAGATTAAAACAAAACATCTAATTCTCACCTTTGGTTCAAGTGTGCTCCCTGAGAGTATTGAGACAGGATATGTGAAGCTCCGGGTCAGACCATATGTCCCAAACCCTCTGAGATGTTTTAAATGCCAGCGATTTGGCCACAGCTCATCGAACTGCCGCGGCCGCCAAACCTGTGCAAAATGCAGTGCTCATGAGCACTCCGCTGAATCGTGTGAAAACACTCTCCACTGTGTGAACTGTGATGGGGAGCACGCCGCGTACTCGCGGTCGTGCCCATCTTGGAAAAAAGAGAAAGAGATTGTAACGATCAAAGTAAAAGAAAACATAAGTTTCAAAGAAGCACGCAGGCGGGTATCCTTCCTGCCAAAGCACACCTTTGCCGATGTGGCGCGTCAGGGGGCAGCGCCACAACGGTCTCCGGCGGCTGTCCGACCCACACCCAGTGAGGCGGCAGCGACGCCATCCGCCCCCCCGGCGGCTGCAGCTGACGCTGCTACGCCAACACAGCAGACGGGGCCATCGACCCCGAAGGTGGGCGCAGCCGAGGCTGCCTCAAGCTCCCCGGCCCCTTCAAGCGCTGGCAACAGCCGGCGCAGCCAAATCCCTCAGGGAGCCCCATCGACCTCCGGGCTGGTGGGCGCAGGGGTCTTGCCCTCCAAGGCGGGACTCTCTCGGGAAACATCTCGCTCGCAAGAGCACGTGTCCGGCGCCTCACAAGAGGCAATGGACACTACACCTATTCTCAAGGCGCACCAAGCGCCTAAGGAGCGGCGAGGCTCCCTCGAACGCTCCAGAAAGAGCAGAACCCCCGTTACAGGGCCTCGAAAGAGCCCTGTAACCTAAGGCATCACCTCCCTTTCCGTACACACAGCACTTATTTACATTAAATATGGATACACAAATTATTCAATGGAACATTAGAGGTCTCCTTACAAACCTTGATGATTTGCAAGAACTCATCCACAAACATAATCCAAAAGTGCTGTGTTTACAGGAAACACATTTAAAATCCAGACACACAAACTTTCTCCGTACGTATGTTACGTTTCGCAAAGATCGCGATGATGCCGTCGCATCATCGGGTGGTGTTGCGATTCTCACTCATAAAAATATAGCATGTCAACCTTTACAGCTTCGAACACCCCTTGAAGCAGTGGCGGTGCGAGTTGTTCTGCTAAACAAACTCATCACTATTTGCTCGCTTTATATACCCCCACATTACAAGTTAACTAAACATGAATTTCAGTCCTTTATAGATGAATTGCCAGAACCCTATGTTGTTCTTGGCGACTTCAATGCACACAACTACCTGTGGGGCGACCCTCGTATAGATGCGCGAGGACGTCTTATCGAACAGTTCCTTTTCTCTTCTGGTGCTTGTCTTCTGAATAAGAAGGAAGCGACATACTATTCTCTTGCAAACAGAACATTTTCTTCAATAGATCTTAGCCTAGTCTCCCCGTCACTACTGTCTGAACTTGAATGGGAAGTCAACGACAATCCTTACGGGAGCGACCACTTCCCTATACTACTAAGAACATATAAAGAAAACGAATGTCTACCACAGGCTCCCAGGTGGAAAATCGATACAGCCGACTGGGAGAAATTCCGAACTCTCACCAGGATCTCATGGAATGACATGTCCTCTTTAGAAATTGATGCTGCCGTTCAGTACTTTACAGCCTTCATTATAGATGCCGCATCTAAATGCATATCTGAAGTAAACGGTTTCGCATGCAAACGGCGCGTCCCGTGGTGGAACGACAAATGTAGGACCGCCCGTAAGAAACAAAACAAAGCGTGGGGGTTGCTACGCACCTCTCCCACTGCGGAGAATCTTATTAACTTTAAAAAAGCAAAACTCTTATACAGAGGAGGGGAAAGTCTGGAACAGGGTTAACAGGATAAAAGGACGACAAACTTATTCACTCCCCCTGGTAAACACTCAAGGCGATACCCTGCTTGAACAAGCAGACTCACTTGGGGAGCACTTTCAGAGCGTGTCAAGTTCCACCAATTATTCAAACCCCTTTCTCAAATATAAACAAATAGAAGAATGCAAGCCACTCATAAGAAAGTGTCGGCAGGATGAACCGTACAACCGCCCCTTTACTATTGCAGAGTTGAGAGCTGCCTTGAGCTCATGCAAGAGCTCTGCAGCAGGATCTGACAGAATCATGTACGAAATGCTGAAAAACTTGCACAATGATACGCAAGTGACACTACTTACACTTTTCAACACTCTCTGGGACGCAGGGTACCTTCCGACCGCATGGAAAGAAGCCATTGTGGTCCCTGTTTTAAAACAAGGGAAAGATCCTTCCTCAGTGGCAAGCTACCGCCCGATAGCGCTCACAAGTTGCATGTGTAAGGTATTTGAAAAAATGATAAATCGGCGACTGATCCATTTCCTTGAACAGAACAAAATGCTTGATCCCTATCAGTGTGGCTTCCGAGAAGGGCGCTCCACAACCGACCATCTTGTACGTATTGAAGGAAATATCCGGGACGCATTTATACATAAACAGTTCTTCCTCTCGATATTTCTCGATATGGAAAAGGCCTATGACACGACGTGGCGATACGGGATCTTGCGAGACTTATCGGAAATGGGCATTCATGGTAATATGCTAAACATAATAAAAAACTACTTGTCCAATCGTACCTTCCGGGTGAAAGTCGGCAATGTGCTGTCACGTCCTTTTACACAAAAAACAGGTGTACCCCAGGGAGGCGTGCTCAGTTGCACACTTTTTATTGTTAAAATGACAACGCTTCGTGCTTCCTTACCACCAGCCATTTTGTATTCCGTCTATGTGGATGACATTCAAATAGGCTTCAAATCCTGTAACCTCACAGTATGTGAGAGACAGGTACAGCATGGTTTGAACAAGGTGTCAGGGTGGGCAGAGAAAAATGGTTTTAAAATCAATCCTCAAAAGAGTTCTTGTGTGCTGTTTACAAGGAAGAGAGGCCTTGTTCCGGATCCTTGCTTACAAATGTGTGGACAACAGATACCTGTAAACAAAGAGCACAAATTTCTAGGTGTTATACTTGACAATAGACTCACGTTCGTCCCACACATTAAACACCTCAAACAAAAGTGTCTGAAAACAATGAACCTAATGAAACTTCTATCCCAGACTACGTGGGGTAGTGACAGGAAGTGCCTTATGAATCTGTATAAGAGCCTCATCCGGTCACGATTAGATTATGGTGCCGTGGTATATAACTCTGCCGCCCCAAGCGCGCTAAAGATGCTAGACCCGGTTCACCATCTAGGCATCCGTTTAGCCACGGGCGCCTTCAGAACAAGCCCGATTGAAAGTCTATATGCCGAATCAAATGAATGGTCTCTCCACCTACAGAGATCATACAACAGCTTTACGTATTTCCTTAAAGTACGCTCAGATCCTGAACATCCATGTTTTGATACCGTTACCGATATGACGTGCGCTACACTTTTCAGCAATCGCCCCTCTATAAGACAGCCTTTCTCGCTGCGTGTGAAGGAGCTTAGCAATGAAATGCATGTCCCACTCCTCGAGCATCGCTTAATGCACAAAATCAAGCTCTTACCTCCTTGGGAGTGGCAGGTGATACAATGTGACATATCTTTCATAAAAGTTACAAAGCACGCTCCTGAGGACGAAATCAGAATGCATTTCCTAGAACTTCAGTACAAACACTCCTGCGCAGATTTCTACACAGACGCTTCAAAGTCAAATGCCGGGGTATCCTATGCAGCCGTCGGCCCATCCTTCTCGGAATCCGATGTACTACATCCGGAAACAAGCATCTTTACGGCAGAGGCCTACGCAGTACTCTCTGCCGTGAAGCACATAAGAAGATCAAAACTCTCAAAAGCAGCGATCTATACAGACTCTCTAAGCGTCGTGAAGGCCTTAATGTCACTCTACAAACATGAAAATCCCGTATTCAATGAACTGTATTCGGTATTATGTAAGGCCTACTCATCTAACCAGAATATCATAATATGCTGGGTCCCTGGCCATAGGGGAATCGAAGGTAACGTTCTCGCGGACGAGATGGCCACGTCTATCACATCGCAAGCTGTTAACCCTACCGCTGATGTGCCTGTCACAGACCTGAGGCCTTTCTTACGAAATAAACTGCGAAATCACTGGCAGTGCACGTGGGACGCGCAAACAAATAACAAACTGCACGTCATAAAGCCCCAGTTAGGTTTTTGGCCCTCCCCAACGAAATGTCGGCGAACAGATGTCCTATTCTGTCGCCTCAGAATAGGACACACATTTGGGACACATCATTTTCTACTTACTGGAATTGAACCTCCAACCTGTGGTAGATGCGGTGAGAGGCTGACCGTCCTCCATGTCCTCTTAGAGTGTCGGAAAGCCGAACCTGAAAGAATGAAACATTTTCCGCTTGCATACCGTAATTACATCCCTCTACACCCGGCTATGTTTATTGGTAAGGAACCGCTTTTTAACACCAAGGCAGTCCTCGACTTCTTAAAGGATGTAGTTCTACACGTTATAAGCCCATTAAATTCGTAGAGCATCCTCACTCCAGAGGATGCCGCTGCGATAATTGTTTTGAATAGCACATGCCTCCAGGCCCTTGTGCTTCAAGGGCTCTAAGGAGGTAGTAGTGCTCTAGCATTGCTTATATACTGATATATTTTACCTATCGCATCATTCTTTTTATATGCATCTATATGTTCATAGTACATGTCATACGTCATCGCCATAATTTTATTACACATATTTTACGCACTTTAGAGCGTATATTTTAAGGCCCCTTTACAGCCACGTCACACCAATTTCATAGTAATCATAGTTACACTGCACACCCACTACCACAGACATGGCGCTCTTTGGCCACACCTGGCCCTTGCGCCACAAAACCCCATACATCATCATCATCATCAAAAATAAAGAAAGGAAATAAATCAATCTACTTTCGCGCAATCACTTGTGGGGATGCGCGACTCTCACGCGTCCCCTGATATGTTGTTTTCCCGCACGGCTCGCGTGGCCTGGCGCCCGCGGCGGTCAGAGTGGTTGAGGCGCAGTACGAGAGATGGCGCGAGTGTTGCGCTGCTAACGCCGCCGACAGGCGGGGTTACTTGGTCGCCGAAAGAAAAGGCGCTTGCTCAGGGGGGGTACACTCCCCGGTTCCGGTGGCACAGGAAATTGGCGCCATCTCTGTAATGGGCGACGCAAAAATCCGTTTTCCTTACATGGCCCCGTAGATCGTCGCGCGCACGCGCGACGATCCAGGTGGCCAAGCCCTTCCCCCCGCTCAACTCCTCTCCCTACGCCCTCTCTCGTAATACCCTCTCAACTCCCTCACTTTCGACTGTCTACGCGCCCGCGCCGCCGTGCCATCCCCGCCGGCCCGGCTGCTGCTTAGTCCACTACGTAACGCTTTATTTTTGTTATCTACTGTCATCGAGATGCGTGCGCTGCTGTGCGTTGACCGACGTGGCTAGTTTCGTCAGTTCTGTGGTCCTCGATAGCTGTGTGCTTGTGCTCCGCGATGTTTCACCCGTTTCACGACTCGTACCGCTCGTGCATCGTGCAGTGGTGCACAAATACCTCAAAAACAAGTCCTGCAAGGTTGTTCCGGGTGCCTAAAGACAACAGGTGAGCGCTCAGACCCAAGGACATCAGATAGCGCATGTACACGAACACAGCCCTGTCCATTTGTTTACTCCATGAGGCTCCGGACGTCGTTGCGCCTTGATTGTGCTACACTTGCCTCTTCCCGGTAGAGAAAGCTGACAAACAGATGTTCCTCCTCATTGTCACCTGGTCTGTGACTTTTGTTTTTCTGTGCCAAGTCTCATTCTGCAACTTCAGTAACTTGCGCAGCTTTCCATACAGCCCTCAGTGCTTTTTCTGTGTATCACGTTCTACAAACCAACTAACAGCTGATAAATTAATGTTAGTGTTTGTGTACTATCTCAGTACCCCCCGATGGGAAAACCGCGCGAACAACCTTTATGTGTAGGCATGATACGCTTTTTTTTCCTCTGGAAAGCATGAGCATTGCAAGTGTCCTACATGCAGATTTTTGCAGTTCGTGTTTATTATACAAGGGAGAGCCCAGTAGGTACGACTTAGTGCCTTAAGTGACGTAATTTTATTGCTAAGCATTGCATTCGGGTAGAAGAAAAGTCGTGTTGGCTTGTTTTACCTGGTCTTTGATTGAGGAATAAGCCTTTCTGCGAATGTTTTCTCTGTGCTGCTGCAAAAGCTGACTATCTTCTGTTCCCCTTGCCACCGTTACTCAAGTTGTGGCCAAGTGCAAAATAATGTGATTGACTCATAGCACGGAACCCTGGCAAATACCATTTTCGAGAACATCCTATGGGGAGCAAATGCTACGCTGTTCTCTTCCTATGCTAATAAATTATCTACACAAACAGACATTAACGATAAAAAATAGTAATAGAACAAGGCTCCGCAACTTTTTTGTACATGTCGAATAACAACTTTATAAGAAAATGTAAAATTCACTTATATGTTGATAAGATTGTTTTCTTATCATTTGTACGCCTGTGCTATTGTAAACTAGTTATTATCTTGTTATGTATAATTGATTCTATTGTTTAACTGTCTACTTGTCACCTTCGCTGTGCCTTGTAAAAGGGGGCCCGAACCCCCGTCAAGTGGACTAGCTTCCACTTTTTGTTCGGGCCTCCTTCCAAAGTTCTTTGGAAAAATAAACATGATTTTGATTGTTGATTTTGATAATGTGTGTTTCAGTTTTTAGTACAATGTTATTTTTTTCTGCCATGTTCTTTTCAATTTGTTCAGCAGTAATCAACATGTCAGGCATTTCATATACTTTCGTGCAGATTTATAAGTAAGTTTTCTTTTGGTATGGCTCTCAATCAAGCAATGTTAGCATTTTATTCTATCTTTCAGGTATTTTGCGTGTCATTGTTTTTGCCATTACTAGTGAGTTTTCCCTTTTTATAGTTGTCATGACTATGTGATACACGTCGTCCAATTTTGTGCAATATCTTAGTGCACATATCAGGAGCTCGTCTACATTTAGGTCTTGAGGACGTTATATAAATATCTTGTTTTTATATGTGTGTACATGAAATGGCCTTCGCGTTTTCTAGCACTTTCTTTTGTTATTTCACCATCTGTGAACTTTTGTCTTTAGTACTCTTGTATATGTCATGCACCTCTCACTTTTGCTCATTTTTTGAGCGTGTATCACACCACGTTGTAAGAAAAATCTCTTTTCGGAAACGAAGTCAATAAAGCGAGACTAAACATCTGTTGTGTTGGAAGTGGAATTTTTTTTTATGTCCCGGCACATGCTGGTATAGTATAAGTATGGGCAAGACTGCGTGCGTGCCAACGCATAGCCCACGGCGCACCACGCGCCAGCTCGCAAGCAATGCCAATGCGCGGGGTAGCGCGCGCATTGTTTGCGAGCTGGCGCGTGGCGAGCGGTAACAAGCGCGCTATAAAAAAGAAGAAAAAACGCGCCGCTTACGGGTAAAAACAAAAAAAAGTGAGCGGCGCGCGCGGCATGGGGGAAAGGGGGAAAGGGAGTGGAGCGGGACGGCATAATAAAAACAAAAAGGAAAGAAAAACGTTTGGGAGAGGAGGTGCCCCGCGGCTGCTGTTGCTGTTGCCATGACAACGTAAACAATCATGTGCGCCGCCATTTTGCTTAATGCGTCGCCCATTGGTTAGGGCCGTAACTGAAGAAGACCTTGGCGCTAGCGTCGAAAGAGCGTCTGCTCGAAAACGGCCAATGGGATGTATACGAAGTGTCCCCCCCCCCTGGCTTGCTCTCTTTGGTTCGGGACACCAAGCAGTACGGACGTGCCGCGCGTGCGCCGATCCATGCTTCTGCGAGACCGTCTCGCGTGGCCGCCTTGGAACGCGCCACCGTTCGCGTGACCGTACATGCGAACGACCAGGCGTTGGGATCCAGCATGGGGCGAACATATTCGCTCGCTATCCGGTCGCGGTGAGTCGGACTTCGATTTGTCGCGCGCCCATCGGCATGTTTTGGGGATAGAAACTCGTTTAGCAGGCATTGATCTATGAAAGGTGCAATAAATGCCCTTGTGATTGTTTGCACTACTGTGTTGTCGTTCATTTGTCCCAAGAGCACGGAGGAGAACCCCACATCTGGCGCCCAACGTGGGGCTCTTGGGGCATTGGACGATAGATTTAACAGTTTTGCTTCGTTCGAGACCTTTGTTTGAACCGAAGCGTAGGGCTAGCGCGGATTTTGATCGCTAGCGTTGGCGGCGTGCTTTCTTGAGCGAGGCGACGGTGGCTGTAGTGTGTTTGAACTTGTCAACATGCTAAGCCTTTTCGCAAGTGTTTTTTAATGACATTCGTCGGTACGAGAGCCACGTGGTCTGCATCCTGGGAGAGCGAGGCTTAGCGCCCGCGGAGCATTGCCAAGCCTGAAGCGAGTGAGTACGGAAGCCTCGTGGGTGGTCCGAATTTCTTATGTAAATAGCTTCTTCTATCTCTTTGATTGGGATGAAGTCGCGGCTCTGGGAGCCGGGTGGCCGCGGGCCACGGGTGCCACTACGGGCTGACTGGCATTGCGGCCTGGCACCGGGCGCTCCGACACCGTCTGGGACGGTGGGCGCCGTCAACTCGGATGCTGTGTGCACCGAGCAGAGTAGGACCACCTTACAGAGCTGATGTCTCCTCGCGGCTGCCTGTTGTGCGCTCATTTTGTGTGTTGTTTTTGGATGCCGGTTGTTGTCATGGTAGCGACGCTTTAGGCCTAAGGCTTTACGAAGCTGCCTGTCGCACGTGGAGGGACACAACCTGGTAGACCGTGGCGTTGAGGCGTTGCAATTTGCTTCCATCATTCTATTTAGCCTCGCACGAATTGAAATTACTCGTTCGACTCAAAGAAGCGAGCTCCGTTCACGTCAACTTAGCATCTGAGTAGCTGCCCGATCTTTTGCTAGCCGAGTTGAACATCGTACCACGTGGACGATGCGCATGCAGAATTCCTCTCCCTTGCACTACTGTAGTGTTTGCCGAGTGTGTTGAGTGTACGCAGCGTCATGGGAGTCACCCCTGGTTTGCCGTCACCTGCACATCGTCTGCGCTGCTGCCCCGGACTACGATCGAGCCACCCCGGGCGATGGTGATGCTGTGGCCAGTTCGACGCAGCGTCTTCGGCGGCCTCCTGTATCCAGCTCACAACCCTCGGCGGCGGACAAAAGAGCCGGCGGTCACCGACAGCTACGGCGGCTCTTGCAAGCAGGGCGCGAGCGACGCTTGCTCGTACCGACTGCTGCGTCGTCGTTTCCGGTGGCCTGGAATCGTGCCGTCGAGTCTGCAAAGCTGCTGCTGTGACCGGCGGACGCCAGCGGTGTACACAGGGACAATGTCGGCTCGCATGTTATGGACAGCGTGTGGGCATTTCCTCGGCGCGGCCAATGTTGCATGTACTACCTTGTTCGCGAAGCACGCGTTGATGTTAGAGCGTGTGACATGTCTCGCCGGAATATGTAGTGATTTAAGGTTGGGGGGATGCGCGACTCTCACGCGTCCCCTGATATGTTGTTTTCCCGCACGGCTCGCGTGGCCTGGCGCCCGCGGCGGTCGGAGTGGTTGAGGCGCAGTACGAGAGATGGCGCGAGTGTTGCGCTGCTAACGCCGCCGACAGGCGGGGTTACTTGGTAGCCGAAAGACAAGGCGCTTGCTCTCTTTGGTTCGGGACAGCAAGCAGTACGGACGTGCCGCGCGTGCGCCGATGCATGCTTCTGCGAGACCGTATCGCGTGGCCGCCTTGGAACGCGCCACCGTTCGCGTGACCGTACATGCGAACGACCAGGCGTTGGGATCCAGCATGGGGCGAACATATTCGCTCGCTATCCGGTCGCGGTGAGTCGGACTTCTAGATTTGTCGCGCGCCCGGTCATCGGCATGTTTTGGGGATAGCAACTCGGCTAGCAGGCATTGATCTATGAAAGGTGCAATAAATGCCCTTGTGATTGTTTGCACTACTATGTTGTTCCTTTGTCCCAAGAGCACGGAGGAGAACCCCACACACTTTACATCACATGACACGAACAACATTCTTACAGTGAGGTAAGCTCGTAGTCTTGATATCGCGCTGGCACTCTTCTTGTTCGTTCCGGCCTGGTGCGAGGTGGTGCTGTCGCTGTGGCCAACTGCGACCGAGAATTGTCCTGCTGATCGGGAATCTCTAGTATAGACTCCGTTACTGTGGGCTGTGCACCGTCAGAATGGTTAGCGCTTCCCTGGATGTCTACCGGGGAAGCGCCTATAGTAAGTGGGACGACCGCGCCAAGCTTACTAATGTGATATTTTACTTGACGGACCTGGAAAACCTATGGTTTCGCAATCATAAATCAGATCTTACCACCTGGTCGGCTTTCACGACAACTTTGACAGAGGTCTTTGGCCGTCCCGCCGTGAGCCGGCTTCGTGCTGAGCAGATCTTGCGCGGTTGACTCAACGCAAAGAAGAGAACTTCACAGTAACAATGAAGGCGTGCTCTCGCTCTGCAAACGCATCAACTCATCTAAGGTAGCAGGAAGGAAGGAAGGAAAGAGAAAAGCAGAAGGCAGGGAGGTTAACCATAATAACATTCGGTTGGCTACCCTGCACCAGGGGAATGGGAAAAGGGAAAACAAAGACGATAGGGAGAGAGAGGAGGGAAGAAAAGATCAAGCATGTCATGAACGGCATCGATGACCATGCCTTCCAGATGTTTGTCGCCAAGAATCCCCGGTCGATTGCCGAGGTCATACAGCTCTGTCAGCAGTACGACGAGCTGCGCAACAGCGTGCTTCAACACGTTGTGCTGCTCAGCAAGACACTGCTGATCTATCTCCCTTGGATTTAAGCCGCGACGCTGCTGACATTTCGGCTTTAATTTGATTTCATTTATTTATTTTCACCTTAAGGGCCAGGAGGCATACATAAGGGAGGGCTTTAATCTTTGTGACAATGTTAGAACAAATGTACAGAACGGTAAAGAAACAACAATAAACAAAAACAAGCCGGGAACAATTGGGAAAAAAAGGGGAACATCGTGTTGGAGTAAGGGTGGGTAGGATCGGTAATTAAGCAATGTGGTTATTTAATATGTCGTGGAACGTTTTATGGTCAGTGCATGACACGGTATCTTCTGGGAAATGGTTCCAATGGGTTTTTGCGTCAGGAAAGAATGAAGTGTTCATGGCAGATGATCGCGTGTTATTGTGTGCTATGGGACGACTGTGGCTTAAGCGAGAGGATGTACGTAAGGGTGGATTTAACGGGAAATGCCTGGAGTGTGGATGGCAGTAAAATGTGTGAAGCAAGCAGAGACCAGAGATGATCCGGAAGGAAACAAGTGATGGTAGTTCAAGTGTACGTTTTAGTGCGGTTATGCTGGTTTCACGAGAGTAAATGGAAGTTATAAACCCAGCAGCGCGATTCTGTATTGCTTCTATGTCATAGGTAAGATATGATTGGGAAGGGTGCCAGATAGATGATGCATATTCTAACTGCGGACGTACGAATATTAGATATGCTAGCTTTTTTATGTCTGGTGATGCGGCTTTCAGGTTTCGTTTTAAATATCCATGGGTACGTGAAGCATTACGACAGATGGTGTCAGTATAAGTTAACCATGATAATGTCGATGTCATGTGAACGCCGAGGCATTTTTAAGACGGGGCATGATTGATAGGAGCTGAATTTATTGTGCAGGTGTGACTGGTTAAGCTGTGCCCACGAAACACGGAAGCAGCTATTTGATGTCTAAAATATGTCTTAAACGGCTAAGTCAAAAGTCTAGTAGCTGTCTTGATCAAGACATTTTGTAGGCATGGACGTACTTCAGTAAGCCCTGCTAACGTTACGCTAAAAGTTGGCTAATGGACAGCTTGACAAGGACAACTGAAGACTTTTATTAAACATTCCCTCAAGTTTCTAAGGCAGCTGTTACAGTAACACAAGGTTTGCCCACAGTTACAACTTATTTTAAACGAGGCACGGACATCAGAAAAAAAGTTTATATTGTCGAATAGATTGATGCACAGGTAGTTTTTCCTGATGTGAACCATGAGAATAGTGTAGTGCAGCCTCATTGGTCGATTAGTGCTTTTTACTTAGAGCAATCAATTGAGTGGCGCCTGTCAGAATTATTTTGCAAATGAAAGAAGATCTGTATTGTATGCTCATATGCCAATGCTCGCCCATTGACCTAAACAAGAACGCCTCTGCATGAACATGTCATTATTGACAAAACTTCACCCTGCTGGGTCTCCACCGAATTGAAATATTTTCTAGCAGGGAAACATTTTGTCAGTGATGCTGCAGTTCAGGCAAGAATTACATCCTGGTTTCAGCTACAGGGAGCAGGATAGCCTGACACCAGTATACGAAACAGAACGCTGTGCTGAAATGAACGGTTAAGAAATAAAGGATAGTTCACATCTGGAAAAACACTCTGCGGACCACTCTAACTGGCAATATAAATATATATTTTTTTATGTCCATGCCTCATTTAAAAGTAAATTGCAACTTACTCTCTGGGTGCCCCTTGTAAGGTTACGCCACATGCTTGCACAGCATCATGCAGAAATAATGACCAGTTCTTCGGAATACCACCTATTAGTGAATTCCTTGCACGTTACCGGAACTGAAAGATAAATTATAATATAATATGCATAATATGCTGTTCTTTAATACACTGTACTAAGAGTTTTTCATGCATAAAACATAATTGCAAGCGAAAATCCAGCAAGACATCTACTTCACACCATGTCACATAGTCACACTTTATTACGTAATAAATTAGAGCAGATGCAGAAAGTGTAATTAACAAGAGTGACAAATAGCAGCAAAGGTGATCATGCGTGAATCCTGAAGATGATTGCCACCACTGCCAGAGCATGCCAGCCTTCGTAAGAGAGCACTGGCTACCCACAAAAGCTTGCTGTCACAGGCCACGCGTGAAGTTTTCTTGTGTCTCGACACAACAGTTCTTGTAGACATAGGCAAGCCTGCGCAGAAAGGGGAAAAAGGTGAGGGAGGAAATGGGAATGTTCAAATTGGAACTTCAATTAGCAATATGTGCTAAGTAAAAAGCTTAGCTCACATTAAAAATAAATTTAAGCACTCCTTTCTCTTAAATTACGGGTATATTAAGGTATGTATGTGATGATGTTTAAAATCACTAGTATATTTCTTGGCATGTCGTTATTAAATTACAAAGCAGAGTCAGACAAAGCCAGCCTTCAAATTAATATATGGTGTTTTGTGGCTAAAAAGCACTTATCAACTTGTCAAACAAGTCTAAAAAGCTTCCTGCAAAATTTAATCAGTTTAAAACAGTAATCCACTCTGCAGGTAAATTATGTACTAACTTAATTAAAAAGTTAAATAGCGCTTTATACTGTTAAACCAAAAGTAAGTCTAGCATTTTGCACTGTCTAGGTGTTGCCTATTTTTCAAACTTAAAGGGACACTAAAGTGAAAAATGATTTTTTCTGCATCAGTAAATTACCGTTCTGCAACACCAAAAACACCCCTCTTACAACGATAAGACGTTTGGTAAGCCACAAAAATCGCAAGAACGAAATACGGGTGGCGACGCCTACTTAAGTTCCCGCACCTGGGGGCTGTGACGTCTTGGATTTTGATGGCATCTTCTAGGGCCTACTAATTGTATATAGCGGTACAGATTGTCTACATTGTGTTCTAAAGGAGCAAAATATTAAACATGGCAAGTTTCGGGAACCTTTATTCAGCCAACGTGGCCCAAATGCGAAAACATGCTTTGGAATCTCTGACGTCACGCTGACGTACCGGCGCTGAGGTTTCGGCGCGAAATTTAAATACCGATACTTGGATCTTCATTTTCTCATCTAATAATCAAACTATTCTTTTGAAATGACTGCCTGCAGGGTTCTCAAACAATGCTTCATTAGTCTAAACTGAATTATTGTTTCGCTGTAGTGTCCCTTTAAACATGAGAGTACAGGGTAAGCAGGTAGCATGGAAATTAGCACTGGCGATAAAGTAGTGTCCCCAAGCAACACTTCTAGGCTGGATCAATCACTTTTATTGATATATTTTCATGTGACCCTAATTGGCTTAGGGCAATACCTCACAGCAATTACGCATCATCTTGGATGATACGTCATAAAAATTGAAAATATCTCATGATGTGATCAAACGATAGCATTGGCATTGTCTTGGAAGTGTTAACAAGCTTGTCACGCAAGAAAGTGCAAATTGATTTGTATAGGTAGCAAATTCATAAGTGCATCTATAGCCTCAGATAATTCTGAGCATCTGCGTTGACTTGCAATTGAGAAGCCACTGCACACAAAAAGAGGTATTCAAGTAATGGTCCATGTTGAATAATTGCCCACCTAGTGAAAGGTCAAATGTGGCAGCCTAATGTGCCAGGGCAAATAAATTGCTAAATTCTGATAACACCTCCATTGATATTATTGAAATAGATGACAGAAAACAGCACAGGTAAAGCTATAGTTACGACAAAATTTTAAAAGCTCCTCTGCAAACTGCTGGAGCCCTCAGCTTCACGCCTGTTCTACATGCACATATGTTGCAGCACAATCTCTATTTCAGACGCAGGCGCCTCCACACATCATTTTGCGATCTCCTCACAAGAAGGTGAAAGAACAGTCTGCACAAGCTACCTGATGTGATTCATTTGGTAAGCGCCAGCCAAGTGCTGATGGTGGCAGAGCCAAATTGAAGTTCGGTCGTGTATGGAAGCCTCGGGCCATGTTTTATCAATTGTAGCGGCAAAGCATACCTTTTGCAGCATATACATAAATCTTAAAGTAGACTGCTTGCTGATGCTGTACAGTAAATTCCTGTAAAGAAACTAAATCACACAGAAAACATTGAGAATACAGAACTAATCATATACTGGCTTGAATACATTTGTGCATTAGGGAAGCAAAGTGTAATGTACACTGCTGTAGCAAATTTTACTCATGTGTGGAAAACGTAAATGATGACACAACAGAGCTAATTTGTGAGCTCTTACTCACAAATAGCACTGACTACCTACACTTAAATTTTGTAAGGCTGGGAAAACTAATTAATAGTAGAACTGTGTATGTACACTGGCACTGAGAAATTGGTTATAATAGTCGCAGCTTATAAGATACCAGTGCAAAAAAAATGCCCGTTTGTGAGACACCAACTAGCTATTTTACCACGAGGCGCTCCCTGGCCTTAACCCATATACAAAGCACTGGGAGGACCACAAAGGGTACAGTACATTGCATTACAGTGATCATGATGAGGTCCCGTAATCCAGATAGCGCCAAGGGACAAGGAGGATGCCCAGCAGTCTATAGAGTGAAAAGAACAAAATAAAAGAGCATCAAGTTAGTTGAAAAATAGATTTGCAATTACAAATGAGATGACCCACAGTCATTCATTAATAAATTCCAAGCAGTCCTGATTGCACTCCCGCATAAAGCACCTACTAGGCTAAAACTTTTGCTGCTTATTTAGAACAAAACACCAGTGAAATTTTTACATCAGCAGGCGATTGCATTTGGAATTGTATAGACGAAGTAAACATTGCAGTTATATTTTTGTTTTGCTATAAAGTGGGAACGCTACAAGCTGCATAGTCACTGGCGCGCGCACGCAACGTTGTAATCCATGCAAGAACAAAAGGACACAAAATAGGGCGAGTTCAGTCTCGTCCAGGATTACAACCAGCGCGTCCTCTTAGAATGCACTCCTTTCGGTTGATTCGTGCAACGTTAACCACAAAGATTAACAAGCAGAACCCTCGTATAAAAGTAAAGATGACGAAAATCGGCTGGGCAGAAGAGCCCATCCATCAAGAATTGTAGCGGGTAACACCTAAAATATTCACATTGTTGACGAAAAACGCAGTCTAAAATATTTCACTTACCGGAAAAGGTGTTATCCGAACGTGCGACGTACAAAGACGCACCAAGAAGAACGAAGGCGGCGAACGCATATCCCGCCATTGTGGTAGTAAGCCGTCGGCGAAAACACGCAATACAGCCGATGTCACGAAGCACTGATGCAAAACACACGGCAAACAGCATCAGCACAGCTAAATGACTCCAGTTAATATCTAGTATAAATGTAGAGAACGGCTTAGAATGACGCACAACTGGCATAACGAACCCACGACCGGGACATTGCGGGCGGCAGTGGCCGTTTTTTCAAACTTCCTGCCTCTCAGTGTTTCCAGCACGGAATGAAATGGCTGAGAAATTTGGAGCGTGTCTACTTGACTGCCGCCGAAGAGATCGCAGCGCGGTGGCACTGTGACACCGCTGTGGTCACTGCGACACCGGCGTTTCGCTCCTGCTGCTGTCAGTACCTGTTGCACGAGCATATAGAATGGTTTCCAGGCGTCGTGTGCGCGCACCGTATGGAAAACAATAACACGCCCTTCGGTGTTGAAGTTCTGGTGTGAAATTATTTCACATTAAAGCCAACTCATTATGTTGTTTCCTACCAGTTTGATTTGTATGTGGCGTCTTTAATTCGTTAACGCCGACGGCCAACGGTAAGCGAACTTTTAACACGCCGTTTGGCATTTCATGCACTTTTAGACAAAACGACCTAAAAAAGTTCTTGAGTTAGACGTTCTGAATATGTTTACCAAAATAGACTCTGGGACACCAGTAGGGGGTTTTACCACAGATAGAATATATATATGCATATTCCAGGTGCTGAGGTTATTTTTAGAAGAAATTATATTTTCAGTCTTATATACACCAAGACGTCTATAGCCATTTTTTGCTGTTTCTAGGGGTTTTTAAGAGGTTCTATTATTGGTGGGGTGGTTGCGGGTGAATGACAGAGCTTTGCACTTAGTAAGGTTTAGCGGCATGAACCATTTCTCGCACTATACTGCGATGAAATCGAGAACCTATTGTGCGGTGATGTCATTCGAGCCTTTGATAGGGGAATATAGGACGCAGTCGTTCGCAAAACGGCGGAATTTATTCTTAATGTGAGCAGATAAGTCATTGTTGTAGATGAGGAAAAGTAGAGGCGATAAACCAGCACCTTGTGGAACACCCGATGTTACGCTGCTAAGGGACGAATTATGGTTATTCGCAAAGGTAAACTGTGTGCGCCCTTTACGAAGTGTTCAAGCCAGGTAAACCTATTTGGGATTGCATTAGATGCGAGTTCTTGAAGTAGGTAATTCTGGGAAACGCGGTAGAATGCTTTCGAGTACCAAGAAAACGGCATCAACCTGCAAATGAAGGTCCATGAATTGCAGAATGTCATGGGTGAACTCGGCGAGTTGGGTCTCGCATGAAAATAGTTTTCTGAAGCCGTGCTGGTGAGGGTAAAAGAAGGTGATAGATTCCAGGTGAGCCATTAGGTTGGATGAAATTATATGTTCAAGAAGTTTGGAAGGAATGCTGGTCAGAGAAATTGGGCGACAATTTATAGCGCGGAAGCGGTCGCCAGTCTTGAAGATTGGTATGACATCGGCCTTTTTCCAGTCGCCGGGCAAGTTCTCAGTCTTTAAGGATTGCGTAAATATTAGGTGTAGTACCTGTTTAGAAATATTACTGGTGTTAACAAGTATTTTGGCGTTAATGCCATCACACCCAGCTGAGGTGGTTAGTTTTAGTGAAAAAATGAGGCTGCATATGCCATCAGGGTTGATCTTGATGTCTGGCATTAATCTTAGTGGTGGTATTGGTTCAATGGGAACGTCATTAGTGTTGGAGAAAACTGAGGTGAAGTAGTCGTTAAGAGCTGACGCGCATTTATCAGAGTTAATGAGATTACCATCCGAATCTGTTAGTTCAATCTGTCTAGTATGTGTCTTTACTGAAAGCGCCAGAATTTATTGGGGTTTGATCGTAGAACCGTCAGAAGGTCATGATTAAGGTGGTAGGCCACACAAAAAAGTCAACTATTTTGCACGAGATCAATTTTTTGCTTTTGATGGTTTCTGTATGCCCGAACATTCAAGCATATGCAGCAACAAAACCTATTCTCCTATCATCATTACTTCCGGAGTTACGGTACGTTTTCCATACCACGCCCTCGTTTTCCAAAACCGAAACCAAAACCACATTGCATGGGTTCAGAAAGTAAGTGTTTTTTCGTCTATATTATTATTATTATTCAAAGTTTAATTGATGTCGTAAAACATAGTTTTGCGTTTGTAATTATGTTTAACTCTAGAAACGGCCACAGGGGGGGCGAACGATACTCCTCGCATTAAAGTCCCTCAATAATTTTAAAGCCCCGAAAGGCTTTGATCCAGCCGACGACGCCAGCGATAAGCTGATCGGTGACATGTGACCTTGCTCCGCCCCTTTGCCGCCATGAAAGTTCCTGCGCGCTGGGCGAAGTGCGGGCGTTTCGCCTGTTGTGCTATGCACATTGCTGCGATAATTTCGTTCCGGGAGGGCCGAAATGCCTTGTTACTGTGCGGTTAGGTGCAGAAACCGGACGAAGGATGGCAAGAAGTTAGTTTGCATCCCACGCGGCAACCAGAACCTAGCCAAAAGAAAAGTATGGTTGCACAGAATTGGGGGGGGGGGGGGGGGGGGAACGGAATGACTGAACCGTCGGTAACTGCACGACTATCCGAGGCAAGTAACATACAACGATACAAAGGTGCGATAGAAAGTATACACGTGCGTGTGTCGAGCTGTGATAGTATTTCACTCGTGTGCATGGATGTTGATGGCCGAAGTTTGTGGAGGAAGGAGGAGGAATGAACGTTTATTGTAAGAAACAGCGAGAAAGTGTCCTTGCTTCGCCCTAGGTGGGCGGCTCTCTTAGTCCAGAAAGCCGTTGGCTAATGCTGCAGCCCGGGCCCGGTCCACCAGACTTTGCTGATCTTCCAGGCTCTGTGCCTTTAACATTGCCTCCCACGTTTCTTCGATCGCTTGTAGCGGTTCTGAGGCATCATCTTCACTGTTTTTCTCGCGGTGCGGGCACACCAACACCATGTGTGGGAGCGTGTCTGGTACGTCACATACCGGCATAGGTATGAGAATTTGGTGGGGTGCATTCGGTGCATGATAATTCCATGTACATACGTATTTGTTTGTAGTCTGCGGAGGGCGGTGGCTTCTTCCTTGCTTAATTTTGGATGAGGTGGAGGATATTGTCTTCTTTCCAGTCGGTAATGTTGCAATATTACGGCGTAGTTGATGGGAATGTCCTCCACCCTCGTCGCTTTCCGGAGACCGTGCGGCAGGAAATCCCGGCTGGTATGCTCTCGGGCGACAGCATGTGCTGCATCGTTTCCTGCCAGGTGTTCGTGGCCTGGGGTCCATGCGACGTAGGTGTCGGGTAGTTCTTGGCGTCTTGTTATTTCTTTGAGAATCTTTACTGCTGCGGCAGAAATTCGGCCTTTTCGTAAGTTTCTACATGCCGTTTGCGAGTCGCTCAAGATGATTGCTGTGTCTTTGCATGTGGCGATGCCGAGGACGATGGCCACTTCCTCCGCCGTTTCTGGATTTCTGGCCGGTATGGTGGCAGCGATTAGCTCCTTCCCTTGGTTGTTGGTCACGGTAATTGCGTATGCTCTTCTACCTGGGTATTTTGCCGCATCTGTATATCTCGTGTTGGGGGTCTTTGAGTATTTCTTGCTAAGCGCTCTAACTCTTGCTTGTCTTCTGTCTTTGTGGTATGTTGCATGCATGTTGCGAGGTATTGGAGCGACTGAGATAGAGTCACGAAGAAGTGGCGGCAATCGGGCTTTCGCGTCTGAGTCTGCTATGAAGCTTTCGCAGTATGCGAGCTTGCGAAGTACTGCTCTGCCTGTTTGAGTCAGCTTAAGGCGTTCCAGCTGGCTGGCTCTGTGCGCTTCGCTCATTTCTTCCCAGGTGTAATGGAGGCCAAGTTTGAGGAGTGCCGTGGTTGAGGTCGTACTGGGGAGTCCTAGTGCGCTCTTGATTGCTTTTCTGATGATGATGTTGAGTTTTTCAATTTCAGCTTTCTTGAGGAGTAGATACGGGGTGCCATATGTGATCCGGCTTATAAGGAGTGCTTGGATTAATTGGACGGTTTCTTGTTCTTTCAGTCCTCTTCTTTGGGTGGTTATACGCCGAATGAGATGGGTTACTTGTGTTAGGGTCTTCTGAAGCTTCGGAAGTGTAGCTGCCCCAGAACCGTCTTTATGTATTCTGAGGCCAAGGACGCGGAGGGAGCCAACTTGAGGGATATCGATTCCATTGAGTCTGACGTTGGGATCTGGAGCGACGTAGGCTGGTGGTCTTCCCCGGGTCCTTGCCTTGAGTATAAGTAGCTCTGATTTTTCGGGGGCGCACTGGAGACCGCATTTTGAGAGGTACTGTTCTATCTGATCGATTGCCTCTTGGAGAGTAGTTTGCTGTTGGCCGGTTGTGGACGCTTTTGTCCATAACGTTATATCGTCGGCGTATATTGCATGGCTTAAATCTTCGATACCATCGAGTCGTTGTGGGAGCTTAATCATTGCGAGATTGAACAGCAAAGGTGAAATGACTGACCCTTGTGGAGTTCCTTTGTTGGGCATTTCGAACTTGTCGCTTCGTATGTTGCCTATACCCACCGTAGCCGTGCGATCTTTGAGAAAGTCGTGTACGTATTGGTAGGTCCGGATTCCGCAGTTTGTATCTTGGAGATTTTCGAGGATTGCTTCATGCTTCACATTATCGAAGGCTCCTTTTACATCTATTGTTAAAATGGAGAATTTTTTGTGGCGTTCTAGGTAGTCCAAGAGGTCTTCCTTGAGCTGTAGTAGTATATCTTGTGCTGAGAGGAGCTGTCGGAAGCCAAACATTGTGTCGGGCATGAGTCCTGAGTCTTCGAGGTATGTGGTGAGGCGATCGTGAACCATGTGTTCGAGCAGCTTTCCAGCGCAGGAAGTAAGGGAGATTGGCCGTAGGTTGCTGATTTGTAGTGGCTTGTTGTGTTTTGGGATCATAATTACTTTTGCGTGCTTCCATTCTGCTGGGAGCACACCTTTTTCCCAGCAGTTATTCATGTACTCGAGGAGTCCATTTAGGGCCTTGTCTGGGAGGTTTCGTAGGATCTTAATTGTTGGTCACCTTGTCATTTCCTGGCGATGTGTTACGGGTCAATTTGGCAAGGGCGGCATGGAGTTCAGGAAGCGTGAAAGGGCTATCGAGGGTGAGATTTGGTTCGCCTTTGTACGGTCGGGGATCGGTAACCTTGGGGGCATTGTCTCCGACAAGCTTACGCTTGATTTCTTCCAGAATTTGTCTGTCTGTTCCTGGATGGGAGTTAATGATTTTCTTGAGGTCATGTCCTTGCTGGGTCTTGGTTCTGGTGGTAGCTAGAAGGGCTCGCAGTATATGCCAGGTCTTCTTCGTGCTGAGTGTGCCTTGAAGTTGGTCGCACAGTTTATGCCAATTCTGCCTGCTGAGCTGATCTCCGTATTCTTCTGCTTGCTTTGTTATGTGAGCGATCCGTCTCTGCAGTTTGCGGTTAAGTTTCATCTTTTTCCACCGCCTCAGCAGTCCTCTTCTGGCATCCCAAAGATGTAGGAGGTGAGAGTCTACGGCTGGCGTGTCCATCGTGAGTTGGATGACCTTAGTGTGCTTCTCCGCCGTCTTGACCACTTCGGTGAGCCACTCTTCAATGTTTTCGATGTTTTCTTCTATGTCATGTTCTCGGAAGGCCTTCCAATCCGTCAGCTTTGCCGTTCCTGTTCTACTCGGCTTCTTATGGTGCAGGATTTCAAGCTGGAGGATGTGGTGGTCGCTGCCGAGATTTTCTTCCAGTCGGGTCCATTCCGCCTTGGATATTCCTACTGTAAAGGTGAGGTCGGGATTTGTATCCCTGGACACACTGTTGCCTATTCGGGTCGGTAGTTTAGGATCATTCCAGAGGGTGAGGTGATTTTGTTGCGCCGAATCGTGCACTCGCGCTCCTTTCTTGGTCGTGTGCTGGTAACCCCATGCTGTGTGGGGGGCATTAAAATCCCCCATTATTACGAGTTTATGTCCTTTAGTTAGTTTTCTGGCTTGCGTGATGAAGTTTACAAAGTCGGATAACGGATCCTTGGGTGGGCTATATAAGCATAGTACGTATAGTCTTTGGTGTGTCTTCTTCTCAGGTAGCACTTCGACTAGGGTGTGTTCCACGGTTGTTCCCTGAATTGTGTGATCCTGCGTGGTGAGATTTTTCTTCGTCAGGATGGCTGTTCTGTGAGATCCGGTGTGTGTATCATATCCCTGTATGCGCAGATTGGTGTAATAAGTTTCTTGGATAGCGATGATATCTGGTTGTTCCAGTTTGGTCAGTTCTTGGAGGTTTGTTCTTTTGCTTCGGATAGAGCGACAGTTCCATTGCCACAGCTTCATTGGGAGTTGTGGTAATCTCTTCTTGGTATTACTCGCCATCTTGTTCGATATCGTTCTCTTCGCCCCGGGCCATGGATTCCGGTCTGGCTGCATTGTGGAGGTCTTTACGTGCTTTCTTGCGAGCCGTGTCGGTGTTGTTGAGTAGCTTTTCTACTGTGGCTTTCGTTACGTGGTTCTGCTTGGCATAGGACATGAAGTTGCTGAGGTCTTGGAGGGTAGCATGGATAGGGGCCAGCTGAGCGGTGATGTGTTGCAGGAGCTGTTGTGTTATCTCCTTTGCAAAAGTGGCCATGGCCTCCTGTATCTGCTTCCGCACCTCCATTGTTACGATTTCCTTGATTCTTTCTTCCGTAAGGGGCGGTGGGATGTTTGGCATTCCTTGAGGTTTCGAGGCTTGATTGGCGGTGTTTTGTTCTTTGCACCTTTGTATGAGCTTGTCAATGAGGGCTTGCTGATTTTGGAGTTGTGCTCGCAGGTCTCGTTCGGTTTCCGTGGGTTCTTGTGCTCGTGTGTTTCCTCCTGCAGCGTCCGCATACGTGACTCGCTTTTGTGGGTTGCGTGTACGGGATCCAGATCGTGATCTTGACCGGGGTCCATCGTTTGCTTGACCACTTGTTGATTTCGAGTCACTTCTGGATCTGCGTGTACTCTGTAGTGAGGTACTGCTTGATTCGGATAGTGCCGGAAAGTCTGAGTCTGAATTTGAGTTCCATCTGCGTTGCTGCTCTTGGATCTTGTTTTCCCATTGCAGTCTGATCTTGTACGGTGGTGGATTTGGCTTCAGTTTATGTCGGCACCCCTTCCCTGCTGTCTCATGGGGTTGTTGACAGATTTTACAACTGGGTTGGCAGTCATGTTCTTCCGGTTGATTCTCCATCCCGCACATGTAGCAGAAGTTGATAAGGGGTTTCGGGCAGATATCTTGCCGGTGCCCTAGTTCTCCGCAGGTTCTGCAGTATTGCACAGATTTCCTGTATGGTTTGCAGCGGTAGTCACAGCATTTATATATGATGTTGTATGGGACGTGCGGTCCGTCGAAGTAGATGAGTGCTGTTGACGATCTTCCCAGCATGCGTGCTGCGAGAACCGTGTATCTTGCGGATACTCGTAGCCCCTGCAGTAGTTCTTCTTCGCTCGTGCCTGGCGGGATGTTGTAGATTACGCCTTTGCTGATGCCCTCTGGGGTCCTGACATGTGCTTTGACTTCGTAAATGGACCCTCCAAGCTGGATGTTGGTGATCTTGAGGAGCATGTCGTACGCTATGTCTTTGTTTGGTGTACTTGCGATTATTATATTCTCGGCATGTTGCACTTGAATCCGGACGTTGTCGTAGAAGTCTTTCTGGGACAACTTGCTAGCTCGGCCGATGGCATGTGTCACTGCCACCAATGTCCATTTGGAGAGTTGTAATCCCGCCTTAGGTCTGTAGATGATCTTCGTGTCGTCCACTGGCAAAGGCGGAAGTCTCGGTTTTCTATAATGTGGCACGTTTCCCGCAATAGGTGTTGTTGCTCCGGCTTGCTGCGTTCGTAGTTGGTCTGCTTCCTCGGCTGTGGGTTTTGTATGAACCTGGGTCTTCTTGCCTCTCCTCTCCCATGTGTGCCATTTTTCCTGGATGTTTATCGCCTTTCCGCTGTTCACGTCATACGTCCACTCCGCTTCCAGTTGTTGCTGCTCTTGTATCGTCTCCACCTGCATTTCAATGCTGTTGTTTTTCTGGCTCAGTTCTCGTGCACTTGCTGCGTCGGATGCGTCAGTCATTGGTACACAGCGGCAGCGCCGAGTCGCTCTCGAAGAGAGCCAGCGGCGGCTCACGAGCGCTCACGAGCCACGGGATACGCTCCGCGGGTCACGGGCCACGCGCGTTCGGCTGGTCGCTTAGCCTTGTAGGGTTAGCTCCGTTAGCGTAGCGTGAAACCTTCAAACGGCAAAAAATGACGAGAATTCCACGTACCGCTCATAAACTTGATATCCTCCGGTACCTCTTCCCGTGCCGCTTCCGTCGATGCCACAGTTTCGATGAATAAAAGCAGGTGTCCGGAAAATTGCCGAAAAATGCAGGAGCCCATGCGAAGTGCGTCAGCACTGCTTAGCCCCCTAGCGGGAGAACTATCCGAAGTTTGTGGAGATTATTTATTTTAGTTCGTTATGAGCGCGCTGAATAGCTCAGTATGACCTAGGATGCGAAGGACCGAAATGCCTTGTTGCTGTGCGGGTTGGTGCCGAGATCAGACGGAGGACGGCAAGAAGTTATTTTGCATCCCGCGCGGCAAACAAAACCTAACCAAAAGATAAATGTGGTCGCATAGAATTGGCCCGAAAGACTGAACCGTCGGTAACTGCACGACTGTACGAGGAAAGTAACGTAGAGCGATACGAAGGTGCGAGAGAAAGTATACACGTGTGTGTGCAGAGCTGCGACAGTATATTTCATTCACGCGCTTGAATGGTGACGGCCGAAGTTTGTGGAGATTATTGATTTTAGTGCATTATGAGCCCGTTAACTTAGCAAGTGCAGTATAACCTAGCATGCAAGTAAATAGTGGGGCAGAAGCGCATTAACTCGCTGACAAATATCCGCATTGCGTTACGTGCGCTAAAAAATAAATTTCAGCAGCGAATTTTACTTTTACACTTCCCTGTGTTTGTGCGCGCGTTAACTGCGCTTTACAATATGTCCAAAAAGTCATTTCCAACTCTGCATATCCTAATCGTATTTTGTGCATTACATATGTGAAGAAATATATTCCTAATTGCCTGCATTATTCTGCTTTTAAAAACAAATACTGCATAGCCACTGCTACTGGCCATCAAATAATAAAGTATAATACAATATATCAAAGTACATTACATACAACTGCGAGCTCGTTCCTTCCAAGTTTCCCTTACACTTGAAGATGTTTCAGTAATCGGCGCGATGCCATTTTACTGATGAAAAACACACAACTGCAAATTAACATAAGGAAAACGCCAGAAGCGATACACGGATTGCCAGCAAAACACAGTGCAGTAATAGCTAGGCCAATCCGCGTGCGTTTCGTATAAGGGCCCTCTAATAATTACGGAGCTTTAGCGGGGCACGGGGGCGAAAAGGCATAAACACAATAATGCGAGTCATGATTCAATTTTACGTGGCCACGTCGCACGGTTCATGAGAACAGTCAACCGCATTCACACACGCGCACACACTACGCTCGATGTTGGAGTGCCGCGAGATCAGATCGCGCTGGCAGCCCGAACACAATCGAGGCGATTCGCTGACACGATCCATACCGCCGCTTCAGAATGTCACGACTGTTGCACTGGCTCGTAGCACTGAGCCACAAAACAACAGTCGTCGTGTAATCGCTACACGACAGACACACTCAGCGGCAAGAAGACTGTTGGCGCACTCGTTTCCACACACACACAGGATATTGTTTAGTTGCCGTGAGGGTCGCACGTTTCAGCGACGTTATGTCGAAAGTTTTTCGGTCCAAGCTACTGTCAGCCTTCTTTTTACACGAATTCTTCGTTCAAAGTAACCACTATACGTATACGCAGCACGCTTACAAGCAAAAGAATTCACACAGCAAGCGGGATTAAACGCAAGCAATCGCCAAGGCTTGCGCGGTGATTGAGCGCAAACGGACGAAATGCAAACATACGGAATCGAGGCGATCAAGCCCTCATTCCGCTTTCTTGAGCGTTTTTTCTTTCAGCGCTCATTTGAAATTGAAGCACTAGATTTAGCAGTTCGAACTCTTCTTTCGTTTTTCACCACAGTCAGGCGCCAGTAGGTTTTAATTCCGCGCGTGTGCTATTTCACGAATGCCGCGGCGCCGCAGTTTAGCGTGGGCGCCGCCTGCTACAGGAACTTCCTAGGTGGCGCGCGCGGCAGATGCCGCTTAGAGTCACTGGAAAAAAATTTTTCCAGTGACTCTAATGCCGCTACCTTGAATATTAAGCAGGGACCTTACGTCGCATTGCTCGTGGAATATCTATTTTGTTTACCTTGGTGGCTACGTCAGACTTCGTTTCGTGAATTTCCCAAGTGCTAGTGCAACTACGGCAGTGTGTTTAAGCCATCTAGACCACATTCCGACCAGCATGGCGAAATTCAGAGCACGCAAAACAAGGAAGCGCAAGTCTGCTGGGAATCAACACACGCCGAAGAGGCTGTGGACACACGCCGAAGGGAAGTATGTGGACAAAGGAGGGCTTCCAAACGACGTGCTTAACAATGTGAAAAGAATGTACAATGATTTGTGTTCGGATGAATTTCTGATGAAGTGTCTGGATGGAAAGACACAAAATGCAAATGAATGCTTCAGCGGTCTCATATGGCAGCGGGCTCGGAGGTCTAGGTAACCTTGCCTACACTATTGTTTGCCTTGAATGATGCTGTGGCCCACTTTAATAATGGCAGTGTTAGCACCCTGGAAGTCCTCAGGAAGGCTGGCATCGAACCAGGGTACTACACGACAAAATCTTGCATCACCAGAGATCAACAGTGCATCCAGAATGCTCAGCGCAAGTCAACTGACGGAACAAAATAGGTCAGGAAGAAAAGACGAGCAGCTACACGAGCTAAAGGAGACTCTAATGCATTTCGCGAGGAACCGAGCTATGAACCTGGTGCATTTTAGTTCTCTATGTGGTGTTGTGCACATGTTTCGCTAGGTCTGAAAACTTTGTTTACGTTTTTCTCAAAACAAGATTTTTCTCTAGCTCATGTGACTGAAACTTCCATAACCTTTTCCTGGGTGTGTATATTGAACTGAAATTTTATATGCTCATTTCCAACATATATACCTGTGCAATGAACAAGAATAAAAGAAAATGATGCAATACTTCTGAATTCAGAGCCTCATTTTGCAAAGAGGTTTTGTAAAAATTAAATTTTTTTCATTTTTTGAACGTTACTTCATTAATATTTATTGTGTAATATTTATCCTGGTGTACTGCATAGCCTCAACATTCAGCTACACAAATGCCAAAGTATTACTCAATTAAACCTTTCATTAGTAAGTCATCACGGCTGGCGTGACTACCACTTATAGCCCATTTTTTGACAAAAATTTACGTGCCAAAAATAAACAATATTTTGCGCTCTAAACAGCTGGGTAACGTAAATAAACGATGCTTATTCTGAAGAAAAAGTTATATCGACCCTAGCTCCTTTTTAAAAAAAAACTTTTTTTAGTGACCTACCACCTTAAATAAGTTATCTTTGGCTATCGTCAGCTCCTGAATATTGTCACGTATATAGCAGACCGTAGCTGAGTTCCTGACAGAGGCAACGACGACTGAGAACACTCTAGAAATGCGCACTAGGCAATATAACCGCCAAGTGCTCACGCCGCAGGGCGCCATCCAAGCACTGGGCTCCGGTGATCTCCAAGAGACCATCAGGGCCATTGTGCGCGAAGAATTGCACAAGATGTTTTCTTCGTCGCAACCTCAGGTGTCCTAAGTCACTGATATCGTCAAGGACGAACTTCGACGGTCACTGGGCGTTACCGAAGTGCAGATCCAGTCGTCACTTCCTGTGCCGGAAGCGATGACCTACGCCCCCGTCGCCCGTCGTCAAGATCCCCCTCCGCGACCGCGCCAGGGCCCTGTAACGCCGCAATTCCGTCGTTCACCGCCGCCGCCGCCAGCACGCCGTTACAATCGGCCTGCAGGGGTACCGACCTGCAAAATTTTCCCAGCCCGCTGCGACGACTCGCTTTTTACAGACAACAATGTGCCGCGTTAACTGCCCATCGGCGCCGGCAGGTCTAGCTACGTTCGGTGGACCGTGTATTGTTGGTCGATTCGCTGTCGTCTTCACGGTTTGCTTGGAGCGGGGGAACTCCTGGAAGGGGATGTTTTGCGGTGCTTTCCCACGGGCCCCAGAGGTCGTCAAGGTCAATGGACAGACGCGGCGGCTACTGACAGCGGGGTCAGCTCTGGGATCAAGATGCGCCTGCTCGGGTCAAGACCCCTGTCTACAAGAACCCTCTCATCTCGGTGTGTTCAGTGTAACCAAATTGAAGAAGTGAGTGTGTGAACACTCCCCCTCAAAGGCGGGTCGACAACGATGACTTTGGACGCCCCCATTGGTCGAAGGTTGAACGGCAGTTTTCACTCACCTAGGTATCTAGGGAGGACATAGTGTTTTCAAGCAACCGTTGTCGGTTCTCCAGTGTGAATTCTCCTTCAGTCATGCTAGACTGATGAACTGCAACGTCCTTATGTAGATGCTGTAAGTAAACCTATATTCCTCGTTCTCGATGAGAAGCAGTCCTTCCCTTCAACAGCGTCCTCAGCGTGGATAACTTGGACAACAGCATGGGCCAGCTACCATCTATTTCGTGCCCGACCCCAACCCTTGCAACTGGCTGACAGCAGTGAGATGGACTTTTCGACGTGGTGCTGTGTCTGCGGTGAGTGCTTGGTTCTTGCTTTGACTCTCCAGGCTTCATTTTGTGGTTGTTTTGTTTAGAACAGTAGGGAAGCTGAATTGTTTATTGTTAGCTAGGTTGTGTTTACCTAGGTATGTTTAGCGAGCAGGACCAAGGCAGTAAAGCAGCAATCATGGAGATAAGGACACTGCTGAGAGACAAATTGTTGATTGTTGGTGAGGAACTTAGCCTAGAGGTACGCAAGAAAATGCTAAAATCGGAATTATTGCAGCTGATTTCCGAACAGGCCAGTGAGGAGGACATTGCAATTGGGTGTAAACTTCTTAGGAAAAGAGAGAAACGGGACAGAGAGAGAGAAGAACGGGACAGAGAGGAACGCGAGAAAGATCGCAAGAAAAATACAACTTGAGCTTGAAAGCAAGCGTTTGGAGTTGTCTCAAGGAAGTGAGGGGGCTCTGGGACGATCAAGTGAGGCAGAATCATGCCGCATGGACAAACTGTTCAAGCCATTTGAGGTTGGGAACGACATAGGATTATTCCTAGGAAATTTTGAAAAGATTTGCCAGAAGATGAACTTCGGTCCGAGTACATGGCCACAGCTGTTGCTGCCTATGTTGACGTGTGAGGCTGCGGAAGTAATCGCCAGACTCAGTGCGCAAGATGCATATGATTATGCGAAGGTTAAGGCTAGTCTTTTGAAGAATTAATTAAGTACTGCCTTTCAGCCGAAGCTTTTCCGCAAAGGTTTAGAAGCACGGGCAAGAATGGATAGCGAGGGGTATCCGGAGTCTGCATATGGCTTAAAGTCAAACCTAGTCGAGTGGTTGAAAAACGCGGAAGCGTACGAGAGCAGAGACATGATTATTGAATGCAGGTGTCTAGAGCAGTTTTACGGAAGCATCCCACAATCTGTGAAGCTGTGGGTGCAAGACAGAGGAAATATAAACACTGTGTAAAGGGCGGCTGAATTAGCCGAAGTGTACGCAACGCGTAGAAAGCTGAACGCCGAGGACGGAAATTGGGACGGTCGAAATGGACCGCGGAAACCATTTCCGTTCAAAATTGGTTCGCAGACTACGCGACCAGAGCCTGTAGACGTGGAGGAAAAGATCTCAGAAAAGAGCGAGGAGAAATGAAACGGGGAAACCGGGCAAAAAGAGCAGAAAAAGAATTCGAATTTTTTAGACCAAGGTTAAACGGCCGTTTTCCCTCACCTATGGATCTAGGGAGGACAGAGTGTTTTTAAGGAGCCGTTGCGCGGCTGCTGGGTGTGCATTCTCTTTCAGTCATGCTAGACTGATGAACTTTAACGTTCTCCACCCTTCGTGTAGATATTGTAAACAAATCCCATATTCCTCGTTCTCGATGAGAACAAGTCCTTCCCTTCAACAACGTCCTCAGCGTGGATGAGTTGGACGACGGCATGGGCCAGCTACCATCTATTTCATGCCCGGCCCCAACCCTTACACCAGCCTAGCCTGAGAAGAAAACTAATAATCGCAGTTCCAGAGGCAAGAACTGCCTTTACGTCGAACATTTCAAGGCCTTATTTTTCCCCTGTGAACGAAATTGAACTGTCCGTAGACGGTGTCACCGTACACGCACTTCTCGACACTGGAGCCGCCGTTTCTATTATTTGTGAGAAGCTTTGCCGCAAATTGAACAAAGTAATCACTCCACTTACCTATCTCTGCGCACAGCAACCTCGCATCACATTCAGCCTTCAGCATCGTGCACAGCCCGGAACACGCTGGTATCTGCGACAAAATGTCTTAAAAAATCGACATAAGAAGAAGCACTTTGTACACGTGACCTAAAAAAAGAAAAAGAAAACCTAAAAATGAATGCCGGCAAAGAACGCTTGCCGCGGTCAAGCCATGCTGTTGCCGTCGTGGGGAAGTCGCCGGCCCGTGTGTCTACCGAACGCGGTCACGATGATTGACCGGCGGTCATGACGCCGGAACGGTGTCGTCTGACGACCGACTGTCGGCAGTCATGGGAGTCGGCCAGATCTTCTGCCGAGCTCATTTTTTTTTTTTTGCTTGCGTGTTTACTTTCTTAGAGGCCTTCGAACCTGTGAACATTTACGGTGTATTTGCGTTTGTGACTACTCAAGTGCAGCAAGGATCTTGTAACTTCTAGTACATGCGAAATAAGTTTGGTTTTGTGCCGAATCTTTAATACCTTTACTGTGTGCGACCACTGAAGCAGGCCCGCAGAAAGTCTAGAGTAGCTTCCTTCATGGCTAAGACACCTGTGAACTTTCCAGCAAATATTGCATTCATGTGCCTGCGACTGCTTAAGTGAGCCAACCCGCAGTAGGTCTCCTACGAACTTGCTTTGTACCCCCCACCCATGCAGAAGGCTTTTAAAGTTCTTTTACTGGGCGAGGTGCATCTGGAAAATATTAGCTCATCTGAAATGGTCTCGTCACCACATGAAAACGTCAATGTTTGCTCTGGTGACCTTTACTAGAACTTGTTGTGGATGCATAGCGCATTCGCTCTATAAATGGATGATCATACAGCAGCTGTTTGTGTCTATATGACTACTGAACTATGTATCGTGTGGTGCCGCAGGCGAGACATGACCAGAGCCTCCAAGAGACGGGAGCGGAAAACGTCCCCGTTTATTCAACAGCCGTGTATATATACACACTAAGTGGGAGAGTGTGCGTTCCCTCACCACCATGTGTTATGTGCGATACAGATACGGTCACGTCACACGTGCCGTAGATGCGAAGCCAGCTCTGCGCGAGATACGATACATCCCCTTTTCTTTCAAAGGAGAGAAAAAACAACACAGAAAGGAACATTAGTAGAAACGAACATTTAGAACGCAATTTAGGTAACCTGCACAAAGCTTCGATTATAGGTAAGCCTCTGCGGGGGCCTTCGTTATCGGGTTGACCTTCTGAACGCAGGTTCTTGGGTCTGCTGCAAGCCTGGAGGAGCGTTTGATGAGGCAGTAATGCTGCCAGTTGTGGCCGGTGACTCTGCGGCGTCGTTGCTGCTGTATGCTGAAGATCTGTCGTCAGCTCCTTGGCGGAAGTCTTCCTCGGACTCACAAAGGCCTCTCTGTCGAAAAGCTTCTCTTGTAGGCAGCAGATGTCGCCGATTGCGTCGCAGGAATGTGCCGTCTTCAGTGAATACGTTATACGACCGGGGATATGTCGTAGCTTGAACGACTTGACCTTTGGTGGCCAACGCCCCCTTCTTTGATGCGTACCGTGTCTCGAGGGTTGAGCAGTGGTTGTCGGCTGGAATCGTCGGTCCGACGATGCTACTGTACGCTGCGACCTGGACATGGCCGGACGTCGGGCAGCGTTGTCCGTAGTCGTCTTCCTTGAAGTACTTCGCCAGGTGATGGTCTGGATTCCATTGGAGTAGATCTGTAGGCAAGAAGACCAAGCCAAAAATCTTTATTCATTTGAGTGTTTTTTCTTTAAAATCCTCTTAACTACGTGTACGCCTTTTTCCGCCAGACCGTTGGACTGGGGGTACCTAGGGCTGGAAGTGGTGTGGTTGAAGTCGTACCTTCGGGCAAATGCAGCAAAAGCGTGGCTAGAAAATTGTGGGTCATTATCCGAACAAACTTCAACTGCATGGTATGTTGTATCTAGCAAAAATCGCACTTGTTGCTTCAATGACTGTCTTCGCGGTAGAATCTTTTAGCAGCTCTACTTCAAGAATGTTTGATAATGCGTCGTAGGCGCACAGGTATGACCGTCCACCATGCTCAAAAATATCGATGCCGACACGACGCCGCGGTCTATCAGGTACTGGGCGTAACTTTAACGGCTCCTGGGGCTGTCTGTACGCGTACGTTTTGCATGCAGAACACGTCTATGCGAAAGCTTCTATGTCACGGTTGATTCCTGGCCAGAAGACGAGATGCCTGGCCCGTGAGTTGCATTTATTGATACCCAGATGGCCTTGATGAATGCGTTCCAAAGTTTATTTCCTTATGGTAGCCGGAATTACAACTTTGCATCCTTTTAAGAGGACTCCGTTCACGTGAGAAAGCTCTCCTTCAAAAGACTTCCAATGGCCTTGGAGTGCTTCTCCTGCCGCCAGGTCCCCAAGAGCTTCCTTTAATTCTTCATCCCGACTAGTTTCCGTAGCCACCCTCTTCCAGGTGTTATCGGTGACAAGTGAAGAGACAACACTTACTGCGTGCACTTCAGTGTCGTCGATGATGACGTCGTTTTTCGAGATGGGTCCGGTTGTTGCACGTGACAGCTTGTCGGCGAGAAGCAGTTGCTCTCCTGGTGTGAACTGAAGTATTACGTCATAGCGAAGAAGGCGCAGAAAAAGCCGCTGCAACCTCGGGGGCATGTCTCTAATGGCCTTCTGCGAGATGGCGATCAAGGGGTGGTGATCGGTTTGAAAAATAAACGACCGACCATAGACAAAATGGTTAAACTTCTCGCAGCCATATGCGACCGCCATCGCCTCCTTTTCAATTTGCGAGTAACGCTGTTCGCACTCTGCAAGTGCCCGCGAGGCATATGCGAATGGCTTCCATGTGTCCTGGTGGCACTGCAATAGCGCTGCGCCGATTCCGCTTCGCGATGCATCACATGAAACCTTTGTTGCTTTTGTTCGATCGAACACGGCTAGTAAAGGCTCTCTACTTAAACTTTCGCAAAGCTGCCGCCACTCTTCAGCGTGATTAGGCGCCCAGTCAAGCGCAGTATTCTGCTTTATAAGATTTCTGAGGAGCGTCGTCCTTTGGGCAGTGACGACATAAACTTGCTGAAATAAGCCAAGGTTCCTAGCATCCTCTGCACTGCGAGCTTGTCGGTCGGCGGTGGAATTTGTACCATTAATTTCGTCAGTCACGGGCTTGGTTTGATGCCTTCCTGATCAATGACGTCACCAAGAAACTCGATTTTGCCCACACCAATGCAACACTTGTTCGGATTAAATGCCAGTCCGCCGCGTTCTGCTGCTTGCAGTACCGACTGCAGGCGCCTGTCATGCTCCTGCCTCGACGACCCCCACACTAGTACATCATCAGCGTATACTCTGACCCCAGGAAGGCCTTCAACAATTTCATTTAGCGTTTTCTGAAATACCTCAGGCGCCGATGCTACACCAAATTGTAAGCGCAGAAATCTGTAGCGCCCGAATGGCGTTGCAAAGGTGCAAATTCGCGAGGTTTCGTTTTTCAACGGAATTTGGTGAAAACCAGAGTTCGCGTCAAGACGGGTGAAAACTAGCGCCCGCTAACTCTGCCTCTATGTCTTCCCTTCGCGGTATTGTGTAATGTTCTCTCTTGATGCATTGGTTAATCCTCCCGGGGTCGACACATACTCGAATTTTCCCGTATTTCTTTCTAACAATGACCAATGGGCTTATCCACTATGGGTTCGGTGACTTTGGTTATGATGCCTGCGCGCTCCATGCGTCCCAGTTCTCGCAATAGTTCCTGTAGAGCCAGCGGTACTTGTCGGGCTGCTTGGATGATTGGCGTGACGTCGTCACGTAGAACCATTCGATAGACCCTTTCCACGCACCCGGTTCCTGTGAACAAGTGGGGAGAGTTCATTGCGACTTCCTCAGAACTGTTTTGAGATGCTGTGTACATGCGTGACACAAGTCCAAGATTTTCGCTAGCCTGTAAGCCCAGGATGTCCTGATAGCCCTTGGACACCACGAAGAAGTCGAGGACGGCGCAACGGTCACCTAGTGCAAATTCTGTACGAATGACACCATGCTTGATAACTCCTCCGCCATACGAACGTAACGCCGCGCTGCTTGGTTTCAGGGGCGGCTTGGGGCGAATTTTACGGTAGCATACGAAAGGTAGTAGATTTGCTTGCACTCCTGCATTGGCCTTGAATGCAAGTGGTACGTTCTTGATTTGGGCGACAACTGTGCAGTCGTCTTGGCTTGCTGCGCAGCTTGACACGTCCAGAATGTCAAAGTTATCTTCACCGCCCTGAAGTTCGCCAATATCGGCAAATCGTATGCAGCAGATAGCAAAATGGTTAGGGCATTGACATTTGCTACATGTTTTCCCGAATGCAGGACACCTTCGTGGCGGGTGCATAAGTGTGCACTTAGGACACTTAGGACATAATGCCTGGGCAACTCACTTTGTTTACTTGTGTGTACCTTACGCATCGTGTCAATGTGGCTTTCCTCCCGTGCCCAAACTTTTTGCTGCGCTGCTGCCGTTTCAGCTGCTTTAGCAACCTGCTCAGCCTTCAGTAAATTCAGCGTAGTGTCCCGCAGCAACCTTTCCCGAAGTTTCTCGTTGTATAGTTCCATAAACAATTTGGTCCCTTATCATTGCGTCCATTTGGTAGCCAAAGTTGCATGCTCGTGCCTGGTTCTTTAAGTCCCCCAGAAAAGGTTCGAAAAGCTCACCAGGGGCCTGGACTCGCGTGCGGAAAACGTAGCACTCATGAACTTCGTTCTGCTGCGCCGCACAATATGCCTCGAAATTCGCAATGACAGTGGCGTAGTCATTCCTGCTGTCGTCTTTGCTCATGTTTGTTCGCGCGTATGGGCTTCTTCGAGCCAAACATCGTCGATAAATTCGAAGACTTCAGTATGAGGCCAACAAGGCATGGAGCCGCTGCCGTGCAAGCGATCAGCTTCTCCTGGCTAACGCGATCACATTAGTCATGACGATTAGTGCTCTAGCCATGCGTAGCGGCAAGATCGCCTGCTTATCTCTACGAAAATAAAGAGCTGCTTTTAAAAATGGAAGAATACACCGGTTGCTTTTATCTACAAGTTTGCTTAATATCGTGAGAACATGGTCACCACGGCGGGGACATTGTAAACAAGAGTATACGCATTCGACGGCCAAGCGAGTTGTAATAATTGTAAGAACGCACTACGCCGCGAGAAAGAGAAATTTTTTAAAGAAATAGAAGAATATGTTACTTGTTATTCACTAAAAATCCGTTTAGTCTCGTCAGAATGTGGAGACACTGGGATCGAGAGTACGCATTTGATGACCAAGTGAGTTACAAGAACGCACTAGGTCGCGAATGGCATTAAGCTTTAATGCCATTAAGCAAGTCCGTGTGGCACCCCGCGAATGACATTAAAGTTTAAGGCATTAGCCAGTTAATGTCATTTTCTGTGCCCGTGTGGCAGGGGTATTGACTAGCTTGAACAGCTGAACTGCAACACGAAACAAATGACGATAGAGAAGCGACGTTCTTGTTTGTCTCCCTTTGTCCCGTGTTTCAGTTCATCTTCTCATGCTCGTCCTAGTCATTCTTGTACTGTACGTGCTTCTCGCTGTCCGCAGGTTTTGTGCACAACGGCACGATGGTTTCAGTGGTTCTGGCACACGTTTTCGATAGTGGTGCTCGATGTTGTGGGGTAGTCACCATTCATGCATTGCTTTGGAGGTATTTTGTAATAAGGGCTGTCTGTAGAGCTACGTGATATCTTATACGCTTTGTTGCTCCTCTGTACGTTTACATGGCGCTTGTGTGTAGCGTGCAGTATTACGTCATTGTATCATTTGTAGGCACAAGCCATGTACTTTCACGTGTTCTTGAACAATCTTTTTGCACATTATATAAAGCTTTGCTGTGCTCTACTGCTTGCAAGAACAATTTTATTGCCAGTGGGACTATTTAAGCAGACGCCTTAGATCTGCCTCCATGATAAAGATGCTATAGGTGTGCATTTATACTATTCGATTGTAACCTAATCACTGAATTTAGAGAAGCTGAAAACCGGTTACTTTAGGCGTCTTAAGCTACTGTGTATGTCTTACACACGCATTTAAATATGTGCCTTAACTTGAAGCCCATGCTTGATTTGGTCGAGATAAAGCCCGAAGCTAACGCGCCCAAGGACAGACAGTGAGTGTCTTGGGCACGTTCGCACCTGTCGTTATAGTGACGGTCAAGCATGGGCTTCAAGTAACGGTAAATATCGAAATGCGGGGTAAGTAACAAGTGATGTGTTTGCATAGTTGTAAAGATTCTGTCCTCTTTTTCAGGTTTAGGATGCTCAAGCCAGCCAGCAAAAGAGTGATCTTCCAAGTACGGTTCGCCCTCCAGCCGCACACAGCATCATACCGTGTTCCTTTAGGAGTGCTGACAAATTTTCTTCCTCCTTTGAAACTGGTAGCGGCCTAACTTGTAGTCACGGTAATGACTACAAGGCTAAACCTCACTATCTTCAGCGCCCAAAAATAATGTTAACCTTGAAGTGGCACCTTAAGATGAGCTCTCGATGCAACATGTTTCCTTGGTAGTACTGCTGCGGGGGCCAATGCAATAACCACTGCTGCTATGTTGAGCCCAGTGTATGATTTGGTACTGCTACCAACCAGATAATGATACAGAAATGTAGATGTAGCAGCTCGTCTCCAGCATCAGCTGAATCAATGCTTTGGCCTTTCGTGGCACCTGATTGCATTTTAAGTAGTGCTGTATGTTTTCAAAAATGTGACAAATGGAATCCTGTTATGTGATGTCAGGCTGAGTGTACGGAAAGCAGTGAGACAGTTTAAAAGGAAAGGGCTGATCTGGTACTGCTACGAGTGGCTCAGCACTCTCAGCAGCATGATGTGGCCTGGTACCACTGCATTTGGCTGACTAGTGCATGCCAAGTGTGCTGTGGTACCAGGTAGCCACTAACTGCAATTACATTGACATTCCTTATGATCCATGAATCTACACACGAATTGGCTGCAGTCTCACTCGCATGGAAATGTGGTATAGTTATTCTACTCGAATAATTTATAGAGCATACAATCTTTGTACTTATAATGCATGCTTACTTATTCGAGGAAAATGACTTCCTCGTCGAGTGAGAACAATATGTTAAAACAATTTTTTTTATGCAGCAGCTGTGTTCCAAATTTTTCCCCTTTATGGAGAAGCTAATTTGGCACTCTTCTGCTTCCGGGGGTTGCCTGCTTCTTTTACAGAATTTATCATTGTGCTAACGTATTGGTGGTTTTCAGATTGTTTTTCCTATAGGATATATTGCTGTTTTGGGCCTTCAGCTGTTGCTCTCCTTTATGTTTCACTACATTGTTTCTATTTTTCTTTTGCTGAATACAAGGCTAGTCAAATAGTGCTTTGATGTTTCCATGTGTGAATTTTGTTTTTGTTCATGAGAAGTCTGATAATGTGCCATTTGTGTTTTATTTTACTGGAGAGAATGCAACTAACACTGTGATATGAGAAGTGTTTCTTGGCAAGCGTTGCTTTTCATGTCTCATTTTATTTATCCTTTAGTATGTTTATGCTTAGCTGTATGCATATGTGGTATTTTTGTATAGGTTTGTGCGTTAAGTGCTCATTGTGCCTGTCAGAAACCAAGAGATGAAATTATGTTGTATTTTTACTGTTCGCTTTATTTTCGTGAGACAGCTGCACTCTGCCATTGTATTTCACTGTAAATATTGTGCACATCATTACGTACTTGTCAAACGGTTGATACCAGTAAGAAGTTTCACAATAAAAATGCTGGTGGTGACAACGAAGTTTTTCTTCGCTTAGTAACAGTGGCACTTTGATTTGTTGTCCCAAACAGTCCAGGACTGTCTGAGAAGCTGCGTACGCCAATAATCATTGGCTGTAGTACCGTCTCAAGCAGTCTGCGACAACAAATTGAAGAGGCCCAGTGCATGCGTGCATGGCGAATAAAAGAAACAGACAAAAATAGTACAATGGATGTCCTATGGACGTAAGTGTGGTTAATATGGATATCCATCAGATGTTACATATATCCAGCGCTGACATCCCCACAACGTACTACTTACACGTTCCGGATGCATTTGCGATGATCCATAGTACATCCATGCAACGTTTTCTGGATAAATCTGGATATCTAATGGACATACTGAATCTCCAAGGTGTACCATATTATGCACATCTAATGGACGTATCTGGCTATCTGGGGAGTTACAGGGCGAGGCGGTATGTACCCAGCTGCTCCATCAAATGCTACAGGGTTTATTGACAGCTGGAGCCTTAAGCACAGTCACGTCGGGTCGAGCTCAGAGCAGCCAAGTGCAGACAAGCGGCAAGAGCGATGCTCGAGCTCTCTTCATTACACTACGAATTTCTTCTGCACCAGTAATGCTTACATTGCAGTGTTATCAGTACCTTGCAAATAATTTAGGGACACGCACTATGTCTCACGGAAGTTGAACAAATAAAATTACTTTATCTGTAGAAAACACGGTGACATGTAAGCAGAAACATTAATGTCGTGTTGCTTACTTCAGATGTTCGTCTTTTCCATCTTCTGTGCAAATATAAGTTCGGGCACTTGGTTTCTGCTGCCAAATGGTATGCGTTCCAAGAGACGATATTGTGTAGAGGAAACACCGGCGCTTTCTGTGTACATATTAATTGTAATATCACTTTTGTGTGCTACGAAGCAACACAACAAATAACCGAAATCACATGTTTCCCACCAACAGTATGCTAAAAGCACAGACACGCAATGAAAAAGGAGGTTCGGCAGTAGTGTGACACAGCCTCTCCTAATTTTCACGACCCATATAAGCCTGCAGCGTCTATAGGAAAATAAATCGTCATGCGAACATTTCTCAAATGCTTTCTGCTCTGCAAAATGCATACCCTAGGCATGTACAGTCGAACACCTTTACAATGAACAGCGAAATGGCCTGTATAACGAAGGGTTGATCTTGTCCTGACTGAATTCCTATGTTTCATATGTACTGTGAATGCCTTTACAACGAAAACCACCACAAGGAATCTTCTTACAACGAAGGAATATTGGTGTTCCCGATGGCTGATTTGTTTCTTTACAGTGAACATGTAGTGGGGGGGGGGGGGGGGGTGCACATAGCAGTGCCGCCACTGCTTTCCGCAGACGTCACCGAGGAGCGCTCTGCGCTAGCGCTAACGGCAACGCTAGCTATAGACGCAATTAACGAGCATGCCGATTTCAGAAGTAGTCCTGCTACACTGCTCCCGGCTGCTTTTCTCGCAAGTTTCTCGCATTACATCCTCAGCGTTGTGTAGCTTAGCTGAATAACCTTCGTTGAAGTGGTGCAAACCTTATCATTGAGCGAGGAGGAAAGGTCCGGCAACCGGCGCGCGGCGACCCTTTCTTCCTCTCTGACTTGTGCGAGCCGGCGTGGTCCTACGTGAATGTGTTGTCATCGAGTGCCGCGGGACAATTAACTTGGGAGATGTTTTAGCTCTCCCTACAAATAGGTACGTGTTGTCAGTTCATACAAGCGCTGTGTTCCAATACTCGCTGTAGACGGCTAAGTTAATATAGCAGCCATCTTAAGTCTCGTTCCAGTTCTTACGAAGGCGTCAAAGTAGGCAGCCTAGCGAAGACAGCATCGAAGTCAAGAACGATGCAGGCTACTTTCCTGTCCAAACAAGATGGCGCTGAGCAGGACGCTTGGAAACTCGACAGGAAGGAAGTCTGCGCACAAGAAAACGTGCTAAGGCATTCCTATGCCCTTAATGTAAGTCACATCTTGTTTTTCATAGGTTCGCAGGCACAAAGATTTAAAACACAGAAATAATGTGTGCTTTTCTCACCTTTTCTTGTAGCCGCGAGGTGGCGGCACGTCACAGAAGCGTCTTCCATACGTCTTGCAGACGGCTCGAAACGCGTTCCATTACTTGGCCTCGAAGCTGTCTCGGCTGTCTCATTAGCTGTCTACGCAGACTTTCCCCGATGCTGGCCAGAAGTGGAACACACCCAAGGTCGTCGGATAACCGCAGTGTAGGTTCTTGGCGCCGCAGTAACTACGGTATGCGGAAATTTCTCTTGACTGTGCAAACATGCGACGTGCATCATTAGTTGGGGTGTGTGTACGTGTTGTGAACTATTCTGACTGCATCGGTTTCCACTCGACGAAGAGCAGCGGCATCCGGATTGCTAGCATGAATGGAAAATCTTTTCACTATCTGATCGCTTGGCGTGGGAACAGAAACATAAGAGAGTTTGTGTACGGCCAGCCAAATGGAACCCCGAAACATCTATAAGCGCCAATCGTTGCAGAATACTTGCGTCAGCCACCGGGCATTATTAGACAGTTTAAGTTGGGCGTGCGCAACCACCAACGTACGCTTTTCCCGCTTCAGGCTTTTCCCGCTTCAGTTTTGGCGGCGGACCGGATGCGAACCGCAGCGATTTTGGCGTAGCCAACGAATGTTGTCCGGCAACAGAGTGTCTTCAGCCAAATCCAATCTAGTTTTCGGCTCAGCAAAAGCCAGTCAAGCAAGTCGTTTCATGTCCGCCGTTCCGCCTACACGTGCGTTCAGCAGATATATTTTTTTAAACACTGTGTCCTCTTGGAGTGACGAGGAGGTTTTTTCATTTTGTATGCCTCGTTGAGCAGTTCCCGGCTTTGTGGGACTCGAGCCGGAATGATAACAATGATAACACTCTGGCCGAGAGTGTAGCTGGTTGGTCTGCTCTGCCGTCTGCTACGGCGGTCCGCCGTGTGGATGTGCTCTGCGCCCACGGAGGAAGGAAACTAATGGCGTTTTTCACTGGTCGATTCGGAGCAGGATTTCTTGCTCTGCGGCAACGAATCCGAATTTCACTGGTCGATCTGGAGCGGGTTCGCGCGTTCCACTGGTCGTTTCGGATCAACTCGCTCCGCGCCGGATCGCTCTTACTTGCTCCGCCGCCGAGGCGCGGATTCGGGCGGAAATAGCTCGCGTCACTTCCGTCTTCAAGCGAAATCGGTACACGGTTGGTACGCACAACATTGTGTTGCTTCACAAAATGGCTGCGTTCGGTGCTGCTGCAGCGCTCGCGTTTAGCGATGAGAGCTCGGACGACAGCGATTACGAAGTGACGCAGGTGCTGCACGAAGACTTCTATACACGTTGTTCATGCACAATCCTTGCGGGCGCGACATGGAAATGACGGACTATGCGACTGCCACGATCAAATTACACACGGGGGACGGCGAGTTTGGTTGCCGTGGAAACGTACAGAACGGAAGTAGGGCATGGTTTTCGGAACCGGTTCGTGCGACGTGTACGCAGACTTCCTGTGTGATCCGCCGCGGAGCGTTTTTGCGCTCCGCTGGCCGATTCGGATTTGTGAAACCCGAGCGCTCGCTCGAGGATTTCGGCGGCCGCTCCAGATCGACCAGTGAAAAACGCCATAAGGAGAGGCCCTGACGTCACTCTTTGTGAAGCTAAAGTGAAGCCGGAAGTTGGCGTTGTTCATGGCGTTGCTCCGCCTATCGGGCCAGCTCTCCTCTCTTGTTTACATTTCTCGCGAAACCACGCCGCGCTGCGCGCAACCGTGCTGCTCGGAAGCAATCGTTAGCACGTTAGCATGATTCCGCGAAAGAGGGCAAAATTTCCCGCGGATATTCCTTCGTCCGTAGCCATTGCCGTGGCGCGGTACATTGCGTACAGCGTTGCATGCGCGTTCATTTCACGAACTTTAGTTCCTCCTGTCCCACCTGGCCACAGCAACATCCGGGAGAGCACGGTCCAGATAACGCAGCGCAACAAAACACGGAGACCAACGCAAACCTGCCCGCACGGCGCCTTTGCCACGGTACGAAACCTACGGAGCAACACGTGTGAGCGCACATAACCAAAACAAAGCCGCCATTGTGGCCCGAAAGGCGTGGCCGAAAGAAATAAAAAATCAGCAAAAAAGAGGAGAACGTACTACGTCACTTCCTCCACACTTTTCTCCTACACTCTTAGGCAAAGTTACACCTTTTGGCTTGCCCCTTCTGCCACACAACAATAATCGTTATCTGCCTTGATGCGTTTCCTTTCTTTAACGCTGCGAGCCCGGTACTTTCCAGTAACGAACGGCACGCGCGTTATCACCATAGAACAGTTTACACCCTTTGGAGTGCCCCTTCTGATGCTTCTTCGGGTGAGCTCTCATGGGCCTTGTTGCTGCTAGTTGGATTAGCGATGACCACACAGTGAATGTGCTTGCACACTGTAAAGTGTATAAGATGGTCATAGCAAGTGCACATGTAAGTATGCACACACACTGCGCATTCCTTGCACCTCAAAGGACAGCAAGCACCATCTCCCACTTTTGACACTTTATATGAGAGCCCTTTAATAGACTGAGATGGCACAGTCCATATGCCATCTTCATTTAATTTGGCACAAGCTGCCATTTCACTGCCAGACCTGTGGTTCTTCTGAATTCTGCTCAGCTTCTTACCCTTTGCCTCTTTCATCATCTGGATAGCACTTTTCATTAAAAAATGATTTGTCAAGTCCATGAGGGCAGAAATTAGTTTGTCACCATGCTTATTCTGTTTTCTCTCCAGCATAGTATGCTTTAACGTCCTGTGCTTGCTCTCAAGGTGCATGTTAGTGTTGACAGCTGCTCTAATCCTAAAGCAATAGGCCCACTCTTGCGGCCTAACTGCATAGTGGTCATTGAAGTACTTCAGGAAGTCCCTCAGTTTTTCTTCCTCACTAGAAAGGAATTGCTTAAAATAATCTTCAAATGCCTTTTCCGCGAGGAACTCTAAGAGTAGCTGTTACAATAAGACAAAGACAAACTGAGAGCACGTGGGGCAAGCTACGCCCCAGAACAGTGTGAATCCCTTCTCTCAGTTTCTTCTTGAAAAGCTCCTTCTTTTCAAGAAAAGCTTGATTTTTTACTGTAGATAGGGACTTGGCGAGGGAGTGTTCCATCGTCACGCAGTTATGATATGGCTTGGGCATGCGCCTGGTTCGAAGAGGCAGCATTATGTGTGATTTCAATAAACCAGTTGCTAGTCTGCGTTCGTCCTGTCTTCTTCTACGTTGGTGTCTTTTCCCAAGTGTAGTTTAAGTTCACAAAAAGATGTCTTACCAAGTAGCCTCCTAACACACTCTTCTTAAAGAAAAAAGGATTGCGCGTGCGTCAAATTTCGCTCTACTTTATGAAATCTACAACCAGAGTCCTTCAATTGAAGGACTGTGGTACTACTAAAGAATTTTCCCAGAGTACGCCGGGAGACCAAGCCGCTGACAGCCGCAATTGCAAGTGTGGTCCTGGACCTACGTCGGCCTGCATTCGGACCTATTGCGGCCTGCATTGAGGCGAAGACTACACTACGCACGCAAGTAGCGCAGAGCAACGTCAGAACGCAGAGCAAATCCCTCTTCTCGTTTAAGTAAAAAAAAAAAGGGGGGGGGGGGTGCGCGAGCGTCACATTTCGCTCTATTCTATGAAATGTACTACTAAAGAGTTTGCCCACAATACGCTGGGAAACCATCCCGGCGACATCCGCAAATTCATGTAGTCCCGGTTCTGCGTCTCTGCCGCATTGCAACGTGCACTGAGGCGAAGACTAGGCCACGCACGCATGTGGCACAGAGCAACGTCAGAACGCAGAACAGCTTACTCCTGTCGCTTAAAAAAAATAAGAAGATGTACAAACGTCAAATTTCACTCCACTTGCTGTGCAGGAAAGCAGACAATGCCAAACGTATGTCATGTAGCGCATCGCTGGGAGCGCGCACACATGACTATACTATATATGGATAAACAAAGAAGTTATATTTAACGAGGATATAAACTTCAAGATACCCCAAGGAAATAAATTAGGCACCTGCGCAAAAGCTGCTCTTCGCGAAACAGATGGAGAAAGAGAAAACAAAGGCCCGCAAAGCATAAACAACTGCCTTTTTGGAGGCACACTGCGCAACAAGAAATTTAGAAAAGTCCGAGATATAATATTGCGCTTAAACGTCATTTGCTCACGATGACTGAGAATAAACTTAATAAAACTGTTCTTCACCCTTATTGTTCCGGAACACCAGGTGCACGTAGTCAGCCTCGAAGTTGTGCGCAGCGATCTGGTGCACCGAATACTTCTCCATTGTAGACAGGGAAGTGCCACATACGTCGCATTTCATCAATTTCTTGACATCCACGGCCATTTTGTGAACGTTCCTGATGTGTTGCAGCATGTTCTTCCTCTGTAGGAATAGTTTGCTGCAAAATTCGCAGCGACGATCGTCATCGCCGATGGCAGCCCGATCACAGACGTGCGCCATTCCGAAGCGGAGTAGGCGGCGTTTGGAAGCACGTGGTTTCTGTGTCATTGCACGCACTAGGGTTGTTGTATAATCCGGCAGCAATACAGGGGAGAAACCTCCCCAATCACGTGACACACTAGGTATTCAGTGGCCCCATTGGGACAGTTGGAAACCAACTTAGGGAACCAACATCCGGGAACGCAGGGTCACGTGGATGCTGCCTTCTATTGTTCACCGGCCTCAGCCGGCCTGCGGGGAGACGCATGTGCAAAACGGGGCCAACAGCGCCATTTTGTTTACGTCACGCATCGAAGAAAATGGCGGAATGTCCAGAATAGCGCCCTAGGTCCGTCGTGTGGATCGGCCTTAAAGAACGGCGACAACGGCGAACACAGTCAGCGATCGTCAAAATCTGATCAGCGGGTCAAGCGCGTCGGCTTTTATAGATCAGTCGTCGAACGTTCCAGAGTAACCGCTAGGAGCCGCGTGCCTTCCGCAAAGTTCTACACCATTCGCGTCGCGCATGCATGCAATCAGATTACACAAGATTCAGCGACAACAGACAGCAGATAGAAGCATCGATAACATTCTAGAAACTTCCGATACATGTAGACGCGTTCTGCGCTGAGCGATGACGTTTCTTATGCCATCTTCGGCTGGTCGCCTCTGAGCGCTCTGGAGCGCTCTCGCGAGCGGCGTTGTCTTCGGCTGGTTGAAAGAGGGCGCGCGCCCTGCGTTCGGCTGGTTCTTCTCGATTGCTCTCCTCCATCTTCGAGCGCTCTGAGGCGCTCCGAACCCTGTCGTTGGAGCAGTCGTCGAGATTGAAACTAGAGTCACTGGAAAAAATTTCAGAGTACCGCATTCGTTTTCCCCGCGCCGCCGGCGCGTTCATTGGCCCAACCGTGCCACGTGACCTCTGGGGCGCCATACACCTTCCAAGCGCCGGGCGGGCCCGCTGAGTTGGAGCGCAGGCAGCGCAGGTTCCCTACGTTTTTTTGTGTTCCGATTGTCGCGCTCGCATTTGGTTGCAAGGAAACCGTGCCTGGCTGCTTGCGCCTTCGGATGCAGCAACCGAACTGAGTCTGGAAAGACTTTTTTATCTAGATTCCGGCCGGGAAAAATGACCGAGAGCGTCGTTCTGCGTGGTTACACAGAACCGGCCGGGAGAATTTCAAGCCTACAACAAACACCCGCGTGTGCGAGGTATAAGTATACCTTGCTTGTGCTTTTCGGCACTGTTTTAGAAGGTACTTAAGCGAAGTGCACGCGGTGTTAGCGATGCTACGAAAATAGGAGTTCATTGTAGGGATCGTTCGCGTATTGCACGCTTGACGCGGGTACACGTGTACGCGTTTGTTGCTCAACACACGCGGTTATTCTGTGCTCGTGGCACGCGAAAGCACACTTGTCGCGCGAAAATGCCACGTCCTCACGTGCACCAGGTACTCGCATGATTTCTCCGCGCGCTCTCGCCTCGAGTCACTCGACCCATATCGCACTTGTTTTTCGCAGATCGTGACGATCGCAGTGAATAAAAACCTAGTCAATACGAGGCCCATGATACTTCCTTTTTTCCACTTATCCTTTGCTCATTTGTACATACGCATTTCGAGCTTGAGACCAATGGCCAGGTGGTATTCACAACACATGCTTCAAATTTTGAGCTTGTAAGCCGAGCACATGCAATAACTCAAGTCAGCATACATATTATCTTTTATGTAGAAATGCAAACGGTACATGCCCAAATATTGTTGTGCTTGATGCATAACAAGAAATACAAAACAACAGAACACCCAGTAGCTTTAGTTTCACTCTGTCACTATGCATGTTACATAAACCGCTCTGAAAGCACAAGAATTTTATACATCGCCTATGTAATTTAGAAAAAAAAAGTGCTGCGTCACCAGCCGGCGTTCCTGCTTTTTTTTTACACAGGCAGCATATCTTGGCAGTCTAAGAAAACAGTCATAAATAAGTTAAGAGTAGCCGCTCATGGACGCACTAGACAGCCGCGTTCATAAATTGCAATGTAGCAAACTCTCGCGCATTATCAGTGTACAGAAGTACATACGTTGCTGTAATAACGCAAATGGCTCATATTGGCCTTCCACAAGATTTAGTGCGCAAAATGGTAATCGAAGTTGGTTTTTACGCCTGCTGCGCACAGATCGTCTTATGATAACGGCCAAACACCGGTGCGCACACGGCAGTCGCAGTGTGTCGTGCGTATACGGCGGACGAAGTCGCCGGGCAGAGTCGAGAACGCGCGGTATCCGATTACAAACTAAATAAATGTATCCGATTTAGCTTGTGAAATTATACAATGAACGCACGTGCCGATGACACTGTCAGGTGTTAGTTTCGTCCTGCTTGGAAACATTCAATAGAAGCCGACGGCGGTCCACGATGTTCATGCCCAAAAGCACAAGCTTGCCTCATTCCGGCTCGAAGTGACGAAATGTTTCCTACGTAGCTCGCTCCGCGGAAGGGAAAAAAAAAACGCGTGCATAAGCTCCCGATAGCAGCGCTAAGCTGCTGCCCACAATCATAGCACAGTTCCAGCAGTAAACACGATCGGAGTGCAAAACAACCGCCGGCTGCATTACTTCGCACAAAATAACGTTTTCTTTTTGTTCTTAGCAACCATTATCTCCGGGCACAAAGTATTTGTACCTCATTAAACACTCAACCCGATGTGTCACTGAATATCAAGCTCTTCCAACACGGCGGCCTCCACGCGACGTAGTCGGCTTGGAAGGTATATGGCGGTGGCCGCTCAGTGTTGCCAGTCAAATCCCGACCTTTGCGGTACTCTGAAATTTTTTCCAGTGACTCTAATTGAAACGTCATCGCAGCGCCGCGTCGCTACTGTTGGCGACGGCCAACCGTAACCTAGGCAACCTAGGCCACTGCACGCTGGCGTCTCGACGAACGCTCGTGCCGCCGGCGCGTTCGCCGGTTTTCTCGGCAGCGCCGGGAGCTTTTGATAGGCGAAACGTTGGACGTTGGCAGTAGTCACGTGGTTTCACATCTGCCATTTCCTCCTCCGAGAGCGAGTCACACGTTCGGCTTGCGCGCTTGTCCTCTACCTCTGAGCTTGGGGAACGCCGGATCTGCCCAACTCTGCTTCGAGGGATGGAGGCGACCAGTCGAAGATACCATCAGACGGTAAAAGCGCTCACCCGTAAAAGATAAACGAGTTCACCTGTCAATTCCCCCCTCTCAAAAGGCATCGTACCGATGCTACAAGCATAACAGGAGAGTGAAACACAAAAGGTCACTTGTAAAACAAAAAAGAACAAAGCCCAAGGTGACACAATTCAAAAAAGTGCAAAGTTCAGCTATGCTACGTCCCCAAAGTTCATTAGCGCTGGTGGAACGGCTTAAGTCGCACAACATGAACTACTGCAGTTCGTGAGCGGCGCTGCTGTGATAGCGAAATGCCGTCTGGCACGACCTCACAGTCGAGTGCGCCAATGCGTCGGATGATCTTGTATGGTCCGAAATAGCGGCGTAAAAGCTTCTCGCTCAGTCCTCGTCGGCGTATATATGGGTCCAAACACGGTCGCTGGGCTGGTACTCGACGTAGCGTCGTCGAAGGTAGTAGTGTCGGCTGTCGGTCCTCTGTTGGTTCTTGATCCGCAGGCGGGCGAGCTGTCGGGCTTCTTCGGCGCTCTGGAGATAGGTGGCGACGTCAAGACTCTCTTCGTCGCAGATGTGCGGCAGCATGGCGTCGAGACTAGTCGTCGGACTCCTGCCGTCAACCAGCTTGAACGGCGTGATCTGTGTTGTTTCTTACACCGCCGTGTTTACAAAGGTTAAGTACGGCAGGACCGCGTCCCACGTCTTGTGCTCTACGTCGACGTACATTGCTAGCATGTCGGCGAGGGTTTTGTTCAGGCGCTCCGTGAGACCATTCGTCTGCGGGTGGTAGGCAGTTGTCCTCCTGTGGCCTGTCTGGCTGTATTGCAGAATGGCTTGGGTGAGCTCTGCTGTAAAGGCCGTTCCTCTGTCGGTGATAAGGACTTCTGGGGCACCATGTCGCAGCAGGATGTTCTTGACGAAAAATTTCGCCACTTCGGCTGCGCTTCCTCTCGGTAGAGCTTTAGTTTCAGCGAAGCGGGTGATATAGTCCGTCGCCACAACGATCCACTTATTTCCGGATGTTGACGTCGGCAACGTTCCCAACAAATCCATCCAGATCTGCTGAAATGGTCGGCAAGGAGGCTCGATCGGCTGTAGTAATCCTGCTGGCCTTGTCGGTGGTGTCTTGCGTCGCTGACAGTCTCGGCATGTCTTGACGTAACGGGTGACCTCGGCGGTCAGACGCGGCCAGTAATACCTTTCCTGTATCCTCGACAGCGTCCGGGAGAATCTGAGGTGCCCAGCGGCTGGATCGCCATGTAGGGCGTGGAGTATTTTTGGACGCAGCACTGACGGAACAACAATAAGGTAGTTGGCGCGGACTGGTGAGAAGTTCTTCACGAGCAGGTTGTTTTGTAGCGTGAACGAAGACAATCCGCGCTTAAATGCCCTAGGGACAACGTCGGTGTTCCCTTCCAAATACTCGGCGAGGCCTTTTAGCTCCGGATCTGCTCGTTGCTGTTTAGTGAAATCTTCCGCGCTTATTATTCCAAGGAAGGCGTCGCCGTCCTCGTCGTCTTGCGGCGGGGGATCGATGGGGGCGCGTGATAGGCAGTTGGCGTCAGAGTGTTTTCGTCCGGACTTGTAGATTACCGTGACGTCACATTCTTGCAGTCTGAGGCTCCATCGCGCCAGCCGTCCTGAAGGGTCCTTTAAGATAGCTAGCCAGCACAACGCGTGATGGTCGCTGACCACTTTGAATGGCCTGCCATATAGGTAAGGGCGGAATTTTGCTGTAGCCCAAATGATGGCGAGGCATTCCTTTTCAGTCGTAGAATAATTGCTTTCCGCTTTTGACAGCGACCGGCTAGCATAAGATATCACCCGTTCAAGTCCGTTTTTCCTCTGGACTAGGACGGCACCGAGGCCTAGGCTACTGGCGTCAGTGTGGATTTCGGTGTCGGCGTCCTCGTCGAAGTGTGCAAGTACCGGCGGCGAATACATGCGTCGTTTGAGTTCTTGAAATGCGTCGGCCTGCGGCGTTTCCCACTTGAACACGACTTCACATTTGGTTAGATGTGTTAGCGGCTCCGCGATTCATGAAAAGTCCTTGACAAAGCGCCTATATATTAGGCACACATGCCAAGTAAGCTACGCACTGCCTTCTTTTCGATGGGCTGCGGGAACTTTGCGATGGCAGATGCCTTCTGCGGGTCGGGGCTGACTCCAGATTTGCTGATGACGTGGCCTAGAAACAGAAGCTCATCGTAAGCGAAGCGGCACTTTTCCGGCTTCAGAGTAAGCCCTGATGACTTGATGGCCTCTATAGTATTGTCGCAAGCCGCCTAAGGTGATCATCTAAATTTCCGGCGAAGACGCGACGACGTCATCCAAGTAAACAAGACAGGTCTGCCACTTCAATCCTGCTAAAACCGTGTCCATCACGCGCCGGAACGTTGCAGGCGCCGAGCATAGTCCAAATGACATAACCTTGAACTCGTAGAGGTCGTCTGGCGTGATGAAGGCGGTCTTTTCGCGATCCCTTTCATCGACTTCTATTTGCCAGTAGCCAGACTTGAGGTCCATCGACGAGAAGTATTTAGCGTTGCAGAACCGATCCAATGCGTCGTCTATCCGTGGGAGGGGGTATACGTCCTTCTTCGTGATCTTGTTCAGTCGACGATAACCGACGCAGAAACGTAGGGCTTCCGTCCTTTTTCTTCACTAAGACAACAGGAAACGCCCACGGGCTTTTCGACGGCTGGATGATGTCGTCGCGCAGCATTTCGTCGACTTGTTCTCTTATAGCTTCGCGTTCTCGCGGCGAAACTCGGTAAGGGCTTTGGCGGAGTGGTCGAGCGTACTCCTCGGTGATTATGCGATGCTTGGCGACTGGTGTTTGTCGAATCCTCGATGTCGTCGAAAAGCAGCTTTTGTATCGTCGGAGCAGACTTCTGAGCTGCTGTTGCTTAATCACTGGGAGACTTGGATTAATGTCGTAGTCTGGTTCGGGAACCATGGTCGTCGGGGTAGATGCGGCGGAATCCGAGAGGACAAACGCATTACTTGTTTCCAGAATTTCCTCGATGTACGCGATCGTCGTGCCCTTGTTGAGGTGCTTGAACTCCTGGCTGAAGTTTGTCAGCAACACTTCAGTTTTCCCTCCATGCAGTCGAGCGATCCCTCTTGCGACGCAAATTTCACGGTCTAGCAGTAGACGTTGGTCGCCTTCGATGACGCCTTCTACGTCAGCGGGTATTTCGGTGCCGACCGAAATAACAATGCTGGAGCGGGGCGGGATGCTCACTTGGTCTTCGAGCACATTCAAGGCGTGGTGACTACGAGGGCTCTCCGGCGGTATCGCTTTATCTTCCGACAGCGTTATTGACTTCGACTTCAGGTTGATGATTGCGCCGTGTTGGTCCAGGAAGTCCATGCCGAGAATGACGTCTCGTGAACACCGTTGCAGGATAACGAAGGTGGCAGGGTAAGTCCGGTCACGAATGGTAATTCTTGCCGTGCAGATTCCAGTCGGCGTAATGAGGTGCCCTCCAGCGGTCCGAATTTGGGGGCCTTCCCATGCAGTCTTAACCTTCTTCATCTGGACGGCGATGTGTCCACTCATGACTGAGAAATCGGCGCCTGTGTCGATTAAGGCGGTGACTGCGTGGCCGTCTAGAAGCACGTCGAGGTCGGTGGTTCTTTGTCTTGCGTTGCAGTTGGGTCTTGGCGTCGGATCACGGCTGCGTCGTGTTGAATTGAAGCTAGTACGTCGCGTCGTGAAGTCGTCTTTCGTCGGTGCAGTCTTGGCTTCCCGACTTCCTCGGGACGGCGGCGTGTCGTTATTATGTCGTCGAGATGGTTTCTTCGGCGTCTTCGTCGGCGGCGGAGGATCTTCGTCAGTTCGACGAACAGCAACCGCACCTCCATCGGTTGCTGCTTTTAGTTTTCCGGATATGGGCTCGCAGACCGGCCCCGGGCTGGGCCAGTGTATGGTCGGCGCTGCGGCGACAGGTAACGGCCTGGTGACGGCGAACGGGACGGTCGTCGAGGGCTCCACTGAGTGGCGGCGAGGTAGTCGGCGATATCGCGAGGTCGTTCGCCAATCTGTGGTCGCGGCGCGTTCACGGCGAACCCTCGGAGTCCCATCTCCCGGTATGGGCATCGTCGGTAGACGTGACCTGCCTCTCCGCAGTGGTAGCAGAGCGGGCGGTGGTCAGGAGCGCGCCAAACGTCAGTCTTCCTCGGGTAGCTGCGCTGGGCGACGGGTGGGCGTGCTGGCGGCGGCGGTGGTGGTCGACGGAATTGCGGCGTTACGAGGCCCTGGCGCGGTAGTGGAAAGGGACCTTGACGGCGGGCGACGGCGGCGTAGCTCATCGCTTGCGGCTGAGGCTGCGGTGGTTCTGGTTGCACCTCAGGAACTCCAAGCGATAGGTGCACCTCTTCTTTTACGATGTCGGCGATCGAAGCCACTTGAGGCTGCGACGAAGGCAAGACCTTGCGCAGTTCTTCGCGCACAATGGCCCTGATGGTCTCGCGCAGATCGTCCGTGGCCAGTGATTGAATTCCTGCGTAGGGGGTAGAGCTTGTACGGCGGTTGAATTGCCGGTTCCGCATTTCGAGTGTCTTCTCGATGTTCGTCGCCTCACGAAGAAACTCTTCGACGGTCTTCGGTGGGCTTCTTACCATCCCGGCGAAAAGTTCCTCCTTCACACCACGCATCAGTAGACGTACTTTCTTCTCCTCGGACATTTCTGGGTCGGCGTGGCGGAACAGACGGCTCATTTCCTCAGTGAAAATCGCGATCGTCTCATTCGGCAGCTGCGCTCTTGTCTCCAGTAGAGCTTGGGCTCGCTCTTTTCGCACGACGCTTTGAAATGTTTGCAGGAAGCCGCATCGGAAGAGGTCCCACGTCGTCAAGGTGGCTTCTCGATTCTCGAACCACGTCTTGGCGGCGTCCTCCAATGCGAAATAGACATGTCGTAGCTAGTCGTCGCTTGCCCAGTTGTTAAACGTAGCGACCCTCTCATACGTTTCCAGCCAGGTTTCCGGGTCCTCAAATGTGGAACCGCGGAACGTTGGTGGTTCCCTGGGCTGCTGCAGCACGATGGGGGACGCTGGGGCTGCCATTGCGGTTGCCTTGGCCACAATCTTCTTGGTCTTCTCACGTAGAAGTCCGTGCTCCGGGGGCAGCTGTTGAAGACGGCGGCTTGCTCGGTGGTCCGGGACTACGTTGGTGTTCTGTTTGTGGTCTGGGCTGGGATCACGGCTTGTCGGGGGCGTCCTGTACATGGACGAAAAGCACCTCCACCAGATGTCACGTGGTAGTGATGGTGAAGAAAGAAGCAATACAGTGGAATACAAAACTAGCTTTTATTGGGCGAACCTGTGCCCACAAAAACAGGCTACACTTATAGCACAACGATAGCGGCGAACACGGTCGGCGATCGTCGGAAAACTGCTCATCGGGTCAAGCGCGTCGGCTTTTATAGAGCAGTCGTCGAATGTTCCAGACTAATCGTTTGGACCCGCGTGCTTTCCACAAAGTTCTACACCATTCGCGCTACGCGATGAAATCAGATAAGACAAGGTTCGGCGACAACAGACAGCCGGGTAGAAGCATCGATAACTTTCCAGAAACGTCGGATACATGCAGGCGCGTCCCGCGCTGTGCGATTGCATTTGTTAAGCGGCGAAACGTGGTCGCCCGATAAAGATAAGTACACGTATCAATATCGTAGAAGAGATTTTCCAAGTCTCTCGACGCTCGCTTGAGCGTTTGAGCGTTCGCTGTATAAATTTCCCTGGGCATTCCCCGCCGGGCTACGCACCTCTTGAAAGACATGAGGAAAGATTGTGTTTTGAAGTCCTTGACGAGCTCCACATGCACAGTTTGGGTGTCTGTGTATTTTCTTTTGAGATTGGTTGCCACCGTATTTAAGCAGTGAAAATTGCCTCAATAAAACCACTTGTAAGCCAACTCTGTGTATGTGCACTCGTCTCGTCCTTGTCTTTTTACTGTTAAAAAGGAAAGTCACACCAACTTGCCCATGCTTCAACAATGCCCAGCAATAAAGGCTCGGGGGTTATTCCTGCCACGGTAACTATATCGTGATCTGAGCACACACTTCCGGGACTCGTGTTGATCACTAACAGAGAGGCTAGGGAACAACTAATTGGGGAACTAGTCTCTAAAGCGCAGCTGGAACCTGAACAAACGACGGAGTTGCAGGAAATCCTGCAAGAATTTCAGGATATATTTCGAGATTACACAGGTTGTTTCCGCGACTCAGAGCAATTTGTAAGGACTTGCGACACATGTCAGCGCGTGGGGAAGTTGGGTGAAAGAGCAAGAGCGCCGATGAAGCTATTGCCGATCATCACTGAGCTGAGCCCTTTCGCCGATTCGTGGTGGACACAGTAGGCCTACTTCAAGTAACAGCCTCAGTATACCGTCACATTTTGACAGCGATTTACCCCGCTACTAAGTTCCCCGAAGCGGTCCCACTTAAAGAGCTTAGTTCGGTGGAAACATTTAATGCGCTCCTCTCGATATTCGCGCGAGTTGATTTTCCGGCAGAAGTAAAGTCCGTCAAAGTGCCAAAATGCCAAATGGTGCAAGCGGAAGTGACCTATCTCGGTCACATAAGCGGGCAGCACCATCGCCTTCCCTCTGAGCTAAAGGTGTCCGGGATAAGAGATTAAGAGATAAGGATAAGAGATTTCCCGCAGCCTTGCACAAAAGCCGATATCCGATCTTTCTTAAGGGTCGCCGGAAACTATCAGCAGTACATCCCTAGGTATTCTGAACTATATAGCGCGCTAAACGATTCTCTTCGAAAAATTTAGCCACAGAGTGTGCTCTGGGACGGAAAAAAAAAAAAAAGAATCCACTTTCAACGCCCTGATGAGCGCGCTGACGAGTCAGCCCACGCTAAGATCGCCGGACTACACGAGGGAATTTGTAGTTGAATGCGATGCGAGTGAACGAGGCATGGGCGTCGTACTGTGCCAAAGGGGAGGGCGCGAGGAGGCATTTACTGCTGCATATGAACACTAAATGTGCAGCATAAATATCAAGAGCAGACAATATGTGCTGTAAAATTAGCACAACGTTTCTTTTTCCCTACACTACGTGCCTCTCGCCAACGTGTCATCAAAACAATGGGGCATTGCAGCTAGAGCTCATCTTGCTGACAGTAAATGTTTGCCGAGCACGTTTTGTTTCTTTTTTTAAATCTACCTGAAATCATCGAACGCAGACAACATACGTATGGTATAAAACATGTCAAGCTGCACTGTACGCAACTACAAGTACGTCGGCAGCCCAGCATAAATATTGTTGTCTGAAGTATCGGTCTCCCTGCTGTACTGGCACGCCAAACACAACGAGAAAGCTTCGCTTGATTTTAGCTTTCATTTCCATTAAATAGATGGTTATCTGTGTTTCTGTAGGTTGTAAACTTAGTGACCCACAGAATTCTGTTCACCTGGCCTGTACGACAACTGTGAGCATGTACTGCTTCAATTACCATTAACAATAAACAATGTAAGCTTACTCCTTTCAAGTGCTTTTCTTTTTGCCAGTTGAGGCCTCTCATGCAGTCACCTGGCGACATAATAAGGATATCTGCAGTCATTTTAGAGTACTGTACACACAAATATCGCCCCGAAAGTGGTAACAAAACGCCCAAAACCAGTGACCGAGCAGTGTGCCGAGCCCCACCAGCCGCTACCGCAGTGGCCATATTGCTCATTACGTAATTATGATAATATTAGTTTAGATTTTGCCAGTGCCATCTCTTGGTCGTATAATTTAGTTCATAATGCCACTGCTACTCTTATTTCCGTTTCCCTGTGGAAGGTACAGTTTCCCTTCTCTAAATTTATATAGGTGTTCTGTGCTACTATGTTATTGTATGGTTCACTTTGGAGAACAAATATTTTTCTTGATCTTCAAGCAACATGTACCTTTCATGTGTAATTTAGCGCACATGGTTTTGCATCAGTAGGTCTTGCGAAACGCAGATGGAAAAACATACGTAAAGTTCCTGCTTGCCACTTTAAACAAAACATATCTGCCCCATCCGGTGCCCTGTACTCAGATTTACGGAAAGTATTCTTATAGAAAAAAAAAAGCTGCAGTGCAGCATTCATTCATGTTTCCGTCTTCCTCGTGTAACAAAATGTGGAGTATAATTGGTACGGGTTCTTTTACTGCATTCGGACTTCGGGCACCGAAAACAGTTTTAGGTAGCCGTTATATATGACCTAAACTTTGGCCCATAAGCCGTGTGAAATTTGTTGTTCAGTCCATGCTTAAGAACAATGAAAAAAAAAAAAAAAGGCGGCGCGGTAGACAAATTAATGGCTACATAGTGGATATGGCATGGAGGGGAAGGAGAACAGTTATCTTTGCCTATGCCTCCGCCATGTTGTCAGACTAAATGCCGTACGCAACAGTGAGTCACCTCAGGGAAGAGCATTGCGCCGATCCTCACTCTCTTGCATGCGTAATCATGCGAACGACAACTAAAATTTGGAGTCGGATATCTCGGAGCACAGACACGTTAGAAGAATTCTTCCAACTGATACTGTGTAGAAATACAACTGCCTCTACCTTTTGAATACAAACATACCCACTTACTGCAGTCAACAAAAGTTTATTATTCAATTTTAGTTAATTGGGCTGCTGACAGCGATAATTATCATCTCACTTAGTGTCCTTCTGGCCACATAACTTATTTGCACAGGTGGTCCTTGGGTGTCCCCCAGTGCCTAATCTTAAGAAAACCATAAAACTTAATTTTGAACACCCGGTATATGTCTATGTACCCTTAGATTTACCTAGAAGTGCGTTGGTCATCTGCATCTCTTTGCGCCACGCAGTCAACAATCCTGGTTTATTTCACTATAATATTGTTTTCTTTAATCATTGTCCCTGGTCGATATTCCACCAATAAGAAGAGCGCATAAACTGACACGATATCAATAAAATTTTCTTTGGTAGCTTCATGTTGCAGATAGGTGGCTTCTGTGGCAAAAATTACGTGTTACTTTTACAAAACTGTTAAAAATAGCAGTTCACCTGGCTAAAACTGCAAACCGGTCGCTTGGTTTCCTTAAACATAACCATGAAACATGCTCCCGTACACTTAGGCAAATTGGCATACAGAACACTAATACGCCCTAAAATAGAGTACGCGTCAGCCATATGGGATCCCCACCAGACATACCTAATAACTGACTTAGAAGCCCTGCAGAACCGTGCTCTACGCTTCATCTTTTGAGATTATTCACGAGAAACCAGTGTAACAGCATTAAAAAATCGCGCCGAGCCTTGTCCCTTCCTCGCAATATATCCCATTTCACACTATTTCATAAGCTTTGCTATCACGTATCTCTTCATAACGAGTTCATGTGTGAACCCTCAGCGATTTTTCCGCGTCGGGATCATCGTTGCAAAGTCAAATGCATCATGTGTCGTTCCCTCGCATCTGGTCACTCATTTATACCTCGCACCGCGATACAGTGTAATAATCTGTCATCACACATTGTCACGGAAACAAATGCCTCGAAATTTACAGACGCTCTACGGAGTACAATGCTTATCTAATATATAACGTTTCACTCTCTGATTTGTAAACAGATTTTTTTTTTCAATGCTGATAACCAAAGTCTCCGCGACGTTGTCATAGTTTGCGCAAATCATTTAAAGTTGCTGTACTTATAACAATTTTTATTTATTTTTTTATTTTTTTGTGTTGATACGTTGATGCACTATATATATATATATATATAGTTTTGTTTTTGTATTGTATTTACATTTACGCACTGTTCTTTGCCCCATCAATGTAACCTTTACCCTATATGTAGTACCCTCCCTAGAGGGCCTTTAGGGTTATTGTGAAATAAACAAATAAATAAATAAATAAATAAATAAATAAATAAATATACGGATGGCTCTTCCACTCAGACCAGCTCCACCGGCGCAATGGTTACACCATCACGATCACTAAACGTCCGATACAAGAGTTCTCACTTGACAACATCGACCGACTGGGAGCTTGTTGACCTCGGAAGTGCCGTTGATTATATTGTTACGTGTAGCTGACGTACGAGTCTATTTACAATATATTTACACGTAGACAAACGGTGGCAATGATGGCGACGCTATATCAAGCGGTGGCCACGTCGTCTTCCTTCTCCTCAGTGCAGCCACACTGTGGCGGCTGTTCCGTAGCATCACCCCCGGCAGTAGAAGCGCCGTCCCGGTGCTTAATCTACACATCCGCGGCGAAAGGTGTGTGATATGGCTTTAGTCTCGCCACGTGAACGATGTCACTTGCAGCCGACGATGACGCTGAGAGGCTGGCGGGGATGACTTCATACGTGACATCGGTCACTTGTCGCACCACACGGTATGGGCCAGTGTAGCGCGACAGCAGCTTTTCGGAAAGGCCCACACGTCGAATGGGGGACCAGAGAAGCACCAGAGAACCCGGAGTAAATTGTACGTCGCGATGGTGGCAATCATAGAGGCGTCTCTGATGCTCCTGCGAGGCCTCGAGACGGGTGCGGGCGAGCTGGCGCGCGTGGTCGGCGTGTGCGATCGCGTCGCGGGCGTATTCAGTGGTTGAACGTGTGGCCGAGGGCAACAAAGTGTCCAAGGGCAACGCGGGTTCTCGGTCATATAGGAGATAGAATGGTGAATAGCCGGCGGTGTCGTGACGCGATGAATTATACGCGAGCGTCACATATGGTAAGTGAAGATCCCAGTCGTGGTGGTCGGTCGCGACGTACTTGGATAGCATGTCGGTGATGGTCCGGTTGAGGCGCTCCGTGAGGCCGTTGGTCTGTGGGTGGTAGGACGTGCTGAACTTGTGCTTAGTCGAGCAGGAGCGGAGGATGTCCTCGACGACTGCCGACAGAAAGCTGCGGCCACGGTCAGTGAGTAATTGGCGCGGGGCACCGTGCACTAAAATGATGTCATAGAGCAGAAAGTCAGCAACGTCAGTAGCACAACTTGTCGGGAGGGCTCTGGTGATTGCGTACCGCGTAGCATAATCAGTAGCGACGGCGTCCTATTTATTTCCGGAACCCGAGAGAGGAAACGGTCCAAGAAGGTCTAGACCAACACGGAAAAAAGGTTCCGGTGGGATGTCGATCGGCTGAAGACATCCAGCTGGAGGTGTGGAGGGCTTCTTCCGGCGCTGACAGGGCTCACAAGCGGCAACGTAGCGCCGCACGGAGCGGGCGAGACCCGGCCAAAAGAATCGACGGCGTACACGGTCGTATGTGCGCGAGACGCCTAAGTGTCCAGCCACGGGAGCGTCGTGAAGTTGTTGGAGGACAGTCGAACGCAGGTGTGATGGAATTACGAGCAGAAGGTCATGGCCGTGTGGATCGAGATTGCGGCGGTATAGTGTCCCTTCCTTAAGAGGAAGCTTTAGCTCGGGCGCTCCTATCTAAATACATGTAAAAGCAGAATTCGTTTTTCTCGGCAACCACTGCACCAAATTTGACGAGGTTTGTTGCATTTAAAAGACAAACTTAAAATCTAGTGACTGTTGGTTTCGAATTTTTAAGTTAGGTTGTTAATTTTTTATTAAAAATTGGCAAAAATCGAAAATTTTCAAAAAACGAAACTATCAAGTTTACAACTCTGTAACTCAACCACTAAAAATGATAATACAATTCTGTGAATTGCATCTAGTAGTACATCTAAAGCGGACAAAATTGATATGTTACACATGAATATAAAAAAATTTAATCACAGGGAAATACAACTTTTGCAAAACCGTTGTAACCAACGTAACAAATTCACGTACGATGTAAAAGGACATGTTGAATTTGTCCGCTTTGAATGATCTAATGGATGCCGTTTACAGAACCGCGATATCAGACCTTGATGCAGAGCTATAAATTTGTAAACTTCGTGCTTCTATTTTTTTCAAACGGTGAAATATTTGAAAATCGTTTTAAGAAAATTCAAGCCCTAAATCGAAATTCCGCTTCCAACAGTCACTAGAATTTAACTTTCTCTTTCAAATGCAACAAATTTCATCAAAATCGGTCCAGGGGTTATCTCATAAAAACGTTTTTGCGTTTTACATGTATTTGAATAGGCCGCGTCGGAGTTGGGCCCGAGCTAAAGCTTCCTCTTAAGGAGAAACATCCGGAGAGAGGCGTCGCCAGGCGTTGACTCCAGATGGTCGATGAGGGCTCGTAATGAAGGATCGCGGCGTTGCTCATTGCCGATTTCGAGCAACTGGGACACAGAGAAAACGCAAGTGATGGTGTCCGCATCAGCCGGGTCGTCGACGGGGTAGCGGGACAAACAATCGGCATCCTGGTGCAAGCGTCCCGTCTTGTATACCACGGAGAAGGTATATTCTTGCAGGCGTAACGCCCAGCGAGCGAGTCGTCCCGTGGGGTCCTTGAGCGAGGATAGCCAGCAGAGCGCGTGGTGATCAGTGATGACACAGAAGGGGCGTCCGTACAAGTATGGACGAAACTTGGCAACAGCCCACACAAGAGCGAGGCACTCGCGCTCTGTGATTGAATAATTGCGCTCGGCGGGTGATAGAAGTCGGCTGGCATAGGCTATAACGCGATCATGTCCACGCTGGTGTTGTGCTAATACTGCTCCTATGCTGTGACCACTGGCATCAGTTCGAACTTCCGTTGAAGCAGACGGGTCAAAATGGGCCAGAATTGGAGGCGTGGTAAGGAGAGTAGTGAGCTGCGAAAAAGATGCGGCATGGTCAGGTCCCCAAGAAAATAGGGCGTCTTTCTTCAAGAGGTCGGTAAGGGGACGGGCGATGGTCGCAAAATCCTTCACAAAGCGTCGGAAATATGAGCACAGCCCTACGAAACTACGAACGTCCTTGGTAGACTTCGGAACAGGAAAGTTCGTAACGGCGCGAATTTTGTCCGGGTCAGGTCGCACGCCTCTGGCGTCCACGAGGTGTCCAAGGACGGTGATTTGGCGGCGAGCGAAGTGACATTTTGACGAGTTCAACTGGAGACCGGCGCGGCGGAACACGTCAAGAATCGCTGAAAGACGGTCTAGATGCGTGTCAAATGTGGGCGAATAAACGATGACGTCATCCAGATAGCACAAACAGGTGGACCACTTGAACTCCTGAAGAAAAGAGTCCATCATTCGTTCGAAGGTGGCGGGCGCGTTACAGAGACCGAAAGGCATCACCTTGAACTGATAAAGACCGTTAGGGGTAATAAATGCAGTCTTCTCTCGGTCCATGTCGTCGACGGATATCTGCCAGTAGCCGGACCGTAAGTCGATAGAAGAAAAATAGGTGGCACCGTACAGGCAGTCTAGAGCGTCATCAATACGTGGCAAAGGGTACACGTCCTTTTTTGTGATCTTGTTCAGGTGGCGATAATCTACACAAGAGCGCCATGTGTCATCCTTCTTTTTGACAAGTACGACGGGAGAAGCCCAGGGACTACGAAGGCTCGATAATGTCCTTTGCAAGCATCTTTTTGACTTCCTGTTGGATAACAGCTCGTTCGGACGCAGGAACACGATATGGACGTCGGTGAATAGGGTTCGCATCGCCAGTGTTTATGCGATGGGTCACGACGGACGTCTGACCTAAGGGTCGATTGTCAAAGTCAGAAATGTCGCGATAGCCTTCAAGAACGAGGCAAAGAGCTTCAGCTTGAACAGGTGTAAGGTCAGAGGAAAAGGTCTTCTCAATGTCGACGTCAGTACCGTGCGATGACGTCACGGTATGGGCTGAGCTGTGTCGATCTTCCACTGTGAATGGCTCGATCTCATCATCCTGCAAAGCGCTAATTATAGCCAATGAAATTCCCTGAGGCAGAACTTGCACGGTTAGCGCGAAATTGACAAGGGGAAGACAGGTGCGGTTACCAGTAATTGTCAGCACAGTGTGCGGCACGGTAACACCATGTGTGAGTATAACTGCCGGAATTGGTGCGACCACGTAATTACCATCAGGTACAGCTGGTGAGGACAACAAGTAGACGCGTGTCACAGATTGAGGTGGTAGGCGAATAAAATCCATGCAGCTTAAACGGCTTGGAGGCGGGTCCACATGGTCGGCAACAAGAGGCAAGTCAAGGCGGAGTGAGCTGGCCGAACAGTCAATGAGGGCAGAATGATTGGCAAGGAAATCCAGACCGAGAATGAGTTCGTGAGGGCAATGCTCGATGACGGTGAAGAGAACGACGGTGTGTCTCTCAGCAATGGTGAGTCGGGCAGAGCACATGCCAACAATAGCGACAGTCCCTCCATCGGCGACTTGTACAACTTGGTTCGGGGCGGGCGTCAGAACTTTCTTGAGCCGACGGCGAAGAGCAGCACTCATAATGGACACATGCGCCCCGGTGTCGATCAACGCGCACACAGGAACATTGTCGACGAGAACGTCCAAAAGATTCTTGTTCGTGGGTAAGGTGAAGCGAGGATTTCGTGCGAATTTCGTCATTGCAGCTTCACCTACAGAAGCTGCACTGTCTAGTTTTCCGGTCGGGGGTGCGGCAAGTAGGTCGGAGAAGGAGCACGGCGTGACGGGGGCGAACGAGATTGACGACGGGAGGGAGAAGGCGAGCGGGAGTAGCGGGGTCGTGTCAAAGGTGTCGCAGGGTCAGTTGATGGAGCGGGCATAGAAGGGGCGAAGGAAAAGGACGCGCTAGAGGGGCGAGGGTGGTAATCCGGAGAATAGCGCATCGAAGAAGTCCAGCGGCTGCGGCAGTGGCGAGCGACATGTCCTATGCGTCGACAGTTAAAACAGATCGGCTTGTCGCCCACGGTTCGCCATTCGGATGGGTTGCGCTGTCCATAGGAGGAGTGAGAAGAACGCGGTGGGGACGTGCGTGGAAAAAGAGGTTCCGAGCCTATGGAACGAATTGATTGCAGGCCGACGTTGGACAACTCTTGACGGACGACGGCTTGGGTCAAGGAGATTGTCACTGGAGAATGATCAGGTGACGGGAATGAAGGGCTGCCGGTTGTGCCGCTTCGACCTCACGACGAATGATGCGGGTCAAGTTGTCACATCGCGACAGCTGGGGGAAGAGGTCGTCACAGGATGACGTAGCAGCTGTGTTGGGAAGTCGCGTGATGTGCTGGGATACCAGGCGGCTTTTAGCATGCTCAAGACGGCGGCACTCCTTGAGGATCGTACCGATGCTGGTGACGTTCGTAAACACCAGTAAATTGAAGGCGTCGTCAGCAATGCCTTTGAGGAGGTGATTAACCTTATCGTCCTCAGACATGGTCGGGTCAGCCTTGGCACAAAGGGCCAAGATGTCGAGAATGTACGACACGTAGGACTCGGTCGACGTCTGTACACGTGTGGCAAGGGCTTTCTGGCATTGACTTGGCGACCGAAGGGATTGCCAAAAAGGTCGCGGAGCTTCTCTTTGAAAAGATCCCAGCTCGAGATCTCCTCTTCGTGAGTCTGCAACCATGCAAGTGGAGCTCCGTCGAGGTAGAAAAGAACGTTCGCAAGCATGATAGTCGGATCCCACCTGTGACTGGTGCTGACACGTTCGTATAAGCGGAGCCAGTCGTAAACATCAGGACTGCCGACTACGTTGAAAACACCAGGATCCCGAGGGGGGGAAACGGCAACGTAGGTCGGGGCTGCAGGCGGAGACGGTTGCGTCGGTGAAGTGCCGCCAGCAGGAGCCGAAGTTGCACTGTCGCCGTTGCGACCGCTGCGAAGCTCCATGACGGGTACGGGGAACGTCCACCTCCACCAAATTAATGTTACGTGTAGCTGGAGCCCAATGCTATATGCAATTTATTTACAGGTAAGCTAATGGAAGGCCAAAATGGCGACGCTATATCAAGCGGGGCCACGTGGTCTTCTTTCTCCTCAGTGCAGCCACACTGTGGCGGTTGTTTCGTACCAATATATACTAACATACACAAATGCATATCACATGACATCTAATGTATTTTGTAAGGACCTGACAAAACTTTTTCGACCACACATAAATAGTTGTCCTCTCAGAGGCGTTTTTTTTTTCAGTTTCTCCATGACAAACGTTTTTTTTCACTTGTTCAAATTATAGTTCACGACTATCATGTTTGCATGTTACAAGTTTGCATCTACTCTTCTATTTCCATGTTCAACTTACTCTTAAAATGTGAGCTAATTCAATATTATACTTGTACCAGGTGTGAGGTCCTGAAGAATAGGGACTCTGTATGCCCACGTCGTGGGCGTGCGTGAGCCCTTATATGTTCATGCAGAGTATCTGATCTTGCTCTGTGGCATTCTCCCCCTTGCACCTGTCAAATAGTGCCTACTGAGGACATAATATTCAACATAGCAAGCAATATGCAAAAGCCCTGATACACCATGCAATCTCGAGAGTTTTTATTTCTCAGCAATGTTACTGAAATTTTATGTTCTATTTACGGTCAGTCAAGAAAAATATGCTAAACTGTTCCCACACAGTAATGTGAATGTACAAAATTTCATCTTGGTAATGCTATTATAGCGCATTTCAGCCTTACACTAATATTCAAAAAAAGCTAACGAATATCCAGCAGAGGCATTGATATAACATCTTTTCAACGTAAAGAAAGAGGACTTTTGACAGTGCCATCAACATTATTTTCCCGTAAACTAAAGCAATCTCAACCTCTATTGAAGGTGTTGAATCTCCAACTGATACATCTAATGTACTTCCAGGCAATGTTCGTGGTTTATAGGGCTTTTCCGAGCGGCGCGGCCAGCTCAGTTCCTTGCAACAACACTGTTGCGCGCACATCCGCAAGAAAGCTGTGGTTGCGGGAAGCGTGACAAGCATCCAGGGATCTTTGAAATCTATCGCCTTCCACTCTTAAGGGCGAAGCTTAAGCGCTCTCCAAATTTTTGTACTCCTTCGTGCTTAGGCCTAGGCTAGAGTGCACTAGAATACGGTTGAGTGGGACAAACGGCTGAGGCGGCGCATGCTTTGCGGTGAGGCGCGCTACGATCGAAGTGAATTTAAGTGAATTGGGCCGCATCAAGGTCACGCCGTTTGGAAACTGCGCGCAATGCATCTCCGAAGGGTCATTTGTACTACTTCGCGCACTGCTGTATGCGTTAAGACAGCTCAAACGGTGCTTATAATTGCATATGACATGTATTTACCTCTTCGGCGTAGACGGTTTTCTTTTTCTTCTTTATTTCATTTTATTTACGTTTAGTGACACTCAGTAATTCTGCCTGCATTGCGGACGCAGTGTCGGTTTTCATTCTACTACGTTACTGCAGGGTTCCCTTTCGAGGACAAATATTTTTCTTGTTCTTCAAGCAGCATGTATCTCTCGTGTGTATTTTTGCACATACAGTTTTCCATCTGTAGGTCTTGCGAAACGCAGGCAGAAAAACATGTGAACTTCGTGCTTGCTGCTTCAAACAAATAAAACATATCTGCCCCATCAGGCACCCTGTACTCAGATGTATGGAAAGTATTCCTACAGAAAAAGAAAGAAAAAACTTCAATGCAGCATTCCATTCATGTTTCAGTGTTCCTCACGTAACACAATGCGGAGCAATTGTTACAGGTCCTTTTATTGCGGTCGGACCTCGGGCGCCGAAAACAGTTTTAAGTAGCCATTATATATGCTAATATTTGACCCGTAGGCCGTGTGAAATTTTTTGTCCAGTCCATGCTTAACAAAAAAAAAAAAGAAAAGCGGCGCGGTAGCCTAATTAGTAGTTACATAGTGGATATGGCATTGCGCTGCTTAACTCGAGCTCATGGGTTCAAACCAGGTCGCGGAAATCGATCGGAACAAAATGGAAACACGCGTTAAATTACCCCAGGTGGTGAGAACTGAACTGGGGGCTTCATAATCATATCGCCAGACGTAAAATGCCATAATTTGTTTAATTAGAAGAAAAAGCAGGTAGCTGCATGATTCGGCTTTTTTCAGGGGTGTAAACTAAAGAAATTATTCTAGAGTCTGATTTCTGAGAAAAACATGCTGCGCTTATCTTATATTTCAACCCTAGATTTAATGCCGTTCCCAACTGTACGTCCGCTCAACTAAGCAGTTTCTGAATTAAAAGCGGCTGCTTGCTGTTATCCGGTACACTATAGTAAGGACAATAATGAACGAATTAAAGGAACGGCATGCCTCACACATACACGTCTTAATATTTCTAGATCTGCTGTGTTCGTTGAAGTGTGGTATCACATTGCGCGCCCAGTTTTATTGAGTTGCAGACGTGGTGAGGCTGCCAAAAAAATGTTTTCCTTGCCTGAATCAAGTTATCAGATTTACAGGCTGCCCCAAAACGGGGCGTTTATTGAATTACAGCTAGGAACTTGTTCAGGAGAACCGATTAGTACCCGTGCGTTAATTCTCTCGGGAACTGGTGCGCCTCTGCACAACAGCCACAACTCTCCAGCAGCACAATCGTTTGGAAGATTCCTTACTTGCATCAGCCCCTCATCTTCGAGACTTCAAAAGTGCCGTTATGCGTTACATTCGAACAGAAACGGCTACTCATTAGACAGTTTTAGTTTAGCGTACGCTATACTATTGCATACGCTATACCATTGCGTACGCTATAATAAAGCGGGTCGTTACTGCTCATGCGCAGAACGCTAAATGACCCATAGCGTATTGCAGACGAGCTCTACCGCTGGAAAAGCTAGTGCTACCGTCGTCGTGATGTGGCATGAGGTATCACGTGGACACAGCGGCCGCGTCGGCTGCTTCGGAAGCGCCGAACCGAGCTGAAAACGAAAGTACAATGTCCCATCTGCGCTGCGGTTCTGAATAAGCGGTGAGGCTTTCCCACCTTGGGTGTCTGCTTGACATTTGAAAGCACTATAATATGTAGTGGCTGCCTTTGGAGGCGTGCAGCATGGTAGGCTACTGTTCGGTGCAGCAGTACCGGATGTACGTAACGCAGCCCGGTGTCAGCCTTATTCACATGTAGACGCAGGAAAAGAAGCTGCATGAAGCTTGGCTCGGGAAACTTAGAACCGGCAAACAGCCATCGGCTACAACTCGGGTATGCAGCAAGCACAGACGCGAGGAAGATTTCTGCTATGGCTCCGGGACTGCCATGTTCAGCGAGTAGCAGAAAATGTGCAGCAAGACGCTCGCCTACTGATGCGAAAAACATGGCGGCGGTCCCGGCTGCCCGCTTCAAATTGAATTTGGCATTGCTTTTGTAAAATTCACTTCGTTAGTAGCAAATGACTGTGTAAATGGCTTTCGCTTAGTCTCAGGTCGCTTTGATGACAGAGTATTGCAGAGAACCTTGCAGTTTTCGATATCACGTCTCGTTTCGAATGAGTGAAAGCCCAACGAAAGAAACGTTCGACATGTCAGCGCCACCTATCGCTCCAGTTGGGGGATAGCTGCAACGACGGCATATGGCCTCTGAAATCCGAATATCTCGCAGGGCAACTAAAACCGTAACAAACGTGCGCTGCTTAGTGTACGGTATATATACTATAGCGTACAGCGTACGCAATAGCTGCGTACAACTGTCTATTAAAGCGAAGCTTTCTTTGCCTTTTCCTTCGATTTTCCCCCTGCTGCTGCTTCTGTGTACTGCTGCTCTGAAGTGCGTCTTCTGAACCACACCTCTGCGTCGGGGGGTGGTTGAGAGTGTGTATAGACCGTTTCATCGGGTGAGGAGGATAGGGCGCGTGGAGAGCCTTTCCTCCTCTCTGGCTTGGGCGATCCGGCGCGGCGCTGCCTGAAAGTATTGCTGTCGCGTGCTGCGGAACGATTTCGAGATGTTTTAGATCTTACTTTGTGAAATTTACGCCATGTTAGTTCATATAAGGTCGTCAGGGAAGCCTTTCGGTGCATCGGTGACTACTGTAGGCGGAAATATGTCTTGCGGGCGCAAAAATGTGACGCGCACTATCAGTCGCGGTGCGTGTGTGTGTTGTTTACTATTTTGCTTATATCGATTTTAATTCAACAAAGGAAACCGGCGTCTCTGTATTACCAGCATTAAATGGTAAATCAGCTCACTGTCTGATCGATTGGCGTAGGGAGTAAAACATAAAACATAAGAGCGCATGCTCGTGCACGGCCAACCTAAGGCAACCACGAAACATTTGAGCGGCAGGCGCTATCAAATATTTGTGATACACTGACATCGTTCTCACGCATCTAAAGTCTAGTGTACTTGAAATTACCATATGTCTACGCTAGCCTTGCTGCATGAGGCCCATGGCGCCGCTCAACACAGCGATCACTGCGGTTGGTGAGCCAGCACGATACATATATAAGCTGTGTGCTTCGGCATTGCCTTTTTGGCCTGTATACAGCCATAATATATGAGAGGATTCGCATAAAAAGAATGCGATGTCTATTTTTGAGCGCAAAATTTCCGTAATACGTGTGAGTGCGTCGTAGAAAACTGAACGAACACAACCGAAAAAAAAAATTCGGTTATCATCCTCTTTCTCTAAAAAGCAAGAGAAAACAGGATAACGCCGCACAATGTTTATAAACATATAACCGCTGATGCCGTATGCTTGGACCATGCGGTATATAGAACGAAGATATCTGTAATCCAGCACCTAGCTACTATACTGCTTAGGACGCTCGCGCAGCTCGTAAACGGTCGCTTTGCTGGACAAGCTTAATTCAGACTGTAAGGTATGCTGCTATTACTAGCCAAAACTATTTTATTCATGGGTGGAAATATCATCCATCCAACCAAGTAGTCACGCAATGTAACCTGCAGCGAACAGTTTGAGCGCTTGTCAAAGTATAACAGCAGAGCTCCTATCGTAGCAGAACGGCACCCACGCTGTTACGATCGTCGCGTATGTTTCATGGCTCCTAAACCGCAGCTTAGAAATAGAGAATAATACTGCAATAAGGTCGCATTAGTGATTGGAACATTCATAAATACGCAATTGACCTCAGAGGCTGATTGCAGGCTCAAATATGCGCGCACACATCGCTCTGCGTGTTCCGTCCACCTCAGCGCCAGCAGAAATACCGGCCATGACGCATTAAACCACTTCAGCACGTCTCACAGAACCGTTCACCACGTAGAAGACGCACGTCATACTAAACAGACCACACGACCGCGAAAACAAACGCCAAAACCTACCACCGAGCGTATACCTGCCATGCAAAGCACCGCTTTCACCCAAGCCAGTATGGCGCTGCTCATAGGCGGCGCCACTGCGCTCACAATATGGCGGCGCCTACGAAAATATAGACCGTTTTTTCGTAGGCGCCGCCATATTGTGAACGCAGTGGCGCCGCCTATGGGCAGCGCCATACTGGCTTGGGTGAAAGCGCTCTTTTGCATGGCAGGTATACGCTCGGCGGTAGGTTCCGGCGTTTGTTTTCGCGGTCGTGCGGTCTGTTTAGTATGACGTGCGTCTTCTACGTGGTAAACGGTTCTGTGAAACGTGCTGAAGTGGTTTAAGGCGTCATGACCGGAATTTCTGCTGGCGTTGAGGTGGACGGAACACGCAGCGCGATGTGCGCGCGCATATTTGAGCCTAAAAGCAGCCTCGGAGATCAATTGTGTATTTCTGAATGTTCCAATCACTAATGGGACCTTGTTGCGGTATTATCCTCTATTTCTAAGCTGCGGTTTACGAGCCATGAAACATACGCGACGATCGTAGCAGCGTGGGTACCGTTCTGGTACGATAGGAGCTGTGCTGTTATACATTGACAAGCGTTCAAACTGTTCGCTGCAGGTTACATTTCGTGACTACTTGGTTACATGGATGAGGTTTCCACCATGAATAAAATAGTTTTGGCTAGTAATAGCAGCATACCTCAGTCTGAATTAAGCTTGTCCAGCAAAGCGACTATTTACGAACTGCGTGAGCGTCCTAAGCAGTAGTAGGTGCTGGATTACAGATATCTTTGTTCTATATAGCGCATGGTTCAAGCATACGGCATCAGCGGCTATATATTTATAAACGTTGTGCGGCATTAGCCAGTTTTCTCTTGCTTTTTAGAGAAAGAGGATGATAACCGATTTTTTTTTTCCGGTTGTGTTCGTTCAGTTCTCTACGACGCACTCACACGTATTACGGAAAATTTTCGCTCAAAAATAGCCATCGCATTTTTTTTATGCGAACTCTCTCATACATTATGGCTGTATACAGGCCAAAAAAGGCAATGCCGAAGCCCACAGCTTATATATATATATATCGTGCTGGCTCACCAACCGCAGTGATCGCTGTGTTGAGCAGCGCCATGGGCCTCATGCAGCAAGGCTAGCGTAGACATATGGTAATTTCAAACATACTAGACGTGAAATGCCTGAGAACGATGCCAGTGTATCACAAATATTTGATAAAGCCTGCCGCTCAGATGGTTCGTGGTTTCCTTAGGTTGGCCGTGCACGAGCGTGCGCCCTTATGTTTTATGTTTTACTCCCTACGCCAATCGATCAGACAGTGAGCTGATTTACCATTTAATGCTGGTAATACATAGGCGCCGGTTTTCTTTGTTGAATTAAAATCGATATAAGCAAAATAGTAAACAAACACGCACCGCGACTGATTATGCGCGTACACCGCGGCTCATTATGCGCGTCACATTTTTGCGCCCCCAAGACATATTTCTGCCTACAGTATGGTTGCTGATGCACCGAAAGGCTTCCTTGACGACCTTATATGAACGAACACGGCGTAAAGTTCACAAAGTAAGATCTAAAACATCTCGAAATCGTTCCGCAGCACGCGACAGCAATACTTTCAAGCAGCGCCGCGCCGGACCGCCCAAGCCAGAGAGGAGGAAAAACTCTCCGCGCGCCCAATCCTCCTCGCCCGATGAAACAGTCTATTGGCGGCGAGGAGTTACGGAGTCGCCATCTATCGGAAGCGCCTCGCTGGCGTAGTATGAGGGGTCGCGCGGCGCCCACCTCATAGGTTTTGCTGTCAGCGGTCACTGAAAACACCACGCGCGAGCTCTCCCGGACATTTTTGTAAGTGCTTTCGAAACGAGAGAAGTTTTTTACTGTCTAAATAATAATATTGGGCAAAGTGAAAGCACAGAATCGTTTACAGACGCTATCTCTTTACCGAATACGTACAGTGAACGCCGCTGCGCGCGGTCGCCGCGATGGAGTCTCCCGAACCGGCTTCTAGCGTGAAAGGTAAGTAAACGCTGAGAGCAAACTATGTGAAATATGTTCTTGTAGTGTTTGTATAACTAAATGGAGCGTAATAGAATGAAGCCTCAATGCAGCGATCGCACAGATTCGCAGCAACCGACTGCGCGTCTGCATGCTTGTCCGCGCACAATGTTTTGCTTTCGCTGCGTGCGCGTTTTGGCACCGTGCCACGAGCTTTAGGCCTCAGAATATGAGCATTTGACAGTATACAAGCAATCATTGTTGCGTGGGCGCTATCAGAGCTGTTCAAAAATAATTTCATCGTAGAGACTTCGACGCCTACGAGGACTGTGATGTACGTGTCTTCGCGACGATTGAATCTTTTTTTTTCTTCTGAATTCTTGGACGTTTCAATATTATTTCTCGAGTTGCGTCGCACTGTGTGTTTATCGTAGTTCTCAGCGTGCGATTTCCCGCTGCCTCTTTTTTGTAATCCATTGCATTAATTCATAACACAAACATTACCATATGCCATGCTTTTTTTTTTAATGTGCTTCTTACCGCTCCCTTTCCACTCCAGTGAACTTGCCAGTATCTATAGCATCGACAAGTTCATAGACCGAACCGTCATGACATTAGTCGGGCAGCGGACTCGGGCGAGCGTCTCAGTGCGCGTTTTCCGAACATCGCAGACCCGGCGCCGTAGCAGAAATCTTCCTCGCGTCTGTGCTTGCTTCATACCCGAGTTGTAGCCGATAGCTGTCTGCCGGTTCTAAGTTTCGCGAGCCAAGCTTCACCGTTGTCCTGCGGCTACGTGCGAATAAGGCTGACACCGGCTCCGTTGCGTACGTCCGGCACTGCGGCACCGAGCAGTAGCCTAGCATGTTGCGCGCCTTCAAAGGCAGCCACTACTTATTGTAATACTTTCAAGCGTTGTAAAGGAGACAATCGAAGCGGGAAAATCTCGCCACTAAATGAGGACCGCAGCGTACGAGGGAATTTAAACTAACGTTTTCAGCTTGCTTCGGCGCTCCCGAAGCAGCCGACGCGGCCGCTATGTCCACGTGATCCCTAATAGCACGTCACGCCGACGGTGGCGCCAGCTTTTCCAGTGGTGGAGCTCGAAGCCAATACATGGAAGGAGCGTGGCAGAGGAGAAAAGAGATGCGAGGAACTCGTTTGGACCGCACCGTGTCAAATGTGCACAATGCCCTTTGGAGCTCCCGAGTCACCATAAAATTTACATACCACCGACGTAAACATTGGATGGTAACCCATGCGTTGTTTCAAAATCCCAACCAAACACAGTGCTCATTTAAAGGAGCTCACTCTGCTTTCAAAGCAAACAGCACAGCCTACATTGAGCACTTTTTCTCATATAATTGGCTGACACAAGGCGAGGAGCACACTCAAGAGGAGAGGGATTCGGTGGGGCCGAGAAAGCACAGTGAAATCAGATAACCAGATGAGAGGTGCGGTGCCGGCGTCTGTGATTGGTTCACTTCCCCTTACTTAGCTTGTGGTTGCTGTCGAAAATCGCGGTGGCATGCAATGGAAAGTTAAAAATGCCACTAAAATGAATCCTCCGCAAAGAAGAGTCGGCAGAGCAATGCGCTATAAAGGGTTCGATAACGTTATACTGCCACGCGAAAATTTGTGTTATACGCAAATAAATCAATGCTCCCCGGCAGCTCTGACTTGTCAGTGCCAGAGCGATCAGTGGGCAGCCATCATCTATTCCTTTCGGAACTGGGCACTGCCCAGCTATTCAGAAAAAATGGTTTTGTTCGGCATATTAATGCGCCTTTAACGCATCCGTGTCACTTTGACGCGGTGAGTTTTCGAACTTGTATGACGTCGCGTGACATACAGGTGAAGTGAGCATAGCCAGAAAAATCTTGACCAATAGCAGAGGGCTAATAGCAAAAAAAAAAAGATTTCTAATCATAAATATTTTTCTTTTGCTTGGTCTAATCATGCAATCAGTTGCACATATCATATCGAATGGGGAGTTTTCGCGACATCGCGTGATAGACAGGTAAAGTGGAGGTGGTCCGAAATTTTTTTTACCAATTGTGTGGGGCTGATTGCAGAATTGGAATACAAAAGTTTGAAATAGCTTTACGTTATAGCGCCCCATGTTACAGCAACGATTCTTAATTGCAATTAAAAATTTCGATCCGGAAGAATGACCGAAAGCCAAAGCGATTCGAACCGTTGCTGCCCTCTACTCGCACAACTAGCGGAGTTAAAATGCCACAGTACGGTCCGGATTCTTCTGACAAATGGGCTACCTAAGTATACGCCTGAGCTAAAGCACTAAACTGCTTACAATTTGCTACCACAAAAATGTTACCAATCAAGACACTTGCCCAAACAGCCTGCGCGCAGTCATACACATAGGCATATTTACTGGGGGGGGGGGGGGGGGGCAACCCATCTCCCCCCCCCCCCAACATACACACTTTTGAAAGCGGGCACTCTCGGCTGCCACGCTGGGAAATTCAACACAACAGCTGAGGCCAAACTTTTTTGAATATGTTGCCAACACAAGTAATGCTTTTCTTTATTACATATTCCTGCTTGAGTAAGGAGGATTGTCTTTCGTGCCTTACTGCGACGCGCTGTAGCGGAAGACGCGTGGGATACGCCATACGGGCAGTTCCCACTGTAATAAATTTCAGCTTGCGCTTCTTGCAACGTGCCCAGTTTCTTTGGACCGCCTAATCATATTTCAAAACAAAAAAACTAGATTGCCATATTTAACCTAAAGGAGAGTGGTGGGGTCTGGACAAATTATATTGCAATCAGCCGCACCCAACGTTTGCACGCCTTACGACATGAAATTTAAAAAAAATCAAATTATGGGGTTTTACATGCCAAAACTATGCTCTGATGACGAGGCATGCCATAGTGAGGGACTCCGGAATAATTTAAACTACTTGGGGTTCTTTAACATGCACCTAAATCTAAGTACATGGGTGTTCTCGCATTTTGTCCTCACCGAACTTGCAGGAAATTGTTTAATAATCAAATACCGGAACTATTGACTATTTCTTTTTTGTCCAGAGATTGTCCACTCGTCACTGCCTTATCGCCAATGACGAGTCACACTTGTTCAGCTTGGTGTTATACTCCTCCCACTCTAAAAGATGAGTTACAGTTGGTAATTGGCTTTGGGTTCAATATTCAACACTAGAGGGTGGTAGAAGTCCGGAAAAAATTCGAAAAAACACGTAATCAAGAATCAAGTTATATATTTTCAGAATCAGAATGACAGAGAACTTCATTGCTACATTTAAAAATTGGGAAACTTGGTATGCTTTTTCGGAATTATCTTTTGAAGGGGGGTGGGGGTATTAAAGGGGTTAAGCCAGGACTGTTGTGGAGGTTGAAACCTTCACAATGCAATGTACCACAAGGCAAAAGGCAACAGTGCAAATGTAGAACTTCGCTGCCTTGTAGACATGCCTTCGTAACATGAACAGAGCTGTGCATGTAAGGGAATAGCTGGGTCCACTGACATGTGCTGTAACGTGACAGCTTTGAGACATCTGAAGGTTTAGACAAAGTTAAGGAAATAGTCAGATGATGTGGTGCTGCGCTCGTGAAGGTCAGCCCACCTCTTTTCCCACACCCCTTTCCTTCTGTGGTGGCTGCATGAGGGTTCTGGCGCCACTACAGATGTAATGGTTAACAGCTCTGTTCTCGACAGAATTAAGCAGTGACACAAAACACTCTACCTAAATATCCTCACTGACAAAAATACACACCTTGAAGTGCATCATTCCTTTAATAAAGTGAATAGCTTTCCAGAAGCATTCAGCTATTCACTTCCAATGACAGCCATCATTGATGGTTTCCGTACAATTATTTACGGAAAGAGACTCAACCTACATTATTGTTTTCATGGTACACTTTGTAATCCACTTCCAGTATAGGCCTATATGCAAGGCTCACAGTATTCATCAAAAGAAAAAATTAAAAATACTCAGAAGGCTTAGTATTATAAAACAATGCCATAAATACAGAAGTAGAGAACAAAAATTTACGAATGAGAAAAGGAAAATGAGTTCGAAGACCATTTCTATTCTCTCTAAGCTGCAATTAAGTTTTTGTGTCTTTATTTCACCAGACTAACAATGTCAAACTTATGCACCCGCTAATACGTTAACGAAAATATGGAGGGCCTCATTTATGGTACACTTCCTAGGCCACACTACATATGTGCTGCTGTGCACACTTGCAAACACTTCTGGATGTTCTATTTTAGCAATGTCCAAAGAGAATGATTAAAAATAGACAGCAAAACTGCTTGAGACTGCCTACAACGCAATGTGTTTATTTCCACTGGATGGTGTATTGGCCAAATACTACATGCAAATATAAAAGAGAATAATGTAGTGAACCTTACAGAAGCCCCAGGAAGGGGAGCTCTGGTGGGGCTAGTCTCTAGACCCTCACCCCCCCTTTAATTTAATAATGTTTTCTCTCTCTCTCTCTCAGTTACAGAAGCCACAGTATATATGTCCAATGGAGAGAGCTAGATAGCATCAAATCCTCATTTAACTGTAGTGAATGTAATGCAGAACAATGATAGTGCTCCAAGATGTACTCGTGCATGTGTTTGGTGGACACTGCAGTTGTGATTTTGGCACTCAGCACCAATGACCACATTAATGAGCCAGCAACATATGAGTAAAAGCTTTCTGTAGCTTTCCAGTATTGCACTCATAATGTAATGTGTTTCATAATTGGGTATTCCATAAGACATTTATGATGACTGCAAAGATAAAGGATAATGTTAATGCAGTACTGCAACTTTCACAATACATAAAGGTCTACACTGTACAAATTGAAGTTTACACTGAATGCCCATGGGATAAGTCACTTTGTAAGATATGCAATTTATTCTTGTGGCTTAGACCCCACAGACTTCAGTTTACACAAGTGTATTTACAATGAGTCCTTATGGACTTACATCATGAAAAAATCACAAGTTCAAAGGACCTTTCTTCAATAAAAGCCATCCAAAAATATGTAGTATTGTATGTACAAAATCTCTCTTCAGCATAAAAGATAAAATCCATGGCAGAAACCGCCTTAAAAACAAAGATTACTGTTTTATGCGACACTGTATATCATTTGACCCATCCAACATATCCTAATGGGTCCATTGTATAGCATTATGTAAAAACATAAAGCACATCTTTCCTCTGGTCATGACTAGATGCAATGCAGACTGGTGTCCTTCCAGTACCTTTTACATTGTAGACTGTTTAAAAGTTCCAGCTTGGGCTCACCTGCATAGACAAACACATAATGATAAACTGGGGCTAGCTATTCATAAGGTTCAACACACATATACAGTAGAACCTCGTTGACACATTCCCATTACGTACGTTTTCCCGGCGCCAACGTTCGCAATCAAGAACTAAAAAAAAATGACCCAACTGAATTACGCAAATTTTTTACCGATTCACACGTTCCCGGAAAACATGATTTTTCGGCACCAACGTTCAGTACGTGGCCAAACTGCGATCGTATGATACCTTTTCCGGCCGCTAGATCTCACGTAAACAATAATATGCGTGAGGCATGCGCGATCGAGAACAGCATATAGCTGCCCGCTGCGGCAGCTTCACCGCAATATTCTTCCGCCCGTCTCACGTGAAAACGCCGACGCGCACTCAGTTTCTCGTTTCTGTACCAGAAAATCTTCTCCGGCATCGTTGCACGCGGAATTCACAGCTATCACCGCCAATTCTATTACGATATCTTCGCCTATCTCTTTCACAACGCGTGGTGCCGTCGGAAGCGTAGCACACTTGCAATAGGTGATAACCGAAACACATCGCCGTTCCCTGCTGCAAACTGCGACCGTATACATTTTCCGGCTGCTAGATCCCACGTGAACAAGAGAAGGTGCGAGGTGCGCGCGATCGAGAACGGTATATAGCCGCCCGTCTAATGTGAAAATGACGGCGCACACAGTTTTATTCCCGTACCAGCAAATCTCCGGCGACGCAAAGTGGGCATCACATTTCGCTTCGATGGCATCCGGCGTCGCCCACCAGCTCGATTTCGTTACGGTTTCTCGTTGCTCTCTTAAAACATGCAACAGGAAAACAACAAAATGCGTCTCGGGCCGCCGGAGCACCACCAGCTCTACGTGCATCGGTGTCTCGTGCCGTGCCGCAATGATCCGCGCGACGCTTCGCATTAGGTAGATGTCAACAATAGTTGAAACTGTCAAATTTTTTTTCGGATCGTACATTTTCCCGGTTAGTGCGTTTTTCCCCAAAACGTATGGAGGAGGCTCTACTGTATAAGTAGCAACATTAGCGGGGAACGTGCAAGTGTCTTCTTTAGCTATGAGCTTTTGCTTAAGTTAGCTATGTCGGCACCATGTCAGCTGTAGGTGTCGACAGTAGCACTGCAGGCATGAGGAGCAAGGCGAAAGCTGTCTATTGCCTTACTCCACAAGTTTACTCACACACCGCAAACCACTTGGCTTACCTATTCATGCCCAATAAAGGCACCTGTGTTATATGCAGGGTTCACTATTGATCAGCAACGGCTATGCCGGCCAAAACTGAACCGCTATTCTCACTTAAGTTATGAAACGTCCTAATATTTAAATTCCTCTTGTAAATTCCTAATTTACAGAGCGATAAATCAACTTTATTGAAACAAATTTTGTCTTTTACAAAAGACAAAAATACTTTACGCTGCTCTGAAATGTTCTATAGGTCGCAGCATTTCCTATAAGTTTACAAAGTCATTCACGAAATGCACTGACAGTCGAATGTACGTATAATGAATCCAGATAAAATTAACTGTTCTCTATACCAAACACGCAAAACTTACTGATATATACTCATGTAAAGTATTCGCTCATAACGAACTGGACATAGGATAAAATTAAATTATGGGGTTTTACGTGCTAAAACCACGACCTGATTATGAGGTACACCGTAGTGGGGGACTCCTGAAATTTGGACCACCTGGGGTTCTTTAATGTGCACCTAAATCTAAGTATGCAGTGTTTTCGCATTTCACCCCCATCGAAATGTGGCCACATTCGATCCCACGACCTCGTGCTTAGCAGTCCAACGGCACAGCCACAAAGCAACCACAGCGGGTTTCGACATAGGATATACTGAAATAGGTGCTTCTGCAGCCAGTGCCACAAAGACACTTGCATGCCACAAATGCAGCATTTATTTTATTTATTTATTTGTTTATTTACTTATTTTTATTTTCGAGCATGCATGCGAGAATACTTGGAAGCAAGCGGGAGCATATCGGAAGTGTAACGAAGTAAGGTCCTACCGAGTCACTACTCTTAGTGATGCTGAGAAAGCTTAAGCCACAGGTAAGAATTAATGCCTACTGTAAAGCAGTGATATTGGCTTATTGGTAAGACATAGAGACATCGTGATAAGACAGCGCCTGTGTGTGTCACGTCTCCCTTTCGTCCTTGTCTTTTTCACGCGCTATAAGCCTAACAACATAATGCCTACTGTTACGTCGGTACAGCCGTCGTTGACTGCCGATGATTCATTAAGTCAAGGACATAGTAGCAGGCACTACTTCCGGCGTAACAGCCAGCACTGGCGAGGCGTTCGTTCCATGAAGCACGCTCGTGCCAAAAGCTGCCAGCGGCTTCGCACGCGCACTTCATTGTTGTCGTCTTCTGGCAACATATCAGTTCTTCCTCCCTTGGACGAAGTCTCCATAGCGGTCTGGAGGCCGCCTAACCTCTCGTGGCCACAGTTGCTGCGTCGTTCTAGCTGTTCGTGACGTCGAGGTCGATGGTTGAGAGGAAGTGTCTTTTCTATCGAGTACGTCCGGTACCAGAGGAATAGCAGAACTTGTTACTTTTGGCATAACGTCCGAATTCATCTGCTATGCTCCAATCCGTCGATGTTTGGGTTGCTTGCCTAGTCTGACTCGTTTCTTTGATGTGGTTGAGGTAACACTAAACCTTTCCGAGGACGCTCTTTATAAGCCAGGATCATGGTCCTACACGGCGCAGTATTTCACCTTCAATCCAGTCTGGCTTTTTTAAAAAACTGACGAGTAAGCACTTTTTCCCCTACTGAGAAGCGACGTGATTGCTTCAGTGTCTCCTGGCGTTCATGGACCTGTGTTTCTGTCTCTGGCTTGAGTAGGTCGAGGGGACACAAAAGTTCTTGTCCAAACATTGCTCTCGCAGGTGTCATTCCTGTAACTGTATGAACTATCGTATGTTGCCGATACAGGAACCTCGCAATCGACACTGTATGGACTACTTTGTATCCATCAGAAGCGCTCTCTTCAGTTCTGCCACATAGCGTTCTGCCTAGCCGTTTGTCGCAGGGTGATACGTTGCTGATGTGATGGACTGTAAGCTTTATCTCGCTTTAGGGCTACTTTAGCTCACTAGAAATAAAGGCTCTTCCATTGTCGGAGACGACTTTTCGGGGAATGCCGAAAGTAGCAAAGAGACTTCGAAGTACATCGATGACAGCTGCGGATGTTGCTTATGTCACATGCCGGACTTCCACTCACCTTTTGTACATGTCCACAACTAAGTAGGTGTGCCCGTGTAGTGGCCCCGCGAAAGCAATGTGCACTGTGTTCCACGGTGTCTGGGGTTGGTCCAAGGTGGGAATAGGAACTTTGGGTGGACCCTTCTGCATTAATTGGCATTCACAGCACTGTCGAACCGTTTCTTCGATAAGCATGTCGATTCCGGGCCACCAGACGTAGCATCTTGCACACTTCTTTATGGCTACCATTCCTCGGTGAGTAGCATGTAGAAGTTCCAAAACGTGAGGTAATGCTGAGCTTGGTATAATCACCCGTGACCCAATCGTGAGACAGTCATGATGAACTGCCAGTGCAGTCGCTCTTTGTTGGTAAGCAGTGAAGTCACCTCCAGTGAGTTTCTCCACTGTACCATTCTGTACTGACTTGTATAGCCTTTGCGAGATACTGTCTTGTGTCAGACATGCTATCTCAGTGGCTGTAAACGGCGGTCTTGACAATGCTTCAAACAATAGCACATAGCCTGGTGGCCATGGCTTATCGGTGCATTCTGGTAATGGCAATTGGCTCAACGTGTCTGCGTTTTGATGGCTCTTGCCATGCCTGTAGACAACGTTGTAGTCATACGCAGATAACTTGATGCACCATCTGGTCATTCGTGGTGAAAGTACTTGAGCCGTTGGTTTCTTCTGGCCCAGTATGCCGAGCAGCGGCTGATGGTCAGTGACGAAAGTTACCTTTCTGCCCGCAATATATTTGTGCAACTTATGAGCTGCAAACACTACAGCAAGGCCTTCTCTGTTCAATTGTGCATAGTTTCATTCCGCCGGCCCAAGAGTCCTGGATGCAAATGCTATCGGTGCTTCTCTATTCTGGTCATCACATTGAGACAGAACAGCTCCTATGCCGTATGGTGAAGCGTTGCATGAGAGAAGAAGCTCCTTCCGTTCATCGTAGTGTGCCAGTACTGTCTAATTGAGAAGCAATTTCTTAAGTTCATTAAATGCTTCTTGATGTCGAGTTTCCCATCTCCACGTGGCATCCTGCTGAAGGAGCTGGCAGAGACAGTTGGCAATTGTTTCCCTGTTCTTCAAGAATCTGTCGTAGAAAGCCAGCATTCCGAGAAATGACTGCAGCGGTTGCTTGCAGTTTGGTGCTGGAGCCTCAATGATAGCTCGAGCTTTCTCTTCGCTGGTGTGAACTCGTGTTTCGTCAATTTGGTGTCCTAGAAATGAAACTTGTCTCACCGCAAAACGGCACTTGTCTTTTCCTAGGCGCAGATTGTACTTGTGCAGCCTCTTGAGGACTTCTTCCAATCTGACGGCGTGTTCCGCGACGTCCTTCCCAGTGATGATCACGTCATCTAAGTATGCACAAACGCCTGTGATGCCAGACAGCATAGTCTCCATGAACCGTTGAAAAATGTCTGGTGCTGCAGAGATTCCAAAGGGCAACCGTTTGACCTTGTAAAGCCCTTTCAGCGTGTTCGGGGTCAATATTTCTGCTGTCTGTGGTGTGACGTGAAGTTGCTGGTAAGCTTGTGCTAAATCCAGGGTGCTGAAAACCTTGCCGCCCATCAAGTGGCTGAGGACCTCATCTGTTGTGAGAAGTGGGTAATCTGCCTTCTTCGGTACCTGATTCACTGTACAACGGTAGTGACCACAAATTCATAACGAACCATTCTTCTGTCAAACGAGTACGAGAGGTGTTGCCCAATCAGAATGCTGCACAGGCTCAATTATGCCCTGATCTTGCAGTCGATTCAATTCAACCTCTACAACCAACCGTAGTGCGAAGGGAACCAGACGTGCTTTTAGAAACTTTGGCGTTGCTCCTTCCACAAGTTGGATTTGTACAGCAGGACCAACATGTCCTGAGATGTCCTCGTCGAACACAGACTGGTACTTGTCCAGAAGCTTGGAAACAAGTTCATCGTCTGATATGTCATTGACGCCTCTTATCTGTACACCCAGATGAGGAAACGAATTTTGTCTGAGGAGGTTACAGCATGCTCCCTTGACAATGACAAGCGGTAATGTAAACGCCTTGTCCCTGAACGTTACTTCTCCACCCTTGCATACCTGAGAACTCGAACAGGCTGACCTGACCATGTGTGTAGGAGAATGTTGTTCGTCTGAAGCCGTGGTGGGTCATGTGTCCATGTGGCTTTGAACGTGGCCTCGCCAATGAGAGTGCAGGCTGCACCTGAGTCACGGAGCAAGAAATATTTAGGAGTGGAAACTCCGCTGTTTGCGGCGACCAGAAAAGGTCACAAGCCCACGGATATATTTTCATGCTGGTGGCACCTGGCGGCATGGGAAGAAATTACCGCCGTTTCGGTTGCCAGGGCAACCGGTCGAGCGTGTTGCTCCCGTTCGGCCGCGCGCGCCTGACTTCTACTGAGGGCACTCTCGCGCGCTTCTTTACCGCTTGTAGCCCGAAGAGCAACTGCTGCTACGCTTCAGCCATTTGAGCACAGTAAAAAATAAAACGCGTTTTCCATGACAGCTATAAGATGATACGTAGCTTCTGGTTGTAGCCAGGGCTATCTTGCTCCGTGGCGGGCGGTTTTCGGCTTTTTGCGCTTGCGAAACTGATGGCTATCTCGTTCCTAATCGCTCAAAGGGCGACCGCTTGTTTCTCGCTCTAGTGCTCACAGGGGTGCGCGTAGGAAGGATGCCGCCGCGCATGTGTTTCCGTTCCTTTTCTTTTTTTTAAGATTCGCGAAAACTAGTTGCCCTAGCTGCTTGGCGATAAGAGGAAGATTAGCGGATGTTTGCCACACGTGTTGCTTTTTTTGATGGGCACACAACAAAACAGTTTTCTTGAGTGCGCGCACCTACACAGTTCGATTACGGCGTGCCCGCTGAAGCAAACACCCGCGTCGTCTGCTTGTCGTCTGCTTTGAGCGGGCGCCGCCGGAGTGAGCGCCGGAACTTTTTTTTTTTTTTTTGCCGCCGAGCCGCCTGCCGGGCGCTGCTTTTTTTTTTCCCGCTGCGGCTTCTACGACGCGCCGCATGGTGCCGCCACTGCATAGGGTAGCGTCGGCGCATGCAACAATTGTGACTTTATCTGGTCGCCCGCGCTCGCTCGCGCTGACGGGAGTTTCACCTCCTATATGTCTTACTCCGTGACCTGAGTCGACCTCAAGATCCAAGGACTTGCCATGTATGCATAGCTGCATCATGACCTTCTGCGTGCAGGTCGCATCGCCTAAGGAGTTCAGTTCGTAAAGTGCCACGTCTGGTGCCGAGGCTGTTGTCGAAGTTCCTTGTCATGGATTCAATATTGTTACTCCTCTTGGTTCTTGTCTGTTGCCGCTTTTTTATGCACGCTTTTTCGATTTGTCCGTGTTTCTTGCAGTAGTTGCAGGAAACTGTCTGAAACTTGCAAGCGTCCGGACTATGTTGCGCGTCACAACGCCAACAGAGCTGATTCTTCTTTTGGGTATATGTAATACTGGAGCTACCTTGCTTTCCTTTATTGTAGATGCTTGTGCTGGCTTTGTGAATGCCCTTAAATTCTGCCTTCACGTTTTTCTGATCTTCGACGGCATTTTCAGCTCGCAGTGCAAAGTCAAACGGTTTCTTAAATATCAAGTCCTTTTCTGCGAACAACCGTTGCTGGACCTGCTCGTTCCGGAGACCACAAACAAAATGGTCACGCAACATTACGTCAAGAGGCAGCGTTGATGGATTCACAGCCGTGTCTGCACTGGTTCCAAAATTACTATCAGCTGCTAGTTTCTTCAGTGCTGTCACGTAATCACCGAATGTTTTGCCGTGCGGTTGCTCACATTGTTGGAAGCGTGCCCTGCTGAAGACTTCAGAAGGTTGTGGATCAAAATGTGCAGTGAGCATCTCAACTATTTCCTCGTAATTCCCTTGGCTGGGCTGCTTGGGATGTACGAGAGCGCACACAACGTCGCAAGTCTGTTCCCCGCACATTAACAGATGAGAACATTTCTTGGAAGCATCCGTAATGTTGTTAGCTTCAAAACAGAATTGAAGCTTCCCATACCAGGATCTCCAGGAGCGGGACCTGCCACTGAACTCGGGTAGCCGACCAAAGTCAGGTGAGCCATGTTGATCCTTGGCATCGGTGAAGTGCCGGTGAGTCCAGAGTCTTCCTCGTTGCCAATTGTTACGTCGGTACAGCTGTGGTTGACTGCCGACGATTTATTAAGTCAAGGACATAGTAGCAGACACTACTTCCGGCATAGGAGCCAGCACTGGCGAGGTGTTCGTTCCATGAGGTGCGCTCGTGCCAAAAGCCGCCAGCACCTTCGCACGCGCACTTCATCGTTGTCATCTTCTGACGACATATCACCTACTATGTGTAGTTTTGTCCTAAACAAATTTATTATTTCCATGCCTCTTTTCTATATTGAAGATAAGAAATGCATATGTAATAAATAAATCACAAATGCTCGTCTCATTATAGGCATATTTCTGTTTTGTCAATGGCGCAGACACACGAGAGCTGTGCTGCCTTTGCCCGACGCTTCTGTGCATGTATGAAGTGCAAGAGAGAAATTTCGGGACTATGCCTCAGTAATACGGAGGAGTAATGATTTGGTACATTCATCCCTAGCCTATGACAATGTGCACTATGCGATAGCCAGCACTTTTGTCCAAACGGGTTCACATCAGCCGATACATAGTCCGTGGTGGGGAAGCATACAAAACAACATCGCAGTAACAATGTGTCATTATTCATTGGTCTGCGGCCGCTAAAGTGGCATCTACCTAATCTCCCACCCCTGCAGTTCACACCGAGTCGCTATGCTTCCCTTGGCAGGAACCCTCAGTGTCAAGCTTGGTGGTGAAGCATGGGTAAAAAGCAAGTACAGTCGAAACCTGCAATAACGAAATCCCGCGACAACGAAATATTTTTCGTATCCCTGGTGAAGGCCCATAGGATTCAATGCATTTTGTACCTCTCGACAACGAAATGTCGCTCGTTGTACTACAATCCCACATCAACAAAATACCACCACATTACACTTGCATGGGCGCCGACATTTTTGTTTGCAAAGGCGATCAAGCGCCAGAAGCAATTGCGTGCGCTGAAACAAGTCGTGGCCGCCATCTTGTTTGCTGATAACCCGTTTGAAGCGGAACTCGTATTGCTACCGGTATGTGACGACAATTTTTGTACACCTATGTGCAGTGCGTAATGTGCGCCTCAGTGAGAAAAATGCAGCAAAAACAAGGAAATCCACATCCCACTGACGTGGAATTGTTTATGGAGCTTGAGGTAGCGGTTGCAGCATGGAGTGCCAAGCAGCGAGCTTTGATTGAGTGATCGGGGAATATGCATATCCCTTGCTTCAAGAACGCTGGTTTTGGTGCCACCCGACAGGCATTGCGTGCGAATTCAGCACAGGGCGTAGATTTGCCCGAAAGGGCCGTAATCTCGATTGATTGCCTTCAGGTATACGAGATACAATCACTTTCGCACTCGGCACCAGATGTGTCGGCGCCTACACCCTAAAACAAAATTACACCCTTGGGGTCATATCTTGCCATACAACAATAATCGTCATCCGCATTTCCTTTCTTTAACACTGCGAGCCCGGTACTTCAAAGTTGCGAACGGCATGCGCATTATCAGCACGACAGAGTATTCTCTACAGGAAAGTCAGTGCAGCGTTTTCAAGAAAGGAAACGCAAGCAAGACAGATGACGATTATTGTTGTGCGGCAAATATACACTCAAAAGGGTGTACATTTGTTTAAGAGTGTATGGGTGACAGTGTGCGCTGGAGAAATGCTGCTGCATGGATGGAGCGTTGTTGCTCTGCATCCTGTACCGAGTTACGCAAAATCTCACAAAAGTGATTGTATCTACAAAAGCAATTTACCGAGAATACTGCTCCACAGCAGTGCTGCCACTGCTGATCGACCGTATGCAGCACACTTTGTACTGTCGGCAATGTGGTTCTATATCCTAGAGCAAAGCTTGCCAATGTAGGCTAACGGAATTTTGACAGTAAAGTTTTGTTCTACGATGCATTACCTATCTGTGCTGTCTCATTTCACAACAACGACATTCTCGCGACAGCAAATTTTTTTTGCAATCCCCGCTGATATCGTTATTGCCAGGTTCAAATGTACTGCAGAAGTGAGAGAGGGAAATGATATAATAATGCTGATTCAAAAATAAAGAAAGGAAAAAAGAAAAACCTGGTCATACAAGCATTTGAACTACGGACCTCTCAATAATGAGCGCGGTGCTGTGAATGCTACACCTAGTCTTTAACCACGGTCGCGTAGTGTAGCTCAGCTGAAACAAAGGGGCAAAAATGTGTCCACATCTGTAGAACCTAGGCACAGTCCCCACTTTCTTCTCTCACAACTCATGAACGCGCATGTGGGTCAGGAAAATGTGGCGTCTTTCTTGCGTGTCTGCACCCTTAACAATATGGAAACATGCATAGGCTAATTTGAGTATATTGAATTACCTGATATATCAAACTAATATTAGCATTTAGGGTGTCTACCAAGTTGACATGTTGAAATTCCCTGAGTTTCCCAGGATTTCCCTGAGTGCCTTTGCAAAATTTCCTGAGTGGCACAGAACTTTGTTCTGTGTCAAGACAGGCTGACACCATGTCACCCGATGCTGCCACTCTCTAGTAAGCATGTTAAAAAATAAAAATACTACTTAATCCAGTTTGAACAGTAAGGAGCAGCGTTTATTTTATTCAAAAAGAAAACAAAAGGGAGGGGTTAGTAAAATGCACAGCTAATAAGATATCTTTGAAAAAAATAGTAAAACCTATTGCAAATTGAGTCGAACATTTTAAATACGAATAAAAAAGAGATGCATACAGAAACAAATATTTTCGAATATGAGCTATTTCTATCAACTGATAGCAAGCTCAATGGTATGAGGCTTGAGCTTTGCCACAAGTGAGTCTCTCTCTCAGCAGCTGGACAGTCAACCTCAACTGACCTGACATATTCTCAGCCTGTGCACAACACCTCAGTGTTTCGTTTCACTGCTTTAAAGAGTTCATTTTGGTTTGAATAAGGGGCACCTGCATCTCGGTGTCAGCCAACACTTCGTGTTTTGAGCTCAAGCTTCTTCAAAGAAGTGGCGGCACACTTCCTTTTCCATTCATTCCTCAATGTGTCGGTCCTTTTAGTTCTCGTCCTCCTTCCACCGCGCGTTCGACCCACCGACCATTTGAAGCATCCTCTTGGTCCGTTGTACAGTCAACATGCTATTTTTCAGGCGCCCTAGAGGGCATGAAAACATCCGAAAAATCGGGCAGTCCGAAAAAATGAATGCATGTCTTTTACCGTCCTTAAGGGCTCAAACCGAAAAAGCTCTAAAGGCCTGCCAGTGCACTTACTAGGCATATCGGTGCTCGTATGGCGACAGGAGATGGCGGGTGCACGCGTGTATAATTAAGGAATACATACTGGGTCCCATGACAATTGCCCTTTCCCACACTTGTTAAGCTTCACCACAATGTGCCATGCTTTCCTAGCTTGGAAGCCATTGGCGAGGATTACAAAGGCTGAGTCGGCACCATTGCTAACAGTAGCAAACGTCGAAGTAGCTTGGTCTAGCGTTGTAGCGGTGGTTGCTACGGCTGCCAGCGAATATGGATGCGAGAGCGCGGGTTCAAGGCGGCAAAATAATCAAAATGGAGGCTGAGGTAGTTTTGATTAATGCCGCTTCGGACATGCCGTCACGGCAAAATGTCTGTAAAATCGGCCGACAAAGGGTTCTTGCATCCAAAATTTCATACGTTCTTATACATTGACTCTATGGCTTACGTGGTGGTGCCGCAAAGCCATCCGAATTATCGGGCATTTCCCCAAAATCGGGTGCCCGGAAAATCGGTCGTTCACTGTACACTGGCAACTCCTCCAGCCGACGACATGGCATCAATGACAATTCGTTAGGATTCCGCTCTGTCACTTGAGCTAGCATTAGCGCGACATTCGTTCCCTTTCAATAAAGTTACGGCTAATTTTCCCTGATAGAAGCACGAATTCCCCAAGTTTTCCCTCAGTATTTCCAGACTGTTCAAAATCCCAGAGAATTGCCGGTTTTCCCAGTTGGTAGACACCCAGAGTATTGCCTCTTGCTGAGTATTACTCTCAGCGTCCGTGCATTGGAGATGGGCTTGCGCGAGGCTCACCCAGCGAGTGTGAGAAAATGGTACTATGCTCCTGCACACCACAGTGTACAAAGGATGCTATGATGGTTTTGTCGGTACTGCAAAGCCGGGTCACCAACAAATGTGGGCTTATTAATCGAAGATGCAGCACAATGTGACAGTCACAGCTTGCAGGCAGACACTCAACACAGGGTCGATTGAATACTACGTGCAGTCATATCATATTCAGCTAACTGGGTAGCAGCCCAACAAGCACAAGAAGTTGTGGGAGCAAAGGTCCCGCAACCAACCTTTAGAGAACCTGTGGAGCATCTACTGTGGTGAGGAAGTGTTAAGCAGTACAGAGCTTGGGGGGAGAAGGCGCATCCTGATAATGTGTGCTCATGCAGGGGACTCAACTTTTGACATGAAAGTAGTGCTGGGGCGGTGGTTCACAAGGTGAAGATGTCACTTTGCTTGATCCAAGTCCGGGGGCCAGCCTTGATATTTAACCAGGAGGAAGGGTTGGCAGCCCTGGAAGGACAAGACAGGTCACGGGGGCAGCGTTATGGGCATAATTCTGCCGTACAGGAAGGGTGAGCTGCCTGGAATTAATAAAGGTGTGGTTGCCATTTGGAAGCAGCAGCCCACTGCTGATGTCACAGGGCTCCCCAGTTTGCATGCTGACAGGAAAGGGCTGGCCGAGATGACTGACAGTCAGGTCAGCAGCGGTGACCAAGTGGAAGTGCCCGACCAAAGGCTACAGTTGCATTGGGCAGACAGGCTGCAGCGGGCGGCAGCCAAAGAAGCCAGAGGCAAGGCCTGCACTAGTGGTCTGCGGTAGGAGATGCCACAGGAGACAGCCATGGCATGTAGGACCAAGGAGAGAAGGCCTCTTGGTCAGCAAAAGGCAGATAGCACAATGAAACCAGGTGCAGGGAGAAGACAGGTCGTAGATGGAGATGAACACAGAAAACCCAATCGGCCTAGTCGGCTTGCCAAGAATAGGTACCCACCTAGTCGAAATGCCCTGAAAGCACACCACAACACTAAGGGGTCCTGCCACCCATTGACAGCAGGCTGACGCCCGCTAGCTTCCTGGCCTGAAAGGAGTGCCTACTAGGCTTAGGCCTAGGCAACAAATAGAGGATATGTTAGGCCTTGTTTTATGTTATAAATGTACATGTGCCCTTGAAATGCAAGACATTTGCTGCTATGTGTTCAAGTACAATGCACAGTTTACAGTTCTACGAGGGAGAAGACCCAGTCAGGCAATGTCCCCTTTTGCCCTTCACCTAAATGTTAACCGTCACATTTAAATCAAAATTATAATTTCGATTTCAAAAGGGCCTGTCACTGCTTAATTGTGTGATCTCACACCATAGCTGCATCTCTCTGTTCATCAGCACAATAAAACATGGAGTCCAGCTCCCTGTTAATGAGAGAAAGCTGACTAGTGTTGGATTCCAATGACGGAGTCGGAGCAAGTTTTTCGCTCGTTTCGGAGCAAGTTTGTTAAAATGACAGAGTGAGGGTGGGAGTAAGGTGTTCCAATGAGAGAGTCGGAGTGGATTCAGAGCGGGAGTCACTCTGTGGAGCAGAAAAAGATGCTCCGCCAAAATTGGCGGAGTGGACCGGAACTCTGCGTGACGTATTTCCTTTACTACGTTTGTCTGCTGGGAGGCGCCACCGGTCACGACTCGTGAGGAAGCAAAAGCTGCTGCACGCTTGGCGAGATATCCATTCCACACTTTTAAAAAAGCGACAGGTGAACGGCGCTGAAGAGACAAGTGACCGGTGCTGGCAGCAAACAGCGGAAGGAAATGACAACATGCAAGGTATCCTGGGTAACTCAGTGATAGAAGTTCCACTTCCGCCTTGCTCCGGTGGCGCAGGCTGTGCTCCACTCGCGGATTAGTAGGCGTTGCTCTACGCCAGAGTCGAGTGCTCGCTCGCGGAGTCCGTCGGCTGCTCCGACTCCGCCATTGGAATTCAACATAGGTGTGTTTCTGCAAGCTTTGCAGTGACTTGGATGGTTGCCCGCCTTCTGCCAGTGTCCTTGCAGCTTATCCGTGTCCTCATTTCCCCAGTCGTTGCTTCTTGCAACGAGAGAGGTTTGAGACATGAACTGGACTGCGAAGTGATCTCGCTTGAGAGTCAGCCAGCTTATATGCCAAAAGGGACATTTTGGTGTCAGCTCGGTACAGGCCCATTAACTTGACCAAGAGGGAGACAGAGATGCCTTTGGCAGCATCATTCAAACCATGGTTACATATGAGGACAAGCTCACCCACATCGTAGCGCATGTCCCTGTGTGACCAGCTGCGCTGAGCTTTCTGTCTAGCTCACGCTTTTTGCGAGGTTGGAATGGCCCAGGTCAAAGCCTGCATTCATCCATGAGTGCAGTTCTGCCACGTAGTCAGAAAGGCTGGCTATCATGGCACCTTCTCTACTGCCCATCTGCAGAACAGGGTCCGTGAAGTTTGGCAGCTCTCTCGCAGAGTTGAGGAACGCAGGCATGTACCCTGTCACAGTTCACTGAAGATCGCTAGGAGAAACCTATCTTGTTAAGGCAGGCATTCTGATTCCCGTGTTGCTTGAAAGGCTGCACCCAAGGGCTTGAGGTACTGGTTAATCTACTCTGTCGGGTCAGCCTGTTGGTGGTACAGGGTTATCTAGTGGCTCTTAATGCCAAAGGCAGATTTACATCCACAAACACAATGGCCATAAATAGGACACATTGTCCGTGAACAGCTCTACCGAAAAGCCGAAGCAGGTGAAGACCTCGGTAAACTTGTTCCAGATTGCATGTGCCATTAGCTTCAGAAGGAAAAATGATGATATGTGGGGTTTTATGGCGCAAGGGCCACTCATGGCCAAAGAGCGCCAAGCAATGTTTTAATGGAGTCAGTGATGCAAATAATGATCAATGGCGTCGTGGTTGGCTATAACAATGGAACCTGGCTGTATAGGGGCCTAAAAACAATAAATATATATATATATATATATATATATATATATATATATATATATATATATATATATATATATATTAAAATTGTCACAATTTTCAGATGTACTATGAATTTAAAAGATATGTTCTGATGGAAGGAGGGAATAAAATATGTAAATGCCAATAGCACTATTGCCTCAAGAGGCCCTTAAATGCAAGGGCCTGTAGGCACGTGCTCTACAAAATGCAACTATCGCAGCAGCAGCGTCTAGTAAAATGCTGTGCTACAAATCTCTTCGGCCTATAACTTGCAATGAATTAACATCTTGCAGAAAGTTAAAAACTGACTTTCTGTGAAAAAATGGCTCAGCACCAAGCAACATTGCAGGATGAAAAGGAATGTTCTGTCGGTAGGCTAGAGGGAAGTGTTTTTTCCTTTCAATTTCCATTTCTCTACACTCCAGCAAGACATGGAGGACGGTTAGTATCTGGCCACATCTACAGCATATGGGAGGTTCGCTACCGGTCAAGAGATAAGAGTGCGTGCCATACGTATGACCTATCCTAAGGCGGCAGAAAATGACATCGATTCGCCTTATTTTCGTTATCAGTGGCAAATTTCCTAATTGTGGCTCGATCAAATGGAGTTTATTCGAGGATTCGGTGTCCCACTTGTGTTGCCAATGCCTTCAAAAGTTTTTTGCGCAAAAAAGGCTTTAAGTCTGAGGCAGGGATACCTACGGAACAGTTGCCAGCTTTTGTTGCAATGGAAGTGGAAATTTCATCTGCAAGCATGTTGCCCTTAATGCCTCTGTGCCCAGGTACCCAACATACTATGATGTGCTGATTAGATGTATATGCTGTGCACAGGAGCGAATATAGCTCATTGAGTACAGGATTGTTGCGTTTCTGGAGTGACATTAGAGATTTTACGACACTAAGGGAGTCTGTGAATATAATGGCCTTTTGCAATTTCCTTTTCTTGATATGTTTAACAGCTGTCAGTACAGCATATGCCTCAGCAGTAAATATGCTTGTTTCCGGGTGCAGGACGTCATATTCTGAAAATGATGGGCCGACAGCTGCATATGAAACCCTGGCATGCGACTTTGAGGCATCTGTGTAAAATTCTTGGCCAGAGTACTTCGACTGAAGTTCAAGAAAGTGCATTTCAATGTGTACCTGGGGAGCGTTCTTCGTTATTTCAATGAACGAAGTATCACACTCAATGAGCTGCCATTGCCACGGCGGACATAGCATGACAGGAGCCATAAGGGGATTTTCAAAAAGTGGAACATCCATTTCTTGACCGAGTTTCCATACACGCAGTGAGAAGGGTTCTCTAACTGCCGGTCGATTATTAAATAAAGTTGCAGATGTCATGTTGTTTACACTTGGGTAAGAGGGATGTTCACGGTTTGCATTTACCTTCAGAAAATACATAAAACTTGAGTACGACCTCTGAAGATGAAGCGACCACTCATTAGCTTCAACGTAAAGACTCTCCACAGGACTTGTCCTGAAGGCACCGGTCGCCAGGCGGATACCTTGGTGATGGACAGGATCCAGCATCCTCAATGCACTAGGGCTAGCCGAATGATAAATTATTGCCCCATAATCTAAGCGTGTTCGAATGAGGCTCTTGTAAAGGTTCATGATGCATTTCTTATCACTACCCCACGTTGTGTGTGACAAAATTTTCAGAATGTTCATGGTTTTTAGGCATTTGTTTCTGAGGTACTTTAGGTGTGAAATAAAGGTTAATTTCGTGTCTAAGATAACGCCTAAAAATTTGTGTTCTGTGCTCACAGGTATGTGCTGTCCCTGAAGTTCAACTTCAGGATTTGCTATGAGACCTCTTTTTTGAGTGAAAAGAAGACAGGTACTCTTGCTGACATTAAGCGTAAAGCCATTTTCATCAGCGCACTTAGACACCTTGTTTAAACAAAGCTGTACTTGTCGCTCGCAGATAGCGAGATTACATGACTTAAATCCAATTTGAACGTCATCAACATATACTGAATAAAATATACTACGCGGTATTGATGAGCGCAAGGAATTCATTTTTATGACAAAAAGTGTGCAGCTAAGCACGCCACCCTGCGGTACCCCAGTTTCCTGTAGAAATGGTCTGGAGAGAACATTACCAATTCTGACACGGAATGTGCGATTTGATAAATAGTTTTCGATTACATTAAGCATTTTTCTGCGGATGCCCAATTCTGATAAGTCACGTAGAATTCCATACCGCCACGTGGTGTCGTAAACCTTTTCCATGTCTAAGAATACAGAAAGAAAGAACTGTTTGTGTATGAAAGCATCGCGAATATATGCTTCGATGTGAACGAGGTGGTCTGTAGTCGATCGGCATTCTCTAAAACCACACTGATATGGGTCAAGGAGCTTGTTTGATTCAAGGAAGTGTAAGAGCCTGCCATTAATCATTCTTTCAAAGAGTTTACATAGACAACTTGTGAGTGCTATGGGCCGGTAGCTTGCCACAGAGGACGGATCTTTACCTTGTTTCAAGACAGGGACTACAATCGCCTCTTTCCATGCCAATGGAATGTTTCACGTTTCCCAGATAGTGTTGAAAATAGACAATAGAGCCATCTGCGTGTCAGGGTGAAGATGTTTTATCATTATGTACATGACTCTGTCAGCTCCTGGTGCCGATTTCGTGCAGCCGTTCAAGGAAGCTCTGAACTCAGCAATGCTAAAAGGATGATTGTATGGTTCACTTCCGCTAGCCTTACGGTTCAGTGCCTTACTTTCAGCTATCTGTTTATGTTGCTGGAATGACTGCGAGTAGTTCGCAGAGCTAGAAACTCGCTCGAAGTGCTCTCCCAGAGTGTTCGCCTGATCTTGAAGGCTGTGGCCTTCATCATCAACCAAAGCTATGTTGTAGGTTTGTCGAGTAATTAATTTTCTTAGCCTGTTCCAGACTTTTGCTTCTTGTGTATAGGAATTTGTGCTTGTGACGTATTTTTCCCAACTTTCTCTTTTAGCAATATGACGTGTTCGTCTGCCTTTGGATTTCACGTGCTTAAAGTTGATGAGGTTTTCTGCCATTGGAGATTGACGTAGTAAACGCCAGGCTTTGTTTTGCTCCTTACGCGCATGCTTGCATTGCTCATTCCACCACGGCACGCGCCTCTTTTTTGTAGTCCCCTTCGTTTGTGGAATGCACTCTATTGCAGCGTCAATTATAAAAGCGGTAAAATAAGCAATAGCATCGTTCACACTAAAATCTTTAAAAGCATTTGGCTGCATCTGGGTGATTTCCTCAAATTTTTTCCAATCTGCGGATGCAACTTTCCATTGAGGGGGGTGTGGTAGGAATTCATTTTGTTCAAAAGTTTTGAGGCAGATGGGAAAATGATCACTCTCATATGGGTTTTTGACTACCTCCCATTCTAGGCATGGTACAAGTGTAGCCGAGCAGATAGCTAAATCTATCGCAGAGTAAGTGCCATGTGCTGTGCTATAGAATGTCGGCTCCTTTTTATTTAATATGCGTGCACCTGAAGAAACAAGAAAATTTTCTTTTAAGCGGCCTTTGACATCGCATCGGGAGCCTCCCCAGAGAGTAAGGTGCGCATTGAAATCCCCAACGAGTACGTAAGGCTCAGGCAGCTCATCGATTAGACTAAGAAATTCTGTTCTTTGGAGTCTATAGTGGGGTGGTATGTACACAGAAGAGACTGTAATGAGTTTACCTAACAGTAAGGCTCGAACCGCAACTGCCTCAAGAGGCGTTCGGAGTTCCAAGGCCTGACATGCTACACGCTTATCAACTATAATCGCGACACCAATGGACAAAGCGAAAGCATCGTCACGGTCTTTGCGAAAAATTTAAATTGTGGTAGAAAGCCTGTCTGTGTAAGTTTTAAATGGGTCTCTTGTACACACAGCACCTTTGGATTATATTTACGCAAGAGTTCCTTGATATCATCGAGGTTATGTAGGAGACCCCTGACGTTCCATTGTAATATTTGTGTCTCCATAGTTAATAGTGTGTGTGTGTGTGTGTGTGTACTGTGTGTTTAAAGGAAAATTGATTTAGATTACAGGGCCTTCCTAGGCCCCGTAATGCGGAGTTTGTCTTTCTTGCTGCAGTCCTGAGACTGGCGGCGGTCCTTGGGCGCTTGCTGCGCCGTCTGGCTTGAAGTAGTGTTCATTGCCTCTTGTGAGGCACTGGACGTCCGCTCTTGTGAGCGGCGCGTTTGTAGTGAAGGCTTCACCTGAGCAGATGAGACCTTCGTGCCTACCAACCCCGAGGTCAATGGGCCCTCTTTCTGTGACGGCGAGGCAGCGCTGGCTGCTATCGCCGAGGCGGCTGGTGGCACAACCTCGGCCACACTCTTTGTGGGCCGGGCAGATGCCGGAGTCTGCTGCGGCGTTGCCCCCTTACGCGCCGCACCAACATAGCCTGCGGTATGAATGAATGAAACATGTTTCCGCGCTTCTTGAAATGATATATTCTCTTTAACTTTCAGTGTAATAATATCCTTTTCTTTTTTCCACGTCGGACATGATCGGGAATATGTGGCGTGATCACTGTCGCAGTTCACACAGTGGAGTGCGCCAGTGCAGTTGTCGGAAGCGTGTTCTTGACAACATTTTGCGCAAGTGAGATGGCCTCGGCAGCTTTGTGAGCCATGGCCAAATCTTTGACATCCTTCGAGTAGTTCTTCTTCACTCAGGTTCAAAAGATTGGCGTCTGATACCACACCTCTGGATGTGTTCATAGAGCGATGTGGCGTCACTGTGACTTCGACATCACCAAAAGCCAGAATATTTGAAATCTTTTCATGTTGGAGCTGGTCACGTACTTCAAGCAGTAGGTTGCCGCTAGCCATTTTAGTGATTTTGTATCCAGGACCTAGAACGTCGGTGAGAGCTTTCGCAACGGTGAATGGTGAAAGGGTTCTTATTGTCTTATCGGGGCACTGACTATGTATGACGTGGTAGCGCGGGAAGGATTGCTTGCGTTGGGCAAAAAATTGAAGTTTCTTCGGTGCGCCCTCTCTTCGAAAGAGGGCGATCAGGAAGTTGGGGAAAGGTGCTTAAAGCCATCAATAACTTATAACATTTCGGCACCTATGCCAGCCACCCACCACCAAGCCCAACAAGGGGACGCTGCGAGACCCGAAGGAAACGCAGACGCCAGCTGTACATAGCTACTATAACCCAATATAATAGATCGAAGGTTGGATGAACTACACCAGGTTAACCCTTGCTGCCTGGAGAATTGGAAGTAAACGAAGTGAGAAGAAGACAGGACAGGTGGAAAGTGAGAGAGAAAGACGAAGGTTTAAGAGAGAGAGAGAGACAGGAAAAGGCAACTACCGATTTCTCCCGGGTGGGTCAGTCCGGAGGTGCCGTCTACGTGAAGCCGAGGCCAAAGCGGTGTGTTGCCTCCGCCGAGGGGCCGTAAAGGTCCAAACGCCCAGCATCAGCTCAACCCCCAGGATCCCCTTTTCCCCGGACACGGCTAAGCCGCGCACGGTTAGACGCGGGAGGGGCCAACCCTCGTGTGCTCGGGTACGTGGTGTCGCAACACACCAAACGCCTGCTGACGCAGACGCCCCTGCGGGGAGAAGGAAAAATGGTTCAGCAGACTTTGTAACGTTATCTGTGATGACCAGGCAGAAAGTGTGCCCTCACTGGCTTCTGGAGAAAGGCGCCATGAAGTCAAAGGCAGCGACTTGTCAGGGTAGCTGGCCGTTAATTTGCTCCATGACCCCAGGCAGTTTGCCTACATGAGGCTTTATGATTTGGCAGACACACGGCACGAGCAACTGTAGTGAGGAGGGCCACGTTTCATGCCTGGCCAGGTAGCAGAGCAACACAACTTTTAGAAAGTCTTAAGGATACTTGAATGTTCGACCAACTGTGAATCATGGAAGTAGCTCAGAGTGGCTCTCAGACTGCAGGAAATCACCACCTTTAAAGATTCATGAGGAGGCTCCTCAAATGGGATACAGTGCAGAAGAACTTTCTTAGCCTAAAGCAGACACATATCCATTGTGCGCACAACAGTACCAGCTATATTATACTCGACACCAACAGCAATACTAGCTGTAAGTGTGTGAACAACAGATTTTCTACCCCACCCCTTTTGGGGTCTCAGATTTTCCAGCCTGTCAATGCTTTGTCAACAAAATGGATCACTGTGCTATGCCTTAAGGGCAGACATGGATCTATGGGACGAAAAAATAGCAAAAAAACTTACTTTTTGAAAATGGTGTTTCTGAAATCTACAACCCTTTTTACACAACCAGACCGAATTTCTAAACTATTCGATCAGTGTTTTAGCCGTAGCATTGCTTAATTTCATTAATACTAGCAAAATTTGAGTCGAAATTAATACTAAAATGGCACTTCTCCTGCGAAATGCAGCTGCCGTTTCACGGATCGTAGCGCGGACGTCTTGGTCTCATTTCAAAGATCGGTCCTTTTTCTTCAATTTCCTGCCAACGCAGGGTCTATGCAGCCATTGGATTTCTTCAGTTGCCACGCCAAAGAAGGGTTCCAGCCCGCTCTCTTATTCGTTGTTGAGCGCACGTAACTTGAGGGCGCCATACGATTGGCGGAATTCCTTTCTTGTCATCTGCTCCCCGCTTCAGTCGGCTGTGCGCCATCCGCCATATTGCCCTGGCACCAGTGTCTGCTGCGCGATGGCCCGTTTGGGAAGAAAATTCCACACGAGGAACAAGTTTGGTGGAAGAAAGGTGCGGCGTACATTGAGAACTGCAAGAAGCGCTCCACAACCCAGCAAAGCGTCGAAATCGTGGCGCCCGCCGGCGCTATCGCCGATCCGATCACCGATAACTCCGATGTAGGCCTAGGCATTAACAAGCCGTTTGCCCTCTTCGCCTGCCGGATGTGTCGAAGGTAGCGTGCACCACGACACAAAGTTTCTGCAGCCCGCAGAATTGGAAGAGGGCAAAAGGAAAACGCAAGAAAAACTGCAGCACCTCTCATCAATTCCCGCAACGGAGAGGAAGCGAGATTTACTAGATGATAGCACCGATACCGCGGCGCACCCCATTGATGGGACCGCTTACCGTTGTCAGTTTAGATGCAGTGAACACTATGCTTGCGGTGGCCAATTGCAAAATATGTAGTGGGGACTTAAATATAGTCAGAGAGTAGCATGAATACGGACTTGCTGTTAAGGGAACAACGAAAAACTGCGCAAAAAAGAACAAGACAGAGAAAGAACCACACGACACAGGCGCAGACTAACAACTGGTTTAATGCTCCAACGCCACTTTCCTACCAACAACAGAACGCATGCGCACAAACCGCAAGGACAATGCCGCTATCATGTAGTCAAGCCCAGAAACACCAACTCCTTGCGGTACAAATGTATGGAAGTCTCACTAACACATTTATCCGGCCCTAATCTCGCGATTTCTAAAGCTTCGATTACTTCACGCTCTTTCTTATCACTTGCGCGTCCGACAATCTTAGTCCTGCCGAAAAGTGGAGTACAAACTTTGCCGTCATGCCTGCAGGTCTTGCATTGCTTAGGAAGATGCTGTCCTCTAGAATCATCTAGTGAATTGGCATGTTCTAATAATCTAATATTAATGCAGCGGCCTGTTTGTCCAACGTACACGTTGCCACAACTCAGCGGAATCTCATAGATGACATTCGCTCTGCAAGGCACAAACTTGTTCCTGTGGTTAGTGCTGCACTCGATTTTCTTTTTCCTATCAGGTCTAGCTAAATTGCACAGACTGGACAGCTTACAAGGTTCCGAAAAGAGAACCTGTATGCCGAATTTACCCGCGACCCTCTTCAGGCCGTGCGAGACCCTGTGGACATAGGGCATAACTTCATACTTCCTCCTCTCCTGTGGATCCGCCCCACGAGGCTTTGAACTTGGTCGGAAGGACTTCAACAGGGACTCAGCAACAGCCCGAAGAAGGGCCAACGGAAAACCGGCCGACCGAAGGTGATCAGCTTGGGCATCAAAACTAGACTGAACCTTGTGTGGACAGGACTTCACTAACGAAGCCCTGAGGCACGTTGACGCAATCCCCCTCTTGACCAGCTTCGAATGGCTCGAGTTGAAGGGTAGAAGCGCTTTTTTCGACCTAGGCATGTACGCCCAGCAGAGGTGGTCAGGATCGTTAAAAAATAATTTTAAGTCTAAGAATTGCAAGCAAGAGTTTTCAGGAAGTTCAATAGTAAAATTAAAACTGGCAAAAGCAGACTTAAAGGATGCTAAAACCTCCGATGCCACCTGTGTCAAGTTATCGTTGTAGTCTAAATTTAAAAGAATTAAAAAAAACATTGACGTATCGGAACACACGAACAATGTGGTCGTCAGAAAGTACCCGCGCTAGCGAGCGGTCAAGTTCGGCTAAAAGGATCTCGGACAAAACAGGGGCTACACACGACCCGATACAGATGCCGCGTTTTTGCACATAAAGTTTATCCTGAAAACTCACAATGGTTGAAGAAAGATATGCCTTAAGCAACTCCAGAAAACCTTCCACAGAAATACCACACGCATTCTGGAAAGACACAGCACCAGATCGTTCAATACAGTTCCGGACTGCGCAGAACAGGTCTTCGTGGGGAAGGGAATAGAACAGCTCTTCAATGTCAACCGAGAAGCCCGAGTTAACAGCAGAAAGGTTATCCCCTAGTACTTGCGCCACACGGTCTGAGCTGCTGACCTTGTTCGGATCGTCAGGTGCCAGACTTCCCAGATGGCGCAGAAGGTACTGACTGACCGCGGCTTGCCAGGAACCAGTTTCCGTAACGATGGCTCTGAAAGGGCACTCCATCTTGTGGCTCTTGGCACTGAAGAACACTGAGAGCACAGTGACATTGTTTTTCACCACTTCACTTTTTAGCCGATCGAGTTTCAGATCCCTTAATAGTGCAACCGCCTTTGCCTTCACTTGAGACGGATTCAGATCTACAATCCTAAAGTTCTTTAAGACAGCGGACATGGCCTTATCACTAAAAAGCTTCTGGGGTAAAACCACAAAGCCTCCTTCCTTATCGGCCGTCATTAAAGCGAGATCAGAGTTCCTAAAAAAGCTTGCCACCGATCTCACCATGGAATTTCCTTTCTTCGTGCCTTTGAAAGTATTGCGGATCACATCACATAATGTTATACCAACTAGCCCCTCACCGTACGCTTCTAGACTTGCTGTTAAGTTGCTTCTTACGTGCATGAACTGCGGTGAAGTGTCGAAGTGAAGCTCGTCGCGCGTGCGCGGTGCACAAAAAGTGAACCCGTTTGCTGTGAACGTTCTCGCCGCTCGCACTATGCAGGCAATTGGAAATCGCCAAACAGCCCTGAATGGTGTGCTCTCAATAATGAACATAAGCTGTCGCGGACTCCACAAAAAGACATGGCAAAGCTACGTCAAGGGAAAGCTGGCACCTGCAGCTGATCGCGCGGCCCGCAACCTGACAAGCGAGTCTGCGCGGTCGGTTTGCGATCTTTACACTGAATTATGCTTTAGCACTCCCGGAAACATCGCAGTGTCGTACGATGGATCATGGATAACCTGCGGACATTCCTCGCACATCAGCGTCGGCACAGTGATTGAACTGTTCGCTGATTTTCTTATTGACTATGTTTTCTTGAGCAATTTCTACACTGCATGCAAGCGGGGCCCCAAAGAAGATAATCCTTCCTTCGAAGATTGGAAGGCCAGTCACCAGTCAGTGCCAGAACACTGGCAAGAAGTCAGGAGAAATGGAAGTGGAGGCCGCTCTTATTCTTTTCAGGAGGTCTCTTGAACAGCACAACCTTCGCTGCACCACTGTGCTCAGTGATGGGGACAGTCGTACGTACCTTGCCTTGCAAGAGAAAAAGGTGTATGGATACATAGAGATTGACAAGGAGGATTGCGTAAATCATGTGCAAAAGCGCATGGACACAGCTTTGCGCAGCCTTGTAACGAAGCATGAAGCACCGGGCTTTCAGAGCCCTGGCGGAAAGGGTCGACTGACAGCAGACCTTATCACAAGGCTGAGCGCGTACTATGTGTGGGCGCTGAAAGCGCACAAAGGAGATGTGGATGGCATGCACAAGGCAGTGATGGCTACGTACCATCACATCACCTCCAACGACAATGTTGCAACCATACACTTTGCCCAACAGGCCCCAACTCTTGGTGCCGTCAAAATGCTGCACAGGCCAGGTGCGAGCTTGCACCAAAACATCCTCGTAACTTGCCCCCTCATGTTTGCCAGGCCTTACTCACCATATACGAGCACTTGAGTGATAAAAAACTGCTTGAAAGGTGCCAACAGGGAAAGACCCAAAACAGCAACGAGAGCTTCCACTCAACGATCTGGTCTCTTGCACCAAAGGAGCGCCATGCCTCTCTCTTCACTGTGAAGGCAGCTGTGGCGGAGGCAGTGCAGTGCAGCTGAGCCTCAACCCCAGCAGAGTAAGCAATGACCGCACAAATCATAAAGACCAGCGGCGAATGAAGGCTTCAGCTCGAAAGCGTGGATCTATCGAAAACATGAATTGAGCCTTGAAAAAGTGCCACACAGGGAACAGTTCCAAAGCTGACTATCTGCCAGGGGCATACAAGCCTGTTATGGCTGGTATTTCATGATATTACTAAATAAATGAAGTTGTGTGTGTTTTTTGCAGTTTTCTCAAAATGAGCTTTTCATTCACCCTGCTTGTTTGTGGCAACAATATCTCAAGATCTAGGACAGCTAGAGTTGTAATTTGTTTTGGTATATGAAGCTAAATGCATAAAGCTTGAAGTGCTGCAAGCAGATTCTTGTTTTCCATTTTCCTATAACTTTTTTTTCCCCTTTCGTTCTTGTGACCTAGTATCCATGCTGTAAACAATAGACTTTGATGAACTGCTGAATTGCTAATTATTGTTGGATTTGATAACTGTTTGCAGCATTTCACTCCTTAAACATTCAGTTCTCCACTCATGCATTAATTATAGCTTTCTGTCCAAATTTTTTTTGCCTGTCGTCTCCACAAATAATAGTAGTGTACCTTTAATTACCTCCATAATTGCTTGACCTATAAAAAAGATAATTGCACTTTTGAAATCAGCTTGAAAAACTGAACAAGTGTATATATTTTAATTGAATTTGGTCTAAAAATAAGTATGATATCTCTAATTGCCATGTCCCACCTTAAGAAGCTCTTGCCTGCTGAAGACGATCGGGTCCGCTAAGTACACATTCTCTTCCAAGGCCAGCAACCTAGTGATCACTTCACCACTTGATAGGATAGGATAGGGATAACTTTAATAAAGTGCCGGCAAGCGACGGTTTAATGCGCCGTGACGCTGGCCAAGCGTCGACCCGGGGTTATACTTTACTCTGCACTAGCCCAGTTGGCCCCGTTTGTAGTGGGTCACCACTTGAAATTGCATCTTTTGAGACATGTGAGAAAGGCGTTAGGCTCTACTGGGTCCGAGTTGGGGTTTGGTCAAGCTATCTTCAGAGTAGCAAGAATATACCACGTTTATAACCCCATTCGGTCGTTACTGTTTTCTCCGGCTTCCGTTTTGGATTGCAATTGCTCCGGAGTACTTCCAGCGGCAGGTGTCCCACATCCTGGAAGGCCAAGCGGGGGTTGTGAACATGATCGACAATATTCCAGTCTTCAGCAAGACATGCGCTGAACATGACCTTTACTTTCAAGAAGTCCCGAATCGACTGACGAATGCAGGGGTCATGCTAAACTGCCAGAATTGCATCTTTGCAGCCAGCAGCGTCAAGCTCCTTGGTGTCATTGTCAGCACAGAGGGCATCTCTCCTGATCCAGATAAGGTCGCCGCAATAAAAGCCATGCCAGCGCCGCGAGACGTCACAGGTGTCTGTCGCTTCCTCATAAATCACACTGGACATTTCCTGCCTGGCATATCGCAATTGACATCACCGATCCGAGCTTTGCTGTTCAAGTATTCTGAGTGGACTTGGGGCCACGCTCAACAGACTGCTTTTCCAATCTAAAGGAACTGCTCTGCTCTGACCTTTGTGTTACTCAGTACAACGTGGCATACAAGACGACAGTACCAGCTGATGCCAACTCCTTCAGTCTTGGCGCTGTCCTGTTACAAGAGCAGACTTCTGGTGGGCGCCGACCAGTTGCCGTCACGCTACGGCCACTCACGCCAACGGAATGTTGGTACAGCCAGGCGGAGTAGGAGGCTTTGGCTGCACGCTGGGCGGTGCTCCATTTTGAAGAGTATGTTCATGGCCTAAATTTCTCCCTTCAGGCAGACCACCAGCCACTCATGGTGCTCTTGGGGACCACAGATGTCAACTTGCTGCCTCCGTGAATTCAATGGTTCTGACTGAAGCTGATGTGCTTCCAGTACCAGGTGATGTATGTACCGAGCAAGTTGATAGCCATGGCTTACACGGTCTCATGTGCACCAATGGATGGTCCACCGCCAAAGCAAGCTGATCCAGTCGAGCTCTTTGTGGAAGAGATTCTTTGCTCTCTCCCGGACTTTGTCGCCACACGTCAAGACGAGCTCCACCATACTCAAAGCAAATTATGGCGAGTGTAACCTTCTGCTGGAATACTGTACCAAAGGCTGGCCCAGGCAGTCAAGGCTGCTGTTTCACGTCAAAAGGTACTGGCAGCTTCGTGGAGACCTCAGTATCTGGGAGAAGCTACTTCTAAAAGGGGTCCGCATTGTGGTGCCGTCGACTCTTCAGCATTCCATATTCAATTTCATTCACGACTGGCATCATGGTTTTTTCCGATGCAAAGCCATTGCTCGAGAATCGGTGTGGTGGCCTGGAGTAAACAGCCACATCGAGACCCTCGTCTCTAACTGCGCCAAGTGCACAGAAACCCATGTACAACTTGCAGAACTAATGATGCCTTTCCAGACTCCAAGTCTTCCCTGGGAGGAAGTGGGAGTAGGCCTTTTCCACCTGAAAGGTCAAGATTATGTGTTGCTGGTTGACTACAGGTCATGCTTCCCTGAAGTCATCAGTCTGTGCTCTATCACAATACCTGCCATCACCACGGCCATCAAGAGAGTCTTTGCGCGCCACAGCATTCCTAGTGTTGCTCGCAGTGACAACAGTCCACAGTTCTCATCCAAAGACTTCTCTACCTTTGCGCAGGCTTACGGGTTCAGGCAGGTCACCAGCAGCCCACATTTCCCACAGTCCAATGGTGAGGTGGAGAGGATGGTGTGAACCGTCCAGGACTTACTGCACAAGGCAGACGATCCTTTTTTGGCACTGCTGGCCTACAGGCACGCTCCTGGTGCCAATGGAGTCAGCCCTTCACAGCTTCTAATGGGCAGACGCCTGCAAACCAGAGTTCCCAAGACGTTACAGCAGCTCGAGCCAGGCTGGCCCTCGTCTCTGTCTTTTATCAAGAGTGATCAAGTTAATTGGAAGAAGCAGGAACGGGACTTCAACCAGAGGCATGTAGCTCAGACACAATGCCCACTTCAGACTGATGAGCAGGTTTGAGCAAGTGATATAAACAGTCGTGCGATGGTGCAAGGACCAGCTCAACGTCGCCGGTTGTATGTCGTGGAGACCCAGAAAGGAGTTCTCCAACATTACCGGCTAAACCTCTTCCCAGTGTGCAACGACCCGGGGTCCAGCAGTCCTGCCGAACTTGTCATTGGTGAAGAACCCGAGACGAAGCCGTCATGCAGTGAAACTTGCGCAGTGGGATCGGAGGTTGTTACTTCCGTCCCGACTTCCCCGGCTTCATCCCAGCCCAATTCACCCATTCACATGTCAAAATTTGAAAGACAGATCCGGAGGCCAAAAAGACTGAGCTACTGATTGGGTGGAGCTGCACATACTGCATTTCCTGAAGAGCGGGGATGTAGTGTGTGCAAAGTGCCACCGGTTGGCACCGGTGCTTTGGGAGCATATATATTCAATGGCAAATAAAGCCTGGGGGCATTTGCTGGCTATGGGGCTTGGTGTACGGCTCGTTCTTGCGTGAACGTTACATGTACAATATTGTTCAACACTCCTTATTCCTGTAGAGCACCGTACAGAAACTGAACATAGCACGTGGAGGCAATGGGCCAGTTGAATGCACACTAGGCCACCTTGCTTGCATAGATAAGGTTGGTTAGTTGGTTAATTTGGGTTTACCGTATTTACTCGATTCTAACACGCCCTCGATTGTAATGCGCACCCGTTTTCCGTGACCTAAAAAAAAGGCAAAATCCTTTACAGTACCGCACACCTCATTCTTTCATAAAGAAATACAACTTTCTTTCATTTGGAAAAAACAAAGATTTACTCCCAATGCACTAAAGTTGCGATAAATAAAAAAGTGGCAGTTTCACCCAAAAGGTGAAGCATTGATTACAATAGCAAATTAGTAGACAGCTATATGAAGAGTAAGGATAGTAATTTTATCAGCCACATAAACTTTTAAACATTTGCTTACTAACTAAATTAACAAGCATGGTGTCACGTGCACACAATCAAACATGAACACGTCTCACTCAATGACCGCGGAAACTCTTTATCAAAACGCTGGAGTGAGGAAGTGCAGTAGCAGGAGCGAGCGAATTAACCTTTGTGCGGCCTCTCGCTTCAACGCGAACTAAACGATGAGAACACCAGTGCGGCGCGCAGACTCTGTCTCCATAGCAGATCGCTTTCAAGATAAAAGCCACGCGGCCACGCCGTACGTAGCAGCTGCTAGAGTCACCGTATATGCCTCCCGCAGGGATAGGGCTCCCTGCGGGAGCCATATACAGAGACTCTAGCAGCCGCCAGTGTAGAACACCTCTCCTGTCACGCACGCAACTTTCGGGAACTCTGAACGGCCATGATGCGGCCCCATTTCCATCCGTCTCCACACATGCGATCACTTTCCTTTTAATTGTGGCATCATGATGAACTCGGCATGTCATTGCAGTCGGCACTTCCATGCTGATAGAGCCAATGCAGAAAACAGGAAGACCGGGAAGACGGATGGTGCACTAACCTATGCCAAAGGAGGCATTGCCTGAGCACATGTACTCCAGCACATGGGCTTGAAGCGTGTACAAGGCGGCCATATTGAAATGCCGATGGCGTATGATAATGCAGATTTAGGGTCGTACTCAATTCTACCGAGCACACAATTTTTGGACCCATTTTATCGGAGAAAAGTATGCATTAAACTCGAGTAAATACGGTAATGGCACAAAGGCAACTAAGGCCATGCTGCACCAAGCTGCGTGCAGCTTGCACAGCATGGCAGGCAGCATGGCATGGCATGGCATGATGGCTGCGTTGTTTCCTTTTGTCTTGTGACAAAAGGAAACACAACGTTAGAGCAGGTAAACCTGCATTACATTATAGTTGGTGCAAATAACCTGTTTTCTCTAAAAAGTCAAACAAGTTAGTAGATGGCACTAGGGGGTCATCTGCCAGTAATAGGAAAGGGTGTAATGGTATATGTAAATTAGACAGGTTCTGTAAAAACTTCCTTCTCTGTGTGTCAATGTATGGACATGTCTTTAGGACGTGTATGACTGTAAGAGGTTCATCAGCAAAACGTGAACAAGGTGAATGCAGGAGCCAATGTTTCGACAAGTGGACTTGACTTCTTCAAGGCGACGTACGCTTTCCTCGCCACAGTATATATAGGTGGGGTTCTTCTAAAGGGGAGAGGGTGTGAGGCGGGAGGGTGCGGAAACGAGGGAAGGTGTGTTAGCGTGTCGAACTGAGAGTAAAGGAACGCTGTGCACAAGGTCAAAGCCAGGGCCACCCCACCCCGGTCTGTCAATGCATGCGTGATACCCGGTGTGTCAAGGGCGTCTGACACACCGGCCATGAAGAGCGTCATGAAGAGCGCGGAATTCTTACATAATGTGTTCGTGTGGGGTGTTAGTGTTAATGTGTTAGTGTTAGTGTCCAGTCGCATAACAGTGTGAAATAGCACCATGGGGGGCAAACGCTGTAGCTTTCTGGCAGCCTGGAGGACTTTGCGAGGAATGCCATAATCCCGACAATATTCCTCGTTTCGCAGGATAAGCGGCCTAATCATGTTTGGTTTATTTGAATAGTGTAAGCGTGAGCTGCACTGTGTGACGATGTTGTAGCATATGTGTTGTGGTGAGGACTGGATTCTGAGTACGTAGGAAAAGTTAGTACCGTTCTGCACTGCTGTAAAGGAGGCTCATTACAGTCAACATATAAACCCTGGACAGGTGGTGTCCTGTAAGCACCACTTGCCAGTCGTAGTCTGAGGCGGTCAGAGCCCCAGCACTTTCGGGACAGGACTTTGAGGATGTTAAGTGCATTGTTCGCTTTAATTTTAAGACTATTTATGTGCTCAAGAAAGTTCAACTTTTAATCAAACAGAACACCCAGAAACTTGTGTCCTTGTTTCACAAGATGTGTGGCTTCATGTAGCTTAAGGATGGGATCTGGTTGTAGGCCTCTTTCTTGTGAAAAGACAGCACTCAGAAGCGAAAACTGCTTTCAGATGTCCACTGCGTGAGTTTGTTTACCGCAATTTGGATTTGCCGTTCACAGGTAGCAAAGTTCGATGCACGACATGCAATTTGCAGATCATCCACATATAATGAGTGCATTACAGAGGATGGAATTACCATTACTGACTGAGTTAATTTTCACCAAACATAATGTTGTGCTTAATACACATCCCTGTGGCACACCATTTTCCTCAATAAATACACGTGACAGTGCCATTCCTAAACGCACTTGGAATGTTCGGTCGGACATGAAATCAGCTAGACATTTGAGCATTCTACCGCGAATCCCCAAATCCCCTATGTCCCTTAAAATACCAAACCTCTATGTTGTGTCGCGCGCATTTTCTAGATCAAAGAAAACCATGAGACAGTATTGCTTGTGTAGAAAGGCCGCACATATCTCGTGTTCTAGCCGGAATAGATGATCTGTTGTAGAGTAACCTTTCTTGTACTCACACTGATGACTATCCAGCAGGTTCTTGGCTTCAAGGACGTATGTCAATCTGATGTTTGTAATGGCTTCATAAGACTTGGCAAGACAGTATGTGAGTGCTATAGGTCTGTAGCTGGTTGCTGTTGTAGGATGCTTTCCTGCTTTTAAGGAAGGGATTATAATGGCTTTTTTCCCACTCATTTGGCATTTTTCCAATTTCCCAGATTATGTTGAAAAAATGGAGCAAGGTCTTAACTGCTTTAGGAGATAGGTGAGCGAGCATTGTGTAATGTACTCTGTTCAGAACAGGTGCTATATTTTTGCCAGTAATGAGTACTCTGTTGATTTCCCGGAGTGTTAAGGGGGCATTATATGATCTCTCGGTACTTCCTGTTGTCGGATGCTTTTGTTTTTCTCGTGATTGCTTATACTTTTGAAACGTGAAATGTAGCGAAATAGTTTACTGAGCTTGACACGTTATGGAAATGCTGCCCTAATATGTCTGCTTGTTCTCTTAAGTTCGTTTGCATACCTGGGGGTGAGAGTATCGGGATCATGTAAGGAGTGTACTCACCTCTAAACTTATCAACCTGATCCCACATTCTTTTGGAAGTTATCGAGCTATTTATGGATGATAGATAGTTTTTCCAAGGCTGTCTTTTGGCTTGCCTGTGTGTGTAGCTGGCTTTTGCTTTTTTGAAAGAAAGGAGGTTATTTTGTGTTGGGTATTGCCGAAACACACCCCACGCTTTGTCTTGTAGTTTTTTAGTTTGTGTAGATTCATTCGTCCACCAGGGTTTCAGTTTTTTTTGTTAAGAAGCCGGAGGATTGTGAGATTGTCTGTTCTGTGCAGCAAGTATACAGGCAATAATCTTATTCCTTTTGTCTATTGTTAACACATCTGATATGTTATCCAGACTGGCCTTTTCAGTGGAGAGAGGCCAGTCTGCTAGATGGAGTTTGTAACGGGGTGATCTTAATGGTACTGAAGGAAAAGGAGATGTTTTTTTAATGATAGTAGGCATATGGTCACTACCATAGGGATTGTCGATAACACTCCATTGAAAATTACCAAAGAGAGATGGAGAGCAGTGCCAAATCTAGGCAACTCATAGCTTCTGTCCTTGGGGTGTAGTATGTTGCCACACCAGTGTTTAAAAGACATACCGTATTTATTCGCGTATAACCCGCACCAAAATGTGAAAAAACGCGTTTAAAAAGTGGGGGTGCGGGTTATCTGCGAATTTTTTCCTTGGGAGGGGGGGGGGGGGGAGTCGGCTTCACCGCAATGTGCGGCGGCCTCCCCGTGTAGTCCGCCATCCCCATCGTCATCGACGCTTGTCAAGCCGATGAAGGGCCAACGAAAGGCCAGCATTGTTGAGCCTCGCGTTAGGCGCTGTTTAGTGTACTTACCCCAGTTTGCACTGTCTGCCTGCTTTGTTTTGGCATCATGAGTGCGACTCGACGGCAGTGTTTCACAGCGAAAGAGAAGCTAAAGATTATAGCCGCTGCCGAAGAAATCGGCAACAGAGGTGCTGCAAGACAGCATGACGTCGACGAGTCGTGCATTCGCGACTGGAGGAAGAAAAAAGAGAGTCTCGAAGCAACGAACCGGGACAGGCGAGCGTTTCGGGGTCCGAAGACTGGCGCGTACCCCCACCTCGAGACGCAGCTTGCGAAGTTCATTGAGGAGCAGAGAAGTCGTGGCCACGCTGTTTCGACTGAGATGGCGCAAATGGAAGCCCTGAAGTTGGCCCGGGAATTGAACATTCCACGTGAGTTTCGTGCAAGCCGTGGATGGCTTCAGCGCTTCATGCGAAGACATGGATTTTCTATGCGGCGGCGAACAACCATGTGCCAGCGGCTTCCTGAAGCCTACGAGGAAAAGTTGTTGAACTTTCAACGATATGTGATCGCACTTCGGAAGGAGCACAGCTATTTGCTGTCTCAGGTGGGAAATGCTGATCAAACACCTGTGTACTTTGAGATGCCGATGGACACGACCATGGAAAAAAAGGGCTCCAGATCAGTCAGCGTGCTGACCGGCGGAAATGCCAAGCTGCGCTGCACAGTCATGCTATGCGCTTTGGCTGACGGCACGAAACTGCACCCGTATGTCATTTTCAAACGCAAGACGCTACCTAGCATTCCACTGCCCCCAGGAATCGTTGTGCGTGCGGAAGAAAATTCGTGGATGAACAGTGGCCTAGTCGGTGACTGGCTTCGAGTAATCTGGGAGCGAAGACCAGGTGCCTTGCTGGCACGCCGGTCGATGCTCGTACTAGATTCCTTCAGAGGCCACTGCACTGATGCGGTGAAGGCTCGCCTTGCCGAGACCAGCACCGACCTCGTCATAATACCTGGCGGCATGACGTCCATGCTACAGCCACTCGACGTGTGCCTGAACAAGCCGTTCAAGGCACACGTGAAGCGGCTGTATGCCCAGTGGATGGCCGACGGCATTTACGCCCTCACACCGACGGGACGCGTGCGAAGGCCTGATATTCCATTGCTGTGCCAGTGGATCGTGAATGCGTGGAAAGCGATACCGGCCGATTTGGTGCGCAAAAGCTTTAAAAAATGTGCGATCAGTAATAGTTTGGATGGTTCCGAGGACGACTACGTCTTTGAGAGTGGCGATGAAGCCTCGGATGGCAGTAGTGAGAGCGGCGACGATTAAGAATCGAATAACCAGTGACGTGGTGGCGGTCGTTTGAATAAATGTTCTGAAAACGAAATGATCACTGAGTGTGAGTTGCATCTTTCTAGCGCTCATTTTTTTTTTTTTTCAGGTAAACGTGCGGGTTATACGCGAGTTTTTTTTTTCCGCCGAGTTCAAAGTTAGGGGTGCGGGTTATACGCAGGGGCGGGTTATACGCGGGTAAATACGGTATGTCGTTTGTTAGGATAAGATCTTCAAGTGTTTGACCCCTGGTGTCGGTTGCGTTACGACCCCATAATGTGTCATGATGATTCTTACAATTAACCCATGGCCCTCAGTCCCCAGCAGCTGCAGAGCACCTGACCAAGGCGACGGTCACACCTGCAGCACAGCAGAGGGTGCCAAGAATCTCTGGGTCCGGACAGGCCGCCAATGGAAACTGACCCTGTCAACCTTTAACAGCCAAACTCTGTCAAGTGAGGCTAGCTTAGCTGGACTCTTTGAGGAACTATCAGACATTGTTTGGGATATCATCGGCCTTAGTGAGATTAGAAGAACTGATGATGCTTATACATTGCTGAATAATGGCCGTGTCTTCTGCTACAGAGGTCTCCCAGATAAGAAGCAATACGGGGTAGGATTCTTAATCCATAAGGACATAGTGGGCAACATTGACGAATTCTACAGCATTAATAAAAGGGTAGCAGTAGCCGTAATCAAACTTAATAAGAGGTATAGATTAAAGGTACTACAAGCCTACGCTCCAACATCCAGTACCGGTGATGATGAAGTAGATCAGTTTTATGAAGATGTCGAATTAGCAATGAGAAAAGCGTAAACTCATTATACTGTAGTAATGGGCGACTTCAATGCAAAAGTGCGAAAAAAGTAGGCTGGGGAACAAGCAATTCGAGACTACGGCGTTGATTCTAGGAACGCTCGAGGAGAAATGCTGGTAGAATTCGCAGAAAGGAATAAGCTGCGAATAATGGACACCTTCAGGAAGCATAGAAGCAAAAAGTGGACCCGAAAACGCCATAATGGTGAAACACGAAATGAAATAGATTTCATACTTTCTGCCGATCCCAGCATAGTGAAGGATGTTGAAGTGTTCGGTAGAGTAAAGTGCAGTGATCATAGGTTCGTGAGGTCTGGAATTCACCTCAATTTTAAGAGAGAAAGAGTTAAATTGGTCAGCAAGGAACAGGCCAGCCTAGATACAGTAAGGGTAAAAGCAGACCAATTCAGGGTGGTACTTGCAAACAAATATGCAGCCTTAGAACAGAGACATGAAAATGACATAGAGGTAATGAATGAAACCATAACTAGGCTGGCTTCAGAAGCAGCAATTAAAGTGGGAGGTAAGGCACCAAGGCAACCAGTAGGTAAGCTCTCCCAAGTAACAAAGGACCCAATAAAGAAACAACAAAGTATGAAAGTGTCCAACTCAAGAGATCAGATGGAATTCTCATAACTGTCAAAACTGATCAACAAGGACAAAAATAAGTGATATTCGAAACTATAATGTGAGAAAGGCTCGCCATAAAAAACAGACGCGTCCTGGAATCAGTGAGAAGGAAACTTGGCATAGGACAAACCAAGATGTATGCACTGAAAGATAAGCAAGGTAATATCATCAGCAATCTCGAAGGTATAGTAAAAGCAGCGGAAAAATTCTCTACTGACCTGTACAGTATCCAGAGGACTCAGGGTACCTCCATTAGAAACAGTAATGAACAGGATACAGAAACTCCTCCTATAACTAGTGAGGAGGTGAGAAGGGCCCTACAAGACATGAAACGAGGAAGAGCAGCAGGAGAAGACGAAATAACAGTCGATTTAATCAAAGATGGAGGAGACATAATGCTTGGAAAACTGGCGGCTCTTTATATGAGGTGTCTATCCCCAGAAAACTAGAAGAATGCAAACATTACACTAATCCGCAAAAAGGAAGACATTAAAGAATTGAAAAATTATAGGCCCATTAGCTTACTCCCAGTATTATACAAAATATTCACCAAAATAATCTCCAATAGAATAAGGGCAACACTGGACTTTAGTCAACCAAGGGAACAGGCTGGCTTCAGGAAGGGATACTCTATAATGGATCACATCCATGTCATTAATCAGGTAATCGAGGAATCCGCAGAGCACAATAAGCCTCTCATAGATTACGAAAAGGCATTTCATTCAGTAGAGACACCAGCAGTCAGAGGCATTACACAATCAAGGAGTACAAACCGCTTATGCAAATACCTTGGAAAATATCTACAGAGTTTCCACAGCTACCTTAACTTTACACAAGAAAAGTAGGAAGATACCTAGGAGTAGGAAGAAAGGGGTCAGACAGGGCGACACAATCTCTCCAATGCTATTCACTGCGTGTTTGGAAGAAGTATTCAAGCTATTAAACTGGGAAGGCTTAGGAGTAAGGATCAACGGCGAATATCTCAGCAACCTTCAGTTTGCCGATGACATTATTCTATTCAGCAACACTGCCGACGAGTTACAACAAATGATTGAGGACCTTAAGAGAGAGAGTGTAGTAAGAGTGGGGTTGAAGATTAATATGCAGAAGACAAAGATAATGAGGAACAGCCAGGCACGGGAACAAGAGTTCAGGATCGCCAGTCAGCCTCTAGAGTGTGAAGGAGTATGTTTACCTAGGTCTACTAATCACAGGGAACCCTGATCATGAGAAAGAAATTCACAGAAGAATCAAAATGGGTTGGATCGCATATGGCAGACATTTTCAGCTCCTGACTGGAAGCTCACCGCTATCATTGAAAAGGAAGGTGTACAATCAGTGCATTTTACCAGTGCTGACATATAGGGCGATAACCTTTAGGTTATCGCTTTATTATTTAACACGGTTATTGGGACTTTGTCCCTCTTTCCGCGCTTGAAAGAGCACTTGTCCTTCGATGTCAACGAAACCAGGGTTTTTGTGTCAACCCCCATCACTCTCTCTGAGGTGCTGGAGGACTGAGAATCGGGCGCCAAGACACGTGTCTCGAGCCTTGGGGTTCGGTTGATTTTAGGGCCCTGCAGAACTGGCAGACCTTTCGAAGAGGATGGACGCCCTTCGAAGAGGATGGAGCAGCACCTGCTGCATTCACCACGGGGGCGGGAGGGGTCACTGCGGGACCACTGTGCGTGGGCTCGGAGGACTCCTGAGGCCTCTGTGACGCTGCCCCCACCTGCGTCACCTCGGCATAACTTCTTCGTGAAAGGTATGATAGTCGTTTCTGGCTTCAAAGAATGAGATTTGTCCTTTCACAGTTAGTGCAATTACTTCTTTTCTCTTTTTCCAGCAAGGACAAGACCGCAAGTAAGCTGGATGGTCTCCTTTGCAGTTAATGCAACTTGGGGAAGAAGTGCAGTTGCCAGATTGATGATCATTGGAGCTGCATTTAGCACAGGTTGTTTGGCCTCAGCATGCATGTGAAGCATGTCCAAACCTGTGGCATTTCAAACACCGTCTGGGGTTCGGGATATATGGTCTAATGTTTACTTTTACGTACCCTGCATCCAGCGAGGTAGGCATTACACTTCTTCCAAAAGTAAGTACGACATGTTTTGTCGGCACTTCTTGGTCATTTCTGTGGATGATAATTCTTTGTACCTTGGTAACACTTCGTTCCTGGAAACCTTCCAGCAGTTCCTCATCACTCAAGCCAAGAAAGTCCTCCTCAGATATCACACCCCTGCTTGTACTAAGTGTTCTGTAGGCTAAAATTGTCACTGTCCCATCACAAATACTGGTAAGTTCTGAGAGCTTCTGTGCTTGATCTTTGTCATCTAGTTCAAGGAAGAGGTCCCCGCTAGACATTTTGAGGCTTTGTATGTCAGTCCGATTTTGTCTTTCAGGCACTTGGCCATCAGGAATGGAGAGAGGTTTCTTACTGGTATGTTGTTTTCGCTGTGGAGTGCATAGTACTCGGGAAATGATGGAGCGTTGCTCCAAAAAGAGAACTGGCACGGTGCTTCCATGCGGCATCTTTTCCGACACCAATCATAACCAACAGAAGTTTGCGCTGCTATACGAAAAATCACCCGCCGTGGTTGCTCAGTGGCTATGGTGTTAGGCTGCTGAGCACAAGGTCGCGGGATCGAATCCCGACCACGGCGGCCGCATTTCGATGGGGGCGAAATGCGAAAACACCCGTGTACTTAGATTTAGGTGCACGTTAAAGAACCCCAGGTGGTCGAAATTTCCGGAGTCCTCCACTACGGCGTGCCTCATAATCAGAAAGTGGTTTTGGCACGTAAAACCCCATAATTTAATTTAATACGAAAAATGTGTATGTTCGGCAACAGCGGCGACCGCGCACCATGGCGCCCAACGAAGGGACGCGGCAGAGCTTGCATACAAGTCTGCACGACGCCAGTCGTATGCCGTCACTATAACCAAATGTGGTGCACCCAAGGTAAGATAGCCACACAGGGTTAACCCTTGCTGCTAAGGAGAAAGGAAGTAAATGGAAGAGAGAAGATGACAGGAAAGACCAGAAAGTGAGAGAGAGAGAGAGAGACGAAGATTTGAGGAGAAAGAAATAGGAAAAGGCAACTGCCATTTTCCTCCAGGTGGGTCAGTCTGTAGGTGCTGTCTATGTGAAGCAGAGGCCAAAGAGGTGTGTTCCCTCTGCTGGGAGGCCTTAAAGGTCTGAACACCAGGCATCGGCTCAACCCCCAGGATTCCCATTTCCCCAGACACGGCTAAGCCGCGCACGGCTACATGGGGAGGGTCCAACCCTCATGTGCTCGGGTACGTGGTGTCGCAGCACACAAAACGCCTGCTGACGCAGACACCCCTGCATAGAAAAGCTGAGCGAACGCAATAGTTCAGTATGAGGAGGCTTTTGCATGTTCTCTGACCTAATAAGCAGTGCTCTGCAAGCCTAAAGGAATGCAGGAAAAAAAAAAACGAGGCGCCTGCTGCAAATGGTAAAAACAAGTACTCCCTGTACAATAGAAACCTGTTTTCACATTTGGAAAGCTACTGCTTTCCTGCATAGCATGGGCCTCACTATAGCTAGTACTGATGCCAACAAATCTTCCTAATCATTTTTTTTTTCATGATCTTGCATGATGTTGGGAATTAATAACCAGTTGCATATTTCGTATATTTTAGATTTTTTTGCTCTCAGTACTTAAACTAAAAATAGCAAATTATTACTTTCGTGTGTGTTCCTTGACATACTTCTTTGAAGTTCCACATAAGAATTCTCCAAAAATGCCTGAGCAATTGTTACTGCTATACATCTTTTCAGAACACCAGTTATCAGGCTATTATTTTATGTATCGCAGTATACATTGTGACAACTAAATCCTGAAATAAAAACGTTAAAAAATAAGAGCACAGAAAATGAGAGCATTTCTAGAGGTACCGAATGCGCTAAATGTGCCCTGCATTGAATATTTCTGCATGTATTTGTAACAGCGCATTCTTGTGTGTTGTATCTATATATACCTGTTGCTGGGCTGTTTGTAGGTATGCCTTACAAATAAATCATTTACAACTACAGTGCCAAGATGTTAAAGTGTGCCAAATCTTATATCAATCCATAAATTACCTTTATTAAATTTTAATCATGCAAAATTTGTACTCGGCACATAACTTTTTGTTTCCTGTGTCCTACATGTCCTAGCTGGTCTTTCATCAGGCTCATGATCTAATCTTTCACAAGCGTAAACTATGGCCAACAAACAAGGATAGAGCTTGACAGGCAACCACACATACTGCTCTTGACAAATGCAGAGTGTGAAGCTGTGAGTATGTGATCCTGCGCTAAGGTTTTCTTAATGCTTTAAAAGCCCAACATGGTGGTCAGGTACTCACTGTAGGCCTTGACTAGCAATGCCTCTGCTCATTTCTTTCGCAACTGAAAGATGTTTGGAAGGTTTGAACGAGCATTAGCAGGAGGCACAGTGAAGATTTTCGTCATCTTCCGCTTCATCTCCTCCATACTTGCCATTGGCGAGCTCAGTGATGGGGTTCTGGAATAGCACACCACAGTTAATTAGCACACTCTGAAAGCTTTTCTTAGTTGTTTAAATTTGAACAAGATATTCAAGACATCCCAAAAAAATAAACCAAAGGAGATGACATACATTTCTATGCACTCTTTCTTTATTACTTTTTAAAGTTCTAGAATATTTAAAAATTGCATGTGGCAGAGGAAGCAATCCCATCACTTCAGCTGGATTAAGCAGACATCACTTCTATGAAAATTCAACAAAAATTCACTCATCCTTCCATTTGTTTTTATTAGAGCCCACATTACAGTTGTCTAAATAAAAGTGGACTGTGCTCAGTACATGTCTATTTCCTATGAATGCTAAGGTTATCAATAGTTTAATAGCATGTGTTGCTGAGAAATTTGGTTCTGCTGGTGAAGGAATAGTCAAGCTTAAATGAGGAGTAAATGGGGAGGAACACAGAAGGCAAGTGGCAACATATACAGTACAGAGCGTGACGAGAAAGCCACCTTTAAAAGATTTTCTTGCTCAAAAGAAAACTTGCTATCATAAAACTTTCAGAGGTATTTGCTAATGAAGTGCTCTATCAAATATGCCATCTTATACATTTTTACTTGGACCACTTCAGTGAGCAACATCACAGCTGAGTGTGCACAAAAGTGATCATAATGACCTGTTTGTCTTTATTCTTTTTATTTTATTTTTTGTAGAAAACTTCAAATCTATACGTTCGAAATAAATTTTTATAAATAACATACCGTCCGAAGAAAACAGGGGGAAGGCGGGAGATGGAGATTCAAGACGATGAGCAAAACGAGAACAAAGTGAACGCGGGAGCCAACGTTTCGACAAGTTCTCGAAAAAGACAAGTCCACTTGTCGAAATGTTGGCTCCCGCTTTCACCTTGTTCTCGTTTTGCTCATACCTTCCAAAGAGTCACAAAAAGATTTTAGAATACTGAGGGGGAAAACAGTTTCCAATATACATAATTGTAAGCTTGGTAGACTTTCTTTGTTCTTGAGAAAACTTGAGACAATGCTACTTTGAAGATTTTAATGAACACTGTAACATGCATAACCATAACTACTTTAGATTGTAAATTGTTGCACAACACAGTTTTAAGTACACAAGCAAATCTGCAGAGGGCCTCATCTAAAGAAAAAAAATTTTTTTTTACAAATATTTTCACTAAGTACTCCATGCCAGCACTGATGTCATCATCATCATCATCATCAGCCTGGTTACGCCCACTGCAGGGCAAAGGCCTCTCCCATACTTCTCCAACTACCCCGGTCATGTACTAATTGTGGCCATGTTGTCCCTGCAAACTTCTTAATCTCATCCGCCCACCTAACTTTCTGCCGCCCTCTGCTACGCTTCCCTTCCCTTGGAATCCATTCTGTAACTCTTAATGACCATCGGTTATCTTCCCTCCTCATTACGTGTCCTGCCCATGCCCATTTCTTTTTCTTGATTTCAACTAAGATATCATTAACTCGCGTTTGTTCCCTCACCCAATCAGCTCTTTTCTTATCCCTTATCGTTACACCTATCATTCTTCTTTCCATAGCTCATTGCGTCGTCCTCAATTTAAGTAGAACCCTTTTCGTAAGCCTCCAGGTTTCTGCCCCGTACGTGAGTACTGGTAAGACACAGCTGTTATAAACTTTTTGCTTAAAGGATAATGGCAATCTGCTGTTCATGATCTGAGAATGCCTGCCAAACGCGCCCCAGCCCATTCTAATTCTTCTGATTACTTCAGTCTCATGATCCGGATCCGCAGTCACTACCTGTCTTAAGTAGATGTATTCCCTTACCACTTCCAGTGCCTCACTACCTATCGTAAACTGCTGTTCTCTTCCGAGACTGTTAAACATTACTTTAGTTTTCTGCAAATTAATTTTTAGACCCACCCTTTGGCTTTGCCTCTCCAGGTCAGTGAGCATGCATTGCAGCTGGTTCCCTGAGTTACTAAGCAAGGCAATATCATCAGCGAATCGCAAGTTACTAAGGTATTCTCCATTAACTCTTATCCCCAATTCTTCCCAATCCAGGTCTCTGAATACCTCCTGTAAACACGCTGTGAATAGCACTGGAGAGATCGTATCTCCCTGCCTGACGCTGATGTATGAAACCACAAATTTTATTAGAAAAATTTTACATGGTCAAGCACCATGTCTGGGACACTTGGCATGAAGTGACCCAATTCAAAGTCACAAGTGCTACCAATGCTTTTCTGGTAAGGAAAAATTCATCATCATCATGTCACTAACATGTGAAAATTAGCATTCACAAACATGTACAGTAATCTCTTATTATAACGAAGTCAGCGGGATGGCGAAAAATTCGTTATAAGCTGTAATTCGATATAAGCACCCACTCGAGAAAAGCTGAAGCATTCAAGCTTTAATTGTGCCACAACTGCGAGGAAGTCAAAATACAATGTATTCAGTGAAGCAAAACTTTATTCAGGTGCAAAAAAGACAGTCAGCTTTGGCTGTTCTTACTAGGCGCGAGCAACCCCTGCTCTAATTTGACCAAGCATTGCACTAGGCCATGGTTGCCGCCCATGTATTCAACCTTATCTGCAGCAGGCGTAGGTACTCCTGCGTCTGCACCATAGTTGGCACTTCACGTGGCTCTTCATCTGCCAGCTCTACGTCCTCATAGGGGCCACGAACAGTGTCAATTAGTATCTTCGCATCCGTCACTGGGGTACAATGGGAGCAGCAGCGTCAGCCAACACGAATGTCTCGAAGTCGCTATCTACCTCTTGGTCAGCAATTTTATGAACAGCCTCGTACAGATTGCTGCGAGTCTCGTCATCGTCAGGCTGGTCATCGTCAGGGTCACTGACGACGGCGCAGGAAAAGCTGTCGACTGGGCAGTTGGGCAGTTGGTGACCTTCGAAGGTGCGAGTTTTTTCCATGAAAAGTTCAGCAAATGGATCACACCAAGCAAATCAATGTTGTACCTCTTGCTGGCATCATACACTGTGAGGATGTGCTGCAAAAGAGCCTTGCGGTACAGCTTCTGGGTGGTCTCAATGGTGCCCTGATCCATCGGTTGCAGTACCACGGTTGCGTTTGCAGGCAAGAATTCCACAGCAATTGCCTTGAGGTTGTCAATCTTCCCATGGCTCGGGCAATTTTCAATTATGAAAAGCGCTTACCAATTCCTTGAGTCAAACGGTCTATCCAGAAGGTGCACGTAGTCTTCAAGAATAGCAGCAGTCATCCACGCTCACTTGCTACTTCTGTAGATGCATTCCTTGGGAATAGTTGCATTTCCGAAGCACTGCAGCTTCTCCGCTTTCCCCAGTATCAACAAGGGAAGCTTGCCCTCGCCTGTTGCATTGGCACCAAACAGCACCGTGACACGCTCCTTGCACTGTTTTCCTCCGGATGAGGATCCACCAGTAGTAGTGAACATGCAATTCAGTAGCATCTTGTAGAAAAATGAAGCCTTATCTAGGTTGTAGATGTCTTTGTCTTCATACTTTTCAAGTAGAACTTGGAGCCGATGTTGGCGCCATACATCTACAGTGTCACTGTTCACAGCTGCGCTTTTACTAGCAATTGACTTCGAGGTCAAACTGTGCCGTTTCTTGAATCACTGAAGCCAGCCATTGCTGCACTTGAAATCTTTATGGCCCATTTAAAGGGCGAGAGAGCTTGGGCTTTTGCATTAAGTGCAGGTCCATGTACGGGGAGATTTGCACTCCTGGTGTTCTTCAGCCACTGTAGAAGTGCACCCTCCAATTCGGAGTATTCTCTTTGCCGAGAAGCTCTTTTCAAAGCCATCCAGCACAGCTTCCTTCTTTTTCAATACAGTTGATAAAGTAGACAGCGGCATGCCGAATTCCTTCACGATGTCAGTTTTCTGCCGGCCGCCTTTTTCCACTTATTTTATCAGCAGAACTTTCTGCTCCAAAGTCGGACACTTTCACCTGGAGACTGATAGAGCTATTTATCACTGTCGACCGCAAAAGCACACGCGAGGCACACCAGCGAAGCACTCCGAATAACACACACAATCACATGGCCTGCAGCCCAGATCCAAACATTATACACGGCAGGCGACGCAGAAAGCAGAAGCTTCAAAAAGTCATCGGGGCATCTCGCTTTCCTCATCAGTGCGTACTGGTGATGGTGACGGTTGCAATGGCAAGTTTGGAATCGGCTTTGCGTGTAGCGGAAGAAAGGCGATCGGAGTTGTGGAGACTAAGAAGCAGGAACCGCGGAAGGGCGCACGTCGGTGGAAGATTGTGCTCGGGAGGGCAGGCCGGAAGAGGGCAGCTTTGGAAGAGCAGCGAGGAGGCAGGGAGTTGACATGAAGGTGAGTGAGAGGAGTGACTGGCGTCCAGACGGCTTGCAGACTGGAGAGCGAATGAGGAGGGGAAGGCAGTGGCCGCTTTTATAGGGGGGTGCGGAGATCACGAAACACTACGAGAGTATCACGCTGGAAAGTGCTGCAAATGCCGGGGCTCGAGACTGAGGTTGTGTTTGTTGTGCTCAAAAAACGATTAGCCACTGATTGTAGCTATGCAGTACGATCGTGAAAACTGAACGGTTTTGCAGTAGGGACTTTGCATGGTCAATGGGCAATTTTTTCCCGACATGCCGCTTGCCGCTTGACACTTGCTGACATGACGCTAATGCCGCTGTTGCTGATACAGGTACCTTTGGTCCTTGTTTCGGCGGTTCGTCTCGAAGCAGCAGAACATGGGGCATGGCCTTTTTCGCCCGAGCCCTGGGTAACGTCTGCAATATCTCGGCTATCGTCCACCCGTGTGCATTTATCATCATCTGCCATTGGCAGCATGCGTGGTGCGAATGGTGGATGGATCAGCGAGGACCAACCAATCGACTTCGACAAACAGGACCTACGTGATGTCGATCAAGCCTATATAGACACTCCGCACGATGGCTTCGTGGGATTTGGAGCCGGCACACTTGCCGACATGACGCTAATGCCACTGTTGCTGGTGCAGGTTAGTCATTACTAACCATCTGAATCGCGGAAGCTAGTGTGTGCGTTGCTGGCTCCTCCCACGATGCCAAGTGTTCGAAACAAAAATTGCGGATGCAGCATGCACAGATTGCATCTGAAGAGATTCCATTTATTTTCCAACAGAGTGCTCTACTTGATTTTGTTGTTAATACTCGCAGGGGACGTTGAACTAAATCCCAGGCCTACTAACACACCGGAGATGGAACTGCTGCAATGTTTGCACAGTGGGCAGGAAACTTTAATTTCAAAGTTAAACAGCATCGAGGCCAAGTTCGAAAGGAATGAGAACATGCTGATGGAAGTGAAAAATAATCTTAGCCAAACTCAGAACTAGATAAAGGGTGTCAGTATGATTGTTACAGAACAGGAGGTTATAATACGGCATCTCATGCAACAGGTAAAAGTTTTGCAGAAGAAAACAAATGACCTAGAGAAAAGAAGTCGCCGGAAAAATCTTGTTTTCTATGGTGTTGAAGATAAATGCTCAGAATCATGGGATGAATCCAAAGCTATGGTAAAGAATATTTGTAAAAAGAGCCTTGGAATTGAACTCAGGTCTCTGGAAAGGGCACACCGCTTAAAACGCTATAACGAAAATAAAAAAGGCCGATTATTGTTAAATTTTACTTGTACAATGAGCGTCACGTGGTGCTTCTTAATGCTAAAAAATTTAAGGATTCACAGTACAGTGTAGGTTAAGATTACTCGCGTGAAACAAGAAGTAATAGGAAGAAGTTATGGGAATACGCTAAGGCAAAAAGAGAGGATAAGAACAATTAAGTGAAACTGAATTTTGACAAACTGGTTATTAACGGCAGGGCTTTCAGGTGGGATGAAGACAAAGAAGATGTCGTCCCATTACTTAGGCAGTGACAGACAAGAAAAAAGCAGAAGTACCAATGTCGAGAATTCGTTGCTGTCATCGTGAACTGCCGAAGCATAGTTAACAAAACAGCCGAGCTTTCTGGGTTGATAGAAAGTGTTGACGCTGACATAGTCCTTGGCACCAAATCTTGGTTAAAGCCTTCAATTGCTGAAAGTCAGGTGTTTCCAGAAAACTATGTCGTCTATCGCAAAGATAGGCCCACTGCAGGTGGGGGTGTCTTTTTCCTTGTTCATTCATCATTACAGTCTTCAGTAATTGATTATGAGTGCAATGCACTGGAGTCCGTACGGTGCAAGATAGTCCTATCTGATAATTTCACGTTCATAGTTGGAGTGGTTTATCGCTCGCCCAGCTCAGATATTAGCACAGTGCAAACATTGTATGAAGTTCTCACCAAGGCGTCAGCTCAGACGATGCTTCTTGGGGGCGATTTTAATCTGCCTGGGTTATCTTGGTGCAATGATACGTGTTTAAGCTCAGCAAGCGCGTGAACCTTGCGATGAAAAATATCGTGGACACAATATTTTTACCACGACTGGAAAATTGTGCACGTTGTTCCGATACATGGTCAAAGAAAGACGTTGGTAACTATAGGCCAATATCACTTACGTCTATCCAGTGTAAAATACTCGAACATATCTTATATAAAGAAATAATATATCATTTAAATGAGCATAAGGTACTAATTAACGAGCAGCATAGATTTCGTAGGGGACTATCTTGCAGAACTAGTTGAGTTTTATCATGACATAATATCGAGCGTAGATGCAAGGAGGACAGGTTGACGGTGTGCTCCTGGATTTTCAGAAAGCCTTGAACACGGTATCACATTCACTCTTATTGTTTAAGCTTAATACCCTAAACATTGATACAACTGTTCTTAATGTATTGAATGTTACCTTTCCCAAAGAAGGCAATGTGTAATACTGAATGGAAAATGCTCTGAATATGCAGATGTTACGCCAGGAGTCCCACAGGGCTCTGTTCTGCATCCGCTATTATTTTTAATCTGTATTAATAATATTTCTGCCAGAATTTCATCTTCTATTCACTTGTTGGCGGATGACTGTGTTGTGTACAAAAAAATTGCCCATCACAATAATACAATTGAACTTCAGAACGACTTATCACTTATTCATGACTGGTGTACTAAATGGAAAATGACTCTGAACACAGCAAAGTGTGTACAGCTCTCATTTACTAAAAAGAAGAAACCAATTCAGTCACGGTATAATCTGAACAATGTACTATTGAAGCAAGGCAGTACGTATAAGTATCTAGATGTGCTACTGTCATCTGAATGTTCATGGAAACCTCAGGTAGACAGTATCATAGACAAAGCTGGTAAAGCTTTGCATTTCATTCAGAGAAACCTGCGATGTTCACATGCGAATTGAAAACGTCTGGCATATACAACTTGTGTTCGACCAATCTTAGAATATGGCTGTGTTGTGTTTGACACAGTATTGCCGACAGGAAAGTAGCAAGCACCGAGTTTTCAAGAGAGGAAATGCAAGCAAGTCAGATGCAAGCAAGTCAGCAAGTGTAAACTTTTTTTAGAGTGTAGTCCTGTGTCCCTCACTACAGCCTGCCTCATGATCAAAATTTAAATTTTTTAGGTTTTAACAGAACATGGCTCGTGCTTAACATTTTCAATGAACATGCACAACACATGAAGAATGCAATTATATTTGGCAATTATTGCTTTACGTGCTGACACGCAGAGCACACAAATGCAAAAACAAAGAGCCAGTCATGCTAACAGTATTTTCGTTGATTAGCTGATATGACATCAGCTGCATCCTTCTTATGTTTGTGTCTTTGAAGCAATAATTGCTCACTCACCGTATAGCTCACCGTATCTCAACTTATAGACTCATGTGAGTGGTTTGTTTCAAATATCCAGACTATAAATAAAATAAGTAAACACAAGCAGATACAAAATTCAAAAATCTGGCATAATTTCCACTGTTTGTGCTTAGCCTAGCAGATGCTCGTAGTTTATTGATAAAGTTCTCTAGGTGTGAGCAGATCTGTACACTGGAGAAGAGGCCCCAGAATGTTTGCACATGATATAGCATGTGACTTTTCATTTCCTTCAATGTTAAATTGGCTAGGTAACAACTGCAGAGTATGTGGTATTGAGCTATTTGACATATATTGATGTAGTGTGTCGTGTATGGAGTTAGGCAGGTTTCCCATGAGGAAAGCTTGACATGCTGCTTGACTAGGTTGTTGTAAGTGCATTGTGGTGGGCATGATTGCTTCTGTTATCAACAGAGCTTGCATTGTTGATTGGGTTTTGGTAGGTCTGTGAAGGTTTGATTGTACTGTCCTAGGGTGTTAATGTCACTGTGCCTTGCATTCCACAGCCAATTTGGCTACATTAATAGAGGTTGTCATGGCCTCTGGGCTCACCACACCAGAAGAAGCACACAAACCTGAATCAAGAGAAATCACCATTAACATCAGACCTCCCTCGCCATCTCCTGCCATTTTTTGCAGCTACCTAAACATGCAGTAGCCCTGGACAAAGGGCCAGAGGCCAATTAATGATTTTCTCCCTCTCTTCACAAAGCAAGCAATGCCACCACCTGCATCCAACTTTTCTTAGCTGCATTCGTGTTGTGATCACTTACTCAGCACATGAAGTTTCTGTGGCAGGCGGGAAGACATAACATAGATCATGGCATACTGGCACGACTAGCAAGTGAAGGGAAAAAGTGATATTTTGACATGCAGATGAGACAGAATGAAAAAAATGCAGAAAATCAATGGTACACATCTTTTGCACTGCTATGTACTGACTACAATGGCCATGATATGCACTTGCACTGGGTAAGTGTATGCATGGCAGAGAGAATGCAGCAGTGAATGTGCTGTTGCACTTTTATAATCACTTCAAGACACTCCAAAGAAGTGTTGCAACATTTTTTAAATAAGTTGTAAAATGCCATGCCAAGAAATGCCAAGAACTTCTTTTTGCAAGAATTTCTCCAATGTGCTTTGTATCAGTGGAGATAGAAGGATTAGAAAAGTTCTCACCTTTCTCTGCAGCAGTCCAATTTGGCTTCGAAATCAGCAATCATGGCTGAAACTGCCGACTCATGGCAAGGTGCAACTTGCCTTGCATCTTCCAACAAACATCTTAAGCCTGGTAAGAATGCATCCGAGATTGCATGTTCTGAAATGTCTGGTACGTGTGATTAAGGTCATGAGGCAACAATTTCCGAGAGGGACGGAAATCGCCTAATACTGTGTCAATTTAAGTGGATACAAATTTTATGCAATTGCAACAAACAGCAATGGTAATTCATTGCTTTGTGGTGGTGACTGAGCATGACTTTACAATCACTCCTTGACACAGTTCTGCAGAAAACTTTTTGCCAGCTTCAGTACTATTACACTTAATGTAATAATATAACTAAATGAGCATACAGAAGTTTTTGTGCACCTTGCACAGAATAATTACGCTATAGTCAGTCACAAAATAGCAGTTCAGCAACAAATGCACCTCAAAAGAAATATGCATACACATGCAAGCCATTCACCTTTTTTACTACTCCCTCTTATTCCTTCTTCTTGTGGCCCATATCCTTAGTTTCATTTCTGCCCAGCAATATGGCTGCACTAGGGAGTGTGTTCTATATTAGAGGTACAAAATATAACAGCGGCTAGCAATAAACTATGTAGAAAATATAACAGTGGATAGCAATATGAAGTGAAGAAGGAGAGCAGAGCAATAAAATACCGTGAAAGATGATGCAAATGCAAAACTGGAAATTAAAGGAACAATATAACAGCACAATAGTGCACAAAGTCCACATGGGCATGAAAAAAAGAATTGGGACTATTTCATTTTTGAACGAAACTGTTAGACCACAGAAGCTGTGGCTGGTGAGCACTGCAGGGACAATGAAAGTAATCACAACAAGATGTGCAAGTAGCATGAGGTTGACAAGCGTGGTCACAGCATGCCTAGCTCGCTTTGACAGCCCTTCACCATCAGGCGGAGTGCCATCGTCACTGCACCAGCTTCATTCAACACTTCCGCTCTGCCACAACATATTGTGAGTGAACGTCTGAAACAGCGCTCAAGTTGCTGCTTCCCAATGCCACATGTTGAAATTGATTAATGCATCGAAGGCTACTAGGTCATCATTGCATTGTAGCTTGTTCCCATGTGTATTGTGTATTGCTGTTGGCTATTGTACATGTTTATAATGCTTGGGAATGCCTTATTGACTTGTTTTGCTGTTTGTCATATACATAGTTTTATTTTGCGAGTTACTGTCTTGTTTTTCTTTTTCTTTTTTTTTTTTCTGTACGGGGGCAATCCCCAGTGTTGTGCCATAATATTATCTCCTGTTAAAGAAGTTTCTCACAAACTACCCAACTGAGTTTTTGGATCAAGCATGTTTTAGAAAGCAGAATTAAATTTTGTTGTTTGTGTGGAAATATGAGTAGGTTCTTTGGAAGTGATGTTAGAATAATCCCTTCCATGGTCCCTCTCTATAAAGTACCCTATATGTGCATGCATATGCTTGTGCTGTGAATGCAACTGTCATGCATTTGCTATTCACTGCCGAACCACCGCAGCATTTGCTCTTCATGCCTGTGCAAGCTGTAATGGAGCTATCTTTAGGAATGTGGAGGGTCAACAAGTAAGTGAAGCATGCCTTTGTGAACAAAAACAGCACAGGTTGCTTTATAAATACCATGTACCAGCTCGTTAGCCCCCCCCCACCCCCCCACCTAAAAAATTTAATAATATATATAGAGAGAGAGATATGATAATAAAAAGAAAAGAACTGTCAAGAAATGTAAAATGATAAAATTATTGCTAATATTTTAAAAATATATGCAGCAATTCAAAATAGATTGGCAAGAACACCACTGCTTTTTTTCACGCTTTTTCACGCTATTGCTTTTTTTTTTCAGTTTCACAAAAAGAAGCGTCAGATGTTGGTTTGTTCTTACATAGTAGAACTAATCCATCACACCATGTTTTAAACCAGTCGTGCAGGGAGGTCTCACAGATACTACGCCCTGTTTCCTGCATAGCAGGCAACGCTACAAAGACACCTCTCTCTACTCGCATTCGTGAGCAAGAAATAGCATGTCACACATGAAACAAAGATATTATATAGCTGCGCATCATATAAATCAATGTAAAATTAGGTCACACACTTTTATGCCGCAAAATATGATGTACTAATTATAACACGGAAGGCATTGCATATATGAACCTATTTACCTATAACGAGCAGATTGATACGTCTTGCGACCAGCAGCTACTGCACGCTGCTTATGCCTGTGATATAGATATTGTATGTCGCATACTGGAAGCACAAAGGTGTACAAATAATATGTGATATGATGCAACCTTATGTCCACAAGTTGCAGTATGTGAAGTAGTTATCCTGCAGAAAGCATTGCAAATTGTCCTAATTTGAAAAACACTTACAGTAATATTTTTTTGCATGTTTTATTGTTTATTGTGTAATGATGTTTAATTAAAGGTCAGAAGCAGCAGATAAACAGCAGCCTAGCAGCAGCAAACAGTAGTTTGCGCAAGTAGTTTAGAAGAAAGGCCAGGCATGTGAGGCAGTATCCATAGCCAAACAAGGAAACCAGCAGGGAAGGTGGGCATGGCCTGATGACTGTTGCGTCTTGTCTTCTGACGCCCCTGATCCTCGTTGGTCAATGAACAAGCCAGCTGGCAGCAATCTTCAGCATATCGGGCAACTTCTGAAATAGTTGTGCACTCGGAAGCATCAGGTCGGTAGGGCAAGATAGTACCAAGAGGACATGAAGGCTCATGCCCATACAAGAGAAAAAAAGGCGAAAGACCGGTGGTCGCTTGTGTCGCGGTGTTATATGCGAAAGTAACGAACGGGAGTATGGTGTCCCAATTAATGTGGTCGGACGAGACATACATACTCAACATGTCGCCAAGTGTGCGGTTGAAGCACTCCGTGAGACCGTTCATTTGGGTGTGATACGCGGTCGACTTCCGGTGAGTGATCTGGCACTCGTGAAGGAGGGATTGTATTGCTTCTGACAAGAAGGCCCGACCCTCATCACTGAGTAGTTCTCGAGGAGCACTGTGGCAAAGGACAAAGTTGGGAAGAATTACATTTGCAACGTCGTGAGCAGTCGCAGTGAGAAGATCCACGGTCTCGGCGCAGCGCATCAGGTGATCGACGCCAACAATAATCCAGCGGTTTCCACATCCAGGGTACAGTAGCAGCTGTAGTGGGCTAGTAGAGCACACTGGGGGAGTTTTGCTTTGTTGGCCGGCGGTGCATGATCAAATGTATTGTAGCACAAACCGATACATTCCATGCCAGTAATATCGTTGACGCAGCCTCGCGAAGGTTTTTAGGACACCGGTGTGGGTACTTTGAGGGTCAGCATGGAAGTACGTGCACATATCAGAGCACATGTGACGAGAGATAGCCAGAAGCCATTTCCGACAGTCAGGCATATAGTTGCAGCCATAGAGGGTGTTGTCACACACGGCAAAGTGGGTTGCTTGACAGCGTAGTATCGGCTTTGAAGGAACAACTGATGGAGCAGCAAGGTAGTCGAGCAGCAGGGCAAGCAATGGGTCCTTGTGTTGCTCGGAGGGCATGTCAATAGCGGTCAGTAGTGATGGGTCTGAGATCAGAGAAGGAATGGAAAGAGAAGCCACATCAGGTGTCATCGGCAAGCGGGAGAGCGCGTCAGCGTCAGAATGCTTTTGACCAGAGCGGTATACGACACGAATGTCATATTCTTGCAGGCAAAGCGCTCAACGGCCAAGGCGGCCCAACGGGCCTTTCAAGGAGGAGAGCCAAATGGGGCATGATGTCAGTGATGATGCTGAAAGGACGGCCGTAAAGATAAGGACGAAACTTGCCCAATGCCCAAATGATAACTAAGCATTCCTTCTCTGTAACGGTGTAGTTCATCTCAGCTTTTTTAAAGGTACGGCTGGCATAAGCCACGACATATTCTTCATTCGTGGTTCTACGTTGGGCCAAGACCGCACCAAGGCCAACACCACTGGCATCAGTGTGAACCTCTGTAGGCGCAGTTGGGTCGTAATGGCGAAGAATCGGCGGTGAAGTCAGCAACTCGTGCAACTTGTCAAAGGCTTCATTGCATGCTGATGACCACATGGAAATGCCTGTGCTTGTGGTAAGCAGCTTCGTCACAGGTGCGATAATAAATGCGAATTTCTGCACGAAGCGTTGAAAATAAGAGCACAGGCCTATGAAACTTCGCAGGGCCTTGATAGATGTGTGCTTCGGAAAGTCGGCGACTGCGCGAAGGTTGTTGGGCTCAGGAAGGATGCTATCTTTCGAGGCAACGTCACCCAAGACAGTTAATTTTCGGGCACCGAAACGGCACTTCTTGAGGTTGATCTGTAGGCCAGCTGAAGTGAGACAAGTCGGTATGTCATGCAGACAGGCGATATGTGTCGAAAAATCCTGTGAGAAAACAACTATGTCATCCAGGTAACATAAACAAGTCTTCCACTTGTGTCCGTGAAGGATGGTATCAATCATGCGCTCGAAGGTAGCGGGAGCATTACAGAGCCCGAAAGGCATAACATTAAACTCGCACAGGCCATAGGGAATGATGAAAGCTGTCTTTGGGCGGTCAGCCTCAGCCGTGGGAACCTGCCAATAGCCAGAGTGGAGATCTAAAGACGAGAAGTATTTGGCACCTTGCAGACAGTCAAGAGCATCGTTGATCCAAGGCAGTGGGTAGACGTCTTTTCTTGTAATCGTGTTTAGGCAGCGATAATCAATAAAAACCGAATGGTGGTGCCATCTTTATCGCGGGCTAGAATGACAGGTGATGACCAAGGGCTTTGAGAAGGCTGAATGACGCCGTGCTGCAGCATGTCGTCCACTTGTTTCGTGATAACACGGCGCTCTTCCACAAAAATGCGATACGCATGTTGTCACAAGGGGGCATGGGAACCGGTGTCGATAGTATGAGAGACACTTGTCGTGCGACCCAAGGATAGTTTGTTGCAGTCGAACGAACAAACGAACTCGTTTAGTAGAGTTAAGAAGTTAAGTGCAATGAGACGGCGAAAGGTCTACGGCAATAGCGTTGTAGAAAACTGCTGAAAGCGGTGTTGATGACATGGAAGTTATGGCGTTCAGATGTAAACGGGTAGCACCATTGTGAACGTCAAGGTCTTCAATACACGTGACAGCTTGCACAAATCCTAAGGTCTCACCGCGCAGTATGGTTACTGGATACCGGTGCGGATTACAGATGGGTATCAAAACAGATTCAGACCTAACAGTGAGGACGGCGAACGGGAGAAATAAGTCCTTGCGGTGAGCAAGCATGTCAGATGGCGTAAATACCACAGTTGAGTCTGGCACGGCAGTACACGACAAGGTCACAAGCACCGACGCCTCCGGAGGTATATCAGTATCATCATTAGTGAAGACTTTGTGAACGCTGAGGTCGGCACCGACCGATGGCAAGTCACATAGCGGCGAAAGGGCCACTTGTGCGTGAGGACAATCAACGATGGCATTATGATGTGACAGGAAGTCCCAACCAAAAATGAGATCATGAGAACAGGAGGGCAACACAAAAAACTCAATGACATACAAAACGTCTTGGATGATTACACGGGCGGTGCATACAGCTGTAGGATGAATGTGTTGCGCACTAGCACTGCAGAGTGCCATGCCAGATGGAGAGGTCATGACTTTTTTCAGCTTGTGACAAAGATGTTCATGGAGGACGAAAACGGCGGCCCCGGTATCGATAAGCGCTTGGGTGGATGCTGCCTCAACATGGACGTCAATGGCATTCTGTGGTGAAAATTGAGGGCTTAGAAAGTTCGATGAGCTTTCAGTTCTTGCCTCTGGAACTGCGCTAGTCAGTTTCCCTCAGCTGTAGGTGGCCGACAACGCATAGGTGATGGCGACCGTTGACGTGGAGAAGAGGAACGGCGGTCGCGATCAAAGGGTCTCAGCGGCGCACAAGCGGCATCTTTGCAGCATATCTAGGCAGCATGTTGTGATGCGTAGGGAAACTGGTCAAAGGCATCACGGTGCAAGGACATGTTATGACGACAAAAGCGCGCAATGTGACCAGCAATGCCACAGGCGAAGCAAATAGGCCAGTTGTCTGGTGAGCGCCACGTGTCGGTTGACGAAGAAGCTGGGGTGACTGCTGTGGAACGGGAGCAGGGGGAACCCACTGCGTTGGTGGTGGGACGGAATATGACAGTGGGAGTTGTCGTGCATGGCAGCATAGTTAAGCAGCCGAGGTGCGACTCGTGATGGGTAGTCAGCATAAGAGAACGGTGCCGTCGGAGACGCGAGTAGCAGTGGGTAGTCAACATAGGAGAGCAGTGCCGTCACAGGAGCTGGCGGGCGAAAAGGGTAAGTGCATCAGATATTTGGGTACGGATGGCTTGTTGCATGGCTGACCTGAGTCAGTGTTAAGGCAGGCTCCTAGCTGTGAGGGAGCAGCGACAGCTGTCGGGCCACTTCCTCACGAATGAAATCCTTGAGCTGAAGGACGAGGAGCAGAAGGATCAGCATGGCCAGCGGCAACTGCAAAGGCAGAGACCGAGGCAGCCTGTGGGGCGTTTTGGCGGGCGATGTTACATTGGCGGTGCAATTCATCAAAACTCTGACACAGGTTGAAGAGTACGGTGACGTTGGTTGGACTCTTGGCCAGCAGCATTTGAAATGCGTCATTCTCAATGCCCTTCAGAATATGGTTGAACTTCTCATCCTCCGCCGTCATTGGATTAACACGACTGCAGAGATCCAAGACATCCTCAATATAGCTGGGGAAAGTCTTGCCCGGTTGCTATGCTCGCTGGCGTAGACGCTGTTCAGTGCTTAGTTTGCTTGCAAACAGCGGAGCGGCCAAACACTTTGGCGAAATGTGTCTTGAATGCGGACCAACTCGAAATGTCAGATTCGTGATCCTTGAACTATAGATTTGCGACGTCAGCAAGGTAAAAGATGACATCATTCAGTTTAGACTGGTCGTCCCACTTATTGTGGGCGCTTACACGTTCATAGGAGGACAGCCAGTCTTCGACGTCATGTTCTCCAGTCCCACAAAAGATGGCCGGGTCGCGCCGACAGAGAACGCCAGCGCAAGTGACAGGGGCAGCCATGGGTACACTCAGTGCATAGGTCACATCAGTCATGGTATCAGTGGGCAATGTATGATTGCGGAGCTCCACGGTGACTTGAGGGATTCAAGCAATCTCCACCAAATGGAATGATGTTTAATTAAAGGTGAGATGCAGCAGATAAACAGCAGCCTAGCAGCAATGAACAGCCCGAGCTCTCTTGCCAATCACAGCACGGGTCGCTGTCGTCATCTCCGAGCTGCTATTGGTAACACAATGCATGTCTGCTTCATTACAATTGTATAATTTAGGGTGATTTACGGTTTTGTTTCTGCTTTTTGCTTCTAAACTATTATGTTATTCATTGATCATTAGATAGTTCTTTGCTTTTATGTGCTTTTTATTTTGTGTCTTATTCTTTGAAACAGTTATCTACGACCCCTGCTATGACCTCTCTAGGATCGCAGTATTCATAAATAAAATACAACACAACTGCGCTTCGAAACATGTGGAGTGAGACTTATATGACTGCACTACTTGCATAGCTTCTGCAGCATTGCCTCTTATGTATGAAGCAGAGTATAATGAATTAGAATCAATGCAATATATTTGCACATACATGCAGTGCCAGTTCAATCAACAGATGCTAGTAAGATGTGAGTAAATTTCATACAAACATTTCATGACATACAATCTATAACTAAGGCCTAAATTCATGAGTGCTTCAAGCGGCAATACAGTTTACTACGACACAAGAAACTGCACAAAGATAGCCAAATGAGAACTAAGAGTAACGTTCAACCATTGCACAGTTATTGAAGGATACAGGTGCAAGACAATGCACTGTAGGCTTCAAGAAGCAACTCCATGATTTCCATCCTTGATGAGTCATTTGTATTCTGATTGTTTCTCATAGCCAAGATTGCAAGGTGAGGTAAGATGACTAAAATTTTAAAAGAGACATAAGAGCACACTTACTGACTGCAGACAAAAGGATCCAAAAGGCAAATCAGTCAAGCATAATTCTTCTCATTAACTCAAATACCAACATCTCAATCTTATGCAAATCAATATTCATGCTAGCGGACAAATAAGTACTAGGGTTCCAAATCATATTCATGAATACTTAGTGAAGTTTGAATTATGAAGCTTTGATTTCCATGTAGTACAAACATTTGCAGAGGTAGTATATAAGAAAGTGGACTAATGCCGTTTTATGATGCAAATTCTATTTGAATTATTATAATTACAGTCTATTTTGTAACACTGGTCTTTCAGGATGTGCAAAACCAGTTCAAATTATCTAACGTTTATATCAAGTGCTGAGGTTAAAATTAGTTGCAAAACAAACTTTCATTTATATGAAATGCCATGTGATGGTTGTCTGCAGGAGCGGACACTGTACAGGCCATCTTAGTGTCCCAATATTATACACTTTCAAGTACAGTTGACATTGCCTGTGCATACAAAGAACTATCCTTGCAGCCTATGTCCCGCTTCCACTTTTACATTTATCCATTCAGCTCAGTCTACCACAATAGCACACATGCTGCTCATGTTTTTGAAAGGCTGGCTGATGACTCATAAAGACCAGTTCCTAGGAGCACAGTTGTATGCCCGAGTTCTAACATGCTTTCAATAGACCTGCACGTGCAGCCTACAGATCATTCTCACCCTCCTGGTCACCGTCCACCCCAATCTTATAATTGCTGTTCTTCCAAGTTTCTGGTAGTTAATTTTCCATGGGTTCTGTGTGGGAACCCCTTGGGCCCCCCATCTCCAGTTCACTCATTAATAAGAACCATTTGCCCCCAATGATTGCAGGGGAACGCCATACTGGCCTTACTTCAGCCAGGATGCATTCCCTGCAGCCACCAGCACCAGTGCAATGTGGAGCCTGCTGCCAGTGCACGCGGCTCATCTTAAGCTGTGTACAGCTCATAACAGTACCTGAGGAGCAGGCTCCTCTAGCCGTCACCTCATGATCTCATTCTTGCAGCATTCGTTAAGTCTGAGCACTTTCACCCAGTAGATTTACCTTGCTTTGGTGGCTGCTTTACTCGACTGTGGAGAATATGCACTTGGTTACTTTCACGTAGAATGGCCAGTCCTTTTTTTAAAAACGCGATGCATGATAGCTGGGACACCCTGTATATATGTTATATATGTTGTATGTTCACGTCAAATCATATCCTCAGCAACATCCTTGTGCTTCCTTTGATAACAAGCCTTTCTGCATGTGTTTGAGGCATAGTACTTGCACTTCAGTTGACCCAGTGCAGAAGGTCACTGGGTGTGTAGGCTACACTGCTAAGCATAGTGAATTTCCCCACACCAAGGCAATAGAGATGATGAAACATTGCTAGTGCTGTCGAGTGCAGACTACTGCAAACATGTTTGTCATTATAGAAATATGCAAAACAGAAAATACAACTTAGTGGACATCGTGAATACATTTCTGCGTTGTTCAAACATGAATTGGACAAAAAGCAGATGCAAATTTAAGAGCTTATATACGTCTGACAGTAAGTGACGAGTGACAATACTGGTGACAGCAGCAGTGCAAATTTTAAATCTTCCTCTCTACTGCTGTGAAACTTACAGACATGCAATGCAAGGCCTGAACAAGCACACATATATTGGGCAACTTGAGTTCTGGCTACATGTCTAGGTTGTAAAATAAAGATTCTATATACAGTCGAATCTCTATAATTCAAACTCGAAGGGGTCAGAAAATTTGTTCGAATTAAAAGAAAGACTTGTTCTTGAAGTATTTGTGCACCATAGCACGATGCATGAACGGTGAGAGTACTGAAATATTGCAGCGCACAAGCAAACAGCGAGTGAGGAAAACGAAACTGCCCATGCCACCCACTGCTCACTTCCCGATAACGGCAGAAAACAAAACTTCAAAGAGCGGGCTAAGCTGGCGCCAAGCCAGCGGGGCTGGCGGCGCCGGTGCCGGTGCGGAGAATGTTGAAAATGAGGGAGTTGAGAGGGAAGGCGAGGGGAGCATAGTTGCAAGGAAAGACGGGAGAGAAGCGAATTGGCTTTCCCACCAGCTTGCTGGATGCCGCTAATTACCTCTGCCACCTACTGCCACTGAAGCAGCAGAGTTGCCGAGGCCAGGACTGGGCCTACGCTGCTGCTTCGCTCTGCTTGCTCGCGTGTTTTTTACTTTGTCTGCTGACAGAGCGCCACTGTGTTTACCTTCTTCGTCCTGCGTTCTTAACACGAGTCATGTCTTATCAAGATGATGAAGTTGTTGCCACTGATTATAACCATACTGGTGTGCTCCCTTCTGTTGCGGTGTCGCTGCATTCAAAAGACAAGGAGAATGAGGTACTGGGTGTCACCTTCGCGTCCTTGTATTCAGCATCTGTCTTGTCATACAGAATCGGATATGGCACACTGTCTCCAACAACCTTTCCATCGAGGCGTCTCGGTTTAGATGCGTCATTGTTAAAAAAAAAAAAAGAAATACCTGCAAACAAGACCAACCAAGCCAACCAAAACAAGCACAAGCGAGTGCTGACGCAAGCAGACGATAGTGCGAAACAAGCGGTCCGGCTGAACCAGACGCAAGTACGAATGGAGCAAGTGGGTGGGTCCGTATGATACCAGTTTCTTGCGTGTACGTCACTGTAGGGGGCCACTCTTATTGGTCTCCTCCATTCGTGGCTCGCCTGCCGCCACGGCAAGCCACGAAAAATCGGCTCAGGACTGATCCCTCCCACAGCGCGCATTTTGCAGCTAGTGTAACTGGGGCATTACAGCGCGAGACGCAGAAACAGCGACCTTGCCATTTGAGAGAGGGTGGAATTTCCGCCGTGGGTCTTCTTCTTCTTCCTTCTTCTTTTTTTCTCCTTTTTCTTCCCCCCCGCACGTCATTGAGGGGTCTCTCCTAAGCCTTTCTTCTATGGTGCAGTCAGAGCAATGCTGACCGGAGGCGCCACCATGTGATTTGGCGCACTGCTGCTAGCACTGTCGATTGTCGGAGGGCGGTATATTCGAATTAAATGTCGCAAATGCTTGCCCGTTCGAATTACTGGGCGTTTTGTCCCATTAGAATACACACAACTTTGATGGGACCACGGCGTTAGTTCGAATAAACCGGATGGTCAAATTAAGCATGTTAGAATTAACGAGATTCGACTGTATGATTATACTACTAATACCGTTTGGCCATGAGTTCTCTTCCACCACCAGGATAATTTTCGTGCAATAACTACTCAGTAATTAGAGGAGATTCACTAAACAGGTTATTAATTTTTGACTTATGGGCGTGATTTCAATTGGTAAGGCTGTTACTGTAGATTAATACATCTTGTTTAGTTGTTTTCAGGATGCCATGTCCTGAGTAATTATTTTTCCCACACTTTGCTCATAGCATGCAAAATATCAAATTGCATGATTATATGCCCAAGTGAAACCCTTGTGGCTCCAAAAGTCATTTGAAGGAAGTAACTCTACTCATTGCCTGACTCAGCAATGGTTCTCAGCCTAGTGCTGAATGACAAAAACAGCTGATTACTTACATTCATCTCTAAAGCGTGGCTCTGTATTTGGGCCTAATGACGCAAACATATGGATAAACTCAGCTTGCATTGAGCGGTCATCTCTGTGCAGAGGGTCTTCAAGAAAAGTCTGCAGCTGCATGAATGCTTTATCAAGCAACTATGATGAGGAAAGAGAAAAAAAGAAAGCGAGAAAGCGACACGAGAGATACATATTGTGAACTTTGAACAGAAATTTATCAAACTGCCACAGGTAATTATTTTTAATTTGTTCGAAGTAATAAAAACGTAATAAAACAGCACATGGTTTTTATTTTATCCCCTACCAGAAAGATTGCTGCTCCTGCCTCTTTTCACACAAAATTATTCATTATTATATAGTAAGTGACTAAAGCACTCGACAACGAATTTTAACAGTTAACACGTTCAATGTGGCAAATATTTTTCGAGTACCACTTCCTCTGCATGATGACCCACAGGGGGTCACTTGTCATATTCCTTTGGGGCATTGTGACCCACCCACCGGTGAGTGACTAGGAAGTTATGATCCTTTGAAACTTACTCAAGCTGTGGAGGGATGGCACCACAACCCATCAAATCAGATGGAACAAGATTTGTTTATCTCGTTTGATTTTTAGGAAGCACTTCCCTTGCACACTGCAGGGAAGCCCTGCACTGCCGCAGTGGAGGAATAACTGCAGGGGCCTATTCACGACTGTGAATGTGTTATTAAATAAAGTTATTCAGAATTACAGAATATATATATGTACATTTCAACCTCGCAACAACGAAATCAGCGGGGAATGCGAAAAAATACAGTTTCGCGAGAATCTCATTGTTGCAAAATGAGACAGTAAAGATAGGTAATGCATCGCAGAAAAAAATTTTACTGTCAAAATTCCGTTAGCCTACTTTGGCAAGCTTGCTTGAGGATACAGAACCACATTTCCGACAGTACAAAGTGCACCGTATGCATTGATCACTTTTGCGAAATTTTGCTAACTTGGCATTGAACGGAGAGCAACAATGCTCCATGCATGCAGCAGCATTTCACCAGAGTACGCTGTCGCCCTAAGGTGCTGATGCGTCCGATGCCAAGCACGAAAGTGATCGTATCTCGTATACCCAAACGCAATCGACCAAGATTACGGCCCCTTTGCGTAAATCTACGTCCGGCACCAAATCCGCACGCGATGCCTGTCAGGTGGCACCAAAGCCAGTGTTCTTGAAGCAAGGGATGTGTATTCCCGGACGATCGCTCAATCACGGCCCGATGCGTGGCACTCCATGCTGCAACCGCCACCTCAAGCACCATAAACAATTCCACGTCAGTGGGACATGGACTTGCTTGTTTTTGCAGCATTTTTTTTTCACCAAGGCTCACATTATGCACTGCACTAGGTGTGCAAAAACCATCATCACCTGTCGGTAGCAACATGCGTGCGACTTCAAATGGGTGATCAACAAACAAGATGGCAGCCATGACGTGTTTCCAGCACACACGATTGCTCCCAGCACTTGGTTGTTCTTGCAAACAAAAATAGCAGCACCCATGCAAGTGTAACGTCGTGCTATTTTATGCAATTCTAGTGTAAAGCAATCACATTTGAGCACATTTTGGAGCCTGCTAACCTTGCATGAGTATAGGTAATATGCAGGGGTTACGTTCCAGCAAATTTCGTTGATGCGGGGTTGTAGTACAGACATTTCGTCGTCGAGAGGTGTGAAATGCATTGAATCCTATGGGTATTCGCTGGGCTGGGGTATGAAAATATTTTGTTGTCGCAAGAATTTCGTTGTCACGGGATTTCATTATCGCAGGTTTCGACTGTACTATATAATTTTAATAATCATCATACATATGGCAACAATGCCCTTTTTATACTTGCTTTCCCACATATTTTTTCTCAGTGCACTGTACATATGTTCACAATACACCAAAATAACCAAGTTCATACTTACACTAAGCTTGCCCTTTTACCTTCAAGGGTTATCAAGGGTTTTACCTTCCAATTCCACGTTTATCAGTTACTACATAAACATGTTAAGAGAGAACAAAGAACAGGAAGATCAGAAGCGCAACATACATCTTTTTGACTGCTTGTTGCCAAAATCATTCCGAATGGTCTCACTGTTCCTATGCGCACAGAACTGCAATGCAAAAAACAATGTATGAAAACACACTGCATCAACATAAATAGCTGGTGAGCTTACATTTCAGGGTCACTTGCAAGAGTCACAAGCGCTGGAGTGACATGACTTTTCAGCAATGGATCGGACACAGTCCCAACTAGAAGCTCAAAAAGGCGGCCTGCATTGCTTCGGACAAGTGCAGTGTTATGGACCACTCCTTCCCAAAGCACCGACAACAGAACTTCATGGTAATTTTTGTTCATGCTGGCAAATAAATCAAAAGGAAAAAGGCACATCATGCTCACAGAAAATTGCCAGCTTACAGGTGTACAAGTTAGGTTCTATAAAAGCTGATCAAGCAAGTCAACCAAAATCTTTGATATTTGAAGCTGTATGTCAACATTGTATGTGTTTGAAACATGCATTTTAGTCATTGATATCACATACAAATTTTATACTCACTAGTGCTAGAGACAGTATTTTATATCAGGTCCTTTGGTGGCTTGCACACTGAACCTGCATGCATTGCCTAGTGACTGAGTGCTTACTTCTTTTATAAGAGATTTTGGGTTCTAAATTGGTTACTCCTTGTTGCCTACCAGTAAAAGTGGGCACAAATGTTTCCTGGTTCAAAATTTGGCTGTCTTCATAAATCAAATGCATGAGGAAGAGCCTGCATCCTTAAAACTCTTGCCCCCCTAGAAAAAAACAAAAACAATTCCAGGCTTTTACGTGCCAAACTAGGCACACCGTAGTGGCATTAGAGTCATAAGAGTCAAAGGCATATTGTTTGTATCTTGAAAAGTATCAGTCAAATAATTTATGATCATGTGAATCAACTACACATTTTCTTACTGCATCTGTCTCCGATCTGTCTTTATACAACAGTAAAATCAAATTAAAAGATATCTGAGGTATGGTTGTTATATCTCAGACATCATTGGAGGGACCGTTTTAGGTACTAATTAGATGCATGTATTCTTGACATAAAATTCTGTCCCATACCCTGTGGCCGCAAGTTGAATCGGGTCAGAATAGCTTATGAATTTTGGTATGAAACAACACCCTTTCCATTACACACTCATCCTAAGTTCTAACAAAGATTTTTTTGTAGCAAGAGAATTGAAAAAAGTCGTACCTAAGCTCAATGAAGATGCTTTCCACACTTGACAAAGGAAGTTCACAAAGTGACACTATAAACAGAAGATTCTTCAAGAAGGCCACCAGCTCCTTGCAATCAGCCTCCTGAAGAAACACAACCAAGGCTGTATCAAAATGCATAGATAGCAACAAGATTATCTTTCGAAGCTAACCCTACAGACTTGAAAACAAGACTGCTTCGCAACAAAGAGAAAAGCTCAGAGATATCTCGGCACAAGGCTTTGGCAGCAAGATACTGTTCCTATCTTATTCCTCTGCACTTGAAAGGAAGATTACTTTGCAAAAGACATGAAACGACTTCAGGATCTCTGCGCATCAACCACAATTCCATGCAAGACTTCTATACATGCAATGAACTTGCATGATGTGAAAAACTTTTTGGATGGAAGTGTAATTATAGGTCACTCCAGTCAGTATACTACAAATAAACAGAAGCAAAACATACACAAGAAAAAGCTGCCAGGATGCCAGATGCATATACAGGTCCCACAGCACTTGTCAACATGTTCTTTGCTTCTTGAGTGAAGGCCTCTAAACAAGAAACAGGAGCAAATGTACCAACAGCTTCATAAGGACAACAAATACAATTAAGAAATATCATACTACATGTATAAACACAGCAACATAACTTTTTCTGAAAACCTAGAAATTAAGTTTAAAGGGACACTAAAGGCAAATTTTAAGTCGATGTGGACTGTTTAAATACCATTCTAGAAAACTCGCAACGCTTGTTTGATGCCAAGAAAAGACTTAGTTTACGAAAAAACTGTATCTGAAGGGTCTGAATACTTTTTTCAAAATTCAGATCTCCCGCCACCCAACCGGGGAAGTGGTGACATTGCATACGCCATCAACCCTTTGTTGCCGGTGGTGAGTTCGTCGGTGTTATCACCCGACAGATGGCGCTACCGAGCCAAGACAGAGTGGTGGATTCGCCGCTACAACTGCTTTTTGGTCAAGTGGTGCAAGACCGTTCGGGCATCCTGCGACATCACATGGAAGTTGAATTCTCTGCTACTTGCAGTTTGTACGAGTTCTATGAGCCAGCAAAACCAGCGCAGCACTATGCGATAACAAAACTAGTGAAGCGCGAAAGCGTGGGCGGTGTGAAGTCAAGCAAAAATGAAACTTTCCACCACCCGCGTCGTTGTCAAGGGTCATTTCAATGAGTTCTTTGTTCTAAAACATGAAATAGAATTGGACAAGTAGCATTTTATTTCGTCTTATAATACAATACAAGGATGTCTTTTGCAACGAATGGTTGAGTACTAGTGACAGAATTTATATGAGGAGTGCTTTCAACATCGGGCAAATGTTTGAATGTCCCAGGGGAGTCTATCCATGTCCTACGTTTACCTCAATTTCTCTATTATTAAGGCTCTGTTTATGATAATACTGACACCTTAGAGATTCTTAAGCACTAATCTGTCACTTTAGTTAGACTTAATATTTGCCTTTAGTATCCCTTTAATGCCTCTTAACTGCAGTCTCAGAAAAATGGCGGGGTGGTGGCTACTTTAAGGCTTCTTTTTTTACATTTAGAGAAAAAGCCTTGTCCGTGCATTTTTTTTCACTCGGCCATGCACATTCAAAAGAAATCTGTGGCTGCAGCCCCATGCAGCACTGGATTAGTGAAAAATTAAGTACTTTGTACCGAACCCTGATACTAACCATACACTCAGTGATCAACCGCAAAATAAAGGACCAAGCAGAAAATGAGCAGAATGGTGCATGGACATTTTTATTTTATTTTATTCATTTTGTGATACTATCAATCCTATCAGGGATTTTTAAAGGAGCGGGTTAGAAGGGTCTGTAGACATTGTAGTACAGGCATTTATATAAGAATACAAAAGGGTACTTAGTAAGTGTAAAGGATTAATGGACCTATGTTAACAGCAATGAGTATGGCAAAAACATAACACACAATAAACTTATTTCAATCATTTATTTCAAGAAGGACGAGCATATGAGATATATAACTGACAGCATCATCCATAATTTCACTTCACAGATTTCCAAGAACACTTGGTAATTAAAACAATGATAAACACAATGATGATAACATCACTTAGTCGTTGCTGACAGTACTGTTTGGCCAACAAGTTCAACAAATTTGTCAGCAGTGGGCTGTACGACTACTGCCTGGGCTAAAGCATTCCAGTCGTCACCAGCTCGTGGAAAGAATGAAAAACGAAATGTATTGTTAGCGCAAGAATATTCTTGGAGTGTAAGGTGATGCTTATGACAGGTTTCTCTGGATGTGTTATAGGAAATATAGGTGTTAGAATCCACATGAACCTTATTATGCAGGATGAGATACAAAAATTTCAGTTGGTACAGCATCGCACGACTGCTTAGTGTATGAAGGCTAATCTCCGATAGCATCTGAGTAGGCGAGTCGGTGTGCCTCTATCGGTTACAGATAAAAAGTGCGGCTTTTCGCTGGACAGCCTCAAGAGTAGCTATTTGATTTTGGGCAAAGGGGAACCACGCCGCATTCGTATATTCTAAGACAGTACGTATGATTGTCATATAGGCCAAGAGCTTGGCTTCCTTCGTAGAGTATCACAGGGCCCGGTTTAAGAACATAAGCTTTCGCATCGCTTTGCTTGCTACAAGCTCTACATGAGCAGACCGTCCTAAGTCTGATGATATGATAACGGCCAAGTACTTATACTGAGTGACAGTGTTAAGTATAGTATTATCACAGCTGTATGTGAAAGTAAGTTGGATTTCTTTTTTGTTACTGACATTGAAACTGTTTTATCAAAATTGATGGCCATTTGGCAGTTTTCACAACATTGGGCTATCCCCTGAAACGACACGCAAGGGGACATGGCCAGGCCCTGTCCCCTTGCACTTGCGCTTACCCTAATACCGGACTCGCAAAACGCTATTGCGTTAGTAATCTTCCGGCGTAAAGTGATGGCCACAATCGCGCAAATCCTGGCGCCGATCAAATAGCGGCAGTCCGATGCGCTGCAGCCAGTCCACTCGTCTATTGGCTTGCAGAGGGACACGATGTCGCAGCTTGACATATTGCCAGTCGCTACGTTTGCAGTCCACAACGCAACAAAGTCGAATCATAGCGCTCGTGAAAAGACAGACCGACACTGATGGCGGAGCTCTCGTCAAAGACGGGGCACATTGTAACACAAGTAGACGAAACTTGCTGTGTGCCGGAAGTGCTTGAAGAAGTTGGGACGCCAAATTTTGAGGTTATAAAAAGTATGTTGTAGGCTGCTTCCGTATGCAAGGACACCCACAACGAGGTATTGGACACTGCAAACATTTCAAAATCATTTTAATCCAGCTCCAAAAACTCATTAAAAGCTCCTTCTCATGGTCAAGACCCATCGCTAGCGCGGCAGTTATGATGTCACAGCGGAGGAACGAAAATACTGACGTCATAGCACACTAGCACAAAAACATGACGTATGATGGGTAGCGATGAAATGCCGATTACAGAGCCTGCTGAGCCAAGCGACGGAGCATAGCCAACACCACCTAGAAGGTGGTGTTGGCATAGCCTCCACTTTGACCGAGCTACAGGCATATAGAAATCCTTTCTTTATGCAAAGAAGGGGTAAGGCGTGCAGACACGGACACAGGAGGAGAGAAGTGGACAACACGAACGCCGCATGGCAGCCCGCGAATGGCAAACTGCGTGCGGCGAGTTGCCGTGCCAGTAATGTGGACGGGCCTTTACACGTTGAGTGCAACACTAGCCGGCCGACTCCGAAAGGGACCAGGATATGCGCCGATCGTGTTGTCCGCTTCTCTTTTCCTGTGTCCATGTCTGAACGCCTTACCCCTTCTTTTCATTATGAATCCTAACCAACTAGCTCAGCTTCCTGTCATTCTAAAAATCCTTTCTCTATGCTACAGGCTTCTAGAACACTATAGCTGTAACCGAGCTAACCCTGGCCCCTGGCTAACCGAGACATGCACAGCGCTGTCGCGGAGAGCAGTTGACGTAGCATCTGCCAGTCGCATAGTTCGGCAGCTCGGAGCAGTCTCTCGTTCGCTTGGTCTTTCTCAATGTGAAGGCCCGTCCACGTTACCGGCACGGAAACTCGCCGCACACCCTTTGCCGTTCGCGGGCCCCCGGGCGACGGCTGTTTTGCTCGCGAACGGTGAGATTTCCTTGCCGTAGAGAGTACGGGCCCGGGACCCATTTGTGCGGCAGCCGTACGGCGAAGCGGCCAGTCAGTGACCGAGGAGTGGTCACTCTGGCACCGACGGCAGCCTCACCGCCTCTGATCGTTCGGCGCCACCAATATCGTCACTAGGCCTTTTCCGGTTCACTTCAAAGCTAAAGCTTACGGCGCTTCGGAATGAATCACCGACTCTCACAAGCCGCAATATTTTCTTACTGTTGTCGCTTTTCGCAATAATTATAATAATCGCGACATACACTTCGAATCGCCAGTTGTTTACCTCTGCTGGCAGAGCACACGTATGCGCGAGCAGACGACGCAGCATAGTTTTACGTCACTATTTTTGTGACCCACGTGACCAATCCATGTTGCGTTTCCTCTCCTATGACGTCATAGCATCACCCGGAGCCCAGAAACCGAAATCGCTCGGTATAATAATGCTATTATTAAATTATTTATCGGGTAAATATGAATCCTGCGGTGTGTATCGTGCTTCCTGCAGCAGTACGCAATGCTTGAATTGAAGAATGCATGAACGAAAATTTTCACGTTTCCACCCCTTTAAGTGTACTGAAAAATTGTTCTTGTGCATTCTCTTTATGTAACTTTCTTTTTATAAAAACAAATTAACTAACATTCCAACTATAACAATATAACCTTCCAACTATTACAAACATCATTTGTTTATCATAAAGTTGGAAAAATTATTGATCACGTGCCCTGGTCAGCCAATCGGATAGCTCGCCCCACTGACGTCATATGGGTGATTTCCGTCATATGGGTAGGGGCGGCTTAAAATTCCGCCAAGCAGTGTGCTGCGAACGGCAGCGATGTGCCTTTTTAAAACCTTATAATAAATTACGCGCTTTACGCGGAGCACTAGGATGTGTCAATTAATGATCAGAAGGACCTACTGTAACGACTCAGTACGTTTGTAGAAAATCGTCAAAATCGTTTCAGGGTCCCTTTAACAGTCATGCTCGTGGTCGCGTCCGTCCGTGCACTGGAATCGTGCCAACTGTGGCCTCTCCTTCGCGCAGCAGCGCAACCTCCTCCCCCCTCCTTAGCAACCGGCGCGCCGGCAGGGAGCGCAGCTGTGCATAGCAACCGTGATGTCACACAGTAGCGGTAGAACCAGTAGAACAAGCGCGCGCGTCGGCGGTGGCAGCTGCACCACAGAACACCTATACAAACTTAGAGAAGGGAAACTGTACCTTCCACAGTGCAACGGAAATAAGCATAGAGTTTGAAACTCTATGGAAATAAGAGTAGCGGTGGCGTTGCGAACTAAAGTATGCGACCTATAGCAATGCCTCCTTTACTAAATGCCCGCCGCGTTGCTCGCTTTTCCATTGTAGCGGCGGTTCCCATTGTAGCGGTTCCCTTAGTTCAGCATAAATTCTGTGAGGCGGCGCCATAGAGTTTCTCACTTTAACACCTAGAGGGAAATCTGGCGCCACCGTCTATGAGAGTTTCTTAAGGGGGCACCGTGCCGTCATGGGAATGACAGTATATGTGTCTGCGAGGCTCGTGTTGGCTGGTGTTGTACGAGGCTTCGTCTAAAACGTGGATATGGCTACACAAATAACGCATTCTCAAAGTAAAATCTTCATAAAATGTTTCTTTACTCAGCTACAATGCATCCCAAAGCGAACAAAAGCAAGAACAGATGACAAACTGTTTCAAAGCGATCGTGAACCTTGTCGTCTGTCCTCCAACTTTAGCGGGCCGCTGATACTTTTTACGTAACATATAATCGTACACGGAATAACAAGTTCTCATAGTTAAACAAAACATGTTCTTGCGTAATAATAAAACCAAACAGCTTTTTACGTGCTGTTTTAGTAGAAAATGAATCATTGCGACACACAGAACGGTGCTTGCCAAGCGCGTCTTCAAGGTGTCCTGTCTCTCCAAGAACGATGCCAATCCGAAGTCACAATATACCGGCATTCCCATGCATACCACAGCGCAGCAGCACCAGATTTCCCTCTAAGTAATGTAGTGAGAAACTCTATGGGCGGCGCTCGTTGCCTTTACAACTTCCGGCGGATGTGGCAGTGGCGGCTGAATGCATAGAGTTTCCTACAAAAATGGCTGAATGCATCCGCCGGCGCGTTATCGCGGGCCTCCGAGACGGTGACAGATGTCATTGTAATCTCAGAGGCCGCAGCACGTGATCTAAGTTGCAGGCGTTCGCCATGAGAGACGCTCGTTGCCTTTTCACGGCAAAGATACAAATTACGGCAAAAATACGGCAATACGACGAAAAAATACAAATTGGCAAAGGGTAAAGCAGGAATGCAAGGAGCATTTATGGCTAAAAGGAAAAGTAGCAGGGGCGAAAACACTTCTAGGCTTTGTATACCTTTGTACAGGATCAAATGCTAAAGAGGAAAACAAAGAAATGTTAGACTGTATAGCAGCGGACATCAATGAGCTAGGAAAAGGATGTGAGATAATTGTATTAGGAGACATGAATGCGCATGTTGAAGATATGGATGGGAACACAGACTCCACAGGCAACATGCTGCTGGATATGTGTGAGAGGCATAACTTAGTTGCCTGTAACTCTACTGAAAAGTGTGACGGGATCATAACATGGGAGGTAGGGGGTCAACACTCAACAATAGATTATGCGTTAATGTCACATAGGATGTACGATAGATTAAGAGCCATGATTATAGATGAACAGTGCTCCAGAACTATAGGCAGTGACCACAAACGTATCATCTTGAGTTTTAAGAGGGAAACTAAAGCACGAACGATGCGTGAGGAAATGCCAGATGTGATTTTTTACTCAGAAGACCAAGTGGAAATAGCGGCAAAACAAATTGAAAAGGAAATATCGGAAGGTACTGAAACTGATTGGACGTACCCAAAGTTAATGAGACTATTTGAGCGTGAGCTAGGTAAGGCACGAGTCAGGAAAACAAGGCAAGGGATACTAAATCTCAAGAGCTGGTGGGATGAAGAGGTTAAGAAGGCCATAAAGAAACGTCAGGAAGCCTCCAGGGAACACAGATATTCCAAAAGTAAGGGAGAACCTGAAGCAGAAGTACAGAAGAAATGGGTAAACTACATAAAATGCAGAAGAGAAGCATCCCATTTGATCAACGAGAAAATCAAGACAGAACGGTCCCAATGGCAGTCAGAAATAAGCAATAAAAAAGATAAACAGGCAGCTAGGAAATTCTGGCAACATCTGAATTCCTTGGGTAATAGGACAAGCCTAGAGCAGAGGTATATAGTAACAGCTCAAGGTACTCCTTTAGAAGGAGAGGAGGCAATGGACCATATAGGAACCATGATGAGGGAAAAATTTACAGAACAGAGAAATGGTACATGCAGTATGTCAGAGAGGGAGGGATAGCCCGGTCAATCCACTGCTTTCGCTTGGACAAAGAGAGTGGGAAAGGGCCGAGAAGAGGGTACCAAGTAGCACATCAGCAGGCCCCGATGGTATTCCAATTATGTTAATAAAGAAATTGGGCTCAAAATCTAAGAAAGCATTAAGGGAGGTGGTGAGCAAAATGCTAATGGATGGTAAAGTACCTGACGAATGGAGGCTAAGTAGGATGAGAATGATATATAAGGGAAAGGGGGACAAAGCTGACATAAATAACTACCGGCCTATAACAGTGACGTCAGTGGTTTACAGGGTGGTTATGCAGATTATAAAGGACAGACTGCAGGCATGGGTAGAGAACGAGGAGGTGCTTGGAGACCTACAAAATGGGTTCCTGAAGCATAGGAAGCTAGAAGACAATTTGTTCTCACTAACACAGTGCGTTGAAATAGCTGAAAAGGAACACAGACCCCTACAGCTGGCTTTTTTGGATATCAAGGGAGCCTATGACAGTGTACTTCAAGAGGGCTTGTGGGGCATTCTGGAAACTTTAGGAGTGCAAGATAGAGTAACCAATTTCTTAAAAGATATCTATAAATGTAACCGGGTGATTATACAATGAGAAAAGCAGGTTTCGGAGCCTGTAATGATTCGGTGGAGGCTTAGGCAGGGGTGCCCATTGTCACCTCTGATGTTTATGCTGTACCTACAAGGTTTAGAGGCCAAAATACAGCAAAGCGAACTCGGCTTCAACCTATCATTTTTCAAGCAAGGAAAATTGATTGAACAGTCATTACCAGGACTGATGTACGCAGATGATATTGTATTAATGGCTGACAATGCAGAAGATCTGCAGGGATTGATGGACATATGTGGTACGCTGGAGATAGTCTATAAATACAAGTACCTTGGGGTGTGGATAAATAATGGCATTAAGTTTCTGACAGAGTACGAAAAATATGCAACGAATAAAAGTAGCAGAAGTGCAGCGATTATGAAGAGTAGGGCACTGTGGAACTACAATAGGTACGAGGTAGTGCGAGGGATATGGAAGGGGGTAATGGTTCCAGGCCTGACTTTTGCCAATGCAGTTCTATGTATAAGAGGAGAGACCCGGCAACAGTTGGAAACTAGGCAACGTGGTGTGGGTAGGCTCGCTCTGGGAGCACATGGCAAGACACCAAATCTTGGGGTGCAGGGGGATCGGGGATGGTCTTCTTTCGAGGGCAGAGAGGCTAGTAGCAAGGTAGCATTTGAGGAGCGATTGAGAAAAATGGGGGAAATGCGGTGGGCTAGGAAGGTTTTCAGTAACTTATACACGAGGAATGTTGACACAAGGTGGAGGAAGCGAACTAGAAAATTGTCAAGCAAATACTTGGGCAGCAGTGGGGGGACAGGTAAGGAATCATCCGTCAAGAAAAAGGTTAAGGAGACAGAGAGGGGTATGTGGAAAACCGAGATGCAAACCAAATCGGCATTAGAGACATACAGGACGTTTAAACAAGAAATAGCCAAAGAAATATTTACGATAACTCTAAGGGCAGCTCATTGTTGTTTGAGGCCAGAACAGGTGTACTGCGGACTAAAACGTACCGAGCCAGATACTAGGAGATATATTTGTTGTGCAAGGCTTGTGGAGAGGAGGAGGAAACGCCTGAACACCTGATACTTGCTTGTAAACAACTTCACCCTGCAGTTGAATGTAACGGGAAACTATTCAAAGCTTTGGGTTTTAAAGACAGTGAAAGTAAAATAGACTTTGAACAGGTAGAAATAACTAAAAGGAGGCTATCTGATTGGTGGATAATATCAACGCAAAAGTAAAGGAGTAAATACATAGGTATGCATTCATATAGTACCATTCAAGGCTACGTGGCGCACGCCGCCGCCGCCCGATTCAAAGAGTTGAACCTCAATCATCCATCCATCCATTCATCCATCCATCCATCCATCCATCCATCCGGAGGAGAGAAAAAGGGAGAGGGTCTGGAACCGAGATTGCCGGACAACGCGGCAGGCATCTAGTAAAGTAGGCATTACCTAGAGATGGCGCTGGCACTATTATCATCATCATTACATAGTGAGCAATATGGCCACTACAGTAGCGGCTGGTGGGGTTCGCTATGCCGCTCGCTCGCTGGATTTGTGTGTTTTGCTACCGCTTTCGGAGCGGTGTTCGTGTGTACGATACTCTAAAATTACTATCCATACCTTTATTATATCGCCAGGTGACTGAGAGGCCTCAACTGGCAAAAAAAAACATGTCGGACAAGTAAGCTTACATTGTTTATTGTCAATCATAAATGAAGCAGTACATGACCACAATTTTCGTACAGGTCAGGTGGAGCTAATGCTGTAAGTTACTGAGTTTACAACATAAAGAAACACAGACAGTAATCTATTTAACGGAATTGAAAGCTGAAACCGAGCGATGTTTTCTCGTCGCATTTGGCGTGCCGCTAAAGCAAGGACAACGATATTGTGCTCGCCTACACTAGTACTTGTGTTGCATATAATGCTGTTTCACATGTTCCATACTATATGTATGTTGTTTGCCTTTGACAAGTTCAGCTAGATTAAAAAAAGAAACATAAGAAGTGCTCAGCAAACATGTACTGTCAATAAGGTAAGCTCGAGCTGCAATGTGGCATTGTTTTCTTAACACATTGGCGATAGGCGCGAAGTCTAGAGGGAAAAAAACTTTATGTTAAATTTTAGATCACATATTGTGTGTTCTTGATATTTCTACTGCACATTTAGTGTTCAGCTGCAGCAGTAAAGGCTTTGTCCCAAGTGGAGTACTCGTAGGAAGGCGAGGAACGTTATGGAGACAACAGTGCTTACAAGGACCTCTGCCAATATTGTGTGTACACAAGGACACTAAATAAACATATATCTATGCCCAATTAATGCTCACTGATCCTTGTAAAATGCAATTTACGGTTTCATGTTGAGAAAACATCTCGAGTTGCGTGTTAAAACAATGCAAAAAGGTTACAAGGAGATGAACACGTCAGTTGAGTAACAGAAGTGAGCAAGGGAAGCCTCAGCCTGTAGCCAACGTTTCAAAAATCAAACATATTTGTGAGGTCAGCGACGAAGATAAGTTCCCACGCTGAGGCTCCCCTTGCTCGTCCACTGTTGATTTGCTGAACGTTAAGCCAAACTTCGAGTATATTTCAAGAACTTTTTGTGAACACACTGTCCTCAGGTATGTCATCTGTTGTTTGAAGAGAAAAAAAAATTGATTTTATTGGTTCGTCATGTTTGAGAAGTGTGGAGTAGGCCAGTTGTGTGAGGTTGCCTGTTCTAGCCATTTCTTACAGTGCAGGGCTAGCCTAGTTACCGATTTTTGCAAATGAAAAATGCAATACCCAGATCTAATTCTAACCCTATCACTTAGCATCTTAACAATGCTCCCTTAGATTTCATCATGTCCTATAAATATAATGGTGTACACACTACAAATAAATTAAATTGGACCAATATAGAGTATGTCATTAACAATGCAATTCACCTGCTCAGGTTACAGTGCAACTTTTCCAAAGCACTGTCTACTTTAAAACTACACCCTTACAAGATGCTAATACGCTCAAAACTTGAATGTGCATCTGCAATATGGGATCCCAGTCGTGTTATTCTTACTACTTCACTTGAACTAGTACAAAATAACTCTGCTCGCAGCATTCTTTCTAATTATAACTGTGCCGCGAGTATAAACTTAATGAAGCTAACGAGCACTTATTCCCCTAGCTAGTCACCATGTTTCGCTATTTCTTAAAATTTTCCATCATACCACACTTCACGACGACTTCATACCATGCCCTCAAGTACATTTCAAACTGCATCGATCATCGCAGTAACGCAGGCATTGATTCTTGCTACACGAAGTCTTTCTTTCAATCTTTCATCCCCCGTACATCTCAGAAATGAAACCACCTTGTCTCAAGTATCGTAGCCACCCCCGATAACAAACTTTTTTGCAATACATTAGCTAACATTGTATAATCGGGAGAATCATTGTATTACCAAAACTCACTGCCCTTATTTGTTTGTTTGTTTTACTCTAATGCTTTGTAACCACTCCCCTCTTTAATGGCATACGGCCCTGAGCGTACTTTAAATAAAAAATAGAATAATAAAGTGAAAAGTGACTGCCAGAGTTTCAGTGAACATGAAGCATCATTTCCTCAAAATTGCACTGAGTGGTTTTGAAGGCTTTAAAATTCTTTGCAGTTTCATGTAAAAAATTAATGCTACGAAGGAGCATGTGATACTTGTTGGTAATGCCCGTCAATCTGATTTTCAAATAGCAAATGACAGAATATGTGCATTACCAAGTAGGAGCTTGCTACACGACGAGAAAAGAAACAAGTTGGGACTCAACTTGTTACTTCTCAGATTGTCATAAAATGCCCTTAAAATCAAGCAAGCTTGTATGTCAAATTTTAGCATTCTCGCTTGGTACGATACAAAACTGTAGACTGTTGCTTTCCTGATAGGGCTCACAGCCCTCTCTCTATCTGGTAAACTTGCAAACATTTCATGGTGAGGCACGTAGTTCAAGAGGACCTGTTGTTGTTATGGTGTCCGTTGAGCTTCCTATAGCTTGGCATGGGCAACTTGTAAACCAATAATCTCTCTTTTGTCCTTCTTCCTGAAAAGAGAAATCATGAAGCCATGACAAACATGCAAGCAAAGAATGGTGAAACAAAAGTTTGTACAATAAATGAACAAATCACAGTTCTAGTTGAAGTGTTCAGAAACATAGCTTGCGAGGATTCTGCCTTTGTGGTGACACATTCACTGGTGACTTGTATGTCCAGAGACAATAGAGTCAAAAGTGGTGATCAAATATGAGCAGCATCTTGGAGGCTGGAGGCAAAAGAAGAAAGCCTCAGTTACTATGGTGGAAGCGTGGGTGAGTTTGTGATTCATGTATGACTAAGAACAGTGCAGAAAATGTTCCATGACAGAAAACACACACAACACTGTTTTGAGTGTGCATTTCTTTCAATGGTGTCCTTGTGCGGGCTGTGCTTTGTGAAGCCTCGATTAAATTTTTTGCCAGCTACTACGTAATAAACACAGTAGTAATTTTATTATGTATCAAATGATATTAATCCAACTGTATCACCGGATGTACACTTGCACTAATTTGCTGCGGATTTATCACAGTGTATCATTCATACAGACACAGCCAAAACTATTTATTTTTTATACTGTACTCCATGCTAGGAATTTTAGCAACGTGGCAAAATAACAAGAGCCTTGTTTGAATTGCCTTTGAAGAGCAATAACTTTATTATGGTTTTCCACTTTGAAAAAGAAAAATATGACTACAGCAATCTGTTTTACCTGCCTTGCACCTGAAGAAATTGAAAGTTGAAAATGTGAAGCAGTGTTTTTTGACTCACCGGTGCACACATCCAGAAGCTGCAAGGTTAATCCGCTTTCTTGGGTAGTTTCCAGACAGACTGTGCTTGGTTCCAGCGACGAGTTTTCACGCTAGCTAGCACATTTTTTTCAAGCAGCCCGTCATTACGCGGCAGACCACTGACGACGGAAGCCGTGTATGTACCCATTAGGTCAGTGAAACGCCGCAGCTGATAAAATTCATCGTCTTTCAACACGATCGTCTGGTAGTACCTATGGAATGTCGGATGCATAAACTGGCTGAGATATTATTGTTGGCTAATTAAGACGAACCTGCATGATGCTGCACAAGGGAAACGACCACCCCGTTTGCAAATATAACCGTCGTACAATTTGAATCGATAAACGGCACAGACTGCAATCGATACCAGTAGGCGGCTGCTTATCACAAATCAGTGAGGTCTCAAAACCTTTATTCAAGTAATAAAGCACAGGCTTTAATAACATAAGTTTAATAAAAACAACTGTGTTTATTTTGCAGAAAGTTACACGTTAACTATGTTTGACGGTTATTATGTGTGCATTTAAAGATGAAATATTGAGCCGCATTGAGCGCCCCTAGCAGAAAAAATAGAAAGTATGCGACCAAATTACAGTAGCTCCACTTAGGCGCTTATGCTGAAATGCGCCGCGGTTGACTTTTTGCCCTCTGTGGCGATTGCTAGAACTTGAGAGTGTGCGGGGCCTGGCTGCACCGCCGCTCCTTCGAGTCGTTGCAGTCGAGTGAGTGAGACGCATGGCTCCGAGGCGGCCCAGTAATTCCGCGCCAAGCGGTTCGGGGAAGCGGCAGCGGGCGCCGGATTCCCCCAACACCAAACGCCAAAAGAACAAGGTGCGAATGCGCATGTGACAACTGAACAGGTCACCAGTTGCGAAAGCAAGAGAGGCACAACGGACACGCCAACAGCAACTGATTAGATAGCCGGGTACCAAAGGCAGGGAAGCAGAATGAAAGCAGCAGCAGCGACAGGCAATATCGCCAAACACCAAAGCGAATGAATTGGAGCGCAGACGGCAGCAGCGTCTGGCTTTCGCCGAGCACACTTTAGAATTTCCAACGTGTCTTCGGTAAATTTCGTGCCAACCGCACGGGTCAAAAATTGATTCGTAACAATCGTTCTCTAGCACGTTGCAAAGTAATGGGGCTCAGCCGGGCCCACAGAAAAATTCGTATCATCCGGAAATTCGTATTAGCCGTGATCGTATCATCGAGATTACACTGTAATTGCTTTGGCGAAATCGTGTAGGATCTCAACAAGTTGGGTAACGGTAGACAGACCAGTCCTGAAGCCATGTTGGCAGGGATGGAGAACATTATTTGCCTCAAAGAACTCTGTAACGGATTTTAAGATAATATGTTCTAAGATTTTGCAGCATGTACATGTGAGAGAAATAGGCCTATAATTTTAATGACAAGAGATATCACCCAATTTGTAGACGGGCACTATTTTAGCAATTTTACATTCTGCTGGAAGGCATTGTTCGGACATTGCTTTATTGTACATAAGGCATAAATATTTGCTTACAGGCTCGGCATAACGTTTAAGGAAACAGTTCGGGATTCCGTCGGGATCGCTGCACTTTTTATCATCTAAATTTATTAATAGTGAGAACATGCCTGCTTCATTTATGACTGGAGCGCCCAGTGCCTCGTTTTACTCCATATATTCTGGCCTGTAAGCATACGTAATGTCATTGCTGGGGGCAAATACGGAATGGAAGAATGCGTTAAACGCTTCCGCTTGTTTCTTTTCTTCTTTGGGCGATAACAGTTTTGGACGGTTATCTTTGTGCCTGACATAACGTCAGAATTCCTGGGTGAGTCTTTGATAAAATTGCTAAGCGCTGTACTGCAAAAGCGCTGTTTTCCTACCTTTGTTGTTTCCTTTAGCAGTCTGTTTAACGAATTTATTTTTTGGCAGAAGTCTGGAACTGGGCATAATTTGTTAGATTTTCTCAATCTTCTTATTCTACGTTTTAAATTAATTACATCGCTTGTTATCCATGGGTTGTGCTTATTGGTGTTCTCTTGTATTTGTGGGACAAATTGCCTCAAGCAGTGCATAACATGTGCTTTGAACAGCAACCAAATTTCGTCAATGTTGGCCGAGCCTTTTGAGACTAGCTCGTTAAGTCATAGTACTCATGGACAAGGTAGGTCATAATGGTGTCATCGTCTGCTTTGTTAAATGCGTGCACGCGCTTTCTAGTGTTACGTTGGCGGATTTGGTTTGGAATAGTTAACATGCAAAAAACCATGTCATGATCCAATAGTCCTTCAAGAATATCAACTTTGTTATTTCCTTTGGAAAAGAAATCGCTTACGAAAATAAGGTCTAAGATGGAGCTTGAACATGAACATGAAATGATAATGGGGAGATGTTAGACACAAGGTGCTTGTATGCATTACAGCTTGTGTTAATATGAGGAGATGGTATTGTAGCACCCACCTACGCTGGAACGCGGGAATGCTAAGGTCGGCGCTCTCAGCCGGCCCCTTGGTGCTGGCTGTGAAAAACAAGGAAAACAAAGATGGGTAGCACATGCTCGATGCGCAAGCATGGCACGAGCAGTTCGGTTCTAGAAGTCTGCTTTGCTGGTCCTCTTTTGTTCTGGCGCTCCACTGCGACCCCACAGTTCCCTACAGTACCAACAGGAGACACATATATACCATATATACTTGTATAGGGGCTGCACCCCCACTTGGAGGGCAAAATTTTTGAAAAAAATTCAAGAAGTCCGGTCGGAAAGTGAAGTTAGCTCCGTTGCCACTAGATGATGCTATCTGTCTTTTCCGTCGACATCACTCAGGCCGGCGCCGCTGCACCATTATTTCTTTGTATGGTGCGTCGTCGTGGCTGTGTTGGCAGTGTTTCCAGTCACATTGGTGGCATTTCGCATCTAGAGAAGGGGCCCTGTTTGGGTCAGCACTGGTCAGGGACGGTGGGCCGGCATCTGAGGTTGTTTAGGGCGGCATTATGTCATTTGCGCCTCTCTTGCTCTCTGCTATAGTTGCGGAAGCAGTACAAACCTTTAGGGAGCTGTCATCAACTTGATTCGCATAAGGGCCACACCCAGCCAAGATTCTAGAGAAAAAGTGCAGCCCTTACACGGGTACAGTACAACCTCGTTACTTTGGCCCTCATTAATTTGAAAAATTGGATAATTTGGACTGGTCCCGGTAGGTGTAAGCATTATTTAACTAAATGAAACTCTCGTTAATTTGGGCATACTTGGCTGCACGTCGGTTAATTCAGGCAACTCTCAGAGCTTGGCGAGCACGGAGTGCCGCAAATGTGCACCACAAAAGAGCAAAAACGGCATTAGCCTCCACCAAACAAAGCTGTAAAGTTCACATAGCTATAGCCATCAGTGGAAATCGTACGTGAATGACAGCAATGCCAGGACACTTCGTGCCCATTTATGAATTTAAAGCCTTTCTTCTTGTGTTTACCACCACACTTAGCACCGCATTGGCCGCATGCCTTCATGACTGTGTAGTTGCCATACATGATTGCGTCGGTAAAGGCCATGGCTTCCTTCGAAGCGGTTGCAGCAAACAGTAGTTTCGTTCTGACTCGGTGCACGCGTCGGCTGTGCGCCTTCAGAATCACAAGGTTGCTGTGCATGAATGTGTTGACAGTGGCCACGGTTTTGTTCGCAACAGTTGCAGCATTTAATTTTTACTTGGTGCGAAGCTGTCGAGGATGAAGAGCACCGTCTACATCACGATGGGCGACGACCTGGCGACAATGGCGAAAAAATAATCTGGATGTGTGCGCAGTAGTGAAAAGCATTTCAGATGAAGATGCACGCCACGGCCGTGCTGTGAATGAAGTCACGAAGCCTTTGCCAACGTCAACGACGCATTGCATTTGCCACACTGACTCCACCTCGGTGGAGTCAGTGTGGCAGTCCTCGCGAGGCGCCAGCTGCGCCTCGCGAGGACTGGCAATTTGTATCCACAATGATGCACAACAGCGCCCTCATTGGGCTCACTCATAGACGCCTAGGCAGACGCCATTTAATAATTTGTTATTGACAGTGTATCAAAATGCTTCGATTGACGGACGTGGAGATCGCAGCATCAGTAGCAGCCAAACGAAGATGCTGCCGAGGTGCATCCCGCAAGCGCTGATGTTGCACCGCTCCTCACTTCAACTGAGGCTGTAGCTGCTTTGAGCCTTCTACACCGCTACTGCGGCACAATAGAAGGCACCGGCCTATTGCTTGTGGATCATTTAGACTATGTTGAGGACTCCGTGTTTAATGCAGCTCCCAATAAGAAGCAGGCTACACTGCTGCAGTACTTTCAGCCAAATAAACACTTTGTGTGAAGCTTCAAGTGAGTATTTACTGCGCCACAGTTGGGGTGCCATCAAGGATTGGTGCTTGGAGCGCACGTTCGGTTGCACCGCGTGCGATTTGCCTAGGCCGCGCTGACTTCGCACAGCTGATGAAGTCGGCGCGGCCTAGGTTAACGCCTCCTATAGTTAGAGGAGGCGTTGCCTAGGCTAATTGCGTGCGGTGCAATTGACTGCACGCTCCCGGCTGATGAAGTTGGCGGGGCCTAGGCAACCGAACGCGTGCTCCAAACAACAATCCCCGATTGCGCTCTTGGTTCATTGATTGATTTGCAGAAATTTTTTACGCATTTCTTACGTGATTTTCTATATCGAATTCTGGCTATATCAAACTATTTTGCGATCACCGCGCTGTTCGATATATCGAAGTTCGACTGTATTATTATTATTATTGAAGGACACACACAAGAAACACATCTTTTGACTGTGCAGTGATTTATTTTTATACTTTTATGAAATAGTGACGTGCACAAGTACCGCCGCATGGCAAACGGGAATTCCATAATGTGTACAACTTCACTGTCAACTACGTAATGAAAAGTAGATGAAACTCTGCATAATGTTAGAGTCGTCTTAGCAGCTAGTTGCCATATAATTTGTTTTGGGATAGTTTCGATAAAACAAGAGTTACAGCCATTTGCTGTAACCATACTCCCTCCGTAGATAGCCATGTATTGACAGCAGGCGGGAATTCTTTAGTATCTACAACTTCAGTGTGAACTAATTAAGACAAGTAAATGAAATTCATCGTAATGATAGAGGCGTCTTAGCGGCCAATTTCAGTATGATTTTTTCCAAGATACCAAGGTTAGATTGAGAGCTACAGAGCATTCATGAGAAACTGGAGACGAAAAAATTTTTTTCTTTTTCTTGACGTGACACGTAGACGGACAGAAATCAACCACCACCGGAGGGTAGCTATATACAGCTTCACTATAAAAGCAGGGGGGAAATGAAAAAGTGTGGCATGCTGTGATATCTAATGAACTAGTGTAGTGATCCCATGTCTGGGATGTGCAATTCGCATTGTTTAATTCGGCTAGCTAGCATTATTGTAAAAAGGTGCAATAAATGATTCTGTTTGTTTGCACTACTATGTGTTGTTGTTCCTTTGTCCCTAGAGCACGAAAGACCCCACATTTTGGCGCCCAATGTGGGGCTCTCGGAACATCGGACAACATTTTTGTGAGTTCGAGACATCCTAAGAGAGTGAGGCCTAGCACCTGCGGAGCATCGGCAAGCCTGAAGTGAGTGATTACAGAAGCCTCCTGGGTAATATGAATTGTTTCTGTAAATAGCTTCTTCTACTTCTTTCACTCTGGCAGTCGTGGCTCTGGAAGCCGGGTGGCTGGTGGCCACAGGTGCCACTATGGACTGTCTGGTATTGGGGCTTGGCACAGTCTCTGACACCATCTAGGACGGCGGGTACTGCCTGCTCAGCTACTTCGCTCATCTAGCAGGGTAGGACCACCTCATAGGGCTGACGTCTCCTGGCAACTGCGTGGTCTGTGCCCATTTTGGATGTTGTTTGTGGAGCCAGTTATTGCCAAGAGCAGCAACTTGCTCAGCCTCAAGGCTTTTCGAAGCTGCCTGTCACACATAAAGAGAGCCAATCTGTTAGACTGCGGCATTGAGGGGTCGCACTTTGCTTCAATCATTCTAGCTGCCTCGCATGAATTGAAATTGCCTGTCATACTCAAGCAAGCAATCTTTGCTCATGTGAACATAGCATCTCAGTAGCCACCTGATGTCTTTGCTATTCGAATTGAACATTGTACTACGTGGACAATGCACAGTCCCTTGCACTACATCAGTTGTCTGTTGAGAGCACTTGAATGTAAGCGGCGGGAGCGTAGTCATTCCTGGCTTGCTGTCCCAGACTATGATTAAGCCAACCCACGCCATGGAGATCATCATCATCAGCCTGGTTACGCCCACTGCAGGGCAAAGGCCTCTCCCATACTTCTCCAACTACCTCGGTCATGTACTAATTGTGGCCATGTTGTCCCTGCAAACTTCTTAATCTCATCCGCCCACCTAACTTTCTGCCACCCCCTGCTACGCTTCCCTTCCCTTGGAATCTCGTCCGTAACCCTTAATGACCATCAGTTATCTTCCCTCCTCATTACATGTCCGGCCCATGCCCATTTCTTTTTCTTGATTTTAATGCAATGGAGATGGAGATGGCAATGGAGATGCCTGTGGCCAATTCAGTGCAGCAGCCGCCATGTGGACAGTGCACAACCCTTCATAGCTGGGATAGGAGCCAGCAGTCACCAGTGGCTGTCGCAGCTCTCTAGGTGGCAAGGTGAATTGATGTGAAGAACGCTTGCTTGTGCCAACTACCACATCGCCTTTTCTGAAGTCCTTGCCTTCAGCCTTGCCATCGAGTCTGCAGACACGGCCATGTCTGCTGAACGGCTGCCACACTTATGACCCTCGGCAAGCAACGGAAGCCAGCGGTGTAAACCAGCGACATCATGGGCGTGTGTGATAAACACGAGTGCATGGGCATTTCCTCAGCACAGCCACTGCCATGATTCGCAACAAAATCGGAAGAATCCTGGCTAGTGTTTGATGTTGTGACGTAACCCACATCGGTAGACAAGTTCAGCTGAGCTACAGCCAATGTAAGATTTTAAGGCAGCTCGGATGCTGAGCAGCACAAGAGGCAGAGCATCATGCAATGCCAATGAATCGTATGACCTCAGCACCACGTTCAGCTGGTGATGCAGGCACTCTATCAATCCATTGCTGACAAGGTGGTAGACAACTGTTCGAGTCCTCGTAGTACCAAGCAGCTGGGTAAGGTGGAAGAATAGTGCAAATTGAAACTGCTGACCACAGTCTGTAGCTATGGTAGAGAGTACGCCAAATAGGGAAATCGAGTGCTGTATGCATGAGCTATGCTATCAGCAGTAAAATCTGATATGGGAATAGCAGCCCCAAAACGGATGAGGAGAAGGCCTCTGTTTGAAAAGAGGGTTTGAAGAAAAGATAACATTGCACTCTGCTTGTGAGCTCCATGTGTGACGCACGACTGCAAAATTTGGCTGAGATGCTAGCTGCGAAATGTGCTTGTTTACCAAGCCGGAGAGGTGTTTCGGGCCCCTTTAAAATAAAACGTGAATTTTTTTCCCCACGAAGTTGTAAATAAATTGGCATGGCTTTCTGGCTGCACCTGGCAATTAATTTTTTATTTCTTCATCAGAAATCATGTTAATATGCAATAGTTACTCTTCTTCCAGAAAAACTTCAAAAACGTGGAAGTTATTTGCTTGTGCTTTGTTAATTTGTACATACAGGTAAAACAAAACTTTTGAGCAGGAGAGGAACTGAACTTTCACACTATAGTTGTGAAAGCAGGCTGCCCTGCCACCATTTTACAATAAAACAACTAGGGTATGTGATATATTCAATATTACGTTAACAGGCCCACTTAGTTAGCGGACAAGTCACGAAAAACAAATGAACGCCATGCATAATGAAATAACAATGACTTTAGTATCAGAATACACATTTCAGCATGACACACATAAACAGTACTTCCACTACACAAATGGGAAAATCGACAGCTTACCATTGAGAGGAATCAATGCAGAAAAGACAGGCTTTACTTTGCATTGAGTAAAGGTGTGACCAAAAAGTTGGCAGACACTGAGAAGGAGCCCAGACAGTGCATGCACAGTGGCACGGCTTGATGGTTCTGTGTAAGTAGCTATGCCTGTCAGGAAGGGAATGCTGAAAGAAAATTCCAAAAGTTAGTTTGGAGTTATGACAGCGCCCAAATATATTTCAGTGCGTGAAGAGCCGTAGGGTTCTAGGGACCTCCAAATACAACAATCGGACTATTGCAGGTGAGGTCTGCACCTCCACATGCAAACATCTGAACTAGCCACAAGCTCTTCAGTCTGAAAACTTTTCTAACAGACAGCACTCCAGTACCCCGTGATAATTCACAAAATATGGATAAGCTGCATTTCTCATCCGGCTTTCTAGCTGCATACAGCCTTGTTAACTAGAAGAGCTTACCTTTAGAATGACTATCTAAAGCTAGCAAGTGTGTATCAGCAGTAAGCTCACATTTCTGCTCCAGCTGGTTAGACCAATTCAGACTAGCCTGTGTGATGACTTTCACTGAATGTACTGCATAGTCACTGAAATATGCATGTCATTGCTGAGAGCCACTTAATAAAAAAGCCAAGTTTCTAACATTCATGTCATGCATACTACCAGGGTGTGAAACTGCAACCAGAACTGAACCATTCATTTTTGTTTAACCATAACAAAACTTGCACCAAAATGTGTGCCGCCATTTTGGTGCTGAACCTGAACCACAGCAAAACTGTGGAATCATCCAAACCAGTTCGGCCATCTGTTTATAAAAGCTCAGAATGAAATTAATGACCTGTTCTGAAGAGGTTTATCAAACAATTTGGAATGACTTCCTGCAAAGCAAAGCAACCATTTCAAAGCAATATAACTGCCTCTAACTATTAGCTTATAACAGCTGTCACAGTAATATTCAACAGAATGCTACTTTGAAAATTCTGCGACTAAACAACCTAAGCAATACAAACTGTATACCGAGATGGTCTGTGACCAAATACATGCTGTGGACATGCTACGCAGTTCCTTCATTACTGCATGCATAAAGAAAAGTACGAAAGAGCTTTTCATCTATGCTGGAGGCGTTATGGCTGGTTAATATTAAGGCTTTTGTCTACGGCATGTATAACAATTATTTAATTTCATTCATTATACCTCAAAGGCCCCAGAGATATTACACGAGGGATGGGCTGAGTTTAACAGAACAGTGACTCTAGAACAACTTCGAAGTGATGTGGGTCGGAGTGGTGCATGGCACTGGCAGACAGACTGTTCCAGTCCCTTGCTGTTTTTCACATAAAATGAGCGGAGCTGGGAGGTAGTCTACGCCGTGGAATGATGCACGACTTTTCTGTGGTTAATGCAGCTGGATGGAGTGACGATGAGCTGGTAATATAGCTGAAATCTGAAGTGGTGCATGATAGAATAAGTGAAAAAGAGACAGTCTAGAGGTATGACGTAGTATAGTATGAAATAATATAGTAGTAATGAAAGCTTGTTTACTTCACATCTCGTTGTTGCTCTAAAACAAGCCTCTGCCAGAAGGTAGGCATTTAAAGTAATTTCCTGTGTCTAAACAAAGAAGCTACAAGGAGCTTCATAGTGATGTAATTATTAACAGGAGAGTCGACACAGGTCTAGCCAGTGTGACTACCCATGCTATGGACTTACCTATTGGCACAGTATTCTGACAAAGCTGCACTTTTGAATATTGCAGAAAAATTATACTGGCAATACAAGGTGTACAAGTCTGAGAGATCAGCCAAGTGGGGGAGACTGCACTTAAGATTCAGGTGCATGCATCTACAATATGTACGTACAGGAGCCACTTCGCTCACGCACACCACTGCTTAACTGGCTGTGACTTATCCCCATTGTCCATGTAGTGCTGCCTGTGAGCTATACCATCCCGGGTTTCTCCAGAAAGATAGAGCATACATAAACAGACCACAGGGAAAGAACGTCAGTTTGAGATATATAAGTTCAAATTAAATTTGGGTGTGAGAGACACATTAGGCATGCATGACTTTTAATCGCCTCAGCATCTTGTCCGACAACTCAGCATTTACAGCCTGCTGCTTCTCTTATTCTTCCGTACTAAGGTGTATGTGCCACCTTTGCCTTTCACCTCTGGTATACACTCTAGAAGAGCTGCCTATCGATGCTGCAGTCAGAAATCAGCTGTGTAAACTGCGGTGCTGCACAAAGAGGAGTGACTTTGCATGTATAGCTAATGTTGTTTGTATACCTTTACATTTATTATGTGTATTTCCAATGAGACCACCTCTTCCTTTCTCCATAGAGAGACAACTCTCATCAAGTTACATGTTCAGCAGATATGCGAGACTGCACCTAGGAAAATGTGGCTACCATGAAGAAAGTTGTGGATTCATTCCGGAATGAAGAAGGTAAGCCTCAATATCCAACAAAATAGTGCAGCCCATGAGTAGAGCGTCCGCGGCAACACCCGAAAGCCATACAGCATAGCAAAAGATAAATGTGCCTTTTAAAAGAATAATGTGGAAATCACTTGTATTACTAAGTTGCTCTACAATCTCCAAACTTGGGATATATGACACAATTTGACACAGGACTTGAGGGGCTTCGGACTTGATATTTTCAATAACTCATTTTGTTGCATTAAATGGCTGCCCTAGCCTTCTAAATCCTAGAAAAGATACTGGCAGGCATTGGAGAACCCTAAATAATTTAATACAATGCTTTTTCATAGCCCGTTTCTTTTTCGTTTTTACTGTATTGTGACGTCATGACACAGAATGTGGTCATGCGAGAGGATGTTGTGAGGTTTTGACAGTTGATCGGACTCACTCGGGTCGTCTGCTATGCTGCTACATTGGCCCTCACAATGAGTAGAAGCATAAGAGGCAATCGGGCAAGTCAGAGTGAATGTCAAAATGTCACAATGGCCCACTCCCACGTGACCAGCCTCTGCATCATGACGTCACAACACAGTAGAAAGGAAACCGACACTGGCTGTAGAAAAGCTATTATATTAAATTATTTAGGGCACTCAGAGGCTTGCTGGTACATGTATTTGTTCTGAAGTTTAGAGGTCCTGGACCTTCATTTACTGCAAAGAATGATAAGACAAAAATGCCATGTCAGTACTCCTTTTACAGGCATTTTTCAGTTATTGGTGGCTTGCTCCCATTTAGTGTGAACTCGATGTTTGTTCACTGGTTCAAGAATTAGTAAAACAAAGGAAAAAAGAAATATCTGCCTTATTGTTGGTAATTGTGATATCACAAGTTTTCTATGCTGGTTAGCTGTATCACTGAGCGGCAGTAGACTATTGGAGGGAGGCTTCCTCGAAACGAACTGCCACTTGCAAAATATTTGGGCCCATATACACAAATATGTTTTTATGCTAGATATATTCTGTGGGGTTCTCACACCGTGCTCTTGGGACAAAGGAACGACAACACAGTAGTGCAAACAATCACCAGGGCATTTATTGCACCTTTGATAGATCAATGCCAGCTAGCCAAGTTGCTATCCACAAAACATGCCGATGGGCGCGCGACAAATCTAGAATCCGATTCACCGCGACCGGATAGCGAGCGAATGTGTTCGCCCCATGCTGGATCCCAACGCCTAGTCGTTCACACGTACGGTCACGCGAACGGTGGCGCGCTCGAAGGCGGCCACGCGAGACGGTCTCGCAGAAGCATGGATCGGCGCACGCGCGGCACGGCACGTCCGCACTGCTTGCTGTCCCGACCAAAAGAAAAAGCGCCTTGTCTTTCGGCGCCCCAGAAACCCCGCCTGTCGGCGGCGTTAGCAGCGCAACACTCGCGCCATCTCTCATACTGCGCCTCAACCACTCCGACCGCCGTGGGTGCCAGGCCACGCGAGCCGTGCGGGAAAACCAACATATCAGGGGACGCGTGAGAGTCGCGCATCCCCACAATTCATATTACAATATTACACTCAATCGTGATTTTCAACATATTAGTGAAGGCAACAAGTCAATGGCAAGGACTTACAAAAGAAAACCTTAATGAATTCTGCCCTAGTTCATTAATATTAGGAAGTGACATAGCTGTAACGTAGGAAGTGGTGAAAAATGAAGCGATACATGTTTTGCAGATGAAAACATATTTCGCCTTTTTATGATACCATTTTAATTTTTTATTTTCATTGAGCCATTATGAACTGTATTGAACTGGCTTAAACTGGTTCAAACTGTTATAATATTCTCTCTAGAGCTGAACCTGAACCAAAATGTTTGAACCACAACCAAACCACAAACCACACCAAAACGAATTTCGGTCACACATCCTACCTGCTACTAATTCAATACACCGGCAATCACAAAAGAGCTAAAAGTAGATACATAAAATGTCTAACATGCCCCTTTGCATGTTTATTACAGGCTATGGTCAAGCCAACAGATAAAGAATAGGCCACGTCAACAGTAAAGTAAATACTGAGTAGAACAATCTGATTTATTTGTTTAGTTAGATTTGGGTCAGCTGGTTGGTCAGTTTGAGGTCCTTAAAGTAACACAGGTGCAATGAGAGATGCCTTAGCGGAGGAAGGCCCTTGGAAAATATAGACTATATGGAGTTCTTCGATTTTGAGCACCTGGGTAGACCTAAATTTAAGTACACAAGCATTTCTGCATTCTACACCTGTTGAAATGTGCACTATTTGACATGTGGACGATAAGTGAGTAACAATCACTGCTGTCTTCCTGAACAGTATCACAAAAAATCTTACGGTAACAACATTCTGAGGTGCAAAACTTGCTAGAAAGCTATATGTGAAGCAGAAATCATGTCGATTGCCACTATTAATACAATATGAAGTGTTATACAAAACACAAATTTTAACTACTGCCATAAAGCAAGAAGGTGGAAGGGACATTAAGACTCAATGAACTTAAGATGAACACACTTTCAGCATGTCAAAACCTCAGTGCATATAAGTAGTAATAAAAGTGGTAACTGACTAGAATGAATGAACAATTATGCTGCAAATTATAAGCTCTTCTTTTACACTGATACAAGGGGCTATTTGATATGTTCTGGGACTGAAGAGGCTGAAGTACAAAAATAGTTTTTGATTTCATTCCTGGACTACAATTGCATGCACTTCCCATGATGCTTTTAGTGTTTTGATCCTGGAGAAATTCAGCAGACACGCTTAAGACTGCTCACATGTGGGATTGTGAAAGCATTATAGCCGCTTTGATGAAATGTTTTTTTTTTCCTGCGCGTTCCTTGACCATACAAGCTCTCGCCTGCATTCTAACTGCGCCTCAGCAAGGCCAAATCAGAACATGCCAAGGGTCTCAACGCGCTCGCTTGCCCCAAGAAGTTCATAACTCGTTCAACTGGACATTAATGCTTTTTATTTTGTACATTCATAGCTGCGACGTGACGTGTGCAATGACGCGCGTACTAGGCACCACCTTTAGCAAACCAGAACTGTGGAGCCACTGTGGCGTCGGGGAAGCGTGCTCATCTCGCACCCCGGAGGCTGAGGTTCTATTCCCACCCAGACCATAATGTACCAAATTTTACTTTCAAAGCCATTAATCTACTTTGTTTACAGGAACCTCCCCGAGAAAAGTGACATCAATTCAAGCATTTTTTTATGTGTTTTTACTCTTTTGTGCCGTCAGCCAGGTGGATTTTCGTGTAATGGGGCATATAATGCTTTCACATTAAAATGGAAAATTATCTTGGAGGATATTAAGATTCAGAGCCACAAAACACTGAAACATAGTTTCGGTGTTACCCATGATTTGAGAAAATGTTTTGATGATGACTCTATCATTTGCCAAAACCTCACAAATCAGACAACAGAAAGTTTCCTTGGCAGATATCTTTTCTGCCAGTAGAAGGTGTTTTCTTTTGTGTTGTTTTTAATGTTTCCAATTTTGCTGATATAATAGTAATGTTTCTTGCTGTTCTGTAATGACACAACCACAACCATGTGTCAACGGATACCTAGCAAAGCTAAATCTTCAGGGTTAACCATTTGATGATTGCAAGCACTTTCATTTTTCAACCTTATCTCTACTGTATTAATATGGGTCAGTCAGCAGTTGCCATAACAAATCCATGTAGTGTGACATATTTTTTTGTGTGTGCGGTGCTAAATATTAATGTGAGGGAACAAGGAAAGCCTGGAGCCAATGTTTCAACAAGGAGACTTCTCTTAGTCCCTGATGAAGAGAAGCTCCCTTGTAAAAACGTTGGCTCCAGGCTAAAGTTTCTCTTGTTCAGCCACTGCTGATCAAGTTTCCATGTTTCTATAACCCCTTGGCCTTGTATTTATAATAAATTTTTATTACAAGAAATGTTCATGTACTTGCATGCACTCCTCCTGCATCAGACTAAAACTTTGCGGGACAACTACCTGTTTATTTTATTTGCTAAAGCAAACTACCTCTGGGGCAATAAATACAGACACATACAAAGAAAAAACATACTCACAACTTGCTGAGAAGCCAGTCAAAAGCTGGCCATGTCTTATACCATTCTTGTCCAATGTGCTCATCAAATGCTGCTACCACAGCTGGCATTTTTAAAGTATAATTTGAGATTTTTAATGGGTCAAACAGTGGGCTTTGTGGTTGCGGCAGTCTACCATCTGCATGAGACGTGACATAAATCACAATTCTGCAGCCACACCACATAGCAGACAGTGCAGCTTTCCAGTATATTACCTACTTTGTCAGAATTTCTACAATACTTACACATCTGTAGATGCCTACCCACACATCAGACAGTTCACTTGATTCCACACTTTATATCCTGCCCAAACTAAAATTGCTGTTCACAAACTGAATTCCTCACCATTTTATTTTATGCTAAAATTTCAGAATAATTTGTAGACTTGTTGCAAATAGCCATGCTAGTAGAGGAATAAAAAACTGAGACAACCAGCCCTGCAAACTGCGAAAGTGTGAGATGTTTATCACACAAGATTTATCAAAACCTAAGCCATTTGCTAAAATATGAAAAATAGTAATTTAATGTATACACTTTAAGACCAAATACGAATGACGCATGGAACAATCAACAGCAAGCAGCTCACATGTCTCTTGAAGGCAACAGCGGTAAAAAGAGGACGACGCCGAGAAGAGACAAACACGGCACTAAGTTTGCCTCCTCTCACATCATTGTGGTTTTACCTTCAAGTTCTGTAATGTACCAACCAGTACAATTCAACACAGTTTAAAGAAGAAATAAAACGAAGGACACCGACTAACAGAAGTGCTAAATATGAATAAATCTAAAAGACGTTTCGGCTTCGCTACGGAAGCCTTGTTCACAATGGGATGACGGAAGGTTCATGGAAGCTTATGTATGCTACAGAACGTGACGTAAGCAGCGCGTGTATGACGGGGGGAGGGTTCCCTCATTTCGATTGAGCGTGTGACGTGTTTTCTGTATCTCCAGTGATTCCAGATACAGCCGCGATTTTAGGTTTCTTTCTTGGCCGATAATTCTCGAGCGATCCCAGTCGATCTTGTGGCCCGTTGCATCCAAGTGCTCGGCAAGGGCATTCGACACTGTACGTTTCTTTTCGACATCTTTCTGATGCTGCCTCAGTCTCTGTTTGAAATTGCCCGATTCACCGATGTATGCGTAGTCGCAATCTGCGGGGGTATATCTTATAGACCACGCCGGGAAACAATTCTCTCGGAAGCCTGTCCTTGCCGCCGACGAGCGCTTGCCTCAGCTTACACACGGGCACGTGCGCCACCTCAACGTCATAACTGCGTAGAACGCGAGACAAGGTTTCGCTTATCCCTGGAACGTAAGGTATGGCAGCACGCTTTCTTGGTCGGAGATTGGCCGGACGAGCTGGATTGGACAGACGGCGTTCCACAGCACTCAAAAAGGATGTGGGATAGCCGCTTGCCGAGAGATCACCTCGCACGTGGTCCAAGTCAGTGGAACAACTTTCTGCTGTGGTGCAAATGCGGTTCGTACGGTTGAGCAGTGAGGCAGCAACCAACCTTTTGTGAGCGTCTGGATGAACGGAATGAAATTTCAGGTAGCGGCCAGTGTGTGTGTCCTTACGGTATACGCTGAACGAGAGCCGTCCATCACGTCTGGTGACAAGTACATCTAAAAAAGGTAGTCTGCTGTCGACCTCCGTCTCGACTGTGAATTGGATGGCCTTTTCCTGACTGTTTAGGTGCGCAGTGAATGAATCCAAAGCGCTGCGCCGAATCAGACAGAAACAGTCGTCCACATAGCGCAGGAAAACTTTTGGCCTAGGATTGAGGGACGCGAGAGCACGCCTTTCCAAACATTCCATCGTAAGATTGGCAGCAGTAACAGAGACGGATGCACCCATTGCCGTACCGTGGACTTGCCTGTAGAAGACCTTGTCGAAGCAGAAGTACGTGTTTCCAAGGCAAAAACAGAGGAGCCTCTTGAGGTCGGGAACGTTCCAAGAGCCATACCTTACGTTCCAGGGATAAGCGAAACCTTGTCTCACGTTCTACGCCGTTATGACGTTGAGGTGGCGCACGTGCTCGTGTGTAAGCTGAGGCAAGCGCTCGTCGGCGGCAAGGACAGGCTTCCGAGAGAATCGTTTCCCGGCGTGGTCTATAAGATACCCTGCGCAGATTGCGACTACACATACATCGGTGAATCGGGCAATTTCAAACAGAGACTGAGGCAGCATCAGAAAGATGTCGAAAAGAAACGTACAGTGTCGAATGCCCTTGCCGAGCACACGGATGCAACGGGCCACAAGATCGACTGGGATCGCTAGAGAATTATCGGCCAAGAAAGAAACCTAAAATCGCGGCTGTATCTGAAATCACTGGAGATACAGAAAACACGTCACACGCTCAATCGAAATGAGGAAACCCTCCCCCCGTCATACACGCGCTGCTTACGTCACGTTCTGTAGCATACATAAGCTTCCATGAACCTTCCGTCATCCCATTGTGAACAAGGCTTCCGTAGCGAAGCCGAAACGTCTTTTAGATTTGTTCATTTTTAGCACTTCTGTTGGTCGGTGTCCGTTTTATTTCTTCAATGCTTCATCCCGACTAGACGGGCTTCCGCCGAACCCTCGATAACACAGTTTAACATTTCTCATTCTGGCCAACATCAGCCCATTTATTTATTATGTTTATTCTGGACAATCTATCCCTTTTTTACTGAAACATCTTGTCCCACTTGCTCTTGATTAAAAAGATTATTTAATACACTATGAAGTGCACAAATAAGTGTATAAAAGAAAATTACTGCACTGTGACCACAGTTGGCATCAATAATGAAATCTGTTTCTTGCATTCCCAGGTAGGGTTATGAGTTTTTCGATACTTGATATATTTATTTGAAAAATTAAGAATTTTGAAACTGTGGCTCACAACACGTGACTAGTGACTCCAATACTTTACTTTCTACCAGAAAAAAAAAAGCCACATGAGAGTTTTCTGCTTTACCCTAGTTTGTGATTATGCAGGTGGCTTACTATGACACACATGAAAAATTCAGTGTTACAAAATCTGAAGATTTTCATGGGTATCTACAGGTTCTTTTCAGAATATACAGATGTACAGATAATTTTCAAAACTTCCAGAATTTTATCTCTAGGGCAGAAAGTTGTGTACCTGCTTCTTTTTTGTGGAGTATTAACCTACCAGGGCTCCCCAGTCAAATTAGGTTCCGCAGAACCTAGGAGTTTTGAAAGCAGTATTAGGAAGTGGGCTATTGGGCATAGTTATAAAATATGTGGCTTTATCTAAGCGGTTATAACAGACGCAACGATAGACTGAACTAGTACATAACATGACCTCCTCCAATTCAACCAGCCAGTCCCTGCTCTCACAAGTTCACCTGACTGACAGGTAAGCGAAAAATGAGGAAGAAAGGCACACCACAAAGGTTCCTTAGCAGCCAAAACAAATTCAGCCGAAACTCCTTTTCCCCCTTCACTTACACAGTTTCTCGTTTCTCATTTACACACTTTCTCAACAATAAATTTATACTGCACTTTGGATATACTGAAGCCACCACATCACATATGCACTACAGCAATCTTCAGCAGTGCTGCACAAGACATTCCACTGTACAATTTTCAGGCCCATGGCACCTCCCCTGAGATTACATGCTTTGCCCTGACAGGAGCAGTCCCTAACACACAGCATGAATAGTCCCTACACTTGGTGAAGGCTAGTGGGGCTCATCAAAACCGAGAAGTGGGGAAGCTGTCCTTAAATAACAGAAGCTGTTTTGTGCATGGACAGCATGCTTGACATTTCAAACAATTTCTGTTTCTTGTTTGATGATTGTGTGTTTAAACTTACAAAGGACTTAAGAGCTTTGTAAGAATTTGCAAGGCAAGTGAAACTGATGATGCGAATTTTTAAAACCATGAATAACTAGTACCATGTCACAATTTCTACAGAAGTAAAATGAACGCCGTAGTAAACACCGTATTAATTTTGATTTTGCTCAATTGTTGCAATGTGTCTAATGCATGTACGGAACTAAAATGATAATGTTATCTCAAATAGATTTTTTTTAAATAAAAAGTTCCTATTGGGAAATTGCCCTCATATTGCGGTGTCAGTGCTGAAAATTTTATTTTTTAAGCAATTGCAGCATGAATGTTATTGTTTTAGTTTAGTCAAAAGCACTCATTGTATACAATATTTGACAAAAGTCTCAACACTTTAATTGCATCAGTTAATTTTTAAATGTTCCTTGACCAAAGTACAAAGACAGATATGAAAGCTCAGAATTGGAATACTTGTTAATATATTTACACAAAACTTGCTGATGCCATGAGGAATGCCATTACTAAGCAGGTGCAAATTTTAGGAATTTTCATTCAGAGGAAGTTGTGAAAATTACAAAAATTTCTGACGTCCTGTATGTGTCTAATAAATAAACAAATAAATAAACACTATTATGTACTGAAGATCATCGTAAAACCAAGAATATCACTCCAATCTAGCACCGCATAATTTACTGCCATTACAGTCGTACAGTTTCCCTGGAAAATGACAAACGGGCAACATGACAGTGATTTCTGTAATGCCGCACTGTCATACCACATTTTTATACTACTATAAGGTGTCTTCTCGATGTGTCCAATCAAAAGAGAAAAGCATGTGTGCAGCAACAAGCAGAAGAGCTCCTTTGTTGACAACTGCAAGTGTGATGCTTGTGACATACATTTGTCTAGTTGCATGAAAAAGATATGACCGGCTACCAGATTGTTGAATATGTGGCTGCATGAGTCCAACTTACAATCTAGAAAGGGGGAGAGGGCAGTCTTCTATCCTTACATTGTAGTGAAAGCAGGTGCTTACCCCTCTTTGAACATGCAGAAATGGACTGATGACGCAAGAGTGACAAAATAAGCTACAGCTATAGTTAATGGGGTGTCGATAGTACAGTAGAACCTCATTCATACATTGTGGAAAAAAAACACAAGAGAAAATGTACTAACTGAGAAAATGTAGAATCCAAAGTCACAAAAAAATATGACAGGCTCAAATGTAGCTGACATCTACGTAACACAAAGTGCTGTGCAAATTGTAGCAGCACATGACGCCGACACATGCCAAGATTGTTGGGCCCTAGCAATCCGAGACGCATGTTGTCGTTTTTAGGCTTTGGCAAGCTTACATTTGTGCACCTCGTTTTCGGACTGGGTCACCAGCTTTTCCGAGCGGGAAATCTCGGCAGCAAGTTTTGACGTGCCCACTCAGCATGAATTGTTGCAGCACCAGATGCCAACACGCCTCAAGCTGCAGGGGCCCAAGCAACCAGAGATGCACTTTGTCATTTTCCTATTGCGTATTGCTGTAAGATGGCAATGAGAAACCGAAATGAAATCAAGCTCCCTCCTGTGACGGCTCCCTCAGAGTAATGAAAGCCAATCTTGAAAGCCATGCTTTTGCCTAGGTGAGTGATGCCGGAATATGACGCCAGAATATGACGCCTACAATGCCGTCAGAGCAAAACATGTCACTCACTTCACGCCACCTGCAGCAGAGAATGGCAGCGCATTTGGGTTACCGCCTATTAAACGCATGCAGTATGATTTCAACAGCACTACATTCTACACACTGTGAAAGAAATACGTGAAGATCCTTATCGCAACAGGGTTGGCGGCGATAGCTGTGAATGCGGTGTGCGACAACCCATGAGGAGATTCGCTGAAATCACCAAAGACCAGAATAGACACTGAAATGTTAAGTATCAGGCCTTGCAAAAAGTGTTAGTCATGGGAATAAAAGAGCTCAATATATTCCTCAGCGATACCATCAAAAGGCAGCAGATTTCATCCTTCAGTTTGATATAGCTATTTTCGCTGCCTCGAAAGGACGGTTCCGCAATTTTCATGAGAGGCGTGACCTACACTTTTGCACATTTTTTTAGTAAATAACAGTTTTTTTCTTTCATCTCATGTTCGTTCTCTTAATGCCTCTGGCTTGCTGACTCGAATTCTCTTCAGTTTCATTAGATTGAATGTCGCATATTTCAAACTATTTAGGCATAACCGTGTGATTCTAATGAAAAATATTTTGCTGTATTTGTTTCAATTTTGTGCATTGTCTCCAACAGATTGAAAAAATTCAGTATTGCATTCACATGGCATGGTATGAAGTGAGCACAAGTGTACATACGCACATGTTCGTCGCTTCTGAAAGCGAACACCCATTCTGTCAGTACAGTGGAACGTCAATAATACCACATACCTGGCAGGAATGCGGCACAACTACGCTGTAAACTAATTTACGCAGTAACTGGCAATACAAATTTGCATACCTCATGCATAAATGTGCCTTTGCCGACAAAGAAAGGAATGCCATGCGAAACTAAATTTTTATTCTTGTACAATGTTCAACTTCATTAAAACATGGTACTCGCTGTGACATGGTGCCGATAATCCTGTGTACTAATTTCTGTGGAGTGCATCTCCTACTAAGCACATGCTGTCATTATGCCGGAAGAACATGTGTGCGTTTGCCGGCAGACTGAATCCACATTTCATGGGAGCATCTGTGCAGTGAGCTGTCTTCATTATCATGCTGCTAGCCATGCACAGGTACAGCACATATGTCATTGATTCAATGTGTGGACTTTCGATTCTGCAAACCACCTGTACATCAGCCAGTCCCACTAAAAGAGGCGGCAGGGAATGATTACAGATTTGAGTTGCCGTATTTACTCGCATAATGATCGCACTTTTTTGTCAAAAAAATTCACGCGAATTCAGGGGTGCGATCATGACGCGAGTTAAATTTTCTGCGAAAAGAAAAAAAATTTTTTTTCATGCGGCATTTGCAGTGAGATCAGAACAGGTCAACAAACAGCCGGCTGTCGCTGTAACAGTGCAGGACACCAAAAAAATGGCGGCTGGCCGAGCCAACTGAACGCGATTTTTTTTTCTTGTGAGCACATTTCGCGCACTGAAACAGTTTCTTCCGTATCAGTAATGAATAATATCATTAATATCGGCAAGTTTGTGGCAATAACGTAGCCATGTCCCCTTTGAGGGGCAGAAACAGAGATGGGCACACTTAGCTGCCAGTGACATAGAAACAGATGGCGGGCATGCTGCAATAACTGCAGCATTTGTCTTCCTTACTATCCTAATACGCCACGTTTCCATCAAGGGTGAGCTGTGTTAGAAGCGTCGACGTATGAATAGGGTACATTTCTAACGTATCAGTGCAAACGCAGCTATTATTGTTGCCGCTCGCGATTTGTTCTGTGCCCACAAAGTGCAGACAAGAGCAATCAAACGGCACCTTTTTTGTTGTTGTTGACTAAAACCATCATAAAGCCTACAGATAATAAAGCCAAGGCAAGTTCGGTTGTAGCATTTTCTTTTTTTTTTTTTTTTTTTTCATGGAAGGGCGGAAAGTGATGAAAGGAATGAAATGGGGCATCTGCTTAAGAATCTGTTTGGTGCGTGCAGACCGGTTGGTATGTCTTGAAGAGTCGTTCGCGTAGCATTTGACAGATGGTAAGCGCGATCATAATTAGCTAGACTTGGCAGACGACATATCGCTGCGGCAAGTTTGGGGTGCGATCATTACGTGGGAAAGAAAAAAATCAAATTTTGATGACAGAATTAAGGGGTGCGATCATTATGCAAGTAAATACGGTATCTCCTATTAAAAGAATGCAGTACACTTCAAATGGTGCTCCACAAGCACTGCTAAGAAGATAGGTGAAGATACTTATTGCAATAAAGATGGTGATAATAAGTCAAAGGTGTGCCCATCAGTGGCCATATTAAAGCAAAGCTTTCTTTGTCCCCTTCCCCCATTTTTCGGGTGTTGGCCTGATGCTGTCTTGCAAATTATACAACTTGGGTCACTGTGTATGTGCCACTTGGGCCACTGGGCATGCACAGCTGGGCATGTGGTAATGGGTATGTGTCTGAATGGACAACTTGGGTGGCTGGGTATGTGCGACTGGCATGAGGCACTGGGTACTAGGTTGGTGGCCAAATAGACAAGCAGAACAAGAGGCAAGAGGTGAAGAAGTTGGCAACAGGAGCAGCCAAGCATGGACGAGAAGTTAAGTGAACTAAATAAAACCAGAGTGTGCATGAAGTGAGGAGCGTTGAGCTATACAGAAGTGAAGAAGGAGAAGTGGAGACATTTAATTAAAGATCAAAGAAGTAGGGGTGGGTGAGTGATCCAAGTTTTAAATATGAATCAAATATTACCCACAAGCTATTCGTATTCACATTTGAAAAGGCACTATTCAGTATTTTCAAATATTTAAAATTGAACAAATATTTTGCAATACCAAATTTAAGACTGGTTACTGTTCTCTTTCTGCTAAACAAAGTATCACAAATCATCAGAAGTTAGAAAACTATAAATGTTTTCGAGGCAATGCAGAAACAAAATGGTTAATGCAAGCTTTGTTTTCGGTTTCTCGGCGGAAACTTACAAGACAACCTGTGATTTTTGCTTGCACAGTAGAACCTTGTTCATGCTTTGGGAAAAACGTACTAACAGAGAACACATACTCACATGTCACTAAAAATTTGGCAGACTCAATTGTAGTTCACATCTATGTAATGCAAAGCATTGTACTATTTCTTGAAGCACGAGATGCTGACACGTGCCGGGCTGCTAGAGACAAAGTGGTTCAAGATGCCCATTGTTGTTTTTGCGGGCTCACCAAGCTTACGTTTGTGTTACTCGAATTTGGCCTAGTTCTGCAGCTTCTTTGTGTGGTGAATTTTGGCTAGAAGTTTTCTCGCCACCACTCAGCGGGAATCGTTGTGGCACAATACGCCAACACACATCAAACTAGTGAGGCTCGAGTGGCCCAAGACGCACTTTGCCATTTTCCCATTGCATAGTGTTTTAAGCCAGTGATGAGAAATGGAAACGAAATCGAGCTGGTGGGCGATGCCAGAATATTGTCACGAAAATAACCAAGACGAATTCACCGGAACAGAACAGCTTTCTTTTTCTTTGGGCCAACACCCAAAATACCTCGGGGCACAACTGCGCCCTTCGTCATCTTCTCTCCGGCGATCGGTGCCTGTAGTGGGCGGCCGACTTCTGGTTATCGGGACTAATAGTGGGCAGGTTACTTCGCGTCAATATGGTGCTGCCAGAATGAAACTCGATGCTCAGTTTGTGCCACCCACAACAGGCATTTCAGTTATCGCCTATTAAAAGTGTGCATTGCTCTTTCAACAGCACTATGCCACACGCGCTGTGAAACTTATAGGTGAAGATGCTTATCACAATAGGGTTGGTAGCGATAGCTGTGAATGTGACATGTGACAACCCACAAGGAGATTTGCTTGTACTGGAAGAGGAAACTGAGCGCATCATGGCATTTTCAAGTAACATGGGTGGGCAACTCGAGTACTACGAGGAAGCTGCTGTGGCAGGCACCTACAGAATAATCGTGCTCTCGAGTGCATGTGCCTCAGACCTTTTCTTGTTCACATAGGCTCTAGCAGCGAGAAAACGTATGGTACAATCGCAGTTCAGCAATGTACTGAACATTGGTGCCGAAAAATGCCATTTTCTGGGAACGTATTGTCACGTTGTAGTGACGGTGACCAACACAGTAGCAAAAACTGTGAATCACGAAAGTAACTCTTTATTGGACAAACCTGTTTCCAGAAGAAACAAGCAACACTCAAGCACAACAATAGTGGAAAGCACAGTCAGCGGTCGTTGAAAACCTGATCTGTGGGTCAAGCACTTTGGCTTTTATACATGACTCATCGAAGGTTCCAGAGTAATCACTGGCGCCTGCGTGCCTTCCAGACAGTACTACACAACTTATGTTGCGCATACAATCTGATTACACAAGGTTCAGCGAGAACACGCACAACAGATAGAATCAACACTAACATTTGAGTAAACTCCAATCATTGCAGGCAGGTCTTGAGCTGAGCGATAACTTAAGTTGTTAATGGGTGAAATGCAGTCCCCGAGAAAGGCACAAATAAGTACATGTGTCAATGCCACGCTCTTAAAAAGCATCGTCCTGGTACTACGAACACGAAAGCAAAAATCTGAAGCGCATGTAGTAAAGAAAAATAACAAACAAAAAGCAAAGTCTGAGAGTTCGTTATTGATGGTAGAAGGGCTTAAAAGGCGCACAGCACGAACTACTTCAGCTCGCGAGTGCTGCTGCTGTGTTTGCGTAATGCCGTCTAGCATGACCTCATAGTCCAGAACGCCAAGACATTGGATGATCTTGTAGGGTCCAAAATAGCGTCGCAAAAGTTTCTCACTAAGTCCTCGTAGGCGTATCAGGGTCCAAACCCAAACAGGGCCACCGGGCTGGTATTCCATGTAGCATCGTCGAACACTGTAGTGTTGGCTGTCCGTCCTTTGCTGACTCTTGATGTGCAAGCGGGCAAGTTGTGCTTCTTCGGGGCACTGCAGATAGGTGGCAACATTGAGATTCTCTTGATTGGTGACGTGCGGTAGCATGGCATCGAAAGTCATCACTGGGTTTCTTTCCTAAACCAGCTTGAGTGGCGCGATCTGCGTTGTTTCTTGCACTGCCATGTTGTAAGCGAAAGTTACGTGCCGAAGGACAGCATTCCACATCTTTTATTCGACGTCAATGTAAATCACTAACATGTCGGTGTGGGTTTTGTTCAGGCGTTCCGTTGGACCATTCATCTACAGGTTGTAGGCAGTTGTCCTCTGGTGACTTGTATGGCTATACTACAGGATGGCTCGAGTAAGCTCAGCTGTAAAAGCCATTCCTCTGTCGGTCATGAGGAGGACTTCTGGCGCACCTTGTCGCAGCAGGATGTTCTCGATGAAGAGTTTCACTACTTCATCCACACTATCTTTGGGCAGGGCTTTACATTTCCACGTAGCGAATAAGGTAGTCAGTGGCCACGAAGATTTACTTGTTTCCCTATGTTGACATTGGAAAAAGCCCCAGCAAATCCATACCGATCTGCTGAAACAGTCAGCTAGGAGGCTCGATTGGCTATAGCAATCTCGCTGGCCTTGTCGATAGAGCCTTGCATGACTGGCAGTCTCAGCACGTCTTGAAGTAATAGGTTACGTCGGCATTCAGGCGTGGCCAGTAATACTTCTCCTGAATCCTCGCGAGTGTGCGGGAAAAGCTGAGATGTCCCGCCATTGGATCATCATGAAGGGCATGGAGAACCTCTGGCCACAGTGCTGAAGGCACCACCAGAAGGGAATTGGGCAAACCTTTGCTAGTTAGACTAGCGAGAAGCTTTTCTTTATGAGGATGCCATTTTGCAATGAAAATGAGGACAATCCGTGCCTAAATAACCTTGAGACAAAGTCGGTCTCCCCTTCCAAGAAGTTGACAAGGCTTCTTAGCTCCAGATCAGCTCACTGCTGCTCAGAAAGTCAAGGAAAGAGTCATTGTTCTGGTCATCTCCTGGTGGCGGGTCAATAGGAGCGTGGGAGAGGCAGTTGACATCAGAATGTTTTCTTCCGGACTTGTATATCACGGTGATGTTGAATTCTTGCAGTCGGAGACACCACCGTGTTAGGCATCCTGAAGGGTCCTTTAAATTGGCTAGCTAACACAGCATGATGGTCGTACGACTTTGAATGGCCTGCCATATAGGCAAGGGCAAAATTTCTTGGTAACCCAAATTATGGCACGGCACTTTTTTTCCGTCATTAAACTGGCTTCTGCTTTCTACAGCAACCGGCTAGCGCAAGATATGATCCTTTCAAGTCCATGTTTCCTCTGGACTAGGACAGCACCGAGGTCTAAGCTGCTTGCGCTAGGTATAGATTTCGGTATCAGCGTCTTCGTCGAAGTGGGCGAGTACTGTTGGTGAAAAACGCCTATAGTGGGTACACAGACCAGGAAATCTGCGCTCTGACTTCTTGTCGAAGGGCTGCGGAGAGTTTCCGAAGGCAGCAGTTTTCTGCTGATCAGGAAGGACTCCTGACATGTTGATGACGTGGCCTAGGAACAGAAGCCTTTCGTATGCGAAGTGGCATTTCTCTGGCTTCAGGGTCAGCCCAGATGACTTGATGCCCTTTAGTAATATTGCAAAGTCCTTAAGGTGATGATAGAAGTTTGAGGCAAAGATGACGACGTCCTCAAGGTAGACTAAACAGGCCTGTCATTTCAAGTCAGCCCATTACATGCTGGAAAGTTTCAGGTGCCGAGCGAAGACCAGAAGGCATGACCTTGAATTCATAGAAGCCATCTGGTGTGATAAAGGCAGTCTTCTCTCTATCCCTCTTGTTGACTCCGATTTGCCAGTAGCCCGCCATGAGGTCCATCGACGAAAATTACTTTGCATTGCAGATCCGGTCCAACGTGTCGTCTATCCGTGGGAGTGGGCATATGTCCTTCTTTGTGATTTTGTTCAGGCAACAATAATCGATGCAGACATGCAGTGTTCCATCATTTTTCTTCACCAAGACTACAAGAGACACCCACAGGCTTTTGAATGGCAGGATGATGTCGTCACGCAGCATTTCGTCGACTTGTCTTATAGCGTCACATTTTCGTGTCGAAACTCGGTAAGGGCTCTGGCAGAGTGGTTGAGCACATTCTTCGGTTATTATGCAATGCCTACCAACTGGTGTTTATTGAATTCTTGATGACAACCAGAAGTAGTCCTTGTATTGCTCGAGGAGACCTTTGAGCTGTGCTTGCTTGTGCCTTGGAGACTCGGATCAACATTGACGGCTGGCTCAATAACATGGACCATCATTGTTGGTTCGGCTGAATCTGAGAGGACCAACGTATCACTGACTGCTGTAACCTCTTCCATGAATGCAATCTTCATGCCCTTATTCAGGTGTTTAAATTTATGACTGAAGTTTGTCACCATCATTTGTGTTTTTCCTCTACGCAATTGTGCGATTCCCCTTGCGACGCTGACTTCACAGTCGAGCAGCTGTTGTTGGTCACTCTCAACGGTGCCTTCTATGTTTCCTGTGTCTTCTGTTCCGACAAATCATCATGCTTGTGCGAGATGGACTAGTGACTTGACCTTCGAGCACGTGCAAGTGATATCACTTGGTTCCTGAACAGGGTTATCGACTTGGATCTTAAGTCGATGACTGCGCCATGTTTGCTTAGGAAGTTCATACTGAGAATTACGTCCCATGAGCATTGTGACAAGATAACTACCGTCGCAGGGTAAGTCTGGTTATGCACTGTAACGTTACTTGCTGTGCCGGCATTATCAGGTGTCCTCTAGCTGTCCGGATTTGGGGGCCTTCCTATGCAGTCTTAACTTTCTTTAACTTGGCAGCGAAGGATTCACTCATTACAGAGTAGTTGGCTCCTGTGTCGAGAGGAGTGAGGACCACGTAGCCACTGAGAAGCACATCAAGGTTGGTGGTTCTTCGTCTTGAGTTACAGTTAGGTCGTGGTATCAGATCACAGCTGTGCCGCATTGTCCCGTTGTTACGTCTCGTTGTCAGGCCTTCTGTAGGCGGCATAGTCTTGGCTTCAATGCTTCGTCTTGATAGCAACGTGTCATTGCTATGTCGTCAAGTAGAATGTTAAAGCTTCGGCAGCGGAGGCAGAGGATCTTTGGCATTTCGACGAACAGTAACCGAACCTTCATCAGTTGCTACATTTAGTTTTCCGGGTTTGGGCTTACAGACTGGTCCCGGATTGGGCCAGTATATGGTCGGCGCTGCGGAGACAGGTAGCATCTTGGTGACGCCGAATAGGAAGGACGCCGGGGACTCCACTGTGTTGCGGCGATGTAGTCGGCGACATCACAAGGCTATCCACCTTGCTGTGGGCGCGGTGCATTGATGGCGAACCTTCGTAGTCCCATCTAGCGGTATGGGCAACGCCAATATACGCGACCCACTTCTCCACAGTGATAGCAGAGCAAACAGTGGTCGGGGGCGTGCCAAACATCAGTCTTCCTTGGAATGCTGCATGGGGCGTCAAGTGCATGATGGCGGCGGCGGCAGTGGACGATAGAATTGCAGCATTACCCGGCCCTGGCGTGGGCATGGAGGCGGAATGTGACGGCAGGCTACAGCGGTGTAGGTCATCACTTCCAGCTGAGGCTGCGGTGATTTAGGGACTCCATGGAACTGTTGGATCTCCTTTCAGATGATGTCAGCAATTGAGGCTACTTGAAGCTGCATCAAAGGGAACATCCTGTGCAGTTCTTCGCATACAATGGCTCTCATGGTCTCTCGGAGCTCCTCGGAGCCTAGTGCTTGGATTTTGCTTTTTGGTGAAAGTACCTGGCGGTTATGTTGCTGAGTAAGCATTTCCAGCGTTTTCACGATACCCGTGGCTTCTGTTAAAAATTCTGCGACGGTCTTGGGTAGATTGCGAATCAATCCAACGAAAAGCTCTTGCTTCACACCACGCATGAGGAGGCGAACTTTCTTGACCTCAGACACGTCCGGGTCGGCGTGGCGGAACAGGCAGGTCATCTTCTGTGTAGATCACAATGTTCTCATTTGGGAGCTGCGTACAGGTTTCCAGTATCGCTTTCACCCTCTCCTTGCACATGATGCACAGTAAAGGTGTTCAAGAATGTGCTGTGAAGCAGGTCCCACGTTGTCAGGGTGGACTCAGAATTATCAGACCATGTCCTGGTAGTGCAAGTATACATGTCGCAGCTTGTCGTCAGAGAACCAATTGTTGAATGTAGCAACTCTTTCGTATGTTTCCAGCCAGTTTTCTGGGTCTTCAAATGATGATCTGTGGAAGGTCAGTGACTCCCTCGGCTGCTGCGGCACGATGAGGGCGGGGCGCTGGGGCTGCCATTATGGTTGTTGACTTGGCCTTGATTTCAATGGTTGTCTCGGGAAGACATCCATACTCCGGTAGCAATCCTTGCAGCCTGTGAGTAGCTCATTGATCCGTGGCAGCATTGGTGTTGTCTCCACGGTTCAGGCTTGGATCGTGGCAATGGGGGGGTGTCTGCTACATGAACACAAAGCACCTCCACCAGATGGCACATTGTAGCAATGGTGAATAATACAGTTGTGAAAAATGAAAATCCCATAGGTAACTCTTTATTGGGTGAACCTGTGCCCAGAATAAACAAGAAACAGTCAATCACAGTCAGCAATCGTTGAAAATCTGATCTGCGGGTCAGGTGTGTCGACTTTTATACAGCTAAACCTCGATATAATGAAGTCGGTAAAACCGACAATTTGCTTCGTTATATCAAAATTTCGTTGTATTGAAATTCGACTTTTTATACAAATAAGTACAGTTGCCGATCGATTTTTCTTACACGGAAAGGGGCCACAGAGTTTTCCGAATTATTGGGCAATTGAAAAAAGCAAATTTGGATGAGAAAACAATTCATTTTGAAAAATTTGGGCGCTGGCGACAAATGATACGGTTTCATCCCACGTACGTCAACGATATCTTCACATCGGTGGTAAGAGTTAAGCGAAGCCAGCCACACTTTCGCGTGCACTCCGCCCTCGTGGCTGATAGCATCGCCGCACTGGGACGACGCTATCAGGAAAATGCCGGCAGCGAGGAGTGAATGCTTTGTCTGCCTCTCACTCCAATGGGTAACCAAAACTACAGATTACGCAACCTCCCATACTAAACACGCGGGTAGACAGCTTACATGGTGCCATGCCTTCTCGGCACGCCCATGTTTTGCACAGGCGGCAGCGGCTGCTTATGCGCTCAGCCGTGCTTACAGCCATGCGCAGGCACGGCCGAGACGCGTGCCAGAAATCGAGACGCACGCCCACTTACCCACCATTCCGCCCCTTCCCCTGCCCCCTCCTCCTCGCTCGCGCTTGATCGCTGTACCGCGAGCTCGCTCCCCTTCCCCCTCCTTCCCTTTGCTCATGCGGGAAGGCGCCACTCATGAAGTCACCATCCTTCTTGCCTCGCTCTCAAACACTTTCACTCGCACCTAAAGCACACAGTGTGCGGGGCAGGTTAGGATCTTATCGCACTTGGACTTTATATGGAACATGATGTGGCTCCACTTCGGCTGTCGCTATTTTCGAGGGGCGTGCTATTCAAGAGGTGCGTTTTAAAGCAGCCACTTGTAATTCAATCATATGACCATCTGCGTCCGCGGAAGTTTCCATTTATTGCCCCGGCATTCCTTTGCGGCGGCAGTGAAATTTCGTTATGTTGAAATCACATATGTACAAACACACTTCGTTATATTGAGCTTCTAAATGCATGGTGTTCTATGAAGAGGCTATGAAAAGTAAAATACTTCATTGTATTAAGAATTTCATTATATCGAAGTTTGTTATATCAAGGTTTAACTGTATATGACTCGTCAAAGGTTCCAGAGTAATCACTGGTGCCCGCTCGCATGCCTTCCAGAAAGTACTACACAATTCGTGCCGTGCATACAATGTGGTTACACAAGGTTCGGCGAGGACATACACAACAGATAGAATTAACGATAACATTTGAGCAAGTTCTACTCATGCAGGCGTGTCTTTTGCTGAGCGATCACTTTAAGTTGTTATCGGTTGAAATGCGGTCCCGAGGAAAGGATAAATAAGTACATATGTCAGTATTAAGCAGTAAAAATGAAGCTTAACTGTATTTAGTCATTTTTTATGTTCTTGGTGGCGAACGTTGGCAAAGGGAAATTGTCTGAAATGGAATTGTATCAACAAGGATCTACTGTAATCTGTCATTTAGTGTTCCTGCCAGTATACTGATGTAACAGCTTTATTGTTTGCGGTACAACCTGCAATGTTTACCTTGCAACAGGCCCCGTTATGTGTGTCTACAGCATACAAGTCCTTCAGCAGCTTTTTTTTTTCTTCTATTCACAATTTCAAGATTTTTTTTTTTTTTTGGCTACCATTTATTTAGCATCTAACGGTGTTTATTAGGCAGAGCTCGGAGCAGCGCAACGCCGACAGGCAGGGCAGTCACAGCTTCCAAGCACGAGAGCCGTTGCTGAGCAGGAGCGCTCGACCCACTACCGTTTAGAGCCAGTTGCGCTGAACCCACTAGCGTCTCTCTTCGCTACAATCACCCCCCCGGGAGCGAGAAGGGAGCCGTCCGGCGACCTAACAGCTCGTCACAATGAGCGGGCCGTAGTAAGGCTTTAAACGGTCGACATGGACAATGTCTCGTCCACGGCGGCGCATGTCTGAAGATGGCTCAACTGGTTCGATGACATAGTTCACAGGAGATGCGCGTTCGAGAACACGATAAGGGCCTTCATACTTAGGGACCAGTTTTGATGAGAGGCCAGGGGCAGTTAAGGGAACTGAGAGCCACACGAGCGCTCCCGGATCGAAGGTGACCGTGGCAGTGGCGTCACCGCGAGTGCTCCTCTGGCGCTCTTGATCAGCGGAAGTAAAGGCCCGTGCGAGGTCGCGGCACTCTTCTGCATGTCTGACCGTGGCAGAAATAGGCACGCACTCGGATGTATCCGGCCGGTACGGCAGAATGGTGTCAATGGTGTGCGAAGGGTGTCGACCATACAGCAAGAAATAGGGTGAAAATCCAGTGGTGCTCTGCGTAGCGGTATTATACGCGTAGGTGACGAATGGCAGAATGGCGTCCCAGTTCGTGTGGTCGGAGGCAACGTACATTGAAAGCATGTCGCCGAGCGTGCAGTTGAAGCGTTCTGTGAGGCCATTTGTTTGAGGGTGGTACGCCGTAGTCGTACGATGAACAACGTGGCACTCTTTGAGAATCCCTTCAACTACTTCCGACAGGAAGACGCGTCCGCGATCGCTGAGCAGTTCTTGAGGTGGACCATGCCGCAGGATGAATCGGCGTAGCAGGAATGATGCAACATCGCGCGCTGTAGCTGCTGGGAGAGCGGCGGTTTCAGCGTATCGTGTAAGATGATCTACTGTCACAATGGCCCAGCGGTTACTAGACGACGTCAGGGGAAGTGGCCCATACAAAGCGATGCCAACGCGCCCGAACGGCCGGGTAGGGCAGGGTAGAGGCTGCAGACCAGCTGGCGAGTGGTGGGGTGAAGATTTTCAGCGCTGGCAGTCGGGGCATGAGCGAACGAACTTTTGAATGTAGTTGTAGATTCCCCGCCAGTAGTAGCGTCGTCGGAGGCGCTGTTAGGTTTTGAAAAGTCCTGAGTGAGCACACTGTGGATCAGAGTGGAACGATGCGCAGATTTCAGAACGCAGGCTTCGAGGTACAACTAATAACCACTGGCGGCCATCAGAGGTGTAATTGCGTCGGTGAAGCAGGTCGTCTCGAATGGTGAAATGGCGAGCTTGACGGCGCAATGCACGAGTGGTTGGCTGCGATGATGGATCAGCAAGGCAGTCTATGATGGAGGAAATCCAGGGGTCCTTGCGCTGCTCAGAAGCGATGGTCCCAATGTCAACGGGAGAAACGTCAAGCTGGGATATTGCGCAGCAGGGATTGTCGACTGGCAAGGGAGAACGTGAGAGGGCGTCAGCATCAGCGTGCTGGTGTCCGTTCCAGTACAGTACGCGGATATCGTAATCCTGTAGGCGAAGCGCCCAGCGGGCGAGACGGCCTGAGAGATCCTTCAATGACGACAGCCAGCATAGTGCATTGTGGTCCGTGACGACATCAAATTGGAGACCATACAAATAGGGCCGGAACTTGGTAAGCGCCCAGATGATCGCCAGGCATTCTTTTTCCGTGACGGTGTAATTGGTCTCGGCTTTAGTAAGCATACGGCTTGCATATGCCACAACATATTCAGAAAACCCTTCTTTGCGCTGCGCTAGGACAGCGCCGAGGCCAACACCGCTGGCATCTGTGTGTACCTCAATAGGTGCCGTTGGGTCGTAGTGGCGCAAAATGGGAGGAGACGTCAGCAAACGACGGAGCTTAGTGAATGCCTCGTCGCACTCGGACGACCACGAATGGAGAGGTCCATTGCTGCCAAGGAGCTTCGTCAGGGGCGATATGATGGCGGTGAAATTGCGAATGAAGCGCCTGAAGTAGGAACACAAACCTACAAAACTGCGCAGTTCTTTGACGGACGTCGGTTTAGGAAATTCAGCTATGGCACGAAGTTTGTCTGGATCGGGGAGGATTCCATCCTTCGAGACGACATAACCTAGTATCGTGAGCTGCCGCGCTGCAAATCGGCACTTCTTTAGGTTCAGTTGGAGGCCAGCGTTTGCTAAGCACGTCAAAACACGCCGTAGGCGTTGAAGGTGCGTGGTGAAGTCAGAGGCAAAAACAACGTCGTCGAGATAACATAAGCACGTGTGCCACTTCAAACCGCGGAGAACTGTGTCCATCATGCGTTCAAAGGTTGCTGGCGCATTACAAAGTCCAAACGGCATGACGTTAAATTCGTATAAGCCGTCGGGTGTGACAAAGGCTGTCTTCGGCCTATCGACGTCAGCCATGGGTACTTGCCAATAACCGGAGCGTAAATCTAGAGATGAAAAGAATTCTGCTTCGTGTAGGCTATCGATGGCGTCATCGATTCGCGGCAGCAGGTATACATCTTTGCGAGTGATCTTGTTCGGGCACCGATAGTCTACACAGAACCGTACCGAGCCGTCTTTTTTCGTAACAAGGACGACAGGAGATGCCCATGGACTGTTCGAGGGTCGGATCACTTCGCGGCGAAGCATATCGTCCACTTGCTCATTAATCACAAGACGTTCTGTGGCAGAGACGCGATATGGTCGTTGCCGCAATGGCGGTTGGGAGCCAGTGTCAATATGGTGCGTGACAGCAGACGCCCGGCCAAGGGAAGGTTGCCCGACATCAAAAGAAGAACGAAATTCTTCTAAGAGGCGCAGAAGCTGCGAACGCTGAGGTGGGGTGAGGCCATCGGCAATAGATGAATCGAACACACCTGTGGGCAAAGGGTCCGACGTAGAGAGAGAACCGAGCGTGTTGTAACTGGCGCAGGACGTGTCTTCGGGAACATCCGTAATTTGTACGGCGTCGATCACTTCCACGTGGCCAAGACATTCGCCTTGAAGCAGCATCACAGGGTATGGGAAGGGGTTACAGACAAAAATAGCTGTGGAGCCCTGTTTGACGTTCACAGTCGCAAAAGGCAGCAGCAGACCTTTTCGAGTATAAAAGTGGCCCGACGGAGAAAGTAGTGCGATGGCGTCAGAGAGGCTGCTGCACTGCATTGATACAATCACTGACGAGTGGGCAGGAACGTTTGTGTCGTGCCTGACGAGTAGTTTGTTCGCAAAAGAAGCATTATCGGCAAGCGTCATATCTGAAATCGGCGACAGTTCTAGTTCGGCCCGTGCGCAATGAATGACGGCATCGTGGCGGGCGAGAAAGTCCCACCCCAGAATAACTTCGTGGGAGCACGAGGAAATCACAATAAATTCGACGGCGTATACAACGTCCTCGATGAGAACACGAGCGATGCACGCCGCAATCGGGTGAATACGCTGTGCGCCTACTGTTCGGAGGGCGAGTCCAGCAATGGGCGTCGTAACCTTTCGAAGGAAGCGACAAAGCTTTGCGTCCATAACTGACACAGCGGCTCCGGTATCCACGAGGGCATATGTGCGCACACCGTCAACTAACACGTCTATCGCATTGGTCGGGCTACGTTGAGGACTTCCGCGTTTCGATGGGGTCGCAGTCCTTACCTCATGGACTGTGACGATTAGTTTTCCTCATCCCGAGCTTCGGGCCGAGGCCGCATCGGTGATGGGGAGCATCGGTGTGGAGAAGTTGAGCGGCGGATGTTGGCGGACCGGCGGAATGGTGGTGACACAGCCAGAGGTTCGTCGTCGTAATAAGGGCGCGGAGAACCTGCCATAGAACTTGGCCCATATGGTGTAGCGCTAGGCGACTGCACGCGACTACAGTAGCGTGCGACGTGGCCTGCGTAGCCACACGCAAAACATATCGGTCGATTGTCCGCTGTACGCCACCGAGTCGTTGCGGCAGGTCCCATCCATGTGGAAGGACGCATTGGACGTGGCGGCTGGTGAATTGATTGCATAGCAGGCTGTTGTCGGGGCATAGCGAGGACTTCGGCGTACGTGAGAGATCCCCGTTGAGGGAGTTGTTGAGGCTGGGTGATGACTTCCGCATAGCTGAGTGGCACAGCTGTCGGGATCTGTTGGGGCCTGGCCATGACTTCGGCGTAGCTGCGAGGCGCAGCCGCAGGAACACGCTGGTGGTGCTCAGGCAAAACCTCGTGCAGTTCTTGCGCTATGACACGGTGAAGCGGAGGCGCAAAACTTGGCGTAGGCGCGTGTACCGACTGCGGCTGTGCAAAATCCATCAACGAGAGTTGCCGGGCAACTTCCTCGCGGACGAGTGCCTTCATTTCTGCGAGCAACGCTGCCTGGTTGGACATGGCAGCCAAACCAGCGAGGTGTTCGTAACGCGGTATAGGTCGATGGGTCAGTGACCGCTGCCTGCGGAGTTCTTCATAGCTCTGACACAGTGTGACAATTTCAGCCACAGAGCATGGACTTTTGGCCAGCAACATGTTAAAGGCGTCGTCTTCTATGCCCTTCAGGATGTTTCGGATTCGATCAGACTCCGCCATGGTCGAATCAACTTTCCTGCATAGGTCCAGGACATCTTCGATATAGCTGGTGAACGTTTCGCCTGGCTGTTGAGCTCGTTCTCGCAAACGTTGCTCGGCACGCAGCTTGCAAACAGCAGGGCGACCAAATACATCGGCGAGGGAAGTCTTAAATTCTGACCATGTCTGGAACTCTGCTTGATGATTGTTATACCACAGGCTGGCAACTCCAGCGAGGTAGAACAGAACATGGCTCAGTTTGGCCACTTCGTCCCACTTGTTATGGTCGCCTACCCTGTCGTACGCCGTGAGCCATTCGTCCACGTCAGTGTCGTCCGCTCCAGTGTAGATAGGAGGGTCGCGATGACGAGGCACCCCGGGACACGCAGTGGGTGCAGGAGGAGGCGTTTGCTGGGAGGCGTCTTGGGGCATGGTAGATGGTAGGGTACGAGACCGGAGTTCCAGGATGATCGTCTGAGGGTACCCCGCACACTCCACCAATTCTAACGGTGTTTATTAGGCAGAGCTCGGAGCAGCGCAACGTCGACGGGCAGGGCAGTCACAGCTTCCAAGCACGAGAGCCGTTGCTGAGCAGGAGCGCTCGACCCACTACCGTTTAGAGCCAGTTGTGCTGAACCCACTAGCGTCTCTCTTCGCTACAAGCATGTTTTTTTAAAGCTAGTCATAAGCAGCCATTCTTTTTTAGAAAGCTTGCTTGCAACCAGGCTTTACAGCTGTGGAGAGGCTATTCGTGCACTTGTTTTAATGATAATTACTGATCTTGTGTTTAGAACTGATCCTTTGTCGATGATTGTTAGCTGTCTTTTTTACACTAGCCAGCACAGGTGTGGTTGCCTAACCATATGTATCAAAACAGAATATTCCTGCTGTAAAAATATGCGTCTGCATCTGAGAATTCAATATTCAATTTGATACTTAATATGCATATTCGAAAAAGTTTATATTTGCCTACCTCTACAAAAAGGCTTCCATTAAAACAGATTTCAATGTATGCATGAATAATTGAAACAGCCACCACGCTTCCGTCCATTTCCACTGCTCATCGGTATAGGGGTAACCAGAACCATGCCTGCACTTTTCGAACAAATGGAAGGTCACTTGCACACAGTGTGGTGCTAGGCATACTGCTAGTCTAGGTGGCACAGTTAACCTCTACAAAACAGCAAGTGATTATTGTACACACTAATCAGTAAGTATACAACAAGCCATTACAGCTTAAGAGGTGGTATATCACAACTATGTTTGAACTGCTAGTACGCTTCAAGTGGGTACATGTTAACATGGTTTCACTGTAATAATGCTCATCCTATTTTTTTTTCTTTTGACTGTTTCTTTATGCAGTGAATTTTCACTTATAGTTCTCCCAGGCCACTGGGAAACATAGTGGATAATGTTTGTAGATGTTGAACCCTTGCAGAACTAATTTACTGCAAAAGTAGTTATTCACCCACAGACATTAAACTGTGCATGAAGAATGGCTAAACAGGCTGTTATCAAACCTTGCTCAAACCAACATTTTACTAGTTTGTTACTGTTACAGTAACAAACCAAGGTTTGTTGCTGAAGTATACACACACAGCCATTAGTAAGCCACCTGTCGCCAGCTGCACACTTACAATATGATACATGTTTAAGCAAGGTGTCCAAAACGTTAAAATCAAGTATTCAGCTTTTTCATCAGTTCTTGTGAAGGCAGAAGAATTTCCTTATTTTAATTGAACTTGGCAACCCACCTTCCAACAAATTCTTCAAGGAGCTGTCTGTGAGGTTCAAGCGGCTCATGTAGGGGCCAGTTTCGACAACATGAACAAAAAGGAATGGTAGCAAGGCTCCAAGTGCCTTAATGAGATGCACTGAGTGTTGTTCTTCAGCTTGTGTAAGTGCAGTTGGGCCATCAGCTGATCGCAGTGCCAAGGCCTGCAGTAAAGAGGCACCAGGATACCCAATAAGAAAGCAAGCCCTTAGGTTTCTGAGAGAACACAAGAAAACATAGGACCGAGTCCTACACAAAAGAAGTCTAAGACCAAGACACATGCACAAAGTTCACATAGTCTCCAAATCAGTAGTTCCTATAAATGGTAGAAAAACTACAAACAGCCTGAGCAAACTGATTGATTCATGGGATTTAATGTCCCAAAGCAATCCTGGGGCTGTCAGAGACAAGGTAAGGAAGGGTTCTGGACTATTTTTTGAGAATTGGGAGTTAAATTTATTATTGGGATTAAATCCACAAGTGTGTTTTGCATTTAGCCTTGCCCCCATCAGAATGTGGCCCTCTATCGCCAGGAAACGAATTACCACCCTCGTGCTCACCAGCAGAATGCCATAGCCATAAATTCCCATTAGCAACTCTCAGCCAGTATGGAATATGAAAGGCTGCTGGAGTGCATTCATGCATGCATTGTCGTCTCCTTGTCATCAAGAGTGTCCTCAATATACTCACAAAAGCAGAGATACAAAAGTAATAATTACATTGTTAAATGCATTGCACTAAGTGAAAAACCAGTAAAAATTAACAAGTAGAAACACGTCACATTAATACTGTGTAATTGCTGTCGCTAGAGAATGATGCGGCCTGGCTATTTGAATTTTCCATGTATAACAACATTGCTTATCTATTGAAATCTATCCCAATAGGCTCAAGAATAAAATCAAGACGCACGCTTCCTTAACTCTTCATGACTAAGGTTAGATATGGCAAAGCAAAAGCATGCCATACAGTTTATTTTGAACCCAAGCCAGAGTGCAGGAAAGACTGTGAAATCATGGTTAAGCAGGCGAGAAGTGCACCACCATGTTCCCAGCTAGTATCAGCATTTTTGGGCACACAATTTTTAAATATACTGCGAAGAAGCACCAGACATTATCACATTACTCATAGGACAAGCACAGCATACCATCCCCAGACTAACGGGCTCACAGAGCGATATAACCGCACACTTGGTGTTATGCTCTCGATATACGTGGCATCTGATCATGGTAACTGGGACCGCATCTTTCCATTCATCACATTCGCTTACAACACCGCGATCCAGGCCACTGCGGGATTTTCACCTTTCTTCCTCTTATATGGTCACGAGCCTACGCATACCATCGACATGCTCCTTCCATACTGCCCTGATGCCTCCGAGTGTCTACCTGTGTCCGACAAGCTAAAGAATGCCGCCAGCTCACGCGTACCTTTATGGCACAACAGCAGCGCCAGAAAGAAAACCACACTGACTCACTTCCAAACACCATCTACACTCCAGGCTCTCTTGTGTGGCTGTCCGTCCCTTTTGAAATGCCAGGACTTTCCTCGAAACTCGTCCCAAAATACGAAGGGCCTTACCGAGTCTTGGAGCGAACATCCCCGGCGAATTTTCTCATTGAGCCACTGTCATCACCTGACGACTTGCGCCGGCGTGGACGTGACATTGTCCACGTCTCGCGTCTCAAGCCCTACCACGACCCTTCTGCCTCCCTATTCTTAAGTCGCCAGGATGGCTCTTTTTGTCCGGGGAGAGATTGTTAGGAAGAAGAAGCGTCTCGCTGAACAGCCGCATTGCCAATGCGCGGCCCGGCTCTGCTCGTGCTGCTTGTTGCTGGCGTCTTTTTGGATGGTGCTTTGGGCTGCCTTGCCGTTCTCGGTCGCTGTACCCTTTGCATAAGGAGCCGCTAATAAACCTCTTCTCAATATTAATAAATGGATTATAGCTTAAGCTAGGAAACCTTTGCAACTTTTAGATAGCAGACTGAAATATATTTGAAGTTGCACAGCACTCGTGTGCCCATTTTATTTTTCAGATTTTTTACTGGGTGTTATGTGCATTTCTGAAAGCAGTTCCAAGGTTTTTCCAAAGTGCATCAAAGTTAATTACTGTTGAAGTAACACATTAGCACACTTTAGATTTAAATTATATTAATTACTGAACATTTTACAAAGTTTCTTGGTGAAAATATTTAAACAAAACAGTTATGCTAGTTATTGGTTTCGCATTTACAGCGCTATCATTTCTACTAGAACAAACCTTGAAATAAATACTGAAGTCTTCCAAATCAGAGTTCATTAAAACTCTTGATCTCTGCCTCATTAAAAAACTGTGTGGACTTCTTCCATCGATCTGTCTTGTCGGAAAACAAGAAACAAGATCTTGAAAATGAGCACATGCAACACTAACAGATAAGCTTTTGCCACCTGTCACACTAACAAAAGCTGCCATGCAATTTTAGTTTAACCAACTTCTGTGTAGACAGCACGACCATTACACCGGGGTTTTACGTACACAAATTATAGCAAGCAGGGCAACAAGTGAGCAGAAATCATGACACAGGTTTAGTCAGGCACGATCAGGGGTGTAGGCACCAAGGCAAGTCAACTGGGGCACAGCCCTCGGGGAAGCAATTATTTTTTCGTTTGTGTCCGAAAGAATATAGCCAGGGTAGCTTTGTTACGCTCTGTATCTTTAGCAGGGCTAAGGAAAACTACCATGGTAATGCACAGTGTTCTTTTCTTTCAAGGAGAATAAGCTTTACATTAGGGTGAAAGAATGGGACAGGAAGACCAACAAGAGCTCGCTCCTCAGTACTGACCCCATATTAGTCATGGGAGGTGTACCAGACGTCAGCCAAAAGATTTTATTGCGTCGTAACGACAGCTGTGAAGGAAGCTCCCAGATACATCCCCAGGTTGTGAGATCTAGGCCTTGCTGCTTCCTTATGAGATAAGGATCTGCCAGGCAGTTAAGCCTACCTGTGTGGATGCAGATAAACCTAGCTGTTTGGCTAGAAAACAACTCTCACAGCTGATTTTGAGCCCTCTCATGTGCCACACAATTTTCTTGATGATAATTATGCTTCACAACTTCAAGTACAAGCCAACAAACAAACATAAACCATTAGAACAGCCAGCACTTTGAAAGATCAACCTTGCTAATCCTGTATTCCCATTTCTCAAAATGTAAACACTGAAGAAATGAGAAATCAAGGTTAAAATGAGCAAGCACATAATGTCAATATTATTTTTCATCATACAGCTCCATACATTTGCTTGAGTTTATTTTGGAACAGAAGGTTTCCCAAGGAAGTTTACCTTTATATGATCTTCAAGAAGTTTAATCAGTGTGGAAAGCAGCGTGTCCTCCAGGTGGCCTATTTCTAGTGCCCACGATGCAACAGAAGGAAGTAAAACAGTCTGTGCCACCTCAGCCATGCTTGCATGTGCATCAGCTACTACAAGCAATGCCAGGTCAACTGCCTGAAAAATCACCAGTACAGTTAACGGTCGACAGGTCAACTGCAAAAAAGTTTACGGTAGCGTAAGAAGGTGTGTTCCCAACAGGATGGATGCAGATGAGGCTCAGTATAAAATTATCCACTTAGCTAATGTGCTAGCAGAAGTCAATGTTTTTGACATAACATTGTCAGCAAACTTAACCCCATGACCCAATCAATGCTCAGCAGAGTAACAGAAACACTGAGCCATTGTGGCTACATGTGACCTGCCCCCCCCCCCCCCCCTTCCTGACAATAGGTTCAACTCCTAGTCTTCACAGTGAAAAATGCTTTTTTCTCGGTGCATAACCAAGGTTCAAGCCTTGACTTAAGCACATCAATGTTATTTAGCTGTCTACATTCACAACAGGATTACCTTCATTTCTTTTAATCTATTTTTTTTATTCTAAAGGAGTACTTACACATATTTTTGCAGTTGTAAAGTTCTACCATGCTTCTTGCACATAAAAGGATACACTTAGCAGGTATGAAGGTGTGGATATTTGAATATTTGGATATTCAGACACAGTGGAATCTAAAAAATTAAATTATGGGGTTTTACGTGCCAAAACCACTTTCTGATTATGAGGCACGCCGTAGTGGAGGACTCCGGAAATTTCGACCACCTGGGGTTCTTTAACGTGCACCTAAATCTAAGTACACGGGTGTTTTCGCGTTTCGCCCCCATCGAAATGCGGCCGCCGTGGCCGGGATTCGATCCCGCGACCTCGTGCTCAGCAGCCTAACACCATAGCCACTGAGCAACCACGGCGGGTACAGTGGAATCTCAGTAAACAGAAATTTAAATGGAATTACTGCTTAAGCAGAACAACAGCTTTATGGTTGGTTGGTTTTGCATTAGGGCAATGCAAAAAGAAGTTTGCTAAATGGAACCACACTTTTTTCCTACTCACCGTAACAGAACTAAACATATTACCGAAAATGAAGCTGAGCGGCCAATCTCAGCTGCATTGCAACAGGCATCATAGTTTGTGTCTTTCTCCACTTTCAGGTTTTCTCACCAGTTCTCTACCTTATCGTGCAGGTGGCTTTTATATGAGAGCTTCTTTCTCATATTTGCCCGACCATCGTGTGCGTGCATTATTTGCAAGAGAGAGAGAGAAATAACTTTTTTGGGTCCAGCAATTTGGGGACCAGGTCCCCACCTAAACGGCAGTCAGAATCCCTTAGGCTCAGGCAGAGTCTTCAGCTAGCTGGATGGCCCAGTGTTGTACTTCTGGATCCACACTGAGCAGTATGGCCTCCCACTGCTCCTCATTGACTATTTTGCAGCCCTGCCGTGTCAACTGAGAGAAAACCCACAGGATGTGTCTCAGATCTGCCCGTTGCCCACATAACCGACATTTGCCCTCAAATTGGTCCGGGTAATAGTTTTAGTTTAGGGTATGCTATACCATTGCGTACGCTATAAAATAGCGGGTCGTCACTGCACATGCGCAGAATGCTAAACGACCCATAGTGTATAGCGTACGCATGCTATTTCTCAGATTTTGCGTTAGCGTCCTTGTGTGGTTTGCAGTTTGCGTGAAACATGGCGGCGGTCCCGGCTGCCCGCTTCATGTTGAATTTGGCGTTGCTTTTGTCAAATGCACTTTGTTCGTAGCAAATGACTGTGTAAACAGCTTTCGCTTAGTCTCAGGCCGCTTCGACGACAGAGTATTCTGGATAACCTTGTGGCGTTTTCGGGATCGCTTCTCGTTTCGAACGAGTCGAAGCCTAACGAACTAAGCATTCGAGATGTCAGCGCCACCTATAGCTACAGTCGGGAGATAGCCGCAACGACGGCATATGGCCTCCGAGATCCGAAGATCTCACAGGCTAACTAAAACTGTAAAAAAATGTGCACTGCTTAGCGTACACTATACTATAGCGTATAGCGTATGCTATAGTTGCATACGCTAAACTAGAACTGTCTAATACCGGCTGTAGGCCACCGGATTTGCATAGGTACAGGTTTGGAGGAGGCACCAGGCCATCATCTGCGGCTTACTGAATGTCGGGTGGGGATACCGAGCCCTCGCCAAACTATAAAGTGATTTCATTGCAAGTAACCTTGCGCTCCTCTCTCATCTCTGGGTAAGACTGCTCTCTGGCTCAGTTAATGAGTTCTCGAGCCAATGTGTGACCTGTCTCGTTCCCAAGGAGGGAGGGAGGCATGCGTAGGTGCACAGATGATTTGTGTGTCTGTGGTCTTTCAAATTGGTTAAAATGCCAAGCACCTCCTGTGAGACTCGCTATCTTAAAAAATTTCACACCGCTGCCTTTGAGTGACTAATTATTTGTCTGGCCAACGAGGAAGCTATCGCAAATGCGATGGCAGATTCCTCTGCCGTTTCTGTGCTATGCGTTCACAGTGAGCTGCTGGCTTTTATCTTGCCCTCTTTATCAGTGATTATAACAGTCATATTTTGTTCACTTGGATATTTCGTGGCATCTATGTAGACAACGTCCTTGATGTTTTTGTATTTAGTTCTGAGGGCCTTTGCCCTATCTGCGTGCCTTTCCACGTTGTGCTCTGGGTGCATGTTTCTGGGAGTCAGTAGAACTTTTATCGTTCCACGTATTTCTCGCAGTATATCCATCTTGATTCCCTGCTGCGTGGCATAGCCTATATGGAGGCGATCAAGTATTGTCCTGCCTGTAGAAGTTTGTGCTAGTCTCTCGTATTGGGCCGTTTTGTGCGCTTCTGTTAATTCATGTAGGGTACTGTGTACTCCAAACCAAGTAGTCTTTCCGTAGGTGTATTGATTGTTATTCCAGGCGCTTGTTTCTATACTTTCCTTATCAGGGCTTCAATTTCTGTTTTTTCTGCCATAAGGATGTTCAGACAAGGGGTCACAAATACTATGTATTCGGCTAATAGCGAAAGCCTGTACTAACCTAATTACGTCAGCTTCCTTCATTCCGCTGCGTCAGCTTGCAATTCTTGTGATCAGGCGAATTGTTTGTTGCACCCCTCTTTCTAAAGCCTTCACTGTATGCCTTTCCCTAGGTACTACAGAGGAGAATGCAAATCAGTTTGTTCCTAGTTGAGCTGCACTAAGCAACAGCGGTTAAATACAGTTAAACCTCGATATAACAATGTCGGTAAAATCGGCAATTTGTTTCATTATATCGAAATTTCATTCTATTGAAATTCGACTTTCTATGCAAATAAGTACAGTCGCCAATCGATTTTTCTTACATGGAAAGGGGCCACAGAATTTTCCGAATTATTGGGCAATGGAAGAAAGCAAATCTGAATGAGAAAACAATTCATTTTGATAAATCTGGGAGTCGGCGACGAATTATACGGTTTCTCGCCATGTAGGTTGACGATATCTTCACATAAGCAGCACGCATTAAGCGAACCCAGCCACGAAGGGGAGCGGAGACCCGGTGCAAAGTGCAGTAAGGTAGACGCCGCTTTAGTGACCGCAGACCAATTAATACTGACACAATGTTACTGCGAATTGATTTTGTTGTAAAATATTCATTTGCAGGTGATGCTGAAGTTCATGTTCATGGCTGGGTATAGCAAACACAGAGCGGCCATATGTGACATGTACTGTAAAGATCCCCTCCCATCACCGAGTACATGCCCATGTGCCATGCACTGTAAAAGATCACCTCCCGTCACCAATAACCCTGGCAAGCACCAAAGGTGCACTACAAAGTGGCAAACCTTATGTTACGTGTGCCCCTGTGACACAGGCCAATCATTCTTGACATAAAACTGCTGTTTCACAATTACAGACTCTACGATTCCATTTGGAGGGAAGTTCAGGCGGTGGTTAAGCGGAGCAAAGTGCGCCATCCTCCATAGTACATAGGCAAAGGCAGATTTTGAGAAGCAATGTCCCCAGCAAAAGTCCCCGTATTTCTCTCTCAGGAACTGTTGGGTAGGGAAAATATGAGAAGGAAGCTCTCGCGACTTTCGTTTATGCCACAGTTAGCCACCCTATCGCGGTTAGTGTGGCTCTACTGTGATTGTGGCTAGCTGTGGTTTCTTTATGCAATGTCGGTGCACTGTGTGCTTGCTTAGCATTGACAATGGCAGCAAAGAAATTCCCACACAATGTGCTCATGGTATAAACGAATGTCAATGTTATCTATAGGAATTCAAGAGTAGTTGCTTCACTAAAACAACTTTTTCTCACTAAATGACTATTCCTTTTTTTTTTAATTATGTTTGCTAGCTCTGTTCAGTGGCTGCAAAAAGTAGAACCTTTGTAAGAAGCAGCTTTGTGTATGCCTATTATTGCTGTTCACAATAAAGTATCTGCCCCTTTCAACAGAGCACCTTATGTGCCCTTGAGTGCAATCTCTCAGTAAATGAAACTCCTGATAAATGGAACTTATTTACCTGGTTCCTTGAGCTTCCATTTAATGAGAGACCACTGAATTTGAATTTGATACCGAAGTTTATCTCAAAATTCTGAACCTAGCATCATTGACATCTTGCCATCATGACACAGAGCAAAATTTGCCGGTGTTGTGTAGCAATAAGGTTAGATATGATGACGTTGCTTATAAAGAAATAAACAAGAGTGCTGCATGTGCATTTTCTTACAGCACTCACATGCAGTTTCCACAGCAATTGCAAGAAATGGAGAGGGGTGGTTCTTAATAACGTCGTGACATATCCACATCGTGGGTACCGAAACTAAGACTGGTTACTAAAAACAAGTATTATAGTAGATTACATAGGGCACTCTAATGCTAGACAGCAATTTTTCTATGGCCAACAGCATTTCTACCTTCACTTAACACAAGAAATGACAAGTCAAAAATGCCATGTCAGTAGCCCTCTAAAACACAATTCACTACAGTATTAAGGTGCACATCTGCTCTCTTTTTCTTGATAAGCCTCCTCTAGACAATGAGCAGATTTAAGAAAACGCATATTTTCAATTCAGTACATCTTTCAGGACGCACAATATTGATAACTGGACAAACGTAGAAGCTTCCTAAAACATTTCAGGGAGAAGAAAAATCAGATAATCTGGAAGAATGCATGATCTAAAAAGTGTATTTTCAAAGTACAGTAGACATTCGTTAATTCAACTCAAGCTAATTCAATTTTTAGATTAGTTTGATCCCAACTGAAAGTGGGAAGTGGTATACATTTCTATGAGCCAAAGCTTTCATTATTTCAATTCTAAAATTGGCCCCCACCAGATCGTTTGAATTTGACTGGTCGGCACGAACAAGCCTAATTCCCAATGGTGACCCCAATTGTAACCCTAATGGCTACAATGTCCATCTTGGCACCATTAGGGGACAGTGAATGTGGCAAACATACATCATCTTCTGCCAAAAAAACCTATTTTTGGTTTCGTCATTTGATAAATGCAGAATATCCAACGAAAACACGGATGGTGCGGTGGACGACGTATTGTGGCCCACAGACAGCTTTAAAGTGCTGTCCAAGAGCGATGACGATTGAGATTACATGTCAATAAATTTCTATTTTGTGAAGGTAAAGATGGCCAGTTTTGTCTTTTTCTGGTTGCCAGAATCGGAGGCACGCCATTTTTCTTGATGAAAAAACAAGTGCATGTTAGATTTCTACTTTGTTCAGGATATCTAGTGTCATTTCTATGTTGGTTTTCAGTATTGAACACATAAAAACTTGGTGTGCATTAGATTCAGGGGTGTCTTAGAATCAAGCAAATCTTGCCAAATGACATAGTGGTGTGCTTTGTTGTTATTTTTTTGCCTTTCATATAATTTGACCCGTTCGACAATTCAATAAATTTCATCATACCCATCAGGGCCGAATTAACGGAAGTTGACTGTACTTAGCTTTGGGTGTATAGACCAGAAAACAGCATGAAATGGTAATGTATCAGCAAGGTTTCACTGTATTTGAGATCTGCTTCTTACACAAGCTCAGTTTGCGAAAGGGTATGACAACCAGAAAGAAAACCAAAAAAATAGATGGTTGTTGTATCACCTGAGAAAACTTATCTTGGTCATCCACGTAGGCTAGCAGCACAGCTAAACTATGTGCAACCCTTTCACGGATCATGTCCTCTTTTTCTTCCTTGAGCATCTGTTGTAGCATGGACAGCAGCAGGGAGCTACGAATCTCAGGCTGCAAAAAAAATTTTTTTTTTTCACACAATTTTGCCCTGTTGCTACCATCTGCAGTACAGTCACAGGCTCAATTTCTTGAACAGCACATTTTTCAGACATGCTTGATCATTCGGACTTCCCCAGAGCCACCGCCACCTACTCTATACAATCAACAAACATAATGGCAACTGAGATTTCTGACGCTGTAGAGTGTCGCTATATTTTTCTGACATGCAAGCAACAACGCAAACATAGTGGTCCTGAACACAGTTGCCACCATTTGAGTTGCAGCCATGCAACGGGTTCAACTGGCTATTTCTTAGCTTTTCAAGCGCCATTCAGCTGCTACAAAACAACTTAGTAGACCAGCACGAAACTGTAATTTGGTTTGCCACTACTTGATAGAGTTGTACTAATCAGAGATAGCAGCGTAAGCGACGTGGCTGTGACAAAAAAAGATCCAGTGTGATAGCAGATCAAAAGTTGTGACGGGAACCTTGCCGCTATTACGTTCCTACCAGTTGTCTTCATCACTGATCAGGCCTGAGACCATATGTACAGGCTAGACAGATGACCCGAAAAGCAGCGTTTGGGTCCACAGGCAATAAGATGTAAGTGTGTAGCATGTTCGTCAGTGTTCTTATTGGACAGAACAAGGAGAGCTAACATTTGGGCAAGGAGTTCCATAATAAATTAACACATTGTGGCCTAAAGTGCTAGCATTGTGCAGTCAGTGTTGCCATCTTCACCACGTAGCATAGGTAATAATGTGTGACACACATTGGGCAAATGCATTGGCTGATGGGTGAATACCAAAATGCACTCAACCATCACGAAATATATATACAGTCAAACCCACTTATAACAATATTCAAGTACCACAAAAATTCCATTGTTATAACCGATAATTGTTATAACCGGGTTGCATGAAAAAATAAAAATAGGGGGATGGCAGAGCTGTTGTGAGAAACCTATAATGGCGGAGACGCCAGTGCCCTTCCCCACCACCTTCCTCCATACGGCTGCTGATTGTGTTCACTCGTTTAACTGCTTCCTGGGCACTCCGATCACGTGTAACAAGCCGCGGCTGTCAGCGTTAAAGAATGGAACTGCTATAACAACTGGAAAGAGGGTTCACGAGTGGCAAGCGATATGCAAGCACCGCCGAGGCATCGCTTTGGTGGCCCCACAAAGGGCCTTTTAAAAAATTCGAGAACGTTGCCGCAGCAGCCTGTCAGCTTGAGAAATCCAGAAGAAACGCTGAGGCAAGACCACCACAAGCATCTCACCACGTACTTCTCACTGGCTTGCATGAGAAAGCCCTATGTCCGTCAGCCTAGCATGCTTTACGCGAAGCTTGTCGACATCCTTCTCCAAGGCATCCAGGTGCTCTAAGTAGTGCAGGGGAAGGTTCTTCGCAAAAACGTAGCCCCGGAGGGACTGAATCATCTGCCAGGCCTGCTGTGAGGACAACGTTGAGGCAGCCTGCCCTACCACGTCATCGCTGCCGTCGCTATCTGATGCAAGCACGTTTGTGACGATCGCCTCATCGGTTAGAAGCCGCGCGCTTTCTTTTCACCGGCAACATCGTGCATTGCCGATCATTAGTGAGCGGATCAGCCACCTTCCGTTTCAGCAGCGAGAAATGGCGTGGCCAGGATCGATTTCGACGCAACCAACAAAGACAAATGCGAGCGATCAAGCTGCTTGCAGAACTGCGCTGAATGAGGAGCCAATCTAAGTCAGCGCGCAGCGCAGTTGGCATGGTCCATTCATGTTTCGGAGGGTGGGGCGGCATAGAGCTGTGGACGCAGCCCATTCTTGTTCGGAGGAATGGAAGGGCAACAAGAGAGAGGCGCACGGAGATGGTCAGATCGCTGGAAAATGAGCGCACGGCGGCTGTTGTAGCAGCGGCCTATCGTGCAGCGGCTCGAATTTCTCATTTTCTTTTTTTCTTTTCAAGGATTTCGCATTTCACTACCTTTTGGCTCTGACACCCAGCAGCCAGGCTTTATTGCTGTAACCAATAATGCGGCATCGGGGCACTGTAGTAAGCGGTTTATTTCACCATGAAAAACACACAAAGAGTTGATGGTGCAGCAGCTACTCATTCTCATAACCAATATATTGTTAAAACCAGTATCATTATAGGTGGGTTCGACTGCAGCAGACTTTACTTCACTGAAGCACAACACTGGGCAAAAATCTGTAACCTATTTTACATACTGCTGGCAGTGAAATAAATTAAAATATCTTTCCCCCAAAAATTTGTTTTTTCAGACTGCCCGATTAACACTTTCACTAAAGCCTCCATTTAGGAGAAATCAGTTGGCAACTGTATTCAGCTAGTTACAAGGCATGCTTGCCTTTTAAACTGCTACTGAAAATGTGGGCAAACAAGATTTGGTTTCTTTGTTAAGCTTCAGAACCCATAACAACACTGCAAACATAAAGCCAAAGCCTTTACATATAGGTTTCTGTTCAGGCCAATTTTCAGCTCTGATTGTATTATTTGCATTTCTATAACTACCTTCTAAATCTGATCATTTTTATACATCAAAGTCTTTTCAATATGTAATAATTAGCTGAGAACCATATAGCTGCAATAATTTAAGCTTTAAAGGCACCATAAAATAATTAATCTAACTACAAGCACACAACTGACAAGACAATTAGATCCTTCAGTAATCTTCTACAGTCTGGGCAGTAGAAGAGAGCTACATTCAATGTGGGGTGATGAGAATAACAGAAATTTGCATGAAAATTCTGACTGAAAGTACAGTTTAAGGGGAAAAAATGAATTGCTTAAAATAAAAAAACACCGTGAATGAAACAGGTGCAGCTGTTTTTTAAAGGGACACTAAAGAGAAAAACTGTTTCTTCTGTATCAGTAAATTACCCTTCTACAATATCAAAACAGCACTCTTACCACAATAAAATGCTTGGTAAGCCAGAAAAAGCACAATCACAAAAGATGGGTGGCGATGCATCCCAAAAGTTCCCACACCAGCTTGCTGCAACGTCATGGATTTTGAAAGCATCTTCTAGGGCCTAGTTAATGCTTTAGTGGCTAAGGTAGACCACATTGTGTAATCAAGGAGGGAAAAATTGAGCATGGCAAGTTTCTGGAACTTTTGCAGAGCCAACACAGCCTGAATACAAAAAGATACTTTGAAATCTGTGACGTCACAGTGACATACCGGCTTTGGAAATTCAGCGCAATATTAAAAAACTGAAACTTTGACCATCATCTTCTCTTCTAATAATCAACCTATTATTTCAAAATTAACGACAACAGAGTTTGAAAGAATGCTTTATCCGTCTAAGCTGATTTAGTTTTTTGCTTTAGTGTCCCTTTAACTGTTCTTATGCAATCTACAAACATCACTAATATTTATTTCTGCCTGTTGTCTATGTGTAACAGTGTGATATGGCATAATATGGGAAATAATGCTTCTTTGAACATTCACAATAGCATGCAGTTCAAGTAAAAAATTAGAGACAAAGTGAGACACAACTGGAGTGAAGCTACTACATAAAAATATTGCGATATAGTGCTTATACTCACGGCTACTTGCGATGCCAAATAGCCACAAGACTCTGCCACCAGAAGTCTTCTTTCCAAGTACTTATGGTTTATCTGCCATAAATTTCACAGTTTCACTAGTATGCAAGCATGGAAAAGATGAATTCATTATGAAAAGCCTACAAACAGCAGAAATGTGCCTTCTGTGAACAACAATCCAGAGATATACGAAACTAACAAAGTTGGTGCTGCTAGAAATTTATCATCATCATCATCATCATCATCATCATCATCATCAGCCTAGTTACGCCCACTGCAGGGCAAAGGCCTCTCCTATACTTCTCCAACTGCCCCGGTCATGTACTAATTGTGGCCATGTTGTCCCTGCAAACGTCTTAATGTCATCTGCCCACCTAACTTTCTGCCGCCCCCTGCTACGCTTCCCTTCTCTTGGAATCCAGTCCGTAGCTCTTAGTGACCATCGGTTATCTTCCCTCCTCATTACATGTCCGGCCCATGCCCATTTCTTTTTCTTGATTTCAACTAAGATGTCGTTTACCCGCGTTTGTTGCCTCACCCAATCTGCTCTTTTCTTATCCCTTAACGTTACACCCATCATTCTTCTTTCCATAGCTCGTTGCGTCGTTCTCAATTTCAGCAGAACCCTTTTCGTAAGCCTCCAGGTTTCTGCCCCATATGTGAGTACTGGTAACACACAGCTGTTGTACACTTTCCTTTTGAGGGATAGTGGCAACCTACTGTTCATGATTTGAGAATGCCTGCCAAACGCACCCCAACCCATTCTTATTCTTCTGGTTATTTCAGTCTCATGATCCGGATCCGTGGTCACTACCTGCCCTAAGTAGATGTATTCCCTTACCACTTCCAGTGTTTCGCTACCTATCGTAAACTGCTGTTCTCTTCCGAGACTGTTAAACAGTACTTTAGTTTTCTGCAGATTAATTTTCAGACCCACCCTTCTGCTTTGTCTCTCTAGGTCAGTGAGCATGCATTGCAATTGGTCTCCTGAGTTACTAAGCAAGGCAATATCATCAGCGAATCGCAAGTTGCTAAGGTATTCTCCATCAACTTTTATCCCCAATTCTTCCCACTCCAGGCCTCTGAATACCTCTTGTAAACATGCTGTGAATAGCATTGGAGATATCGTATCTCCCTGTCTGACGCCTTTCTTTATAGGGATTTTGTTGCTTTCTTTGTGGAGGACTACGGTGGCCGTGGAGCCGCTATAGATATCTTCCAGTATTTTTACATATGGCTCATCTACACCCTGATTCCGTAATGCCTCCATGACTGCTGAGGTTTCGACTGAATCAAACGCTTTCTCGTAATCAATGAAAGCTATATATAAGGGTTGGTTATATTCTGCACATTTCTCTATCACTTGATTGATAGTGTGAATATGGTCTATTGTTGAGTAGCCTTTACGGAATCCTGCCTGGTCCTTTGGTTGACAGAAGTCTAAGGTGTTCCTGATTCTATTTGCGATTACCTTAGTAAATACTTTGTAGGCAACGGACAGTAAGCTGATCGGTCTATAATTTTTCAAGTCTTTGGCGTCCCCTTTCTTATGGATTAGGATTATGTTAGCGTTCTTCCAAGATTCCGGTACGCTCGAGGTTATGAGGCATTGCGTATACAGGGTGGCCAGTTTCTCTAGAACAATCTGACCACCATCCTTCAACAAATCTGCTGTTACCTGATCCTCCCCAGCTGCCTTCCCCCTTTGCATAGCTCCTAAGGCTTTCTTCACTTCTTCTGGCGTTACCTGTGGGATTTCGAATTCCTCTAGGCTATTCTCTCTTCCACTATCGTCGTGGGTGCCACTGGTACTGTATAAATCTCTATAGAACTCCTCAGCCACTTGAACTATCTCGTCCATATTAGTAACGATATTGCCGGCTTTGTCTCTTAACGCACACATCTGATTCTTGCCTATTCCTAGTTTCTTCTTCACTGTTTTTAGGCTTCCTCCTTTCCTGAGAGCCTGTTCAATTCTATCCATATTATAGTTCCTGATGTCCGCTGTCTTACGCTTGTTGATTAACTTAGAAAGTTCTGCCAGTTCTATTCTAGCTGTAGGATTAGAGGCTTTCATACATTGGCGTTTCTTGATCAGATCTTTCGTCTCCTGCGATAGCTTACTGGTTTCCTGTCTAACGGCGTTACCACCGACTTCTATTGCGCACTCCTTGATGATGCCCATGAGATTGTCGTTCATTGCTTCAACACTAAGGTCCTCTTCCTGAGTTAAAGCCGAATACCTGTTCTGTAGTTTGATCCGGAATTCCTCTAGTTTCCCTCTTACCGCTAACTCATTGATTGGCTTCTTGTGTACCAGTTTCTTTCGTTCCCTCCTCAAGTCTAGGCTAATTCGAGTTCTTACCATCCTGTGGTCACTGCAGCGTACCTTGCCGAGCACGTCTACATCTTGAATGATGCCAGGGTTCGCGCAGAGTATGAAGTCGATTTCATTTCTAGTCTCACCATTCGGGCTCCTCCACGTCCACTTTCGGCTAACCCGCTTGCGGAAAAAGGTATTCATTATACGCATATTATTCTGTTCTGCAAACTCTACTAATAATTCTCCTCTGCTATTCCTAGAGCCTATGCCATATTCCCCCACTGACTTGTCTCCAGCCTGCTTCTTGCCTACCCTGGCATTGAAGTCGCCCATCAGTATAGTGTATTTTGTTTTGACTTTACCCATCGCCGATTCTACGTCTTCATAAAAGCTTTCGACTTCCTGGTCATCATGACTAGATGTAGGAGCGTAGACCTGTACAACCTTCATTTTGCACCTCTTATTAAGTTTCACAACAAGACATGCCACCCTCTCGTTAATGCTATAGAATTCCTGTATGTTACCAGATATTTCCTTATTAATCAGGAATCCGACTCCTAGTTCTCGTCTCTCCGCTAAGCCCCGGTAACACAGTACATGCCCGCTTTTTAGCACTGTATATGCTTCTTTTGTCCTCCTAACCTCACTGAGTCCTATTATATCCCATTTACTACCCTCTAATTCCTCCAATAACACTGCTAGACTCGCCTCACTAGATAGCGTTCTAACGTTAAACGTTGCCAGGTTCAGATTCCAATGGCGGCCTGTCCGGAGCCAGGTATTCTTAGCACCCTCTGCAGCGTCACAGATCTGACCGCCGCCGTGGTCAGTTGCTTCGCGGCTGCTGGGGACTGAGGGCCGGGGTTCGATTGTTGTATTCATATAGGAGGTTGTGGCCAAGTACTGCACCAGGGTGGCCAATCCTGCTCTGGTGAGAGAGTGCGTTACCGGTTCTGGTCACCGGGATCAGGCCGCACTCCAGGCCTGTTTGTGCAATTTTCTCAACACACGGTTTTTTTTTTTTTTTTTTTTTTTTTGTGAAATTTATCAAGCAATAATCATATGTATACTTTTGTCATGTTTTCATGTACCTTTGCTTTTCTGCACAGTACTGCACCATGTGAAAGGAAGGCACTAATACCTTTTCCTGACGATCTAAGAGCCACATGCTCTTATTTAGCTTTGTGTCCAACGAGGTCTCTGCCACACTCTTACTGATTTCTATCCACTTTTCCTGCTGCACAATTTCCTAAGCAGACGCAAACCCCTAAATCAACTTAAGATATTTCCAGTGAAAAAAAAAAAGGGGCGATTTGGAAGTGACATGAGAATCCTGCAGCCTGATACCATGGCATTTACATATACAGCCAGAGATACACAGAACACCCTCTTGGTATTCCTGTGGACATCTCCACTCATGAAAACTTAATGGGAGTGAAGTTGCTGACCAACTATGGTGCAAAGCTCTATTACACGATAAAATATAAATAAAGTAGAATGTGCATCTATAAGAAGCAATAGAGCTGTTTTAGTTGTATTCACTTTAGTTACACTTGAAGCAACTGTGACCCACTTGATATAGCAATAGGTATTAATAAAACCTCGTTAATTAAGATTTAATGGGACTATAAAAATATCCGAATTAATCGGATGTCAAATTACAATATGTATTAAGCAATAAACAAATGTTTACTACATAAACATCACATTACTAACTAAAGAAATCCGCGACCTTCATTTCTATTTTGCACAAGATCAGTGTGGAAGCTGCAATTCTTATCTCATGACTGATGAGTGCTCAAAGCGGCATGGGCCTCGAGACATTCTTAACAATGCAGCAGTGGCACAAGACGTGTCTTTATTCAAGTAGACATGCATTTCACTACCATGCTTATGTGGCTATTATTTTGTCACCAGTGAGCTGGTTGGCAACAGATCGTCCACCGCAATGTAGCCAGTGAGTTTGACGGCAGAACTTTGCATCTTTAACAGCTTCCACAGTGTCTGTGACATAGCGTGTCTAGCAATGAATCAAAATAAAACCACTGCTCACAACAATAGTTGCAGATGAATCTGTGGTCACTATCGTCGCAATCATGGATGGCAACCATGCAGAGTAACAAGGGCAATTCGCTTCGTTCTCCACAGGTATGATTGTGATTATTCGCTAACCCGAGCTTTCCAAATGTGAACTTAAAATTTCTTTGTGTATCAAGTGCAATAGAAGCAGCACACACCGTGCATGCTTTCAGATAGAGCAAACAGATTATGTGCATTGCAGTGCACTGGAATTCACTGTCTCCACTAGTTCATGTGTAAATACTGGATGACAGTTCAACAAAGCGTGACTGTTTCTCCCACACCTAGCAAATCATGTAGTATTGTAAGAGTGAACCGATACATTTTCTTATCACTACTATGCTGATTACTTAAGACTGTTAATACAACTCGGTGCATCTTTGACACCAAGTACTGTACAACTATAATAAGCAGCTCATCTACTCATTGCCATCATGACCTCAATACAGTAGACTTCCGTCAATTCGAGTCTAGCTAATTCAGTTTTCCAGTTGATTCGATCCCAACCGAAGGTTCTGGCCAGTGCCCATACATTTCTATGGGCTGAAAATTTCATTATATCGATACTGAAATTATCCTTTGCCAGATAATTCGAACTTGGCTGGTCAGCACACATGTGCCTGAACCGAATGGTGACTCCAGTGGTGACTCCAACAGTGTTAGCATCTGTTTTGGCAGCACTTAGGGTGCAGTGAATGCGTTGAACACACATCATCTCTCGTTGAAAACACCTATTTTCAGCCTGCCCTGGGAAAATTTTAATGCGAAAGTGGTAGCTTAAAATTATTAATTACAGTATTTACTCAATTCTAACTCGCATTTCTTTTTTTGCCAGTAAATTTGTAAAAGCACATTCAAACAATGTTATTGTGGAGAATTGCATGCATTGCAGAACGAAGTAGTGAAGTGATCAGTCTAAGCATAAGCCACCATCCGGTTCGCAATTGTTACAAAGTTGATTGATAAATACAGAATATTAAACACAGTATGGACCGTATGGAGGACAACATGTTGTGGTTTTTCATATTCAGCGATAAAGTGCTGTCTGAGAGTAATGTTGATGGACATAAAGAAAATGAATTTCTATTCTGTGATGGTAAAGTTCACTGGTTTTGTCTTTTTCTTATTGCTACAATCAGAGGCATGCTACATTTATAATCAAGTGTGTGTTCGATTTCCATTTTGTTTAGGAGCTCCAAAGCCACTTTTACATAAGTTTTCTACTTTGAAGCCATAAAAAATAGGTGCGCAGTTGATTTAGGGACGTGCTATAATTGGCCAAACACTGCTAAGTGAATCAGCCATTTGTTTCAACACTTTGTTCTCTCTCGTTTAAGTCGACCAACCGGACAATTAGACACATTTTGTCAGTCTCGTCAGGGTCAAATTAACAGAAGTCAGCTATACCACCTTTCTCCTACTCTCAAACAAATATGTTCAAACTCATTTTTTCTCTCATTTTATTGACATTTGAAAATCATTACTTGAAACCACTCAATTCTTTTTATTGGCAATGTTTTTGAAAACAATTAATAGGTGATAAAATCTTGTACATTTCTCATAACATTTTTGGTTTCTTTAAACTGAGCTTTTGCACAGTAAAGATACCCCCATAGTCAAAATTAATCTGGAGACCCCCCCACTATGGCGTGCCTCATAATCAAATCGTGGTTCTGGCACGTAAAACCCCAGAATTCTATTAAATTGAGCTTCTTGTTTAGTAAATGCCATAATATTTGACATGTTGCTTTCAAAATGTATTTTTATTCTTAAATTAACCAATGCTTGAACTTGTTTATCCTGAATGCAAGCTTTTGAAATGTTTGTTTTTTCTCCACTGCTGCCATAGCCAAATATGGCTGCAGTATGTCAAAAAAATGAGTATATCGAATCAATTACACTCGTAAATCTGTAGTACTTTTTGCTTGCTCCGTACATGGAAGTCATTTTTGATGCATTTTTGAACATTTTTCATGCATGCCCATTTTTATGTTGCTTTACAATGCCTTAAAGCATTTTTGGTTGTGCTTTTGCCTGTGGTAGTGAAATGCTATTCTAATTGGCTGTGATTTGTTATGAAACACTAGTACAAGTGGCATCTCATCAGCATTGCATGAATGATGAGCACTCATCCAGATCACTGTTTCTGCCAGCTTCCCTAGCACCTTACGCATTGTCTCAAAGAAGAATGGCACAAACGAACAGGGACAAGATAGAAAACATGGACAAGCGTAGACTAGCATCAATGTCCGTGTTTTCTATCTTGTCCCTGTTTGTTTATGCCATTCTTCTTTGAGTATGGAATACCGACATGACCAACAGTTAGTACTTCTAAAATGCATTGTCTGCTCTGCAAACTACTGAAGCCTGCCAAAATGTTTCTGGTACTCACCATTAGGGTGCAGCACATCAACACCCTCATCATACAAAAGGCCAACTGCATAAATAACTAGCCTTTCTTCAAAAGAACAGACTGGTGGGCTAGTTGGTACTGCATAACTTGAGGTAAAGAGCAAAAGAGCACACAGGACACCAGAAGGGGACGAAGACTGAGTGCAAATGTGTCTTCTCCTTCCATCATCCTGCATGCTTTGTGCTTTACCTCAAATCAACCTTTCTTCTTGTGTGCTCAAACGTCCCACTTGAACATGTATTCCTAAAGGTCCGACAAGCACTTGAAAAAGGCAGGAAATGTGTTCCATACAGCTGTCAATAATTGCCTGTCACATTTACATTCCACAAGACATACGGATAGTATAATGCAAACACCACCCTGCAAGTCTAACACCACCAACACAAACAACAGTTCATGCACAAACACATGCACATACTCGCTCACTCACAATCATAAGCAATGAAAATAGCATGCAGATGATTAGCACATACTTGCTCCCAGCACTGTGGCAGAAGCTCAGCTTCAACTCGTTCAGGGCCTAAGCACTCAGCCACAGACAGCAGCCCAGCCAATATGACTCTGCGCTGTGCATCATCAGGGCGCTTCGTTAGGTTGAATAACAGATTCAGAAGGACATCACGTTGAGCAGCATCCGGATGCAAATTGATGGCTGCCAAGAGCAGGGGAACCAGCTCCTGCAAAAGTCCACAAAGTAGTCAAGAAATTATTTTAAGAAAGCATACAATAAAGCACATTAATTCAAATTTCGCAGGCATGTTGAAAAAAAATTCAACCTAAATTTGATCTAAGAAAATTCTAGGAAATATAACCACATTTAGTGGTAGATAGACAAGGGTACATATCATTATCATTATAATCATGACCGTCACTTATTTTACCTTTATCCTTTTCAGTGTCAGGTTTTTTTGGAGGTGGCACACCTCCAACATTGCATTTTTTTCTCAGATATTATACAACAAACACTAGGGTTTATTTTTGACTATGCAGAAGGGTAAAAATAACATGGATAAAGGAAAATGCTTTCTCGGTATGGCCCTCACATTCCTATCCGATGTCAGCAACACAGTGGGACAGAAAAGCAAAAACATACCAGTACGTCAGTGACACTGAAAGGATTAGTTTCTTCCGAAGGGGTATCACATGAGGAGGAGGAGGAAGAAGAAAAAACTTTATTTTGAACAAGGAATTTGGGACCTCCCAGGCACCCTGGGTCTCTGCATGACCCCACTGCACTCAAGCGTTCATGTTTAACACATCCATGACGCTGGCAGCTCAGCTGGCGGCGATCTTCTGCCTTGCCGGGTCTGTGAAGCGTAGCGAGATCTCCCAGTCCTCCCAAGTTTGGAGTGGCACCAGCCCACTGGGGGGAGGAGAAGCTGGGCAGGCCAGGACTATATGGGTGAGGTTTGCTTTCGGCGCATTGCACAGAGGGGAAGAAGGTGGGATGGGTCGGTAGTGGGAGAGGAGGGATGGAGTAGGTAGGGTGCGCATTTGCAGACGGCGCCATAAGTGTTGTTCCTTGGTAGTGAGGGAAGAGTGGGGGGGGGGGGGGGGGGGGGGTATACTTGCCTCTCGGCATGAGCATTCGTAATGAGGTCAGCGAAAGTACACGCACGCTCCCTTGAGAAACCCCCCATGAGGTCCGCCTGTGCCTGGTTTTTTTGACCCTCAGGCTAAAGAATCGGTGGCCTCACTGCCGGTGTTTTCCCGAGTGCCCGGGCACCCAGATGAGCTCAGCGCTGCGGTAGAAGGGAGGGTTCTGGGTCAGTATGAGGAAGGTGGCAGGGTGAACTCTGCCCCTAGCATAATTTGGCAGTGCAGCTTTAGAATCACTCAGTATGTAGGTAGCACTGGAGCTGCCGAGCCCAAACATTACAGCAATCTCTTCCGTTTCGTCTGGGTCTGTTGCCTGGGGTAATTCCTTTATTAACGGAGGGGCGTTCGGTGTGTAAGCAATCGTTGTGGCTCCGTGCTGATCACATGCAGCATCTACCCATGTTGCATTCTGTTCATCGCCATACCATTTAGGAAGGGCTGCTGCTCTGGCTTTTTGTCGCTCGGGGTTTTGGTCGGGGCGCATGTTATGAGGGAGCAGTCGAATGTTTAGCGTTTGACGAATTGCCATGGGTAGCGCTTTCAGGGAGTCATGATTAGCAGGAATGCAAATTTAGAGTTTATAAAGTATATGTCTTCCGGTAGGGGTGCTGGCTAGTTGGAGATATTGTGCCTGTAGGTGTGCTTCGCTTAGTTCTTGTATGGTGTTATGCACACCTAACTCCGCCAGGCATTCGTTTAGTGGTGTTTTTGGGCAGACGGAGCACTGCCTTGGTAGCTTTCCCATTATAGAATTTATTGTTTGGGTTTCAGTTACATTGAGGTTGAGGTAGGGGGTAGAATACAATACTCTACTCTTGGTAAACGCCTATACCACGTTTAGAGTATCTGCTTCACGCAGGCCATGAGCTTTATTTGTTACTCTGTGTATTAGCTGCATGGTGGCTGCTAGTGTGCTCTTTAAACGTTTGATTGTTTCAGTGTTTCTGCCATCTTGTTGCAGGTAGAGGCCCAGGATTCGAATGGTGTGGACCGGTGCGACCTCCCTATTCTGCACGTAGATTCTCATAGGAGTATGATACATTTTACCCTTTGGTGGAATCAAGAAAAGTTCAGATTTTCAGATCAAGAGTTCAGATTCAGAAGAAAAGGTGAGGCCTACCTTGGTGACCTCGTCCTGTATTACCATTGCGGCTGTTTGCAGTGTTTTTTCGGTTTGGGCGTCTGATGCATATGTAGTCCACAGGGTGATATCATCCGCATACAGGGTATGGTCAAGATGGGGAATTTGCTATAGCTTCCGTGCGAGCGGAATAAGTACTGCATTAAAGAGGAAAGGGGACAGCATGGAGCCTTGCGGTGTGCCTACGTTCGCTAGAGCGTCGCGGTTTGTAAGAAGGTTGTCTACGCACATGCTGGCTGTTTGGCTTTGCAGGAAAGCCCTTATGTAGTTGTATGCTCATTGGCCAACGCCTAGGTCTAACATGGCTTTTAGGATGGCATTGTGGGTGACGTCGAAGGCATTCTTGAGGTCAATCGCCAGTACCGCTTTGGTGTGCGTAGGTATGAGTGGGTCCAGAATAGCTGTCGTTAGTTGAAGCATGGCATCCTGCGTAGATAGGCCAGATCGGAATCCAATCGTTGAGTGTGGGTATTGACCGGTGTCTTCCATGAGGCCGTGCAGTCTAGTTAGGATAACTTGCTCAAAGAGTTTGCCTAGGCTAGAGGTAAGGGAGATGGCGCACATATTTTCTGGTGTAACTGATTCGTGAGGTTTAGGCATTAGAATAACCCTTCCATGCGTCCACTCCTCTGGCAGTGTGCCTCTGTCAATGCTTGTTGATACTGGTAAGTTCTCACAGGGAATTGTTATCGAGGTTCCTATGAGCGGCGTTTGTCATGCGATCTTGGCCTGGCATGGTGTTGCGGAGTCTATGAAGTGCTGCTCGGACTTATTGTATAGTTAAGTCCCTGTCCAGCTCAGTATTTGGTGGGCCGGTGAACTCTGGTAAGGGATTCGAGGGGCCCGGCGAGGTGTGTAGGCTCTTGAGTGTCTTTAGTAGCGCCTGCGTGTCGTATTTATGGTTGTGTGTTAGTCGAGCTACGATATTTCTAGTGTGTTGTTTACTTTTCATGGGATCAATTAGATGTTTTAAAAGGTGCCATGCTCTAGCGGTACTGCGATTGCCTCTGAGACCTTCACATATCTGCTGCCAATTCTGTCTACTAAGTTGTTGGCTATAATCCTGAATTTGCTTTGCAAGCTCAGATATCTTGTTTTGGAGCTTCTTATTGCATTTTTGCTGAACATATCGTTTCATGAGACTTTCATGTGCTTCTATCATATGGGCCAGTTTTGAGTCCATAACTGGAAATTGTTGTTCTGGGCTATATTCCTTGGTACACGCCGCTTGGTCCTCGAGGACCTGTGCTGTCCAGGTTCGCGCATCCACCGGCCCAGTTTGTCAATTTGTTTCCCGTTGTTTTCTAAATTTATCCTGGTTGATTAGCTTATGCTTTATTTTCGTTCGAGACGCTTCGGGACCTGAGACTTTAACTTCGATAATATAGTGGTCACTGCCTAAAGTATGTGTTGTTCTATTCCATTCCAGATTGTTGATGCATCTGCCCATCGTGAGGTCTGGACTTGTGTCCATCATTCCTGGTGTACCTTGTCTGGTGGGGCATCGAAATCATTGTACACTGCGAGCTGAGACTGTTGAGTCTGTGTCATCAAAACCTCCTTTCTGCCGGAAGTTTTCTGGTATCCCCAGTCCATGTGTGCGCAGTTAATGTCTCCGGGCACTATGATTGGTGTTTTATTTGCTGCTGCGGTTATTTGCACTATTAGGTTAGCATAGCGCGTTGCTGGCATACTCAGTGGATTATAGATATTGGTGATGAGTAAGGAATCCTGTTGAATGTCGACTGCGATTACTTCAAGGACTACATTTTGGACTTTGTGTGGGAATGTAAGTTGTGTGTGCCTTATGAATCGCTTGATAAAGGTGGACACAACTGGAGCACTATCATTTGGTGAGTGATAAGCAGTATATCCCAGAAGTGACATACTAATTTTAAGGTCCTGTAGCAGAATTAAGTCTGGTGGGTGTTCCTCATTTAGTACGAGTTGGATTAGCACTTCTCGTTTATGACGTATGCTGCAACAACAGTTCTAATGCCAGAGTTTTAAAAGGGGAGGAGTAGTCATTGATTTAGATTAATCACCTGCCATATTGCACGCCAGAAGTTTTGGAAGTGGAGGGGGGGTGATTTGGGGTAGGGGTGCCACCTGCATTTCGTTGGTTGCCTCCGCCACCATTAAGCTCATCTGTGTGCTGAGCTGGGTACAGAAGGGATCTAGTTTGTTCTCTAAAATTTCAAAGCGTTTGTCAATGAGGCAGTCGATGCGAGTTTCGAGTGTTGGAAATCGAGCTTCGAGTGTTTGGAGGCGATTTCCTAGGAATTGCCGAAATTGATCGCACATCTGCTGTTCGAAGTCTGCTAGTTTCACTGTTAAGTTTGCCTCAAATTTGGCTTCAAACTAAGCCTCCATCTCAGCTGTTTTGTTTGATGGTTTCATGCTCAGCTATTTTGTCTGACAATGGAGGAACTTTTTTTTTTTTTTTTTTTTGTTGGTGGGGTGGAGGTTGAGGTTTCTGCAGGACATGAGCTCTGAGTTTCTAGCGGTAAGGGGTGACCAGGAAGTGGGTGTGAGGGCTGGGTGATGGTTTGGGTAATGGGTGAGGCGTTGGGTTGGGTGATGGCCTGTTGTAAGCATTTTACCTCCTCTCGAAGGAAGGCCAACTCCTCGTCCCGGGGGTCTGATTTGCAGGCGATTTGTTCTGCCCATGTGAGCTCCTCGGGGGCCTTTGTGGGGGCTGATGGATTCAACTTTGGGAAATCTTCTGGGTGTAGCTGCCGTCTTCCGGTTTTGCCCTCGTTAACTGAAGGCCCCATTGTTTGTTGTCGCTGTGTTGCTTTGCACTATCCTGTTCCTGTAAGGTGCTCTCCGCCACACAGGATGCATCGGGGCATGCACAGACGTATTCTGTCATTGCCGAGATCTTCGCAGCATCTTGGACATCTCGGTATTTTCTATTGTGAGCACACATCATGTCTGTGTCCTGGGGCACGACAGTTCGTGAAGGCCTCTGGTCGCACCCTATATGGCATGCACAGGTGCACTCCCCCATAGTAAATAATTCTACAGGGGATGGGTCCCTGAGCAAAGGTGGTAAGGATGGACTTGGACTTGCCCATGCGTCTAGCTAGTAAGATGCCTGTTCCTGGATTTCTCGCTTGCAGATCTTGTAGAAGCTCTTCTTCCGTTTCATTTCGAAAAGCATTGGAAATCACGGCTCCCACTGTGTCCACTGCAGGGACTCTGTACGCTGCCACCCCGTACGCTTTTGCGTTCAGGGTAATGCTTCTGATTTTGACCAGGTTAAGGGCTACTTCCTGGTTAGTGGTGGCCACTGTGCACGGGTTGTTAGATGGGTGCACACGTAGTTGCACTTCTGCTCCTATCGCTATCTTCGTCGCTTCACAGAGGCAGCGGAGCAGCAGCTGCGGCCGTATTTTGGGTAAGAAGAGGCGTCCCTGCGAGTGGAAAACTATTCTTAATCACATGCTGCGGCAGTGGAGCCATTTGACGACTTCTGCACAGGACTTGCTGCGTTGCACGCATCTGCGCCGGGTCCGGGCAGTACCTCGGATGCCACGTCAACGCGGGGAGCGTTGCGGTGCGTCCCTCACATGTGTTGTTTTCCACGTACCCCATTCGTATCCTCCCTTGGGGATTTTGACTGGGACTTGTAGTTCCTTCGACTTGTACTTCCATCATTCTGGGCTCTTGGTGTTTCACCGTGCTATAGGTCTCGCGCCTGGCTTGGCACAGCCTGTACGGCATGTCAGTCTTCTCTGGCTGATAAATAGGGTTTGCTCGGCGATAGGGTCACCAAACTTGCAAAGTGGCCTCCACGCACCTTCCGGTAGCTGTACGACAAGACTGGTGAAACTAGGTGATGATTTACTAAAGCGGCAGCATCGGTTTTACGGAGCCTATGTGGCATGCATCCGCTCCGGCTGGCCGTTGACGCATTCCCCGTATTTCATGAGGGAGCATGATCCACAAAGTACAGCACTTGCTCACTAACCTAAAGAATAATGCATGACAAATGAAGAAAAAAGACAATTCAGAAGCAGCATGGTACAAAAGTTGTAAAATTTATTAATAAATTGTTCGGTAAGTGTAATCAAACAGGAAGGGGATGACAATGCAATTAGTTATCACACACACACACACACACACACACACACACAGAAAAAAAGCAGGGTACAAATAGCAACCAATATCAGGAAAAAAAAGCAAACACCACCTTAAAGCAAACAAGAAATTAGGATTGGAAACAATTAATCATCAAAGCGCACAGCTAATCCCTTTATAAATATTAAGGGATTGCATTCAGCGACAATTTGGTTGTATATTCGATTCTGCTACGGTATTGGGCAAAAGATATGTTGCTAAATGCATTGGTAACACCATGGATACGTTGAATTCTCAGGGAATTGAAAAGGTTCCAAGAACTGCGCACCAAAGGGAAAACAAGAGTACCAGGTAAATTTTGAATAACATAATATACCTTGCAGAATAGGCAGAGTTGCACAATTCTACAATGCTAAAGGAGGGAGACTGAGGAAAGATTTGATGATAGTAACACTGTGGTCGTTATCACAGTTAGAGGACATAAATCCAGCTGTTCAATTTCATATTAACAAGAGAGTGTTACTAAGGCAACTCTGGTGTGAATTCCAAATTGCTGCTGCGTATTCAAGCTTTGTCCGAACAAACATTTCTTAAACTGTTCGCCATATGGAGGGAAAGGGCAATGAGAGATTCCTTCTGATGAAGCCATGTGACCTTGAAGCCCCCAATGCAACTGTTGATGTGCTGGGACCAGGTTGGTTTGTTCGTGACACGAACGCCATGATACCGATATTCTGCCACATGTGATAAGGATGTCGAGTACAATGAGTACGAGTGGAGGAAGTTAGTACGTTTGCGGGACACATGCATGAATTTACATTTCGGAACATTTAGCTTCATCATCCACTGCATGTGCCAGTTTTCTATTAAAATCATTTTGTAGTTGTAGTTGGTTCTCATTAACGTTGCTAGACTAGCTTCAGTTGTAAAACTCCCCGCCCGCGCGCTTACAGGCGCTGTCGCCACTTCTGTGACAGCCGCCAGGTGGCAACGCTGTTCCATCGGGCTCCACTGCAGGCGCCTCGTCACAGCCTTGAGTCATACTTGAGCTCGTATGGACGGGCAGTTTGCGCGTGTTTCACGCTCGCTGGCGTTCTTCCTTGTCCGAATTAGTGATACCACGAGAAAGCGGTATCCACCTACAGCAATAAGATTTATCGCGCCAGTTCGCTAAAACTGAAAGAAGGGTAAACTGCACGAAAGGAAGAAACGCATACAGTGAAGCGCAGAAGCTGCGTTTCTAAATGTCGTCTGTTTCTTCCTGTCGTCTTAACGTTCCGCGCAGTTTAGGCTCACGAGCCTGAATATCTGGCCAAAGTGCGTGATTGTAGGATGATCTTCATCCCCACCGAAGCTTCTCACCACGCCAAAGAAGCGCTACAAAAAGAAAGATGAGGTCGGTCTTTGTACACACAAGCCACAAAAAAAAAAAAAAAGAAAGAAAGTCGGTTTTTCATTCTGGGAAGATGCTTAATCAGCGAAGCTGAAACGTGCGGCCACTGTGTTTATCACTGGGTTAATCCCGAGGGTTCATTAAGGTAGTTCTCAGTTATGAGGTTACACACACAATCGGCTGAGACGGAGAGAACGACGTCACTGACGGTAGGCCCGCAGTCCGCAGTTGTCGCTTGCGTTCGATATCTCGAGTTTGCTCGGCGGCGTGGTTAGCAGCCTTCGCCTGCAATTTGCCGCTTGTGATTTTTCGAAATAAAATTTCTTCAAAATTAAATCTTTCCGTTACGTAAGACCATGAGTGGCTCATACTCCCTTAAGCAATGGCTCGGCCTCCCCATTACGCGGCCTCCCCATTACGACGACAGAAGTGAAGTGAAATTCTACGCTGGAAAGATGAACGGCCACGCAGCCAGCTGTGGAAGACGACGACCAACGCGGGAGCAGTGGCACGAGCGCGTGCCGCGGATTTCGCAGAGTTCCTGGTCGGCACGAGGAATCTCTGTTTCACGCCGAGCGAAGCGTCGCATTGCTGGGAGCACAGAAAAAGAGGTGCGTCGAACTGTCGACATCGTTCCGATAGCGGTTTATGCAGCCAGGTACGCAGCACGTCGGCATCGTCTGCTGATATTCTTAAGAAACTCGGCGAAGGCTACAGTTCCACGGATGACATGCTTGCTGAAATTCGCCGTCAACAACGAACCACAGAATACACCAACGCTGCACCGCGTGCTTAGTCCGGCCCGCCCGCGTAGCCAGCTAGTGAGGAAGTGAAGCCGGGCGCGACTGCAGCGCCACGGAGGCGCGGGCGGGTGGCGGTTCCGCGCAACGCCACCAAGTTTTAAAACTGAAGCTAGTCTAGTAACGTTGGTTCTCATAGCTATTTATGTGATGATAGAGGTCACAATCATCAACGAAAATATGAAGAGACGACAAAATTTTAATGGGTAAGTCATTAAAGGCCAACTGCAACGAAATTTTCGACCCATAGAAAGCCTAGTTTCAGATAGTTTAGACATGCAGTAGCCTCTGTGCAAAATCTTACACTTGAAATGCAGCTCAATCAGTCACAAAGAGCTTGCAAAAATCGATGTTTTTCATATTGAAACAGAAAAAGAATGACGCCATTATCGCCCGGCGGAAGTGACGTACAGTGAAGAATGTGGAGAACCAGCGCCCGTGCTGTCTACGTTCCTTGCTTGTATTCCGTTCCAGTGTATCAGTAGTGAACAGGTCCTGCACGTCTGCTTGTCAGAGTTAGTATACTTTCTTAGCTGCTTCGTGCACTGTGACAAGGCTGTTGCGCGCCCGCTATGTTCTTTTAATGCGATGTATTCTCCGAGTCCAGCCAGTTTTCTCTATCTGGCAGTCTATGTTCACCAACAGGGCCTTGATGCATTCTGCCTCTGCTCAAAGAAGAGCATATTGGAGTGGCCAAGCTAAAAGTGCAGTATAGCCCAATTTAACACAAACGCGATCCATGCATGGAGCAGTTACGCTAAATCAGCAAAAATTGGACGCTCTACAGTCTTGTGTGGCTGGCGCAGGAATAGAACGTCCTATCTCACGCCACCCGCAGCAACTGAAACAGAGTGCACCGTGCACTAGCTTGGCTGACCAGCAGCATGCTGTTCGGGTTCACTAAAGCGATCGTGCTACGTTCGTGCCTTCGACAAAAAAATTAAGTGCTCACTTGCTGCACACTTGTGCGCTAGCACTGCCACAATACCTGATCAATATCTGGTCACGTTTAAAGCACAGGATAAAATTTTAGCGCTCTTATCGTCTCTGGCATTACGTATCCGACTCCACCAGCCGCTGCCTGGCACGTTGGAAGTGCCGGAGTTGTCGACCGATCTAGGGAGTTTACATGCAAGCAAAAGTTCTGTTTACAAGTAGGTCCCTAGACTGATCAGACAACTATCACCATCTGTAGTGAAGGATGATAAGTAGCTGAGACTTGGCACGGCTGGACTAGAGGGGCTCGGTGCTAAGCATGCATAAACTCATGGCCAGACAGGCCAAACTGCGGCCGTGATAAATATTCACCCATTTTGCTGTGGCAGCATTGAATTGCTGCATGGCTTGTCGCTGCACCTACACCGTGGCCGCCGCATTGTGTTCTTCTTCATGACAAATGCAGCATGCGGTTCCTGGTCCTTTTCTGGCACTATGTCAGAAAGGATTTCCTTCGTCTGCTTCGATGCGTTCGATGTGGTGACGCACGAAACATGATGATGTACTACCGGAATTGATCGCTAGGGAATATTGCCCTTGAATACAACCTACCTTTGAACGTTACCTTTGGTTTTCGGATGCCATCGTAGCATAGAGTCAACTCGAGAAAGCGTTTAGATCTTATGGGTAAGTGACTGTGCTGTTGAAGTGCAGCTTCGTCTACTGCAGTTTACATGCTTTGTGTACATTGGCTGGTGCGCGTTGCACTTCCCTGCCCTGCCATGGTGCACACTTGCGCTTGGAAAGCTGGGACAGGAAAGATGCATTCAACCTTCCTCTACTCAGCATTGTGTTCTGCACAGCCATTGCTCGTGATAGACTACGTATTCAAGCGCCTAACGGCCACGCAACACATCGGAATTCTCGCAAGAGCTCAAATCCCAAGCGCAACAGGGACAACGCATGCCGAGAGAGACGCCCGTCAACTCACAAATGACGAGCGAGCAATGCACCTGGCTGCCTCGGCGCAACCTGGCGCAACTGAGAGATCAACAGTTGCGTACCGTCCCTCAATATGTGCTATATCAGCATCACTACCGCTTTGTCGCCAGGTGCATGCGTCGTCTGCACAGGCGCTATTTAATAGCTGCTAAAAACAAAATTATGCGATTCCCAGCCCTGCAGTTTTGCCAAGATTACTTTGAGAGTATACGCTAGACATTTATAGTCAATTAAGCCCAAGTGAAATTTCGTTGAAGTTGGCCTTTAATGAAGATAAGAAAAAGCAGAGGACCAAATATAGATCCCTGAGGGACACCGGGTGATACTATTGTTGCTGAAGAATGCTGGCCTTCTATAACAGTGAATTGCAATCGATCTGTTAAGAAGCACTTTATCGATGATAAGGTTAGCAGATCAAGGTTAAGGCAAACAATTTTGATGAAAATTGGCACAAATGTTTAGAATGTCTCCCTGACGCCCCCATAAGTTTCAGAGTGATACCTTGAGCACATCTAATTGAGCAGAATTTTTGTCCCTTTAACTTTCTGGAGGGCCTGGGAAGCTTAAAAAACACAATGGAAGGCTCGTTGGGTATTGATAGCATAGCTAAATGCATGCTGAAGGTCTTGACAGCCTTGCTTTTTTCTTTTTTTAACAACAAAAATTTTTGGAGTGTCATTTTTTATGTTACTTTCGCATCAAGCACACTTTCGGGGTGAATGAATAGCCACATTATAAAAAGTCAAGATAAAGAAGTGAGACTATCACGACCTGCACTGCAGCCCAAGGAACATGACAAAAAAGTGTCAAAATAGGCTAAACGGTAACAAAGAAATCAGCTGCAGAAACTGAGCAGAAGGGCGAAAAAAGAGTTTTGAGAAAGCGGCTCCCAAAGTTTCACCTTCTCTCAGTTCTATAAAAGGCAGAAAATTTCTAGTCTTTGGAGTGTTTTCAGATGTGGGGCTTCTTGGACATGTGGCCTCTGGTCTGGTGTGCCTTTGTTCACCCCCCTCTCTTCTTCATCTTCTGTATATGGCATTCTTTGCTGCTGCTCTACAAAAAGCATGGTTCCTGGGTTTCAAAAGAAGCGAGGTGCAAAACTCAGTGTGAGCATGAATATAGTTCCAGTGTTGTACCTGCAGACTGCTTCATTGATAACAGTCTCCAGCGCAATTAGTGAGGTGCTCTTCTTTTTTTTTTTTTTTTTTTTGAGAATTGACCATGTTACTGAATGAAGGCTTTCAGCAGCCTTCTGAGTCATCTTTCCAGGAATATGGCTGCAGAACTTGGTATCAGAGAGCTGTTGATAGATACACTGCTGCTAGGTGCTTTCCAGCTTGTACTTTCTTGTATGATGCCTCACTTCTGCAGCCAGGTGTCTGTGCCAGCCCAAGGGGCCCAGTGAACAGAGCTCATGATGAGATATTATTTTTCAAGGGGTGGTATCATAGATATTGAGACAAACAAAGGAACTATTTACAATCTATTTACAAGAGCAGTGCAGCCAGAGACCAAGATGGAAACCAGTTCATGCCAAACCCAGATGCCCGTCTTCATCTTAATTTGCGCCATGTCTCTTAACGTTTGTATCGTAACACAACACCCCAGCAGCAAGAGCGCTGTCCCGGTGCCATCAGATATCGGTAGCAAGCAGAGAGTTGTAGGGCTTGAGCCTGGCGATGTGGACAATACCACTGGCGTTCATAGCGGAGGACGTTGCAAGGCTGGCTAGAATGATTTCGTAGGTGACATCAGTAACTTGACGAATCACGTAATACGGGTCTTCATAACAAGAGAGAAGCTTCTTGCAAAGGCCTACTTGACGGGAAAGTGGCAAAAGCAGCACTAAGGTGCCCTGCAAAAAGTGCACTTCATGGTGACAGAGGTCGTAGCGAAGCTTCTGGTTCTCTTGTGACACTGATAGGAGAGCATGTGCAAACTGTCGAGCTTGGTCGGCATGAGCGATGGCATCACGGGCATATTTACTTGTTGAGGTCGTAATCGGTGGTAACAAGGTGTCTACTGGTAGCGTGGGTTCACGGCCATACAAGAGGCAGAACGTAGAATAGCCAGCAGTGTCAAGGTGAGAATAATTATAGGCGAAGGTAATGTAAGGCAGAGCAAGGTCCCAATTGCAGTGATCAGCTGAAACATATTTTGCCAGCATATCTGTACGGGTCCAATTCAATCGCTCGGTCAGGCCGTTGGTTTATGGATGGTAGCAGGTAATAAGCTGATGCTGGATAGAGCAGACACGCATGATGTCAGCAATGGCCTTGGACAAGGTACGGCTTCGGTCTGTGAGCAGTTGACATGGAGCTCCATGCACCAAGATGATGTCGTGTAGCAGGCAATGTGCCACATCAGCTGCACACCTGGTTGAAAGAGAGCGCATGATGGCATATCTGGTCGCGTAGTCAACAGCGATAGCAACCGACTTGTTCCCCGACGTAGACACCAGAAAAGGGCGCAGGAGGTCCAAGCTGAGACGACCGCATAGCTCTACCGGGATTTCAAGTGGCTGCAGGTAACCAGCGGGAAGCAGGGATGGCTTCTCGTGGCATTGACATGGCTCACAAGCTGCGACGTAACGCCGCACAGAACGTGCAAAACCAGGCTAGAAGAAGCGGTGGCGTACTCTGTCATAGGTTCGAGACACGCCGAGATGTACAGTGATGAGCGCGTTGTGAAGTTCCTTTAGAACGGTCAAACGGAGGCACCTTGGAATGACAAGAAAGAGATCGGGGCCTTCTGAATGAACACTACAATGGTACAAAAAACCATCCTGGAGAACGAAGACGCGTAAGGAAGCGTCGTCGGGCGCCGAGTCAAACGACCAATGACCGCTTTGAGTGAGACCTCACAACATTGCTCGTCAGTGTTACAGAGGAGCTGTGACACGGAGAAAACACAAGAAACCTTCTCCACACCAGGAGTGTCAGAGCTGTTGACAGGGTAACACAACAAATTATCTGTGTCTTAGTGCAGGCGTCCGGACTTGTGAATCACAGAGTATGAAAACTCTTGGAGTCTCAAAGCCCAACCAAGCCGGCCCGTGGAATCCTTTAGGGAGGAAAGCCAGCAGAGAGCATGACGGTCAGTTACTATGGAAAAAAGAGGGCCGTGAAGGTAAGGACAGAGCTTGGCAACCGCCCAGACAACAGCAAGGCATTCTCATTCCGTAATAGAATAGTTGCGCTCTGATGGTGAGAAGAGGTGGCTGGCATAAGAGATAACGCAATTGTGGCCATGCTGACGCTGGGCTGGTACGGCACCTACACCTTGACCACTGGCATCCGTATGCAATTCTGTTGGGGCATTAGGGTCGAAGTGGGTGAGGATAGGTGGTGAGGTCAAATGCGTCATGAGAGGGGAGAAGGCGGCAGAATGTGGAGGTCCCGATGAGAAGGATATGTCTTTCTTCAAAAGGTCAGTGAGAGGCCGAGCAATAGCGGCAAAATCTTGCAAAGCGGCGGAAGTAAGACTACAGACCAACAAAACTGTGAACACCTGTGGCTGACTTCGGAACTGGAAAGTCTTGCACGGCACGAATTTTGTCTGGGTAAGGTTGTACTCCAGAAGCGTTGACAAGAAGGCCCGAAACTGTAATTTGGCAGCGGCCAAAACGACATTTCGATGGGTTGAATTGCAGCCTGGCCTTACGAAAAACATCAAGTATGGTTGAGAGACATTCAATGTGAGTATCGAATGTTGGTGAAAATACAATAATGTTGTCGAGGTAGCACAGGCATGTGGACCATTTGAAACCCTGAAGCATAAAGTCCATCGTATGCTCAAAAGTGGCCAGCGCGTTACATAATCCAAAGGGCACAACTTTGAACTGGAAAAGACCATCGGGTGTTATAAATGCGGTCTTTTCTCTGTCCTGATTTCTGAAGTGAAGGCGCTAAAAAGACGGAGGACAAAGAAGAAACACACACACACAGGGCGCCACTTCCAACAATGTTTATTCAGAAAAAAACGCCACTGATTTATACTAGGAGCGTAATCACAGTTTCTCAGGGCGCATTCGCGTTTAGGTAGAACAGTTCTTTGCGTGACAGTGATATGGATGCAACACTTACGCAGTTATCAGCTGCTTCAATGATTCTTTTGGCCTCAATTATTAATCTAACCCATTTGTCACGGCTTCTGGCGACCACAGCGCAGGCGTGGAAGTCTGGCTTACATCTGCAATTTCTACAATGAATTGCCAAGTGGCCCTCCCTCCCATTGTTCACTTTGTTATTGTGTTGCCTCAGCCTGTCATTCAGGCACTGCTCTGTTTGGCCCACGTACTTTTTACCACAATCTAAAGGAATCTCATAAACAACTCCTGCCTGACATTCTACGTATTTGTTATCGTGTTTAGTAGCACAGGCCGGTGCCTTGCGGGAATAAGGGTTGGTCATTCGACAGAGTTTAGAGAGCTTGCACGGGGCAGAAAACACGACATTTACGTTAGCTCGCTTTGCAATCTTTTTCAAATTATGTGACATGCGGTGTATGTAGGGTATGACAGCAACTTTTTCTTTTTCGCGGGGTGGCTCCTGGTCCGGTTGGCGGATTCGCGACTTCTTCAGGATTGTTTCCGCTACGGACACTAAAACAGGTTGTGGGTAGCCTGCCTCTTCCAGGCGGTCAATCTGCTTAAGAAAACTCGCCGCAGCTCGATGTGGACAGGACTTCTTAAAAACGTTCAGCAGGCACATGTTGGCGATGCTGCGTTTAACTAGCTTAGAGTGAGAGGAACTAAAAGGCAGCAGAGGTTTAGTAGCCCGAGGTTCATACTGCCAACAGACGTGGTTACTTGCTAAAAACAATCTAAGATCTAAAAACCTGATGGAGGAATCTACCGAAAGTTCGTGGGTCACTTCAATGGGGGATAAAGTCTGCCTGAAGGTTGTCAATGTTTGACTAACGACCAAGTCGGTGTCACTGCAATTTTTATCTACCAAGATTAGGAAGTCGTCAACAAATCTAAAAACTTTGACTACGCTACTACCCTCGAGACTGCTAGAAATGGTTCTGCCAGCGCGAGCTAAAAATAAGTCACTCAGAATCGGAGCTAAACACGACCCTATGCAGACGCCGCTCTTTTGCAGGTACAAACGACTGTCCCATTCAATATAGGTGGAAGCCAGGTAATGTTCTAGCATAGCCAAGAATTTGTCTTCCGGAATACCAGTTTCGTTCTGAAAAGCCAGGGAGCCGAAACTGTCAATGCCTTCCTGGACGCACTGAAGCAATTCTGCTTTTGGCATGCTATAATATAGATCTTTCAGATCTACAGAAAAGGCCTCTAATTCTGCTTTTGTCTGTCTTGACAAGTACTCGACTACTTGTGCAGAGTCCTTTACCAGGTAAGGGTCGTCTACTGTTAGAAGCTTCAGCCTTTCTAACAGAAACGCAGCTAAACATTTCTGCCACGTATTGCGCTCCGACACAATTACCCTTAGAGGGCAGTTATCTTTATGGGTCTTGGCGCTGAAGAAGACCTCAAGAGTGCTCACTTTGCTATTCCTAATGTCCCTAGCTAATTTTGACAGGTTCATTTTCTCGCACAGCTTCTTCGCTTCACATTTCAACTTATTGAGCGATACGTTGTGGTGACAATGAAAAACAGAATTTAAGGCTTCCAACGCTTTCACCTTGTAAGTCTCTCGTGGAAAGATGGCAAAGCCGCCTTCTTTGTCCGATGAGAGTATGCAGTAGGCGTTCGTCTTCAAATAAGACGCCAGACGATTAATTGCGGGACGACCGGGGTCACACTGGTCCCGTAGAAGAACGTCCACGCCACTTGAAACGCACCGATCCATTTCACTCACGGGAGCCAAACTGGACACTTTTCGCACCAGGGAAAGCTTTTCCGGAGCGCTGGTCCGGGGCTTCACGGCAAACTTCGGCCCTAAAGCCAGACACTTTTTGACGTCCTCCGGTAGCGTGACGTTTCCCTCGGTGAAAATTTTCCCTCGGGTTAGATTAATAATTGAGGCCAAAAGAATCATTGAAGCAGCTGATAACTGCGTAAGTGTTGCATCCATATCACTGTCACGCAAAGAACTGTTCTACCTAAACGCGAATGCGCCCTGAGAAACTGTGATTACGCTCCTAGTATAAATCAGTGGCGTTTTTTTCTGAATAAACATTGTTGGAAGTGGCGCCCTGTGTGTGTGTGTTTCTTCTTTGTCCTCCGTCTTTTTAGCGCCTTCACTTCAGAAATCATGCTTAACCAACACGCCCAACTATCCATCCTAACGTCGTATATTTCTTGTGCATCGGGCTCTTCACTATGTGTTTCTTCAGACCCAAGCGCCACAGTTTCTTTGATCGCCGTCGCGACTTGCAAAGCACGCGCGCTCTCCTACTGCATTCGGCGTAAGCTCCTACCTGAAGATGTGAGGCTTCTTTTCGGAGGCTTCAACCCCTCAGTCGGTCATGGAAACCGCATTTGTAAAATTCTCAAGTCGGAATGGTCAAGACAGGCTCGCCTCTACCGAGTTCACCTAGAAGCCCAACTGCACAGCTTGATGAGAGAAGATAGAGCGAAGCGGGCCTTCTGGGATTTTAATCGTCTCGCCAACCAGACGACCGAATTCCTCTGGCAGAGTACCCTGTCCCACCTACGTGGCCAGCCTCGTCCTAAGAAGAAAAAACAAGGCCCTGGGAACTCAATTTTCACCGAGGGAAACGTCACGCTACCGGAGGACGTCAAAAAGTGTCTGGCTTTAGGGCCGAAGTTTGCCGTGAAGCCCCGGACCAGCGCTCCGGAAAAGCTTTCCCTGGTGCGAAAAGTGTCCAGTTTGGCTCCCGTGAGTGAAATGGATCGGTGCGTTTCAAGTGGCGTGGACGTTCTTCTACGGGACCAGTGTGACCCCGGTCGTCCCGCAATTAATCGTCTGGCGTCTTATTTGAAGACGAACGCCTACTGCATACTCTCATCGGACAAAGAAGGCGGCTTTGCCATCTTTCCACGAGAGACTTACAAGGTGAAAGCGTTGGAAGCCTTAAATTCTGTTTTTCATTGTCACCACAACGTATCGCTCAATAAGTTGAAATGTGAAGCGAAGAAGCTGTGCGAGAAAATGAACCTGTCAAAATTAGCTAGGGACATTAGGAATAGCAAAGTGAGCACTCTTGAGGTCTTCTTCAGCGCCAAGACCCATAAAGATAACTGCCCTCTAAGGGTAATTGTGTCGGAGCGCAATACGTGGCAGAAATGTTTAGCTGCGTTTCTGTTAGAAAGGCTGAAGCTTCTAACAGTAGACGACCCTTACCTGGTAAAGGACTCTGCACAAGTAGTCGAGTACTTGTCAAGACAGACAAAAGCAGAATTAGAGGCCTTTTCTGTAGATCTGAAAGATCTATATTATAGCATGCCAAAAGCAGAATTGCTTCAGTGCGTCCAGGAAGGCATTGACAGTTTCGGCTCCCTGGCTTTTCAGAACGAAACTGGTATTCCGGAAGACAAATTCTTGGCTATGCTAGAACATTACCTGGCTTCCACCTATATTGAATGGGACAGTCGTTTGTACCTGCAAAAGAGCGGCGTCTGCATAGGGTCGTGTTTAGCTCCGATTCTGAGTGACTTATTTTTAGCTCGCGCTGGCAGAACCATTTCTAGCAGTCTCGAGGGTAGTAGCGTAGTCAAAGTTTTTAGATTTGTTGACGACTTCCTAATCTTGGTAGATAAAAATTGCAGTGACACCGACTTGGTCGTTAGTCAAACATTGACAACCTTCAGGCAGACTTTATCCCCCATTGAAGTGACCCACGAACTTTCGGTAGATTCCTCCATCAGGTTTTTAGATCTTAGATTGTTTTTAGCAAGTAACCACGTCTGTTGGCAGTATGAACCTCGGGCTACTAAACCTCTGCTGCCTTTTAGTTCCTCTCACTCTAAGCTAGTTAAACGCAGCATCGCCAACATGTGCCTGCTGAACGTTTTTAAGAAGTCCTGTCCACATCGAGCTGCGGCGAGTTTTCTTAAGCAGATTGACCGCCTGGAAGAGGCAGGCTACCCACAACCTGTTTTAGTGTCCGTAGCGGAAACAATCCTGAAGAAGTCGCGAATCCGCCAACCGGACCAGGAGCCACCCCGCGAAAAAGAAAAAGTTGCTGTCATACCCTACATACACCGCATGTCACATAATTTGAAAAAGATTGCAAAGCGAGCTAACGCAAATGTCGTGTTTTCTGCCCCGTGCAAGCTCTCTAAACTCTGTCGAATGGCCAACCCTTATTCCCGCAAGGCACCGGCCTGTGCTACTAAACACGATAACAAATACGTAGAATGTCAGGCAGGAGTTGTTTATGAGATTCCTTTAGATTGTGGTAAAAAGTACGTGGGCCAAACAGAGCAGTGCCTGAATGACAGGCTGAGGCAACACAATAACAAAGTGAACAATGGGAGGGAGGGCCACTTGGCAATTCATTGTAGAAATTGCAGATGTAAGCCAGACTTCCACGCCTGCGCTGTGGTCGCCAGAAGCCGTGACAAATGGGTTAGATTAATAATTGAGGCCAAAAGAATCATTGAAGCAGCTGATAACTGCGTAAGTGTTGCATCCATATCACTGTCACGCAAAGAACTGTTCTACCTAAACGCGAATGCGCCCTGAGAAACTGTGATTACGCTCCTAGTATAAATCAGTGGCGTTTTTTTCTGAATAAACATTGTTGGAAGTGGCGCCCTGTGTGTGTGTGTTTCTTCTTTGTCCTCCGTCTTTTTAGCGCCTTCACTTCAGAAATCATGCTTAACCAACACGCCCAACTATCCATCCTAACGTCGTTAATTTCTCTGTCCATATTGTCGATGGCGATACTGGCTGTCGATAGTAGCGATCGCCATCGACAAAAGGTCAATACAGGAGAAGTAACTGGCACTGTAGCGACAGTCAAGAGCATCGTCAATTCGTGACAACGGGTGCACATCTTTCTTGGCCACTTTGTTCAGATGGTGGTAGCCCATACACAAGTGCCATGTCCCATCCTTCTTAACCAACACCACCGGTGACGCCCACAGACTCAAAGAGGGCTCAATTATGTTTTTATAGAGCATCCTGTTAATCATAAATCTGAATAAGCTAGTGTTCCAATAGAGATACTCTATATGGTCTACAGTGCATAGCAGCAGCATCACCAGTAATAATAAGATGCTTGACACGAAGCGTCTGGCCTAAGGGGGCAACTGTCAAAGTCGAAAAAACCCCTGTACGAAAACAAAACACGGCAGAGGTCTTCGGCTTGCGCGGTAAAAGGTTCATCGCAATCATTTTCTGAATCTTGGGATCAGCACAAGAAACAGACTTTGGATGCCTGGTAGGCTCAGACGGATCGTCGGGTGAGAAAGCCACCCCATGATGGTCATCTAAAGGCTCAAGTTGGGCGAGGCAAATTGATTGAGACACAATCTGCTTGGTTAAACTGAAGTTTATGACAGGAATGCAAGTGTGGTTGGCTGTGATAGTCAGAACTGTGTAACGTACGGTCACATCATACTGCAGTGGAATGTCAGGCAGCGGAGTGATGAGATACTCTCCATCAGGAACGGGTGGGAAAGACAACAATTCAATATTTGATAATGATTTGGGTAGCAGTCGAATGAAGCTGGTGGGGCTTAAGGAGGTGGGGGTTGCATCATAAGTATCCGAAAGAATAGGCAGCTCTAGGAGGTGGGGGTTGCATAAGTATCCGAAAGAATAAGCAGCTCTAGGCGGAGGATGCTGGCGGAGCAGTCGATCAGAGCCGAATGCGCTCAGAAGAAATCAAGGCCGAGAATTAGGTTGTGTGGGCAATGCGCAATCACAGTAAAAAGGACAGCAGTGTGGCGGCTGGCAATGCTGACACGTGCCGACAGGAACAGTACCGTCATCCGCAACGCTGACGACATGTGTTGATGCAGGCGAGAGGAGATTTTTAATTCGTTGTCGGAAGGCAGCGCTCATAATGGAGAGGTGGGCACCTGTGTCAATCAGCACAGTGACAGCAATGCTTTCAACATCAACTTCAAGAAGATTCTGGTTTGTGGGCAAAGTAAGCAGAGGATTTGAGGGCAAGGTTGATATTGCAGCTTCACCTTGAAAGGCTGCAGTTCCTAGTTTTCCAGTTGGGTGTGGTGGAGAACGGACGGCGACAAGAAGCGGGTGACGGTGATCGGCCGTAGCAAAGATTAGGAGCAGGGGCGCCAGTGGTAGTACGATCCTGGCGAGAAGCATAGGGAGCAGTAGGTGCAAAGTTACAGAAATATGCACTGTTACATGTCGGAGACGGAGTTGGCCATCGTTTGCGGCAGTGATGAGCGATGTGGCCAATGCGGCAGCAGTCGAAACAGATGGGCCTGTCGTCAGAGGTGCGCCATTCAGACAGGTTGTGGGATGTGGTGGGAAAGGAATGTTGTGGACGAGGTAGGCCACAAGAGAAGTGCTGCACGCTGGGTTTGTGGGTCGACGAGCACACGAAGTTGAGAATTATGTTTTGAAATTCCTGTTGGGCAATGGCCTGGATCATAGCAATCGTGGCTGGTGATGGATTGGTGGGCACCACGGAGTAGGATGGCGAATAGGAGGCCTCACAAGCTTGCGGCAAATGACATGAGTTACATTATTGTATGGATGGTCCTCATAAGTCGACGTAGCAGTGGTATTCGGCAGGCGCACAATGTGGGGCGTGATATGCCGGCTCTTGGCTTGTTTGAACCGGCGGCATTCTTTGGTGATGGCCTCAATAGTAGAAACATTGCCAAAAACCAACAAGTTGAAGGCGTTGTCTGCGATACCCTTTATATGTACAGCACTTTTGTCTGTTTCAGACATCTTGTCATCAGCTTTGCGGCAAAGAGCTTGGACATCTTGTATGTATGAGACGTAGGGCTCTGCGGGGCTTTGTGCACACGTAGCAAGGGATTTATTTGCTGCGACCGTGCACCCAAAGGCGTTGCTGAACAGTTCAGTAAGTATTTCTTTGAAAATGTACCAGCTTGCTCATTTGTCTTTGTGGGTTTGGTACCACACGTGTGGGTTGCCGACATTAGCATGCATTATGGTTGGATCCCATCTGCTATTAGTGCTGACGAGTTTATAAAGGTTGATCCATTCTTCAACGACAGTGCCGTCCAAGCCAGAAAACAGACAAGAGTCGCAAGCCTGGGAAAGCGTCACGACTGGAGCAGTCTGACGAGTCATAGCCGACACTGATGGGGTCTCATCTCATGGAGGCATGCTAGCAAGCTTGATGTAGCGACCGCTGCGAAGCTCCATGGTGAGGACGGGGATCGCAAACCTCCACCAAAATATTACGTGTGGAAAGACAAACAAAGGAACTATTTACAATGTATTTACAAGAGCAGAGCAGCCAGAGAATAAGATGGAAACCAGCTCATGCTAAACCCGGATGCCCACCTTCATCTTCCTTTGCACCATGTCTCATAAGCAGCTGTTGTATCGTAACAATATGAAAATAGAGTCGGCGCGCGATGTGCTTAGTCGCAGAGTCCGAGGTGCCGAGGCACGCCTAACCACAGGCTCGAGAAGTCGACGCTCGAAATGCTTAGTCACGCAGTCAGAGGCTCCAATGCACGAAATGCTTAGGCGAGGGTCCAAGAAGTCCACGCGTGATGCGCTTTAACAACGAGTTGGAGACACCTATGCGTGAAACGCTTAGCTGCGGGTCCGAGTGTGGGTCCGAGGATTGTGTGTGCAATGTGCTTGGTCATAAATTCCGAAACACCGAGTGCTGAAAGGCTTAGCCGCGTGTCCAAGGAGTCTGTGCCCAAAGCTTGGTCACAAAGTCCGCATCGCCGATGCTCGGAATGCTTAGCAGTGGCTCTGAGCCGTCCACAAATGGAGGGATCGGCCCCGCTACTGCAATATCCGCGTGGCCCCCTTTCTGACGCTCATCGAGATTACAAAGAGCGGAGACTGTCCAGAGCTCGCTAGGTGCAAACAGCCGAGCAGACAACATGCGTCGGACAATGGCGAACCGTGCCGGAGTCATGTGGGGGGCACAACCAATCACAAATTCCGGCACGGATTTCAATAACTTCCTTTTTGTCTGCTTGTTTCTGTACAGAGGAGATAGCCTGGCCGAGTCGTCAGCTGCGCCTCGCAGCTGACAACTCCATGCTGCCTAGGCCAATTGCATGAGGCGAAACTGAATGCTAACTGAACATGCATTTCGAACAACGATCTCTGATCGCGCCCCTCAAGCAGCAAATTTGAAGACGGAGAAATGCGCTTTCTGATGAGACCAAGATGGCGGCACTCGGTTGCGCCTTTCTGGAGATATTGCGCCAAGAAAAATACTTCCACAAAATTTTTGCCACCTTGGCTAATACAACACAATTTTAGAGCACTTCTATGTGGTTTTCAGTGAAGATATTGTTACAGGGAGAAAATATATGTATTTACAACATATACAGTTACAAGGTCATAGCTCAGTAGTGAGGGTTAACACCATCTAACGATTGTCGAGACACTTCAACCTCCTCTTCCCCTCCCAACGTCCTTTCGTCCACCGAGGCACAAACTCGTATGTGACAATTTTTTGGAATCAAATAGAGAAAGAGTAATAGTAGCTAAAAATTTGATTTTCAAAAATCTATTTTTTGCCCATTTTTCGCTCTGCAAAAGCCGTGCCCCTTAATAGAGTGTTCTCATGACCCTCATTTTCTATGTTTCAAATTCTTTCCGATTTTTTCATTATTACCATCTTTTTCACTACTACTGCATTCAATGATGAATTAATGATCCCCTAACACATTGGACACTTCCTCTTTGTCACCACGCTCACTATACAACCATGCCGGCCTAGCAGTGTTGATCATCATCATCATCATCATCATCATCATCATCATCATCAACACCACCACCACCACCACCACCACCACCACCATCATCCTATTTTATGTCCACTGCAGGATGAAGGCCTCTCCCTGCGATCTCCAATTACCCGTGTCCTGCGCCAATCGATTCCAAATAGCGCCTGTGAATTTCATCGCCCCACCTCATCTTCTGCCATCCTCGACTGTGCTTCCCTTCTCTTGGCACCCATTCTGTAACCCTAATGGTCCAACAGTTATCTAACCTACACATTGCATCACCTGCCCAGCTCCATTTTTTTCCTTTATGGCAATTAGAACATCGGCTATCCCCGTTTGTTCTCTGATCCACACTGCTCTCTTTCTGTCTCCTTAACATTAGCCTAACATTCTTCGTTCCATCGCTCTTTATGCGGTCCTTAACTTGTTCGCATGCTTCTTTTTAAGTCTCCAAATTTCTGCCCCATATGTCAGCGCCGGTAAAATGCACTGATTGTACACCTTTCTTTTCAGTGATAATAGTAAGCTTCCAGTCATAATGTGACAATGTTTACCATATGCACTCCAACCCATTTTTGTTTTTCTGCATATTTACTTCTCATGATCAGGGTCCCCTGTGAGTAATTGACCTAAGTAAACGTACTCCTTCACAGACTCTAGAGGCTGTACTCTGGTCCTGTACTTCTGTACTGTACTCCTGACTCTTGTTCCCTTGCCCGGTTATTCATAATTATCTTTGCCTCCTGCATATTAATCTTTAACCCCACTCTTACACTCTCTCTGTTAAGGTCCTCAATCATTTATTGTAACTTGTCTCCAGTGTTGCTGAACAGGACAATGTCATTTGCCAACCAAAGGCTGCTGAGATATTGGCCGTTGATCCTCACTCCTAAGCCTTCCCAGTTTAATAGCTTGAATACTTCATCCAAGCATGCAGTGAATAGCACTGGAGAGATTGTGTCTCCTTGTCTAACCCCTTTCTTTATAGGTATCTTCCCACTTTTCTTGTGGAGAATTAAAGGTAGCTGTGGAATCTCTGTAGATATTTTCCAAGGTATTTACGTAAGCATCCTGTACTCCTTGATTACACGATGCCTCTATGACTGCTGGTATCTCTACTGAATAAAATGCCTTTTCATAATCTATGAAAGCTATATAGAGATACTGATTGTACTCTGTGGATTTCTCGATTACCTGACTGATGACATGGGCATGATCAATTGTAGAGTATCCCTTCCTGAAACCAGCTTTCTCCCTTGGTTGACTGAAGTCCAGTGTTGCCCTTACTCTATTGGTGATTATCTTGGTGAATATTTTATATAATACTGGAAGTAAGCTAACGTGCAATTCTTTAATGTCTCCCTTTTTGTGGGTTAGTATAATGGTGACATTCTTCCAGTTCTCTGGGACCTTTCAAGTCAATTTGAAGACAGTTTGTATAAAGGGCCGCCAGTTTTTCACGCGTTATGTCTCCTCCATCTTTTATTATATCGACTGTTATTCTATTTTCTGCTGCAGTTTTCCCCCGTTTCATGTCTTGCAAGGCCCTTTTAACTTCATCGCTAGTTATAGAAGGAGCCTCTGTAACCTGTTCATTACTACATCGAATGGAGGTATTGTGGCTGCTCTAGGTACTGTACAGGTGAGTATAGAATTATTTCGCTGCTTTTAATATATCTTCAAGATTGCTGGTGATATTACTCCACTTATCTTTCAGTGCATACATTTTGGTTTGTTCTATGCCAAGTTTCCTTCTCACTGATTTCATGCTGCATCCATTTTTTTTACTGCTTCCTCAGTCTTTCCCACGTTATAATTTCAAATATCCCTTACTTTGTCCTGGTTGATCAGTTTTGACAGTTATGAGAATTCCATCTGATCTCTTTAGTTGGACACTTTCATACTTTGTTGTTTCTTTATTAGGTCCTTTGTTACTTGGGAGAGTTTACCTACTGGTTGGCTTGGTGCCTTACCTCCCACTTCAATTGCTGCTTCTGAAGCCAGCCTAGTTACGGTTTCATTCATTACCTCTATGTCATCTTCATTTCTCTGTTCTAAGGCTACATATTTGTGTGCAAGTACCACCCTGAACTGGTCTGCTTTTACCCTTACTGTACCTAGGCTGGCCTGTTTCTTGCTGACCAATTTAACTCTTTCTCTATTAAAACTGAGGTGAATTCCAGACCTCACAAACCTATGATCACTGCACTTTACTCTACCGAACACTTCAACATACTTCACTATGCTGGGATCAGCAGAAAGTATGAAATCTATTTCATTTTGTGTTTCACCATTACGGCTTTTCCAGGTCTACTTTCTACTGCTATGCTTCCTGAAGGTGTCCATTATTCGCAGCATATTCCTTCCCGCAAATTCTACCAGCGTCTCTCCTCTAGCGTTCCTAGAATCAACATCGTAGTTACCAGTTGCTTGTTCACCAGCCTGCTTTTCCCCCACTTTTGCATTGAAGTTGACATTACTACAGTATAATGAGTTTGCACTTTTCTCATTGCTAATTCGATATCTTCATAAAATTGATCTACTTCATCATCATCGTGGCTAGATGTTGGAGCATAGGCTTGTACTACCTCTAATCTATACCTCTTATTAAGTTTGATTACGGCTACTGCTACCCTCTCATTCATGCTGTAGAATTCGTCAATGTTGCACGCTATGTCCTTATGGATTAGGAATCATACCCCATACTGCTTCTTATCTGGGAGTCCTCTATAGCAGAAGACACGGCTATTATTCAGCAATGTATAAGCCTCACCAGTTCTAACCTCACTAAGGACAATGATATCCCAAACAATGCCTGATAGTTCCTCAAAGACTCCAACTAAGCTGGCTTACTGTAGTACAACCTCCCCTATATTTATCTACCAAAATAGTTATTCATTTTCACTATTCTTTAAGATGCGCTGCATGTGCCAACACCAGGATTAATATCGCCAAATTAAAGCACCAACTTAAGACCAGGAATGCCTGTGCCAGAACAACAAGTAGTTGGTTGAAACCCAAATGGCATTGCCTACAAGCAAGCTCATGCTAAGTACACTAGGTGTCCTAACTGCAAGATGTTATGCTTCTTCCAACCACCACAATCAATAAGAAAAAAAAGAGAAGAGTGAGCCCACCTCTCGTTTTGCCAGAAGGACATTAGGCACAATATGTGGAAGACACCGAGCAAGCATCAGAACCACCTCCTCGCCTGATGAAGCCACCGATGTCACATCTTTCGCAAGGCGTGAGTCAGACAGCTCACAATGAGGTCGGCATACATTCATAAGGGCCTCAAGAAAGGCTGGACACGTCTTTCTGCACAAGCACAAGAAACACACACATAAAGAATCCAAACAGCTTTACAAATTGAGGTGGCTTTTACATTTATGCCCAACTAGTGTAATGCTCATGGCAATACATGCATACCTTCATCACAGGAGTAGCCATGAATGGTTATCATGCAATGAATACATGCATACTGCACAGATGGTTAAATAAAAAGAACGCTTCTGCCACTTGGTCACCCTTCCCCTCTCACCACAATGCTGCAATAGAGGTTTTTCTTTTTTTTCATTTGCCTGCAACAAGAGGACTCTTCTAAAAAGCATGGCAAAATAGTTGGGAACCAGTAACTGACGCACTTCCCTTAAGCCACAGAAACTATTGCCGTCATTCCAGCACAAAGCCAATGACATTAACACACACACACGCATGGAGAAAAAACTTTTTATTGTGCAATATAGTGATCTTCAGGGCGGTTGGGGCTCCTATTCTAGGATTCCGCTGGAGTGAGCTCCTCGGGCTCACCTGGAGTATGGCAGCCCTCTGGGCTGCCTCCTTCGAGCTGGGGAGCAAGGCATCCCATCCCTCTCACATTGTAGTTTCAGTAATCTTTTCTTGAGGCACCTCGGTGCATTCCCACATTATATGGTCCAGCGTGGGCTCAGCCCCGCACCATGGGCACTCACCTAGATATCTCTCTTTATCTATTTTGTGTATGAGATGTAGGTGTGGGTAAGCTTTAAACTTCTAGTTTGCAACCTTCTCCAGATGAGTTGTTCCGCTTTGCTTAGTTTCCGATGGGGTGCGGTGAACTTAATTTAAGCCCTCCTGTAATGTTCGAGGATTGAAAATAGGTTCCAGTCCACTGGTTCAGGTTCAATTCTCACCTCACTGCCGGGGTGGCACTGATATGTTGCGCGGTGGCCACCATGTGGGTAAGTTCATTTCCCCTGATGCCAGTGTGACCTGGTATCCAGATGAGTTTGATTGTGCCGAGGTCCTTTTTATTTATTAGCTTGGAGGCTGCCATGCAGATCCTACCGTTTTTGTAGTTTCTACACACCTGCATGGTAGCGATGGCTATCTCTTTGGCCTCGCTGATGTTGTAGGCCCGCTCTGTGGTGCTCGTGAGTTCTCTATGACTGTTATCTATCGCTGTGGCTGTAAACCATGGTATATGTGTTTTATGTACTGCGCCGTCAGTGTAGTGTGTGTTATTGCTGCCCTTGTATGTTTTCTTGTAGTGCCTAACCCAATCTTCTCTGCGTCCCGGGCTTAGGATGGGGTCCATCCTTTTCGGGATTGGGGCAATGGCGATTTTTTCCCTCTGGGCAGTTGTGAAGTCCACCTGTCTGTTTTGGAGTTCCTCACAAACTCTGAAATCCAGTCTGCATAGGATGTCTCTTCCCATTGTTGACTGGGCTGTTATCTATCACTGTGGCTGTAAAAAATGGTATACAGTAAAAGCTCGTTAATTCGAACTTCAGTAATTCGAATTTCGGGATAATTCGAACCGTACTATTTGGTCCGGCCTAGCTCCATAGAAGTCCATGTATAAAAAAGCCCGTTAATTCGAACGTGAGTTGGTTCTGCCACGGTTAATTCGAACTACGCGCCGCCGCGCCTGGGCGGCGTGCCGCCTGGAACTTGGCCTGCAGTGCAGTGCCATGTGCCGGCGTGCAGTGCCATATGCAGTGCCATGTGCCGCCTGGCACATGGCACTGCATATGCTTGTGCGTGCTTGGGAACAAGTGACAGGGGCTACAATAGCCAATTGCTATCGCCACTGTGGCTTCACCACGCAAGGCGAGCACGTGGACGAGCCACCTGCGCACGGAGACTGCGTCACTAGCGTCACCGCTCCCATGTCGGACGTTCTGAAAGACGTTTCCTTTGCCGACTACGTAGACGTGGATGCGAGCGCAGTTGTCTGTGGTGTGACCACAGACAAGGACATCATTTCCCAAGTTAAAAACATAGAGCCTGTCGCTGCCAGTGACGACGACGAGGAAGACGACGAGGCACCGGTGCGGCCCTCCGCTGCGGAAGTCATGGCCGGACTTAATGCCGCCCGCCTGTTCTTCAGTTTTGAAGAAAGCGAAGAGGAAGCCTTCCGCAACATTCGCTCTTTAGAGCAGAAAGTGCTTGCTGTTGCCTTCAAAGAAAAAAAGCAGACCACAATTACGGATTTTTTCAAACAATAAATTGAACTGGCGCCATGCCCTGCTGCTTCCTGGTCGCGGTGTCCTGTTTTTCTTCATTGCTTTCGTTAGTTCGAACTTCGTTTAATTCGAACTGAGATGGCGTCCCCTTGCGGTTCGAATTAACGAGCTTTTACTGTACGAGTTCTATGTACTGTGGCGTCAGTGTAGTGTGTGTTATTGCTGCCCTTGTATGTTTTCTTGTAGTGCCTAACCCAATCTTCTCTGCGTCCCGGGTTTAGGATGGGGTCCATCCCTTTCGGGATTGGGGCAATGGCGATTTCTTCTCTCTGGGCAGTTGTGAGGTCCACCTGTATGTTTTGGAGTTCCTCACAAACTCTGAAATCCAGTCTGCGTAGGATGTCTCATCCCATTATTGACTGGGCCATAAGGAGTTCCATTGAGGCCATTTGAGGGCACTACAGGGCCGTTTTGTAAGCTCCCCGCAGAAAGGTTTCTATGGCATCTTTTTCTGTCTTTACCAAGTTGTAGTACGGAAGACTGTATAGAACCCTGCTTTCGACCAGACTTTTGACAAGCCAAATTGTGTCGTTCTCTCTCATGCCCACCTTTGTATTAGTGACCCTTCTGATCATTCTAGACACTTGTTTCACGGATGTCTGAATGCAGTGGAGGCTGAAGGCGTATCTTTGGTTTGACTGAAGCCACATGCCCAGGATGCGGATGGTGATTTTCTCCTCTATCTTAGTCCCAGCCATGTAGACCTCTAATTTGTGCTGTACGTGCGTAGGGACCGATCGATTGCTATTGCCTTTCCATATCCTAATTAATTCTTATTTTTGTGGGGCACATTGCATGCGACATTCTGTTATGGATGTCTCAGTGAGGCTTGCAGCTTCCTGCAGTCTCTCTTCCTTTTGCCCCAGAGAGCCTGTGGTAGTCCATACCATGATGTCGTCCGCATACATGGCGTACTGTAGATGCGGCTGGTTCTGGAATGCCCTAGCTAGGCCTAGCTAGCATGGCTGCGCTGAAGAGGGTTGGAGATATTACTGCCCCTTTTGGTGTTTTGCGGTGTGACACTTGCATTAATCTCGACTCTAGAGTGCCGATCTTGATTTCAGCCATGCGATGACTCAGGAAGGCCCTAACGTATTTGTAGATTCTTTCCCCACAGATTGTGTCGATAAGGCCATCAAGGATCCCCTGATGGCTCACGTTGCCAAAGGCATCTTTCATGTCGACTGCCATGACAACATGCTCACATCCCACTTTGGGTTGTATGAGCAACTCCTCTTTCAACAGAAGGAGGACATCCTGAGCTGAGAGGTGGGGCCTGAAGCCAAAGGTGTGCGGCCTCAGGTCATTGTTTCGAGATGGTCCTTGCAGCCATTTCTTTGCAACCCTCTTGTATAATTTGCCTAGACATTATGTGAGGGAGATGGGCCGCAGGTGTGCTACCTCTAATTTCTGGCCAGGCTTTGGGATTAGGATTACCTGGGCATGTTTCCACTGTTGTGGGATGGTACCTTGTGCCCAATGCTTGTTAATGAATTCTGTAAAGGCCGTGATCAAGCAGTCATTCATGTTTTGGATGATCAGATTGGTGATTTTGCCCCCTCCCGCTGCCATATTCTTGGTGATGTACCCAATGGGTGCGCAGACCTCAAAATCACTAATGGGGGCGTCCAACATATAGTTGGGTTTTCCTTGATATTGAACGTCGTAGGGTGGTGGTGCTATGTCTCCGCTAAAGCATTTTCCCTACACCTTGACCAGAATTTCTCCTCCATGCCTGTGTACGTATGGCACAGGCATTCTAGTGCCTTATTGTTTTCGCCCTTAGTTTTGGCCGGGTTCGTGATGCCTCTAAGTATTCGCCAGGTTTTGCTCGTACTCAGCGTTCCATCCAGACTGTCACAGAATTTCTTCCAATTACTTTCAGCCAATTCTAGGGCATAGCCCTCTACCTTCTTTGTGATTTCAGCAAGGCGGATTTTGAGTTTCCCATTTAGTTTTTGCCTCTTGCACCATTTGGTGAGCCCTCTCTGGGCTTCCCATAGATGGAGCAGATGTGGATCAACACCTGGAGCTTCCCCGGTGGTGGCCACCTTTTTGGTGACCATTTTTTTTGTGGCTGCAGAGGTTATCACACCATTCATCCAGGGTTCCTACATGGAGATCCATATCTGTTGTGCATTCCTTGTATGCGCGCCAATCGGTGACTTCGGCGGTACGAATTCTGTGCAAGGGCCGTATCAGTAATGAATAATATTGTTAGTATCGGCAAGTCTGCGGCACTAACACAGCCATGTCTACTTTGAGGGGACAGAAACAGAGATGGGCATGCTTAGCTGCCAGTGACATAGAAACATACGGCGGGCATATTGCGGAAACTGCGGCACTTGTCTTCACTACTATCCTAATACAGCACGTTTCCGCTAAGGGTGGACGAATATCTTAGCTGTGTTACAAGCGTCGGCGTATGAATAGGGTACACTTCTAACGTATCAGTGTAAATGTGGCTACTATCGTTGTCGCTCACGATTTGTTTCGTGCCCACGAGTGCAGACGAGAAGAATCGAAAGGCGCCTTTTTTGTTGTTGACCACAACCATTATAAAGCCCACAAATAATAAAGCCAAGGCAAGTTTGGTTGTAGCTTTTCTTTTCATGGAAGTGCGGAAAGTGATGAAAGGAATGAAATTGGGCATCTGCTTAAGAATTTTTGGTGCATGCAGACTGCTTGGTATGTCTTGAAGAGTAGTTCACTTAGCATTCGCCAGCATTCGACAGATGGTAAGCGCGATCATCATTAACTAGACTTAGCACACGACCTACTGCTGCGGCAAGTTCCGGGTGCAATCATTACACAGGAAAGAAAAAAATCGATTTTGATGACAAAATTCAGGGGTGCGACCATTACGCGAGTGCGATCATTATGCAAGTAAATAGAGTATATCTCTTGCTGTGGCCACTCCTCAGGAGACAAGCAGCACCTTCAATTGTAATGACTCACACTTGTCTCCTCAGGTCCTGAAGAGGCCCTGCAGCACATAGTATGAACAAAACTGCAAAATGCACTTTGCAAGCAGGGCATCACTTCAGGAACACCCTCCAAGGAGAATTTTTTACAAGTGTTTTCAATTAACAAAGTTACGAAAAGAAAGAAGAAACTGATAGAGCTTTCTTTCTTTCCCTCATCCTATAATAAACAAATCTGTAGCTCTACAGGCAAGGGTCACTTTGACAGTGTAGTCTCACACTGCTGCATTGTCCTTTGTGTTTTACTTTTAATGGAGCAGGCAACACAATAAACCTGTTTGTGTGGCTTCTTCAATTGATTCTGCTCCTGCTGTCTCACTTCAAAGTGCACAGTAATACACAGGCTGCAACTTTCAGCAGTGAAACAGGAAAATGGGCTTGTACTAAAGAACCATGGCAGTTGAATAAAAACATCACTCTTCTGATCACAAAGAGCAAGGTCAGGTTTTGAGGTGTGCTTCTGACATTTTTTCCAGCACTTTGTTGATGTCATTTTATGTGCATCACACCTTTCACAATAATGCAAGGGTTTCATGCAAACATGCTAGAGGTGTGCAAATGGTAATTCTTGAAACCGAATCGAATAAATACTTTTTTGATTATTAAGACGACTTCTCTCAATGCAGTGCTAGAGTTCTGCAACATCTTACATGAAACATCAGTAAATTTCAACCAACAAAGCAAGAATGTCAGAAGCTCTGCACCGAAATAAGCTTCTATACAGCAGTGACTATATTAATTAAAGTGCTGCTTTATCACTATCACTATCTATTAAAACTAAACAATATGTTTAGCAAAATGGCAACCTTACAAGTGAAGTAACAGTACCAAAGTATTGCCATAGGTATAGTCAACAGAAGACTACGCGATAGAATGCGGTAGATAAGCAAGGGCCCTAAATATATTATAATAACATCAGATTGATCCCACATAGCATCGGTGTCATGCGAGCTTTAAGCAGGAACATTGCCCCGACATGAATACCGTAACTACAGTGGTATTAAAGCTTATGCTACGCATTAAAGTTAGTCCAAGGATGGGAATGAGAAAAATCAACCTCTCACTGCTTAATTTTGTTCTCTTTCAAGTGATTTCGCGTTGGTGCTGATTATTTGAAAACTATTCGATAAATATTCTGTGTTCTGAAAATCAGCTATTCAATTCGAGCATTGTATCAAATAGAAGTACAGTTAAAGCTCGATATAACGAAGTTGGTAAAATCGGCAATTTGCTTCGTTATATAGAAATTTCATTGTATTGAAATTCGACCTTTTATGGAAAAAAGTAAAGTCACCGATCGATTTTCTTTTACATGTCGGAAAGGGGCCGCAGGATTTTCGGAATTATCTGGCAAACGAAAAAGCAAATTTTAATTAAAAAAAATACATTTTGATAAATTTGGGAGTCGGAGACAATTGATACGGTTTGGCCACGTACGTGGACGACATCTTCACATCGGCGGTACGAATGAAGCGAAGCAAGCTACATTTCCGCATGCACTCCGCCCCTGTGGCTGATAGCGTCACCCGCCATGGGACGGCGCAATCAGGAAAAGCGCTGGCAGTGGGGAGCGAATGCTTCGTCTGCCTCTCGTTCCAACAGATCACCGAAATTAAAGATTATGCAACCACCAATACCAACGTGCGCGAAGGTAGTCTGCATAGCACCACGCCATCACGGCAGGCCCACTCTTTGCACATGAGGCTGATTGTTTCTACAGCAGGGTGCGGGGCTGCGTATGCGCTCAACCGCACTCACTGCTATGCACAGCCGCAGCCGACACGCGCACCAGAAATCGCGAAGCGCCAACTTACTTCCGCCCCTGGCGCGCGCGCTCGATCGCGTTAAGCTCAGACCACACGTGCGCTTGTGGATGCGCACCCACACATGCGCAGATAGTGCGGCACGGCTCATATGCGTCGAAACGCGGAGGAGGCGGCATTCTTCAAAGCGTGGCAGTACTTTACGAAGTTTAAGGGGCTTTATGAATACCTCGCCTGCCTCTCGCACTAACGGGTCACTGAAACTCGAGATTACTCCAATACTAAATGAAATGAAACTCCAATACTAAATGCGCAGTAAGACAGCTTACAAGGTGCCATACCTTCTCAACCCGCCCAATCTTTGCACACGTGGCTGACTACCTCTAAAGCAGGGTATGTGGCTGCGTATGTGCTCCGCCACGCTTACAGCTATGCGCAGACACGACCGAGACGGGCACCAACTTAAGCCCCCCCCCCCCCCCCCCCTTTGTCACCCCCTCCCCCGGTCTGCCCCTCGCGCGCGCTTGATCGCGTTACCGCGAGCTCGGTCCCCTCCCCGTCTTTCCCTTTGCTCGCACGAGAAGGCGGCACTTGCGAAGCCACCATCTTTCTTCTCTCACCCTCGCACACTTTCACTCGCACCTAAAGCACACAGTGTGCGCGGCATGATAGGATATTATCGCACTTGGTCTCTATACGGAACATGATGCGGCTCCACTTCGGAGGTTGCTCTTGTCACGCGGCGCACTATTTTAGAAGTGTGTTTGCAAGCAGCCGCTTTCAATTCAATCATTTGACCATCTGTGTCCGCGGAAGTGTCTATTTACGGCATTCCTTTGTGGCAGCACTGAAATTTCATTATATTGAAATTGCATAGAGACACACTTCGTTATATTAAGGTTCTAAATACATGGTGTTCTATGGGCAAGAGGTTATGAAAAGTTAAATACTTCATTATATCGAGATTTTCGTTATATTGAAGTTCGATATATCAAGGTTTAACTGTACTACGGAATAAGCTTGCTCTCTGTTCATGTTTCGTGGTGCCGAGAAAAAGTGTTGAGGTCAGGACTGCGAAGTTCTCGGTTCAATTTGCATGCTCGGTAGGCTTTTATTCTGTTTTTATCTTGGAAATATTGCTGCATTATTATATCATTTCCCCCCTTTTACTTGTGCAGTACATGTTCTTTCTTTTTGTACTTCCCCGCCAGACCTGACATGGAGGATTCTACAAAGGGGAGCGGAGACCCGCTGCACAGCGCGGTAAGGTAGATGCCGCTTTAGTGACCACAGCAATCAATACTGACACAATGTTACTGCGAATTCATTTTGTTGTAAAATATTCATTTGCAGGTTATCCTGAATGTGCGGGGACCGATAGGATCTTATCGCGCTTGGACTTTATATGGAACATGACGCGGCTCCACTTCGGTGGTCGTTTACAGGAACGTCTACAAGCAGCCGCTTATATTCAATCATTTGACAATCTGTGTCTGTGGAAGTTTCCACTTACTAGAGAGTTTTAGAATAAGGGCCCCAAACGTTTTGGGGTCCCAAAGAAATAGCGTCGAAGCCACTGCGCTTGCACGAGCCTCAAACTGCATTTGGGTTTTGCGTCGGGCACGCTATTTCACTGATTTAGCGGGAGCCCCAAAAGCTGCCCAATAAGCTTTGTGTAAACAAACATGGTGAAGCGACGGCTCTAACCTAGCACCAAACTGGGCTTGATTCCTGGTAACGTGTGAAGTTCCTAAGCTAGGAGAAGCGACTGCGGTTGTCACTTTCTGTCAACTAACACGTGTAATGAAGATTGATTAATTAGACGCCGCTGATTCCAAATTCAATTGTCAACTTCATGGCTCGTAATCCTAACACGGCTTGACTTGGCTGCTGAAGGCGCGTAAAATTGGTCATTCAAAGCTAAGTGCAACAGATTGCTTGCAGCTACTGGAATAACGTCTAAATTGTAATGAAATGTGAAGACACAAAAGTCAATTACTCTTATCATAAAATGGTATATTTTATTTAATTATTTAACATAGTTTTTCTTTGACGCCCTAGTGGCCCTGCAAGCGCAAGACACTATCCGAAAACGCAAAGCCCTATTCTAAACCTCTTCACTCCTGTGTGCCCCAACGCTAGCACCCACAAAGCTCTTTGGGCCCCAAACTATTTGGGCCCCTATTTAAGAACTCTTTACTGTCTCAGGATTCTTTTACGGCGGCAGTGAAATTTCGTTACATTGAAATCACATACATACTTCGTCATATTGAGGCTTTGAGCACACGGTGTTCTGTGGACAAAAGGTTATGAAAAGTTAAGTACTTCGTCATATAGAGAATTTCATTATATTGAAGTTCGTTATATCAAGGTTTAACTGTATATCTGATTCGTTATTCAAAATTTTCGAATATTCACTCACCCCTAAAATATGCAACTACCTCCTGCATTTGAGCAATGCTGTGGTGTACGAATGTTGTGGCTCATATATATCTTAATTTAAAAGGCTTGTCATTTGTTGCTCCTCCTGTTCATGACCTACACTCTTAAGCAAAATTAGACCCTATTACCACACAACAATAATCGTCATCTGTCTCGTCCGCATTTCCTTTCTTTAATGTGGCGAGCCCAGTACTTTCCAGTAACGAACGGCATGTGCGTTATCAGCATGACATAGCATTCCCGACGGGAAAGTAGCGGGCGCGGCGTTTTCAAGAAAGGAAACGCAAGCAAGGCAGATGACAATTATTGTTGTGTGGCAGAGATCCACCCCTCATTCAGCCTTTGCTGTCACCTAAGATCATGATGTCACAGAAATTCACATGATTTCAAGAAAGCTGTTGAAAAGGACAAGCAATCTTTTGAGTCGTGCAGTAGGTTCCCTACTAAATGAAAGGGAATCATATTTCACTGAGATATTCATGACAGCATGATCTAGTGATTGAACAGTTACTTATGAACTACAAAAAGTGTTGGAATGATCCCCTTCAGCCATCAAGTAGCATTCAGCCATCAGATGTAGAAAGTGCAGAACAAAAATGGATGCTGCAATTAGTTTATATCATAGAGTTTCTAAATAAATACCCTAGAGGAAAATGTGACGCTAGTGTCTATGAGGGCTCTCCTGAGCGTTGCCTCAACCTACATGGGAATGATTGGAAGTACAGGCTTCGAATTGACTTCGATCTTTAGACTAGCGGCGTTTGCTTGTGGCACGCTAAACGAAGCTATACTCAAATATTATCACATAAATCTAATTTTATTTCTGCAGTATCTTATATAATGCACAACACATTACATAAGGTTTGTATGACTTTGAGATTGAAGCACGGTTTGCCACCAGGGCACACCAGGGTATGCATTCTTCTGCATTTCTGTTCCTGATTTAGTGCCAGAGAATAATTATTTATTTATTTTTACAACAGCAATAACAACCGTGCATGTACTTATATAAAAATACTCATTGAGTATTTATGGAAATAAAAAATTTTTTTGTGAGAAAGTGTTGCACCTTTGAGAGGAATGCTACAATTGTCGTCTGCTATGACGCCTGCTCGCTGCGAACGCAATATTTTTCTCACAAATTACAGGCACTTGCGAACTCTCTCGCTCTTCCAAAAGGCTGCATCGGCTGTCACGATTGCTGAACGTGTTAGAGTACTTTTAAGCACATCTGCTGCAGTGCTAGCTAGGACGTTTGTGGCCTCTTACGAGTATGCTTCATTATATTTTTGATTGATGCACCGCTTCAGAAGCGGCCGCCGGCAGCTGCTATGGTGTGGCTTTGCACTTAACCATTTTGTGACAGCAGACTACAGCCAGGAAAAAAATTAAATTATGGGGTTTTAGGTGCCAAAACCACTTTCTGATTATGAGGCACGCCGTAGTGGGGGACTCCGGAAATTTCGACCACCTGGGGTTCTTTAACGTGCACCTAAATCTAAGTACACGGGTGTTTTCGCATTTCGCCCCCATCAAAATGCAGCCGCGGTAGCCGGGATTCGATCCCGCGACCTCGTGCTCAGCAGCCTAACACCATAGCCACTGAGCAACCACGGCGGGTACTACACCCAGGAAGCAGCAACCTTTCATACCACAAGTAAGTTTGTGTTTCAAAGTCCTAAAACACACATTTCAATGAGCACATAAACGAGCAATGCGTAATGAAGCCCTCAATAAAATTTGATTGTCAAGCCAATGGAAGTACAACTGTCTGTGTCTTGTATCAGTAGTGCCTTCCTTTTGCTCTTCCAAAGTTTCATAAAGTACACAACGCTACAGCGCCAATCTAATATACTTAACAAACCAAGGTCAAAACAGTGAAAACACGTTCTTTCAACGTCCACGATGCCGTTGCTTTCTCATCAGAGCTTTGACACCACACCACGACACAAACATCGGCCCAGCCGCTGGCCCAGCGCGCTATCACCACTTCGAGCACCAGAACAAAGGAAGAGAGCTTTGTGTCGCACCATCCCACTGCGAGTTATAGCAATTGCGCTTAGAGCAAAATCAAAACTGCCAGAAAATAACTGTAGACTAGTTCGCCAGTCAACAAAATACCAATCCGTAGCCTGTACTTCAGATCATTCCCATGATGGTTAAAAGATCGCAGTGCCAGACTTCCCTCTAGATATAGTAATATGAAACTCTATGGTTCAGATAGTGTTTTGGGCTTAAAAATAATACTTCACTATGAATGTGCAAATACTCAAAATTTCAGATACGAATCGGATCATCTTTGCTATTAAGGTTGATACTCAATTGAACAATTCACTAATTGAAGTTGTTAAATATTCATTCTTGCTTGAATATTATTCTGCTGCAGGGGAGCTGCAGTTTGTTGCATAAAAGCACAAGTTGCTTAACAAACACGTGGAGTGTCTACTTACTTCTGTTCGATAATTTCTAGTCATTCAATAAGGATGCCTTGTCTTTAGACAGCTTAGAACTTTGCTTTCTCAATTTAAGGGGAGACGAGAGTTCTGAAAACTTTTTTTTTTATTTTTCGACATACGTTGCTTAAATTTTGTGTGGAGATATATTGTAGAATGCTGATTTCAAATATGTGTTTAGATTTAAAATATCTCACTTGTAAAAGAAAAGATATGACAGAATACAATACTCTTAATTAGGTCGTTTCTTACGAACCTTTTTAATAATTTCTCATTAAAATAAAGTGTCTTTAAGAATATGCAGGCATTTCCACAGGCCCACTGCATATCCTAAAGATAAGCAAACACCAATAAAGTAATTGTGATTATCACAAATAAATAGCAAAGTTCGGAAAAAAAAACAACGCGGCAGTAACTAGCCTACATTTGATCTAATTAATAATCTATCACATTTAAGAAAAAACAAAAAGCTTTAGGATATAGCTGAGATATTACTAAAAAAAATCATGCTTAGTTTACTGAAATCAGTTGATGTAAACAGCGTCAAAACTTCCGTAAGGCAAAAGCACATGACGAAAAATAAAAGAAAGCTGAGAAAATTGCATTTGAAGTTTTACTGCCACTAGCTCTTTTGTCTATTGAACAAATGGAAAACCTTTGGGCTTTAACATGTTGCCCAGGTGTTGCTGAGCACAATAACACCAAATTTACCAAAATAAATTCATGGAAACTTTATCAAACCTTTCATAAGGCAAAGGGACTTGACGAAAGAAAAAACACCCAGAAAGTCACTTTCAAGCTTTTGAACGCTCTCACAAGTTCACACAAGACCTGGGCAGTAGTGTTGCGTCCTGTCAGGCTTGTGCTTCTTGGCCATTCTCTTCATATTTTCAGTCTCTTGTTGACCTTTCTTAGACCTGTAAAGCCTTTGTTTATCCTTTTCAAGGCTCCTTCGAATGAGGGAGCTGCCAGGACTATAGCCAAGCTGCACTGACAGCCTTGCTGGTTTGTGTCATTCCCTGATTGTAGTGTGACACTGCTTCAGCAACACCCCTTTCCACAGCCAGCAATGAGTCTTGTCTGTTTTTGGAGCTTTGGGTCCAGATCACAGAGTGCAGGAACTCAATGGCATTTTGTGTCATGCCATCACTGCAGCGCTGTAAGAGGGCCTGGTCACCTATAGGGCCTTGCAAAGACTGGCTCTAGTGCATTGCGAATAAACCTTGGCAGAGGGTTTTTATGCGGTGGTGGCTCCTCTTGGATGGTCAGGGCACGGTTGAAGAAGCACCAGGAGTCATCACTTTCAGGACAATGACTGTGATCAGGGGATTCGTCCGTTGAAGTCATGTGCAACAGTGTGACTGCACTGCCTTCTGCGTTGCACGAACGTCATGCCTGTGGCTCCTCAGAGAATACCCATAATAGTTTGTTATCTTTTTTATTTTATACTGGGTAAGTCTCCCCTTCCCACCAAGAGACTCTCCTTGGGCTTTTTTCTTCTCCACCAAGGTGCTAAGGGCTGCCCCATTCGCTTTTGTACATGGTTCAGACAGTCTTTTTTTTTCAATGTCTAATACCTGTGTCACACGGGCACATTTGGAAGGCCTTCCATTCAACGGCCTTTGAAACGCCACAACTCTATCGACTCAAAGGAGTTGTCGCGCTGCTACACGGCACTTTTGAAAGGCCGTTGAGTGGTTCAGGCGTTTCTCGCAAAATCGTGTGGCGCTGTGGATCTTTATTTTCGTTTTCATGTCACGAAAAGTTAAACAACATTAAAACCATTTAAAAATACTATAATTTCTTTTCTTTGTTTATACATTGCCATACATATATGTTTAGTTTTTAAGTTGTTGAGTAGCGAAACTGCGGCAACGTCTGCGCCGCTCGATGCGGCTGCCGTTTTGGTGTGTGTTCGCACATGTCAAGTGGCAAAAACACTTTATTGAATAATGAATTACACTCATACATAGTATTTTTAGAGCATTTGGTTTGATTTGTTCTTTCTAACCGTGAGTACGAGCACACTGTGAACGAGAGGGCATGTTCGCGCTGTTTCCGCTTCCGTTGCTCAAAGGCCATCGAGATTTCGATAGAGTTGCAGGGTGCTCCGTTGACTCCATAGACTATTGACTCGACGGCCTTCGAAACCGCCCGTGTAGCAGCTCGAACTTGACCTTTGAGTCAACTGACTATCGGTTGGAAGGCCTTCCAAACGCCCGTGTGACACGGGTATAAGTATCCGTAGATACTGTCTTGAGTCAGTGCATGAAAAGTGCGGCTATCGCCATCAGACAGAATCGTTGTGTAGCGCAGCCCATTCTTCTGCAGGGACTGCATGAACAGGATAAGTGCTGCTTCTGTCTCCATCCATCCAGCATTGAAGTCAATGTTTTTTTGACACTTGTGGGTCATAGCCCAGTCACCGTGGCCATCATCATCGGGGTCAAGTGCTCCTTGGCAGCCACGGCAATACCGAGAAAGGACAACATGGTCCAGCACCAGGCCTGTGTAAAGTTCAATAATGCACCCCACAGCTATGTTAGAATTGTGGCCACGGGTCTTCCAGGTGCCATCAAAAATGACGTCATTTCCTACAGGGTTGAGGAAGTCCTTGTAGAGGGTTTTGACTACTTCCACGCTTGCTTCTGACTACTTCCACGCAGACGACGCGAAGGCACCACACCGTCAGCACGCGGCCGCGCCTGCTGAAGAAGGAGAGGAGGCGCGCGCCAGGGCAAATCGGAGGACTGCGCCTAGGAAAAGTGCGCGCTTCATCCAATCAGCGTCACTCTTACCGAATTTCACCCTTCGAAAACATCACCGATGACATCGCTCACAGAATGCCTTCGTTGTGTTGAAAGGCACCAAACTGAAGTACGGGAAACCAGCTTTCAAACGAGACCAAGATGGCGACGATCACCCTGCATCGTCCAGAGCTTTGGCAGCTTGAAATTAGGGCAAATTTTCGAGCTGGGCCTTCAATTCCGGCCCACCAACACTCACAAATTGCCATTTTTTTAATACTTCGAGAAGGAATTGAGCAATAATACTTTGTGGGGTAATACTTTGGACAGTGAAGACTTCAACATAGCGATTTTTGAAAATTGGCATTTTTTTGCATTTTTTTCAATTTCAAGACCTACATCACCATGCTTGCGCCATTTAGAATTATGCATGGTGCTATAGTATTACCCTTTGCTCCTTCAATAACCACAGCATTCTGCGTGCATCTGGTGACATGCTGTTCCTTTGTTTCCTTACTGTCATTGGGATGGTGCACCAGACACATTGATTTTCCAGTTGCTGCTGATTTAGAAGCTTCCCAGTTGACTAAACATCCAGTAGGACACTATGTGCATCAAATAATGCAAGTAAGCTCCATGTCATTTTTAACTTAAACTCCACACAAGCTTTATATTTCGCTTTGGTTAGAGATGAGAAAATATCCAGTGTTCGATTTGATATCTGAAGCTTGTTTTTCTCTCCATATTCATATTCGATTCAATAAGGAAATTTTGCTTTCCCAACAGCCCTATTTGTACCCCAGTGTTCCCACTTGGGGACAGCGGCACAATACTAATGCTATGTGCCAGGCTTTCTTGTGCTCCAAAGAGTGGCATGCAGTTTCTCACAGTTGATAGGCTGTGCAATGATAACCACAGAGGAGCCCACTGCATCTCTTACATATGTGAGCATGCTCTTTTTGCACCCTCCGGTCTTCCTCTAGGCGCCCTTTCAAACAGCATGATGCCTCTTCTTTACTGAGAAAGGCAAGAGAATGCACTAGATATGATCTGGTCACATTCATATTTATTACGATCCACATGCACATGAGACCATGTTTTCCCAACCTTGGCAACCGTTCTCAATCTTAGCTGTCATTTCTATCATCTTAACTACCATTGGAGACGCCATAGGAGGCCAGACAGAGCAGATGTGCCTCACATCAGCTCCACCGAAACCCAACTTGCACCTTTTCCAATGACTGTAGGACAACAACCAAGATATCAATTGGACTCTACTTGACGAGATCTACACCTGGATATCATTTTCAAACCGGTAGGCGAATTTCTTTCGAAGTTTGAGGATTCGAAGTGGGAGCAGCTGCGTCGGGTAACAAATGCGGCAAGAACACTCACAGACACGCACAGCGTTCGCTACGCCTAGGCATGGTCTGTGAGACCGCTGCTGCCTCAACGATACAGAAAATGTCTCAGAAGGCCTCTAAAGAGGCAATGACAGCTACCGGTACAACACTGGCACCAATGTGCTCTACCTCAGGGCACTCACCGAATGATTATAACGAACAATCTTCATCCACCGAGATGGAACACGAGTTCGACGAGGATCTGATTGAAACCGACCCGACAAAGACTGACGGCACTGGCGGTAGTTGGAACGTAGTAGAATCACAATGAGCTAAGAAACAATGTAAGAAGAATAAAAAAAGCAAGGAAGCCCAATCTCCAAAGCAACACAGCTGACCAAGTCACGCAAACTTCGTGAGAGGGGAATGTGGCGACCATCCATATGGTGTGACCGACAACCAAGGGAATCGCTTCCACCAACCAAAGCGCAAACATCTGCCAGCACTACCAAAGGATGATGTAAAAATAATCATGCGTCCAACAAAGGGATTAACAATCAAAGACATACTAATACCAACTTTGGCAAGTGCCATTCTCAAGGCAAGCCAACCAATCCAAGACCATCTCAGTCACACTCAAGATGGACCCATGAAGCTAGAGAGAATCACAGGTGTAGATTTCATCCTACCCACTCGCCCCGGATCAAACATTATAATTTTATCAGTAAGCAGCACGGAAGTGGCCAATGTACTCCGCCGCATCAAGCAACTCAAATTGAACGGATGCATGCACCAATTCAACACATACGTAGCTAACCCCGATAACTGCTATCGAGGTGTGGTTCACAGCATTCCAGTGGACACATCCATGGAGCATTTAGTAGCCAACATGCGAGTACGGACACACGGAGTTCAAATCGAACGAGCTCGGATGCTAGGCAAGTCATCCATGGCACTCATCACATTCACTGGTGACTCCCTTCCCAAATGTATTTATTACATGGGAGGAAAGATGTGACTACATCCATACAAGCCCACTGTTCAAATATGCACAGAATGTTTCCAAGCGGGACACCGACCAGATGTATGCCCCCACCTGGTCAACATCTGCAAAAAATGCGGCCTGGGGGATGCCCCCGCCCCTGGACACAGGGGCGATCAAATGTGTGATCAAATGCGCCGTGTGCGAAGCGGCAGGCCACGAGACTGGCAGCAACCAATGCCCACAGAAACTTAAGAACATTTGTTCCAAGAACATCAATCGTCAGTCCCGCTCACAAGAGCGAGTGGGTCAGCTCAGAGGATGAGGAAGACAGTCATCGCCACAAATTCACATCTCCTAATGGCAAAAGAAGTAGGAGCCCATCCAGGGAGCCGTCCAGGGCCGCACAAGCGCCAGTGCCCCTGCAGCACCGGCAGTCACAAAAGCCTCAGGTGAGCTGGGCAACGGTTGTATCTACCAATGCTCCGCAACACACACCAAACACACAGAGAGATCCCGGTTATGAAATACTTAAACCGGAAAACGCGCAGCTACATGCACAACTTCAAGACGAGGAATGCAAACGACAACGATCCGACGAGAAAATTAAGGAGCTGGAGGAATGCCTTACATGAAAAATACAACAGCTCGAATCAGATCGTAGGCAATCGGCCGCAGAACCGACACAAATCACATCAAATACTAACACTCTCACACGTAGCGAACCAAAACCATCAACACCAATACCGCAAACACCAAATACCGATGCACCACCCGTAATAGCCCAAATCCAATTATTATTGGCAGAAACCACTAAATCACTAATGCACGAGGTGATAACCCTCGTGAATCATAAACTCCTTGATTTCCAATCACAAATGCTGGTAGAATTCGAGAAGCACAAACAACAAGTGACGGAGCAGCTAAAAACTGCTGCCAAAACCACAACTACTAAGAAACACGCCGCAGCAGTCAGCGCCGGATGGGCCAAAACCAAGACGGCCCACCACTAATTGATACAGACAGCTCGAACACCGAGATATCAAAAGCATAAATAACGAGTAGGAACCATGGCCTACCACAGTTAAAGAGAAAACAAAACAAAACAACCCGAAACAATTAGAGATATGGCAATGGAACTGCCAATCTTTCACCAGAAAGGCGGCAGCCCTCCAGCACTTTATTAAAAGCTCTCGGGTAGCTCCGGACATAATATGCCTTCAGGAGGTCGGGCCCAAACCGGCCCGACTACAGGGCTATTATGTTCTGAACGACCCCCAAAATCCTAAAGTTGCTCACCAGCGTGGCGCTGGTGAGCAAGTCAATCACGGCACAAATGATATTCCTCCCCCAACGTACCAGGGAAACCAATTCTGTAATGATCAGCATGCTACCATGGAAAAGAGGCAAAGCACACACCATCATAACAAACATTTACAGCCCTCCCAAAAGCAAACTTCTGGACCTACCCCAAATTTTATTGGACACTAAGACCATAGCAGGCGCCAAAGACTGGATGGTGATATCGGGAAATTTCAACGCGCCACATCCCCTAAAGGAGCCCTACTTGAGCAATCAGTTGAGAACCTTGGCATGCAGACAGCAAACCACATAGGCACGCCCACACACACACACAGGTAACAGTGGAAGCAAGGACATAACATTCTATTGCATGTACACGCTAAACATCAAAGAAGCACAGTGGGCATCGCTAAATGAAAACTTGGGGAGTGATCATGATTTGATTTGCATTTCACTCTCCAACCCCAAATTATGTAGAACGATTGGCACAACGAAATTAACTGACTGCTCAAAATACAGGGAGCTCCAACAGAACCTTGACCCAGCAAACACTACCTTGAACATACAAGAATGGACAAAACTCATCTGGTCAACACACAAAGACACTACCAAAACCACAGAGCGCACGTCAGAGGCGCCCGTGGCAGATTCCCACTTAATAAACTTGTGGGACGAAAGACACATATTAGTTAAGCGTTTGAAAAAACAGCGCCTCAACAAACAGCTACGTGCCCACATAACACTTCTGGCAGAGCAAGTGCAACAACACACTGATGAATTAGCGAAAAACGAGTGGGCTACGTTCTGCGGGTCCCTCTCGGGGACCTTGGGAACGGCTGGCACGTGGCGCATCCGTCGTGGGATGCTTGACCCGGATAGCACACGCACGGAAAACAACAAACGACTCCAAATCACATAGGACAGTTTTCCAGGCACAGACACGGAACTACTAGAGAAACTGAAAGAATGATACATAGGACCGCCACTAAACACAGACACTCCAAATGAGACGCAACCATACCTTGGGAAGGCCAATTCCAAATTAGGTGAACCTTTCACATATGCAGAAGTCTTTGAGTCAGCTCAAGCAGCCACCAAATACTCGGCTTCTGGCCCTGATGCCATCACGAATGCAATGCTTCGGAACCTGGACGCTAGAGTCCTGACTAAAATCACAGAACTGTTCAATGGCGAGAGCTGGCTCAAAGGCCAATTGCCCCTGGAATGGAAACATGCTAAAATTATCATGATCCCAAAACCTAAAAAGACCCCCTCAATAGGCGCTCTGAGGCCCATTTCTCTCACGTCCTGCCTGGGCAAACTGTACGAACGAGTAGTACAAATAAGACTGCAGTGGTACCTTGAAGAAATAGGATAGTTTCCGAACACCGTGATAGGGTTCCGTACGGGGCTATCCTGTCAAGATGCATTCTTACTGATCCGAAAAGAAGTTATAGCTAACATCACCCACGGAGAGGAAACACTAGTGCTCGCACTAGACCTCAAGGGAGCATTTGATAACGTTTCGCACTAAACAATATTGGAGGAACTCGTATGGTCGGGATGCAGAGAACGTACATACAACTACGTGCGGGCTTTTCTTGCCAACCGCACCACCACAATAGGCATTGGCCAAATCACTACCCAAAAGTTCAAGATGCCCAGTAGAGGAACACCCCAAGGAGCAATAATCTCACCTTTGCTGTTCAATATAGTGATGTGTCGTCTGGCGCGACAGCTGGACCAAATACCCGATTTGGGTTACACACTGTACGTGGACGACATAACGCTGTGAGCAGCAAGGGGCCCTCTGGGACACAAAGAACAAGTGCTACAACAAGCAGCCGAGGCAGTAGACAAATTCTCAAGGAGCAGTGGCCTCAAATGTGCCCCCGAAAAGTCGTAGGTCATTAGGATACACTCGCGGGGCTACATATCCAACGGACCTGTCAACATTGTTATGGAAGGACACACGGTCCAAGAAGTTACGGCAATGTGGATCCTGGGTTTCTGGCTCCAAAGTAGCGGGAAAACATCCCACACCATCAAAACACTGAAAACCACCACAAATAACATTGCATAAATGATCCGCTGCATAACTTATCGGAAAGCGGGCATGCAAGAACATGACATGCTGAGGTTCGTCCAAGAACTAGAGATAAGCCGAGTCATGTACAGCCTGCCCTACCACTTCCTTAGTCATGAGGACAGGAAGGTCAACATCATAGTAAGATCAGCATACAAATTAGCCTTCGGACTATCCAAGGGGACGTCCACAGAGCACCTGCTACCCTTAGAAGTACACAACACATTCGAAGAGCTAAAACAAACCACACTAATCCCTCAGAGGGAACGCTTGAGCTACACTCATGCAGGATGGGCTTTACTGACAAGGGCACGTATTTCCCCACACCCACAATTTATCAGCGAACATGTATTACCACTACTGACCTCAACATGAGCTCAAATAACAGTGGCCCCCATACCCAAAAACATGCAGCTGGAATACAATAAAGCAAGGCAAAAAGCACGCGCACAACATATTAGAACAATACATGAAAATAATCTCACGTACAACACAATATACACGGATGCAGCTGTGTATCCGAACGTACATCCGAACGCCAGCAATGCCCAAAGGAACGTCAAGAGGTACGCAGTGGCAATCGTCAACACGAAAGCACAGCAACAATTTACGGCATCCGTCAGGGCAGGTACTCCGGCAGCTGCCGAAACTTTCACCGTGGCAATGGCCCTCGCTCACGCGGAACGCGCGCAAAAGAGCGTCACCATAATAACAGACTCACAAGAAGCATGTCGCCTGCTTCACAGGGGCCACGTGACCAAAACATGTCACTCAATAATACCAACGAAATTCGCTCATCATCACCAGATCGTATGGTGCCCAGGTCACACAGGCCTTGAGGGGAACGAACTGGCCGATTCGTCACCCCGAGGTATTATTAACCGGGCCGGCTCCACTGGGACGGTCCCAGGAAGCCACCGTAGTAACCCCAATCCAACGAATGCCCGGGAGATTCTCGCTCATCAGCGTGCAACCAGAAAAAAATACCCTCCCCTCACCCACAACTCAGTGGAGAGGAAGCCGCCAGCTGGCGCAAAATTCAGACCGGGGTATTCCCCCACCTTGAATTACAAAATGCCATGTTCCCTACTCGCTACAGGCCAGGCTGCCCGTGGTACTGCGGCATACCAACGCTACAACACAATACATGGGATTATGAATCACACCTGCTTGACAAAACAGACCACACAATGGAGGCACAGCTAACCAGCTCTGACGTGGCGTGACAACAGTCCTTCATAAGACAGGTCAAGCAGGCGGCCGAGTCCAGCGGGGTCTTGGACTAAAGGGGCTCCACCATTGCACGTAAATCCTTTACGACAATAAAAGTTTCTCTCCCTCTCTCACTACCTTTTCTTAGCACCATTTCTAGTGCCCCCTCTAAAGCCAGGAACTTGTGCTGGGGTATCTTTTGAACAAAGCAACTGTTTCTTTTAGCAAAAAGCCATCCACAAAACTATTTATTTATTTTACACAATGCCACACATCCTTTCCAATTATTTGCGCACTGAGAACTGGAGACCACACATCACACCATTGTTACCATTTGGCAACGATTACGATCACCTTAACAACAAACAAAACTGCACAGCACAATTGAGCTTTCACTAAGCTTCACTTAAACTTTCCTTTCCCAACTGTTCCATCAGGTGCACAAAAGGTTGTCTCACCATTAACAGTTGAGGCTCTCAATGCCACCAACAAATGTTCCGGCTTCAAAAGAGCAACACAAACATCACACAGGTTAACTAAGAGTGCAACAAGAAACTAACTTCACTGCATTTGTTGTTACTGAAGAAGGACCTGTATTAAAAATTTGTATACAGGCATTTTTATCCACATCGTACAGCTGTTGTGAATCTGACAGTGGAAAATGCAGAAGACAGTTTTGGTTTCAAAATAGCAACATTCGTTGATACAGATTAATGTCTGTATCAATCAGAAACTGCAAGTAAACGTGCAGCATATTACTGAGTGTTCAAACTTCTGATCAATACTTTTTCAACAACAGTCTGTTATCAAGCACGTTTGCTAGAATGTGAATAATCCAAATTTCAAAATGGATCAAATAGCTCTAGTTATTCAAGATTTATGAATGTTTGTTTACAGTGGATCAGAATAGTTATTATAGCCTAGGGTAACAGCAACAAGGCTGCATAATGTGTCCATTCTCATATCCATCTCCACACAAAATACATGTACATTCTGCAGAGCATGCTGTCTGCTGCGCATGGCATTGTGAAAGATGCATGCTGTGTCAATACCTTTAATTAAACTATGTATCAGACATTCATTATGTTGAAGACCATTCGTCGTGTCCAGCAATTTCAAGACAGCATCCAAATGTGACTGCAGGTGTGCACTAGCATAGTTGATCAATTCAGGAAGAAAAAAAGCGGACTTGTGGGAAAGAAAAATATGGACCATTTACCGCTTGTACAGAGAAAAATGAACCTCGAAAAGCCTGTTCAAGGAGAAGGCTAGTTTTGTATTTTAAAAAAAAAAGTAATTAAATCCTGCGGTTTTACGTGCCAAAACTACCACACGATTTAATGGCACACCGTAGTGGGGCACTCCGGATTAATTTTGACCACCTGGGGCTCTTTAACATGCTTCCAGTACATGGTACATGGTCATTTTTGCATTTCACCCTCATCGAAATGTGCCCGCTGCGGCCGCGATTCGATCCCACAGCCTCAGGCTTAGCAGTGCAATGCCAAAGCCACTACCCCACCAAGGCGAGTGCGTTTTGTATTTCACCCTGCAGAACCTGTAGGGCCACAGAGTTAACACTGTGGCCCCAAGGGTATTAGCATCAAATACTAAAGAAGTTTTCTCCCTCCTTGCAACTCTGTGGCCCTACAGGTTCTGCAGGGTCAACTACAAAACAAGTTTGCTCCTTGCACATGCTTTTCCTGCTTTGCTTGCTTCGGCTTGACAACAAGAAAAATATGTTAGCCGCACAACAATACATGCATCAAAGATTTGTTATTGTTACCTTGTACTCTTAAGGACTTCTGATTCTTCTGGTTTGCTGACACTCTCCCTGCCATCAAGAGCCATATAACATGTCTCTTCATCACACACTTGATCAGCCACACATATTGTAAGTGCCTGTGGCATGTGCTTTTTTGCTGAGTCGCCCTTTTCCTCTGGCAGCTCCTTGCATGGTGAGACTACAGCCACACTTGGGCTCGGGGTACAGGGTTCTACAGCATCAGACAATGTGTCAACTGCCCCCTCCAAAGGCAAATTGGGCTTGAAGGACAATTCTGCTCGAGAACTGCGCACAAAAGACATAACCAGCAGAGTACAAATAGATCAATATTTTTTAAAAACAAGACGCCTTCAAAACAAGAAGCAAAATGAGAGCAGTAAAATTGAGAGGAACATAATCCTTCTTTTTTAATTTGGGTATATATATATGGGTAACCTCTTGTAGCCACACATCATAAACGGGCTGCAGTAATAACAAATTGGTGACTAAACATTGCATATACAGCATAGACTGCCTATAGCTTAAGTGGCTGGATTCGCAAATATCCGTGCTTTAATTAAGCAGCGCTGCACTATACACGTAGTGTACTGCCAGTAAAGACCATGCATGACCACCTAGCAGGCACATTCAAATGTATGCTCGGGAGCAGGAGCAGACAACGACAATTTGCAGCAATGATGGTTGAAGTTTGCGGCTGCAATTTCTCCTTTGTTCGGGTACCAGACTGCTTTTTCTGTGGTGACAGCTGCAGGAAAGGCACGGGCCTCTATGATGACAGCAGACATGCACACAATGTTACCAGAGTTTGCAAAAAAACAAGTCCACATATGTGCCAGATGCATCCTGCAGACAAGCGCAATAAAGCTTAGTTGAGCTCATGTTAAGTAGCCGCTTGGTTTTGTTGACTAATAAGATGTCTCGATCATTTCTCTTTTAATTCTACCCTCGCCATAATAATGTTTCTGTACCTCAATAATAGGCACACGTTGTTGGTGCACTTATATCTCAAACAACTCCACACAAAACGATGTCTGCACACATTGTAGTGATATTTATGCCATTGAATACATGTGACATCACCAAAGATGTGCTGTCAAAGTCACCCTAAGAAGAGTAATTGCCAACTTGTTAATGGAAAAGCGTACACTAATCAATTAAGTCACCAAACACATGAGCAAATGAAAATGTGAGTTAGCGCTGTACCGCCAATGAAATTCCACTGCATACATCGATGAACTGCCCTTTCCACTACAGTTTTCGCAACCTGAAGTTCCCTTAGTGACCTGCTTGGAAATATGCAAATCCAAAGTCTTACCAACTTATGAGGTTGTTGTTTTTTTGTTATTTCCCCCCCCCCCCCCCCCAAGTATTAAGGAAGAGAGATGCCACATGATATATTTAAAGGCAGAGCAACACCGGCCAAGGTCGATGGGCGCTCGCGGCAAGGTCAGGTTTAGTGCTCTGCGGCTTAAGCATCGCACTCCTATGCCACAAAAGATAATAAGAAAGAATTCAATTGAGTAAAAAATGCACACACAGAATGGGACTACACTGTGAAACAAACAAAGCACTTTATGTGGCATGTCTGTTCAGACAGCATCAAGGCATAAACACTTCCCAAACATGACACAAACTTTTCAGTAAAAATCTAACAGCAACCTCACTCTGCACTACATTGAAGATGTCCTCAGGCGAAAAGAATAAAGCTGTTAAAGAAGCACTTGCCCTTAATCATTCCAATAAAACACAGCTTGACTTAAGGCCCTTACAAACAAGGCAAGGCTAAAACCTTGCACTTAGAAGAAAATCAACAATTCTGCATCAAGCAACTATCAACAGTTACACATGTGCGAAGCCACACTTAAACAGATCCAAAAACAGGAACTCCATGATAGCTGGTGCGACAATTTAACGGGCTGCATAAAGCCAACAAAATCAGTCCTTGCAAGCCTCTGCAGCTTTAACATACAACACAATGCACTTGTGCTATCATGCACCCTAGCTACGACAACACGGTAAAGACTCGGTAATCAGTATAAGCAGCAAGCGGCATTCAGAACCTAAGCAATAATACCTTTACCCGCATGCTGCACTGCAGATGAACTGATCAAAACATGGGTAGGACTTGATTAACTTCATCACTTACCCATGCAAACATGACTGATTGCAAAAAATACTGAGATGACAAAAGAAAGCATGAGAACAAGAAATTTACCGCCAAACGGCAGGGATCCATTGCCGCCACTTATGTGGCCTCGCATGGAATGATTAGAACCGTGTCACCAGCAAGTTCTTGCAGGTATTTGAGCACGCCACCACACAAATATTATTCTTCTACATGCCCTCAAGCTTTGGCCACCACACACATGGGTGTTGCTTATTTTGCTCCAAAAACTGTGAATCAAAGAGAGAAGAAGCACGAGCAAAGACGCTGGAAACTACAGCGGATGGCGGCCTCCTTTTCCGAGCGCACTTCGCAATGCCGCCAGCAGTTCCGCGTCCATTGGTGTACACTACACGTAAGTGAAATCTCTATATAACGAACTTCAGGAGACCGTGGGAAATCGTTCATTATTCTGAAAGATTGTTATGATGAAAGCCACAAAATTAACCATTCTGCCCATCAACCCATCAGTTCATAAGTTGTCACCACATAAGCTATCCACGAAAATGTCGCTGTTGGTTCTCGCACGTGCTGTTGCTATTTTCCATAGATTCCGCCGCCACGAAGCACCATATTATAACAGTGATGCGTGCAAAACAGACACTGACTACGAGAAAACTACCAACAAAAAGGTAGCTCCATGTCACCTCTAAAACGCAATGTTCCTTGCTTTTTGTTTGTTTTTCACATTTCTTGTAGTACTGAAATAGCTTGTAGTACTGAAATATTTTTACATTGAAACTATAAGAAGTCAGCAGGGTATTTCTGAAAAGTTTGTTGATCTGAAAAGTTTGTTAACACGGTGTTCGTAGTAATGAGGTTTCACGCTATAACCAAAACAACATTCTTCAAAGGCTGAACACGTGCAAAACATGTAAACTAAGCAGCCGCACATATCTGAGAATTGAAGAATGCAATCGGTATGTATGCATCTGTTTAAAGGGGCCCTGAACCACCCCACGGACTTGGTGAAAAAACACAGTCAGCAGATAGCATATGCTGCTGTGAACATCTCAGTGAAATTTTGCAGTCGTACGCGGCACGCGGATCTCGCAAGCAGAGCGCAAAGTCACCTTTCTCTCAAATACTCCCTTTTCAACGGAAGCCTGCTTTTCTGGATGCTTTATTTCGTAATATAGCGGATTCCCATAAGTGGTTGCTACTGGTCAATAGCTGACATCAATCAAGAAGGGTGTTTGGCTCAATGCGCTTCTTCCAACTGTTACTGTGTATCTTTATTGACACAGTTTAACAAACATGCTGAAGCGAAAATCTCCTTTCAAATGTACATAATAATTATGTACTTCCAGAGGAAGCCGACTATCCTCTACTCACGCTTGGCCGCAGTCATCCACTTTGGCCACCTTGCTTATTGGTGTCGTAGCCATCGGGTCTCACTAATTTCGACTCGTTCTGAACACTCAACTTGCTTCGAACAATATAAAACTCAAGGTCAGACCACATGCACACTTGCCAGCGCAAGCTCACTCCTGGTTAAATGCCTTGGCAGAATTCTTTTCATAATAAGCTTCAAAATGTGCAAGTTGGAAGTTGAAGGTAGGTTAAAACTACGCGAAAAACGAGGACAGCGAAAGAAACACACCACATAATACGAGCGCAGACTGCCAACTGAAGAAATTGCTTTTTTGGGAAGCCACGTGCGAGCTCATGAGTTCAAGCTGAGCTTCATCATATATTAACGTGTTTCATTACTCTTCCCTCATGCCATTTCACAAGTTTTCAGGTTTTCATAGTTTAACCTTTGCCTTTACTTCAGTTAATTGTTGTCTTTTCATTCTGTCATCTTCGTTATCTTTTGTCCTTTTTATGTCACTAGTGTTGACCTTGTTGTAACCATGTTTTACAGGTACCATCACGCTTTCTTATTCCCTCACTTATTGCCTACACTTCGGTTACTGTTATGACATGTGCCGTCTTCATTTTTTGATCGCTCAATGTTTGTGTGCACAACAGATTGCTTCGTTTTTTTTCCCTAGTGTTTATTCGGTACAAACTGTGTTACAGTTAGTCTGCAGAATTCTCTTATGTTATCTGCACAAGTGTGAGCGACGATGTGGTCCTGTGAGCGCCAGGGATCCTGCTTGAAATAGCGTATACTCTGATTTCATGAATAAACAGTTGGCAGCCTGCGCTCGTGCTGTGTTATGTGTTTCTTTCACTGTCCTCATTTTTCGCGCAGTTTTAACCTACCTTCTAATATTAACCAACTAGCCCTTAAGAACGTCCTACTAAAGTTGGAAGTGGTTACTATCCTGTCAGTCAAGCTAGTACAGGACAAAGCTGGTCCACACAACATAGCCCATTCAGACAGGAGCATATGAGTGCAAGTGCACACTCTAGCCCTGTTGTGCACAAAGCAAACTCTTCATTTGCATGAAGCTGCGGTCTGCTATGTAGCATGGATACCACGACCGCCAAAATCATCATCATCATCAGCCTGGTTACGCCCACAGCAGGGCAAAGGCCTCTCCCATACTTCTCCAACAACCCCGGTCATGTACTAATTGTGGCCATGTCGTCCCTGCAAACTTCTTAATCTCATCCGCCCACCTAACTTTCTACCACGCCCTGCTACGCTTCCCTTCCCTTGGAATCCAGTCTGTAACCCTTAATGACCATTGGTTATCTTCCCTCCTCGTTACATGTCCTCCCATGCCCATTTCTTTTTCTTGATTTCAACTAAGATGTCATTAACTCGCGTTTGTTCCTTCACCCAATCTGCTCTTTTCTTATCCCTTAACGTTACACCCATCATTCTTCTTTCCATAGCTCGTTGCGTCGTCCTTAATTTAAGTAGAGCCCCTTTCATAAGCCTCTAGGTTTCTGCCCCGTAGGTGAGTACTGGTAAGACACAGCTATTATACACTTTTCTCTGGAGGGATAATGGCAACCTGCTGTTCATGATCTGAGAATGCCTGCCAAACGCACCCCAGCCCATTCTTATTCTTTTGATTATTTCCGTCTCATGATCCGGATCCGCCGTCACTACCTGCCCTAAGTAGATGTATTCCCTTACCACTCCCAGTGCCTCGCTACCTATCGTAAACTGCTGTTCTCTTCTGAGACTGTTAAACATTACTTTAGTTTTCTGCAGATTAATTTTTAGACCCACTCTTCTGCTTTGCCTCTCCAGGTCAGTGAGCATGAATTGCAATTGGTCCCCTGAGTTACTAAGCAAGGCAATATCATCAGCGAATTGCAAGTTACTAAGGTATTCTCCATTAACTTTTATCCCCAATTCTTCCCAATCCAGGTCTCTGAATACCTCCTGTAAACACACTGTGAATACCATTGGAGAGATCGTATCTCCCTGCCTGACGCCTTTCTTTATTGGGATTTTGTTGCTTTCTTTATGGAGGACTACAGTGGCTGTGGAGCCGCTGTAGATATCTTTCAGTATTTTTACATACGGCTCGTCTACACCCTGATTCCGTAATGCATCCATGACTGCTGAGGTTTCAACAGAATCAAACGCTTTCTCGTAATCAATGAAAGCTGTATATAAGGGTTGGTTATATTCTGCACATTTCTCTATCACCTGATTGATAGTGTGAACATGGTATATTGTTGAGTAGCCTTCACGGAATCCTGCCTGGTCCTTTGCTTGACAAAAGTCTAAGGTGTTCCTGATTCTATTTGCGATTACCTTAGTAAATAGTTTGTAGGCAACTGACAGTAAGCTAATCGGTCTATAATTTTTCAAGTCTTTGGCGTCCCCTTTCTTATGGATTAGGATTATGTTAGCGTTCTTCCAAGATTTCAGTACGCTCGAGGTCATGAGGCATTGCGTATACAGGGTGGCCAGTTTCTCTAGAACAATCTGCCCACCATCCTTCAACAAATCTGCTGTTACCTGATCCTCCCCAGCTGCCTTCCCCTTTTGCATCGCTCCCAAGGCTTTCTTTACTTCTTCCGGCATTACCTGTGGGATTTCGAATTCCTCTAGACTATTCTCTCTTCCGTTATCGTCGTGGGTGCCACTGGTACTGTATAAATCTCTATAGAACTCCTCAGCCACTTGAAATATCTCATCCATATTAGTAATGATATTGCCGGCTTTGTCTCTTAATGCATACATCTGATTCTTGAAAATTCCTAGTTTCTTCTTCACTGCTTTTAGGCTTCCTCCGTTCCTGAGAGCATGTTCAATTCTATCCATATTATACTTCCTTATGTTCTGCCAGTTCTATTCTAGCTGTAGGGTTAGAAGCTTTCATACATTGGCGTTTCTTGATCAGATCTTTCGTCTCCTGCGATAGCTTACTGGTATCCTGTCTAACGGAGTTACCACCGACTTCTATTGCACACTCCTTAATGATGCCCACAAGATTGTCGTTCATTTCTTCAACACTAAGGTCCTCTTCCCGAGTTAAAGCCGAATACCTGTTCTGTAGCTTGATCCAGAATTCCTCTATTTTCCCTCTTACCGCTTACTCATTGATCGGCTTCCTATGTACCAGTTTCTTCCGTTCCCTCCTCAGGTCTAGGCTAATTCGAGCTCTTACCATCCTATGGTCACTGCAGCACACCTTGCTGAGCACGTCCACATCTTGTATGATGCCAGGGTTAGCGCAGAGTATGAAGTCTATTTCATTTCTAGTCTCGCCGTTCGGGCTCCTCCACGTCCACTTTCGGCTATCTCGCTTGCGGAAGAAGGTATTCATTATCCGCATATTATTCTGTTCCGCAAACTCTACTAATAACGCTCCCCTGCTATTCCTAGTGCCTATGCCATATTACCCCACTCCCTTGTCTCCAGCCTGCTTCTTGCCTACCTTGAGGGGAACGAACTGGCCGATTCGCCACCCCGAGGTATTATTAACCGGGCCGGCTCCACTGGGACGGTCCCAGGAAGCCACCGTAGTAACCCCAATCTTGCTTACCAGTACTCACGTACGGGGCAGAAACCTGGAGGCTTACAAAAAGGGTTCTACTTAAGTTGAGGACGACGCAACGAGCTATGGAAAGAAGAATGATTGGTATAACGTTAAGGGATAAGAAAAGAGCAGATTGGGTGAGGGAACAAACGCGAGTTAATGATATCTTAGTTGAAATCAAGAAAAAGAAATGGGCATGGGCAGGACACGTAATGAGGAGGGAAGATAACCGATGGTCATTAAGAGTTACGGAATGGATTCCAACGGAAGGAAAGCGTAGCAGAGGGCGGCAGAAAGTTAGGTGGGCGGATGAGATTAAGAAGTTTGCAGGGACAACATGGCCACAATTAGTACATGACCGGGGTAGCTGGAGAAATATGGGAGAGGCCTTTGCCCTGCAGTGGGCATAACCAGGCTGATGATGATGATGATGATGATGATGATTCCATCTTCTCCTGCCACTCTTCCTCGTTTCATGTCTTGCAGGGCCCTTCTGACCTCATCGCCAGTCATAGGAGGAGTTTCTGTATCCTGTTCATTGTTGTTTCTAATTGAGGTATCCCGACTCCTCTGGGTACTGTACAGGTCAGCATATAATTATTCCGCTACATTTACTATACCTTCGAGATTAAATTATGGGGTTTTACGTGCCAAAACCACTTTTTGATTATGAGGCACGCCGTAGTGGAGGACTCCGGAATTTCGGCCACCTGGGGTTCTTTAACGTGCACCTAAATCTAAGTACACGGGTGTTTTTGCATTTCGCCCCTATCGAAATGCGGCCGCCGTGGCCGGGATTCGATCCTGCGACCTCGTGCTTAGCAGCCCAACACGATAGCCACTGAGCAACCACGGCGGGTTATATCTTCGAGATTGCTGATGATATTACCCTGCTTAACTTTTAGTGCATACATCTTGGTTTGTCCTATGCCAAGTTTCTTTCTCACTGATTTCAGGCTGTGTCCATTTCTTACGGCTTCTTCAGTCTTTCTCATGTTATAGTTTCGAATATCACTTATTTTCGCCTTGTTGATTAGTTTTGACAGTTCCGCAAATTCTATCTTATCTCTTGAGTTGGACACTCATATTTTGTCGTTTCTTTATTAGATCCTTTGTTACTTGGGAGAGCTTGCCTACTGGTTGCCTTGGTGCCTTGCCTCCCACTTCAATTGCTGCCTCTGAAGCCAACCTAGTTACGGTTTCATTCATTAGCTCTATCTCATCATCATCTCTCTGTTCTAAGGCTGCATATTTGTTTGCAAGATCGAGCCTGAATTTGTCTGCTTTTACCCTTACTGCCTCAAGGTTGACCTGTTTCTTCTTGACCAATTTTGCTCTTTCTCTCTTCAAATTAAGGTGAATTCCAGCTCTCACTAGCCTATTAAAGCATTTTAGATGCCCCAAAAACAGAGTGCGATGGATCTGCGATGAGCTAGAATATTGCGGACCACAAGATTTAGTAGCGTTGACACCTGTTTTTTTCTTTTTTCTCTACGAGTTGCTTTGAGCAGTGCGTCTGGAATGTAGGAGCTATTGGGTTGTCGCAACCGTCAATACAACCGTCACAACCGTCAGTGACACAAGAGCTTCATAAGAGCTCTTGCATACAAGGCTGTGAATCACGTGTTAAAATCACCTGGCCAAATGATTTTCAGGGTGTCTATTTCAGCTAAATATTCTACGACGATTTGCAGATTAAAAAGCGGTTCACTGCTAAGAAAAAATGCCAGGTGTAGAGGTATGTTTTTGGGATATGCAGAAGGAAAATACTTTTTTCCTCTCTGCTTCTATTAGGGCATTGAATAAGAACATGGAGAACTGCGAGTTTATTGCTGCACTTATTACAAGTCGGAGGATCACTGCCAGTCAATAGGTAAGAGAGAGTACTATGTGTCCTTAATCGATAAAGTACTTCCTTATATCGTGCTGTTTTTCCAGTTATCCAGTTTCCTAGTTTTGGTTTTATCATGTGCAGCTTATTCAATACTTGAGCATTCCACTGTCCTTGCCAATGCTTCTTTAGCTTACTGCGCAGAAAAGACTTGAGGTCTGTCGAAGGGACAGGGATGTTCGCATCTGTGTTGCTAAACGTTACTGACGCAGAATTTTCATCAGCAGCTTCATTGCCTTTTATACCTTTATGGCCATGTAACCAGCATACAAGAATCACTTGATTGCAAATATATGCAGAGCACAACAAATCGTACAGCTCACTAAAAACTGCGTTTTATGTTTTCGTGGACTAATTAGGGATCGTGACTACACTTAATGAATCTGTAAACACAACATCCATAGTGAGATGTGTGAGCCGTATGTGTTGGATAGCCAAGAGTAGGCTTCCGCTGTAAAAATACTTGTGCGTGGATTTAGTGCCGCGGATGTTAAAAATGAAGGTGCGAGAGCTGCATAAGAAACTCCGGTAGAGGATTTAGACGCGTCTGTATAGCATTCTGTACAGGAGCACTTCTCCTGGCATTCACAAAAATATGAAGGTATATGTGCCTCAGGTGCTCGTTTTGATATTTCCATGAAAGAGACGTCACACTGGATAGTCTTCCCCTCCCAAGGCAGTGGAAGCCGCGTAGGAACTATTAGGACATTCTCCAGAAGAGAGGCGCCTGTTTCTTCGGACAGTGCTTCCAACCGGAGGGACAGAGGAGGCCTAGTGGCTGGGCGGTTACAGAACAGCCTGGCCGCGGTCGGGTCACGAATAAGTGAATGGCATAGATGATGGAAATCTTATTTCACCTTCAGGGCATAGGATAAACTTAAATATGTCCTTTGGAGATGTAGAGACCATTCATTGGATTCATCGTACAGGCTTTGAACGCACCAGAAGCAAGACGGATACCAAAGTGGTGGACGGAATCCAGCATCTTCAAAGCACTAGGCGTGGCAGAGTTATACACAATGGCTCCGTGGTCAAGGCGTGATCATATAAGACTTTTGTACAAGCTCAAAAGGCACCTTTTGTTACTTCCCCAAGATGTGCAGGACAAGAGCTTCCGTAGTTTCATTGTCTTCGGGCACTTTGTTTTCAGATATTTCAAGTTTGGGATAAAAGTTAATTTAGAACCTAAAATGAGACCTAAAAATGTATGTTCATGGCTCACAGATAGCCGCTCTCCATAAAGATCAATAACGGGGTCCGGTAATACATGTCTCTTGTTCGAGAAGAGAATGCATGTACTTTTTTGAGGGTTTAGTTTAAAACCGTTCTCGTCCGCTCACTTAGACAATTTATTCAAGCCAAGCTGCACTTGTTGCTCGCAGATACTAAGGTTACATGATTTGTAACCTATTTGGATATCATCCACATATACAGAAGAAAACATTGTATGTGGTATGATAGTATGGAGAGAGCTCATTTTTACAACAAATAGAGTACAGCTCAGCACTCCACCTTGTGGCACACCAGTCGCCTGAGTAAATGGACGAGACAGGATGTTACCAATCCAAACACAAAATCTGCGGTTGGAGAGATAACTTTGAATCACGTTTAGCAAGTTGCCTCGGACACCCATTCCAGCCAGATCACGAAGGATTACGAAACACCAAGTAGTGTCATATGCTTTCTCCATGTCTGAAAATACCAATAAGAAAAACTGTTTGTGCACAAAGGCATCACGGATATTTGTCTCAATGCAGACAAGATGATCTGTTGTGGATCTACGTTCCCTGAAGCCGCACTGCAAGGGATCTAGTATCTTGTTGCTTTCAAAAAGATGGATCAGGTGCCGGTTAGTAATTTTCTCAAAAAGCTTGCGTAGGCAACTTGTTATAGCTATAGGTCAATAGCTGCTGGCCAAAGACAGGTCCTTGCCCTCTTTGAGAATAGGAATTATAACTGCTTGCTTCCAGGCGGACGGAATGTAGCTGGCAGAGAATACAGCGTTAAAAAGAGGTAGGAGTCTTTTGTTTGCTTCAGGGTGTAGGTGTTAAACCATCTCGTAAACTATTCAATCGTTTCCAGGGGTCGATTTATTACAATTTAGTGCAGCCTGAAAATCCAGTGTGTTAAATGGACAGTTGCAAGATTCATTTCTTTTCCTTTTTCGATCCAGAGGCAGTCGCTCTGCATGTTACTGGTACCTCAGAAATGTATCTGAGTAATGAGATGAGCTAGAAATGTACTCAAAATGTGTCCTTAAAGAATCAGCTTGATGCTCAAGAGTATTTCCATGCAGGTTCACTAATGGTCTGCCACCTTTGATTTTGTTCACTCTGTTCCAGGCTTTCCTTTCGTCAGTATGGGAATTAATGCTGGAGATGTAATTTTGCCAGCTTTCTCTTTTGGAATAGTGGCACATTCTTCTACCCTCAGACTTTATTTTCTGAAAATTATCAGGTTCTCCGTAGCTGGAGAGTCTCGAATGTGGCTCCGTGCATTACACTGATTTCTACGCGCTTCCTTACACTCATCGTTCCACCAGGGAACACATCACTTACAGGGCAATCCATTTGTTTCAGCGATAGGTGAGGGCGAGCGGCTGTAGCAGAGGTTCGGAGCAGGGGCATCAGCGGCAGTGGGTTCATGGCGGGTGGCATAGGGAACAGAAGGTCCAAAGGTGCGGGAATAAGTGGCGGCGTATGTTCGAGGTGGCAGTGGCCATCGGTTGCGGCAGTCACGAGCGACGTGGCCGATGCGACAGCAGTGGAAGCAGATTGGTCTGTCATCAGGGGTACGCCATTCGGACGGGTTGCGGCGAGATGTGGTAGAAAAGGACTGTCGGGGACGAGGAGGGCCGGTAGAGAACTGGGGAACGCTGGGTGTAGATGTTGAACACACGGAGTTCAGACCCATGTTCTCGAATTCCTGCCCGACTACGGCCTGAATCATGGCAATCGTGGTTGCTGGCGGATCGGGAGGCGTCGTGGAGAAAGTTGGCAAACAGGCGGCCTCGAGCTCGCGGCGAACAATACGGGTGATGTCGTCACAGGTGGTGGCCCGACGCGGTCGACCCTCACATGTCAACGTAGCAGCGGTGTTGGGTAGCCGCATGATGTGGTGCGTGATACGGCGGTTCTTGGCTTGTACAAGGCGACGGCATTCTTTAATGATGGCGTCGATTGTCGAGACGTTGCTGAAAACAAGCAAATTGAAAGCGTCGTCAGCGATGCCTTTTAGAACATGGGACACTTTACCTGATTCAGACATAGCAACGTCAGCTTTGCGACATAGAGCCAAGACGTCGAAGATGTACGAAACGTACGGCTCTGTAGATGTTTGAACACGAGACGCAAGAGCCTTTCTGGCGGCAACCTTGCGGCCAATGGGGTCGCCGAACAGTTCCCGTAGCTTTTCTTTGAAAGTGTCCCAACTGCTTATCTCGTCGTCATGCGTCTGGTACCACATGCGTGGGGTGCCGCCAAGATAAAAGATGACATTGGCGAGCATAATTGTTGGGTCCCACCTGTTATTAGCGCTGGCATGTTCATATAGCTTGATCCATTCGTCAACGTCCTGTCCCTCCAGGCCAGAGAACACACCAGGGTCGCGATGTTGAGCAACCGTGACGATTGGAGCAGTCGAACCAGCCGAAGCCGTTGCAGAGGCGGGCTCGTGACCAGGAGGCATGGTGACAAGCTCGATGTACCGACCACTCCGGAGTTCCGTGGCGAGGACAGTGATCGCTGACCTCCACCAGAATGTTACATGTAGAAAGACACAGACAAAAGAGGCTATTTACAGGCTATTTACACTGGACTGGAGCCAGAGCGCCAGGCCGACATTCACTCGCGCCAAGGGCACAGACCCACTTCGTCGTCGTTCTCGCGGCGGCTCGTCTCTCGGGTATCTACCGATAATATCGTAATAATATTGACGGCACGTCAACTATAAACGCTGTGAAATATGCCACTGCATCATAAACAGAAAGTGTACAGATATCATTCCAGGTCAAATGTGTGAGCTCCCAGTAGTGTGTCCAGTCGGCACAATCGACTTTCCACCGGGGCACAAGGAGAGAGCACTCATAACCTTTTGTTAGTTTTATGACAATGGGGAAATGGTCACTCCCATACGGATTCTTAATCATGTTCCACTCCAGATACAGCAAGAGTGCACTTGATGCGATGCTTACATCGATAGATCAGCATGTTTTCTTTGCGGCACCGTAGAATGTAGGCTCTTTCCTATTTTTAGCAAGCATGCATCTGTGGAGAAGAGGAAGTCTTCTATTAAGCGCCCTCTTAATACGCCCGCTTATACCACTTATAAGTTATAAGTGGTATAAGCTGTGTGTGGTGATTAATTTATGGATACAAGTTGACGTATTGAATGGGCACCTCTGAAACTTCATCAAAATGTTTTCCATTGTGAACAAAAAGTTATTAAATAGTGGAGTTTAAAGGATCCGTCACCAGGTATGGGCATTACAAACAGACAAGCATAGTGCATAGATTGCGCGCTTACAATCGTGTCTGCAAAGTATTAAACTGCTGCACAGCGTGAAAAGAGCTGAAATTTCAAGCAAAACCAGTGCCCTTTTCCTTTTAAGGAAACCATGCTTTGTCAGCATATCAGAAATTGGGTTTTTTTGGGAGGAAGTTACCGAACGTGATGAGAGAAGTTAACGGCTTAAAGGGCCCCTCACCAGACCACATAGCAAATTTTGGTTATACGTATGCTGGAAGTTGTTACGTCTCCTCTAGGGAGCGTTGAGCAGAAAAAATTTTTCAAATCAGCGCATTAATAGCCAAGATAGAAATATTTCAGTGCCGCGAACCCATAATTTGAGGAGGCGAACTCCACTGCCAAACAAGATTCTCTCCACTCGCCCCGTCTAGCCTCTGCAAGCGAAATTATTTCCTTGCGTTCTCCCATACCAGACTTTGAGGATCACGTGACTCATACATCACGGAACCCACCTTCATTTTTTTTCTCTCCTCGCTTTTTTGTGGCGTGGCACACTTCCGCTGATGACGTCGCACACAAGCTGTTGTGATTGTCTTGTTTCGTGCAGCGCACGGTTTTGCACACCGTGCACGAGGACACCTGACTAGTGGTGTAAGTCAGTGCTACACGAATACTAAGGCAGACACAAGCAGTTCACAGAGCATGATCCCATGCTGGGACACGGTAAAAAAATTACATAGTTTTGGTGTCTTAGCAAGCGAATGCACGACGTGGCAACAAGCAGACAAAACTGAAGTACATCTTTCTTGCTGCGGTGTGAAGTAAAACAAAAACATGCAGACATTCGGTTTGTGTGTTTTATTATTTCTCTAAGCTTTAATTAGTCTATTCAAGCAACATATTACACAAATAAAAGATGTTGCCTTGAATACTTCTCGAAGTCACATGTCACCACAAGCGATGTCGCAGTGCAAACACGTGTACGTAGGCGCACTAGCACGTGTACGCAAGGAGAAGGAAAAACGCCGTTCGGTTTGAAATTTCAGATCTTTCCACGGCGCGAAGCAATGTAATACTTTGCAATACTTTGCAGCCCCTGGTGAGGGGCTCTTTAAAGGACTTATATTCGTTCGGACCTAGAATATGGTAGCGCAGTTAGAAGCCCGCATAAGAAGGTTCTAAAGATGAAATTGGAACGTATTCAGCAAATCTCAGTATGTTTTATATGCTTGAAGTATAAGCACAATGACTCGGTTACAGGCAGGTTCAGGGCTTCTGACTCAGAGCCACTAGATGAAGGCAGAAATGTACACTGAAATTTTCTTTTTCAGGTATTGCAAGGAAAGGTTAAGATAAACAAACACATATATATAAAGCAGCAGCTTCTAAAACAACGCCTGCGAACAACCCATGCTCTCCTAGCAAACCAATGCGAGGCTGTACTTATTTGTTTCGCTTATTTGTTTTGTCAGAGTTTTTAATGGCCCATCGAGTGCTTTTTTGCATTTCCTCTCTTCAGCGTCAGAAGCTACCTTTCAGTGCAGCAGCATGTTGCCATTATACACCCCTCACACACTCAGAGTTACTGAGCCACGCTAGGGCTTTGTCAAGGACAGAACATCGCGTTTGCATCCCCACGCACGCAAGGATGACAGTGCACATGCGCACTCAGGTGCACTTCTCCGACCCAGCTCTCCTCTCTCCCAAACTCAAGGGTGCCTCGAGGTGCGTGTCCTCCCTCTTGCTGTGTGTTCATTGAGGCATCCTACTGCACTCTACAGAGCCTTCATACACACATGAGCGTGTGTGTGTATGGAGGCGTCCTGCCAATGATATTGATACGGGTTCATCCTTTAGAATGGGTGGGCACTAGTAGCGCACCCTAGCCGAACTAAGGTACTCAACACTATCTGGCGGAGGGCGCAGCAGTTAAATTACTCATGGACTCCAAGATCGCCCACTGGCAGGTTTTGCACCGGCCAGCAAAAAAATTTAACGCAGTATGCATACCCAGCCGCCCCTGGATGGTGCTGTTAGCAGAGGACTCAGAGTACAAATTGTATGGGAAGGTCGAAAATGTAATGAAGTGGTGGAAATTCCCCAAGGACTGATGCAAGTATGTCCTCTGTCTCCATTATTTTTCACGCTGGAGAACATCAGACTCAAAACGTCAAATTAGGGTTTAATTTATCCTACTGCATAATGGACAAATGGTGCAACAGAAGGTCCCCCATACTGATGTATGCGGACTACATAGTGCCACTAGCAGCCAACGCAAGAGATTTACAGACACTTGTGAATATTTGTGGTAGCGTAGCGACAAATCTAGGCCTTAAGTTTAGCACAGAGAAATCGGGAATCTTGATCTTTAATGAAGAGACGAGTAATTATGGTGTGAATTCAACAGTATGTCATGCCTATAGTCAAGCAATATAATTACCTCGGCGTATGGATAAATGAAGGAAAGACTTACTCAAGCACCCACCAAAATAATCTTAAAACAAAGGGGAAGCGGAATGCAGCAATAATGAAACAGAGCACTTTGGGGCCACAATAAATATGAGGTGGTGCGTGGAATCTGGAAAGGAGTAATGATGCCAGCGCTAACGTACGCAAATGTCCCTGTGTGCTTCAAATCGGATATTTTGTCGGGTATAGAAGTTAACGAAAGATCGATAGGCCGGTTGGCTTTGGGAGCCCACAGTAAAGCCACAAATGAGGCAGTGCAGGGTGACATAGGTCGGGCCTCTTTTGAAGTCAGAGAAGCGCAAAGCAAAATTAGTTTTGAAGACAGACTCAGGAGCATGGATCAAAATAAATGGGCAGCTAAAGTGCACAAGTATCTACCTGAAAAGCATGGACACAGAATGGAGGAAGAGGTCAAGAAAGTTGGCAACCAAGTACAGGGTAATTGAAAGTGTGAATAGTCATCAGAAAGAAAGTGAGAGAAACAGAGACAGCGAATTGGATGCAAAGAATGGAAACCAAAAAGACCATGGAGATTTACAAGAATCGGAAAAAATAATTATAGGGGGAAATGTGAATGATAACACAAAGGGCAGTGCCTTGCTATTTGAGGCCCGAGCTGGTTACCTAAGGACAAAAACATACCGTAGAAAACATTTGCAACAAAATGAGGCATGTGTATGCTGCAGCAAAAATCCAGAGACCACTCAGCACATCCTAAAGGAATGCGAAGGGATTCACCCAGTGAAACCCAGACGTAATGAACACCTTCCAGAAGCACTTGCATTTAATGTGGACAAAAGCATCAACCGGTGAGCAGTTGAGATAAGCAAGAGACATTTAGATTGGTGGAAAAAGAACCAGTGAAAAGATTGATATGACCAGATCCATTGCAGGCATAGGTAGCGGTATAAGGTAGATCGGGAACTGTTGAGGGAAAAAAAAAGATTAAGGAGATGTATATACAAAATGCCATAATTAAAAGCATGTATAGCATACCTGATTAAATCAAGCAGGATAGGCGACGATTTGTCACCTCCCTTTTTCAAAGGGGATGTCAATAAATCATCACCATCATCATCCAGCGCATGCGGAGGCGGCCGTAGAAGGCAGACTGCATGCGAACTCAACCTGTGCATTGCCTCTTTTATCACTTGTTGCATAAGATTTTCACAGAATCTATACCAGGCGATGTTTCAGCTCTGCCTTGAACATTCCAACGCCTTAACCATCTAGTTCTCTAGTGGGTTTTGTGTTTCCAGCACTCTTCTATATTCTTATCCATTGATTTTGTGGCACTTAGGTTAATAACTTAATTTTAATGTGTGGGTTCACACACCATTCATTGCCTCTGAACTTGCAGCTTATAGAAGATGCCATAGTTTAATTGTTGTTGCCTTGGTCTTACTTTTTTTTATTTTGCATTGCAGTGATTCAGAAATTGATATGGCAATTGCCACATTGTACACCTACTCTGTAATGCAGTGCGATGATCTTCGTGCAATATTTATTAGTATCTTACTGTGCATACTTTTTTCTAGTTGTAGTTTTCATTTCAATTGTATTTTTTGAATTGACTGTATTGATCTTACACACTGCTACTTTGTGTGAATACAGATTTTGTTATGTTGATGCTTCTTTTTTGCCTTGTTGCGTAATGCTTATTTTACATTGAAGTAACTGTAGTTGTCCCCTAACCAAATGCCTTCCTGAACACCTGAAAAGTATTCATAAACAAACATACTTTCTTAAAATAAATAAAATAAACATGCCGTAAGCAGATACACAGATATTTGTGCTCGGTGTAATTAACATATCAATTATACTGCTCATAATTATGATAATTACCGCTTGGGCAGCAACTATAACATACTAATCAACAAATAAATAATTGCATGATTTACTACTTCACGCTTTGCGCACAATTTCTTGCTCCATCCAGCATTGAAACTGTGGCCCGCAGCAAGCAATGGCACACAAATGCACACAGAAGAACACACAGATTTTCTTTACTCGGCAATGAAACCTTCTTTTAAAGCTTGCTCCACCTTAGCTGAAACATTCATTGTGTGTTTGCACTTTCAGTGAGACTTCAGCTTGAATATTCGACTTTGAACTGGCACACCTATTCCTGTGAGTTAGGCTTGTGCATTTGCTAACAAAGCCAACACTAGATACACAGTTCAAAAGGTCAATGAAAGGGGCTAGTCGGTGGCCGTTCCTACTTTCTACCCATCTCATGATGAACTCTTGCAGAGATATACCGCTTCTACATACCCACATGAATGTAAGGGGAGTATGCGTGAGCGAAAAAAATTAATGTACTTGAGAATAAACAGCCGCACTTTAACTCTCTTACACTTTCAGCCATCATTTTCTAATTAGCAATGGATCATATAGTAGTGCAAGATCCTGTTTTTCTCGCCTCATCCAAGCTGCAACAACAATACCAGAGCATGTGAAAGCCTCCTCAATGCACAAGAAGCCCTCGAGTGTGAACGCTGCGGTGCGGAGAAGAAGCCGGCCATGCCCACCACTGGAATTACCTTCTTCTACGCATGGGATGGCTGGGGCAAAACTTGTCACCATGCGCAAATCTCGGAAGCCATGAATTACTAAATGGCACTTGGCGACGGCACAGCAGAGGGCGACAGCGACACAGAGACTTACATCCCACGCCATTTACGGCTAATTACACTCATTTTTTTATTAGAGTTGATCCTTGATATAACGAACCTCAATATAACGAAATTCTCGATATAATGAAGTATTTAACTTTTCATAACCTCTTGTCCATAGACCATCATGCATTTAGAACTTCAAATAACAAAGTGTGTTTGTATGCAATTTCAATATAACGAAATTTCGCTTCTGCCACAAAGGAATTCCAAGACAATAAATGGAAGCTTCCGCAGACACCGATGGTCACATAATTTAATTACAAGGGTCTGCTTGCAAATGAACCTCTCAAATCGCGCACGGCGCGACAAGAGCGACCACCGCAATGGAGCCACATCATGTTCTGTAACAGTCCAAGTGTGATAAGATCCTATTGCCCATGCACTTTGTGCTTTAGGTGTGAGTGAAAGTGTGCAAGGGTGAGACAAGAAAGATGGTGGCTTCACGAGTGCTGCCTACTCGCATGAACAAAAAAAAAAAGAGGGGGAGGAGAGCTCACTCACGGTAAAGCCTAGACTACACGTACGCTTGCGAACGTGCGCTAGCTCGTGTCTATGCGCCTTGCGCCTGCCACGCCTCATGAGGAATGGTGGTTTGCATGCATCCACAAAGACACATGACAGTGCCCGGTCACTGAGCTCACTCATAGATGCCTTGGAAGATTCCACTTCTTATATTATTATTGACAGTGTATTGACAGTGTTTCAAAATGCTTCAATATATATAAACGTAACTGTTGTGTTTTTAGAGCTGTTAGATAAGCACAAAAAGGAAAGATTAACTACTTTCTTGCATGATATAAATCTGCTTCTCAGAGAGTTGAATGTACTGTGCCATAGCTGCGTAGCCAGGCGCGCTGACACAAGACAGGCCAAGCATGCGATAAAGTGCACACCACACGTACGCTTGCAGACATGCGCAAGCTCGCGTCTGCACGTCCACGCATGCGCAGACAGTGCGGCATGGCTCATACGCGTCGAAACATGGCACGATCTCGGTGAACAACTGATCTCTGCTATCGCTTGCTTGGGCTTTCAATTAATTTCGATATAACGAAGCAAATTGCAGATTTTACCTACTTCATAATAGCAAAGTTTAACTGTGTTTCCTTAGTCGCCGACTATTGCTACATGTTCTCGGCACATCAAGGTATCATTTAATATACTTTCATTTTTATACATCTACAAGTCACCTAACTGACCTTTTTTTTTTCTCGAAGTGGTTACAAGAAACCCAGATCCCAGACATGCCAAATGCATCTGAAGTCAGTTAAGACCTTGTCCTCATAACGCCAAGAGAGAGAAAGCGCAATGAGATGGCAATGAAGGGACGAATGCGGGGCAGTCGAGCCACGCAAAGAGGGGGAAGGGAAACAAACGATGAGAGGCCAGTGAGTGTGAGGGAAGAGGAGGCCAGGAGGCAATCCAGAAACCAGCCTCCGCTTTCCGCATGCATATGGGCGCTCTCCCCTTCCTGACGGAGGGGAACAGCACCACAAAGGAGCTGTTTGTGGCTGGCAATGCTTCTGACGCATCTGCCATTGCATTCTCAGTTTCATGCGAGTTGTAGTGCGAGACAGGACATGCACAATCTTGTGTAGTATAATCAAGGTTCTTCATTTGTTTTCCGGGACTGCGCTATACGGTCGCAACACCCAGTATGTCGTAAAATTGGAGTTGCCATAACTATGGTTCCGCTGTACCCATACTTGCTATAGCCCTTGTAGGGTTGCAGTTTGTTAAATTAAAATAAATAAGCAAATAAATAAATAAATGCTTTGACACTGGTACATTCTGTAGAAACTGCTCATTCACAAACATTCCTTGAGACAAGTGTTCCAGGTTTATTTCTAACCACACAAGGAACCTTGCTCTACACAAAACAAATTTGCCTTTTCACTTTCCAACATAGCATTCCAATGCTTGCAACACCAGGCTCTAGTGCTCCACAAAGAACATAACGAAGTCATGCATCTGAGTGCCACACCACATGTGCATTGAGCTGCATAGCATGCCTCGTCACTGCTATAGAAATGCCACAAAGCAGTAGTTACCGCACCTGGCAAAGAAGTGAACAGTTCAAACACCACTACAGAGGAGGATTTTTCTATAGACCCATTCCTCCAATAACTACAGAAAAACCTATGCAACCAGCCATCAGTCATCATGACGGTTACAATTAAAATATGGGTTTTATTTACTTTTTTTTTTACTAGATGCCGACACAGGTGACCCATTCTCTGTATGTGTACATGTCACAAAGAAATATGATGGTGTCTTCTTCATACTTCTATTAATGGCTTGTCTGCTTCGCTGTATGCCACAATGGGTGTGTCAGTATGGCAAATATTTTGGAAGCAGTCAATAACCCTTTCAGGATCAATGACATAAATATACGGCGTCACGAACAAGTATAAAATGGTCAATGCCGTACATTTACGGTGCTGTCTGTTTGTTTAAAAAGCGCGCCAATTTCCTAACTTTTTCTTTCCTGGCTTGTGCTGCCATTATGCGGGAGCAAAGGGAATTTTTTTCTCGAGTCTCCTTCCATTGGTTTTCGCTGCATGGTTTTGTATGCTCCAGCGAGTCTATATACTACCGCTCGCGCATTGTCGTGTGGGTGGGCGGCGGTTAGTTTGGGTTTTGTTCCGCTGGTGGTTTCGGCTTCTTGCACTCACAAAACTGAAGCCTATCTCGTTACTAATCGTTCAATGGGCGACTGCCTGTTACTTGCTCGTTTATTGCTCACAGGGGTGCGCATACGTGAAGGATGCCGCCATGCATGCATTTCCTTTGGAGGTTTCTTTCCTCTCTTTCTTTTTCTTTTTTTTTTCACTCGCGAAAACTAATTGTCTCTGGTTGGCGATAAGATGAAGATTAGCAGAATTTTGTTACACATTTTGCATTTTTGACAGACACACAACCACACAGTTTTCTTGAGTGCAATCACCTATGCAGTTCGATTACGCTATGGACGTAAATATTAGTGTAAGAGCAGGAACATATGAGACTTGCGAAATATTCTCGTGTGCGTATTTTCTAAGCTTTGAACTATGTGTATAACAATACATCAAATGTTTAATTCTTATCAGTTTATTTCTGTTTTTATTGTTATGCGTGAATAAACAGTACATATATACCAATGCAAAATATTTTTTTCTCGCTTTACGGTTACCCTAGAAAAATTACGGTAAATTTTTTCCTGAATAGGTCCCTCTGAAGAATTTAAATCCGCAATAAAAAAAATTAACCCTGGGTGGTCGCATATGACAAAGAAAATCGACCCTGAAAGGGTTAAAAATTTACTTACAACAAAACTTTGTCCAGCTCTGCTGTTAGCAAAATATTTTCTTGGTTGGTCTTCTCCATATGCACCTTTAATAGGTTAAGTTCAGCTTCCTGGAACAAATAAAGTATTAAAATATTGTGAATTCTTTTCATCCTGTAAATAATTGTTGTAACCAACAGCAGAGCACTTTAATAGGTTTGTCACCAGTCTAATGGATTGAAAACAAACAAGCCCAAGCCCAGTACTTAAATCACACAGCAATGACCATGTCTCGTATCTGAAAAATGTTACACCTATGCAAGGTAAGAAAACAGCTGAAAATTCAAACTGAAGCCAGCATATCCTTACTCTCAGAGCAGCTGGTCTCACCTACCATATCACACTTCTTGCTTGCTGCACACAAATGAATAGCAGAAATGTACACAAAATGAGGATTTCTGTGAAACGCGGATAGCATAAACTGCTACGGGTGCACATTGAACTCTGAGAAGCCACAATCTGAACAACATTCATTGTGCAATCCTACAACATTTCAGTACACATACTAGGAATATTTAGGCCATGCTTGTAAACATATGGCTTTTGTAGTTACTTAAATTTTGTGCATGCTGTGGCAAAAGGCAGTTTCTTAATGGAGGTTCAAGTTGCTTTTATGGTACTAGTGAAGTTTCCAGTCCGTTAGTTAGGTAAATCAAATATGTGTACTGGCTATATGAACGTGTCATGCATTTCATCCACTTTTGTGCATTTTCTGATTGTGCATTCTATTAACAAAGCAACTGGTATTCTGTGTTGTCAGTGGACTTCACTGTTTTTGTGCTGCCGCACTATTAATCATGATCGACAGAAATGCACTAGACTGAACACTGCATACATAAACACACAAACAATGCACAACATGCTAATGAAAAAAAAATGCGGTGCACAGTATACAAAAATAAAGCAGTGCATGTTCACATGTATCAAAATGGCACCTGCTAATCAAAAAAAGAAAAATGATAAAGTGTACAGGCAGTGCAGCACCAGCAAAGCAAAAGGAAGGAAGGAAGAAAAGCCCCAACAGAAACAGTCTCCACTGTGCTGGTTGTTACTATGGTGAAGGAGACAGGCATGCAACTTTTCATATGTACACCTAGATGCAACTCAACACTACACCCATAAGCGAAATGGACTTTGGCACTATCCTATGCTTTAAAAGGGTCCTGAACCACTCCTCAGGCTTGGTGAAAAACCACAGTTCATAGATAGCAAATGCTGCTGTGAACATCTCAGCCAAATTTTGCAGTCGTGCGCAACGCGTGGAGCTCACAAGTACAACGCAATGTCATATTTTTCTCAAACACTCTCTTTTGAAACGAGGCCTCCACCTCACCCATTTCGAAGCTGCTTGTGGCTTGTACATATTGTAATATGCAGTATTCTCATAGACGGCTGCTACTGGCTGATAGCTGACATCAGTCAAGAAGGGTGTTAGATAAGTGCACTTTCTTTTTTTTTTTTCAAGGAACAGTTACTATGTATATTTATTGATACAGTTTAATAAACAGGCTGAAGTAAGCAAAAATCTCCTTTCGGATTTCGATAAGAATCACATACTTCTGGAAGAAGCCAACTATAATTTGCTAACACTTGGCCACAGCCGTCCATGTATAAATTAAACTTTGGCCACACTGCTTATCAATGTCATAGTAAATGGGTCTTGCATATATTGTCATATGCAAGATTCCCATAGACGACTGCTATTGGCTGATAGCTGACATCAGTAAAGAAGAGTGTTTAGATCAGTAAACGTCTTCCAGTTGTTACTGTGTATATATATTGACGCAGTTTAATAAACAGACTGAAGTAAGCGAAAATCTGCTTTAGAATTTCCATATGAATTACATACTTCCGAAAGAAGCCAACTATCGTTTTCTAATGCCCAGCCGCAGCCCCCGCATAGGAATTAAAAACTTTGGCCAAACTGCTTATTGGTGTAGTAGCAATTGGGTCTTGCTAATTTCGATTAGTTTTGAACACTCAACTAGCCTCGAACCAAACTAAACCTAAGATCAGACTACACGTATTCTTGCCAGCGCGCTCACTCCTAACTGCTCCTCACTAGACACCTTGGCAGACATTGCTTCGTATTGAGCTATTGACAGCGCTCCAGAATTGGCAATTTGGATGTGGCTACTATCCGTCGGTCAAGCTGTCGCAGGACAAAACCGGTTCGCACCACGTAGCACGGCCTTACTGTGTCATATGAGTGCGAGCGCGCACTCCAAGAGGGAGAGCTCGCTGCCGCTAGCTGAGAACAACCACGTGCTCCAAGTGGTCTTTGTGGTTGGTGAGGCTCCAGGCATGTGGCAAGCTGGCCCAAATGCCGACATCCAACTGGTATAGGATATCTGCTTCCCGAGTTGCACACCTTCAAGGTGGGTCACCATCATGCTTGAAGCTCGTTACGTGAGCAATTATTTCATCACGAGTTTGCAGAGCGGTATCCATCGCTTACCCAATGTGGGAGCGACTGATGTACTCACACATGCGAAAATAAAGACGACGTTCGAGACACCGTGAACTCAACCATAAGTTTAGAGATACCGTATTTATTCGCGTATAACCCGCACCAAAATGTGAAAAAACGCGTTTAAAAAGTGGGGGTGCGGGTTATCTGCGAATTTTTTCCTTGGGAGGGGGGGGGGGGGGGGTCGGCTTCACCGCAATGTGCGGCGGCCTCCCCGTGTAGTCCGCCATCCCCATCGTCATCGACGCTTGTCAAGCCGATGAAGGGCCAACGAAAGGCCAGCATTGTTGAGCCTCGCGTTAGGCGCTGTTTAGTGTACTTACCCCAGTTTGCACTGTTTGCCTGCTTTGTTTTGGCATCATGAGTGCGACTCGACGGCAGTGTTTCACAGCGAAAGAGAAGCTAAAGATTATAGCCGCTGCCGAAGAAATCGGCAACAGAGCTGCTGCAAGACAGCATGACGTCGACGAGTCGTGCATTCGCGACTGGAGGAAGAAAAAAGAGAGTCTCGAAGCAACGAACCGGGACAGGCGAGCGTTTCGGGGTCCGAAGACTGGCGCGTACCCCCACCTCGAGACGCAGCTTGCGAAGTTCATTGAGGAGCAGAGAAGTCGTGGCCACGCTGTTTCGACTGAGATGGCGCAAATGGAAGCCCTGAAGTTGGCCCGGGAATTGAACATTCCACGTGAGTTTCGTGCAAGCCGTGGATGGCTTCAGCGCTTCATGCGAAGACATGGATTTTCTATGCGGCGGCGAACAACCATGTGCCAGCGGCTTCCTGAAGCCTACGAGGAAAAGTTGTTGAACTTTCAACGATATGTGATCGCACTTCGGAAGGAGCACAGCTATTTGCTGTCTCAGGTGGGAAATGCTGATCAAACACCTGTGTACTTTGAGATGCCGATGGACACGACCATGGAAAAAAAGGGCTCCAGATCAGTCAGCGTGCTGACCGGCGGAAATGCCAAGCTGCGCTGCACAGTCATGCTATGCGCTTTGGCTGACGGCACGAAACTGCGCCCGTATGTCATTTTCAAACGCAAGACGCTACCTAGCATTCCACTGCCCCCAGGAATCGTTGTGCGTGCGGAAGAAAATTCGTGGATGAACAGTGGCCTAGTCGGTGACTGGCTTCGAGTAATCTGGGAGCGAAGACCAGGTGCCTTGCTGGCACGCCGGTCGATGCTCGTACTAGATTCCTTCAGAGGCCACTGCACTGATGCGGTGAAGGCTCGCCTTGCCGAGACCAGCACCGACCTCGTCATAATACCTGGCGGCATGACGTCCATGCTACAGCCACTCGACGTGTGCCTGAACAAGCCGTTCAAGGCACACGTGAAGCGGCTGTATGCCCAGTGGATGGCCGACGGCATTTACGCCCTCACACCGACGGGACGCGTGCGAAGGCCTGATATTCCATTGCTGTGCCAGTGGATCGTGGATGCGTGGAAAGCGATACCGGCCGATTTGGTGCGGAAAAGCTTTAAAAAATGTGCGATCAGTAATAGTTTGGATGGTTCCGAGGACGACTACGTCTTTGAGAGTGGCGATGAAGCCTCGGATGGCAGTAGTGAGAGCGGCGACGATTAAGAATCGGATAACCAGTGACGTGGTGGCGGTCGTTTGAATAAATGTTCTGAAAACGAAATGATCACTGAGTGTGAGTTGCATCTTTCTAGCGCTCATTTTTTTTTTTTTTTCAGGTAAACGTGCGGGTTATACGCGAGTTTTTTTTTTTTTTTTTTCCGCCGAGTTCAAAGTTAGGGGTGCGGGTTATACGCAGGGGCGGGTTATACGCGGGTAAATACGGTAGCCTCCAAGTTTGGCGCATTGTAGGCATTAAAATCGGAAGTAGTGGCGTCTACGTGAACACCTAAAATCAAATTTGAATTGCACGCTATTAGGCGGAGCATTGGGGGCATGCCCACTCCATCGTAGCCTTCACAGTGCAATGTATGGAAGAAGGAGCATAAGCATTGCAAAGGGGATCAAAGGCAATCTTTGACTGCTAATAACTCTGCGTCTGCTGAACACACTGAAGTACTTTTTGCTGCAAAGTACTTATGAAACAGCCTATTTTAATGTAAAATGCATTTCTAAATTTCAATAAAAGATGTTTCAGGGCCCTTTTAAGTCAGCCAATGGGAGCGTAGAAAATTTTACAACCTTGGTTTAAGACTTCAAAGCAACATCAAGAAATGCAAAGTAACCATTACGATCAGAAAACCCTCGTTTTAGTGAGTGGTTTGCACTATTCATGCTTGATAAAAGATGATGGCAACTCACCAGGGCGGCCTTTTCAGCTGCAAGAGCTTCCAAGTTATTTGTAAGGTCTCGCTGCACATTTGAATCTTCAAAGTCAGTTTGCACTTGACATTCTACAACATCGCAACAAAGACGGGAGTGCTTGTTGTAACTACGGTATAGGTGCACCAGATCGGGTGGCTTGGGAATGTTCAGACCTACGTCATCCCAGTCCTCAAAGTCCTGAAAGCATGGCAATGTAGGCTATAGCAGCAGTCAAACCTTGATGTAAAACGAACACGTGGCCATGGGACAGCAACTTTCCACTCATAGTTCTAAGACTTCAAAAATGCATTCTTGGCAGACGCTCATATGACTATTTAACTTGTGCTAAATTATGGAGTCACAACTTGCTTTACACAGCCATCAGTGTAGAAGGAACCTTCTACACTGACACCATCATCACATCTGCTATCAAGGTGAATGATTCAGTTTAATGTCCCAAAGTAACATAGCAGCTATGAGAAGCACCATAATTTTCACCAGCTGGGATTATTTACCATGCACCCAAAGCTCAGCATCAGCATCTGGCTGCCACGGTCAGGAATAAACCCATGACCTTGTGCTCAGCAGGAGAGTGCCATAACCACAAATGTACCACAAGCAGTTAGCCTTGACTGTCAATTTGAGCACATTATGATCTGTCATGCAAGAGCAGGAAATGCACTATTGGCCAAAGGCAATTTTTTAAAATTATGCTACAACACAAAAATCAGACTCCACTGCAAATGTCAATGACTGTGCTACGCAGCTCCCATTCCATGCCCCCTTTTGCATGACCTAGCAACCTCAGTCATACAACTGAGCAAATGTTTACAGAAGCAATGCTCAGGACTGGTTTCTGCATAAATGCCACCCTGCACTGCTACCACTTTGTGCCTCTGTAAGCAGGCAAATTTATCTAACAAGGGTGGTTTGGGTTATCAATGACACAATAAAATTTGAAGTTCTCCAGGGCATTAGATGCATGAGCCAGGAAATACCCCTGCAAGGACGCAAACCTTGACAATGCAATATACAGCAGGGATTGCAGTGGCCTCAATTTTCCATCGGGTACTTCAGCTTGAATGGAGCCAAACTATTTGTGTATCAGACTTGTACATGTTACAGAAAAAAAATTAACCAATTACAATAACTTCATTCAAAAATATAATTGACTACAGTTACCAATTACTGCCCCATAAAAGTAATTGAGGAATTACTCAAAAGTAATCAATTACATCTATGCTACTTTCCTCCGAACTTCTATTAATATTGCATAGATACAGTAAATATAACCAGCTGGTCTGGCACTTCCAGTGCATCCTTGCAGTCCTTCATAGTTTCCTCTGCACTAAAAACTTTTAAAAAATTTTGAATTAAAAAAAAATTTAATTTCGCCAGTCATCATCCTTTTTTGTTTTTGTTCTGAGGACATGAGAAGAGACACTAAAAAGTTGCTTGAGGAGAAAAAATACAGGGAGAAACCTGGTGATTAGCCAGCTCACTCTATGAAAAAAATGTGTGCTGGGGGGGGGAGGGGGGGGGAGGGCCGTATTGTAACATATACAGATCTTGAGCACCATATTGCGGTTACACAGCATCTGGGTCCTTAATAAAACGTAGCACTTCATTGTTGCTGGTACCTGGAAAAGCTCCCAGCTGGCCCAATGAGAAGCTGAAAAAAGTACCCATATCTGATTTCCTAGCATTAACATCTTAGTTGGCTTTCACTATCGAAAAATATCAGCACAGGTTCAATGAGAAAACACACTGAGCTCCCAGGTTTGCCTGTCTGAACATGCGCATTCGCGAGGCTGCTGTGTGGCACAATCTCAGGTGTTCTACTCTTGTTTCCCATCAAATTCAGGTTCTCAAAGCTGTCGCCTGTTATAGCTTGTTTATTCAATAAAGTAACTTGTTATATGCATGAAAAAAGTAACTGAATTACAGTTGACGTTACGGAGTAAACAAAATAATCGTTATATCACAAAATCTAGAAAAAATGTTATTGATTACAAGTATTTCACATGTAGTTTGTTAAGAACAAGTCTGATGTGTACACTTCATGTACCCAGCATGTCGAAGGTTTATACATCGGTGGCCCATAAAGTGTGGCATTATAAATCTCAGGGGTTATCGAATTGGCTAATACTCTTTGACACGGTCTGCTTGATGGCACTCGTAAACTACAAGGGTAGTACATTTTTTCATTTAACAGTACTTTTCAGCTTCATTTTCAAACACAAATTATGGGATTTCATGTTTCCTGCTGTTAACTTTAATATCACCCATTAAAGTTATTTTGTGAACTAGGAGAGTAAAAGAGAAACATAATTTTTTTCCCTCCAGGCAACGCAAAGCTGTTGTGGAGTAGTGGTAGAGTACCCATGTCACATCCACAGAGTTCTTGATTCAAAAATGGGAATTTAAAAAAAAATTTACTGCACTAATTATGGTATTTAGGTCAGATTAGATTGGGGCAGGAACAGTTATCATAATTAGATATTTTACAAAATATGACATATCATCAGCAAAAAGGTGAATGTCGGAAGAAATAGTGGAACTGAAATCGTTAATGCAAATTAAATATAAGAAAGGTCGAAGGAGTGACCCCTATCGTTCACCATAATGTACCACAGTAGGTGACGAGTTATGACCGTTAGCCATTTCATATTGCACACAATTAATCTAAGAACATTCAATCTACTTAAGCAAATTGCAGTCTAGATTTAGTACGTTCACCTTGTACAATAGTAATTTACGACAGACCTTGTTGAAGACTTTGCTGAAATCTAAAAAGATTAAATAATCTTTAAAAAATGCTATTGTCACATGATGAATGATCAAAAATTTGATGTAATTTATGTGTGAGTCATACAAGATTACAAATAAACAATATTATGACTCATATGATATATACAGTTGAATCTCGACAATTCAAACTTGAAGGAGCCCAAAAAATTTTTGTAATTAAAAGGACTTCTTTTTGAAGTATTTGTGCACCACAGCATGATGCACGAACGGTGTGAGTCGTGAAATATCGCGGCGTGCAAGCGCACAGTGAACGAGGACCACGAAACTGCCCACGCCGCCTAATACTCGCTTCCCCCCGATAACGGCAGAAAACAAAACTTCAAGGAGCGGGCTAAGCCGACGCCGAGCCGGCAGGGCTGGCGCCGCCGGTGCCGGCACGGAGAATGTCAAAAATGAGGGAGTTGAGAGGGAGGGCGAGGGGAGCATAGTTGCGAGGAAAGATGGAAGGGAAGCAGATTTGCTTTCCCACCAGCTTGCTGGATGGCTCTAATTACCTCTGTCACCTACTGCCACCGAAGCAGCGGAGTTGCCCAGGCCAGGACTGGGTCTCCACTGCTGCTTCCCTCTGTGTGCTCGCGCATTTTAACGCGATAGCGTTAAGGAGCTCGTGTCGCAGAAAAGCCGGTGTCGTCGGCGTCGGCGGCGTTGGCCGTGAGCGATAAATCCCAGCAGGCACTTCATGAATAAAAAACAACTTGCAAGATGGGCTGGGTGGGAATCGAACCAGGGTCTCCGGAGTGTGAGACGGAGACGTTACCACTGAGCCACGAGTTCGATGCTTCAAAGCGGTACAAAAGCGCCTCTAGTGAACGCGGTGTTGCCTTAGAAACGAGCTGTTTCTAAGGCTCAGGCGTGCGTTGCTCGACGCTCACCGCGTCCGATGCGGGGCACGTAGTCGCTGCACCGTAGCCCATTGTCTTACACCCCTTGGCGGGTCGACGGGAATGCTGTCGCGTTCCACTCTTGAAGGCAAAGCTTAAGCGTCCTCCAATTTTTTTTCCTTCGTCTGCTGACAGATCGGAACTGTGTTTACCTTCTTCGTCCTGCGTTCTTAATGCGAGTCATGTCTTATCAAGATGGTGAAGTCGTTGCCGCTGATCATAATTATGTTGGTGTGCTCCCTTCTGTTCTGCGTCGTCGCGTTCAAGAGACAAGAAGAATGAGGTAGTGGTTGTCACATTCGTGTCCTTGAATTCAGGGTCTGTCTTCTTGTACGGAATCAGATATGGCGCACTGTCTCCAACAACCTTTCCATCACAACATCTCAGTTTAGACGCATCATTATAAAAAAACAAGTCCGGACAAGACCAACCAAGCCAACCAAAACAAGTGCGAGTGAGAGCTGACGCGAGCAGACGATAGTGCGAAAGAAGCAATCTGGCTGAACCAGACGCGAGAACAAATAGAGCGGCCAGGCAGATCCCCATGATACCAATTTCCCGCACGTATGTCACTGTAGGGGCCACTCTTATTGGTCTCCTGTACTCGCGGCTCGCTTGCCCCCGCGGCAAGCCATGAAAAATCGGCCCAGCATTGATCCCACCCGCGGCAAGCGTTTTGCCGCTAGAGTGGCTGGGGCATTATGGCGCGACGCAAAAACGGCGACCATGCTTTGAGAGAGGATAAAATTTCTGCTACCTTCTTTTTTTTTTTTTTTTGCACACGCGGCATTGAGAGGTCTTTACTAAGCCTTTCCTCTATGGCGGGGTCAGCGCAATGCTGGTCGAAGGCGCCGCCTCAAGATTTTGCGGGCTGCTAAGAGCACTGTCGGAGCACGGTATGTTCGAATTAACCGTCGCAAATGCTTGTGCGTTCGAATTACCAGGCGTTTTTGCCCATTGGAATACACATAACTTTGACGGGACCATGGCGAGAAAAAAAACGGAAGTTCGAATTAAGCGTGTTCAAATTAACGAGATTCAACTGCATAAGCTCATATATGAACAATGACTCAATGTTTTAGTTAGATAGTTAGATACAAAGGAGATATATTGAATCTGCTGGAGTGCTTGAACAGTGCACGAGTGGTATATTTTGTCGGGAAAATACCATGTCGTGTGTGACTAGAACTGACTTCTGACTGTGTGATGAAGCTTTTATTTCCTCCATAGCCCAGCAGAGATTTAACAAGTTTTGGGTGCTCATTCTAAAAACTACAATGCTCTTGAGCACCAGAAGCCTGGCAGCAGGAGCTGCAGTCATGTGCATGGATGTTTAAAAAGCTTAATTTGTATAACAGGTCACTGACCATTGTTAAAAAAACACAGTGTGGCATTTCGGGACCTGCACAGAATCTCTCGTAGAGTGACCACCCCGGAAGGCGTTGGTCCCGGGTTCGAATCCTGGACCAGGATGAATTTTTCTTCAACTATGAACCTTTGTTCCTGAGAAACCCATGTGGGTTCCCTTTGTAGCTTTGTACTACATACAAATGGATGTCAATTTTCCCTTCATGAACCTTCCTCCACCTTGCCGAATTCCGCAGAATTTATTTGCCATGAGTTCGCAATAGAGGTGTCTCAGTAACATCAAACTGGAATGTTTCAGAAATGCAAATGGTGAATGAATTTAAATATTAACAAATGCAGAGTCATGCGTATATCTAGAAGTTCTAACAGTCCTTCGACAAACTATTTAAACAATGTCCCCCTGCAATCTGTCAATTCTAAGTACTTGGGTATTCATATCATGTCTAACCTAACTTGAGCGCTTCACATTGAATACATCACTAATAACGCCGCTCAAATGTTAGTGTACATACGTTGGAACTTTTTGAAAGCACCATCTGCATTAAAATTATTACTCCATAAAACATTAGTATGTTTCAAGCTTGAATGCACTTCATCTGTGTGCAATCCCTACCATGAAAATCTAATTATTTTGCTCAAACTCATACATAATAACTCTGTTTGCTTCATTCATTCAATTATAACTGTACTTCCATTATAACATTAATGAAAATCACCCTAGCCCTCTCTTCTCTTGCATCATGCCGTAAAATATCCTGTTTAAGTCTATTTCACAAATTATACCATAATTATATGCTTTGTAACCACCTAATTGTGTTGACCACCGTCATAAAGTTGACGTCGTATCTTGTAACACTAAGTCATTTTACCTATCTCTTTTTGCCCCATACATCCTCCCCGAGGATACTGTAACTATCAATAATAACCAACTTTTTCGTCATACTTTAGCTAGCATTGTATAACTAGGTGAAATTTCATATTAAAACTGTTTACCATTTAGAGTTACGTATTTTTTGTACTTGCTGACTAATCACAGCTAATACAGTAGAACCTTGTTGATATGATCCTGTTACATATGATTTCCCAGCACAAACATTCGCGATCGAGAACACAAAAATAACTCCATACAGTTACGCTTCTTTCTTACCAGTTCATATGTTCTCGACAAACACAATCTTTCGGCACCAACATTAAGGTACATTGCCAAGCATTGCATGATACGTTTTCCGGTTGCTAGATCACACTTTTAAAAAATGCACGATGCTCGTGCGATTGAGAACAGTAGTTGCCCACCGCAGCAGTTTTACCATAATACGTGCCTGTCCATCTCGCGTGAAAACGTCGGCATGTGCTCATTTCCTATTCCGGTACCAGCAAATCTCATTCCAGGTCATCGCACGCCGCATTCACAGCTATCACCACCAACTTTATTGCGATAAGCATCTTTATCTATATGCTTCACAGTACGTAAGGGCATAGAGCTTAAGGGAAGCGTACCCCACTTTTAATAGGCAATAACCCAAATGCGCTGCCATTAACTGCTGCAGGCAGCACGAAGTGAGTGTGACGTTTCGCTCTGGTGGCACTGTAGGCATGATATTCCGTCGTTACCAACCAACTTGATTTCGTTTCAGTTTCCTTGTGGTCCGCTTGTAACACTAGGCAATAAAACGACAATGTGCATTTCAGAATGCTCGGGGCCCCAACGGCTCAATGCACATCAGCAACTACTGCAGCAATGATTCACGCTAAGTGAGCGCGTCAAAAACTTCTCGCCAAAGTGCCTTGCTTGAAGAAGCTGCTGAGCCAGGCCGAATTCAAGGAGCGCAAATATAAGCTTGCCAAAACTGCAAAAATGACAACACACATCCCTGGCCACTCAAGCCCCAACACTTCAGCGTGCGCCGGTGTCTCACGCTGCAACAATTCATGCAATGCTTTGTTTTATGTACACATCGACAACAGTCGAGTTGCAAATTTTTTAGTGACCTCAGATCATACATTTAACCCATTAGTATGTTCTTTCTTGTGTTTTCTTACAAAACGTATGAATGAGGTTCTACTGTATTGTATAGTTATTGTATATTGTATAGGTGGGAGCCTTTTTTTTTGCATACATTAATTATTGCTGTAATTGTTCTTTTTCTTGTTGCTCTGTAACCACTCCCCTCTTTAGTGTCATATGGCATAGAAGGTAACATAAATAAACAAATAAATAAATAAATAATATGCATACATAAATAACTAGTAAATAAATACCTGGACTTCGTTCTCATCTGAAAAAGTGATGGATGTCAGCTTGTAATCATGCTTTAGTAAATACTCGTTCAGAAGGAAGTTGACAGCTCGCCGCTCATGAGGGCGCAATGGTTCCTCTGAAACAGTTGTGTGCTCACTGCCATTGTCAGGAGTGTTTGGGTCAGACTCTGCACAGTATAAGAGCAAAAAAAAACAAGGAAGAAAGGGACACACAAAAGTGAAACAAAGACATTGCTATCACTCTTTTGAAGTAACTTAAGCATTTGCATGGAACATTTTTACTGCACTTCCATACATACATTTCTTACTTTTACGAAAAGCTCAATCTCGTCAATACTAGCGATTCTACCTGTGATCACTGGTACAGTCCTAGTCCAGCAAATATATAGCCAATAAGGTCACCTCACATAGGTGTATCTGCATATGCTTATCACACAGCACATCAGGAAGAATACTTTCATGCACTCTACTAAATTCCAAAGACAATACAATGAAAAATGAAAGATGTGTATACACACCTGTAACAACAGTTAGGTTTGCTCGCAGGTTTTTGATGGTTTCACGAGCCTTCCTAAGCTCAAATTCTAGAACTAACATAAACAAAAGAAATGTTAAAACACTTTTTAAGTATACGACGACAATGTACAATAAAAAAAGACACTCCAGAGTCACTTTTATGTCGAAAATATTTTTCATGTAAAATATATGTAGCTGAATTTTCAAAGGCCATGCTGCCTCAAACTGCTAAAGGAAAGGTATTCACATTGTCGACCACAAACTTTCTATTAAGAATACAAAGCGAGACTGAACATTATAAATACTGCATCAGCTTAATATGTTGAAAAAAAAAAATAGCTAATATGCACAAGAATGTTTTAAGGAATAATAAATAAAATATGATGTACAAATGATAGTAAAAACAACTACTGAAAGTTTTTCACTGTAACAGTGACACAAACTGGTAAAGAGCCCGACTCCGTAACAATTTCTAACCGCCTCATGCTTAGCAGAGTGAGCGGAGAATCACAGAGAGCATGGCAGAGAGTGTGACGCAGGTGTCCCCCTCCCATTAATAGCCACCATAAACCAAACAGTGCCTTTAGAGGTTCACCAACCATGTGCAGGCCCTTTTCCCAATAGTCAGCATGCCATTGGGCCCCACAGAGAGAAAGAGGGAAGAGCGGTGTCAGAGGAGGGTCAGAGGTGTCAGAGGAGAAGCCAAGGCTAGTTGTCAGATGTCATGCTCTCTACTATTTTTTGTTCTGCCTCACATGCCTTACTCCTAGTGTCACATTACCACATTGCCTTCATTTATTTACTGCTTTCTGTTACGTTTTTAATTTTTCATGCTTAATAGCCCTGCTTGGACCAAATTTTGTCCCGCACTATTCTTTCATATGAATATCTACCTCAAATAGGCCTTGAAAAAATTACTGCCTTCCAAAGATGTGGCAAAAATACAAGAGGTTAAAGGAGCACTCATGGCATACACAACAGCACATGCAAAAATGTAAATATAAGACACATCTGTCAATGCATTTCCACATTTATGAGTAATAAAGAAGCCAGGAGAATCACTTGCTTTTTGAGGTACCTGTTAAAAAAAAGGAAACTGATTAAGTTGTCTCTCAATGCACAAAGACTAGGTAATAACGGACAAGCATTTCTGATATTTACTGAAGTAGTTGAACTGGAGTTATGTTGACAAAAACTCCTTGAATATGCATGCAGATGCATAGAGTTGGTGGTGACTAGGTGTGTATGGGCAAGCCTAGCACTGAACACTATTATGAAAGTATGTGGATTCCTCAAAGAAGAAGTCAGAAACTTATAATAAAACATCATTAATTTTGAATGCAAAACAAGGGCTTGAAAGTGCAACTAACCTAGTTGATATTACAGATGAAGTAGAGATAGCAGATGTTCACTGTTTCTTCAACATAATAGTTTATACCATTGGTTACAATACTTGTTGAACAAATCTACCAGGGACTGTAGTTTATGATGTCCTTGTACTATGGTAAAAAATGAAAAGCATCATTACCTCCTTCGAGACGGTTGGTCACGATAGTTATGCAGAAACAATTTTATAATTTAACATTCAACAATATTATACACAAGTTGTATCAAACATGACTTAACCTACCAGCAACTCTTTCATCCAGTTGTTTCTCTCCGTCATCTGAATACCGTGTGAAATCCAAAGAATCAAATGTCTGGACACTCGATGTTCTTGCTGTGGAAAAATTAAGCAGTTCATTAGTCAAACGAAAACCAACACACAAAGAACATCAGCAAACAAAACAGTATAGCAGGCAAACAAAAATATTCCAAAGAAATCGCAGGCTAAAATACAGGAATTACAGTATGAACTGCTATTCTTCCACCTTTATTCACACAAGGGTGGCGAAAGCAAAGAACCACCGTTGAAAAGGCGTAATAACTTGAGTCTCAAGTTCCTACCACTACACCACTATTTCAGGAAATTTAAGCACGCAAACGAGCTGATACAGCTACCATTTACAGAACCAAGAAGCTAACTTTGTCAGCTGCATTATTCTGTGAATACAAAGAATGCTCAGCGTTCAAAATGGCATAGAAAGGATCGGAAAATTAAGGTTTCCTCATCTCCAATGTTCTATGTGAAGTCTTGCATATGCGCATGCGAGCGCGCGTGTGTAGAATTCTCACCATCCACAATACACTTTCTTGCAAAGTAAAACAGCTGATCAGCAACAACATGGCATATGTGCGTCAGTTTCGCACTACCTCCTGTAGAGCGAATCAGATGCAAACATTTTTCTATTGCTATGCACTGCGCGCAGACGCTTAACAGTACTTCGCCGACAACAGCTGTTTTACAGAGAGCCGTTCCAAAGCCCACCAGTGCAGACATCATACAAGCGAAATAAATTGCTTCTGTATACGCACGCAGCACCGGAGAAGCATCAAAAGTCGAGTGGCTATGCTTTTCAAAGTTGCCAGGGTTAGAAAAATAGTCCCGCAGCCTGGGTAGTTCCCTGCCGCTTTCCAAGAGCTCGGCATGCAATTCCAAAGCGGTCAAAATGAAATTGTCTTTCAGAAGCTTCGCGGCAATCTTGTCTATAGTCACGTCGTGCACACTTTCTAATTCAGTCGGTAGAGGAAGCACAATCGAAGTGTCGAGGGATGATGTGCACTTCGAAATATCATTTTCCATCGTTTCAGCTGCCAGCCCACCTGCCACACCACGGAGTTTGCAGTGCATTATGTTGACGGACGACAGCCAAATAACCCCACGGAGAAAAAACTTGATGATGATAAAAGGAAATCACAGCCCCAGCCATGGTCCGAACGAAATAGCTGTTCGAACACAACGTGAATGCTATTGGACATGGAGGAACGAAAAAATTCATCGACGATTAGGATAGTCCCTAATTCGAACTTTAAGTATTTTCATTTCGCGATATATTGACTGGCGCGGACAGTCTCGTGCGGCACGTTGCAAACGGAGCGAAGTGTGGCGCGACTGGTTTCGTACGTCTCGTGTCGTGTCTCATCCTTAACGCGGCTACACTCTTAGGCAAAGTTACACCCTTTGGCTTGCGCCTTCTGCCACACAACAATAATCGTTATCTGCCTTGATGCGTTTCCTTTCTTTAACGCTGCAAGCCCGGAACTTTCCAGTAACGAACGGCACGCGCGTTATCAGAAGGGGCACTCCAAAGGGTGTAAACTGTTCTATGCTGATAACGCGCGTGCCGTTCGTTACTGGAAAGTTCCGGGCTCACAGCGTTAAAGAAAGAAAACGCATCAAGGCAGATAACGATTATTCTTGTGTGGCAGAAGGGGCAAGCCAAAGGGTGTAACTTTGCCTAAGAGTGTACAGTGAACTAGTATAGAAGGCTTCTATATAGCATAGAGTTTCGTACAATAATTACTGTATGAAACTTTATGCTATATAGTTCACCAGCGCCGCCACAGTATTTTTCGTCGTCGCGCGCGTCACCGCATGCGCCGCCCCCGCCGCTCGTCCCATAACTCTATGCTCGTCCCGCTCTACCATAGAGTTTCATATTTCCTGTTGGCAATGCTATCACACTCTTAGGCAAAGTTACACCCTTTGGCTTGCCCCTTCTGCCACACAACAATAATCGTTATCTGCCTTGATGCGTTTCCTTTCTTTAACGCTGCGAGCCCGGTACTTTCCAGTAACGAACGGCACGCGCGTTATCACCATAGAACAGTTTACACCCTTTGGAGTGCCCCTTCTGATAACGCGCGTGCCGTTCGTTACTGGAAAGTTCCGGGCTCGCAGCGATAAAGAAAGGAAACGCATCAAGGCAGATGACGATTATTGTTGTGTTGCAGAAGGGGCAAGCCAAAGGGTGTAACATTGCCTACACTCTAAAAACAGTTGCACCCTTTGGGGTGTATATTTGTCCCACAACAATAATCGTCATCTGTCTTCCCCGCGTTTCCTTTCTTTAACGCTGCGAGCCCGGTACTTCCCAGTCACGAACGGCACGCGCGTTATCAGTGTGACGCAGCATTCTCGACAGGAAAGTAGCGAGCGCCGAGTTTTCAAGAAAGGAAACGCAAGCAAGGCAGATGACGATTATTGTTGTGGGACAAATATACACCCCAAAGGGTGCAAACTGTTTTTAGAGTGTAAGAGTGCATGCTGATAACGCGCATGCCGTTCGTTACTGGAAAGTACCGGGCTCGCAGCGTTAAAGAAAGGAAACGCATTAAGGCAGATGACGATTATCGTTGTGTGGCAGAAGGGGCATTCCAAAGGGTGTAAACTGTTCTTGCACACTCTAAAAACAGTTGCACCCTTTGGGGTGTATATTTGTCCCACAACGATAATCGTCATCTGTCTTGCACTCTTAAAACGGTTGCACCCTTTGGGGTGTATATTTGTCCCACAACGATAATCGTCATCTGCCTAGCTTGCGTTTCCTTTCTTGAAAACTCGGCGCTCGATACTTTCCTGTCGAGAATGCTGCGTCACACTGATAACGCGCGTGCCGTTCGTGACTGGGAAGTACCGGGCTCGCAGCGTTAAAGAAAGGAAACGCGGGCAAGACAGATGACGATTATTGTTGTGGGACAAGATAAGCCCCAAAGGCAGTGGCGTAGCAACAGGGGGGGCCGGGGGGCCGTGGGCCCCGGGTGCAAGCGGCCAGTGGGGGGGTGTCATATACGTCTGAAGACACGCCTCTTTGCGGCGGCTACACCCGGGAGGGGGGGGGGGGGGGGTGACAGAAGACCTATGGGCCCCGGGTGCCAGACGACCTAGCTACGCCACTGCCCATAGGGTGTAAACTTTTCTAAGAGTGTGCCTGTGTTTCCTTTCTTTAACGCTGCGAGCCCGGTACTTCCCAGTCACGAACGGCACGCGCGTTATCAGTGTGACGCAGCATTCTCGACAGGAAAGTAGCGAGCGCCGAGTTTTTAACAAAGGAAACGCAAGCAAGGCAGATGACGATTATTGTTGTGGGACAAATGTACACCCCAAAGGGTGCAAGCAGTTTTTAGAGTGTAGAGTGTACACTGTTACACTCTAAAAACAATTTGCACCCTTTGGGGTGTATATTTGTCCCACAACAATAATCGTCATCTGCCTTGCTTGCGTTTCCTTTGTTAAAAACTCGGCGCTCGCTACTTTCCTGTCGAGAATGCTGCGTCACACTGATAACGCGCGTGCCGTTCGTGACTGGGAAGTACCGGGCTCGCAGCGTTAAAGAAAGGAAACGCGGGCAAGACAGATGACGATTATCGTTGTGGGACAAATATACACCCCAAAGGGTGCAACTGTTTTTAGAGTGTAGGCAAAGTTACACCCTTTGGGTGTATATCTGCCACACACACTCTTAAAACGGTTGCGCCCTTTGGGGTGTACTCCTTCACGGCTAGATTCTAGAGGTTGACTGGCGATCCTGAATTCTTGTTGCCTTGCCCGGGTATTCATCATTATATCTTTGTCTTCTGTATATTAATCTTCAGCCCCACTTACACTCTCTCTGTTAAGGTCCTCAATCATCTGTTGTACCTCGTCTGCAGTGTTGCTGAAGAGAACAATGTCATCAGCAAACCAAAGGTTGCTGAGATATTCGCCGTCGATCCTTACTCCTAAACCTTCCCAGTTTAATAGCTTGAATATTTCTTCCAAGCACGCAGTGATTATATAGCATTAGAGAGATTGTCTCCTTGTCTGACTCCTTTCTTTATAGGTATCTTCCTGCTTTTCTTGTGTAGAATTAAGGTAGCTGTAGAACCTCTGTAGATATTGACATTCTTTTCTCTTGATGTCAATCAGAATATCGTCTATACCCGTTTGCTCTCTGATCCAAACCGCTCTCTTTCTGTCTCTTAACGTTAGCCTAGCAATATTCATTCGTTCTTTGCGTGGTCCTTAACTTGTTCTCAAGCTTCTTTGGCAGTCTCCAAGTCTCTGCCCCATATGTCAGCACTGGTAAAATGCACTGACTGTACACTTTCCTTTTCAATGATAATGGTAAGCTTCCAGTCAGGAGCTGACAATTTCTGCCGTATGCGATCCAACCCATTTTGATTCTTCTATGAATTTCTTTCTTATGATCAGGGTATGGTCTGGTTGAGGGCCTGTGTTGTGGCCACCTCTGTGTATTCGTAGCGTAATATCGCGCCGATTGTAGCCGGAAAAAGGGTAATGCTTGGAAATAGGATGTTTTCGTGGTATGCACGGTATTCGGGATGAGTCGGGTATTTTCTACGCCATGTATGTAAAAGCGAACTTTTTTGTTTGTAGTGACGTCCATTCACCACTTTCGCGCATTTCGCCTCTACGCGCATTATTCGTATGTGTACGTTAATACCAAAATGGCACATGCTTGTAATTAACTTTTTTCAGCTGACGTCGTCCGGTGGAGCTTAGTACGAGAACTACTGCTGCTTACCTGGTGCCACAACGTTGAAGGAATGCACAAAAAGCCCGCAATGAGAATTTATATAGAATAAAATTTACATTTCCTCATTTCCCAAGGCGTCTTGCGTCTTTATGAAATTGCACGTGGCACATATTCAATGGAGGCTTGTAAAAATCGTTCGCAACCATTTCCACTTGATAATAGAATGATTTCACACGAAAAACGTGCGCGGTTGAGCTGTAGAAGCAGAAAGAAACGTGTCGATCAGCGCAGCCGGCGTAACGCATACCAGCTAGCGTTCAAAACGCGAGCGCCCAAAACCGAAACCGGAAGTGTGATTCAGGTATTAACGCCGGCGGCTTGGTTGGCTTGGTGCGCTGCAGTCAATTCGGCCGCTGTGTTCTATTGGAGTCATAGAGTTTCTCACTACATTATATAGTGAGAAACTCTATGATTGGAGTGGTGTCATAGGTGTTCTGTGGTGGTGTCCTCTCCTGTTGAATTCTTTCTCTATGCTGTAGCTGTAGCGGTTGTAGTGGTTCTTAACTCTGTTTGTAGCCGCTATTGAAGCATTGTAGCAAGGAACTGGCTATAGCATAGCTGTAGTTGTGCGTGTGTTCTGTGGACGCTGTGTTGGCTGTGTTCTCTGCGTCTGCCACGGGGAGAGTGGTCGCGCCGCCCTTGCGCTTGCATGCGGAAAATGAGGTGTCGGAATTGAGCGCTTCGCGTTTGCATCGTCCGGTGCATTCTGGGCAGTCATTAGAGCTTGAACGCTTGCATAACATCCCTTGTTTCAGCTGAACCAATGTGCAGTCCCTAGCTTCGCAAAGCTTATGTACTTTTTGACTGCATTACACTGCTTACGTTGATAATAGGTGAAGAAAAAAAAAGAAAACAGTCGGAAATTTTAACAGCTATGAACGAAAGCGGCCCGCGGGATGTCGACGGCGGTGAGAAAGGAAAAGACCAACTGGTCGAAAACGGCAAGAATAAAGTGCCTATCGAGTGCAAGTATTGTTCGTCGCGGATACTCAACGTTGGCGTGTGCGAGTTGGTCAGTGCACAGGTAACTACTGACTTTTGTTTATACTGCTCATTATTAGCACGAAAGTGAATTGGCGATTTATTTTTAATTGTACACTTTCTTGTTCTCTATTAAGGTAACCTTTGGTGCCATTTGATTTTTTATTGTGTGAGCGCGAGACTGCAGCTTCCACTTAACAGCGAAACAGTGCTTCCAATATAGAGGAGGCGCAGGTCGCAAAGCTAAGGAATGTGCAGTATTGCGATTATGACCTTTAAGTTTGTCATAAACGCATGCAGTAAGCGCTTCACTTCATAGGTTGTACGTGATGACGTTAAGCGCCGCGGCTCAAAGTTATAGAAGATGTAGAAAACCCACTGGAATTGGTCTATATATATATATATATATGTGTATATATATATATATATATATATATATATATATATATATATATATATATATATATATATATATATATATAAACAGTTCTCAATCATAACCTAATTTGTTTGTAACAGTGTGTTCTCATTTTAAAACAGGAGTCGCGCTATGCGCCTTGCCGTGCCCCGATGCGGAGGATATTCTGGCAGGTCGCAGTTGGTGCGCCGTGCATCAATTATATCGAAGGGGCACGTTGTACTTTTACAGACATGGGCGGCCTGTTGCATACTCTGTTCTTCCTCTACGTGCCATTTGGAATTGTTCGGTATCCATTTTCCTTCCTCGTGTGCAAAGGGGAGAGCGTAATAGATATGGTACAGTCGCGCTTGTCATGAACAATTATCATTATTTTGGGCAATTTTAGATCGCCCAGGGTCAGCTGGCACACTGCCACCCTGGGCTTACAGTCGGGATGGGGAAAGGAGGGCAAGGTGGTGACGCGCCCCCAACCAAAAATTACGGGGAGGCCCGGCCCCCCCTTGCCTGGTGATTAGCAGTGAATACGTGCATCTTATACCTACGTACATATCAGCAGCCCATGTATCGATGGGAGCTTCCCCTCAAGCAAAAGGAGACTTTAAGCAGTGCTGCCACCAAGCTGCCAAGCGCATTGCTTCACTCTACCAAATTCATGACAAAAGGGATAGGGTCATGCATTGCTTTTAGAGAACATGCAACTGTAGCCACAAATGCAAATCAATGATTTACTACACATATAGTGAACTGTTGAAGCTATTTCTTGACAGCATACAGTAAGGGAAGCATCTTATCTCCATATTTCAATGCTTCTACCTTCCATAGCATTAAAGTAACTGTTGATTGTGGAAAATTGTGAATGGTGAATTCTCAGCACCAATCATAATTACATCCTTTCAACTCCCAGCGATAAAGCTGGCCATATCAAATATTGAAAGGAAGAGTGCCAATTTCCAACAGAACTTTGGCACAAGTGTGAAATCGTACTAAATTATTTTATGCACAAGCCTGCTGAATACTTACATTGATATTGTGATTCTGTTTGCTTGAACATATGGCTGAAGGAAGTATTTTATTGGCTCCATATTGAATTGTCGTGGATCAGATAGGGAAGCTCTCAGAACTGAAGTATTTGAGTGAATAGAGCTTGAGGATGCGGTATATTTATCAACTTTAGAAGATCACAATCATTACCTTTCTCATAGCTGCTCTATCCTCTGCTACATTTACTTTCACTTCACCAGGGACATCCGGAGGCGAGGAACTGAGCCCACAAACTTCTTCAGCTACTTCTTTTCGAACTGACACATCATTGATGTTTGGTGTCGGCAAAATCATGCCATCGTGTATTTCTGTGTAGCCATCGCATAGTGCCATTTTTTACGGCTTCTCCCGACGTAAGGAATTTATGCCAGGAAATATCTTGAACAAAGAGACCTCTTTTTATTTATAAAAAGAAACTATTCACAAAACTATTATTTATTGCATACAAAGCCACACATGCCTTCCTAATACTTTGCCCACTGAGCGTAAAAGACCATATGTTTCATGACTTTTCCCATTTGGGGACAGCTGACAATGAGCTCAAAAACTGGCCAACACTCTTATGCATGTTTGAGCTCTCTTAGCAATGTGCATGTCAGTCTTTTCCGAACTAAATATGTTAATGAACAGTTAATTTAAATGCACAAAAGGATGTCTGAAAGTGAGCAGTTTAAACTGCCTGCTGCAGGTGAATGTTTTAGCTTCAATATAGCGATGTAAACAGCACCACATAGCTCAAAACTTTATACGCTGCATTTCTTGCTACTGAAGTAGGGGCAGGATTTGTCAAACACATGATTTTGTTCACTTAACATTACTTTTGTGAATTTAACTTTGCAATGACCAGAACACAGTTTTGGTTCCCATATAACATTGTGCAAAGTGGTTAAGGAACCTTTGAAAAAAAAAAGGGGGGGGGGGGGTATGGACACTTACTGTAGACTCACCCGTACAAGTTCACGATTTTAAATGAATGAACTGGTATTTCTTGGAATACATGCATACACATATGTGACTTGCCAGAGTTGTTAGTTTGCATTTTATGTGCATCGTCCAGACTTGCATTTGCAACCAAGGAGCATTACAGAGCATGGCTTACCATCATAAACATAGTTTTCGTCTTTTCAACAGTACGACCTTCCAACGGTGGATGGGGACAGCAAGATGGTCGAGAAGCTAACAGACTTTTGGTGTGTTAATGACATCTACACCTTTGAAAACATTGGATTCACCAACACTGTTGGTCAAACAAAATACCTGGCCTGTGCCGACTGTGAACGGGGCCCTGTAGGCTGGCACAGCCTGGAGACAAGGAAATCATTCGTGGCACTTTCAAGAGTGCGCCATCTGTAAAGTCCTTGTTGAACATCAAAGCCTCAGTTTGGTACATTTGTAGACAGAGTGCCTTTGTGACAGTGTGCATTGTGCCTGGTTTCATTAGCCTGTGAAGGTAATACTCAGTCGCAGGTTGCTGCCTACCAAAGACAGCTTGTCATTTTGAATCATTCCCATTCATTAACCAGGAGAGCACTGCTTACTAAAGAAACGTCTGGTTACAAGGACGTCATTTTGTCCTTTGTAACTGCAGATCATACAGAGGCATGGCTTTATGTGTAAGCAATGTTTTGCCATGTTGTTTGACAAACAGCTCACATTGGTAATTGAAAACCATTTTATGCAGTGATGCAGTGTGCTGCTGCTAATTGGAGAAAATAGCAAAGTTTTTTTGTTTTTTTATAATACGTATTGCAGACATAGTAGGCTAACTTAAGAGACAGTATATAATTCTTTATTGTATACTAGACATTGTTCCCATAAAATTGCAGTTTTTGTTTGGAGCTTGTGGATTTTTACGTGTTTTGCCATGCTAAGTAAATTTTTCCCTTGTCATTTACATTGGGTGCACGAAGTGTGCAATGAAACAATAATGTGTGTATGTACCTCAACCTTTTGATGATAGTGATATATTGAGCAATACATAATAAAGCTTTGTTACAGAATGTATTTGGCAGTGGCAAGGTTTAAAATCATGAGCTGTTGTGCTTTCAAGGGTAATACACATATCCTTACCCACCATACGTATTATGTTGCATATGACTGCGGAATAGCCTTTGTTAAATTAGTCCAGTTGAATTTATCCTTTAGCATTTTGTTACAGCTGTTTCACAAGGTGCTCAGGGTCTTTTTTTTTTTTCCTTTCTTTACAGGAAAGTAGATGTGGAACATGCTTAAAGCAATAATGTGTAGGTGCTATGTGTGTTTCTATGAACAAATATGTGCATGCTTTGTGTCCTACATCAAGACAAGGCATGCATACACCAGATCAAAATAATGCATGAGATTTCATTTCACACTATAGAAATTATGAATTCTATTGACTTAATTGAAAGTGTGGAGACTGTTTTATTTGTCTTAAAGCCGATACCTTATTATTGATTTTAGTGTCTTATTTGTTATGGTGTTACCTTGACACCAATGATTTCATTGCTCTCGTAGCTCAGTGTGAATTTCATATTGCATAGCAAATTGTGGTACATGGACTTGTGCCACTGTATAGCCTCATTATTAAAAACACTTTGAGTGCAAATCTGTTTGTTTTGCGCTCAGTGTTTTTTAAAATGAATCTGTTCCAACTAGGCCGACTCACACTTATACTGTATAGCCTTCTTCTCTCAAGGCATAAAATGCCCTTATTGCTGAAAAAAAAAGGAGGGGGGGGGAAGCTTGGTTTGCCATGGGGATGAATTGAAGTGTTCAAAGGAGTGCTGGCAAAGAAACAAAATTTGTGGCCTTTATGTGCTTTGTAAACTTGCTCTCGGCACTCCTATTACTACTTTGTTGTGCTTATCACCTCTGTCATTTTTGGTGCGAAGGACCCTAAACTAAACCATTTTCAGTGATTCAATTAGCATTGCATTCTCCAGTGGTTGTCGGATCCTATGCTTTGAAAACTCTATCCCTCTGTTTCACTTGGTTCTGCACCCAAATGTCCAATGCACTGTAAGGGGCACTGCAGCATTTTTTCAACATTGTAAATAAACCTGCTTAGTTGCTAAACAATACTTTCATGAACATTTGAGCTTAATATTAACCCTGTACTTGCAGTCTGGAGCCTACGGTTTACTTCAAAAGACTGCCTGCTCTTTCTAAACTTCCAAAAATTCCTGCCATTTTTCAGTTGTATTTCATCTGCCATCTTTAAATGTGATGGCAATAGGCAGAATATCTTTAGACATCACAACAGTGCCTTTGGCAGAAGCAGAAGTTGAAAAATGTTAGTGGTAAAGTAGCGCACCATCTGGTGGCGGAGAACATACTTCACTGGTACAATGATTTCTATGGTTGGGTAGTGCAACGGAACATTGCACCATGCAGTGTAGATGTAATACAGAAGTTTGTTGAGATAATGGGCAGAGTATAGGAGGCATTGTTCTGCATAATCACAGCTTCGAGCCCACTTATGACGAAAAGAGGGGAAGACCATGAGAGTATGGCAGCAGCGCTTGATAGCTGATAACTTTATTTATGCAAAACACATTGAAACATTTTTTTGGTGAAAAAATGCTTGCAGGAACCCTTGAAGTGGTAACATGGCTTCAGTCAAAGAAACCAAAACAATTGCTGCACTCTCTTTGTAGACCATTTGTGAGAAGGTATGCATGGTTTATGAGACCTGTGTGTGTATAGTGGCACAGAATGTCGCTTTAGTTGGGTGTTCAGTGTTTGCAGTCATGTAGTCTGAAAGTACACCGTAGCGCTGATTCATGGAATAAAGAACCAACTTTAGAGAAGGGAAACTGTACCTTCCACAGTGGCACGAAAATAAGAAGCTGCAGCGCATGGAACTTACCGGGGAGCCCGACAGATGGCGCTACCTAAACAGGAAGCGGAAATTCTATTTTCTTTAGCGCAATATCCATAATGGCCTCTTTTTTAACGGTGGCGTACGCTGGATACGCTCCATGCTCGCCTTCCTGGCTTTGTGGCATGCCTCAGCGGCTGTGTTTTAATTGCCAGGGGACTAAAGAGTCTCTACTGACACCCAAACAAGCCACAAGTAAGTGAACAGGATGTGCGACTTTATTGGCAGAAGAAAAGCAGTGCATCTTCTCTTACAAGAGCAGAAATAAAATTTGCATGTCGAGATGCGCTGAAACCATTAACGCGAGCTCGTAAACTGCTCACTTTCGTCGTCGCACATGGCGGTCTGGTAACAAGCGACAATCAGCAGCGCAAGCAAATTAAGCAGTGCCCCACCTGTTTGCATCGACAGTCGCTGCAACTTGCATTGCGAAGCAATCGGGTGACGTAGGCATCTGCTGTCGCGCCCAACACAACAACATGGACTACCCGGCATTTTATCGTTACCTCCTTTCCAGCCTGCACATTTCTTTCTGTTCTTTCGGGGTCCGCTAGTGTGTAACTTGTACTTCGTGCCCCACATTCTCAATATGGGCATCACCATATTGCAGCCACTTTTGCAGGCCTTTCCACCCATGTGACTATGAACTTCATACACTTCGGACCATGTAATCACGTGTGCTGGTCTCCGTTCACGCCACATCACGGTCAATGAAGGCCCGCGAGCATAATTTGCCCACGGCTGCAACAGGAAAGGTCAAACGGGGAGCACCAATTACGGTGCATGTAAATTGGGAGTCTTTGTTGCTCTGCGGACTGCAGGAGCAGGTGCTTACCTCAAGAGGCTGTTGCCCAATGCAACTGACCTCAGGCCGCCACATCCGAGAAATGTAACATGGCAACCATTATCAAACGACACTTGGCATTCAATCGCCGCATAAGGTTCACACCACGGAGGAAGGAAACTCGGGAGAGGCCCTGATGTCGCTCTTTGTGAAGCTAAAGTGAAGCCGGAAGTTGGAATTGCTCATGGCGTTGCTCCGCCTATCGGGCCAGCTCTCCTCTCTTGTTTACATTTCTCGCGAAACCACGGCGCGCTGCGCGCATCCGGGCTGCTCGGACGCGCGCTCCGCAGCAATGCTAAACAATCGTTAGCACATTAGCATGATTCTGCCAAAGAGGGCAAAATTTCCCGCGGATATTCCTTCGTCCGTTGCTATTGCCGTGGCGCGGTACCTTGCGTATAGCGTTGCATGCATGTTCATTTCACGAACTTCAGTTCCTCCTGTCCTACCTGGCCACAGCAACATCAGGTAGAGCATGGTTCAGATAACGCAGCGCAACAAAACACGGACACCAATGCAAACCTGCCCGCACGGCGCCTTTGCCACGGTAGGAAACCTACGGAGCAACACATGTGAGCGCACAGAACAATAACAAAGCCGCCACTGTGGCCCGAAAGGCGGGGCCACTACAGCAAAGAAATAAAAAAAAAACAGCAAAACGAAGGAGAACCTACCACGTCATTTCCCCCACACTTTTCTCCTAGCGCACGGAGGGGGTAGGGCCTCTCCTCAGTTTCCTTCCTCCATGGTTCACACAATACACTGTACATTGGCTAAGATCCACATTACAGCAGTGGGCACACAATACAGGTCGCTTACAGCACATTCAGCTATCCGACTTCAGGAACAGTGCTTGCCTACGTTGCACATGGCGGTCTAGTAACGAGTGACAACCAGCAGTGCAAACTGATTCGACAGTGCCCCACCTGTTTGCATTGACAGTCTCTGTAACTTGCACTGCACATCAATTGGTTGACACAGGTACCTGCTGCCATAGCCAACACAGCGACATGAACTACCCAGCATTCTAGCGTTACCTCCTTTCCTACCTGCACATTTCTTTTTGTTCTTTCAGTGGCTAATGTGTCACTCACACTTGGTGCCCCACCTGCTCTCAATATGGACATGGTCTGTTTTGTGGGAATCGCCATTTTGCAGCCACTTTTGCAGGCCTTTCCACCCGTGTGGATATCAACTTCATACACTTCAAACCATGTAATCATGTATGATAGTCTCCGTTCACGACAAATCACGGCCGAAGAAGGCCACAAGCACACTTTACCCAAGTCTGCAACAGGAAAGGATGAACAGGGAGCACCAATCACAGTACATGTAAACAGGGAGTCTATGTCGCTGTGCGGACTGCAGGAGCAGGTGCTTGCCTCGAGAGGCTGTTGCCCAATACAACTAACCTCAGGCCGCCACATCCGAGAAATGTAACATGGCAACCATGACCAAGTGGGACAGCATTGAAACAAGACTCTGCAATCAAATCACTTCAGCATACCTCTAACATAGCGCTCAATCTATACATTGCCACTATACACTATACATTGGCTATGATCCAAATGACAACAGTGAGCATACACACACACACACACAGGTCGCTTACGGCACATTCAATCATCCGACTGTAGGCATAGTGCTTGCCTTCGTCGCACATGGTGGTCTGGTAACAAGCAACAACTAGCAGCGAAAGCAGATTGGACAGTGTGTCCCACCTGTTTGCATTGACGGTCGCCGTTGAAGATGAGCAACTTGCATTGTGAAGCAATCGGGTGACTCAAGCATCTGCTGCCGCAGCCAACACAGCGACATGGAGTACCCGGCATTTTAGCGTTACCTCCTTTCCAACCTGCATGTTTTTTTTTTTGTTCTTTCGCATTTTATGAATGTGTAACTCGCACTTGGTGCCCCACATTTTCTAAATGTGGGCATGGTCTGTTTTGTGGGCATCACCATTTTGCAGCCACTTTTGCAGGCCTTTCCACCAATGTGGATAACTTCATACACTTAGAACCATGTAATCATGTATGAGAATCTCTGTTCATGCCAAATCGCGGCCAAAGATGGCCACAAGCACGCTTTACCCACGGCTGCAGCAGGAAAGGACAAACGGGGAGCACCAACCATGGTGCATGTAAATTCGCAGTCTATGTTGCTGTGCGGACTATAGGAGCAGGTGCTTGCCTCGAGAGACTGTTTCCCAATGCAACTGACCAGGCTCCCACATACGAGAAACGTCACGTGGTGACGAGTACCAAGTCGGACAGCAGCGAAACCAGATTATGCAATCAATCACTTCAATGTAGCTTGCGCAATAACACAGGCTGTCGAGCAAGAACAGCAATCCTGAATGAGCCTAGGAATTAAATATGGAAATGAGAAAGCTTGCATTCAAGAAAGAAGCCACTGTACCTTGCAAGCAATGAAAGCCTAAAACATTAAGAAAAGTTAAATTCTACATAGCACACAGTGCAAAGGTTAATGCAAGACGCATGCCAATGCTGCATCAGCTATTTCAGGAGGGGAATTGCACCTGGCAATGTGCACTAGAAGATACTGCTACAGATATGGTACTAGACAATGACTGGTATTAAGTATGAGCAAAGAATTGCTTGACCTTGAATGTTTGGATAAGGAAGAGGAATGATCTTTAACAAGAATGTGGAATGAAAAAGCTTGCATTCATTGAAAAAAAAAAAATGGCACAAATGGAATTTGACAAGGCCAGGAAGTTTATTAAGGAAGGGCAAACCGACGGAGCTGTTTTGGCCAGCGTCATCTGTGCTTGTTCAGAGGTTGCAGGTACATCTGAAGACGCAGAATTTTTGTTGTTGAGGTACCTGGATGACTCGGCCAATATCCGTGCTGGTGGAATGATGGCGGAGGCTCTTTTCACTCTTGACACGGTTGTCCGTAGACTTGATATCTCATCCAAATAATTCTGGAATGGCTTCTTTGTTCATGATCTTGCGAATTCGGCTTCAGCCCCTTCCTGTTGGTGTAGATTGGGGCTCCCGTGATGACCAAGGTATACTTGGCACAGACTCTGTTGGGGCAGAACAGTGACACATGAGATACAGCAGAGATTATCCAGACTCATGTAGTATTTTCTTTTATGCTCGAACCAATTATGCTGAACTGTAAACATGAACAAACGTTCATATCATCTGCTACAAACAAATGACATGTATCTCAAGGCTAGCAAGCCAATACAGCATATATCAAGCACATTTATTTCTGAACCAGGTGTTGTTTATCTTGTAGTAGCAGCCAAAGTCCAAACAGTGACTTTGTTGTAGCAGGCAGCAGCTTCTGTTTAGTGCATGGAGTGTGTTGCTTTATACTGGTGCCGTTCTCATTACTGCATGTCTGGAACAGAAATTTTGACTGCATAAGAAAAAGTTGAATAAGCACAATTTTGCAATATAAAATGCGAAAAGGTGCGGCATACATTGTAGTGGTTTGTGACTACAGAACACATGCAAATGTGCACTGTTTGTTCCATGGTGCTTAAGCAGCATGGCAAATAAATATTGTTACTCTCCATAAAATTTTTCTGCCCAACTACAATAATGCATGTCACCAGCTTAAGTATTATTAAGATCACAAATGAGAACATTTGTGGGCTCGTTTATACACTAGAAGGGATCACGCGGCTGGTTTCACAAGCAAATACATGAAAGACAAGAAGCTATTAGAAATGATGCATTCTTTTTCTGCATGAACGTGACGCACTGCTCCACTACTGCAGAAATAAATGTCAGGTAAACCAAACTGAACAGCGAGAACATTTGGAACCAACAGGTACGAAATATGGGTGAATTATCATGCGTGCAACTGTTTCATACATTAAATTCAGTACTTTAGCTTCAGTTTATCAAAGGGTTATTCGGTTCTGTGGAGAAAGAACTTGCGGGCGGACTCGAAAAAAAAAAAAAAATAATTCATAATCTCAGTCCCCCATGGCTACAGCTACAACGAGATGGAAAATGTGACGCCGTTCCGATATCGCTTCCTCTTTCGTGAATGTGTGCATAATGATGGCCTCGGAACTAAAAGTTGATTTTTTTTAATGATGGGGTTTTACGTGCCAAAACCACTTTCTGATTATGAGGCACGCCGTAGTGGGGGACTCCGGAAATTTCGACCACCTGGGGTTCTTTAACGTGCACCTAAATCTAAGTACACGGGTGTTTTCGCACTTCGCCCCCATCGAAATGCGGCCACCATGGCCGGGATTCGATCCCGCGACCTCGTGCTCAGCAGCCCAACACCATAGCCACTGCGCAACCACGGCGGGTAAAAGTTTATTTCGGAAACAGCAACGGAGGGTCCTGACTGCCCATATGTAATGCAGCATCTATATTATAGTTCGTTAACTTGTCTCCGCCTGTAAGTAACGAGAGCAACATGAGGATTCAGGCAGCGATATTAAACGACTCGCCGGTATTGCTGTCCTCAGTCGCAGAAGGCCGTGTCTGCTGTGCCCGGGGGCGCATTTACATTCGCTCGCCTGTGCAGCCGGTCGACTGCAGCGCCGCCCCCGCGGCGCCAACGGGAACTATGTATCTAGGTAACTTTTCGCCCTAGGGGAGCCTAGGTCCCTAGTTGTCGTGCAAAAAACGCGCCTAGCTCCTGAAACGCCCTAGTCCCCATGCGCGCGCGCTCGGGGCCCATAGAAGTATGCGCTAGCGTAGGGTGCCAACTCGCCGGAGCGACAGCATAAAGTTAGTCTTTATTCTATGGCGATAGCGTGCACGCAAGCAGCACGACCACGAACGAAGCGATACAAGGTGGAACAGCGCGTTTTACGGCAATCGAAGCTGTGTGTGTGTGACGCGCTTGGTGTGTGCAAAGAGCAATTGAGTTGCGTGTGTGACGAAGGTGGAACATCGCGTTTTGGCGTTTGGTGTGCGCAGAGCAATCGAGTTGCGTATGTGACGCGTTTGTTCGCGCAAACAGCACGACCACGAACGAAGCGATACAAGGTGGATCAGCGCGTGTTGCACAATCGAGTTGTGTGTACGCGTGTGTGTGACGCGTTTGTTATGCGCAAAGAGCACGACGACGATCGTCTTCTAACTGCGCCAGAGCAAACCGATTGTTGAGTACTACGTATTGCGCGGGAGTTAAAACTAGAGAAACACGGGATTGCGACGCGACCAGCCGCAGTGTACCGGACTGTACGTACGTACGTTTTTTAATGTGGCCAATCTTAAAAGGACGATGGCATTTCTGCACCGGCGGAGAAGTGGGAAATCGTGATTAAATTTGGCCGATCATTGTGAAAAGCAAAGGCTTACCCTTAATTAGGGGTTATCCCCTACCGTCTACTGAAACTGCAGCCTCTAGTAGGCTTCATGCACTTTTGTAGTCATGACACCATACGACGATACCCTCTGACGTGGGGCCCAGACTACTGGAGAGCTGGTTGATCAAGCTTGCTCAATAAACTTGACCTTTTGTTCTTTCATTATGCTACAGTGCTAGAGCGTAGTTTCTTGCTATTAGTAAACTGGCAAAACAACAAAGCATTGCTACTTTACTCCTCAGTGTTGTGGTTCTTCAGTCAATGACACTAGAGGGGAAATGAATCGAGATCCAAGCCAAGTGGCAAATTGTGTTTAGTCAGTCTTAAACACCCTTAACTCAATGTTTTAAATGCCTGTGTGGTTGATACCTTGTCTAGTGGAACTTCTTGCCATCCCCAAAATGTGCATAGCACCAGAGGTATAGTTTGACAGCTGTACGCAGTGCAATTAAGGGAGTGCAGTACCTGTATTGCAGCTTTACACCAGCTAAAATATTGAAGCTTGGGAGTATGTTCATATTTCTCATCTATAGTGTGGCAAGATCTTGTAATCCGCCCTCAAGTTCTGCTGGAGCACAAGCTACTGTTGCTCTTTTGTGCAGCTAGTGTCAGCAGACAAGCTTGCAGTATTGCTAGGTAGAAAAGCACTTAGGCTTCACGACCATCCAAGTCGTAAATGAATAAGTGCATGGCTAGAAGTTGTAAATTGCAAGAAACAGTTCAAATGCCATTGAGCATAGTTGCGCTATTGCAATGTATCCTTCGGAGCATTGTACGAGCCATGGTGGTTTCCACATTGTGTTGAAGTGCCACACCAGTGACATATGATAATGATGCCAGCGTGATCCAGTGTGGCTGTACTTTGTTCTATAAAAACTTTTCATGTGTTTTAGATTATATTTAGTACAGTATCTGAAAGGTTATGCGCAGATTACAGTTGACCTTACAGCCATTTTTTCTATACAGTCCTTCACTTTCCATCAACTTCAGCAAATCATTGAAGCCCCAAAATAACACATTTAATATTGGTATTCAGATTGAACAGTTTCAGTTCTATGTGTATGTTTCAGAGAACTGGACCAAACATCAAGAATGAAAATTTAGCTACCTATTGATGCTGTAGCTTTAGGCTCTGCAGGAACCATTTATCTGCAGCACCCAACTTATCCCGTATTTGATGGATCATGACAGATGTGTGAAGCACGAGTGTTATGCAGAACAGTTTTCAAGAGGTAATGAACCTCTGCCATGTACATAAATAACTGGATGCCTTCTCCTAAGGAAATGTTCGTGCTCTGCACTGTAACATCGACAAGTCCCTCCCTAAGATAAGGTGATAAAGAGAGCTGGTTTTATGAATCTTGTATTTCCACAATTTTAACATGGTATAAGTGAGGCCCAAGGCATAAATGGGACTGTGTGCTGTTCTGTATGCGTGCTGCGCTTATTGTACAGATCAATAGTAGCCAATCAATAGCCATTTTATTGAAGATGCAAACTGGATCATATCCTAGGGCCAACTCACTGTCAATGAAAACTGCTGTACTGGCTTCCTGCACTGTTTATTGATCATGGACTTCTTTTTGAGGTGCGATTGAAGTCCCTCAAAATCTTACTTAAACTATGAATTGCAACTGGGAAGGAAGGAAGGAAAACTTTATTTGGTCCTGCAAGTAGTGATAATTAATCACTAAGCGGGCCGCTCCCACGTCGGGACCGGAAGGCCAAGCCTCACGGCCTTCCAACTGGGAGAACGTGTCCGTTCATTAGGACCACACTTTTTGTATTTAGCTCTCATCATTGTAAACAGCTTCATAATGAGAGGAATCTCAGATGAAATGCTTATTTTTTCCTGGCATCCTTCTTCTGCCTTCTTTGTAAGCACAAACTATGGCCATGTAAACTAGGTAATCTTGCATTTATCCTGCCTACAAGTGCCTCTTTTGACATTCATGCCTGTATTGCCTTTTCAGTGCCTAAAGATTCCCTTTTTCCTTCGTTTCTCATGACTCCATTTTGTTAAACAAGAACCACTGAACAGTAATGAATCTCAACAGTAATGACGAAAGCATTGTGCGGAAATATGCAAGGTGATCAGCAAATGTAAAATGAGTCATACACCCGATTGTAGCTAACTGTTACAGAGAAACCCATGCAGGTTTCTCAGAAATTCTTCACAAACCTACCACATGCTTCAGACTGCTCCTGTGATTCAGATGTCTGCGATAAAACGTAAAAGTAGGTTCTCACGGGCACATCTATTCTCTAGTTCATGAAGTCTTCATTCCAGAGAGCCTCACCATGCCATAACACTAACCCCCGTATTCAGAAATGCATCTTAACTTCAAGCCCATGCTTGACTCGATTTAAATGACGCCTGTCATGAACACACCATAAGCAACGCAATGAGCATCTTGGGCACGTTCACACCATTCGTCATTTATATCAAGTCAAGCATGAGCTTCAAGATGTATTGCTGAATACGGCGGTAAGACTTGATAAAGGTTGCTATTATTTGTCCAATGTTTCAGTTTTCTCAAGAATATCTAGCTTTTTTCTAAATGCTACCAATTCTTGCTTCATTCTCCTTTTCACCACGTGTGCTTCATGGCAATCTCTTTCATCTTTCCATCCCTTCTTTCCCATGCTGTTGGCCAACGTGCAGGTGTTGTCTACGCGCTAGACAGTTACGATGTGGTCTGCAGGCTTTGCATTTCTCTGTCAACCAATTTCTCTCTTTGCTTTTGTGATCAAGTCCGCCTGACCCTTAGCTTACTGTATACAATGAAAACAAAGCCTTTTTTTTTTTCATGAAATGGGCAAGCACTTGCATCTCTTGCAAAGGATCTTCCAGTAAAGTTTCTCGTTCCTGCAATCACACTGAACATGCACGTCCATCATAATTTTTATGTATCTAAAATGCACCGCCAGAAAGAGTAACAAAAAGCAGCTATACGGTATTTTCAGATAACACTTGTGACTAAGAAAGCAAACCAAGACCAATTATGGGTGGTCCCCATTTTTTTTTTTTTTTCAACATGCAAGGAGCATTGTGCACACACCTCTCAAGCATAAATGGAGCACGAATGAGCCATGATGCCTCAATGGGTCCCATGTCTGATCACCCAAAAGAAAGCAGGCCAAACATAAAATTTGTTTTTTTGGAAATTCCGTTTATTATAGCTAAAACTATCTTGAAAACACAAAAAGTAGTCTTCATTTCAAGACCGTGCAACCTCTGGCTGTATTTTGCAGAGCATGAAAACATGAAAATATACTAAATTGAAATGGCAACAGCAAAGAAACACTGGCTTCCATCTTCTGCAATGCAGAAGAGAGTGACACTGTACACAGTAATCCAAAGTCTGGACCCAACTTGGTCGTAGCATACATGCTCTGTGCTGATGTAACTTTAATTAGAACTGAAGTGTGGCATCCACTACTCGCCTGTGTCGTCAAAGGCCATTTCATGTTGCCACACATTCTTTATCCGCTACCTGAAACGATTACATTACACCATGAAGATGACAAAGCTCACATGCATTAGAGGAAAATTGGTTGGCTATCTTGTCTCCCATACAACTCCGCCAAATACCTGCAATTAGTGTAAGTATGTTAGTTCCTTGCACTGTTTCCCATAACATCTTTGTTGAAGGTACTGGGTAACAATATCTCAATCACTTCACAAACTGCGGATATTATTGCTAATTTTTAAAGCGAACAGCTTTATTTGCCTCTCGACAGCACATGGCATAATTTGTTTAATGTAAAAGGTTGAAGCAATTCATTGGCATGCGCTTCACAATGTGCCTTGCAAAGATTCCTCATTAGCAAATATACTGTTTCGAGAGTTTTCATTTCAGTTTGCTGACACAATGACAAGAGACAGGAGGGATGCTATGAAGCTGCTTGTCTCTCCACACCAAAAGCCAGCACCTATAGACTCTGCTAAAGATGTACCTCTCAAAATCTGGCTACTCCTTGACCAATCTGTGCAAAAATGTTAAATATGTGAGTCAGAAGCGATGTCAATCAGGCTGCTGCCACTTAAAGGGCAAAGCTCCTTGAAACAGCAAAGCTCAAAAAAGAAGGAAAGAAGAGCACGTGTGAATGTTTCATGCTTTATCATGTAGAATAAAGATTTCACCAACGCCAGGAATGCCACGCATCAGTGCCAGCGGGTACATCGTCTTGAGAATGGCTCCTTGATTTGGATTACATATTTAAACTAACAATTCTGCTGTATTGATTTATAGGTTGTATTTATGAAATCAGCAGCAATTCTGCTCGTACAGTTTGAGAAATACGCCAAAATTGATGCATGGTTCTTTCACATAAGAATTTGAAGGATAAATTCTAGGAAGCGTTACAAAGGCAGAAACAGTGTTCGATGAGGGCCATGAAATGGGGTCCTTGACTAATCAAACAGTGCCGCTGCTGCAGACATTTTAAGCATGAAATGCTTTCAGCTCCTGTTGTCAGCCACCTTCAATGAACCAAAAGCCAGAGTCATTATCCTGTCACTCAAACCAGCTCATCCGGGCAAACAGTCAAGACTGCAATACATATGCTAGTTACTTCCCAAACATGTTACAAAAAATATTGCTTCTGAGTTCTAAATATTTTCTCACAATATCACTCAAGCTGTAACTTCTAGTACGCTGAAGTTTTATTTGTCACTTCTAATAGCGACATTCAGAGGCAGATACAAGGCACTGTACACTTGGTTGTCATTTTTTGGCACTGAGACACAGTTGCTTGTGCTCTTTTCAATGCCAGCAGTCCGCGAGGTCCACGGCGCATCTGGTGGACCGAGACGAGACTTGCAATGGGGTTCTGTCTTTGACAGGAAACTTGCTTCCATATGGACCAGTGTACAGTTGCGTGGTGCGGTGGGGTGGGGTGTGCCGTTTCGAATGTACGCTACACCCATTTTAAGATTGTGGCTAGTGTCATCTACAATTAATCTGCTTTGTTGGCAGCCATTTCATGCTTACATCCACTCTCGATTACAGGAGAGCCAGTATTTTTTAGTGTCACCAGAACAGCCTGAAAATGCTCATACAAAATTCTCCAAAGAGCGCAAGCGCTTCCGAGCTTTTTTAGTCTGTACATTCCAGCTATCTGAAATGAATCCAAGAAAGTAGTGGATGTTAAGGATATGATCATAGAGCTATGGCATATTACTTCGAGGTAGATGAAGTGGTACACGAAGGTGTCTTGTGTATTCTATTTCAGTGATAACATCATAGTGAACTGTTGGATAGTGTTCAGGAGAGATGCTGCGCTAGTGCAGCCAGCATCAAGTGCAATCAAAATGTGGCTTTGCCGTTGTTCAAAGCAGATATTACATTCGCCCTACAGCAGAAAGGAAACGAAGCAACACCTTCAAGAAGGCAGTCCCCAAACAGCGAAAAAAAAAAAAAGGTTGGAGGACACTTAAGCTGAGCCTTTAAGAGTGGAACACGATAGCATTAAAAGATCCCTGGCTGCTTCTCACGCTTCCGGGCAGCTGCAGCTTATGCTTCTGTAATGTTTTCCTGGAAATGCTGGTGGCAAACGCTATGCACGAAGGCGAGCTTTCTGGGGCGTGCCATTCCTAAGACAGACCTGAAATGGCAGCTGGAAAAGGGGTTTGTGTTTGAGTTTCTGCACAACAGAATTATGTTTTCTCGCATATTCAAATCACAATCCAACGCTATCATGTTTTCACACATTCTACTTTGAGAATTTTAATTCGTTCAGTAACGCCTATATGCCACGTGGAGGGCCTGCATGAATCGGGATGCATGGTTTGGGATTAATTTTCTCATGAAAAAGGTCGCCAACACCACTGCTGGATTTTCAGCGACATGGGGCCCTGAACGCTACGGCTGTTAATATTGTGAATCAGTTCCAGGCCAACAGCATATGTGCCATGCACAAAAAAAATCAAAGTAGATGCACTTGCACACTTCCCAAACATTTTTTTACAAGAAAGGCAGAGGAAAAACCTATGCTGCTAAGACATCAGATGAGTAATATGTAAAACATGCAATATAAAGTCTAATTGTACACCCGACAAGGACTATATGGTAACGTAGATTGGAGACGGAGTCTTGCAGAATATACGCTTCTCTTTAATGGCGGGCCAGAACAAGAGCGTGCAGCTTACGCACTTCATCGTCTTTAGTGGCACCGACCTTTGCGCGCACCGTCCTGCGGTGCAGGAGCCCCACATTTTTGTGTCAATTGCCTCCCATGAGAAAAGCGACCGTCTCGGTCGAGTCAAAAAGTTATTTCAGCGACATAAGAAATGGAGCTCCTCAGGTGCATCTCGGCATTCACGTATGCGCATAGTATGGTTTCATGCGCACTACGTGAACAACTTCAGCGAGAGGACGACGACAGAGTGAACAGGGGAACAGGGAACAGAAATGTCACTGAGGCGGCGTGTAACCTTGTAGGGACCAAAATACTGGCGTATCGACTTTTTTGAGAGTCCACGGCGGCGGACAGGCGTCCAGACCCACACGCAGCCGCCGGTATTGTAATGGATGTCGCGTCGACCCTAGTTGTGTCGAAGGGTGTCAGGGCTATTATCAGCCAGTGGTAGCATGGCGTCAAGTGTTGACCTGACGTGGCGCCCGTATACAAGTTCGAACGGCGTAAACTGTGTAGTCTCCTGTACAGCAGTGTTATACACGAAAGTCACATAGGGTAAGATCGCGTCCCACGTCTTGTGCTCTACGTCGACATAAATGGAGAACAAATCAGCCAGCGTTCTGTTCAGACGTTCCGTTAATCCATTGGTGATATGCAGTGCTCTTGTGGTGAGAGCTATGCGTCAGCTGGAGAACATCCTGCATAAGTTCCACTGTAAATGCTGTACCGCGTTCGGTGATGAGAACAGACGGTGCACCATGTCGTAGGACGATGTGGCGTACAAAGAACTTGGCCACTTCATATGAATTTGCTTGCGGAATAGCTTCAGTTTCGGCGTACCGGGTTAAGTAGTCGGTAGCAACAACTATCCATCTGTTGCATGAAGAGGTCACTGGGAACGGCCCAAGTAGATCCATTCCTATTTGTTGGAATGGTGCTTGAGGAAGGTCCACAGGATGGAGAAAGCCAGTCGGTTTAACTGGTGCTGTCTTGCGGTGCTGACAGTCGTGGCAGGTCTTCATGTACAGTTGCACAGAAGAATAAAGCCGGGGCCAGTAATACTTCTCTCGTACCCTTGCCTAAAGTCTTGGCGAATCCCAGGTGTCCCGCGCATGGCTCATCATGGCAGGCTTGCAAAATGTCGTGGTGTAGTGCCGATGGCACGACAAGGAGGTACGTATTGGGCCGCTTCCGCAGTTTTTCCTGTAAAGGACGTTGTTGTGCAAGTAGTATGATGATAAGCCACGCATGAGCGAGCGGGGTAAAACACCTTCAACTCCTTGGAGGTGTTCGATCCGCGGCAGCAGCTCAGTGTCAGCGCGCTGGTGCTCAGCCATCTTTATGGCGTCGATAACGCCAACAAATGGCAAGTCATGGCCAGGGTCCAATGAGGTCGTGGCGAGTGGTGCACGTGACAAACAGTCGGCGTCACTGTGCTTCCTGCCAGATCAGTAGACAATTGTAATATCATACTCTTGTAAGCGCAGGCTCCAATGGGCTAGTCTGCCTGAAGGATCCTTGAGGTTGGCAAGCCAGCACAGGGCGTGGTTGATCGCTGACAGCGTTAAAGGGTCTACCGTACAAGTAGGGTCAGAATTTGCCAATTGCCCACACAATCGCTAAGCATTCCTTTTCAGTAGTTGAATAGTTTTTCTCAGCCTTGGTGAGAATGCGGCTTGCATAAGCAACGGTGCGTTCCGCACCAGCTAGCCACTGCACAAGTGCCGAGACTCGCATTGCTGGAGTCGGTATGGATTTCAGTGTCAGCGTCTTCGTCGAAATGAGCAAGTATCGGGGCCTCTTGCAAATGCGCAATTCATTGAAAGACTGCTGCTGCTCATCCGCCCAAATGAAAGGCGCATCGTCGCATGTAAGCCCTTTCAGAGGCTCAGCAATTCTCGAGAAGCCCTTGACGAAGCGCCCATAATATGCGCACAAACTAAGGAAGCGTTGGACAGCCTTCTTGTCTGTGGGTGGTGAAAACTCAGCGACGGCAGCTAACTTGTCGGGGTCTGGTCGGACGCCTTGAGGACCAACGACATGGCGAAAAAATTTGAGCTCTTGGAACCCGAAGTAGCATTTCTCAGGCTTGATGGTGAGGCCGGCAGTATGGATCGCAGTGAGGACACTCTCGAGTCATGCGAGATGTTCGTCAAACGTGCTCGAGAACACGACGACATCGTCCAAGTATACGAGGCAGGTTTGCCATTTGAGTTCAGCAAGCACGGTATGCTGGTGGTATGAAAGGTGGCAGGTGCGGAACAGAGACCGAAGGGGAGAACTCTGAACTCATAAAGCCCATCAGGTGTCACAAATGCTGTTTATTCACGATCCTATTCATCAACTTCGATTTGCCAATATCCTGATTTAAGATCCAACAAAGAAAAAAACTTGGCATGTTGTAGACGATCCATTGCGTCGTCGATGCGTGGCAATGAATAAACATCACGCTTGGTGACACGGTTCAACTTTCTGTAATCTACACAGAAGCGTAGTGTGTTGTCTTTCTTTCTGACTAACACTGCAGGGGAGGCCCACGGGCTGGTGGATGGCTGGATCACGTCGTCTTGGAGCATCTCTTTCACCTGATGCTTGATCGCTTCCCTTTCCACTGGAGACCCTCTGTAAGGATGCTGACGGACAGGACGTGCAGACTCGTCTGTAATAATGTGGTGCTTTGTGATGGACGTGCGCCGCACTTTGGATGACGTTGAAAAACAGTCCGCAAATTTATTCACAAGACTCAGTAGACGGTCTTTCTGATGGTCTGGCAGAGCGGCGTTAACGTGAAACCGTTCTTTTAGGCTGGGTAACCCAGATTGCTGAGACGATGCGGTTTCCAATGTGGCAATGTCAGTAACGTTAGTGATTTCGTGAAGAAATGAGCTCAGTTCAGCCATTTCGTTCCTCGCGGTACATGCCGATACTTGTTGCTAAAGTTTGTTAGCAAAACGACTGAACATTTGTTTTGCACCTGAAGCAGCCCTCTGGCTATACAAATGTGGCGCTCAAGAAGCAGGGGCATGTTTGCCTCAGCAATTCCTTCGGCGGCGTCCTCCATGTCGCATCGGACAAGGGTAAGCACGCTACTCTTGGGTGGCAACGTGATGTGATCGTCAGTTACGCGAAGCGCGATGTCATGGTCGTTGTCATTACTGTTCGCTATGGCTTGCGTAGTAGTGAAGCTGACTCTAGACTCTTGCAGGTCGATGATGGCACTGTTCGCCTCAAGGAAATCCATGCCGAGTATAAGGTCCTTTGAACATTCAGGAAGAATGACGAAGTCGCCGATGGACGTGAAGCCCCGAATGTTGACTCGTGCCGTGCACCGACCCATTGGAGTTATGAGATGCCCTCCTGCAGTACGAATCTGAGTTCCGGTCCAGTGCGTCGAAACTTTGTTCAGCATACACGCGAGATTCTGGCTCATAACAGACGTGTCTGCACCCATGTCGATTAACGCCGTGACTTTGTGGTCATCTATGGTAACTCGTACGTCGCAGGATACTGACACAGAACTACACTGCTTTCTCTGCATCTCAATTACGTCACATCACGGTCGTCGTAGTGGAGGATCTTCAGCGTTCGCAATGTCAGCAACCTCACCTGTGCAGGTCGCTGGACTCAGTTTTCCTGGGAGGCAGGGCTGGGTGAGCGACACCTCGTTGCTCTCGGTGTGAAGAGGGGGCTGGAAGACCGGTTTCGGGCGGGTGACGGTGACTGGGGTTTAAGGAATTGTGGAGCAAACAAGGTCCTGGCCTCTGTGAGGTATGCTTCAAACTCCAGGGGGCGTTCACCATTGCGCGGGCACGGTGCATTCAGTGAAAATCCAAGGAGCCCAGCTCGACGGTAAGGACACGCCCTGTAGAGGTGATCAGCTTCATCACAATGAAAACACAAGGGCCTCCGGTCTGCGGTGCGCCATACGTCGCTCTTGCGGGGTGGTCGTGTTTCAGCCATGAATGGCGTGCGGCGAGGCCTGAAGTCGCCAGTTGCTTGTTCAACGGCGTGCACACCATGAAAGTCCGGGACGTCGCTCACATCGCGAAAAATACGAACTTCACGTTGCTTCCGCATACGACATGCGAGGTTGTGGCTGCCGTACCTCGTGCTGTGGTGTCTCGCTTCACTCTGGGACTTGGACTGCCTGCCTGATTTCCTCCCGGACGACCTCAGCCAGATCGAGCTGCTGTACCGATGCTGGAGCCACCTGAAGATTTTGAAGCTACTCTCGAACGATAAACCTAATGAGCTCCCGCAAGACGTCGGTATTGTCCAGGGGTATAGCGAGAGAGTCACGCGATAGGGTCGACACGTCGCGGTTCTGCCTTGTTCGCTGCTACAGTGCCTTTTCCATTGATACGGCTTCCGCGAGAAACTCTGCAACAGTCTTTGGTGGGTTGCATATTAGGGCACCGAATAACTCTTGCTTGACACTGCGCATCAAGTTCCTGAGCTTCTCTTTTTCCGGCATGGATAGATCCGCACGTCGGAAAAGTCGGCATATATCTTCGAGAAACATTGCGACGCTTTCGTTCGGCCTCTGTACTCTCGCCTGAATTGCAGATTCAGCTCGCTCCTTGTGATCGAAGCTGGCGTATGTGCCGATTAGCTGTTGTCGGAATTCGTCCCATGTCGATAGGGCCCCGCCTCACGATTCTCAAACCACGTCCACACATAGTCCTTGAGGGCAAAGTAGGCGTTGCGTAGCTTGCGCTCTGGAGTCCAGCTGTTGAATTCTACAACACGCTCAACGTGATCGAGCCAGTCCTCTACATCCTCAAAGGTGTCCCCATGGAAGGACGTGGGGATTCGTGGCTGGTTGAGGACGAACTCGGTCGGCGTGGTCGAGGAAGATGGAACCGATGTATTCGTCCTTCTTACTTGACTGCGTAGAGGCTCGTGCTCAGGCGGCAGTCCTTGAAGTCGGCAGCTTGTCCATACCTGCACAGTAGTCAGCTTGACCGGACTTCGTACTAGGTTTGTAGACGGTGTTCGATCTGGGAGTGGTAGCACGTACCCCGCACCTCCACCAGAAAAATGTAACGCAGATTGGAGACGGAGTCTTGCAAAATATACACTTTTCTTTAATAGGGGGCCAGAACAAGAGCGTGCAGCTTACACACTTCGTGTTTCATAGCGCCGACCTTTGCGCGCGCTGTTCTGCGGTGCAGGAGCCCCACATCTTTGTGTCAATATGCACAAATTGCACGCAGAATTGACGTCAACTCAGGGTGAAGGTCGCTTTCCAAGTTCTACCTGGTGTTGTCTACAGGCAACAAACGCACTGCTGAAGAAGCTTACACAAACATTTTTCATTTTCCTTCACTGTCTTTAGTCTCTGTGTATTTTCTACATTTCCACCAAACCTAAATGTTTTCCTTGGGGTTTTTCATGTTTCATCCCTAACAGTTAATGCTCATTACAGTGTTGAAGATGATTGCATGCTTTTTTCTTCTATGCACCACACTTAAAGAAGAGCCATCCTGTCAGCCACCTAGGTCTACTCCTTTTGCTCAACTACATTTTGGAGCCCAATGACGAGAAAGACTTCTCTAGCATACCTGATGGTGATGAAGAAGTAGAACAGGATTAGCGGCTGCGTGAGATATTTGAAGACATAATGATTTTTTTTCCAGACAAGATTTGAAACATGAGTTCCAAATTTATTAGCTTTCTTTTACCATTTTTTATAAGGCTATTGAGTAAAACCATCTTCAATTACTGACTGAATTAATCTTTGATAGTAGCAACATTCTTGTATCATATAGCGTGTGTTGATGTTGGGCAGTGTTTTTGCAATAACAGCCTTTAGAGAGTTTTTATCTATGTGTAGCTGTTCGTCAGTCTCCTTCCCAGTAACACCTGCCATACATAGTGGCATGCAGATTGAAGTATTCGGAACTAGGAATGCTACATTGAGGTTGATGTGGCTTCAGAAATTTACCACCAGACACTCGTGAGCCATGCAGGGGTTGTGGAAGCAAATAAATTACATAGGGTGGTGCCTAATGACATCGTGCCCAAAAAGCTTTACTATGTCACCTGGGGCTGCTTGGCTAAGGCCATAATCGGCTTTTGAGGGTTCTCACTCGTATCACCCCCTACCTCCCGGAGGAACTCAACGACTTGAATGGCACCTTGCCACGGGCATCAGTTATTTCTTTTTGTCACAGATGATTATTAGACACGATTTCTTGTATTAACCTGAAAACAATGTGGTTCGTGACATTTCAAGAAGGTGGTGATCTCCAAGTTACTGTGGTCACTGTATAAGGCGACTAGCACAACATCAATTTCCATCTCGTGCATCAGGCAGAATGCTGCTATTTTCAAATAAATTTGCTAAATAGGTCACAGAGGTGATTGTGAAGGTGAAGTCGAGCGCTTACAGATTGAGAATGTTAATGGTTAAGGAGATTCAAAGCCGCATCCTCAAATACTTTGCGCAGCTTGCACGACAATGTTGAAACTCAAGCCTGCGTCCTTTGGACTAATATTTCACTGTTTTGTATGGCTACTTTTATAGAAGACGAAAGCCAAATTTCTCCAGGTTTAAGATTGGTTTTACGACAGCTATGACAGAGCCGACTCCTTGGTGCACGCTTATGGTAGTGGTGACGAAGCCATCAGTAGCACTCCACACTTTTATGGATTACACAAAAACTGAACAAGCAAGTTCTATGAGCATCATATCCAATTCCTGCAGTAGAGCATACCCTTCAGATACTACGAGTCACAACTTGGTGTATGAAAAATTGATGCCCAAATTTAGGGTTTTGGCAAATCCCTGAGAAATGACGGAAGGTTCTTGACCACCTTTACAGCACCATTCTATTGGTTTCACTTTAACTGCTCATGCGATTTGGTATCTGGCGTGCCCCAGATCAAATACAATGGTATATGAATGATATTCATCCAGAACTTACGTGTGTTGCTTGTCATATTGTCGAGGCTATCAGTTGATGCTCAACTAAACAGCAACACAGCAAACTCTGCAGTACATTTGAGGGCACCCACTGTGCAAGAGCTGCCATCAACAAAGAGAAACGTAAGTTTGGCATCACAATAATATCCTACTTGGGGCATATCATGAACGAAAACAAGCTCAAAGCTGTCACAGACATGCCAAGACCATCCTCCAGAACTACAGCTGCTAATGGGCATGACCACCTATCTAGGTTTATTCGCTCCTAACATGACAAACACTACACCCATTGTCCAGCATGCTGTTTTCAAACCATGGTTTATCTGGAACCTACACAGGATCAAGAATTCTCAAAAATGGAAAGAAATACTTTCTTCAGATCCAGTGCTTGGCTGGTGCTCCTCAAAATGAGAAACCAGCTGCTAATCACAGCTGATGCTTTGTGCTGTGGTCTAGTTGCAGTGCTCAGCCAAAAGCAAGACGATGGGCAACATGTTACTAGATACGCCTCAAGATATTTTGCAGAGACAGAATGCCTGGCTATGCCTAGATATAGAAAAAGTGCTTTCTTTCTTGCAAGCTTGATATAAATTCTATAAATGGGGCAACAATCTGTTTCCCAAATCATAAAATGCACACATGATTGATACATTATGAGGCATAATGTACATCTTAGGCAAAGACTTTCCCGCAGCTGATACACTGTAAAGTTCTCATGTGAAGGAGAATAACAGGCACCAGAAGGGTCTACCAAGATTGAAGGCTATGCATGCTGCCTCTCCCCATCTTCTTTACAAGAACTGAAGAAAGAACAAGTACTAGATTAATGCTGCTGCCAACTTTGCATCTTCACTTGAAAGAGCTGGACAAGGTGTTGCAAAGTCTGAAAAAATTCTGGCTTCACAAGGACGATGTAGTCCAAGACATGTTGATATTGTGGCAACAAAACCATAGCGCCCAAAAAGCTACAGGAGCTTACCCACCCAGCACTTCTCACTTGAAGGCCACTTTGGAATCAATAAATGCCTAGCAAGACGACAAAGTACAGCATCATAAATACATACAAACAGCAAATGTCTTCAAGTCATGTCATGCATGCTAGCACCACAGGGCTAAGAGAAGGGTGACACTCCTGCAACTAGGATTCTGAGAAAAGCTGTTACAGAAGTTCACCATGGACATATTTTCTATTGGAGGGGTGCGGTGGCTCATCATAACAAAATACTAGTAAGGGTATCCTGAGCTAGTACTGGCTAGTTTGACAGGACCTGTGGTTGTGACTCAATGCCTCATTGTTTTCACAAGGCGTGCAATAGTGTAGTGGCCGTGAACCGCAACAAACTGTAGCTTGCAAAAGGGCACAGCTCACTGTTCGCAGAATTCATAAGAATTCCAACAAATGGCATGCAGTCCACACTACCGACAGCGCAGTGATCTCACAGAAGCCACTGTAAACTTATCCAAGAACTCCCTTGAGATGTCAGGTGATGCCTACAAGACACGATTATAGACTGAGCTTTATGAAAAATAGCTCCTCATTAGTGCAAATGCTTACGAGCCGAAGGCTTAGGACTACACTTCCAGCTACTGCAGACAGCTTCTTTCCACAACTCCCGGACCGGAGGAAAATGAAAGTGCATGAGCAAAAGTGCTGGCAGAAACAGAAAACTTACTCTGATGTTGGGCATGGCATGCAAGATCTACCCAATTTGTATCTAGACATTAATGTCCGAGTAGTTGACCTGGAAAATGCAGGCACACTTCAGCAGCCAGGAGATAAGCCCAGGTCATAGTGGACAGAGACGGACAAAAGGACCATTCATCTCAAACAGGACACAACCAGTGCCACTGCCTCTGGCTGCATAATCAAGGGTTTGACGAAAGTTCGTCTGGTCAGGCATGGAAACGAAAAAAAAAATGTGATCTAAGAAATAATAGTCACACGACTATTATTTGCCGAGCATGCGTAGGAACATAGTCACAAGATTGACTGGGACAATGCCACTGTTGCTGCCAAAGAAAAGAACATGTCATCCCGGCGGCTGCTAGAATCGCTAATCATTCAATCGACGCCAGCTACGATGAACCGGACACCAGGGACTATGCCTGCCATTTATGCATGTTCGTTACGTCACGTGCTGGCTACATAAGTGACAACAATTTCCTGTCCAACTCAGTGAACAAGAAACCCGTATGCAGTTCTGAAACGTCGGGTTATACATCAGACTTGGTCAGTGACCGTGAACCCCCCTTTATGTCTCTGGCTAAGGGAGAACACAAGCAGCCACAAGACTGTACCAAAGAAGTTCCGTTTTGTAGAGATCCTGGGCATCAACACCATAAAAGTGGACAATGCATAACACCAACTAAGCAGTAAGCAACATGACCCTTTTTATACAGGGAAAGATGCGCTACAAAGATGCTCGTACTACTGTAAGGCTAATGTGCATGCTTGTAGAAAATAATCACAATAAGAAACTCACCTCTTGCCTTGTGCTCAATGTTGAGGCTACCATTCTGAATCACAATTACTTTATCCCACCTAGATAACAGTTTGCCAAATCTCAAAGGGGTTTTAATAAGAATCTTGTCTCGACTACCCGAAACGCCAGCCTGTGTAGTGTTGGGTTCAAATCTGCCATAATCATGAATCCGAATGAACTTGCCCACATTTCAGTTATTCTGCAAAAGTATTTGGCATCACTTCGTTGCTTCTATACACACTGAGGCAATCACAGCTGTGAAACACATTTAGGTCGTACTGAAGATGTTTTCGGATTCCTGATTAATAAGAATATAGCTGGTAACGTAGACGACTTCTATAGCATTAACGAGAGGGTGGCAGGTCTCGTTGCGACACTTAATAAGAGGTACAAATTGAAGGTCGTACAGGTCTACGCCCCTACATCCAGTCATGATGACCAGGAAGTCGAAAGCTTCTATGAAGACGTGGAATCGGCGATGGGTAAAGTCAAAACAAAATACACTATACTGATGGGCGACTTCAATGCCAAGGTAGGCAAGAAGCAGGCTGGAGACAAGTCAGTGGGGGAATATGGCATAGACACTAAAAATAGCAGGGGAGAGTTACTAGTAGACTTTGCAGAACAGAATAATATGCGGATAATTAACACCTTCTTCTGCAAGCGGGACAGATGAAAGTGCACGTGGAGAAGCCAGAATGATGAGACTAGAAATGAGATAGACTTTATACTCTGCGCGAACACTGGCATCATACAAGATGTGGACGTGCTCGGCAATGTGCGCTGCAGTGACCATAGGATGGTAAGAACTCGAATTAGCCTAGACTTGAGGAGGGAATGGAAGAAGCTGGTACATAAGAAGCCGATGAATGAGTTAGCGATAAGAGGGAAAATCGAGGAATTCCGGATCAAGCTACAGAACAGGCATTCGGCTTTGACTCAGGAAGAGGACCTTAGTGTTGAAGCAATGAACGACAATCTTGTGGGCATCATTAAGGAGTGTGCAATAGAAGCTGGTGGTAACTCCATTAGATAGTATACCAGTAAGCTATCGCAGGAGACGAAAGATCTGATCAAGAAACGTCAATGTATGAAAGCCTCTAACCCTACAGCTGGAATAGAACTGGCGGAACTTTCGAAGTTAATCAACAAGCATAAGACAGCTGACATAAGGAAGTATAATATGGATAGGATTGAACATGCTCTCAGGAATGGAGGAAGCCTAAAAGCAGTGAAGAAACTAGGAACAGGCAAGAATCAGATGTATGCGTTAAGAGACGAAGCCAGCAATATCATTACTAATATGGATGAGATAGTTCAAGTGGCAGAGGAGTTCTATAGAAATTTATGCAGTACTAGTGGCACCCACAACAATAATGGACGAGAGAATAGTCTAGAGGAATTTGAAATCCCACAAGTAACGCCGGAAGAAGTAAAGCCTTGGGAGCTATGCAAAGGGGGAAGGCAGCTGGGGTGGATTACGTAACAGCAGATTTGTTGAAGGATGGTGGGCAGATTGTTCTAGAAAAACTGGCCACCCTGTATACGCAATGCCTCATGACCTCGAGCGTACCGGAATCTTGGAAGAACGCTAACATAATCCTAATCCATAAGGAATGGGACGCCAAAGACTTGAAAAATTATAGACCGATAAGCTTACTGTCCGTTGCCTACAAAGTATTTACTAAGGTAATCGCAAATAGAATCAGGAACACCTTAGACTTCTGTCAACCAAAGGACCAGGCAGGATTCCGTAAAGGCTACTCAACAATAGACCACATTCATACTATCAATGAGGTGATAGAGAAATGTGCGGAATATAACCAACCGTTATATATAGCTTTCACTGATTACGAGAAAGCGTTTGATTCAGTCGAAACCTCAGCAGTCATGGAGGCATTACGGAATCAGGGTGTAGACGAGCCGTATGTAAAAATACTGAAAGATATAAAGCTTCACAGCCACCATGGTCCTCCATAAAGAAAGCAACAAAATCCCAATAAAGGAAGGATTCAGGCAGGGAGATACAATCGCTCCAATGCTATTCACAGCGTGTTTACAGGAGGTATACAAAGACCTGGATTGGGAAGAATCGGGGATAAGAGTTAATGGAGAATACTTTAGTAACTTGCGATTCGCTGATGATATTGCCTTGCTTAGTAGCTCAGGGGACCAATTGCAATGCATGCTCACTGATCTGGAGAGGCAGAGCAGAAGGGTGGGTCTAAAAATTAGTCTGCAGAAAACTAATGTTTAACAGTCTCGGTAGAGAACAGCAGTTTACGATAGGTTGCGAGGTGCTGGAAGTGGTAAGGGAATAAATCTACTTAGGGCAGGTAGTGATCGCGGATCCGGATCATGAGACTGAAATAATCAGAAGAATAAGAATGGGCTGGGATGCGTTTGGCAGACATTCTCAGATCATGAACAGCAGTTTGCCATTATCCCTCAAGAGAAAAGTGTATAACAGCTGTGTCTTACCAGTACTCACGTACGGGGCAGAAACCTGGAGGCTTACGAAAAGGGTTCTACTTAAATTGAGGACGACGCAACGAGCTATGGAAAGAAGAATGATGGGCATAATGTTAAGGGATAAGAAAAGAGCAGAATGGGTGAGGGAACAAATGCGAGTTAATGACATCTTAGTTGAAATCAAGAAAAAGAAATGGGCATGGGCAGGACATGTAATGAGGAGGGAAGATAACCGATGGTAATCAAGGGTTACGGACTGGATTCCAAGGGAAGGGAAGCGTAGCAGGGGGCGGCAGAAAGTTAGGTGGGTGGATGAGATTAAGAAGGTTGCAGGGATGGCATGGCCACAATTAGTACATGACCGGGGTTGTTGGAGAAGTATGGGAGAGGCCTTTGCCCTGCAGTGGGCGTAACCAGGCTGATGGTGATGATGAAGATGTCAAAGGCCATGTAACATATGTGCTGAAAGGAGCAATGACAACTTACGACATTGACAGATGCCATTCAAATGAGCGTTGCTGTGCCAGTCGAAATTGCTGCTTTGACATTGGCTAAACTTGAGACAGAATAGCATGAGGCAAAGTGAAAAGAGAACAAAGGTGCATTTTTCAGCTACATCGCTTCATTGCTTCAATGCCCATGCATTTGATAATTCATTCATACAATGCGACGGCCTACGCAAAGCCACGTTTGGATGAACCAATGTCTGCTTTCAAACAACACAAAATTCCACTTTTTCACGCACTAACCAAGAACCGGCAGGTTTGAGGATTTACGAGTGTCAAGAAATATTGAATCTGTCATTCATATGTGTACACTTTGTCTCATTATCTTCGTATTATCAAGTGTATGCTTGAAAGCGCAGACACTAGTGCTGGCTTGCTAGCTAAACGCACTTTCAAGTGGCAGCTGGTGATAGAAATCTTCGAGCATTTGTCTATAAAAACGTTCGCGTAGATTTCGCTGTATGTTCATGCGCTTTCACTGCAACGCACTGCGTGACCTCTGCCTGTCAGGCCAAGCAGGAGAGCGCCAAGGGACGAAAATTGTTCATTTGGCACTGTAAATACGTATGTCTCTATTATAGTGTGCCTGTATATATACTTCGGCGACGGCAATGATGCCAGCGCTTGCAACAGTCGGCCAATTTAAAGAGCGTGTCGCAGCGTTCGCTCTCCATGTGTACAATCTAACACGGCGAGTCTCTTTTTTCATGCGGAAGCAGCCTTCTGGATCTAAAAACACTGATATCGCGCGCGCAACAGAACAAAGGGGCGGTAGTGCGCATAAGGTTAAAATCGTAGTCCGCAATATATGGGCTATAAATAACGGCTCAAACACGTTACAGATGGGTGTCAATTTAAGGCGTGCAGAGCATTTAAAGCGTACTTTTAGCGAGGACTTCAGGCGGCGTGAAAAATGATGCCTAATCATGCATAAATAACACAAAAAAATATGTACGCCCCAAATGAGTTGAAAGTGGTCGCAAAACAGCGGTAACACTGAACTTAGTGTCACACATTACTACCCCCCCCCTCCTTTGGCTTCTGGATTGGATTCGCGCGGCTCGCTACGCGCTTACGCGCGCTTTTCTGAGCGCAGATTGATGTGCGCCTGGTTTCTGCACTAGGCTTTTATACAGTCGCTTTTTCGAGCGCAGATTGGTGTGCGTCTGGTTTGTGCACTGCGCTTTTTTACGATCGCTTGTCGCTGCTTTCCTTTTCTCTGGCTTGATTCGGTGCGGCTTGGTGCAGGCGCACATACTTGGTGTGCGCCTGCTTTTTTTTTGCGCTGGTCTTCGAACACATCGCTCGCTGCTCGCGCTTATATATAGGGAAGTGCTGCGCCGCGGGCGTACCGTGTACGTAAGCGCGCCAGAAAACTGCGCCTTGTGTTCCATTACTTTGTCATGTACCTTACCACTGAGTAGCACCGAGCGATCGCTTCTAAAAACGCAGAAATGAGTCTTTGCAGCGCGTGTGGCCATTAATTGACTCCCACCACAGCCATGTGAGGTGCGACTCCAGCAGCGGTGCAGTTACCCTGCAGCCGGCGGAGAGGAGGTGGCGCTTCAGTTTATTAACTTGCTAGTTTTTGCGTGTGAACGCCCTTGATAGCTCGTGAAGTCGTGCGGGACGAGCTGCTGGCGCGACACCCACTCGATGGCCCCGAAGGATTGCGGAAATTGATGAATGCCTCCTTCGCGGCAAGCGAAAACACAATCGGGGCCGCCTGATGACGGGTGACAAGGTTCCGCCGAGCCGGCAAAATCACGGCGGCATTGCAGACCTTGGACCATCGGTATTCGGCATGACCTGCGTGACCACCGGGCAGTTCCGACTATTCAAGGTCGACAGACGAGACGCGGCGACGCTAGGCCCCATTATTGCAGCCAACGTTGAACCGGGGACCACCATCCACAGTGATGAATGGGCCGCATTCAACTGCATCCCGAACTTAGTGGATGCTAACGGAGTGAGCCTCAATCTGCAATGGGAAACTAAACCAGACAGCATGAAATTTGTGGACCCGATCACGGGCGTTCACACGCAAAAAATGGAAAGTTATTGGCATGCAGAAAGTGAAGCGCCACCTCCTCTCCGCCTGGAGTCGCACCTCACATGGCTGTGTTGTGTAGTCAATTAATGGCCACACGCGCTGCAAAGACTCATTTCTGCGTTTGTTAGAAGCGATCGCTCGGCGCTACCCAGTGTGAAGGTACATGACAAAGTAATGAAAAACAAAGCGCAGTGTTCTGACCCTTTGCTTTTGTATGAATGTTTCCCGGCATTGCTGCTCGCTTACGTACACGGTACGGCAGCGGCGCAGTGTTTTCTTACATATAAGCGCGAGCAGCGAGCGATGTGTTCAAAGACCAGCGCAAGAAAACAGGCGCACACCAAATATGCGCGCCTGCACCTAGCCGCGCCGAATCAAACCAGAGAAAAGGAAAGCAGCGACAAGTGATCGTATAAGAGCCTAGTGCAAAAACCAGACGCACACCAATCTGCGCTCGGAAAAGTGATGGTGTAAATACCTAGTGCAGAAACCAGGCGCACATCAATCTGCGCTCGGAAAAGCGCGCGCAAGCACGTAGCAAGCCGCGCCAATCCAATCCAGAAGCCAAAGGAGAGGGGGGGAAGTAATGTGTGACACTAAGTTCAGTGTTACCGCAAACAGCTACCTTACCTGTCTATGTGAATGACAGGTGCAGCCTCTGAGCTTCTATACGATCTCTATTCGGTATTCTATTGGGTACAAGAAAGAGTTATTACGCGGAAGGATAAGGAACAGCTTGGGATAACCAAGAAAGCTTAGATGTACCATTGAAGCTCCCATGTTACGCTCACGACCTGCTGTACAGTAGGTCGTGGTTACGCTCACGTCCATGCTCACATCCAATTGACAGGAAGCCGCCATGACACATTTTGACTACCGGAAACAGATGGCGCTTAGAGCCCTAGAATGTTAGAGTTACTTTAAAGAATGTTGAAACAGTTTTTCGTTTAACACATTTTACGTATTGCTTATTTTAATTGCGAGTTTTCGTTCCCTGTCCAAAGAATTGCCAACAAAAAGTACGATTTGCAAACGGTTTATTATCACGAATGGCAGCGAAAACAGAAACCGAAACCAGAGCGACGCACTCGTTGCGGGTACACTTTTATTAACCTCGATCAATGCCTCGATGATAGTGCACCGAAGCCAGAACATATGTGTACAAGGGCGATGGGTGCTACATTCATAAGAACAATATCTCGACATAGGACAATGCTGCATAACATAAGCTTGCAGCTGTAGCTTTCACACATTTTTTACACATGGTACGCTTCGGTTCTTTTCGGATTTACTCTCGGACACATTTTACACTGCGCCACTACGCACATGCCAACATTTCGTCACAATTTCTTTAATGCGGCATTTAGTTCATCGAGTACACCGACAAAACTTGCGCGGAAATGCTTTCGAGCACCTGGCGCAGCAATCCCCGCCGCCCTCCGCTTCCCCCCCCCCCCCCCCCCGCTTTCCTTTTCTATACCACCGCTAATTAATGCACGTGGTTAACCTCCGCATACAAATCACTCGTGGTGTGTCCCTTATTCACTCCGAATTAAAAGTCGGTGCAGTAAACTTACCTACGTACAGTCCTATACACTGCGGCTGGTCGCGTCGCAATCCCGTGTTTCTCTAGTTTTAACGCCCGCGCAATACGTATGTAGTACTCAACAATCGGTTGGCTCTGGCGCAGTTAGAAGACGATCGTCGTCGTGCTCTTTGCGCATAACAAACGCGTCACACACACGCACACACACAACTCGATTGTGCAACACGCGCTGTTCCACCTTGTATCGCTTCGTTCGTGGTCGTGCTGTTTGCGCGAACAAACGCGTCACACACGCAACTCGATTGCTCTGCGCACACCAAACGCCAAAACGCGATGTTCCACCTTCGTTCGGGGTCGTGCTATCTTGCACATACACCTTCGTCACACACGCAACTAAATTGCTCTTTGCACACCAAGCACGTCACACACACACAACTTCGATTGCCGTAAAACGCGCTGTTCCACCTTGTATCGCTTCGTTCGTGGTCGTGCTGCTTGCGTGCAAGCGCCATGAACCGCCCACCCTGTTGCTCCAGCGGGTTAAACCATGTTAAACCCTGCTGCGCTATGGTCAATTTCTATGGGCCCCACGCGCGCGCGCATAGGGACTAGGGCGTTTCAGGAACTAGGCGCGTTTTTTACACGACAACTGGGGACCTAGGCTCCCCTAGGGCGAAAAGTTACCTAGATATATAGTTCCTGTTGGCGCCGCGGGGGCGGCGCTGCAGTCGACCGGCTGCACAGGCGAGCGAATGTAAATGCGCGGTAGGCCTCTCCTCAGTTTCCTTCCTCCGTGAGAGGTTCCCACATTTCCGGCCCAGCTTTTCCTCTTGTTCTACTATCTCTATGCACAAAATGTTGCGGTCTACGTTGTCATAGGGTCCTGTGATGTCTAAAAAGGCCACGTACAACGGTCTGCTTTCTGCTTTTGATATTTGAATACACTGAGTAAGAACAAACAAGTTATTGCGCTTATTATGGCGCAATAACTTGGCGCAATAAACAAAAATTGCGCTTATTATGGCGCCTCTAACGGGAGACATTGAAACTAATTGAGGCATCCTTTGAGTGATCTTACTATGCTTGTTTTATTAGCAGCGGCGCGCGGTCGATTTTTTCGCCCTCTGTGGCCATTTCTTGAACTTGAGAGTGGCTTCTGGTTCGGCTTGGCGCGTTCTGCTGTGCACGACGGCACGACCTCCTGCAGAAGCTGTCGCTCTTTGGCCGCCGTGATTGCAACAACGCACAGTAGCCCGCCTCCGATCGTCGAAGGTGCAATTATCATTTCGTTCAAAACCTTGAGACAAGTCGGCATAGTTTGGCGTTATCAGAATGACTTACTGGAGAGTAGCCGGCCTCACGTAAGTGTTCTGAAGTACTGCTTGCAGTGACCGTTTCGCCCTTGAGCATGGTACCGGGCACATGCAGGGTTGAAATTCTAAGCTCCTATTACACTGCTGTTCCAGTTACCTACAGTTCTCATCAATAGCTGCAAGAGCCGTTAGGAACTCAGTGAAGAAAGATGCACATCAAATGGCTTCAGCGGCTTCCTTGGAGTCCACCATTAAAATGGCTACATGGAAGGATGGAAAACCGATCAGTAAGTCTGCACGTCGAATGTAAAAGTTCAATTACAGGGTACGTTCGATTCGCCTGCAGCACTTGAACCAGTTCGCGAGGTGCTGCACCCTGCCATTCGTTTCAGCGGTGCAGCAATGGCGCCCGCAGAACCCCGACGCTCGTTTCAAAAGGTGGAGGAAAGGTGCAGGGCTCGTTCATGATTTTGCTGCACCCGCTCCACTGTCGGTGCCGACTTGGTGCAGGCATACAGGTGCGAAGCAGAGGCGCAGCAAACGACGCAGCACACGGGCGCGAGCGCCGTTAAAACCCCGCTTACGCACGTCTGATGTGTCTACGCAACTGGTGTGGTGTGTATTTACGCCCCAGAGAGCGATCATATATGCAGTTCAGGACCTCTCAAACTTGCGCACTCCGTGCACATTAGTCTGACATAGCACAAAGCCTGCACCGCGTCTGCACCTTTGCATTCGTTTCGAGTGTTTCGCTGGGCCTGCACCTCCGGAATCAAACTGCAGTTTCTGGACTTCTCGCGAACCGCCGGGAACTGGTCACAGTGGTGCAGGCGAATCGAACAGACCCACAGTATACTCAAGTATAAAGGAGGATCACCCCCTCTCCCCACTCCTTTTATATAAGCGGTTAATTTTCTTTCTCTTTTTTTCAGAAAAAGAGACGTGAAGTAGCGGTTGGTCAAGACAGGACAGTAGTAACGAACGAATAAACGTGTAATGAACTTCAGTGAGCTTTTTTTGCTTTGTTCACAAGGATCATTATTTGACCTTGTCTGATACTTGACACTAATTTACAACATTGCAAAAGGACGTAGACTACTTTTCTTTGACGAGGCTTGCTTTTTTATTATTAAGCATGAATTGGTCGCGGCAAAACTGGTTTATTTTTGGCCGAGAATCCTTATTTGGGTGTTCTGTCCTTTACACTAATTTCAACACTGCGATCGAAACGATGTAGACCCTTCACTACCTATGCTAGCTGCATGGTCAGCAGACAATGCCACATATACCATCAGAGCCTCTGCACCGTGACGCAAACACTTTAGCAAGAGCATGAATACTGCGGAACCGCGACGCACACTGAGCCGACACTGCTGCTACAAGACACTCTATGGGGCAGCATTTTTCTTTCTGAGGAATAATGCTTGGAGAAGATTTTTGTGCAAATTTTGGACAAAGAACAGCACTATTGATGTGTTGGCAACTTGATGCTTGCTCCTACTTTTTGCGTGAAAAGGCACTGTGGCCAAATCGGGCACAAATAATGCAAGCGAAACAAATTCATGGTGATAATGTGACTGGGTATTAGAAGCTTCAGCTTGCATACCCAACCATCACTCGCTATTTAATTGCACCATGGTGCACTCAGATCACCAGTTCTACAAGTGACCCAGTCTACACCAAGCTATTGAATAAATAGAAAACCTTTATTTCTCTTCAATCTACAAAAACAAACAGCACTCAGTAAACAATACAGAGAAAGTGTCAAATGAAATGCAAGAACAATGTTACAGTGAGGCAAAGGTGAATTTAACAATTCTTAAAATTTGTAATTGCAAAAAGATGACACATTCTGCTTTAAGTGGAAACACGAGGAAAGGGGAGAGGTAGTGGAAATGCTGCACGAAGAGCCGAAAATATGGCAATACAAACCAGTGGCAAAACATTTGTCAAAGGTGCTGAGCAGCACAGCACATGGCCAGTTAACAAATACTTGTTGAACTGAAATATTGGCTACAGTATACATCTATGTGCAAAGTGCTCTGCCACACTGTTAAGTCTTAAAGAAGAGCAGTAGAACCTATCTTCAAAGCAAACTTAATTTTCATTTCAAACTGTGTTTAATAAATTGGTACAAAATGTGCATGGTTGAGGGAAAACTGCTTAAGTAACCGTGATGCACTATCTTGGATAATGCACAGATTGCTGTTGGTTGTACACCAATTAAAGTGCACTAGCAAAGCATTATTTTGAAATGGGAACATGTACAGCTTTGCCCCTCCTCCTTTCCCCTTAAGGTGAAAAGAAACATGGAAGAAAAAAAAAATGGGGAAAAGCAGGTGATCCCCAGAGCACCCTTAACAATGTTCTACTGCAGCAAGAGCCAAATTGCTGCCACACTGTACACTCCTCGTGCACACTTCCATCATTCTAGCCCACTGCATGCCAGGCACAGCACACTACAAAAACTTCACAGTGCCTTGACCACAAGTGTCCTCCATTGAGATGAACCCTGTGGATTCCCCAGATGCCTCACATTGACTGGAAGCTAGCAGGTGAGAGAGCTCTGGGTGACCATAAGCAGACGTTTGGCCATGCGTCCCATGTCGTGAAGAGGTGTTCCTGTGAGGAATTTGCTGAGCTTCTGGCACAGCTGTGTCAAGATAACTTTCATGTGCTCCTTTGTGACTGCGTTTTCTTTGTCTAGGCTGAGCACAGCCTCTTCCAGGTACCTGTAGGTAGATAACAGGCAATATAGACTTTTGTGAGAGACAACCATCATAACTAAGGTGTCTACAAGGTTTCACAGGCTCCTGCTAAAAGTTGCAAGCTAGTAAAGAAAAATTCATCAGGCATGCTAATGCATCCCAGTAACTTTTTATAAGGGGCCGTTGGCAGCCAGGCATTTGGATAAAACCAACCAGGGCAAGTGAAGTTGTTAATAATAATCTACAATGGAGGAAAAGCACCAGAAGGAAAAATAATTTGATGTTCACAAATCTGACATTTTCCACTAAAAGTCCGTGTGGAAGTATTACACAAGTGAGGAACAAGTTGCACTAGAGATGCAAAAATCTGCATGAAAAGCTAAAAATGTCTACCTAAATGCTGTTGGTACTGATGATGGATATGACATCCACTAGGAAGATGTTCTGACTTACAGAATATTGCAAGACCCTGGCCAATGTCAACCAATAGCTATGCTTTGCATGCAACCAATCACTACCTTGATGATTGTAATACACTGATAACATTACAATGGTATCTAATGCACATACTTCACTATCTGCACAAAGTATAAGAAATAGCTCATTGAAAAAATGTCAAGCAGTTAAGGCACAATGCTTACTTCAGCTTAATTTCAGTGCTGGTCGCAAGGTCTGCACACAACTGCTGGATGAGCGAGAGCAGCACTGGCTGTTGTAAAGGGCATGGATGCTGGCCAAAGACAATGGCAGGGGACACCATCTCGCATGTTGACACAACTGTAGCCAGGTCAGCCACTGAAAGAGCCTGGATGACAAATTTTGTTTTGTTATAAGGAGACTAAAGTGAAGTTCAATTTTGGATGTATATTTTAGACAGTGTCATATAGGTCACTAACACATCATTCTACTGAAGTCCATAGCTCTATCACTTATACACACAGAAAATATGGGGGCACCTAAGCAATTATTATGATGTGTAAATGCAAGAGCATTACTTGTTGTAGAGTATGTCGCTGACTTTAGTGTTGTAGCGAAATGTTGCAGAGTTTAGTGCTGCTGCACTGTTTCCGAGTGTAATGTTGCTGCTTATGAAGTCATAACAACGCAAGATTGAGATTTCTCAACCGAGTTTTAATTGAAGAGTGTTCTTTCTCGATGACAGTACTTTTCCGAGCTGCACCATAGTGTTGACACTACATTTCTTCATCAGCTTCTTAGGTGAACACCTCATACTCTGGGGGGGATGTTGTCCAACGGGTAACTGATATGCGTTGCATCTTATTCATTGTCGTCATCCATGGGGTCCGGCTTGCAGTGACATCTCCGCAGCCTCGCTCTGCCATCTAGTGAACCACCCGCCAGGCAGAGCCATACCATGAGCACACACTCAAAGATATTCATCACTGTAGCCTGTTGCAATGGTGGCAGAGTGGTTAGCGTGCCCAGCTACGCAGCAGTAGCAGTGGATCGAATCCTCACCATGGCAATTCACGGCTTTCTGATGGCGGCGGGGTTGCACAATGTAATGCTCTCACATTAAGAAGAGATGAACACTTCAGCAATATCAGCAATACATGAACTAGTCAGCTCATGCAGTTGTGGTTACCTTTATATTGCTGTTGATTGCACTGAAATGTTATGTAATCTAATTATTTCATTTTTATGGAAATTATTCTTATACCATAGCACTTGTACTGGGATTTGCAAGAATAAATACATCCCGGAGCTAGTTCTTTTGAATTGTTTTGGCTCTTTCCAGTAGTCTCCTGTGGTAGACTATCTGGACCTGAAATGACACCTTGACTCTGAGCACTGAGAAGTGAACTCGAAGCACATCACCACAACACACACACACATAAAAACGAGGGATGGACACAGAAGACATACACAGTGCTGACTTTCAACTTGTTAAAGTTGGAAGTCAGCTCCATGGATCTCTCCTATGTTCGTCACCGTTTTACATGCTGTTATTAGATGATCATAATCAAACTAGCCTGAATTTCCGCTCCAGTGAAGTTAACCACTATTGCTCCTTGCTGCATACCTGCAATAGGTAGTTTGATGCACCGTAGCTTTACCAGTTAAAGTTTTTGCCTCATAGTTACTCGTGCTCTCCTTTATACTGTTTTAGTTTTTGTACGAGAACTTTGGTTTTCTGCTCCTTGGGAGCCACCTGTCCCCACTAGCACCATGCAAAAAATGGTACCCTACATGGATGGACATGGTTCCATTGCAAATTCTCTCTAGCCCATGTGCATTTCATATTTGATGGTTCAGGTTTGGTTATAGCTTGCAGAGAATTTTATTGCACACTGCAGAACGCTTTTGGGAAGTGGAGTGCTGCTGAAATGCAACAATTGGAAATAAGTGCACCAGGCCTCGGAGTTACATATTTTCAACATAGCAATGCAGCAGCTTTTGGGCACTGATTAGCACTGTTAGATATAATTGTTGTTTATAACTTCTTCCACTTGCTTGCATACTCTGCAATGTTTGTGCATTTCACTCAGCTTTATTAGGCTCCTTGTCTGGACCAAATTGGTTGTATAAAACAACCTCATAGATTACACAAACACCAATTAAAGTGACTTCTACTGTGACAAGAGCAACAATGACGAGGCAATGTGTGCCCAACATGGCAACGGCATCCTAGACTATAATAAAGAAGAAATGAGGCACTTGCGATTTTTATGACATATGATGAAAACACAATGACAGGAATTAAATGATATGGCAACAGAACTGTGACAGTGCTGTCAAGTGATAAGACAGAGAATTAAAAAATTGGAACCTTGCTGTGTGCCCAGCAATCGTACCACAATGCAACCACTCTGTGGGTCGGATTGCTTTGTTAGGCAAGATGTGTTTCACATATCACTTTGGAATGTGCGTGAAATGGTGGTAATTATATTTATTTTGGCATGCTGTAAAGAGCGCAGCTGTCAACACATGGTCACTACACAATACAAACAATCAACCTCTCTTGGAAGACCCTTTGCAGAGAATTCGCTATGAGTCATGAGAAAAGCAAAGATGGCGATTCCTAACGATAAAAGGTTGGATGGCACTGAACACTGGCCAATGTGGTATACTCAACACGGCCTTTTCAAGCCTTTGAACCTAGAAAAACTACAATTGCTATTTGGCATTCTACCAGAAACCAGGCAGTCAATTAAAACGGGTTTTACATTCGAAAATCTATGAGGCGTGCTGCAGTAGTAGGATATGAAAAAATCAGTTGCCGACTGTATATACTCTGCACACAAACTGAAGAGGCAAAGAATTACAATGTGCAAGCATTTGGTGTAGAATGCGTGCTGCTGACAGGCAGCCGAATCAAAACTAGAGTGTACTAGATAGGAGCAGTGGGTCTAGCGCAGGCTCCCTCCTCTGACACATATTTTATTGAAATGTTAGTGGCACCACCATCGCCTGCTAAACACGTATTGTGTCAGAGACCCTACTGGAGCTGCTTGGAGCTCCAAGTCATTTCACTTTGCTATATCTAGTTTTGCTACTTGGTGGCAGAAACAGTGATTTTATTCCCCAGTGACGCATAAAGAAAATGGACAAAGAGTGACAAAAACAACGGAAGTGATGCAAGAACGACGGCGCGTAGAGCAGACAACAGTGACCGGTCCGTGAACTTGTTGAAACAGCCAGAGTTTCAGCATAAGGTGATGGCAGCGCCGCCCCAATTTCAGTGTTTTCTGCATCACTCTCGGCGCTTGCCACAGCATCCACTGGAATCACTCCCCCAGTACACAAATTAATTACTTCTCTACACCTTGCGGGTTTCCGTAGAACTATTACGTCAAACTCTTGCCTTTGCTTCGAGTTGTTGACAAATTGGACTTCGCCCTGCCATCTGCTAGCCCCCTGGTTATAGCTCAGATGGTAGAGTGGCTGCCCCGGAAAGGCAGTGGTCTCAAGTTCGAGTCCTGGACCAGGACAAATGTTTCTTCAACTGTGAGGCTTTTCTTTTGAGGAACCTGTATGGATTTCTTTTGCAACAATTGCTACGATTGGGTGGATGTCTCATTTTCCCCCCAATTAATTACTTCTCTCCACCTTGTGGGTGTCTGCAGAACTATTACAACAGTACACTATAATGCATCCACTCGTTTTTGAAAAGTAAAATTTTGCCTGTTCTTTTCCTCCCCCCCATCAGAAGCTCAACCGAGCTCAGGCAGTCACATTAAGAATGATTCAAACTAACTCTTATCCCACACCTTTTGTGCTTAACAAAATTGACCAGGATTTTCCCGCGGAATGTAAAAGTTGTGGACACACACCGTGTCTGTTTGATCATATGTTCTGGCTGTGCCCCAACCAAAGGGCTTCGGATCTCAATAGTGAGGAGGACTGGAGTGGGCGCATATCCAGCGAAGTCCTCCAAGATCAACTCCTGGCCGTCCGGAGAGCTCACGACATCGGGAAAGCCTTTGGCCTACCGGTGCCTACGTGGGCGGAGCCACCGACTTAGCCTGGGGTCTTGTGCCCTCGGACCATAGTTTCTCTGGACTAAAATAAAGTTCTTGCCATGCCATGTCATGTTCTGTATCTACACTATCTCAATTTAGGCATGTTACGTGCCCAGAATTTTTATTGCCATTGACCAAGGGGCAAGTATTACCAGTAAGCCCTCTTTTCTTGCAGCTCAGAAACTATATAAAACTACGTGCTAATGACTATAAATTATGGATGACCTGGCACGGGAAGAAATATTGATAATGCCGGAGAGGCAGTAGCACCGTCTCAACCCCAGCAATTCTGGACATTGCCTCTAGTTGCATACGTTTACACCATACACCACGTGGCATACAGACAACGATGAAGTCTGGCTGCTGGGTGTCTGTGCCGAAAGGTAGTGAAATGCAAAATCCTTGAAAAGAGAAAACAAGAAATTCGAGTCGCTGCACGATGGCTCCCTGCCCTGACAACCGCCGGGCACTCATTTTCCAGCCTTCTCCTCATGCCTCTCTCCCGTCGCCCTTCCACCCCTCCGAACATGAATGGACTGTGACCATAGCTCTGCTCCGCACAACCCTCCGAAACACGACTGGATCCCACCAACTGCGCTGCTCTCAGATTGCTCGCTGGTTCCTCATTCAGCACAGTTCTGCAAACAGCTTAATCACTTGCGTTTCGTCTTTGCTGGTTGCGTTGAAATTGTTCCTGGCCACGTGGTTTCTCAGCCTCGCTTGACTCGCTGCTGAAACGGAAGATGGCTGATCCGCCCACTGATCATCGGTAATGCACGACGTTGCCGGTGAAAAGAAAGCGCATGGCTACCAGATTTGGATAACGTGCTTCTAACCGGTGATGCAATCGTCATGAATATGCTTCAATGAGATGGCGACGGAAACGACGGCAGCAATGACGCGTTAGGGCAGGCTGCCTCAATGTTGTCCTCACAGGAGGCCTGGCAGATTATTCAGTTCCTCCGGGGCTTTGTTTCCAAAGAAACCTTCCGCTGCACTACGTGGAGCACCTGGATGCCTTGGAGAGGGATGTCGACAAGCTTCGCGTAAAGCACGCAAGGCTGACGGACCTGGGGTTTTCTCGTGCAAGCCAGCGAGAAGTACGTGGAGAGATGCTTGTGGCGATCTTGCCTCGGCGTTTATTCTGGATTTCTCAAGCTGAGAGGCTGCTGTGGCAGCCTTATCGCAATTTTCAAAAGCCCCTTTTGGGGCTACCAAAGCGATGCCTCGGCGGAGCTCACACATCGTTTGCTGCCCGTGACACCTCTTTGCCATTCTTTAACGCCAACAGCCGCTGCTTGTTACACGCAATCAGAGTGCCCAGGAAGCAGTTAAATGAGTGAACACAATCAGCAGTTAGAGTAAGGTGGTGGGGAGGGGCACTGGCCTCCCCGCCATTATAGTTTTCACACATCAGCTCCACCATCCCCCTATTTTGATTTTTTTTTTATGCAACCCAGTTATAACAATGGAATTTTTGTGGCACTTGAATATTGTTGCAAGTGGGTTCGATTGTATCAAGAAACCATCCCGAACCTGCTGCTGCTCAATCCACTCCACCCTTGACCATGGCCTTTTCTACCAATACTTGTAGACCTGCAGCTCTGTAGCGATCTTCGACTGTGGCAGTTATATTACCGATGACGAAAGTGAGGAGCTCTGGCAGAAAATTCTGCATCACAGGGGCGAATAGAATGTTAATGCCCTCCCATCTTGCTCAGTTTCAAAGTGTTCAACACAGTTTGCCACTGCACAAGGAACGTGAACAAATGAGTAGTACAAAAGCTTGCATGGTTCCTTCACACGAATGCGAGGTGCCCTTGAGTACAGCATCCGCCATTACACCCTGTGTGCAGATTCGGTTTGTTAAAATCAGTTAACGAAAACTACCGATAATTTACTCAGTGCAATACGAGTCAAGTAGTTGTTTCTCGTGGTGTCTGTATTTCTTTAGCAGTCTCACAGCCTTGGAAATCCACAGCATGACTAGATACCAGCCGAGTCTGTCTCTTGACCAGTTTTCCTTCAGATGTATGAAGCAAGCATACCCTTACTAGGCCATTCTTGCCTGGGAAAATCTTTCCAACCTTGCAAAGTTTCCACTGCATTCCTTTATGTGCTTTCCCAAGCAGAAGCATATCTGCTTCTTGTATAGCAAAAGGCTTCTCCACTGTCTAGGCAACCTGCGTGTGCCTGCTGAGCCAGCACAACGCTGCTGCCGTTTTCGTTTTCCCGTCTGTCCCTTGTTCAATTGGTCACTTGCACAGCACTTCTCTCGCTCTCCCCTCGGCCAGCACACCTCATTGAGAAGCTTGCTTGCTGCCTTGTTTGTTGGTAGGATTTTTCAGCAACCACATTATACGCAGTACAGTGAAACCTCGTTAAACCGTAGTTGGCCGGAGCTCGGATAAACTACATACTAAATGGTAGTACTGCTTAATCGAAATTGCATGAGGTCGCCCACTTAAAAACCTGTCAAAAACGGAACTCAAAAGAGAGTGCAATGAAAGGGTAAAAAACATGCAGTATTTTTATTCACTTCACGCGACAAAACTGGTATTTTCGTTTAGTGCCGCGGCAGCCTAGCAGCGACGATAGCAGCCTCAAACTTACTGAAGCTGTGAGCCAGCTTTTCAGCCAGCCCCCTCTTCTCAGCAAACACTCGCATGGCAGATTCCTCGTTGGCGTTGCATGTTCTCCATGCATGCGGGCGGTAGCGCTGCACAAGTTTCAGGGTGCCTTTTTCTTTGCAAGGTGCTGTTTTCGTCGCGACGATTGTATGCACGAGGCTGACGTAACGCTCAGCTTCTGCCACTGTCAGGCCTGAATCGCCCGTGCTATCGCTTTCCGTGTCGTCCTGATCACTGTCGCTAGTTGACACTTTGGCAACAACAGAGGCAACGATGGCAAAAAGTCGGACATCGTAGCCGACATCTTTTCATGGTCGCAGCAGCGCTGCTGAGCAACTTTTTTGCATTCCAAATGCCACACACCGTAGTCAACAGTAGATCCCTGTTGCATTCCAGTGCCGACTTCGTGTCACATTCGATAGCACGAACAATGTCTAATTTTCCTTCTATGCTGAGCACCCGGTGTCCTTTTTATCCGAGCTTCGGCATGACGCGAGTCCTTGTTTGCACGATGCCACACTGCTCTCTGGCACGGTGCTGAAATGATGTTGATGTTGAGGTGGCTTCATGCACAAACGCATGGGGTGCTTGGAGGCCATTGTTCTGATCTCTGAGGCTTGTTGTTCTGCCGGACCACCCGACAGAGAACGCACCGCCATGTTTGCTTGATGAAAAGTGGGAACACTACGTGTTAACCGATATGTACGCAATAAGCTGGTACGGTTTATGCGGATACAAAACACATTATGTTCAATGGCCGCTGAGCCTGGGATTTGACTTTACTACTTTTAAGACGAAACTACTGTTTAAGCAGGTGCGGTTTAACGAGGTTTTATGGTATTTCATTAAGCGTGGCTGCACAATTAAATTTTTATGGGCAGATAAATGGGAGCCAGAAAAGACTGCAATATTCACAGTCCTGCACTATAAGTGGCTACACTTATAAGTGCTCCAGGCTGTAGTTCGCACATCATTGTGAGTGCAGGAAGTACAAACGGGCCATTTTCAACCTGTGTTTTTGGAGAAACATGTTTAAAGGAGTACTGACACAAAAAAAATCCACGTGTTTTTTTTTCTGCTTTAATAAGTAGTTAATGACCCAGTAATCACGGCACGAAACATAATTTACTTCAGAGCGCAACAGGTAATTATTTGCAGTGTTTTTTGTAGCGACCAGTCGGAGTTTTGGTTTCAGAGAGCAACGAGACGGCAGAGGCAGAAATGTCAACCAAGTGGGCACGTGTTGGCAAAAGGTCATGACGTATGCTCTGACGCGTAGCCAGCGTGCGCGCAAGCTTCGTTTTGCTAGTTCGTCTGCTATGCCTACATGTGGTTTGCCATGTCCTCGCCATCATCGTCGTCGTTTTTGTCGTCCAGCGGCGACGATTTCCTGCATGTTGTCCTGCGACTGCAGCATCGGTCGGACGACCGCAGCCAATGACAGCGCCGGTAGCGTGAACATCATGGCCACATGGTAGACCCGGCAGGGCGGGGCCGGCGAGTGGGCGCCTCGCCGCTCCGATCATGTCTTTTTTTTTCTCTCCCTGGTCGAAACGCGGGCCTCTTTCGCCGCTGACGGCGGCACATAAATCGGCTACAATTTGTTTCTGACACGAAATAACTTCTAGAATAAAGTGACCTCGAAAGAGTGCGAGTTATAAAATGTTGTGTGAAATAGTAAATCGTTGGCATGATTTCTACTCGGACGTGGTCAGCGCAGACGCGCCAGCAATTGTCTGTATACGAAGCGGCTCGCCTGACTGGCGTGTTTACTCATCGCTACTAACGGCACGGGGAAAACTAACCGTATTTTCACTTAAGAGAAACGTAAATGTTCAGGCACTGATTGTGCTGACGAATTTAGGTGCTTTATTACGAGCTGCGGACGCATCGCAAGGACCCTCGACCCATGATAGACGGCCGGCGAGCTAGGCCTACATTGTCTCCCAGCGATCGCGAGCTTGCCTGGCATGTTCGTTCGCTTCTGTCGGCGCCAATGAAATCAAATGTGCTGCAATTTAAGCGTGACATAACTGTGTACACGTTGTGCCGACAAACATAGGCGCTTCGTTATACGAGCTGCAAGCGATCGTGTCACAAGCGCAACCGGTGTCTGATTCGATGGCCCAACGAGCTATGTCTGCCGGCTCCTGGCCATCGGCGGCTGTCAACGGATCCGATACTGCTAACGCGGCCTTGCGGAAACACGTCTACAGCGCTCGCATAGATGTGCTTATATTGTCATCGTTTGTTTTAAACAAGATAGCTGTGCAAATACGGTTGCTTTAACTTTCTGTATGAAGTTACGCAGCATTCCGAACTTCCACGCAGGGGCGCCGGTTGTGGGCAGAGCTACCTGCCGCTCGCTTATTCGTACCATGTGTCCCGAATCGCCTCATGCGTCAAGTCGCACACGACGCGCTGCACAACAGATCGCACGGAAAATCGCACTATGTGTCTCGCGCTTTAGACGTGGCCAATCACTTAGCAACTTGGATATTGCAGCCGGCGATGACGAGGACGAACCTCAACAAAACCCTCGCATCGGCCACATTCAAAGGTGAGACGCAACAAATCGGCATTGAACTTTGTGGCCTGCACGGTATTTAACCAGTAGCGTGTATATATTCATGCGTGGTCAGTGCAGCGCAGTCAAGCTGATAGTGCAGGAAATATCCTGATGGACACGACAAAAACGGCAGTTGCAGCGACACGGAGAGCGTTCCACTACAAGTACAACAGCTAGAACAAGAAACAACAGTGGAGAAGAGCACATGTAAGCCACATGGCAGCCAACGAAAATTCATGGCGTAGACACATGACGTAGCGTTTTCTTGGTTATTTACAACCCCACCATGATGTCAATGTCGCGAGGTGCTCCGTCTTGCGGTTGGCTGCGTGCACATACTTTAAAATTGATTTTAAATATGTTCTAAGCTATATTCACCGCTGATATTCTGTAGACGATGTGTGTGTGACAACCTAAATCGATCTTACAAGTTATCTCGACTTCAAATTTTTGTGTCAGTACTCCTTTAAATGAATATAGAACATGCAATACAAAGTGAGAAAGTCTGGACTCAGATTTTTGGAAGCAAGTAAACCAAGTTTAAAATTATCTTTAATGACCCTTCGAAAGAAAGGTTTTTCATGTATGGTCTGTTGTCAAGTGAGGACAACCTGTGCAGCACTTATTCACTTTTGCGAATCATTCCAAACCACTGTGATTGTCATGAATGTGCAGTAATGTAACTTTACTTGAACAAAGCATGGACAGCATAGTGGTAACAAATGGCCAAATGACAAAACACAGAACAATTTCCATGTTCATTATTTATTGCAGTGCCATCACCATTGTGGCGGGACTCACCTGCTGGAAAGCCATATTATACTGGCCCTGACGCACTAGTAGAGTAATCTGCTGCAGCACAAGATGTGGGTCAGCAACGGGCACTGGTGTGTTCATTTTAGAGCGAGCTCCTATTCCTTCAGATGCAGCTGCGGCTACTGTCTCTTTCAGTGCGCCATGCATCTCTTCCCTCAGATTGTTCACAAGCATCTCCTGTTGCCTGCAGGCCACAAGATTGAAAAATGGTTTTCATGGCAGTCCTGTTTGATTTCAATCAATAACATCTGCTGGGCCCTGATGCACAGGTAGTGAAACTCACCCAGCCAATGCTTGTAGAAGTCCTGCCTTCAGGTTATGCAATGAATTTGTCACAGCCTCATCAAGAGAAGCCCGAAAATCTGGAGGCACCAGTGCAGCTTTATGGTCACGTAAAAAGATCTGTAGACTGCGGTCCACGTTTGACTCAACATTCTTCATGGCTTCGGCAGCACGAGCTTCACCATGTTTATCAATATGCTGCTGGGCTTGATGGAGAACTGTAGAAGAAAATAAACAGGATCATCAGCTCTAAATTGAAGAAACACTACAACTGGTTGAAAGGGGTAATGGGAATGCAAGTACAGGCTCTTTATATTTATTATCACATTTAAAGGGCCCCTCACCATGCCCCATTGCAAATTGCATGTATCGCACAGTTTAGGGAGAGCTTTACGGCAAGAATTTTTCAAAATGGTCCATTACTAGAGGAGATGGCAGAAATCGAAAATTTGTGTTTCCGTGCTGCCAAATGGCTGGCTTTAATGCTAACATAGAAACTATCTTGCTCTGAATCGATGACTGTTCGTAAGCAACATTTCTTCCCTAAGTTGTCCCGTACCACAGCTGAGGCACGCTGCCCGTCTACGTCCCAAGCACCACCGTCTCCTTTCTTTGTTTTTCATTTTTCGCAGCATGGCGCACTCCGAGCAATAATACAATGAAACCTTGTTACTACGAACACCACATTAACAAACTTTTCAGAAATCCCCTGCTGAATTCTTATGGTTTCAATGTAAAAGTACCGTATTTACCCGAATGTAATGCAAGTTTTTTTTACCATAAACAGAAGTGAAAAGTCACCCCCCGCATTACATTCGAATACTAGGCATAAAAATGCTAAGAAAGGCACCAAACACTCATTATTAAGCTCGCTTAATGTGCCGCATTTACATGCGTGTCGATTGACCTGCTCCTTCAAAGTCGCACGCTTTAAATTCAGTGGTCAACCAATACGCGAACCACGGCCAGGGCGAGTCGCGAATGCGGTGCAAACGCGAAAAAGGCAGAGCAGACGACACCAACGAGAGCACGCCAGCAACGAGTCACCTTGGAAGGACCAAATGCGCTCGTGAGTGTCGAACGAGTGGCGCGCGAAACGGACGCGCCTTTTTCTCACTACTAGGTGATTTTACAACGAGCGCCCCTTGGTGCGCGAAATGGACGCGCCTTTTTTTATTCTAGTGATGTAGCGGTCCGCTTGGGCCACTGGCGGCGAGTCCTGGACACTTGTTTCCATGATAGTACCACGTGACCTACGCCACCGACTCCTCAGGCAGTGCGTAGCCGCATGGTCTGTGCTTCGACACGTTGGTGTGTTCCTGCCTGCTTAATGTGCCTACATCCAAAATGGCGTGCTATCGCGCTCAGTATACCGCTGGCTTCAAGCGCAACGCTATTCTACTCGCCGAAAAAGTCGCTAACTCAGCGGCCACAAGAAGCCTGGATATCAACGAATCAATGATAAGGGGATGGAGGAAGCATCGCCAGGAGTTGTTCAGTTGCAACAGTCAAAGAAAAGGTGTCCGTGGGCCCAAGAAAGGCCGCTTCCTGGATTTGGAGCGTCGTCTTGCGGACTTTGTAGGTGAACAACGCTCCCGGCTTCTTGGTGTGAGCATTGAAATGCTTCAGTGCAAAGCACGTGAACTTGCATGAGATGCGGGTTTGGCCCCAAACCAATTCAAGGCATCGTGCAGCTGGATACAGAAGTTCATGCGAAGGGCGAGCTTTTCCCTTCAACGCACTACCTCGATTTGTCAGAAACTACCTGAGGACTTCAGAGTCGAAACTTCTCGCGTTTCAGCGGTATGTCATTGATCTCCGCCGCTCTACCAACATGCCACTTGGACACATCGGGAATGCGGACCAAACCCCCGTGTACCTTGATATGCCAATGGTTAGGACAGTGCACAAGTCTGGTGAACACGAAGTTTGGATTATGCACAAGTCTGGTGAACACGAAGTTTGGATTAGAAGCACTGAAAACGAAAAGAATCGGATAACAGTTATGCTCGCATGTTTGGCTGATGGTCGCAAGCTCCCTCCCTTCATAATTTTTCGCCGGAAGACTATCCAGAAAGAAAAATTTCCGAACAATGTTGTCGTACGCTGCCATGAAAAAGGCTGGATAGACTCGGGACTCGTCGTAGATTGCATTTCCAGCGTTTGGGACCGAAGGCCAGGTGCATTGCTGCATCCAGAATCAATATTGGTGCTGGATTCTTTTCGAGGTCACCTCACACCCGGCGTGAAAGAAAAGCTGCAGCGTGACCGAACGCATTTGGTTGTTATACCGGGTGGAATGACGTCCATTCTTCAGCCCTTGGATGTTTGCTTGAACAAGCCGTTCAAGGATCGCTTGCGGCAGCTGTATTAGGACTGGATTGAATGTGGATCTACCTCAACACCTGCAGGGAGACTGAAACGCCTGAGTGCATCTACTGTTGCCCAGTGGGTTTCAGCTGCTTGGTACAGGCTGCCTCATGAAACAGTCCACCGCGCATTTAAGAAATGTTCTATTTCAAATGCCCTCGACGGAAGTGAGGACGATCTGTTGTGGGAAACAACTAGTCACAAAGAGGAGTCCAGCTGTGATGACGACAGCGACGGCGACATCAGTAGTGAGGATGACGAATAGGCATAGTTTGCAGGTACTTCAATAAAGCTGCTCTCGACTTTCTCTATCAGCTCCCCCTCTGATATCACCGTCATCGAGTCGATTCGAGCGCTTGGAGGCAGTGCACAGAAAGGGACTTCACTTGGCGATAGGAGTTCCAACGGTGGCTTCAAACAAGAAAGTCACTAATGAGGCAGAGTCTCTTCCACTCCGTCTCTTGGCACCTCAGGCCTTGCTGACACAGCTATTAAGGCTGGGCGAGTCACGCGCGGGCACAGCCCTTCCCCGGCGGCTAAGAGCAAGAACTCGCTCACATTTCCATGCAGCACTGAACACCTTCCGATTTTTAGGATTGGACTGGCCTAAACGAAGTCGCCTTGACCCGCCATGGTCTTTTTCGGACATTACCTGCAGCCTCAATGTACCTCACCTACCGACGAAACGCATCATTTCAACTGCCGAAGCAAAGTTTATTGTGCTGGACCACTTGAGCACTGTGTTTCAAAGCCATCTACAAGCGTACACAGACGGTTCGGTGTGCGCACAAACAGCTAGCTGTGCAGTGGCATTCTGCATACCATCCCTTGATGTGTCATGGTCTGGCCGACTGGATCACGTAGTTTCCTCTACAACAGTAGAAAGCGCCACAATCACTGCGGCTTTGCGGAAACTACGGGCCTTTTCTGCACGAGATGTCGTGGTGCTGACGGATTCCAAGTCAGCATTACAGAGATTACATCGAGGCCTACCTCTAGAAAAATTTACAAGGCAGTCTCTGGCACTGATTGACGACCGAACGAGCAAAGGATTTAACTTAAGGTTTCAGTGGATTCCATCACACGTAGGAATTGATGGAAACGAGGAAGCTGACGCCCTTGCACGCCTAGCGCTGACATGTGTCCCAAAAGTGAAAGCTCCAAAAGCTTTTCAAAACCCTCAGGGTGCAATCCGCCTTCACTTTAGAGAGATGCACAAGAATCCACACGAATCCTGTGTGACTCATGGATTTACACGCGAACAAGCGACGCTTTTATACCGCATCAGGACCGACTCCGCGTACACCCCAGCTTGGTTATTCAAGACTGGGCTTCGCGCTTCCCCACTCTGTGTTTTCTGTGGCGACATTGGCGGCATCGAACATTTCATTTGGCTATGCCCGCTGTTTGACACAGAAAGAAAAGCGATGGTCGACAACCTACAAAAGAGCGGTCTCACGCACAGGACCTTTGAAGACGTTTTCCCCGGAGGGCCCGCGGCATTCAGGAAGAGGGTGCAACGACAGCTGATAGCCTTCCTGCGAGACACGGGGCTCATCGACACCTAGTGACACAACCCTGATCTCAATTCGAAGGAGGATCAGGCGGAACAATTGCCGTCTATGTATGCCAGGCTAACCCCGCCTGCTTCAACATCACCACCACCACCACCTTCAGAATCCCAAACTTTTCAGAATAACGACCGTTATTCAGTTTCCGTGTCATGTAACAACGCCTCAGTATTACTAACTAATACTAAGAAATCTTGGGATTCTTAACTTTGTGTGTATCCTTCACGGCAATTAAAACAGTAGGCTAGCGGACGACAAGGCGCAGAAAGCGAACGCCATGGTGCATGGGTTTGGAAAACCAGAGACAAAAAAAAGCAGGAGATAATTTCTTTTAAATCTATTGTGGAGGCGAAGATGCATTGGGTTTTGCGAGCGCATGCTCCACACAGAAAAGTGTTGCCTAGCAACAGAGGCGCATCTCTTCCTTCCTTCGGCCTTCTTTCTGCGCATGCTTCTTTCTTTCACGCTTCTTTCTGTGACCATACTAGCTACGCGCGTGGAGAAATGTAACCTCTGTATTCACGGGGACACCACACAGTCACATTTTGCACTCTTTCCAGATGATGTTGTTTATGCTATGTGGGAATGCGCGACTCTCACGCGTCCCCTGAGATCTTGTTTTCCCGCATAGCTCCAGTCTCCTGCAGTGCGGTTTCGCCGCGTGGCCTGGCGCCCGCGGCGGTCGGAGTGGTTGAAGCGCAGTGCGAGAGATGGCGCGAGTGTTGCGCTGCTAACGCCACCTACAGGCGGCGGGGTTACTTGGGTGCGGGAAACACAAGGCACTCTCTCTTGGGCGGCTGATCGGCGAGTGCCACGGACGTCCCGCGCGCGCACTGATCCATGCTTCTGCGAGACCGCCTCGCGTGGCCTGCCTTCAAACGCGCCACCGTTCGCATGACCGTACGCGCGAACGACCAGGCGTTGGGATCCAGCATGGGGCGAACATATTCGCTCGTTATCCGGTCGCGGTGAGTCGGACTTCTAAATTTGTCGCGCGCCCATCGGCATGTTTTGTGGATAGCAACTCGGCTAGCAGGCATTGATCTATGAAAGGTGCAATAAATGCCCTTGTGATTGTTTGCACTACTGTGTTGTCGTTCCTTTGTCCCAAGAGCACGGATTAGAAACCCCACAGCACACTTGCGGTTTGGAATAGTTGAGGTGTCTGATTTGAGTGAGACAAGTGTCCATGGCAAGGAATGTGGAAAAAAAAAAAAAAAAAAAAAAAAAAAAAAAAAAAAAAAACTGCTGGCTCTTTCCTAATCAAGAATAGATGTAAGCATGAAATGGCTACCGGCAAAGCAGTTTGGTAGGAGAGGATACTAGCCACAATCTTAAAATGGGCGTAGTGCTCTGAACCTCATTGCAAGTGTCGTCTTGTCTCGGCAAAACAACTATCCGCGGCGTGCCGCATGCTGCCAGCTTGGTCATGCAGCATGGCGCCATCTTTTGAGGCGATGCGAAAATGTTCGAATTAACGAGGTTTCTACACTAATAACTCAAAAAATGCCTAAAACATCAACATACCTTACTTCATGAAATAACTGGTTATTGTTGCGTGAGAGAAAGTTGCACGGAAAGCACGATTTTTTGGAGTTCTTGTAGGTGGTGCAGTCCGGGCAGACTGTCGGGAGAAACGACACGGGTGTCCTCCAAAACTTTAAGGGCGTCATCGGCCTCTTTAGCAGTGCGGCGCGGCACTTCACACTCATCCATGACAGGTGCATTTTTGCTATCAGAGACGGGCTCTTCGTCGCCTAGTACATCCAGTATTTCGTCATCGCTGAGGTGACCGGCAACGGCAACGTCACTATCGATGTGGATGCATTCGTCCAGTGGGACGTCCAAAGGCACAAGTCTGTTGAAGCGACTGTCATCTTCCTCGGCGTTTTGGTTAACATCCGCATCCCCGGCTTCCAAAGAATCACTGTCACGGACAAAGCCATTGTGTCAGAAGCAGTTCGCAACTGCTGCGGGCGGCGTGTTTCTCCACACATGCGCCACCATGTGCACTGCACTGAGCAGAATTACATCATATTTTCTCTTTGACTCCACACATAGCAACATGCACTCAAGCACTTGTCTTCTGTATCGGCCTTTCACATACTGAATAATTCCCTGATCCAGAGGCTGCAGGGAAGCGGTTGTGTTACGCGGCAAAAAAAGCAGCTGTATGTTTGTCAGCCCCGACACATTATTGTGCGCACTACAGTTATCTAGAACAATTAGCGCTTGGCACGATTTTGCACAAAAGCGGCGGTCCAGTTTGCGGAGCCAGGCCTGAAACATTGCTGAGGCCATCCACACCTTTCGATTCGAGTGATAGTCTACGGGAAGTTTCTTTATGCTTTTGAAGCATCTCGGCTTGTCTGCTTTGCTGATTATCAACAGCGGTAGCCGCTCTGTGCCAGTCTTGTTGGCAGCCAGCAAAACTGTTACTCTGTCCTTGCTTCGTTTACCGCCAACGCAAGGGTCCCCCTTAAATGTGATGGTTTTATCCGGCAGGGTTTTGTAGAAGAGGGCTGTCTCATCTGCATTAAAAATGTCGCAGGCATCATAATCGGCTAGGCATGCAGGTAATCTTCGAGAACACTTTTATTCACAGCCCCTTTCTCGCCGCACACGCTTTGGAAGACCAGGCTGTGTCTTTTCCTGAATCGGTCGATCCAGCCTTCCGATGCCTTAAAGGCTTTGATGCTGAGCTTCAGCACGTACTTTTCGGCCTCCGCACAGATAAGGGGGCCACTCAAAGGCAGCTGTGCGTCGCGCAAATCGGCAATCCATCTTAACAATGCTTCTTCAAGTTTCGGGTGCGCTGCTGTTCGCAGTCTCTTCCTGTTGTCAGCGAACTTGTCGCTGTCGTACGCCTGAAGAATCTCCACTTCATTTTTCACGTACGTGCTGAGCGTGCTTCTCTTCACATTGAATTTACTCATTATGACCTCCCGAGGCACCGCTGCCTTCACGGCTTTCAATATTTCTACTTTCGCTGCCAAATCCTTCGCCTCATACTTCGCCCACTTTGGTGGGGCATGAGAGCACATGGTGGCGCAGCTAGGCGTGGTAACGAAGCGATAGGTACAAGCATGATGTCAAGAAAAAACAAAGTATAAATGGAAAAAAGAAAAGCGCAAACAAAATTTCACACACACACACACACAAAAAAAAGTTTCGCCGTCCTCGCACACGCACCTGACGCAAATTGATAAACACGATAAAAACAACAACGAAAAAAAAACTGCGCAACTCCGCAACCACACAACTGCACAAGCAAAAGATAACGTCGGAAATGGCGGACAGCAATACGTGTGTACAAAGAAAAAAACATGTATGTATAGATTAGGGTTGCTAGCATAGACAGATAACTACCGTGCTGATAACCATAGCGATGCAGAGGTAGTGCCAAGCGCCAAAAGCAACTGCAAAGCCAGAAGTACATCATTGCTCCCATGTTTTTTGAGACATAGGTTTGTCTATTATATAGCAACAAAATAAACATGGTGGCCTTGACGTATTTCAGGCCTTTCGGCACTCCCAGCACATGCAAGTATGGCCTTTGAGATCGGCGCACGCTAATCAGAGACGCCATCGCTGGCGGTGCGATTTGAACACCCCCTAGTGCCACCCAATCCTAAATGCCTCACGTGCCTCTGAGCTCCGCAAGCTGTCCGAATTAACAGAAGTACGACCAGATATGTCCGAATTAACGGGAGTTTCGTGCCATAGGGTTATGTACATGTTTGACGGGACCAGACAGCGTGTCCGAATTAACTGAATTTCCAAATTAACGAGGGCCAAATTAACGAGCTTTTACTGTAGTAGCTGACATGGTCACTGGACTACTCGTCTTCACTAGCGCTGGCAATGGCATCGCTGCTACGGTCCTACAATGCGTCGTCGTCCAGCGAAAATGCACATTTGGCAAACGACTAATGCACCCAATCACACACAGTTGTCAGGGAGGCTCTTTTCACAGGTCCAGTTGGCGTAAGTTCGCGGTCTTCTGCTGCCAGCCACTCGTTGTAATCACGGTGGAGCAGGTCCTTAAAAGGCGAAGATCCAGGCTTGTTTCATGACCATGTCGCACTTCACGGGCAGGGACCTACAGCTGGCAGCTCGGCCTACAGCTCCGGAAAGCGTCCAGACTTTGGCACGTGGGAAATTCCTCACTTGCCATTAAAGGTGAAAATTTCGCTTCGCTGCAGTCTCCACTCTCGCACCACCCATCCAGAAACACCGAAATTGTGGCCCACTGCGCAGTGATTTGTTTCTTCGGCGTAAAGGATGGCAGACCTCTCTGCTGTGAACGAGTGGCGAATGATTAGCGGGCCTGGAGCACTCATGATGACGGAGGAAGCATGGAAGTAGCACGTAGCCGGCAGTCAAGTCCAACGCGTCAAACCAATGCCTTTGGTCAAACTAAGAGCATAGAGAAAGGGAAAGAGGAACATGTAAGCGGTGCCTGCTCTTCCATGAACTACCGATCCTCCTCGCAAGCTCCGCCGCGAATGGAATAGCGGTGCTTCCATCAACTATCGACACACCCCCAAGAGTGTTGTGTGCACTGTAAAACTCTAAAAAATGTTGAAAAACCCTTCCGCAAAGCGAACAAACACGCGGCATAGCGAAAAGCTACGGGTAGGGCCATAGAGCAAACATAAAACTGTAAGAACGTTGTAGCTCTCGTTGATCTCGCTTTTTTGGCGGTGCCATGTCTTTAGTTCGATTGCAAATCGACCTCCCCCCCCACACACACTTCAGATTTTCAAATTCTAAAAGATAGGTCGACCTGCAATCGTGTAAATACGGTATATGGTGCTATGTACCTGCCTTTTGAACATCGCTATCGGAAATTAGAAATAAAATTTCAGCATACTAGAAGTTACAGCTTGAGTAATACCGTAAAAACCTGCATATAATACGAGTTAGGAAAACTATAGGAAAACATTTATTTAAGTTGTGCTCCGCACCTCAACTGCTGTCTTCCTCAGCTGCGCTCTCTCCGGATAGTTCCTTGTCGGACATATCTTCCCAGAGGTACTCATCCTCTGTGCCACTGAGTGCGTTCAAGATGCCGCACTTCTTGAATGCTGGCCCATGGGTCCACAATCCACTTGTATAGCATGGCTGGCGAAGCCCGCTTCAACCGCCCGATCGGCATCACTGCAGGCTTACCTGAGTGCATCCAATCTGCAAAACACCACTTGACAGCGTCTTTGAACGGCTTGTTTACGCAAACATCTAAAGGCTGCAGCTGAGACGTCATCCCACCCGGGATGACGACGAGTTCAGTGCTGGATTCACGCAAAAGCCTCTTCACTGAGTCGGCCAAATGGCAACGAAACGCGTCCAGCACGAAGATGGACAAGAACGACAACAGTGCGCCCGGCCGCCTAGACCAGACGGACTTTTCGTGCACGGTGAGGGGCGATGGCATGTCCAGATAAACCGGCGTTTGGTCAGCACTGCCGATTTGCCCTAGCTGGAAGTTCTTGGACTCGCGCAGCGAAATAATGTGGCGCTGGAAAGCAACAAGCCGCTCTTCGAACGATTCGGGCAGCTTTTGCGAAATCGAAGTTCGGCACATGTAGCGATAAATTCAGTGCTTGCTCGCTTTGAAGGCGGAGCTCGGTAGCCCTTTTTCTCTTGCAAGCTCCTTAGCTTTTGCCTGCATAAGCTCCACACTCAAAGCTAGATGTGCGGCTCGCTGTTGATGGGCGAGCTCCGTCAGGGTGAGTTCGATTTCCGGGAATGTCCCACTCTTCGGGCCGCAAAAGCTTGTTCGCGTTTTGCTGCACGGGAAGAGGGCTTCCTTCCGTCTATGCCATCTGTGAATGCTTGCCTGTGACGCCAAGCTGCCTCCCCGCTGCACTGTTGCCAATGTCCTGTGCGGCTAAAATAACCTTTCTCTTGAAAGCAGCCAAGTACAGTAAAACCTTGTTAAACTGTACCCGCTTAAACAGTAGTTTCGGTTTAAAAGTAGTAAAGTCAATTCCCCGACTCAGTGGCCATTGAACATAATGTATTTTGTATCCGCATAAACCGTACCAGCTTATTGCGTACGCATTGGTTAAAACGTAGCATTTCCACTTTTCGTCGCGCGAACACGGCGGTGCGTCGTCTCCATCGGGCGGCCCAGCAGAACAACGAGCCTCAGAGATCGGTACAACGGCCTCCAAACGCCCTGTGCGTTTGCATGTGAAGCCGCATCAACATCAACATCATTTCGACGTCGTGCCAGAGAGCGTTGTGGCGTCGTGCAAGCGGGGACTCGCGTCATGCCGAAGCTCGGATAAAAAAGACGCCGGGTGCTCAGCATAGAAGAAAAATTAGACATCGTCCGTGCTATCGAACGTGACACGAAGAAGTCGGCGCTTGCCCGCGACATGGATCCGCTGTTGACTACAGTGTGTGGCATTTGGAATGCGAAGTTGCTCGGCAGCGCTGCTGCGACCGTGAAGAGATGTCGGCTACGAGGTTCGACTTTTCGCCATCGTTGCCTCTGTTGTTGCCGAAGTGTCGACTAGTGACAGTGATGAGGACACGCGAAAAGCGACAGCACGGGCGATTCAGGCCCGACAGTGGCATAAGCTGCGCGCTACGTCAGCCTCATGAATGCAATCGTCGCAACGAGAACAGGGGCGCGATAATGTAACTATTCCAAACCAAAAGTTTTCCGAACTCCGGCACCCGGCAATGAAAAAGCCGCCCCGGGACTTATGCAGCACTACTGCGCGCGTGCGTGGAGAATACGTAACGGCAACGAGGAATCTGCCGTGCGAGTGCTTGCCGAGAGGAGGGGGCTGGCTGAGAAGCTGACACGCAGCTTCAGTAAGTTTGAGGCCGCTGTCGTCATGCTAGGCCGCCGCGGCATCAAACGAAAATAACACTTTATGTCGCGCGAAGTGCATAAATACTGCATGTTTTTTCCCCTTTCATCGCACTCTCTCTGAGTTCCGTTTTCGACAGGTAAGTGGGCGATCTCATGCTATTTCGGTTAAACAGTACTACCGTTTAGTATGTACTTTTTCCGAGCTCCGGCCGACTACGGTTTAACGAGGTTTCACTGTACTGTTTAAAAGGTCCGGAAATCTTGGTCCTTCAATGCCGAATTAGAAAGAGATGCACTTCGCGAAGCGTGGTTTGCACATGCTGCCAAGGTGCGCACCCAACAATAAACAAACAATGCTGTAGTCACGCAGCAATAAGGAAGCCAAACTGTAGCCACGCAGCAATACGAAACCGAAACTTCTAGCCCAAATTTCTGACTGAAATTTTTGTTCGGATCCGCGTATAGTACGAAGCGAAAATTTGGGATGCTAATAATAGGGGGGAAAACCTCATATTATATGCGGGTTTTTACGGTATTGTCAATAAACATTAGAAAGAAATTGGAAGCAATATTTTTGTAACTTGTTTGGGCAGTAACTAGCGTAAGTGAAGCGGTCCTGTACAAAGGGTTGGGGGCCAGAGACTGCATTTTCTGAAGTTTTGACTGGTTGCTCAAACGATCTCGTTTTGTTCTCACAATGACGCCCAGACGTTCTCATTTTGTTCTCGCTCTGTTCTCGTCTTGAGTGCACGGATAACGGCTCTGGCTTTTGGCTCAAGGTCTCTTGAAGGCCGCCAACAACAAGAGCTAAAAGCATTTCATGCTTAACAAACAAGAAACATTGCACTTTGGAGGCGACATGGAGCTTCCTTTTTGTCAGTAGTTTTCTCAGCGTCAACGTCTGCTTTGTGCACATCACTCTTATTATACGTTGCTTCATTGGTGCTTGGCAGCGGAATCTATAGAAAATAGCAACAGCGCAGGCCAAGAGCCAACAGTGTTTTCGTAGATAGCTCAAACGGTGACAACTTATGAACTGATGGGTTGATGTACGGAGCACGTGCTGGTGGGCGAGCTGGTTATACATGTTTACAATGAAGGTGCCAAATAAAACGACGGACGAAGGAAGAAGACATGGTTCATTTTGGGACTTTCACTATAACAATTTTCGGCGGTCCCATTAGATTCGTTATATCGAGATTTGAGTACATGTACTGAGCATTCTGCATTGAAAAATTTACTGAGGTCACATGCCATCATCGGGGATGCTCCAGGCAGTGCATCCTATGTAGAGGCATTCGTACGTGTAACATAGGTCCTCTTGCTGGACACAGGGTTTCTTCAAGAAAAAAGGTACACTGCTTCTGTGTGAAACTTCAGAGGTTTTTGCACCGTGCAGCTATTTCACACTTTGCACACACAATCACCACCGCATGAGCTACGCACCATGCTTGTCTGAAATACCCAAACTTTGTAAGGGTTCCTAAGTTATGCTACGAGCACTAAGAAGCTATTGCATGCCACCACTGAAACCATTGCAAACAGTGCTGGTAGTCACAGCCTTTTCCATGCTTGGTGCACCTTCCAGCATTTCACAAACTGCAATTCAAACTACAGAAGGTATAGCCTACATTAGGTGATTGCATGTTTATGAAGACGAGAGCAAACTACCATTTTATGCAAGTTATTTCACAGATGGAACTTCAAGCACCAAGTTAAAGCTTCATTACCACTATCCATCCACCAGTGAATTCAGCATCATTACTGGTTCATTAGTGTGTAACGATGCGATGTGCCTAAACAACAAAACAAAAGATATCTTGCAATAACATGGCGTAGAGGCCTGCTATGGGCACACTGTTTCTTACCTCAATAAAAAAAATATGTGCAGCTTGACAACTACAATCATTCATGGTTATGCATGTTGAAGGCTATGTAGGGTGTCTCAACTAACAGAATTGAGAAAAATAAAGTAAGAAAAAAAAAGCGAAACCTTCTGTGCAAATGAAACTATGTTGTTACTAATCTCACAGAGAAGCCTGCACTATCTTTTGTTCTTATAATGATTACAACCGCCATTCTAAATTTGTCTGTAAGAACAGAGCAATTGTAATAGAGAACTGGGACTGTTAGAAGTGGGCTTAACTGTACCTCGTTAGCACAGCCTACCATGTCGATACATCAGACTCATGCTTGTACAACACTGTATTTACATATGCAATCTGCAGAAATACAGACAGGCACACTTCTAAACTGGACCTCATTTCAATACTGTTTAAAATAGGACACGTGCACACAAGGTTAGAGGGAGGCATCATGTGATGGCACCCAATCCAACACTCACTGCCAAACATGTGTACACACGACAAGGAGAAAAATATTAAAGCAAATACATTACAAATGGTGCTTTACAGCCTTACATTAAGCCAAAAAAGCTGAGATTAGTGAGATTTACAATACTTACACTCACGGGTGCCCTTCTGAAAGGTCTCGTTGAGCTGAAGGAACAGGTTTTGACAGATGCGGTCAAGTGATGGCATAAGGGTGTTTTGCATAATCTCTCGACATGTCCCTTGCACGTGTGACTGTACTGAAGCACTGATGGCTTGAGCTACTGTATCAGCCATCACCTAAAGAACAGCAAAAAATGTTTAGAGGGGGCTTGGCATTGAATGAATGGCAGAAAACATGCACAACTTATCAAAGTGACTTAAAGGGAGCAATAAACGAGAAGAAAGAGGGTTAACCGAGGGGCTCGATTTTTATTAGTCATATCAGTAGAAGCCAACAAACACTGACACCAAGGACAACACAGGGGAAATTACTTGTGCTTAATAAATCAAATAAAGAAACGATAAATTAATGGAAATTAAAGTTGATGAAAAAACAACTTGCCGCAGGTGGGAACCGAACCCACAACCTTTGCATGCAAGTAATTATATAGTAGTAATATAGTACTAGTAGTAAGTAACAGTAAGTAATAAGCAAGTAATATGTACCCACTTAATAAGTAATTCCGGTTTAAATATAGTTAAATATAGGCTTAAATATAGTTAAATATAGATGAATCCCCCGCCCTGTTGCCATTCAACCTAATGTATTGGCTGACCTTTCAGCCATACTCCTAATGCATGCCAAATGGTTGGCGTGTAGTATTTACTTCATGTTTTTCAGCATATACAAGCATGGAATCTGCAAAATGTTGTGCATGCATACCATATACAATTGAGCACCTCTATAACGAAATGACATGTATAACGAAGCAAGAATTATTTCCCGGTTATATTGCGACCTGTGCGGCACGAGCTTTATAACGAAGTTACCTGTATAACGAATGATTCTGGAGGCACCAATCACTTCGTAATAAGGACGTTCGACTGTATAGCGAAATTGCGGTGCATCAACCTTTCCCAGACTGCAATAACGACCAGTAGTGACATTACAAAAGAGAGAGAGAAGGTGAAAAGAAAAAAAGGAGAGGGAGAGAGAGAGTAGCCATTATGTTTTTCCTTCCCATAGCTACTAGCGCTTCCATGTTGTCGTCATGGATGACGACGTGGACGACGCCCGTTCTGTATCTGACGCAGCTAGTGCATTGATCGTCATGAGGGCGTTCACAGAGAAGTGGGCCCTGATGGAGAAACTGGCTCGCGCCCTTGCTGAGTCTGTGGATGCCGTCGTCAGTGCAAGGCCGCCACAACGGCAAGTGAAAATTTGATTTTTTTTTTTTGCTAGCTGTTCACAAATAAACCTTTGTGTGTGTGTCTGAGTGAGAACGCATTTTTTGGGGGACCAGTATGTCTATACCCGCTCATCGGCCATTCTCGGTTAATTAGTATATCAGTGTGTACCTGATCCACGTTCCTCGCCAACTACGTATTAACGAGGTTTTACTGTATTATGCCACTGCTGGACCATGATTGCCATTACATCCAGCATGAAAATCTACTTAAAAAATGCAGTCAGATTAAAGGGACAATTTACCAATTTTTAAGGATGTCACTATTGTGGTGCAATCAAAAGCCTATCACAGAACTTGTCCATACCCACAGCAGTTTTTTCAGAAATGTGTCAAAAAATATTTCAATTGGTAAGCTACTTGTTTAAAAATTATGTACATGTATTAATGTCAGGAACTTTTATAACTGAGAGCAATAGCTTGTCGCGAGAATTGAATTCGAAATAAGAGCAGATTTGGAAGCAATAAAGCCTGTTCCTTTTACCTATGCGATAAAAGACGTTAAAAATGCCTGGTAATTGTAACATGTTCAAATACTTTTATTGATATGTAATTTGATGTTGGGTGCTTATTTTTTGTTGGGCATTTAAATGCATCCCAGCTAGCAAAGAAATAACTGATAAAAAAAAAAAAAAAAAACTCTAGTGGGTGCAAGCCAACGTGCACAATTATTTATGTGATAGATGGTGCAACAACCTATCTATGTACAATATTTCACCAAATTTGAGTGAAGTACTCATTCTTTTGAACCTTCTCATCCAAAATTATATTCTTTGTTTAGGGACATAACTACACCTGCTTCTAAAATTTTCAGACATAACTTTTCCATTGGTATCATAATATACAGACATATTCCAGACAGTTTACAGGCATGCAGGCCTATCAGATATAGGTGCATACCAGCATCTCTCACTCACATCTACTTTGTGGTGCTAGCTAGCTAGGCCAACGCCAGGCTGAGCCAAGCCAAAGTTTTCCATGACACCAGTAGCACATACAGCACAACCTCTTTAATACAATCCCATCATATAGGATTTCCCGGTGCCAAAGTTTGCGATCGAGAACGAGAAAAATGGCCCAATATGGCTACCCATATTTTTACCAGTTCATACGTTCCCCGAAAACACAATCTTTCAGCACCAATGTTCAGTACATCGCCAAACTGTGATAGCATGATATGTTTTCCAGCCGCTAGATCTCGTAAATAAGAAACGGCGTGAGGCGCACACGATGCCGCCAAAAACAGTAACTGGCAACCGCAGTAGGTTCCCCACGATTCTCTCACCTGCCCTACTCACTTGAAAATGCTGGCACACACTCAGTTTCCTGTTAGGTATAAGCAAATCTCCTCCCAAGTCACTGCACGCTGCATTCACAGCTATTGCCGCCAACCTTACTGCAATAAACATTTTCACCTATCTGCTTCAAAGAATGTGGGGCACAGTGCCGTTGGAAGTTAGTTCATTTGGGTTTAATGGCGCAAAAGTGACTAAGGAGGTCCTGCTGTGCCAGCCACAAGATATCAAGAAATCAATTGTTAAGGCAGTGAAAGATGCATAAATTTATAGTCTGTGGAAAAAAAAAAAAAAAAAAAAAAAAAAAAAAAAAAAAAACACGGTTTCGTCTAAAAAGTTTAACAAGTTAGTGAAAGGCACTAGCGGATCACCTCCCAATATTAAGGCCAGCTGTAAAGGCATGTGTAAGTTACAGAGATTCTACAAAAGCTTCAGTCTTTGTGTTTCAATACGTGGACATGTCATAATAATGTGCATTACTGTAAGTGGTTGATGGCACTTCTGACAGGTTGGCGAGTTTTCTTTTCGAAGTAGAAAATTGTGTCAATTGTGTATTTTCAACCTGAAGTCGACATAGGATCACCTCATAGAAGCATAGCTGGTGACTGCATGACTTCAATTCGCTAAGCAGGAGTTTCGTTGCATGCAACTTGTTTTCGGTACAAGAATCCCATTCTAGTTGCCACTTTGATGCCACGGCCTTACGAATCACTCAGATACCGTCTTTGTATGGAAGCTTTGAACAGTTGCCTCAAACTCACTTAAGCTACGAGCCAGCTTTTCCGCCAGCCCCCTCTTCTCAGTAAACACACACACGAGGCTGACGTAATGCGCAGCACCATCCACTGTCGGGCCTGAATGGCCCGTACTTTCGCTTTCCGTGTCATCCTCATAACTGTCGTTAGGCGACACTACAACAATAACAGAGGCAACGATGGTGAAAAGTCGAACCTCATAGCAGATGTATTTTCGTGGTTGCAGCAGCACTGCTGAGAAACTTCTCCTTCACATTCCAAATGCCACACACCGTAGTCAACGGTAGATCCCTCTTCCGTGCCAGCGCACAGACTTCTTCGTGCCACGTTCGACAGCACGACTTTCTGTCCTAGCTTGCACAGCGCCACAACACGGGCCACAACGTTCTCCGACTCTGGCACGGCGCCGAAATTATGTTGATCTTGATGTGGCTTCTCCCTTCCAAACACCCTCTGCATTTGCGCTTGGAGGGCGTTCCGATCTCTGAGGCGCATTGTTCTGCTGGGCCGCCATACTGCTGTGATTTCTTAATGAAAAGTGAAAACTCTTTGTGTTAACTGATACGTAAGCAATAAGCTGGTACGGTTTATGCGGATACAAAACGCATTATGTTCAATGGCCGCTAAGTCTGGAATGGTCATGATGCGGCAGTATTCGACTCGGCGAAGCACCGATCAATGGGCACCAAAAGGTTGTAGGAATAGGAACCCACGAGCAAGACGGTTATTGCCGGCCACTCGGGCAAATGGCCGAAAGAAGTCGAAGGCACGTTTTGAGATTATTTTTTGTTGTTGTTGGCACAACTGCGACGCCCCGACGGCTTTCTCTAGGAACCCCTGTGTATTCTCTGCCCCGCACGTGCATTAAGAGCTTGCTAAGGAGGCAGGGGTGCGAATACTCCGAAATATCTGGTGACTCTGTGCAAACCCGTGTCTACGAATTGCTGACAGTGTATGTGTGGTGACAGTGCCGTATGGCCGGCTGCCATCGTTTCTCCTATGTTTGTGAACGATCAATAGAGGCCCGCCACGGACTCAAGGGTGTGCGTGTGTGGTGCCCTCGTCTGCATACTATTTGTTGTTTACTTATTGTTTTTTGAATGACGAGTAAAATGAAACTGAACTGAATACAAGTGCGTGACCTCTAACAGCGAAGGAATCACCCGTTCCCTCGCCCCTAATTAAAAGGGGCGTGGCCAAGACCTTAGGAGGAGCCAGGATACAATTGGGTGAACTTGATTGGATCGTCACCAATATCTGCCATTCCCCAACACAGGAAACTAGGGAAAGGAGAAGTTATTTAAATGCAGGTTTAAGACCGAGCTATGCAGTCTAGAAGCTGAGCCTACAATCTGCTGAAAAGCGTCAGCGAACTATTGCCGTCCAGTATCGCCTGGGCCGCCTAGCCGCGTCTTAACTGCGGGTTACTAGTTGACGTAAGAGACGACAAACCAACGTCTACAACAAAGCTCACGGTAGTTCCCCTCAACTTAGCTTAACCTGCTCGAGGGAAGAAGTCAGACCTAGACTCCCGGGAAACCCAGCCCAGCAATCGCATCCACAACAATGAGATCGGCTTGCTAGGGTTCTTCAGGAAAGCTCTGCCGTCGACTCCACGCTTTATGGACTTGCTGCTGCTGCTCGGCCATGCGTATGCCATCATTTGTTTTCTTTTGAACTCTGTTTAGTTGACCACCGTTATGTGTGTTTTGTATAGTGTTCATTTCTATATCCACTGTTAACTGTTCATTGTATTTCTTTCGTCTTCATCATTGATCTACATTAAGTGCATGTGTGTTAGTCTTCTTGTGTTTCGTTTAAATTGTATGTCGCAGTCAGTCTATAAATATGTATATTTTTCTCTCTATCTCCAGCCTTTGACTCCTTCGCTGTGTTCGCTTGAGTACGGAATGACCAAACGGCTTGTATACCCCGTCGACAACTTTGCGCCGACAGTGAACGGTGACAAGCTGCAACAGGGATTTAACTTTACTTTTACAGGGCCTTTCACCAGGTCTGGCCATATTGAGCTGACAAGTGCAGAGCATACAGAGCGCGCTAACGATGTTATTTGCAAAAAAATTACACGGCTACGCACCGAGGAAAGGTCTGAAATTTCAATCTGAACGCCATTTTCCCTTTCCTTAGCGGTAACCACGCTCCAAGCCGGACGTGACATAGTCATGTCCCTGTGCCTACGTAGTCGTGTCCGCAGTGTGACGTCGCTCTAGTAACATAAGACTTCGAGAATTATTCAAGGCAACATCTGTTATTTGCGCGATCTGATGCTTGAACTGACGTATTGAAGTTTAGAGAAATAATAAAACGCACAAACGGAATGTCTGCGCGTTTGTTGTTTTACTTCGCACCGAAGCAAGACAGATGTACTTCCACTCCGTCTGCTTGTTCCCACGGTCATGCAGTCACGTGGGCAGCTACCGAAACTATGCCACTTTCTACCGTGTTCCAGCACGTGACCATGCTCTGCAATCTGCTTGTTCTGCCTCAGTATTCGTGTAGCACTGAATTATACCGCTAGTCATGTGTCCTTGTGCACAGCATGCAAAATCGTGTGCTGCGCAAGATGAGACACCACCACAGCTCGCGCGCCACGCCCTCAACAGAAGTGCGCAGTGCCGAAAAACAAAACAAAAAAAAGAAAAAGGGAGAAAAAGGAGAGAAAAAAAAAGAGAAAGAAATGAAGGCGGGGCTTGCGACATATGCATCACCCGATCCTTGAGGCCCTGTATGGGAGTACGCAGGAAAGGAATTTCGCTTGCGGAGGCTAGACGGGGCGAGTGGAGGGTGTCTCGCTATGCAGTGGAGCTCACGTTCTGAAATCATGGGTTTGCGGCACTGAAATATTTTTATCTCGGCTATAGACCCTGTCAGGGTCAATTTTTTTTTTTTCCATGTGCGACCGCCCAGAATCGATCTTTTTTTTTTTTATTGCAGATTACAATTCTTCTGAGGGACTTATTTCGAAAAAAATCTACCTTAATTTTTTTTAGGGTGACCGTAAAGTGGAGAAAAAAAAATTTTGCGTTGGTATATATGTACTGTTTATTCATGAATAACAACAATAAAGAAAAGCAAATAGACTTATGCAAAATTAAAAATTTGATGCATTTCTATACACATAGATGAAGGCTTAGAAAATGTTCCTGCTCCTGCACTAATATTTACGTCCATTGCGAGTGGTTTTGTGCCTGTCAAAAAAGCAAAACGTGTGACAAGCTTCAGCTAATCTTCATCTTATCGCCAACCAGAGGAAAAAAAAAAAAAAAAAATGAAAGAAAGAAAAAAGGAAAAGCATGCATGCACAGTGGCATCCTTCCTAGTGCACCCCTGTGAGCACTAAACCAGCTAGAAACAGGCGGTCACCCTTTGAGCGATTAATAACGAGATAGCCATCAGTTTTGTGAGCGCAAGAAGCCGAAATCGCCCGCGCAACAAAACCCGAACCGCCACCCGCCCACGCACCGATGCGCCAGCGGTAGTATATAGACGCGCCGAAGCAAACTAGCTCTAAAACAAACCATGCAACGAAAACAGAGAAAGGGAGGCGCGTGAAAAAAATTCCCTGTATTCTCACATAGTGGCAGCACATGCCAGAAAAAAAAGAGTTGGGAAATTGGTGCGCGTTTTAAACGTACAGATGGCGGCGTAAATAAACGGCATCGACCACGTTGGACTTTTTCGCGGCGCCGCATATTTATGTCAATGACCCTGAAAGGGTTAAAAAAGGCACAACTAATGCGTTTTTCCAATCTTTTGCCATGATTCCAGATTCAAATACTTTATTGAAAAATTTAAGCAGAGCATCTACGGATGCTTGGGACAAGTCTGCAAGTATAGAATAATGGATCAGGTCAGGACCTACTGCAGTTTTTTTGTCAACACGGAGTACCCTGATAAGCTCCAGTAAAGTGGAGCGTTGCATTCTTCCTTTGGCATGCAAGCAGTTCGTAATTTCTCCTTTTCAGCTAACAGTTTGTATTTTAAAACATGTTTGAATAGTTTGCCGAGCTAGAGACGTAGAAATGCTTCCCAAGTATATTCGCTTGTTCTTGTAGCTTGTTTGAAATTCAGGAAATTGCTATGTGCTGCGTATCTGCGCAAGGTTTCCCAGGCCTTAGTTTGCTGTTTTTTGCTTCGATACATTCATGTGTCCACCAAGGATTCAGCTTCTTTAGAACAATGCCAGAAGATTAAGGAATAGCCTTTTCAGTTGCAGCAATTAGTACACCCTTAGTAAATTTTTCATTAATTTCATCAATGCTTAGGTCTTTCAAAATGAGCTCTTCCAGTCTGGCACTTTCTGTGAATATAGACCAGTCTGCCATTTCTAATTTCCAACGGCACGGTTTACGAGACATAATGGGTAGCGTTGATATGAAGCTGATTACGGCAGGTAAATGATCACTGCCATATGAAGCCTCCAGTACTTCCCATTTAAAATCAGTAAAAACATCCGGTGAGGGTTGGTCCTCATGTCCCGCAACTTCTCCTTTACCCTGTTCACGAGATGGCCTTTTAAACTGTCGAGCACAAACAGCAATGGCAGTCGCAGTAAGGCCCCTGGTTGCTTACCCCAGACAGTGTCGAGCCAGTCGTTCATCAGTTCTCCATTCATCCAGCCTTTTTCTTGGGCGCGGACGTGAATACAGCATTCAACCTTCAATTTGGGCAATGTTTTCCACTTGAAGATCACGAACGGCGGTAGTTTTCGCCCATCAGCTGTCACGGCAAGCATAACCATGCAGTGTTGCTTTTCACAGCCGCTTGTCTTTATAGGAATGGATGAGACGCCTTTCTCGCCCACTATTGCGTTAAACTTCCGAAATCAACCAAAGATGCGCTACAGCGTGGACGCAGAGAACGAGGGGCAACGAGGGGAAAAGTTGGCGCGACTGGCCCTCGCACGCCTCCAATGCAGAAAATAGTCCGTGCCGTGTCACACGCATGCATTCTCATGGCGGGAGAGAAGGGGAGATAGAGGGAGGCAAACGCTCGAGCAGTTCCCGCTACCCGTGAACACATTCGTGTGTTCGGGTATAATCCCTAGAATATAATATTCTAGGGACCATAGTTCGGGGGCTTCCGGAGAAGGGACTTCACACTCACAGCCCATCTTGTGTATGACTGCGCTCGCCTGCGCGGCAAGAGGCGCGACCGTCCAAAGCCTCTCCGTGCTCGCGCGCCTGCTTGGGGGGGATGGGGGAGCGCGAAATATGCAAGTAAATTTTTTTTTGTGTGTAAAGCTGGCTAAACATAAGAGGTGTGCTAATTATGCGGGTAAATACGGTATATAAATAAAATTACGCTTACACTGAACAAAAATAGCAGCAACTCTTGATATATCGAACGTCAAGCGGCGGAAAAGTGCCCCCAGAAGTTGGCTTTCCGTCGCGGTGGAGGAGAAACCCGGCGGCGCGGCTCCATTTAACCTCTCTCCCTACCGTGAACGCACTGCCTCAGATGAGCCGTCAACACCCCACTGCAAAAAATGATCCTGGCCCGCCCGCAGTACTTGCTCAGACAGCCAATCAGAGGCTCTTGTGCCCTCGTCGTGCAAGATAGCAAAAGTGCGAGTTGTCTCGCTGCTTTTCTGGTTCATTGTGGGTGCGCCTTGTGGGCCTTCTCATACAGTGTTGCCATGATGAAGCGGCAGAATTTGCCTTCCGTTGTGAAGCTCGAAATCATAAATTGAGTCGAACGCGGTGAGAAGTCTGATGTCCCGGCAGCATGCAAGATTCTGAGGAGCACTCTCAGCACGATATTGAAGAATAAGGGGGAGATTAGGGCTAAAGCGGCCAAACTAGCAAGTAGGTGCCCATGGCGCCCGACACATACGCACGGCCGTGTACGAGTGGTTCATCCGAAATTGCTTCAGCTGTGCCAGCTTCCGTGTTCTCGGTGATGACTGTAAATTCTGATGAATCAACGAAGCTGTTGCCGGTGTTGCCGAAGTTTGGAGCGAGCTGTCAGAATTTCCGGAAGCTGTTGACGAATCAATGGTCGACGAGTTTGTGAGTGCAGATGGTGTCGCAACCATGGGAGGGCCCAAACACGAATAGTACATTGCCAACATCGTACCGAGCACAAGTGAAAGTGGGCACAATGAGGAAAGCAACAATGGTCCTTTGCCCACATCCTTCAAAGTGATTGGTGCGCTTGCAATAGTCCAGTCCTTCTACGCGAATGCGGAAGGTTGCAGCCTCAGCTGCTCTGACTCCTTAGACAATGTGGAGAAGTGCATGTGTTGCAGGCAGCGAAATTGCCCAAGCAGAAGAAAATGCAGGACTATTTCATGCGAAACTCAGCTAGTTTCATCAATAAAGTGATTTTATAAATGGCATGTCCTTTTATGACATCCATTTATTTAACAGGCTTATATCGAATTATGCTCCACATCGAACTGATAGGCGTTTTTTTTGCGAGTTCGATATAACTGGATTTGACTGCATATAGAATTCTGGCTATATTGAACTATTTTGTGATCACTGCGCTGTTCGATATATTGAGGTTCGACTGTATTGAAAGATTGATTACTCTCATTAAGGGCGGTAACCGTTCAGGTTACCTGTCCCTTTTTCGGCGCACTTACAAGAAGTTTGCCCTTCGCACGCTCCAAGGAGCACAGATCTTTTGGCATCAATGACACCGGTGCTTTTCGGTCCGCCTCCATCGCCTTTACCGAGGCACTGGATGATCGAGAGCCAGGTGTGAAGACGTGTGTTTCGGGCCGTGGAGTTCGGTTCAACTTAGGGCCCTGCGGCATTATGGTCTGCCTCCCCGTCTTCGAAGATGACAGAGCAGCACTGGCTGCAGCCACCAAGGGGGCGGATGGAGTTTGTGCAGGAATACCCGATGTGGACCTTGTAGTCTCCTGAAACTGGTATGGCACTGCCCCCTCCCGTGTCACTGCCATAGCCTACTTGAGGTAAGTGCCCTAGCCTTTTCATCGCTTCATAGAATGAGACCTTTCCATTTGCAGTGATTTCTTTTTCTCTTTTCCAGCAAGGGCAGCATTTGACTGACATTCTGACATTTCACATGCAAATCCCTGTAGTTATTTCATTCCAAAATCTTACACATAGTGAGACTACCAAGACAGAATACAAGGATGGCTCTGCCTTTCAAGAGTGTGCTTTCTGTGAACGTTATACCCACCATCATCATCAGTTTGGCCTCGGTGTCGTAGGTGGTGTCGCGCAAGTTTTCGTCCAGCAGTGATCGCTGGCTTTTATTCAGTACAGTGCAACTGAAATCATCGCCTGCCATCACGAGCCACTGTACAACATATCATCGCTATTTCAGTGTGTTGCGGCTGTTCATTCAGAGCAACGCCGACATGTTTTTGACGCCATGACCCCTGCTCTTCACCTGCTTCCACCTATTATGTCGAAGAAGTGCAGAAAATATTCGACCATGACGCTGGACAAGAAGGCCACCATTGTCAGGCTTATCGAGCAAGGACAGACCCAAGTTGACGTCGCGAAGGAGTTCAGTATCTCCAAACAGACCTTGTCCGATTATGTCAAAAACAAAGAAAAGATCTTGTCTGCAGTCGACCAGTCGCACTGCAAAACTACAAGAAATGACCGGAAAGGACAACATCTGAAGCTTAAGCAACAACATGCTTAAGCAGAAAGCCGAGATGCTCGCTTTAAAAATAGGCATTCAGGACTTCAAGTTCACCGATGGGTGGATCCGTGGGTTTAAGAAAAGGCACGGAGTCTCTTTCAAGAACGTTTGCGGGGAGAGCGGTGCCGTGAATCAATCTACTGTCACGAATTACCGGACGAGTAAGCTGAAGGAGAACGTTTGCGGGGAGAGCGGTGCCGTGGATCAATCTACTGTCACGAATTACCGGACGAGTAAGTTGAAGGCTGTGCTACAAAAGTATGCTCCTGCATATATTTTTAATTGTGACGAGACAGGCCTATTCTTCAAAATGCTGCCGGACCGTTCATTTTCCTTTACTAATGAGGCCTGTGCTGGTGGGAAGCATAGTAAGGAGAGGGTAACTGTCATGTTCGGGGCAAATGATGTTAGCACCGAGAAGCTGCCCCTTCTAGTGATAGGGAAGGCGAAAAATCTGCGTTGCTTTAAAGGGCCCCTTGCCATGTCTGGCCGTTTTGACCTGACAAGCGCAGAGCATACATTGCGCGATAACGATCGTGTCTGCAAAGTATTACATCGCTACGTGCCGCGGAAAGACTTGAAATTTCAAACCAAATGCCATTTTTCCTTCTCCTCGCAGCTGCCGCGCTCCAAGCCAGACGGTGACGTAGTCATGCCCAAAGTGTGACCTCGCTCGTGGTGACATGCGACTTCGAAAATTATTCAAGACAACATCAGTTATCTGTGCGATCGGTTGCTTGAATTAATGAATTGAAGTTTATAGAAATAATAAAACACACAAACTGAATGTCTGCGTGTTTTTCGTTACAATTCGCACCAAAGCAAGAAAGATGTACTTCCGCTTCTTCTGTTTGTTTCCATGGTCGTGCGGTCACGTGCGCAGGTACCGAAACTATGCCATTTTCTACCGTGTTCCAAAGCGTGATCATGCTCTGTGATCCGCCTGTTCTGCCTCTGTATTCGTGTAGCACTGAATTATACCGCTAGTCATGTTTCCTTGTGTACAGCGCGCAAACGAGACAACAGCTTGTGCGAGACGCCGTTGGGGAAAGTGCGTAATGCCAGGGGGGGGGGGGAACGAGCAGAAAAAGAAAATGAAGGCGGGGCCTGTGACGTACGCGTCACGCGATCCTCGAGGTCCAGTATGGTTGAACGCAGGGAAGGAATTTCGCTTGTGTAGGCTAGACAGGGCGAGTGGAGAGAGCGTCTTGCTTGGCGGTGGAGCCCGCAAGCTGAAATCATGGGTTCGTGGCACTGAAATATTTCTATCTGGGCTATTAATGAGCCGACTTGAAAAATTTGGGGGGCACAACGCACTCTAGAGGACACACAACTTTTTGTGTACAACCAAAATTTGCTATGGGGTCTGGTAAGGGGCCCTTTAAGGGTGCGAAGAACCTGCCTGTGTGGCACAGCAGCAATATAAAGGCCTGGATTACACAAAGCTTGTTCGAAGATTACGTCCGCCGTCTGGACCTGATCTTTGAGCACCAGAAGAGGCAAGTACAGTAGAACCCCGCTGTTACGTTCCTCACTGCTGCGTTTTCCCGGCTGCTACGTCGCTTTCATCCGGTCCCGGCATAGCTTCCATAGGATCCAATGTATAAGGAACCCCGCTGTTACGTATTAGCTGTGAAAACGTTCCCGCATGATGCGTCGCAACCCGAACCCGCCTGGGCTAAAGTAGGCAACGCGCTCCAGCCGCCATTTTGGCTTTTGACGAGTTTTGACCGGGCTTGGCTATAGAACTGGCTGCAAGAAGCCGCACGCCAGTTCGAGAGGCCGCCACCAGGTGGCCATTCGTGAAAAATGCTCTCACTATCATCACTGTGATTACGGTCACCGCGTGCCGCATGGTTTGTTGGACGGGTCGACTCACGGAGGAAGGAAACTCAGGAGAGGCCCTGACGTCACTCTTCGGGAAGCTATAGCTAAAGGGAAGCCGGAAGTTGGCGTTGCTCCGCCTATCGGGCCAGCTCTCCTCTCTTGTTTACGTTTCTCGCGAAACCACGCAGCGCTGCGCGCAACTGGGCTGCTCGGACGCGCGCGCTCTGCAGCAATACTAAACAATCGTTAGCACGTTAGCATGATTACGCCAAAGAGGGCAAAATTTCACGCGGATATTCATTCGTCCATTGCCGTTGCCTGGCGCGGTGACGACAAAGAGCACGAGCCGCATGATGTCGGGGAGTTGCCAAATCCTAGCTTTGGAGAAGCCGTCGCGGCTCTGGACCTCCTCCGCAGGTACATCGCACCTCACAGCGACGATGACAGCAATGCGGCCTTACAGGCTATTGAGAAACGTTGTGGTGATTCTAGACTTTTTTTAAAGTTCTAAGCGCACTCTGTGGAAATAAATTGTCTATAGTTGAAGCTGCACTTTTTTCATTCATTTTCGGAGCTTTCCTCACTGTTGCGTTTTCCCGGCTGTTACGTTTTTTTTCCTCGGTCCGGTGAAAAACGTATGAACAGGGTTCCACTGTAGTAATAGTCGTAGACAACTGCGGGGCACACAGCGCCGTAAACAACCTGCAAGCTATACGTCTTGAATTCTTGCCGCTGAATACGAGTGTGCTCAAGCCAATGGACCAACGGGTCATTAAAAACCTCAAGGTGAACTACCGGGCCCGTTTACCTTAACGCACACTCATGTGCTTTGACAACGGGAAGACGTACTGTTAACCTGTTCTCGGCACTTGGCATGCTACCGGATGCCTGCAAGGCTGTTTAGCCTTTGACGATTGCAAATTGTTTTAGGCATGCTGGATTTTGCAACTCTGAAGAGCCCGTGACCGAAGAGGCAAACGGCACCGCTGAAGACATCGACACCGGCGAGCAGCTGATTGCTGACTTGCGCAGCAGTGGGACGGACCTTCCCACACCTGTTACTTCTCGCGCGTTTTCTGCGATCGACAACAACATAGAGCTGTGCGCGGAGCTTATGGACGACGAGATTGTGCGCCAGGTGACTACACTGCCGCAAAGTGACTCTGAACCCAACGACAACACCTCTGGCCACCCACAAGCATCAACGCAAGATATTGTTAACGCTCTAATATAGTTGTCTAGCGTGTACGACGAGAACATGACACTTAGACAGATGCAAGCAGTCGTCAATACAAAAAGCAGGAATTTAAAACCAGGGACCATCCGCGACTTTTTCAGTACAGTTTAGCTGGAATAAAGTTCAGTTTAGCGACTCATGGATTTTTCGGACTGTCCTTTTATTCGGACTATTTTTCGGTACCCTCCAGGTCCGAAAAATCGGTCGGCTACAGTACATGTGTTCCATAAGAGCAAGCAGTCAATGTAAACAATTAACAGGATGTTGAGCCTCATCCCAAAAAGGAGAGTTGGAAAAATGTTGGACTCAGTGATAGGGAGGCCTACATACACACTTTAATTGGGTGCAGCTGACATTGAGTGCCAAAAAAATAATCTGTAGTCGAGTGATTACACAGGCTCTGAATTCATTTAATACAACAAATGCAGGCTTCTACTATAATCACAACCATCTTCTCACACACGTACATGATGCTGTCTTTCTATATTAATGCATCGCCTGCTGCTAATTCCTTAAATGCATGCAAAGAATGTTGAAGTCTGCATGGTGCGCAAAACCCTTTACTAATTGCCAAGTGCAAAAGCTCCGTGATAAATCATTGGTCGAAGTGTCTAACTCCTAACTGTACAGGAGCACAAGTTCAACCTTCAACAGTGGTGAAGGGCTAAAGGATGCCTTTGTTAGCTGAACGGCAAGGGTGTGAAGCTTAGGACGAGCAGGTGGACTGACCACACAATGATGGAACAGAAAGGATGGGTGGACACAGAGAACCCAGCTTCATGCTTATAACTGCTGGCACCAAAAAAATAGAAAACAGTGCAGTAGGAAAAAGGCCTCAGTTGATGAGCCTTGCCATGCAACCTTAATATGCATTGATGCATGTCGCATAGTATTTCACTATAAATCTTCAGCAATGTTAGTCCCATTTTACAGCAACCATATTTTTGGATGTCAAATTTCTTTAGCGGTTGAAAAAGATGCCATATCATCCACAAACTATCCTGCAATGCTATGTTTATAAATGCAGATATCTTAACAACACCTAATCTACAAAAAACGAATTTTGGTGCACTTTTTCAAAAATTTGAAGCATTTAGCTGCAGTAGTGAAGCCGCGAACCTTGCAGAAAATTTAAAAATGCTGGTTATGTTGTCAGCACGCAAAATTCAATGTTTGTAGAATACTTCCACTACAAAGATTTGTTTAATTACTCAACGCACATGAACACCAACCTTGCTTTTGATTGCTTTGATAATGGTATCTCTGATTACAGCTTCAGTTGTCTCGAGCCTCCTGGAAATTTCACATCTTGTTGTGTCAATAACCTTCACCACAGCTGGAAAAGAAAGGGGGGGATGGGGGGGATAAATAACGAAACATTTGGAAAATGTGTTAACAAAAATATATATATACACTTGCTGCATGGTTTCTTTATGGCAAAGCTGCTAACATTAAAACAGGTATCCAAGATGTAATGGCTTGAAAATTGTAGTACCTATGCACAGAGGCCAGTTTCATAATTAGCAGAGGTTTGTTATGCCAGAAAAAATGCAAGATGCAGGAGAATACCATCAGAATAGTCCCCCATCAGCTTCCTGTGACGTAACAGATTTTGGCACCATCACCTTGACCAATTATGTGACACTATAAAATAAATAAAAGTACAGTGAAACCTCGTTAAACCGTAGTTGGCCAGAGCTCGGGAAAAGTATGTACTAAACGGCAGTACCGCTTAACCAAAATAGCATGAGGTCGCCCTTTTACCTGACTTCCGTCTCAAACTTACCGAAGCTGCGGGCCAGCTTTTCAGCCAGCCCCCTCTTCTCGGCAAACACTCGCATGGCAGATTCCTTGTTGGCGTTTCATGTTCTCTGTTCACGCGGGCGGTAGCGCTGCAGAAGTCGTGGGGCGCCTTTTTCATTGCGGGGTGCTGTTCTCGTCGTGACGATTGCACTCATGAGGCTGATTTAACGCGCAGCTTCTGCCACTGTTGAGCCTGAATCGCCCGTGCTGTCGCGTTTTGTGTCGTCCTCATCGCTGTCGCTAGTCGACACTTTGGCAAAAACAGAGGCATCGATGGCAAAAATTCGAACCTCGTAGCCAACATCTCTTCGCAGTCGCAGCAGCGCTGCGGAGCAACTTCTTCGCATTCCAAATGCCACACACCGCAGTCAACAGCAGATCCCGGTCACGTGCTAGCGCAGACTTCTTCGTATCCCGTTTGATAGCACGAACGATGTCCAAATTTTCTCCTATGCTGAGCACCCGGCGTTTTCTTTTTTATCTGAGCTCGGCATGATGAGATTCTTTGTTTGCACGCTGCCACAATTCTCTATGGTACGGCGCTGAAATGATGCCGATATTGATGTGGCTTCACGCGCAAACGCACAGGGGGCTTGGAGGCTGTTGTTCTGCCGGGCCGCCCAATGGAGATGACGCACAGTCGTGCTTGCACGACGAAAAGTGGAAACTACGTGTTAACCAATACGTACATAATAAGCTGGTGCGGTTTATGTGAATACAAAACACATTATGTTCAATGGCTGCTGAGTCGGAGATTTGACTTTACTACTTTTAAAACAAAACTACTGTTTAAGCAGGTACGGTTTAACGAGGTTTTACTGTACAACCTTGCAACTTATATGCACTTTCTTTCCTTGCAATAAAATGACTAAAATATAGTAGACATCATAAATCCAGCTATGACTGAAAAACACTACACTCAAAAATGGAAAGGTTCATGCAGAGTGCCAAAAAAGATGCATGCCTCCTGAAACAGTCTGAATGAGTACTGTAAATCTTTGTTTATACTTTTTGCCTTTGTCGGCTCTTAGAGGTGGTATGGGGTGTAAATGCCTTGAACATGCTACAAAACCTGAATTATATAATCTTTTAAAGAGGAGAATTCAAAACACATGCCGAATGCAGTGTGGCTGCAGGCTGTTGACGACATGTCAACACGTCACGAAAATTTGGGGTTCTGGTCACGTGATATCACTGACATGTGGGCGGAGCAATGATCGCCACCACATCATGATCGTCTTCCCAAAAAATTGGACAAAGGTAGAGATGGTGAGAAGGGCATGGAGCCTTCTGATAGAAGCAGCAGCTGACTAACAAGCTTATCACGTGTCGCATGCGGAGACACGCAGAGTGAGAGAAAAGAATGGTCAATGCGGTGCGCACCCAGCTTTAACTGACAGGGCCATTGTGTTGGTTGTGGCCACTGCAGGAGGCGTTGCCACTGCACAAGGCTCACGAATGCATGTGTAAGGTTTGCGATACTACGTGGACACTGCCTCTGATTTTCGTGATGTAATGAGACACTCTTGTCAGTGCAACCTGTGCAACAAACTGTGCCGTTTCAAGGGGTATTCCCTCAAAACAGCTTCAGTGTTTCTCCTTAGCGTACACACATCAGTACACCAGCATGACTTCACAAATTTCGAAGTATGTACTTTTGTACTTCGGTTGTGCTTGCACAGAAAGTTATAAGAACTGGCAAGGTTGAGTCCTTGGTTTCTTTATAACTTAATGTTTTCCTTCATTGTCGATAACCAGTTAACCAGCCACAAGCACAAGCTGCATGTCATGGAAAGTTGGTGCAGGAATAACATGGTGTTTGTTATGAAGGGAAGAGCTAAAGTTGCACAGAACAACAATACATAAACAGGAAGGACACTCATCGTCTACCTACAGTAGAAAAAGGTTATAGCATCTGTCTCGATCCTTTCTTCAACAACCAACTGCAGCACAAACGGCACAAATAGCAACTGAACAGTCTACACTGAAGCGAAATGCAACAAAAAGTGAAAACAGCACAAAACAGCGGAAAGGGGAACGACCCTCAGCTGTGGCTGCTCCATTGACTTCCAGGATGATGATGATAATAGCACACTTGGTTTTGGTTTCAGTTTTACCAGCGAGGCAGCGTGAACGGAACAAGGGCCTTGTTCTTATGCTTTTTTCAGTGCAGCCTCGACACAATCTTCTGCTAAAATGCCTTTTTGGAATAGGATGGCGCAGAGGACTGTTCTTGACACAATTGGCACAGCTGTTCCATCACTGCTTTCATTCACATGTAAACACTGCAAAAACAAGAGCCTTGCAGCGTATGTGACATTTGCTCTGAAAATGAAATTTAGCACTTACTTGGTACAACAGAATTCTTGAATTCATTTGCAATGGACTTTTCCAAGTGAGTGCTAAGCATGGAAGCCAAGCTCTGGGCTACGATGGTTGCTTGTTTATCAATGCCAGCCCTCTGTATCTCACTCAGCTGAGCAATGGTAGATTCAAGCTTCACCACTAAGATGCACAAGTCAAGGAAGAAAGAGGCTCAAATGACAATATGGCACATAAAGCCATTAAGCTTGTTTGTTCAATTTGTTTGACATTAAAGAACAAGAATAAAAAATAAAAAATGATGTGAATAATGCCTTAAAAAGGATACGAGAAGCTAGGTTTGCCCTGGTTTCAGCCATGAGGGATGAAAGCATTCCATCCCGATGAGACTGTCCTTCTTCCAACTTCAGAAGCATTGCATGGTGTTTATGAAATTCAGAGCTCAGTGCACTCACAGTCTGTGTAAGTGTGCTAGTTTCCTCTGTAAGCTGAGAGATCACGAGCTCCACCTCACCCAGTGCTCGGGCAGTGCTTTCCCGGCCAGCTTGAAGCGAACCGTCCTCTACTGCATGCTTGCATCTACAAAAGAAAGCATGTTAATTACTACAACCCCAGAGAGAGGTGTCAATATCCAGATGAAATGCAACACCGTTAACAAAGTACTGTGGAGGATGAAAGGCAAATGCTTATTTGTGTTTAGTATCATCATCTACTGGTTACAACACCAAAGATGGGACACCTTGCAAGTCAACCTAAATCTAACAAAGTAAGGTGAGCTTGGCGACTGCCAGGAATGAATAAGTACATTCAACATTGAGGCGTTAAAGACAATTTGGAGTTATGGACCTGTCCTTAACTTCAATAATCTGGCCAAGGTAAGTTACTGCCAAGGCGTCTAGCCAGGAGCGGCCAGGACTGAGCACGCGCTTGCAAGCATACCTCAAGTTTCGCGTGGTTCGAGGCTAATTGAGTGTTCAAAAATAATTGAAATTAGCGAGACCCACCGGCTATGACACCGATAAGAAAAGTGGCCAAAGTTAATTGCTATGCAGGCGGCCGCAGCGGAGTGTGAGGATGACAATAGTTGACTTATTTCAGCCTGTATATAAAACTGCTTCAATAATATACAGTCAATTTAGGAAGAAGCATACTGATCCAAACACCCTTTTTGATTGGTTCTTGATGGACAAAGCTGTGTATGGAAATCTGCTTTATGACGAAATCTAGCAGCTGGAAAAGAGTGAGGAAAAGGCGTCTGCTGAAATGAGTGTTTGAAAAAAAGGTGACTTTGTGTGCTCCATTTGCAAGCTGCACATGCTGCGTATGAATGCAAAATTTGGCTAAGATATTCACAGCAGCGTATGCTATCCGCAGACTGTTTTTTTCCGTCAAGCCTGAGGGGTGGTGGAGGACCCCTCTGAGGTGAGGTTCCCTAATAGAATGTCAAGCCCACGGACTGAAGGTGAGGTGGCACTAAACAATGCAAGGTTTGTCCAGCTTTGGTTACAGCATTTAACTACATCAACAACATCAATAATATACAAGGGCAAAAGCAGAGGGCCTAGCACACCGCCCTGTGGTATATCATGTGTGATCAGAACACAGTCCCAGTTGCTGGTTGCCTCCATGTGCAAATAGCCAGCAGTTAAGATAGCTTATATCCCATAAATACAAAATCAACATAGAATTTTGAGTTTACAGTGATGAACTTTGTTAAACATATTATGTAAATCTGTACTGCAGTTATGCACTGTAAAATTAACTTGAACTTTGGTGTTCAGAGGCCAGAACCACAATCTGATAATGAGTTACGCTGTAGCGAGGGACTCTGGATTAATTTTGACCACCTGGGGTTCCGTAACGTGCACCTAAATTTAAGTAGGCACGCATAAAATAAAAGAAATCGACTGCCATCGCAAGAGAGGCAACTGTTATTTTGAATGTTTCACCATTGAAGCAAGGGCTGAATGCACTACCCTTGTACACCTGCATCAGTCGCAAAGTATCACGTGTTCATCTGTGTGACGTTATGTAGTACCAGCTGCGACTGGGAAAGCAACAACAAAAGCTTGTCCCTGTTACCTGACGTAATCATGTCGCACACTTGAACTCCTCCCAAAGAATAATGGCCACTAAGGCTAAACGGGAGTGTATAAAGTTTAATTTGATCATTCAAAGTAAGCCTTTTCAGTTGAATTAAGAAGTCGAACTACATATAGCACAGCTTTCAGGTCCTGCAACATGCTATGCTCCCAGAAAGGCCTAGTGTACTTTAGAATGTACACTGTCTTATTGTTGTAAACAATAAAGCATAATCCATGAAGCATTCACAATGCAGTTAGTGCAAAAAGACCACTGGGCACCAAAAATCAATAAAGTTGGGCCAATAAATTTTTCTTGGGCTTAAACTCTTTTCTTACCATACCCATTTTATTCTATCAATTTGATCAATCAATACATTCAAAGCCCCATATATGCATTTTTTTGCAGGTGGCGCCATTCATCACGTAGAATAACAAAATTTTCAATTTGAATTTAGTTTTACGCTTTTACATGTAGGAAGCTATTTTACTATGTCTAGGAAGTCTCACAACTATTACCAAAACATTGTATGCGCCAGTCAAATTAGGGTGCCTTCACCACGGGGCTTTGCTTTGCGAAGACGTCGCATTGCGTGTGAGGGTGGTGCTACCACCATTGATTTTGTCGATGAAATTGCAAGTTGACTTCCGCACAGGAATTTGCTTTACCCCTAGAGTAACACAGCTGACACTCATTATAACAGACCATGACAATCCAGCAAAAAAACGTTGCCTGTTATATCCAAAATTAGGGTCAGGGTGAAATGGCAAAACATTACATATACCGCTGTTTAACCCATAAGCGATCGAAAAATTATAAGAACATTGAAATCAAGATAAACTAGATAAACAGGTTTACATGGTAATGTCTTCCTATCCACCATTTTCCGAATGCTGGTTGCTGACAAATGGAGGTTTCCCTGTACTAGAGCATATATACACCCGAACAATGGCAAGATTAATGACACACACAACTGCTAGGAGCTGGCTGGTCAGTGCTGCCGTGCCTGCTGCTCGGTCCAAGTGTGTACAAAAACACTGGCAAGTTTGTGCTTCAATAGTCAGTAGTATAAGCCAATTTTATCTTGTGCGACAAGCAACGGCCCCTGTCAAATTTGAAGCATGAATGAAAGCCACAGTACACGGCAAGTTCCAACTCTGAGCCAGCGTCTGGCCACGGCTGCACTGCATGCTAGACGGCACGACTGTATCATGCACTTCAGTCTGGACGTCGCGAATAGCAATATTTCTTCTTTTCTGTGTGAATTGATGTGATCAGAAATAAAGTGTCCTCAAAATCGTGCATTTTATAAATGTTCGAGAGGTTGTTTCTGAAGTGCTGTATGCCACGGCTTCTGCTTCGAAGTTGGTTGGGCTTAGCGGCACCCTGCACGCTTGCTCAGCATTGAGCCGACAGCGGCGGGTGTCGGTGATACACTTGTGCAGTCTACACGAAAACTCTCCGACAGTAGGGCACTGTTTGGCAAGCCATTGCTGGAAGCTTGCCACTAATGTATTTGTTCCTTAAGGAAAAGTGAAGTTTTGCAAATTTTGCAAGTGGCCAGAAACATTTTCATGATGCGCACTGCTGCATACAAGCATCACCACACACAGCAATGTATGTTGTACTTCCACCAGACAGACTACTTCCAGGGCTAGTTTGTCGTGCGGCTAATTACGCGCTCCACACTGAGACGTGAAGTATTGCATAATGACTTCTAATAAATTTTCTGCTGGTTACCCCCCCATTCATACCTGCCAGAAGGGACAACTCTTGAAAAAGGTTTTCTTTCTGCTGTGTGCATGATGCAGTATGAGCAGTCATGTCTTTTGACATTTATACATCTGTAGAACCAGCTACCTGATAAGAGTAGTTACTATGCCTGATCATGCTTATTTGTGCAGTGCTGTTGAACAATACATGTTGACGCAATGACCATCTAAACAAAATTTGCCCAAACATTGGTCTCTTGTAGCTCAGTCTGTTAGAGCCAGGTCAGTTAAAAGCGGAATCAGTCTTTCGCCCTATTTTTTTATTAGCTAAAGTAAGGTACATTTAAACCTCGATATAATGAACTTCAATATAAGAAAATTCTCAAGATAACGAAGTATTTAACTTTTCATAACCTCTTGGCCACAGAACACCATATATCTAGAACCTAAATGTAACAAAGTGCGTTTGCATGCAATTTCAATATAACGAAATTTTCACTGCCGTTGCAAAAGAAGACTAAGACAATAAATGGAAACTTCTGCGGACAGAGATTGTGAAATGATTGAATTACAAGCAGCTGTTTGCAAATGCATGTTTCAAATCAAGCCACAAGAGCGACCGCGGAAGTAGAGTCGCATCGTGTTCTGTATAAAGTCCAAGTGCAATAAGATCCTACAGTGCTCCGCGTACTGTGTGCATTACTGTACTGTGTACTGTGTGTGTACTGTGTGTGTGTGAGTGAAAGTGCACAAGGGTGAGGTAAGAAAGACGGTGACTTCACGAGTGCCACCTTCCCACGCAAGCAAAGGGAAAGAGGAGGAGAGGAGCAAAGCTCGCGTAAAGGCTATTTCACATGCGACGACTGGAACGACGAAAATTGGTCCAGTCGCACATGTTGCAATGCGAGCGACCGCGGAAGTGGAGTCACATCATGTTCTGTATAAAGTACAAGTGCAACAAGATCCTATAGCACTCCGCGTACTGTGTGCTTTAGGTGCGAGTGAAAGTGCACAAGGGTGAGGTAAGAAAGCTGGTGACTTCACGAGTGCCGCCTTCCCACGCAAGCAAAGGGAAAGAAGGGGAGGAGAGCAAAGCTTGCGTAAAGGCTGCTTCACATGCTACAACTGGAATGACGAAAATTGGTCCAGTCACACATGCCGCAATGCGATTTTTAGAGGGCCCATTTCACGACTGAGATTTCAACAATGCGACTGGTGCGACACCCAGGGTTGCTTGCTGCCAGGTTTTGTAGCACACGCCGAATAATTCATTTAGTGTAGTGAAGAAAACGTAGACATTATAATATGTGCCTCCTGTAATTTAAAAACGTTTTAAAGTTTAAATTTGCTTTGGAGTGCACAACAGTAGTTTCTGTAGTTCAGTGTGAAGAGGCACGGCGCACGTAAAGGACAGCTGTTTGCAGCTACAGTAAAAGCTCGTTAACTGACACTGAAGAGTGTTAAGGTAGTTTTTTGCGGCCCAACACTACATGTGCCCTTGAGCCGATGGACCAGGGTATCATTCACTATGTGAAGTCGAAGTACCGAAAGCACTTGCTACAGCAAATAATCTTATGCTCAGAAGTTGGAAAGCTGTATGAAGTGGACTTACTCGGTGCAGTGCACATCATCGCTCACGTATGGAAAAATACACCTCCGCAAGTCAACGCCAACCGTTTTCGGCACAGCAGTATTTGTGAGGCCCGAGCATGTGGCAGTAGCCGACGAGGTGTGAGCAGAGTCCAGCGATGATGACTGCCCGACCTTCGATGCTGTCCTCCCCACAGATGTGACCCTCCAGAACTACATCGCGATTGATGATTGTGTTGCCACGACTGGTCTACTGACCGATGAAGAAATTATTAATCATGTCAGGGGCGCCCGGGAAGACCATGATTCAGAGGAAGAGTGATGCGAGGAGGTGCAGCCGCGACCTCGTCGCACCTCACGAGAAGTCACGGAGGCGCTTTTGATATTCGAGGACGTTTGCCTAAGCACTTCCGGCAGTTTGCGGGCTGTTAGCCACTTGGAAGAGTTAAGAAAAATTGTGATGTCAGCCGGAATCTGCGTGAAAAAGCAGACGACTATTGCAAAATACTTCAGTAAATACTCCAACTTGATTTTAATGTTATTTTTCCTGTTCATTCGTTAATTCGGCATTCGGATAATTCGAACATTTTTCCCGGTGCCGTGAGATCCGAATGAACAAACCTTTACTGTAGTTGTTTAACGCTGTGTGTTTTCTCATGTGCCTTCTATGTATGTTCGTGTCGTTCTGCCTGCCCTATAACAAATTGCAAGATGACCTATCAACAAGCCCATATAGCTACTCTCACCACATATGCAGTATTCAGAAGTCAGCTGCCGCGAAGTCGTCGTGCCAGCGCAATAAGATTCTCACGCTACCCATGACGCTTCTGGAGAAATGATGGTGTGTATATTGCTCGTGATTGTGCATTGTGTTTCGAGTTCAGGTGCTCATGAGGCTGTGTTTCTGAAGCGAGGGGTAGTCATCTTTGCATCTCATATGCTAGCTGTCATAGTATCTTGCGACCAGGTTTCGAGCTCTTGAGGCAAAGAACTTGCACAGCAGGCTGCATCTCTATTCTGTCTAGGTGCTTGTTCGTTTGCTCTTTCTCATAGAGGTCTTCAAGCTTGGTAGAGTTGAAGAAAAGATCAGTCAATACCCGTATGCCTTTGTTTGACGACTCCTCCTTTTTGTGTGCTGCTTGTAATTCATACCGTACAACACCTTGGGCACAAGTACAGCATCTGCGATTTTTCATGGTATCCGCTCATCCCCCCCCCCCCCCCCAATGATTTTGAGATTATTCTTTTCACCACGTGTACAATTTGTGTCCAGGCATGGCATAATTGTTTCACCGATGTGCTGGCTCTGCCGTCTTGGTTTTACACTAGCTGAGGACTCGTAGATGTTGACTTGCGGGTATATTTCTCCGGCTATGTGAAGCACAACGTGCAATCTGGGGTAGTTCTTGATTCCAGTCTTATTTCCTATGTAGATGTAAGCTGACTGATCAGAAAGCTGGATGCCAAACAGGCTAAGAAAGTCTGCAATGTTGTGAAGAGCTTGTTGAATTATACTTTATTTCTGTATAAGATAGCTTTCCCATAGACTGTAGTACTCTGTAGACTGTAGTACTTCTCGTAGTATGACTGTAATGTTGGTGTGGGTGGGCCGAATGTACCTCCAACTCTCACCTGGAATCTTGTGTCTTTCAAAAAGTTACAGTTGAACTTGAGTGCTGTAGCACAAATTTTCTTGCTCACCATTCTTCCTATTAGAGTTGCATGCGGTACTGCATTAAAAGCCTGTTCACTCTCTTCATTCTTTCAGAAGCAGTATTACACAATGACCTCTAATAAAGTTTCTGCTGGTTATCCCCCATTCATATTTGCCAGAAGGGACAACTCTTGAAAAAGGTCTTCTTTCTGCTGTGTGCACGATGTAGTATGAGCAGTCATGTCTTTTGGCATTTATACATCTGTAGAACCAGCTACCTAGAGTAGTTACTACGCCTGATCATACTTACTTGTGCAGTGCTGTTGAACAATACATATTGACACAATGAATGCTTTCCATATTCGAAGTATCGGAAAGATGCTTGTTTTACAATTGCGTCCTTTGCTTTTGATTGGTGCTAGGTTCAACCCCCCCCCCCTTATGTAATGCCCCACAAGGGCATTACATAAGGGGGGAGGGGGTTGAATAGGGAATAAGAAATATAGTAAAAATGCAGGCAAATATGGCAACTCAATATACACGAGAATGCAACGCCAAGTATAGCACGGAAAATGAAACTAAATACAGAAATGTACAGTACTAACATGGAATACAGAATACCACAATTTTTTTCTTTTTGTTTTTTCAAAGTACAATCAAGGCAACACTTCACAAGACAATGAGAGCATCATGTGGGTAACTTTTGTGCTTTGTTTAGTTTCTAATAAAAATGACAACAGACACCTCGTGCAGTAGCAAATACAAAAAGGAAAACTATTGAAAAGTGCCTTGACATTGAAAAAAGGAGTGAAGCACTGATTGAAAAGATTGAGGATCGTTGACAGAGACAATTCTAGATGGCAATGAATTCCATTGATCTATTGATGGTACGAGAGGTGAATTCTGGTATTTTTTAGTGGGAGCAAGCAAAAATGGGTTTGACTTTCTGCGTCTGACCTAACCTAGTCGCGATGTGATGTGCTGGAGAAATAGGAGAGTGGGAAAATGACATATTACTGTACTATGGTACAAGTTGTGGAAAAAAGATAATCGGATAAATGTTCTGCGCATGACAAGTGATGGCATTCTGAGGGTGTCTTGCAGTTTGGTGATGCTTTGAAATCGTGACTAAGATGACATGATGAATCATTCTGCCTTGTTTTGGACCGCTTCGAGATGGTTAATCCAGGTGACACGATGGGGGTGCCAAATGACAGATGCATATTCTAGCGAAGGCCGAATGAAAAGTATATGCTAATAGTCTTTTGTCACAGTTAGCGAGGTGAAGGTGACGCTTGAGAAGAAGAGTTTCTTTAATGCTTTTGAAGTTACATGTTCTATATGATTGTTCCACGTTTAGGTAGAATTAAATTTGATTCCTAGGTATTTAAATGTCAGTGCTGAATCAATGGGTGTATTGTTAATCACAAATGTATTGACCTGTGTTTTGCCATACAGAACACCATTCTGTTCGTTTGACTGCAGGTGAGTAATGTCGCTAGGGCTTGTTATTTCTTTATATATTAAGCAGTCATCTGCAAATAATCGGATTGTGGCATTCATACTAGTTGCTATATAATTATTATAAATTAAAAATAGAAGTGGGCCCAGCATTGGCCCCTGTGGTACCCATTATATGACGCATGCACGGCTGGAGGTATGGTTTTGTAGTTTGACGGACTGACGACGGTTTGTTAGAAAGTGTTTTATCTATTTTGTTGTTTTATGGTCAAGTGCAAGATTACAGGTTTTTAAGATCAAACAGTTATGGGGGACGCAATCAAATGCCTTAAAAAACAAACAAAAACTGTGTAGACATGCAGCAATGAGTGCAGTGAACGATGAAGATCAGTTACTAATTCAAAGAGTTGATTTTTCCAAAAGCCATGCTGGTTGTTCATGAGTAGGTTGTTCTTGTTTAGATGTTATAATATGCTTGTGTATTATATCCTCTAGTAACTTACAGCTAATTCAGGTTAATGAGATGGAGCTGAGAATGGTCAACATTCTCAGCTCAACAACAGCATGAAATGAAGTATGCAAACCTCAGCAAATGTTTTGGTATGATGGGCACCGGTGTTCGTAGTTTTGGTTTTCTGCTTCCATCTCAGTGCCTGATAACGGTGGCGCTAGGTGCCTGCTGCTCTACACCAAAGTCGTGACTAGGCACACGGAATAAAGTGGAAAGTTCTGGCAGCCTACTATAACATGAGGCTAAATCTAAGTACACGAGCCTTTTTATATTCAGCACCCATCGAAATGCTGCCGCCGCAGCAGGGATTGAACCCATGACCTGGAGCTCAGTAGCGCAACGCCATAGCCTCTGGGCTACCCTGGCGGTTCTGAATATGCTTGGTTTTGCATGCACTTCATTCAGGAGTGTGACCAGTGTGAACACCACATAAAACTGCGCTTTCAAGCCCAACCAGAAAATGCCAGAAATGCTTCTTGCATCAAAAGCTGTGTCATGCCAACATCACGCGATGAATAAAAAGAAAACTACATGGCTGCCAGTGCACACAGTCACGAAACATGCATCTGCCAAATTCTAATCTAACCACCAGTAATCAAAAGAATCACCACCTACACTGTGGTTGCTGTAGAAAATGCTTTAGCGTTGTCCAGGGGTTGGGGCCATGCACCATTATCTCTGCCCTCCTGGCTCTCACACGTGGATGCAGCCAAGGTGGAAGGATCACTTGCTGAAGGCTCGGGTGCAGCACGGTGCAAGTCTTCAGCTGCGGAATCATACTCCAGGCCTGGCTCCAACTCCTCCTCCTCTTCCTCGTCATCATCCTCATCTGAACTGTCTACAGCTGCATGATATAAACAAATGCAATACGTAACAAATATATACCTGATATTCTATGATCCTTTCAAATGAAGATGCTACTTGCGGGTACCCACACAACAAATCTGCACACTTAAGATTTTTGGAACTTACCAAGTTCCAAGTTACATAACAAGCGGAAGAAAAATATACAGAAAACATTATATACGTAAACTCGGCTATAGTACAGTCAATATACATATTAGGATAGAACAGCCTTCATGCAATTTCCAGCCTAAATGTGAACCTCATCCTATATTAGGAACCGTGGTATGAGCATGATGTTATGCAACACTTCATAAGTGACTAGCTCGTGTACCAAATTTGAATGAGACAATTTGAACCCGACTAGTCGGCACAAACGTGCCCGACTCAAACAGTGACTCCAATCTTGACCCCAACGGCTTGTCTTGATTGCAGTAAAAGAGAGTGAATACGTCACCGACTGATTTTTCGAACTCCAAAAATTTGGGCACGCTCGATTATTCGGTCTGCTTCGCGGCACCGCCATTCTCCCCATAGACCATAATGTATAACTGCCGAAAGCTCTCGTCTGATTTTTCGGACACTCCTTAAGCAAATTCGATCGAGAGAACCATGCACCAACTCTGACCGGTGCATGGTTTGACTTGCTGAACGGCATTTTTGTTTGGAACGGAGCCTCCTTGCTGCCCCACGAAGTGGCGCTACTGCAAATCCCCAATCATCATCATCATTTCTGCCTGGTTCGTAGCTACAGCATTTCCGGTCTCAGCTTAGTAAGCCATGTCAAGACAATCCAGCACCTGATTTATTTATTTCTTCGTGCACGACGCTGCCAGTAGGCCATATTTTTCGTTTGTGCGACTGGTGTCGGCGTGACGGTGTGGTGGTGTTTGCTTTGTGTGCTGTGTCGAGGTTGCGGTGATCCAACACGGCATACGGAAACATCGCGTCAAGTGTCTAATGGTGCCGCCGACAGTGCCTGCGCAGACTGCGCTGGGGAATGTCGGCAAGCGGGTGCCCGGAGGCCTAGGATTTGTTGCCTTCCAATGTGCTCCCTACTGATGCCGAAAATGTTCTGCCGAGACCTGCGCAGTGGTTGCATTGTGATTCCGGACACCGTATCATTTGGCAGTTTCACAGGTGCTGATATTGCTGTACTGACATGCGCAGAACTCGACGATGGCGAGATCGTTCATCAGGCTTCTGCTGCGCCGCCGGATGATGACTCTGAGTCGGAAGATGACGCACCATATGCTACGCTGCCGTCGGATGCGGAGCATACACAAGCAGTGACTGTGCTTTTAGTTGCCTGTAGTGACAGTACGACCCTATCCGATCTTCAAGCTGATCTGATTGCGCGTAAACAGAACAGCGTGCAACGGCGCATTCATGATTTCTTCAAGCCTACTGCCGAGCCCGAATAAGTGCAGGATTTCTTTTTTTTTTCTTAATCTGCTTTTTCGAACACCTGCTTATTCGGACATTTCCGCAGTCCCCGTGAGGTCCGAATAAACAGTCGGCGACTGTATTTCGTTTCAAACTCGCTCATAATTTTTTCTCCAATGAAATTGGTGCGAAGAGTTTCGGCACACTGCAATCGTATACGAAACTGCGTTTACGGCTTTTGCAAACCCTTCATTTAAAGTCAGCTTTATCACCATAGCGATCACCAGATGGCTCCGAAACAAGTTATTGCGTAAAGTGGAGCCATGAAGGAAACGAAAAGGCAGCACAACATCAGGCATGATGCTTTTGCAAGGATACTTCCCCTGACGCTGTGCTTTCCCTCCTTTCACTTGGGGAATCATGTGAAATGCACAAATCGCGCTTTGAATTATGAAAACAGCCCACCAGTTTGAGCTATGGTTGAGTGACGCTGGATACCAGAGTTGATGTCACTTTCGCTGTCCCATACCACACACATTTCACTCACCAAACTTCTCGACTGAAAACTTCTCGACCAAGTTCTCGACTGGAATACCTAGAGACATTGTTTCCACTGCGACAGCAACACTGTTGTTCTAGTTCCAGGGAACACAGAGCCATAAGGTTGGTCTTATTGTATTTCCTGAATCATGTAGAAGCCACTGATGCCCTGTTTAGCAAAATCAGATCAACTTATCCACAAACTTTTCTGCAAAATTAGGTAAAGGAAGCTTTCAGAAACTAAGAACCAAAAGAGATATATAATTTTAGGCCTTACCTCTGAAATAAGCACACAAAATTACACACAGCAGTTACAAGTTTTCAGCACCATAATTTCAGAACAAAGGTTTTCAGAATTTTTGGTCTAGGACCAGACTCCCCCTTTAGCAAGTTCATATATGCTAGATGGTATTCCATAACTAATAAATTTGAAGCTCACAGTAGAAAACAGTCGTCTCGTCACCGTTTTCTCCTTTGAACATAGGCGATGAGACAAGCATATACCATTAGCAAGCCTCTCTGCAGGTGCCATGATGTCAGCAACCTCCTGACTTGATGAGCTGGCTGTGCTTCTCTGAGACAACTTGCGCTGAGGTGGCTCAGACAGTTCACATACTTCTTCAGAATGCCCATTAGCTGTAGCAGCCATGGCTGCAACAGCCTCAGCTTCTTCAAGAACTCCTTTCCGCGACAGGTCTAGTGCATTAGGTGTTGTTCCTGGAGAGGGTAGTGAAGCTGCCACTGGAATAGTGCACAGCTCACTTGGAACAGGCGTTGATGCCTCAGTACTCTCGCCTGGAGATGTGGTGGATGGCAGTGGGTCTAATAAAATAAAATGCACAACGTCAAAAACACTAATGTTGAGTACGCAAAACAATTTGGCATCAACCAGTTGTTATCATAAACACCTTTTCATCAAAAGACTTGTGCAGTAATTTTACGCACAACACATACACGCACACGTACACAAACACAACTCAGCCAGCCCACAATATTGTCCTACGTACATTGTGTTACTTTTGGTTGGTAACTGTTTTTTACTGGATTATCGCCTATAGAGTTATTTAGTGAAAGATGCACCCCTACAGTATCTGAAGTTTCCTGGATTTAGTGGCCGATCTTATACCAAAAGAGTCTTGCCTAATTAGATTGTGAGTGAGACTTGAATACTGTTCTACATTATCGAACATAGCTGAGCATGAACAATTACTATGGAATGCACCATGATACATGAGAAACAGACTTGACCTGCTCACTCAAATTTGACAACTAACAACTGTACTTGCCAGTACTGTTGTGCTTTGAGTGTTGATCGTTTTCCTGGGCACACAATCACTCAATACAATTTAGTCAATGCAAATATTTATAACTTTTTGATTCTGGGAAGCATTTTATTGTTTGCCGTCAAAACAGAGGTAAATTTTTTTAATTCACACATTTGGCAATGTTTAACTCTTTCCTGTCACTACAATGTAGGTTAGTACAGATAGCAATAGCTGGCATTTAAACAATACTGAGGTATTATCATCATTCTTGCAGAATATGAACCCATAGCACGCAGAAACGAAACAATGTGAAACATAGGTAAAAGTGATGTGAACTTGACTTGGTGTGATCATTGCAGTACAAGTATGTCAGAAAGTGATACATAGACATTATGCTTTTAAAAGTATGAATTTTTTACAGTGAAGATGTCTATGGCAAGGATCCCAGGATTTCTTCATGGCATAACGCCAACAGAAAACTGTCATCTATGGCTCATACCACCACATACCCGCCGTGGTTGCTCAGTGGCTATGGTGTTGGGCTGCTGAGCACGAGGTCGCAGGATTGAATCCCGGCCACGGCGGCCGCATTTCGGTGGGGGCGAAATGCGAAAACACCCGTGTACTTAGATTTAGGTGCACGTTAACCCTTTGACGGTTTTTGCCGTACATGTACGGCGGCGGTTTTCTGTCCCGCAAGGTCTTTGCCGTACGGGTACGGTTTCAAACCTCCGTTTGAAATTTCGCGCCATAATGACGATACAGGCTTACTGGGAGGTGCTGCCACCTCTTAGGACTTACAAGAAGCGTTTGAAATTTGTGCTACCTCCTTGGGGAGATAAACAGAACTGACTTCTAGCTTCAGCGTGTCGCGCAGACTGCGGCAACACCCCTTTTGCGGTTTCGGTTTCGCCGCGTGATCGCAACGGAGGCACGCGAAACGTCATTTTTCTCTTTGTCGGCACTCTCTTGCAGATGCGGTGGAAGTTGATTTCTATCTTGATTGGCGCTGCTCTTAGCTAGTTTGTAATCGCCGCTCGCGAGGTATTCTCGCTCTCAGCGGCAACGCGCTTTCGGTTCCGCCGCAACGGAGGCGCGCGAAACGTGATTTTTATCTTTGTCGGCACGCTATCGCAGGGGCGGCGGAAGTTGATTTCTATCTTGATTGGCACTGCTCTTAGCTTGTTTATCACCGCCGCTCATGAGGTATTCTCGCTCCCTGCGGCTGTGCGGAGACTCGTGTTTCAAGGAGTACCACACTCTGAAATACTATTGAACATTTTGCAGTTCTGAGTGATGCCGATACCAAAATACTGTTCCTAATTTTTTTTTACTATTTATTCCCGACTTTATACATCTTGTACATTCAAGATCCGCAATAAACTAATTTGACCACCCGGGAAAGTTTTCTTCAAATTAATTCGACCCTCAAAGGGTTAAAGAACCCCAGGTGGTCGAAATTTCCGGAGTCCTCCACACGGCGTGCCTCATAATCAGAAATTGGTTTTGGCATGTAAAACCCCATAATTTACAAAAAATATACGACCACATGATATGGCTTATACCTTCATAAGGCACTCAGCAAAGTGAAACAAACGGTGCATACATTCTTTAGAATCACATATACAACATAAATAGCGTATGTTTCATAAAGGCAAGCTCAAAACAAGCATCCAAACTACATACCGTAAAAACCCGTGTATAATACGAGGTTTCTTTTCCATTATTAGCGTCCACAATTTTCGCCTCGTACTATAAGCGGATCCGAACGAAAATTTCATGCAGAAATTTGGGCTAGAAGTTTTCGTTTCGTTACAGTGTACTAGAATATTTACAGTGGCTCGAGCGGAGGCGCCTCCTATTGAGTGTCGCGTACCTGCTTTGGAAGAAAGTAGCGGTGGCGCTGTTGTCGTTCGCACTTGAAGCAAGTGTGCGCCACCTCTGCTTCTGCACGTGGTTTGTCTTTGTTGTCGTCGCGGAGCGTTGCTTCTTTCGTGCCTTTTCCGGCGTCAGTGTTTATGATGCCGCCCAAGTGGAGGTTAAACCACTGTTACGCGCCAGGCTGCGCAACTGGCTACGCAAGAACAGCTCAGGACCGTAAGTTATCGCTTTTTAAGGCTCCGAAAGATGAACAACAAAGGCTTGTTTGGCAGCGAAATCTCCACAGGCTTGACAAGCCGCTGGACCCTGATGATGAATTTGTTGTTTTATGGCGCAAGGGCCAATTATGACCAAAGAGCGCCGGTCAGTGTTGATGGGTTTGCAGTGGGTAGACGAATTCCGTGAGTGATAGTGACGTAGCTGTAAAGGGCCTAAAAGCAATCTCGGTAAAGCGCATAAAAGCTATATGTAATAAAAATTATGGCTATGACTAGTGAGAACTAAGAGCACAAAAGATACATTCTGCTGGAATGATGATATTTAAAAATACATGAAGGTAAACGTTTACAAGAAGCACTACTGCCTAAGAGAGCCCTTGGAACAAAAGGGTCTGAAGGCATGTGCTATAAAAAAAAATATATTATCGCAGCGGCATCCTCTGGAGAGAGCATGTGCTACAAATTCGTAGGGCTAACAACATGTAAGACAACATTGTTTAGGAAATTTAGGACTGCTCTGGTGTCAAACAACGGTTCTTTACCCAAAAACATTACAGGATGAAAGGGGATGTGCTGCCGGCATGCTGGCGGAAAGTGTTTCTTTCTCTCTGTTTCGGCTTCCCGACATTCCAGGAGGGCATGGAGGACGGTGAGCCTTTCACTGCATCTACCGCAGGATGGTGGTTCATTTCCAGTTAGCAGAAAACTGTGTGTGGCATATGTGTGTCCTATTCTAAGACGACAGAATAGGACATCTGTTCGTCGTGTTTTTGTTGCGGAGGGCCAATAACCCATATTCGGTTTAATCAAGTGAAGCTTATTATTTGTCTCAGCATCCCATAAGCGCTGCCAGTGGCTTCTGAGTTTGTTTCGGATGAAAGGCTTTAGATCTAAGGCAGGTAGTGCAGTGGCGGCATGGATATCTTGTGATGCAATTGATGTGGCTATTTGGTCAGCCAGCATATTACCCTCAATGCCCCTATGTCCAGGTACCCAACATATTATGACTTGCTGTTGAGACATGTACGATGTGCAAATGACTGAATAAAGCTCGGTAAGTACAGGGTTTCGATGATTGCGGAGGAACATTAGGGCTTTTACTACACTTAGAGAGTCCGTGTATATAATGGCTTTGTGCAACTTTGCTTTTTTTATTTGTTTAACAGCACATAGAATTGCATAAGCTTCCGCAGTGAATATGCTTGTTTCCAGTTGCAGTCCGTCGGACTGGGAGAAGGATGGTCCGATTGCAGCATAAAACACGCCGGCATGCGACTTAGAAGCGTCAGTGTAAAATTCTATGCACGAGTACTTAGATTGAAGTTCCAAGAAATGCATTCGGATATGTGCCTCTGGGGCGTGTTTGGTCACCTCTACGAATGATATATCGCATTCTATGGGCTTCCACTGCCATGGCAGCAATTGCTTAGCTGGGGCCATCAGGTTTTGCTGTAGAATTGGGACTTGCATATTCTCGGCAAGCTTTCTAATCTGCAGAGAGAATGGTTCTGTAGCTGCAGGTCGATTATTAAAGAGCATTGCAGATGCCACGTCGTTTATGCTTACATAAGAAGGATGGTCGCGGTTTGCGTTCACTTTTAGGAAGTACATGAAACTGGAGTATGACCTCTGAAGATGAAGGGACCACTCATTAGCCTCAGCGCAGAGACTTTCTACAGGACTTGTCCTGAAGGCACCGGTCGTCAAGCGGATACCAAAGTGGTGAACAGGGTCAAGCATCTTCAAAGAACTTAGGCTGGCAGATTGATATACTATGGCCCCATAATCTAACCGTGTGCGTATAAGACTTTTGTACAGGTTCATCAGACACTTCCTGTCGCTGCCCCATGTTGTATGTGATAAGAGTTTAAGAAGGTTCATTGTTTTTAGACATTTCTGTTTTAGGTGCTTTAAGTGTGGAATGAAGGTCAGTTTTGAATCTAATATGATTCCTAAAAATTTGTGTTTGGCAACTGTTATGTGCTGTCCATGTAGTTCTACACTGGGCTCTGCAAATAATCCTCTTTTTCGTGTGAAAAGGACACATGAGCTTTTAACAGGATTCAGTTTAAAGCCGTTTTCTTCTGCCCATTTACAAACTTTGTTCAAGCCAAAATGGACATGTCGCTCACAGATAGAAAGGTTACATGACTTGAAGCCTAATTGTACGACATCTACGTATACCGAATAAAACATGCTCTGCGGTATAGATAAGCGCAAGGAACTCATTTTGATTGTAAAAAGGGTACAGCTTAATACCCCTCCTTGCGGCACACCAGTTTCTTGTGTAAATGGCCTGGATAGAGCGTTGCCCCCCCTAACGCGAAATGTACGGTTTGATAAGTAACTTTCAATTACATTCAGCATATTCCCTCGAATACACATTTCTGAGAGGTCTTGCAAAATCCCATATCTCCAAGTCGTGTCATATGCCTTTTCAATGTCTAAGAAAACAGAAAGAAAAAACTGCTTATGGATAAAGGCGTCGCGAATGCCTGCCTCAATGCGCAAGAGCTGGTCAGTAGTCGACCTACCTTCTCTGAAGCCGCATTGGTAAGGGTCGAGTATTTTATTCGATTCAAGGAAATGTAAGAGACGACGATTTATCATTTTCTCGAAGAGTTTGCATAAGCAACCTGTGAGTGCTATTGGACGGTAACTTGAAACGTCGGATGGCTCCTTGCCTTGTTTCAAGACCGGTACTACGATAGCTTCTTTCCATGAGGATGGGAGGTATCCAGCAGCCCAAACAGAGTTAAAGAGTTCCAGAAGTGTCATCTGTGTATCAGTGTGTAGGTTTTTAATCATGTCATACATGATTCTGTCAACTCCAGGTGCAGAGCTCATACAAGAGGTCAACGCAGCTCTAAGCTCGGCCATATTAAAAGGAGAGTTGTATGGAAGATTTGCTCTGCATTTATGGTTTATTGACTTAAGTTCTGCTATTTGCTTATATTTAAGGAATGTTTCTGAATAGTTTATGGAACTTGATACATGCGCAAAATGTAATCCAAGGGCAACGGCCTGGTTTTCCAAGGTATTTCCTCGCTTATCAATCAAAGGTAATGGGTTGATCTGCTGCCCTTTTAGCCTTCTCAGACCATCCCATACTTTAGCCTCCTGGGTATAGGAATTGATGCCCGAGAGAAACCTCTCCCAGCTTGCTTTTCTAGCCTGCCGTCTCGTGCGCCGTCCTTGCGACTTGATATGTTTAAATTCAATGTAATTTTCCGCCGTAGGATATTGGCGCAATCTGCCCCATGCCTTATTTTGTCTTTTTCGTGCATCCCTGCAGTCTTCATTCCACCAAGGAATACGTTTCTTAGATGAGTGACCATTTGTTTGTGGAATGAACTTTTCAGCTGCGTCAATAATAAAAGCGGTAAAATATGCTACAGCATTACCTATACTAAAATCGCATATAAAATCTTGTGATAAGTAAGTACATTCCTTAAAAGACTTCCAATCCGCGGAGTCAAGTTTCCAGCGGGGAATCTGTGGACGGATGTAGGGTCGTGTTAGTAAGTTTAAAGTTATAGGGAAGTGGTCACTCCCAAACGGATTTTCTATGACATCCCATTCTAAGTTGGCAAAAAGTATTGAAGATCCAAGCGCTAAATCTATCGAGGAGTATGAATTATGCGCAATATTATAGTAGGTGGGTTTTTTCCTATTAAATAGGCATACACCGGACGTAACAAGAAAGGATTCTATCAGTCGTCCCCTCGAATCAGTCCTAGAATCTCCCCACAGGCTGTTATGCGCATTAAAATCCCCAACAATGAGAAATGGCTCAGGAAGTTGATTAATAAGTTCGTAGAACTCTATTTTGCTCATGTGATAGTTCGGAGGTATGTATATAGAGCAGACTGCTACAAATTTAGTAAAAAGAATTGCTCGAACTGCAACTGCCTCGAGGGACGTCCGAAGCGGCAAGTGTTGGCAAGCAATAGCTTTATTGACAATTATGGCTACACCGCCGGATGAGGTGTTCACCTTGTCACGATCTTTACGAAAGATAGTGTGCGACCGGAGAAAATTTGTCTGTGTAGCTTTTAAGTGCGTTTCCTGAACACACAGTACCTTTGGATTAAATTTGTGTAGAAGTTCGGTTACGTCGTTAAGATTGTGGATGAAACCTCTCACATTCCATTGCATAATCTGTGTATCCATTTTGATGGAGTTGGATACTGTGTGTTCTGGAAAGGAAATGTTAGTTCACCGGCGCTTTGCAGGCGCCGTGACGGCAGTTTTATCTCTTTTGGAGCGATCGAGAGATCCTCGTCGCTCCTTAGGCGCTGGTGGCACCGTCTTGCTGGTGGTTGTGTCCATCGCCTCTAGCGAGGCGCTGGACACGCGCTGAGCGCTTTGTTTGACGTGAAGGCCTCGGCACGTTCGACGAGACCTTCGAGGTCACCTGCCCGGAGGTAGATGGCCCCGTCTGCTGGGGTGGCGGAGCAGCATTAGCTGCAACCGCCGCGGGGGCTGGTGGCGTAACTGCCGACTCACTGCTTGTGGGTCGGACAGCCGCCGGAAGCCGTTGTGTCGCTGCCCCCTGACACGTCACATCGGCAAAGCTGCTCTTAGGCAGGTATGACACCCGCCTACGTGCCTCCTTGAAAGATATGTTTTCTTTGACTTTGATTGTCACAATTTCTTTTTCTCTTTTCGAAGACGGGCAGGACCGCGAGTATGCGGCATGCTCGCCATCACAGTTGACACAATGTGGAGTGTTCTGGCACGTTTCGGAGGAATGTTCATTGTCACTGCACTTGGCACATGTCAGCCAGCCTCGACAGTTCTGTGAACTGTGGCCAAACCTTCGGCACTTAAAGCATCTAAGAGGATTGGGCACGTATGGCCTGACACGGAGCTTGATGTACCCGGCCTCGATTGACTTGGGCAGGACACTCGAACCGAAGGTGATTATAAAATGTTTGGTTTGGATTTCTTTGCCATCTCGTCTCATTTTAATTCTTTTGACATTTATAACATTCTGTTCACTAAAGCCCTCCAAGAGCTCAGCCTCAGTGAGCTCCAGCAAATCATCGTCCGAGACAACGCCGCGGGAGGTATTCATAGTGCGGTGCGGGGTTACTACTACTTGGGTCTCTCCAAATGATACTAGTTTAGGTAGTTTTTCATATTGCTTCTGATCTCGGAGCTCCAAGAGGAGGTCACCGCTAGCCATCCTCGACGCCTTATATCCTGGTCCAAACACTTCGGTAAGAGTCTTCGATACAAGGAACGGCGAGATTGTTCGCACTTGTTTAGCTGGTGTTTCTGAGTGGATCACATGAAAACATGGAAAATTGTGGACTTGCCGTCCGAAAAACTGAAAGACTTCTTCGGTGCGCCCTCGTTTCTGAGGGCGATCAGGGAGTTTAGGATTCCATAGGTACAGTTGGGTTTTCGGCCGCGATGCCGACCACCCACCATGGAGCCCAACAGGGGGACGTGACAGAAGTTCCTGCTAGAGAAACCCTGCCAACGCCAGCCGTACATCACTGCTACAACCAAATACAGCATAACCAAGGCTGGCTAGCTACACAAGGTTAACCCTTGCCGCCTGGAAACTAGGAAGTGAGGAGAAGTGATGAGAAGACAGAAAAGATGAAAAAGGCGAGAGAGAAAGACGAAGATTGGAGAGGAGGACAGGAAGAGGCGACTGCCGATTTCCCCCGGGTGGGTCAGTCCGGGGGTGCCGTCTACGTGAAGCAGAGGCAAAAGAGGCGTGTTGCCTCCGCCGGGGGGCCTTAAAGGTCCCAACACCCGGCATCGGCTCAACCCCCAGGATCCCCCTTTCCCCGGACACGGCTAAGCCGCGCACGGCTACACGCAGGAGGGTCCAACCCTTGTGTGCTTGGGTACGTGGTGTCGCAACACACCAAACGCCTGCTTGCGCAGACGCCCCTGCGGGGCCGCTGGACCCTGATTGTGCCGTTTGTGAACTGCACTTCGAGCCCCGTTTTATTTTGACGCATTATGTACACATGATAAATGGAACTGAAGTTAGAATTCCGAGGGGGACTCCAACACTTGCTGCTGACGCAGTCCCGACCCTTCTGCCCAACTTGCCCGCCTATTTGAGCAAGCGCACTCAGACTCCAAGGCCGCAGAGGAAAAGACGGCAGCTACAGATGCCATGTGATACCAGCAGTAAAGCCCGCCGCACTGACCAGTGTCATCAAGAGGGTGATCATGGCGCGGAGGCTGCAGTGAGCAGCGAAGAGTGCACGGATATTGCCGACGCAGACATTGTTAGCGTTGCCGACTTCCGTGGACTCCCACTTCCAACGAAATCGTGGGCGCTGCACGAGTTCCTGGATTTTACTGGTGTGTGCTACGTGTGTTGTGCACTGAATGCGCCCACAGGTAAAATTACAGTTGCTAGAACTGTGTTTTTCAGCATTGGAATCGAAGGAATCGTGAAATGCAAGGTACATCTTTTGGGCAAGCTAATAGAAGAAACACATATTGCAGCGATTCAGCAAGCTGAAGATGTGCTACAAAGAGCAGCTAGCATTCCAATATGTTGCGGAGCTGCGGAAGTGGCATCGGTGTCGTTCGAATTGACGAGACGTCTTCTGACACAATCAGAAATAAAGGGAGGCACTTTCTTCAGTGTGAACTGCATTGGCAAATCATCAAAAGAAGGTGAGTCCAATCTCAGCACAGTGTTCTGCTTAGTTTGTGCCATGACTTGAATGGATATACTGAAAGTTAAAGCCAGTTTATGTTTTATTATTTCAAGCTACTTGTAATAATTCCTCGACTTTTCTAGAATAGCTTTAAAAAATTGGCAGGTATTTTATTCCACCTTAGAAGAATTTTCTGTTCGTAATCCAAAATGTAGTGTTTAATTAGACAGACTCTTAATGAGTAGTATTTAAGTCTGGAATAATTTGATTTGCACATAATAAAAAGGCATCTCATGTCTTGTTCCAGGGCAACCTTGCTTACGTTGCAAGTATCTGCGTAAAGCTCTTCAAACATGAAAATGTCGCCTGCAAAAGAAACTTCCCAAGCCAAGCTCTAAAACATCCCACCGACTCCGAGCTGCAAATCGGAAACTCAAGAGGCTGGCATCGAAAGTAGAGACCTTGAATGAAAGCATTTCAAGGACGAAAAATGCCACTGCAGCCATAACCGAGAAGATCTTGCACGACAGATTAAAATGCTTGTCCCCAAAGCAGCAACTAGCTGTAAGACAATGCTTTGAAGCTGCCAAACGAAAGAGCACACGAGGGATTAACTACAACAAGGAATGGACGCTCGAATGCATCTTGCTGAAAATGCGTAGTCCCAAGCTTTACGAATACATTCGGAGGCAATTCATCTTAGTACTTCCAGGAAAGGCGACTTTACGGAAGTATATGTCAAACTACATGGGTAACTTTGGCTTCAATGAAAAGTTGTTCGAAACGTTAAAAGACATCTGTGATGGACCCCTTCAAATGTCATGGGGGTTTAGTAATTGATGAAATAAGCTCTCGGAGCACCTGTCTTCTGACACAGCTGGTAAAGTCGCTGGATTCGTTGACCTGGGGCCATACACACCAAAAGAAGAAAAACACGTCCTCTCCAACCATGGTCTTGTGGTGATGTTTGTACCTCTGACCGGAAGCTGTACTCAGATCTTGGGCACATTTGCGACAAACAGTAATGTGAAAGGAGATCTATTGTCAAAAATTATTCTTGAGGCTGTCATGTTAGCAGAAAAATCAGGACTCTTTGTTGACTATGTGACATGTGATGCAGCACCCTGGAATCGCAAGATGTGGAAAATAATGGGCATAAAAGGAAATTCAAAGAAATATCCAGAAAAAGGACACACATCCTGTGGATGACACAAGATCCCTCCTCTTCTTCTCGGATTTTCCCCATTTAGTAAAAACATCCGCAACAGAATGCTGCAAACAAGCTTCAATCCACCAGATGGAAGGGTATGCATATTTCTACATTAGGAAGTAGTATTTATTGGGTTTTAGACATTTGCATTTTGTATGTGTTTTTTAAATAATTCATTGCTTTCATTTCAGGTGTCACTGGAGCCACTTCAGAGAGCTTTTGAACTCGATTCAAATAACCTCACCATGAAGGCAATGCCTCGGCTAACAAGGACACACCTCGATCCAAACAACTTCGAAAAGATGCGAGTTGCCTATGCGTTCCAGTTGTTCAGCTCAGAGTCGTTGAGAGGACTTCAGCTCTACAAGGCACAAGTGGAATCGCATTGCGGAAAAATTGATGCAACCCAGAAATTTTTCAGGTTTGCACTTTAAGTTTATATCAAACATTTCTTTAATTCCAACTTTGAAAGTGGATTTGTGACTTAAATTTACTCAACGACTTCTTTCCTTAAGGTTTAACTCAGGTATATATTGGTGCTTTCATTGGAAACTCAGTAAATTCCTATTTTTATTTAGATCACTTTTCTGTTTGGTTTCTTTTTGTGCAGGAGAATGCAGTCTCTGATTGAAATCATGACATCGCGGTTCCCTGCTGAAGCTTTGAAGCCAAATTCGCCAAAAGTACAAGAGCTTGAAGATTTCTTGGACTTTATGACGCAGTGGGAAAAGCACACCGAGAAAAAACATTTCTTAAGTGACTCAACAGCAGAAGGCCTCCGAGTCTCCATCACCAGCACTTTAGAGCTCTTGAAGTATGTTACTTCTGAAGTGGGGTACTCGTATGTCATGACATCACGTCTTAGTCAAGACAAAATTGAACTTGTTTAGCATTGTGAGACAATCCTCAGGTTGTAATGCGCATCCTACCCCAGAGCAATTCTTGACCACAGTCAACTGCTTGAGCTACTACAATCTAGCCAAGAGCGTTTCTGGTGCAAATGTAGGTAGTGACGTCATAAATTCACTCATGACTGTAAATGACCAACTGGACGCTTCACATAAACAGCAGTTGATTGATATGCTGCTCAGCAATGGAGACCTTGCAGCAGCAGAAGCTGCAGTCGGTGATATGCCTGAACAAGGACATGGCTATAATCTCCGAAGAAGTGACTCGAGACTGACATATTATGCAGCTGGTTACGTGGCAAGGAAGTGTGTTTTAGAGTCTAAGTGCCTTGTCTGCACAAATGAGTTACTACTTCCTGCCTCGGAAGGGAAGATGTTGAATGCAGCGGTGTTCACAAGAGCTTGTGACTTCGGTGGCTTGCTCTATCCCTCGGTGACACTGTTCAAGTTCATTAGTAGCCTCGAGGACATATTTACAGGCTGTTTCAGCTCCAACAAGCTGCACCAAGACAGCATCATGGATTTGCTGGCTGTCATACATAGCAAAGAAATCGCAGCTATTGGATGTAAGGAACACAGAAAAACTCAGACAGCTAACATGATTGGTTTTTATATAGCAACCAGGATGCACTTTTATATCAAAGGGTTAAACAAGTCTCGTGATGCAGCGCGCAGAAAATCGCACCAACACTTGAAGCTTAGTCGCATGTGAGGGTAATGATACCAAGCCATTCGACAGTACTTAACTGAAAAGCGATCATGTTGTGTAAATAAATGTGCACTGGTGTGCTACACAACAACTTGGTTGTTTGTTCTTCGTAACTCTGCCAGCCATCTGTGCATACCAAGATAGCAGTGGTAAATCCACTGCAAATTCCTTGAGATGCAAAAGTCTAAAAACGAAGGTATTGAATGGTAGTAAAAAATGAAATGTCACCAAGAAACCTAGAACATCCATCTAATACAACGCAGCATATTCCAGTGCGCTACGTTTCAAATCCGTCCCAAAAGGAAAAATTAGAACATCGGCATCACTCAGTGTAAATGCCGCAGCGATTTCTAAAGTTTGATTCACGGACAGGAGCTAATATGAGTCGTCAAGCACAAGCCTGTAACGTCGCGACAAAGCATATTAAGGAAACAATTTATGTTAAGCGTCCTAGCATTTTATCTGTGGCAAACTTCCTTCTTTATGCGCTCCTATCTCGGGGTAGGCGATTTCATGTTGAGCATAGAAAAAACTTTTTATGTCGTCATTAAAGGATCTTGAAAGCGACGAGACAAGCTTAATTAAGGCACATAATTTATAGGAAGTGCACCGTTAAGGGGAAGAGATGTATCATACGAAGTGTACATATTGCAGCCCGCTATCCAGCTCAGCCACTAGCGACAACCCCGGTAAGCGTTTGCAAATATTCCTTTTACGTTTTGCATGTTCATGGAAAAAAAAGTGTGATAGTAAGCCATGGCAAACTGCAACGAATACCATCACGACATATGAAGTATTGCGGCTATGTTTCCTGCCAGACGACTCCACAACTACAATGCGCGCAAGCGACACTATTTGAATCTTTCCACATTCATAACGAAGCTGCAAAGAACAGAAATCGGAAGCGAAATATTTTGTCACTTGCTAGCCTTGCATTACTTCGTGGTGACAAACTTAAGCCGCCCAAAACGATGGACGAAGCGGTTGTCGTAGCAGCGCGACGGCGAGCCGACGGCCCGAAAGCCGACGCGCTTTCAAGTGCGGTCGACTACAGCACCGCCGCACCTTTCTTCCGCTTCAGGCCCTCTCCAGGGGAGGCGGTCGGGCCACTAGAAAGTATTCTAGTTCACTATAGTTTCGTTATTGCTGCACGACTACAACATTGTTTCTTTATTGTTGGATGCGCACCTTGGCAGCACATGTGCAAACCACACTTTGCGAATTGCATCTTTCTAATTCCGCATTGAAGGACCAAGATGTCCGGACCACGAAAACAGTACTCGGCTGCTTTCAAGAGAAAGGTTATTTTAGCCGTACAGGACATCGGCAACAGTGCAGCGGGGAGGGAGGCAGCTTGGCGTCAACGAGGCAAAAATTCGCGGATGGCATAGACAGAAGGACGCCCTCTTCGCGTGCAGCAAAACGCGAACAAGCTTTTGCGGCCCGAAGAGTGGGACATTCCCGGAAATCGAACTCGCCCTGACGGAGCTCGTACGCCAACAGCGAGCCGCACATCTAGCTGCGAGCGTGGAGCTTATGCAGGCAAAAGCTAAGGAGCTTGCAAGAGAAAAAGGGCTACCAAGCTCCGCCTCCAAAGCGAGCAAGCACTGGATTTATCGCTACATGTGCCGAACTTCGATTTCGCAAAAGCTGCCCAAATCGTTCGAAGAGCTGCTTGTGGCTTTCCAGCGCCACATTATTTCGCTGCGCAAGTCGAGGAACTTCCAGCTAGGGCAAATCGGCAATGCTGACCAAACACCGGTTTATCTGGACACGCTATCGCCCCTCACCTTGCACGAAAAGGGCTCTAAACAAGTTTATGTCCGGTCCACTGGTAACGAGAAACCACGAGTTACCATCATGATGTTGTGCACGGCAGATGGATGCAAGCTCTCGCCCTATGTCATCTTCAAGTCCAAGACAGTGCCTAAAGATGAGGAGCAGCCAAAAAACGTGGTTGTGAGATGCCATGAGAAAGGCTGGATGAACAAGAATCTTGTGCTTGACTGGATAAAGTCCATATGGTGTAGGCGGCCCGGCGCACTGTTGTTGTTCCCGTCCATCCTCATGCTGGACGCATTTCGTTGCCATTTGGCCGGCTCAGTGAAGAGGCTGTTGCTTGAATCCGGCACAGAACTCGTCGCTTTCCGAGGTGGGATGATGTCTCAGCTGCAGCCTCTAGATGTTTGCGTGAACAAGCCATTCAAGGTTGCGGTCAAGCGGTGTTACGCAGACTGGATGCGCTCAGGTGAGCCTGAATTGACGCCGACCGGGCGGCTGAAGCAGGCTTCACCACCTGCTCTACGCAAGTGGATTGTGGACGCATGGGCCACCATACCAGAGGACCTTGTGGGTCCTGTATTCAAGAAGTACGGCATCTCGAACGTACTTGGTGGCACAGAGAATGAGTACCTCTGGGTAGTTATGCCCGACACGGAACAATCCGAAGAGGGCGCAGCTGAGGAAGACAGTGATTGAAGTGCGGAGTGCAATTTAAATAAATTTTTTCCTCAAGTTTACCTAACTCATATTATACGCAGATAAAACTATTTTTTTTTCATTTCGCCTCGTACTATATGTGGGTTCATATTATATGTGGGTTCTTTCGGTAACTGATGATAAGGCGCTTCTGCGCCTAACGTGCAATGTGAAACACGTAGCGCACCCCACATGCTTCCCAGTAAAGATTACTGCTTCACAAGTTGTCGCGGCAATGGCAGATTGACTGTAGCATACAGCGTAGGGAGTGACAGAACTACACTTTCGTACTTAAAAGAAGAAACCGCATAGCAAATGATTTGGGTTCTGACAGCACTATGAAAAGGCCGTGTATAGAAGACTCCTGAAGAGCAGTGCACTACGAGGCGCGACAAATATTTTAAAGGGACTGAAACAAATGTCTGGATTAACTGTATGTCTAATACCCCCATACCCCCTGAGTCGTCGATGGCTGTTGTCCTGTTGTCTGGCGCCGCATCTGACACCACTGTAGTGTTCACGCCGTCCGATATGTTTGCTCAGCGCAAGGACATTGTTCTTCCGTTTGCCGTGCTCACTATAACATCTGGGTCAACCATGATGCTGGTCACCAACTACTACCAGTACCCGATTAGCCTACTGCGTGGAGAGACCGTAGGATACTTCCAGGCGGACGACTACATTGACGATCTCAATGTTCTAACGGACTCCATTATACGCAAATGTGACGTAAGGAAGAGCAATGTCCCAGTCGTGGTGGTCCTTGGAAATGTACTTGGAAAGCATACTGGTAAGAGTGCGGTTTAACCGCTCTGTCAGGCCATTGGTTTGAGGATGGTATGAGGTAGTCAGCTTGTGTTGAATGGAACAGGAACGCACAATGTCGGCGATAACTTTCAAGAGGAAGTTACGACCACGGTCAGTAAGCAGCTGTCGCGGGGCGCCATGAAGCAAGATAATGTCACGCAAGAGAAAGTCGGCGGCGTCAGTGAGGCAACTGGTAGGGAGAGCCAGAGTGATAGCGTATCGGGTGGCATAATCAGTAGCGACGGCTACCCATTTGTTCCCAGAGGATGACGTGGGAAAGGGACCGAGCAAGTCTAATCAAACACGAAAGAACGGTTCTACAGGGACGGTGATCGGCTGGAGATGACCGGCAGGTAGCACCTGAGGTGTTTTCCGACGCTGGCAGGCATCACAGGCAAGAACATAGCGTCGGATGGAGCGAGCGAGACCAGGCCAATAGAAGCGGCGGCGGGCCCGGTCGAACGTGCGGGTTACCCCAAGATGTCCTGCAGTGGGTGCGTCATGCATCTCAAAGAGCACAGTCTGTCGTAGATGTTTTGGCATGACAAGAAGATCAGATCCGTCAAGGGAGGAAGTTTCTTCTGTACAGAATGCTGCCCTGAAGGACATATCGGCGAACAGATGCGTGGGTAGGTGTAGAGCGCAGACGCTCGATGAGTGCTCGCAGCGATAGGTCTCGGTACTGCTCATTGGCGATGTTAGCGAAGGCAGACACAGAGAAAATGCTGCTGGCGGTACTACCATCGGCGTCGTCAGGCTCGTCTACCGGGTAGTCAGACAGGCAGTCAACGTCCTTATGTAGTCGGCCATATTTGTAGGTGGCAGTATACGAATATTCTTCGAGGCGTAAGGCCCAGCGACCAAGTCTTCCTGCGGGATCTTTCAGTGAGCATAACCAGCAAAGCGCATGATGCTCTGTGACAACAGAAAAGGGTCTGCCATATAAGTATGGGCGGAACTTCGCAACCGCCCAAACTAGGGCCAGACACTCACGCGCAGTGATGGAATAGCTGCGCTCCGCGGGCGAGAGGAGCCTGCTGGTGTAAGCGATAACACGGTCGTGGCCGCGCTGGCGTTGTGCCAGTACTGCGCAAATGCCATGACCGCTGGCATCAGTACGGACTTCGGTAGGTGCAGAAGGATCGAAATGGGCCAGAACGGGAGGTGTTGTGAGAAGGTCGATTAGAAGCGAGAATGCAGAGGCCTCGTTATCGCCCCACAGGAAAGGGGCGTCTTTTTTCAAAAGCTCGGTTAGTGGTCGTACTATGGCCGCGAAATTTTTCACGACACGGTGGAAGTACGAACAAAGGCCGACGAAGCTGCGCACATCCTTGACACACTTCGGAACAGGGAAGTGCGTAAAAGCATGGACCTTGCCTGGGTCCGGCTGCACTCCCGTTAGCGTCAACGAGATGCCCAAGGACGGTAATCTGGCGACGACCGAATTGGCCCTTAGATGCGCTGAGTTGCAGACCGGCTCAACAAAAAATGTCCAGGACTGCTGAGAGGCGCTTGAGGTGCGTAGCGAACGTTGGGGAGAATACTATAACGTCATCCAAGTAGCACAGGCACGTGGACCATTTGAAAGCGTGAAGAGGGAGTCCATCATGCGTTCAAAAGTGGTAGGAGCGTTACATAGACCGAACGGCATCACTTTGAATTGATAAAGACCGTCGGGTGTTACAAAAGCAGTCTTCTCGCGGTCGAGATTGTCCACGAAGCCGGGTGGGTATCAGGGCGATGGGCCCAGCAGGTGGTGTGAAGACTTATGTTTGCAAACTCCTGGCGGACAACTGCCTGGATCAGGGAAACCGTGACTGCAGGTGCGTTGGAGGGGCTGGAGTTGAAGGCAGCCGGATAGGCGGCCTCGATCTAACGCCGGACGATTCTGGTAACATCGCCAGTGTTGTTGGGACGAGGAGCGTCGGCACAGGAAGATGTCGCTGGGGTGTTGGGCAAGCGGGCAAACTGCTGGTCGATATGTCGGCTTTTAGTGAGTTCCAGGCGATGGCACTCTTTTATAACTGCATCCACCGTCGCTACGTTGTTGAAAACGAGCAAGTTGAAGGCGACATCGACAATGCCTTTGAGGATGTGGGAAACCTTGTCTGACTAAGTCGTGTGTGTCAACTTTGCAGCACAGAGCCAAGACGTCCTGAATGTACGTGACGTAGGGCTCTGTTGACGTCTGCACATGGCCGGAAAGCGCCTTCTGCACGGCAAGTTGGTGACCGTAGGGGTTGCCGAACAAGTCCCGGAGCTTTTGCTTAAGCAAATCCCAACAGGTGAGCTCATCTTCGTGCGTCTGAAACCAAACTCGAGGTGTGCCACCGAGGTAAAAGACTACGTTGGCGAGCATGATAGTAGGGTCCCACCGGTTACTGCGGCTGACGTGTTCGTACAGGCTGATCCAGTCATCGACGTCATCCCCATCTTTGCCTGAGAAATTAACTTGCAAGCTTTTAGTTTTGGTCACCGCTACTGGCCCGTAAATTTAAAGGGCCTCTTACAAGGTCCCTACGCGCAGCAGAAAGAGCTTAAACTTCAAACCAAACACCATTTGCCCTTCTCATCACGGGTACTGCGCTCCCAGCCGGAGAGTCAACATATATTGCGCAAGTGCGCCTACATAAATGGCAGTGCTGCGATGTTGCTCATAGTGACATGCGACTTCGAGAATTATTCAAAGGCAACATCAGTTATTGATGCGAAAGCATCATATGTCCCATGAGGCAGGAAATCCAGCGTGATCGAGCGATGGTCCCAAACATCATCATCATCAGTGACATCATCAGCGTATTTTATTACGCCAGTAGTATTACAAAAGATAGTAAATGGTGCCCAATCTGGATCAAAATTCTCGACCGCAATTGTCTCCCTTGCACAGCTTCCGCAAAGACACCAATTGCGACCAAGAAATTCGATCCTGATCTGGCTTGATCCCAATCAAAAGCGCAGTTGGCGACTGTGAAAGGGCACCCGGTGGTGGAAGATTCTGATTGAGAAGGCAGGCCGGAAGAGGGCAGCTTTGGAGGAGCAGCGACGTCGAAACTGACAGTGACGATGCGAGGAGTTAACATGAAGGCGAGTGAGAGGACTGACTGGCATCCAAACAGCATGCAGATTGGAAAGTGAATCAGGAGGGGAAGGCAGTGGCCGCTATTATGTTGTTCGTCGAGATCATGGAAGACTACAAGGGCATCGCGCCCGAAAGCAGCGCGAAATCGCGTGCAAGAGAGCAAGAGACAAAGAAAGAAGGTGGGGCCGTGACGTTGAGCATGACGGCAGGAGTAATAGAGATGATAACAAATGGTATAACGTTAATAGGTAATATTTATGGGTAATTAATGTAAATTAAGGTGTATTAGAGACAAGTGAACTTCATGTTAGAACAACCGAGTATGGTTACTTAAGGTTGAGCAAAGTGAATTAAGGTGAATGAAGACTTGTACAAATTAGCGCAAGCTGGATTAAGGTAGAGTTGTGATGGACATGTGACAAAGTATGAAAACATGTACCATGGACATGTTTCAATGTCACAATGCTTTCACATTCAAATTACGAATACTTAAGTGACTTAATTGAATTACGAATACTTAAGTGACTGCCATTTTTTTTTTCTGTTGCTTCAATAGACGAATCAATGTTTAGAGAAATAATAAAACATACAAACCGAATGTCAGCATGTTTTTCTTTTACTTTGTATTGTAGCAAGAGATGTGCTTCTGTTTCGCCTGCTTGTTCCTACGTCATGCAGTTTCGCGGGCGAAGAACAAAACTATGTCACTGGCTATCATGTTCCAACATTGTGATCATGCTCTTTCATCCTCTCATGCTTGCCTCATTGATCGTGATTGTGGCACTAATGAGGAGTTCTCGTGCAGAGTGTGAAAAATCACCCGCTGCACGAAACGTAACAAATGCAACAGTTTGCGCGTGGGAGTGCCACTGGAAGTGCGCCACTTGGCAAAATCGCGCACGGGAGAGAGCGAGAGAGAAAGAAAGAAGGCGGCGCCCATGACATATTCGTCAAGAGATTCTCCGACTCCTGCATGGGGGGAATGCAGTGAAGGAATTTCGCTTGCAGAGGCACAATGGGGCAAGCAGAGAGAGAGTATATTGGTGGTGGCACTTGTCTCCTGAAATCATGGGTTTACGCCACTTCATATATTTCTATCTGTGCTATTAAGGCACTAATCTTAAAAGCGTTGCGGTAGAACACTCCTTAAAGGGCACATAACTACTTCTAGGTTATGACCAAAATTTGCAATATGGCCTGATGCGGGGCCCTTTAACCATTTTGCTGTCACGGACGTACCGGTACGTCATCGCTCTTCCCCCCCACAGTGTCACTGACGTACCGGTACATTTACTATCGTGCATTCAAAATTTCGCACCTGAGCGGGAAGCTGGCGCTCCTGCGCCCCGACCTGTGTTAGTCCATGTATTGAAGAGTATGGCGCGACTGCCACTCTCCACTTTCTCTTTTCTGAGTGGCGCGGTGGCTCCGCGTTCGCTGGATCATGCGTCGCGCGCGTGTGGTTATGGGTTCAAGGGTTGTTCTGCCATCTCCGCTCGTTTGAAGGTTTTTATTTTTCTTCTGTTGGTGTGTCTGCTACCGCGTGTCAAGTTCAGGGGCACGTGCCGTTGCCTCCCCGAAAAGGGTGACTCGATTGCTGCTTTCGCTCTCTTGCCGCACCCTCGCTTCTGACTTGCAGCAGTAAACGTAAAGCCCTTCGAACTTTGTTTTAGCCTTTTTACATCTCCCTCTGTCTTCTTGATCCTCCCTGTGCGCGGTTACTTTCAGATGGCTGAGCACGCGGGACCTTCGTCTGCTCTTTGGAGCAGTGGCTCTTCCGATTCAGAATACGAGCCGAGCTCGGATTTGGACTCGGACAGCATCTCATGCGAGGAAGAGATGACTTCCGCATCGTCAGATTCGGATGTTGAACGGATGTTATAGTCAGGCTGATGATTATGATGATGTTTACTAACAACAGCTGCAGAACACTGAAATGTGCATATTGCATTGACTATGTTATTTGTATAACAATCATAATCAAAAATAAATTGCTATGTTCATTCCCTGTTATGCTCGTTCCCTGAAACCAAGCCGACACTGGGGGTGCGTCATGGCCAGAAAAGTCCGACAGCGAAAGGGTTAAGGGGGGGACATTGGTCATAGATACCAAGAAATTGTGGAAAGATCTATCCTTTGAATATGTTAATTTTGTATTATACAGTTACTGATGCCCGAATGCACGGCCGTGTGCTAATTTGGTTGCAAAGTCGAACAGAAATAGTGATAGAGTAATCCCTCATTATAATGAAGTCCGTGGGATGGCGAAAAAATTCGTTATAAGCGGCAATTCGATATAAGCAACCACTTGAGAAAAGCTAAAACACTGGAGCTTTAATTGCGCCGCAACTGTGAGGATGTCAAAATACAATGTATTCAAGGAAGCAAAACATTATTCAGTTGCAAAAATGCAGTGAGCTTTGCCTGTTTCAAGTTCTTACTGGGCGTGAGCAACGCCTGCTCTAGTTTGACCATGCATTGCACGAGGCCATGGTCGTTACCCATGCATTCAACCTTATTTCGCAGCAGACGTAGGTGCTCTTGCGTCTGCACCATAGTTGGCACTTCACATGGCTCTTTGTCTGCCGACTCTTTGTACTCGTCAGGGACACTAACAGTGTCAATTAACAGTGTCACTAACAGTCGCTGGGGCAACAACGGGAGCAGTACCATCAGCCAATGCGAATGTCTTGAAGTCGGCTTCTACCTCTTGGCCAGATATCTTATGAACGGCCTCGTACAGATCGCTGCAAGTCCGGTCATCGTCAGGCTGGTCATCATCAGGGTCGCTGACGACGGTGCGGGAAAAGTCAGTGTGCGCAAAGCAGTTGGAAACCACCAAAGGGCACCAGTTGGTGGAAGATTGCGCTCGATAGGGCAGGCCGGAAGAGGGCAGCTTTGGAGGAGCCGCGACATCGAAACTGGCAGTGAAGAGGCAAGGAGTTGACATGAAGGCGAGTGAGAAAAGTGACTGGCGTCCAAATGGCTTGCAGTCAGTCTAGAGAGCAAATGAGGTCATGTTTGTTGCACTCAAAAACGATTAGCTGCTCATGTAGCTACGCAATACGATTGTGAAAACTGAACCGTTTTGAAGTAGGGACTTTGCATGATCAATGCGCAATTTTTTCCCGAGGTATGCAGCTGTGAAGTTTGCAAAACGAGAGTTTTTCAGCGCACCATTGTTAACGACAGTGTTAATTCTACGGTTCGAGTGTCGGTGCTCACGCACCATCGCATCTGCGCCATCTACAAATGTCTAGGAACAAAATTCATTGACCCTACCATGCATTTAGATCATTTGTCTAAAGTCAGATGGCGCGAATCGAGCATGACCAGCTCGATAAAATTACCAGGGAAACACCAGCTTGCACTGGCCCGCCATGTTGACAGCCTGACTTGACGCTGGTGACACAGGTTTTTTCATGTTTTCGGCAAGTCATCGGCCAGTTTTCATCGTCAAAAGTACAACAAAGCTAGGGACGGTCTTCTATTTTGATGCAGGCCGATTATGGCGAGCTGACAGCAAATTGCTAGGCCAGCTTCCCCAAAGCCGTCTTCCCGATTTGTTAATGTAGCTCTTCGCACCGCACATGGCACTTATAATGAGAGAGACCCTCCTTTTGTGCTTTTCAGCACATTTCAGTGCCAAAAGTGCTCTTTAGAGTGGGAAAACTTTGCTCCTCGAGCACACCCCATGTAATGCTACGGCGCAAGTCTGCCGGCGGTCTTTTGGCCACTGTTCGGAATCCAAGAGACCGCACTTATCTGGCATTGCAAAGTGTCAGGAAAACTTTATTTTCATGTGGATTCTATCAGGTGGACACCAGCGATGCGATTGCAACCGAGATGAACGGTTTGGGTGCGCTGCACCATGGAGCTTCCGTTCGATCCACAGTGAACAGCTGGCAGCACTCGGCCCTCGCTTGGTACCCAGTACTAGCCAGTCATCCGTCCTGGGTTTAATACATTTATAGCCTGTTCTGTGCTTGCATGAGACTAATTCGACGGCGGTATTAATTTGACACTGCATGCACAAAAGTATTGCCGCCGCTCGGTGGCAGCGATATCCCCGCTTGGCGGCGGTGATGCCTCCGCTCACCACTTCGCTTTAAGCTGGTCAGGCTCTTCGTACGCTTCGAATAATGCAGCTTAAAATGGATGCGCCTGGGTCGGGACCGTAAGAAATTTTGAATAAAGCGACTTCGTTATAACGAGGGATTACTGTATTTTCGTTTCGATATGTTGCCGCCATGGTCGTCAGTCATGTCACCGGTGCCTCCTTGAAACAAACTAGCAAAGCCTAGTCGATCTAGTAGTTGCCAACCGCACCCAAACCACAGAACAAGCGAAGCCACTAAGTTGTAAAGTCTGCATTTGCGCGATTTGTAATGAGAGTTCTATTTTGCTCTTATCATCCACCACTCATTGGCGGTGAATCCCACTGATAACACGGACAGAGCGTCACTCTGACACTGACCAAGTGTGAGAAGTGAGAAAAGGAATACCATAAAAGGCATTGCTAGAAAATTGCCGCCACGTACTGCCTAGGCCAAAGGCAAGCATATGCGTGCACAGCAACACATTAGCAAGCCAGAGCAATATTCTTGGAGAATCACTTTCAGAGATATTTTCGTGCATGTGACTAGCACCGATGCGTCGACAGCCAGCAGTGCTTCTGCACTGTGATAAGATAGCGTGTTTGCCATTTTGCCAAGAATGCCTGTGCTTAAAGGTGCGGACCCATCTTGCGCTAGTCATGCGAAAGACAGCATTCTTAGCATTGTGCCAAGAATGCCCTCGTTTGTAGACACCGAGACGGCAATGTGTCACAACAAATTGAAGTTGTCCCAGAAAGTGATGATTCGGGAATACTGCATGCCTCTTTTGGCCACTGGTTGAATAAAGTCTCCTACATGCTGGCGAATCCGGTATTTTGGACTCCTGCTTATTCAGACTGTTTGGCAGTCCCTGATGAATCTTGAGTCATTTGTTGGCAACAGTAACATGGTTCGAGTTACACAGCTTGAGTATATAGCTCTCTGTGAGCTGCGAGTAGCATGTGAGTAGAGATTTTTAACACAGAAACTACAAAAAAGATTTCAAATCATATGCAGAGCAAGCACACTTGATCATACGCAGAGCATGCGCACACGGACACTCTTCTCGGTGATGCTGTGGTCTCCGATTACAGTGTAAACCAATAATGAAAGGCCAGAAGAATGTAAAATATCATGTATCATTAAATAAGGGAGAAGCAGCCACAACGAAAGCAAGGTCTGCCATGTGAGCGCCCGTATGCAAGCTCAATGTTGCATACCCATTACAAAAACACTAAGGAGAAAATTGCAGTAATCAACTGTTATCTAGAACCTATCAGTTCACTTGCGTCTTAGAAGAATTGTATGCGCAGCAGTATCGCCAGTTTGCAATGAGGTTTTGTGATGCTTAAAACAACATGCGCAAGAGTGCCGATTATAAAATGTGGAAGCACTGTGGGGATGCTCGACTCTCTTGTGCCCCCTTACATTTTTTTCTCTGCATGGTGGTTGTATCTCCTGTAAACCAACTTCCCCATGTAGCTGAGCGTCGGCGACGGCCGGTGCAGTTGCAGAACAGTACGGGAGATGGCGAGGGTCTTGCATTGCTAACGCCACCTAACGCTGGGGTTACTCGAGCACAAAATGGAGCAGCCTTTCTTTTTGGCTCGGGGGTGTTAGCAAGGTGCGCGACCTATCGTGTGCCTGTCGGCATGCTTCTTGGGACCGCTTCGCGAGTCTTCGGAGTGGGGCATTGGGATGGACAAAAACTAGACCTTTCAAACGTAACACCATTTGTATGACTACACACAGAACAATTAGGCCTTGGTATCCAGCATGGGGCCGAACATATTCGCTCGCTATCCATCAAGGTGAGTCATAATTCCTCGATTTCTCAGAGGCCATCGACACGTTTTATTGGTAGTAATTTGGCTAGCAGGCATCAGCGTATGAAAGGTGTAATAAATTCATTTTTGGTTGTTTGCACTGCTTTGTTGTCATTCCTTTGTCTCAACGGCACATTGGAGACCCCACACATCTGGTGCCCAATGTGGGGCTCTTGGGGCTACTTGGAATATCATACTGGTGTTTAAAAAGCAGCACTGCAAAGGTGAACCACAGGGACGAGTACAGCACATACGAAGCCCATGCGTTTCATATACGCTGTTCTCGTCTCTGTGGTTCAACTTTGCAGCACTGCTTTTTAAACACTAGTTTTAAATTACGGGGCTTTACGTGCCAAAATCACTTTCTGGTCATGAGGCACACCGTAGTGGAGGAATCCGGAAATTTCGACCACTTGGGGTTCTTTAACGTGCACCTAAATCTAAGTACACGGGTGTTTTCGCATTTAGCCCCCATCGAACTGCGGTCGCCGTGGCCGGGACACACAAGTAGTTTTGACAGTTTTCCTTAGTTCAAAACAACCTTTGTTTGCATAGAAACGTAGGCCTAGCATGGATTTAGATCGCTAGCGTCAGTAGTGTGCTTTTTTGAGAGTGAGGAGATGGTTGCTGGACCATGTTCAAACTTGTTGACATACAGTTGAACCCTGCTATATTGAACTCGAAGGGGGGAGGGGGGGGGGGACGCCCATCAGTTCGATATAGGGCATAATTCAATATAAGCCTGCTAAATAATTGCACGTCATAAATGCACATACCATTTACAAAGGCACTTTATTGATGAAACTAGCTTATAGTCGGATACAACTTTAGAAAAAAGGGGGTGTTTACTCCTCCGAGGCGGAGGCACACGAGCACCCACCAATGGGCGCGCACTCTGGACTAGCGTCATCAGCCGGACAGCCGGTGAGCCCGCCGACAGAGAAGATGGCCGCCCGCGCTTCGAACCGGGCGAGGTCGCGTCAGCTGTGTGCTTCAGCCCCTCGTCAGAGTGAATTCCAGAACTGTTTGTGATGGTCAATCATGCCGGAAATATTACGAGCTTACGATGCGGCATTTGTGCCGCATGCGTTTATTCTGAGCCGTGATCCGGCGAAAGAACATTGCAGCGAGCATCGCTGGCGCTGCGCTACGCTTTGCCTGAAAACAGGATCCCGCGGCGACCGCTACAAACACACATCCTGGGAGTTTGTTCCATGTTTTATTTCGCTCCCGAGTGAAGTTACGACGAGAAAAGTTTTCCAAAGACTGGTTCCTACTGTTAGCGGCGGGCGTGTTCGTGTACTGTGTCGCTGCGTTTCTCATCGGACGGGGTGAAGTGGTCGAGCAAAACCATTCTCAGGAGAAATCAGAAAAGTGTGTGCGCATGAAACAAACTTACGAGTGTCTCACCAGAAAATATTTGCAGAAGCCTTCAACACAAAGATTTGTCGCCGTCAACTTAGCGTGAACGATCATTGTCAGCAGTGAGATAGCCGAGTGTCTAGCGACGGTGTTCAAGCGTTGTGGAGCACCGTCGATTGATTGCTGTCCACCAGTGCTCACTGCACGCGCAAGCTGTAGCACGTGCTGTGAAATTGTGAAAACACAAAACCAAAAAATATAAATTTTATGCTATTTAAAACCAAGAGTATTTATTTAAAACAATGAATGAAGCATTTTTTTACCTTCCTGCCTCGACCGTATTCTCGCCCCAGGTTTGTAATGGTTGCGATAAATGTATTGTTTCATAAGTACTTCAACAGCAACTGATTCATTTTAAGCTTGGAAAACGAGTAGTAGATACGCCGTGTACATGTAAACAAGCGCAACAGTTATGCAGAGCTGCTCTTTCTACTTTTGTCACTTGCAATGAAGCTAAAGAGCAGACGACGGGCAGACGACAGGCACGGGGTTATTTTTCTGTCGTTATCCGGCATGTGCTCTAGCACATGAGAGCTCTACTAAACCAGTCATCAAAATACAAAAGTCTTTATTTATGCCGAATTGCGCGTTTCAGGAGCACGATCTTTCGAGTGGGACTATTTTAGTCGCCGAGGCAATCGGGTGTCGCGCTTCGGTCATCTGGGCGGGGCCTCCCCTTTTTTTTAAAGTTGTATCCGACTATAGTTTCGAATGAAATAGCCCTGTCACTTCTTTCGCTTGAGCAACTTCACTGCCCCTGTGACAGCACACTCTTCTCCCCATTCTCTAAAGAGTCAGAGCAACTGAAGCCGCAACTTTCCACATTTGCGTAGAAGCGCCAGACTAGTTCGAGTGCACCAATCGCCTCAGAGGATGTGGGCAAAGGATTGTCATCACTTTATTCATAGTGCCGCTTTCACTTGTGTTCGGTACGATGTCGGCAATGTAGTCTTTGTTTTCAGGCTCTTCTGTGGTCACGACACCACCACAGCTTCTGGAAATTGTGACAGCTCACTCCAAATTTTGGCAACGCTGGCAATGGCTTCGTCGCACTCACAAGCATTTTCAGAGTTATCACTGGGCACACGGAAACTGGCATGTCTGAAGCAGTTTCGGATGAACCACTTGTACACAGCCGCCTCAACGTCACAGCCATGTGTAGGCATCGGGCTCCACGGGCACTGGGTCATTTATACGCTTTAGCCCCAATCTCCCCCTTATTCTTTAAGATCATGCTGAGAGTGCACCTCAGAATCTTGTACGCTGCGGCGACATCCGACTTCTTACCGCATTCGAGTTGATTTATGATTTTGAGCTTCACGGCGAAAGGCAAATTCAGTGTGCTTCGCGCTAGCCATCATGGCAACATTGCTGGAGAAGGCCCTCACGGTGCAAACACAACAAACGAAAAAAGCAGCAAGGCAACTCGGACTTGCACAGTCTTGCACGACGAGGGCACAAGAGCCTCTGATTGGCAGTTTGAGCAAGCGCTGTGGGCGGGCCAAGATCATTTTTTGCAGGGAGGTGTCGCCGACTCGCCCGACGCGCGCATTGTCACGGTTGGGAGAGCGGGTGGATGGAGCCACGTTGCTAGGCTAAACCACTTTTAGGATGGGTCGGCGGTTTTCCTGGCTGCTGCGAGGGAAACCCAACATCTGGGGGCACTTTTGGACCACTTGATATTTGATATATTGGCAGTCGCTGCTATTATTGTTCGATGTGCGCATAATTTTTGCTACATATACTCATAGTAACTATACAGTGTTCAGAAATTGTTCGATATACAGGATAATTTGATGTAAACGGGTTCGATATAGTTGGGTTCGACTGTACTAAGCCTTTTTCAAAGCTGGAAGATATTTGTCATACATGGGCCACATGGTCTGCATCTTGAGAGAGTGAGGCACAGCTCCTGCGGAGCATTGGCAAGCCTGCAGTGAGTACGGAAGCCTCATGGGTGGTCTGAGTTTCTCATGTAAATGGTCTTTTCTATCTCACTGACCGAAATTTTGCAATATGAATTAAACACTGTACCACGTGGGCCATTGCGCATGCAGAATTTCTCAGCCTTGAATACTTCAGTGTTTGCTGAGTGTATGCAGCGCGAGCAGAGTCACCCCTCGTTTGCTGTCATCTGCACATCGTCTGTGTTACTGTCCCAGTATTTAATCGAGCCACCCCAGGCAGTGGAGATGTCTGTAGCACGTTTGGCACAGTGGCCTCTTTTGTTGGCTCGCAAACTTCGGCAACAGGGACAAGTGCCGGCACCACCAGCGGCCCTCTCGTCAGGCAAGCGCATCCGTGCGAACGATGCTTGCTCGGGCTGATTAGCAAATAGCTGATTCCAAAATCCTGGCCAGAAGGTGTACCATCTAGTCTGCACACACACCACCTACAGTATTGCTGCAGCGAGCAGCAGACACCAGCGGTAAACCCCAGAGACAACACCAGCGCACATGTTACGGACAAGACTGCATGGACATTTCCTCAGTGTGGCCACAGCCATTTGTACCCTCTGCTTGCGAAGCATGCGTCGATGTTATACCGTGTAGCGTGTTTTTGCCACAGTATATATTGATAGGTTGGGGGGGATGTAGGTACACTCGACACTCTTGTGCCACCCTATGTTTTTTCCATGCATGATGCTCATATCTCCCGTAATCCGGCTTCTCCATGTAGCTGAGCGCCAGTGGTGGTCAGCGTAGTTGCAGATTAGTACAAGAGACGATGTGAGTGTTGCACTACTAACGCCACCTTACAGTGGGTTTACTCGGACACACATGGAAGTAGCATCTCCCCCTTTCGCTTGGGGTGCCAGCAGAGCGTGCGCACCTCTTGGCAGGCTCTGGGCGACTGGCTTGCAAGGCTTCGGAGTGGGACACTGGGATGGACGAACACAATCATTCGAACGCACCACAGTTCGCATGACTGTACACGCCAACGACGAGGCATTGGTGTCCAGCATGAGATGAACATACAGTCAACGACAGATTTTTCGGACCCTCTAGGGAACATAAAAACGTCCGAAAATTCAGGCAGTCCGAAAAAATGAATGCATGCAAAAAAACGCACCTTTTTTCTTTTTTTTCTCGGATCTAGAGGTAAAGGGCGAAGTAACAGGCTTCCAAAACCCTGCCACAGCATCAGTGAAGTGGCTATAGAAAGAGGCCTTAAAAAACTCTGTATGCAGCCGACTGCCGATTTATTATGTACACATGCATCGTCGGGCAGCCGATGTTATTGCTGCAGTGGCTTGAAGAACTTGTTGATTCTTGTTTGGACGGCGTTCCAGTTGCATGCGATCATATTCGCCTCCATCTGAGCAAGGGTCATGTCAGCACTGTACACCGATGAAAGAGTCAACAGTGCTCGCGTCAACTCGGCGCTTGTAGGCGGCGCAGGCATTGGCTCCTCATTTTCAACATCGGAGTCTTCTGAATCCCCCACAACCTGACGGACTATTTCCTCGTCAGTCAGTTCTGTGCAGAAGTCGAGCTCGTTGTCAGCATCAAAAAACTGTTCAAAAGTTATTTCCGTGGGTATGGAAACCCCAGCAGAGCGGAGGTCGTTGATCACGTCGTCCGACGGTACTGCTTTCCGCGCTTCGATGCCATCGGCAAGGACGACGAAGAGGGAGTGGCGGCCGTCGTAGGCAAGCGAAATCCTCAAGTTGCTAACAGTGGAGTTCGCTGACGAGCGTCGAAGCACCTAGGCCTAGCGTAGCAGAGCACACTTGACACAACAGCACAACCACACACCACGCTCATAGAGCCACGCTAGCCAAAACGTGGCCTGCGCAAACAAACGAAATGGCGCCGCTCCAGAAACTCCGCCTGAGCCATAAGTACGGCGATGAACATAGCCAGCGTGGCCAGACCAAATCGGTGTGTGACGGCTAGATTCGGCTAGTTGTGGTTCAAAGCGGTGATATGCTTTGGCTGCAAGTTGATTTCCTTCGCAAGGGCGCTGCGCGAGGAGCCAAAGGACCTTCCATCCGTCAAAAAGTCCGAAAAATTGGACGGCGGGGGGTTCGAGCATCCGAAACTTCAGATGTCCTTATACATTGATTCTATGGGGCTCGTGGCGGTGCCGCAAAGACGTCCGAAACATCAGGCATGTCCAAAAAGTCACGGTGAATAGGACTTCCTAGATTTGTCGTACATTGACCGGCATGTTCTGTGGATAGCAATTCAGCTAGCAGGCATTAGTATATGAAAGGTGCAATAAATGCCCTTGTGATTGTTCGCACTACTGTGTCGTCGTTCCTTTGTCCCAAGAGCACGTTTGAGACCACAAAACGCAGCCGTGAGCATGCGAGATTAAGCTAGGCAAAGTGGAAGTACTTCTCAGCAAGCACAGCGGCAAACACCACAGTGCGAAGCAAAAAATCGTTTTTACTAAAGCCGAAGGGCAGCGACACAATAAGATTTTTTTCAAGAAGTTACGAAAGCTTGCTGTGTTTTGGAGCAATGCGAGGCGTTGTTCCGAAAAGGCACATTTTCTTATGCTTTCAGTCGCTGCCATACATGTACGACCGTGACCGTTTGGGATATGTTTTCGCCACTGCACACGTGCATATGGCGGCGACTCTTAAAGAGTTAACATTATGTGGCTACATTATCACTTGCGACACGGTACAAACAGATAGCGTCCATAGATCAAGTGAAACCTCACTTGAGCTCTGTGACACATGCGATCACACCTTGAGGAAGTTTGAAAATAGGACAGCAGTTGCATACAAAGACTACTCACATAGCAATACAACTTAATCAAATTGTGCAAAAGGTCATCAAAAAAGTCATGTTGAATTCCAATGGTGGAGTCGGAGCAGCCGACGGACTCCGCGAGTGAGCACTCGACTCTGGCGCAGAGCAACGCCTCCAGATCCGCGAATGGAACACAACCTGCGCCGCCGGAGCAAGGCGGAAGCGGAAGTTCTATCACCGAGTTACCCAGGATACCTTGCGTGTTGTCATTTTCTTCCGCTGTTTGCTCCCAGCACCGCCGCACCAGTCACTTGTCTCTTCAGCGCCGTTCACCTGTTGTTCTTTTAAAAGTGCGGAATGGATATCTCGCCAAGCGTGCAGCAGCTTTTGCTTCCTCGCGAGTCGTGACCGGTGGCGCCTCCCAGCGGACAAACGTGGTAAAGGAAATACGTCACGCAGAGTTCCGGTCCACTCCGCCGATTTTGGCGGAGCAGCTTTTTCTGCTCTACGGAGTGACTCCCGCTCTGAATCCCCTCCGACTCTCTCATTGGAACACCTTACTCCCGCCCTCACTCTGCCATTGGAACAAACTTGCTCCGAAACGAGCAGAAAAACTTGCTCCGACTCCGCCATTGGAATTCAACATCAGTAAGCACTGATGATAGCTCTGCACTTGAGAAGAAAACTTGCCTGTCAACTGCAGATAGAATTTAATCCCAAATAGTATGAATGCAGAAAGATTACTCAATGCCAAACACCCTAGCCATTAAAACTTAATGCTCTTATATTTCTACAATTCTGCCCGATTACTACACCAAGGCATTTCTAAAATATCTTTTGCAAGAAAAAAATAAGAAGTATTGCCTGCCTGGGCATCACTTGAATTTCACATTAAGAGGAGAGTCATGGTGTACAAGAAAAATTACTCACGAAGAAACGTTTCATGGGTAATTTGTCCTTGCCAAATCAAATGCACATTTGGGACAGATTTGGGTTTTTTCTTAATAGACATTTTAGGATCTAATATCAACAGCCATAAACAGAAATAATTTGATAAAGATGCTTTGGCACAAGCCCTGCCTGTTGCCACACCCTGTGCGTCAGAGTACAAACCATTAGATTTTTAACACTAATCAAAACTGGCTGCAATAACAGCATGTTTTTATTGCTTACTACAAAGCCACAACGCAGTGTCAGCTCTACAGCAAGGAGAAAAAAATAGGAAAGGAAAAAAAAGAAAGAAATCTGCTCGGTCTATAGTTGGCACACACTATGTGTCAGCCTTGCCCCTGCCACATTCAATATGCTTCACCAACATACAAGATGCTCCACTGCACGGAAAGCCCCGCTAGTTAAAAATATTGTATTAAGTTTTGCCCCTGCCACATTCAATATGCTTCACCAACATACAAGATGCGCCACTGCACGCAAAGCCCAGCTAGTTAAAAGTATTAAGGTGGCGCTGTCCTGCCAGTACTGCACTTAATTTACTACCGTATTTACACGATTGTGTGTCGACCCTTTTTTTTTAAATTGGAAAATCTGAAGTGGGGGGTCGACTTACAATCGAAACCAAAACATGGCACCACAAAAAAAGAAAGACCAACGGGAGCTACAACTTAGTTACAATTTTATGTTTGCTCATTGGCGCTACCCGTAGCTTTTCGCTATTCCGCGTGATTGTTCGCGCGGGGGTCGATAGTTAATGGAATCGCCGCTGTTCCATTCGCGGCGGCACCCTCAGAACGGCGGCGCTTGCAGGGAGTATCGGTAGTTCATGGAAGAGCAGACACCGCTCATGGGTCATGGGTTTCTCTTTCCCTGTTGCGCTTAGCTTTCTCTATAGTTTGACCAAAGAGATTGGTTTGACGTGTTCGACTTGACTGCCGGCTATGTGCTACTTCCATGCTTCCTCAGTCGTCATGAGTGCTCCAGGCCCACTAATCATTCGGCACTTGTTCACAGCAGCGTTCAAGAGGGCTGCCATCCTTTACGCTGAAGAAACAAATCACTGTGCAGCGGGCCGCAAGTGCGATGTTCCTGAACGGGTGGTGCCAGAGAGGCGACTGCAGCTAAGTGAAATTTTCACCTGTGACGGCAAGTGAGGAATTTCCCACGTGCCGAAGTCTGGACACTTTCCGGAGCTGTAGGCCAAGTTTGCAGCGTACGTCGCTGAAATGCGCTATCGGTCCCTGCCAGTGAAGTGCGACATGGTCATGAAACAAACCCAGATCTTCGCCTTTTAAGGGCCTGCTCCGCCGTGAGTAATACGAGTGGCTGGCAACAGAAGACCGCCAACTTATGCCAACCGGGCCAGTCAAAAGAGCCTCCCTGACGGCTGCATGTGGTTGGGTGCATTCGGCGTGGGCTGTTGTTCCACAAGATGTCGTGGTGCTTTTGTTTGCCAAGTGTGGAATTTCGCTGGACGACGACATGCTGCGGGACCGTAGAAGCGATGACGATGGCAGCACTAATGAAGAAGAGTAGTCCAGTGACCATGTCAGCTACTAATAAATTTTCGTTATTGAATGTGCCCTCGGGCATGCTCTTCTTTTTTTTCCTTTCACGCGACATGGGGGGGTCGACTTACAATCGTGTAAATACGATAATAAGTTCATTTGATATGGCAATTGGGGACCGAACTATTTGCAGAAAAGCTGACTTGCAGTGCCGCAAAGAGCTAAAAGACATTGCAAGCTAATGGCCCTACATGCATTTGCAACTATGGGAATTTATACTTGAACATTCTCCATGTCCTTACTTAATTCAAAAAAAAATATCCCTATTGAATGTTCAACTTTTCCACGTGACCAGAATTTCCTTTACTTTTCCAGGTTTTCCAGGTCACTAGACACCCTGCAGAAGGTATGCGAATGGCATTTGCACCCAAATGCAACATGTGTAGGTTCGTGCCAGAAATGTTCGACAAGCCACTAGTGACATTCTGCGATGGTTGGACACCATCTACACTGATGCACTTGACTTAAAAAGAACAAAATTTGCCATCTGCCATCTCAATAGTGTAGAATCCTAAACACTTCTGAGCAATCTGCAATATCTCCAACAACTGACACGTTGCAGAATAATGAAACTGATGTCAGCTGAACAGTGAAAGGAATCGTCACCAACCGGTGTTAGTGGATGCAGCTGCAGTACAGGGTGTCAAGGAAGTTGAAGAGTTTGATGGTGACACAAAATCACTTGGCTTGAGCAGGAGTTTGGCTGCAGTAAAACTTGATTCATCAACCCTATCCTCCTTCAGTTTGTTACTAGGAGTATCACAATCACCTGAAAGAAATAAAATAACGTAGACAAATTTAAGGACAGCCACTCGAGAAGAGCCAATACAGCTTGACTTACAGTTGTCTTGCAAAGTTATAAAGACCAAAGAGAAAGAAATACATCAACAATGGACTGATACATTTTAAAACAAAGATGCCAACATGCACTATCAAAGGATTTCTTGTAAATAAATTATCTGAATAAATTACACCATATGAGACTGTTTATATGTCTCTCAAATTTTGTCCCTGAAGCAAAAGTCACAAAACAACTTTTATATCATACAAACTTCTGGTAAATTCTAAGACGAAGCTAACTACAATGGGCACAACTAAAGTCATACACAGTGCCAAACATGCAAACGACAATGTGATGACACACACACGAGCAAATATGAACACATCTCACTTGAAGATTGCAGAAACTCACTGCAAGATGCTGAAGTGAGGAAGCGCGGCGGCAGCAGCGAGCGAATTGACCTTTATGCTGCCTCTCGCATCAATGTGAAGCAGCAAACACACAGCGCACATAAAGCTATCAGCACTCGGTGCACTCTGTCTCCATCACAGATTGCTTTAAAGCTAGGACCCATGAGGCCGCGCCACAACAGTAGCTGCTTGTGAGCAGATTTATACGCGCCCGTGTGAGCAACAGTAGGCAAGCTTCTATCAGTGACCCTTTGAGAAATTACAAACCAGATAGATCTCAGTTTTTAGGAGTCCAACGAATGCAAACAGCTCACGAGAAAAAACGAAAACTAACCACTGCGCCCTTGCACGTGCGGATATGTAGCTGAAACACCAGTGTAAAGCAGCCACGGAATGAAACCAAGAGATTATGGAGCAAATAAATTACTTGTATCCACACAAGGTGGCAGCACTTGCTGGGCAACAAAGAGTTGCAAAATTGCTGCGTTTTTCAAACATACAGACAACTCTAAATATATGTCATTGACCATGTGGGACTTGTTCGTAGCGCTATACAATTACGGCATTGACCGTCAAACAGTTCACTGCATAAGACAATGTTGTACTATTACTATTGTTCGAATCAACTAAAAAAAGTCATTGATTATTGTCTTTGGCAGGCACAGCACTGTGACAGAATGCCAAAAAGAAACAACTCTTAACATGTGTAGCAAGCATGTGACGCCCCCCAGGCATAATGTTCGTTCGCCGCCAGGCTCGGTGGCCTGCTAAAGCTCGGCAGGCAACATTGGTCACCGCACCGCAATAATCACCGACGAGCACGGCTGCTCGCCGGTCAGTCATCGTTCAGCACCACCATGCTGCGGAGTGTCCGTCTAACGGAGGGTGCCACAAGCCCTCCCTTGTTCACGACCCGGAGTGGATCGTGACACTGGCGATGAGGATGGCGACGAGTACCCGCAAATCGTCCAACGCCGCCGCAAGCGGCGAAACACCGCCCCCCATTGCTGTCGCCATGCCGCTGTACGGAAGGCTCGAGCCGTTCGAGGGAGATGGGTCCGCCTGGCAAATTTACGAGGAGCAAGTCTACGTGTTCTTCCGGGCAAACGACACACCTGAGGCCAAACAGCGGGCCATTTTCCTGGCCAGCTGTGGGACCCACGTCTTCAGCCTCTTGCTCGACCTTCTCAAGCCAGCCACGCCGCACGTTAAGACGCTGGGTGAGCTGCTCGCCATACTGCGCTCGCATTTTAACCCAGCACCGTCCACACTAATGGAGCATTTCCGCTTCAACAGCCGGAGCCGCCGGGAAGGAGAGACCCTCGGGCAGTTCCTTGCTGCGCTGCGAGGGTTATCGAGTGCCTGCGCCTTCGGGGACCAACTGGACTCGCTGCTCCGGGACCCTTTCGTCTGCGGCATCAACAACCCCGTCATGCAGACGCGACTCCTGGAGCTTCCCGACCCCTCGCTGAACGACGCCGTGAAGGCAGCGCTGGCAATGGAAGCTGCCGCCAAGGACACCGGCGAGCTTTCCCGTGCGACTGGCTCACCGTCGGCGGAAGCCACGGTCCACAAGTTGGCGACAAAGGGCAGTACCTGCGGTCACTGTGGTGGTGTCCACTCCCCCTCACAGTGCCAGTTTTCTCGAGCACAATGCTTTACATGCGGGAAAACTGGGCACCTGTATGCCGAAGGGGGAGGACGAACAGCAAACAGCAGCAGCAGCCTGATTCAAGCCCAGGTACCAGACAAGCCAGCGGCCAGGGTAGCCGTCGCAAGCGTACGCGGCGGGGGCGTACGGCAGCAGGCTCAAGCTCTTCCGCGGCCAGGCTCCACGTCGTGGCCGAGAACCCGCCGATTTTCGATATGGGGCACACAGGCTTTGTACCGTCGTCTGTGCCGCCGTACATGCTGACCGTCGAAATCTGCGGGCACCCCATTTCCATGGAGCTGGACACAGGGGCCGGCGTGTCAGTAATGGCCGGGAAACTCTTCAACCGTACTTTCCCAGGCGTGTCCGTCGAGGCTTCGGGCGTGATGCTGTGCAGCTACTCCGGGCAACTCTCCCAGGTCCAGGGTCAGGCACAGGTCAGCGTTCGCTTTGGCGACAGGGAGGCAACCCTTCCCCTTTACTTAACGAAGGGTCGGCGCCGATGCTGCTGGGCCGAAACTGGATTCATGCACTAGGGGCGTTCGTCTGCCACAGTACCAGGAAGCCAGCCTGCATATGGTGCAAGACGTCCCCAGTCTCCTGACCCAGTTCAAGTCCCTTTTCCAGGCAGGGGTGGGCACATTTGCCGGCACGATGGCTGGCATCTATGTACCTGAGGGAGCCCGGCCACGTTTTTTCAAGCCTCGCCCACAGCCGTTCGCCCTGAAGCACAGGGTCACCCAGGAGCTGCAGCAGTTACAGCGAGAGGGCATCCTGGTACCTGTCAAGACATCTGAATGGGCCGCTCCCATCGTGCCAGTCCTCCGGCGAGATGGCAGTGTCACGATCTGCGGGGATTTCACAGTTACCATCAACCCCGTCGCTACCGCCGAGAAGTACCCGCTGCCCCGGATTGAAGATCTTTGGTCACCATTGTCCGGTGGACAGAAGTTTACCAAGCTCGACCTCAGAGATGCTTACCAGCAGCTGGTGCTCCAGGATGCCTCCCGGAAGTATGGGACTCTTTCAGTACACGCGCCTACCGTTTGGCGTGGCCTCGGCCCCAGCCATATTCCAGAGGAAGATGGACAACCTCTTCAGGGGCATGAGGCACGTGGCGGTGTACTTGGACGACATCCTGGTTACTGGCAGCGACGACGGGGACCACCTGCAGAACCTGCACAACGTCCAGGCACGACTGCAGGACGCCGGCCTCAAGCTCAAGCTGGAAAAGTGTGTTTTCCTAGCCCCCAGCGTTGAGTACTTGGGACATGTCATTTCAAAGGCAGGCCTAGCCCCGGCTCCCCGCAAAGTTGATGCTGTGCTCAAGGCACCTAAGCCCCAGAACAAGAAGGAGCTTCAGAGCTACCTGGGCCTCATCAACTTCTACAGGAGTTTTCTGCCGAACCTGTCGCAGCATCTACAGCCGCTCCATCTTCTGCTTTGAGATGGTCAACAATGGGTCTGGAAGAAGGAGCAGGACTGGGCCTTCCAGCGCAGCAAGGAGCTAATCACCAAGGCTCCAGTGCTGGTGCACTTCGATCCTGCTAAGCCTGTTGTCCTTACCGTAGATGCGTCGCCGTACTGTGTGGGAGCCGTCCTGGCACACCAAGACAAAGATGACCAGGAACGCCCTGTGTTGTTTGCTTCTCGGCGGCTTCATGCTGCAGAGCAACGTTACAGCCAGCTGGACAAGGAAGGTCTGGCCCTCATCTTCGGTGTTGAACGCTTCCACCAGTACCTGTGGGGCCGGAAGTTCGAGGCAGTCACGGACCACACGCCGCTGTTGGGGCTTCTGGGGTCTGACAAGGCAGTTCCTGTGCAGGCATCACCTTGAGTGGTACGCTGGGCCTTGAGGCTGGCAGCTTACAGTTACCAGCTGGTTTACCGTCCGGGAAAGGACCTGGGACCTGCCGATGCCCTGAGCCGCCTGCCCCTGCCAGAGGTGCCTGATGCTGTTCCAGAACCTGCTGAAGAGTTCATGCTGGAACACGCGTACCCGGAGGTGCTCTCCAGATCTGCGGTATCTCAAGCGACCAGCCGGTACCCAGTCCTGTCTCAGGTGGTCAAGGCGGTGTCTCGTGGAGAGGAATTGGTGCAACAGGCCCAAACCCACAAGGCCGCTGAGCTGAGCTTGCAGCAGGGCTGCCTACTGTGGGGTTCGAGGGTCGTGATCCCCCAAAGTCGCCGGTCCAGGGTCCTGCAGTTGCTGCACGCGGGTCATCCTGGCGTAGAAAAGACCAAGATGGTGGCCCGGTCCCATGTTTGGTGGCCTGGCCTGGACCAAGACATCGCTCACTTGGTGCAGAGCTGCCAAATCTGCCAGGAGAATCAGCAAGCCTCGCATCGTGTGGAAATCACCAACTGGCCGTTCCCACAGAGACCCTGGTCCCGCCTACATGTGGATTTTGGGGGACCCATTAAGGGCCATTACTTCCTGGTGGTGGTGGACGCATTTTCGAAGTGGGTGGAGGTTCTACCTGTCACCACTCCATCAGCAGGCGCGACCATTGCGGCGCTACGACAGGTCTTTGCTGCCCAGCGGTTGCCGGATGTCATCGTGTCCGACAATGGTCCTGCTTTTGCCAGCACAGAGTACCTGGCCTGGCTGACGAAAAACGGAATCCGCCGGATGATGGTTCCGCCGTACCACCCTGCTTCAAATGGTGCAGCCGAGCGGGTGGTGCAAACCATCAAAGACAAGCTCAAGAAGAGCCAGACTGGGGATTTCCGGACGCAGATTGCCCGGATACTGTTTCAGTACCGGACCACGCCCCACGATGTCACTGGCCGTGCCCCCTGTGAGCTCCTGCTGGGTCGGATGGTCAAGACACCCTTGGGCGTCTTGCATCCGGACCTCCGATCCACAGTGCTCTTGAAGCAGCTGAAGCAGAAGCTGGCTGCTGACCAAGGGTGCCGTCCCGGGCCTTTGCCAGAGTCGGGAGCTCCAGTTTTCGCCAGGAACTTCCGTCCTGGCCCACCCTGGTCTGCCGGACAGGTGGTGTCTCCTGCCAGCACCTCATCGCTGCTCATCCGCATGCCAGACGGGGCCATGTGGCACAGACACGCCGACCATGTCATGCCTCGCCTCGGGACCTGGCCAGCACCCTCGACTGCCACTTCTGAGTTGCAGCCCGCAGGAGGACTAGCGGCAGCACCAGACGCTTCCAGCGGAGCACCACCCACCTCGGAGGCGGCAAGCGTTGCCAGTGGTGCGGCGCCCGTTGGACCGGTGTCGAGCCCAGCACCACTCGCAAGGCCGACCACTATGGACCCTCCGGATGGAGCGAGGCTGACTCAAGCAGCACCCGGCATTGCCACACCCGACCCATCAACACTGGTGCCCAAGCGGAGTACTCGACGGTGGAGGCCACCAGACCGTTACTCGCCTGGATAGCAGGCACTGTCGACCCAGCTAGGGTGGAGGCAGAGCCTCGTATTTAAAACATGGACGTTTGTTTTTTTTCTTTAAAAAACAAACTGGGGGTAAGGGGGTGTAGCAAGCATGTGATGCCCCCCAGGCATAATGTTCGTTCGCCGCCAGGCTTGGTGGCCTGCTAAAGCTCGGCAGGCAACATTGGTCACCGCACTGCAATAAACACCGATGAGCACGGCTGCTCGCCGGTCAGTCATCGTTCAGCACCACCACGCTGCGGAGTGTCCATCTAACGGAGGGTGCCACAAGCCCTCCCTTGTTCACGACCCGGGGTGGATCGTGACACATGTTCCTTTTGTTATCAAACAAGCTTTACAGTGTCTTTAAAGTACACACTGCTGTGAATGTTTGTTGCTGCAAATACAACCTGAGACATGCCTTCCACCAGAATGCTGGTTTTGCTGCCACCCGACAGGCATTGCGTGTGGATTCGTTACTCGACGTAGATTTGCGCGAAAGGGTTGTAATCTCGATCGCGGTCACCACCTGCTGACAGTGACCCAACACGCAGTTCAAATTTGATTTTGGATGTTCACGCAAATGCCACTACTTCCAATTTTGGCACCTACAACGTACCAAGCTCCAAGGCTGTACCTCAACTTAAGGTTGAGTTCATGGTGTCTAGTCCCTTCGCTGTGCTACAGTGTAATAGATAGCTACACGCTTCTGTGTCCATTTGCATCGAAGGGCATGAGTAGCAATTTCCGTTTGCACTGTGCTCATGTGCTCCAGTCTGGCCATGCTACGTGGTGTTGACTGGCTCTACCTGCACCCGCTACATCTACGGATAGTACCCACATTCAAATGGCACATTTTGAAGCGCTATCATTAGTTGAATGTGAAACGATGTCTGGGCCAAGAGTTGAGCACGCGCTGGAAGGCTTTTGCGTGGTCGGACCTGAAGTTTTACGTAGCTTGAGACTAGTTGTGCGTTGAAAACTAGTCGAAATCAGCAAGACCCAATGGCTACGACACCGATAAGCAATGTGGCCAAATTTTAATTCCTACTCAAGCGTTTGCACAGCTTAGTGTGAGCAGACGATAGTCGGCTTCTTCTGGATGTAATGCTTATCAAAATTCGAAATGCATATTTTTCACTTACTTTACCCTGTTTAGTAAAGTGCATAAATAATTATACACAGTATCAGTAGAAAGAAGCGCATTGATCCAAACACCCTTCTAAATTAACATCAGCTATCGGCCGATAGCAGCTGTCTACGGGAAGCTTGCATATGACAACATATGCAAGCCGCGAACAGCTTCGAAACAGGGGAGCAGAAGGCCTCGTTTCAAAATAGTGCGAGAAAAAGGTGATTTCGAGCTCCACTTGTGAGCTCCACATGCCACGCACGATTGCAAAATTTCGCTGAGATGTTACACAGCAGCGTATACTATTCGCAGACTGTGTTTTTTCTCCAAGCCCGATGGGTGGTTCAGGACCCCTTTCATGCACAAGCACGACTTAAAAAAGCACGACTCCAACTGCATGACCATGTGCCAATTTGTTCATTGAGTTGAGCAGAAACAGCGATATTTTCATTTTGATACGTTGCCAGACCTCCTCGAAACAAGCCAAGCCTAGTTTATCTAGTAGTCACTGATGAGAATTCGGTGGACGCATTGACTGTACTTTCGCTTATCTGTACCAACATCATGACAATGGTCGAGATATGGGACACAACTCTGTAGCAATACCTTCTGCTTGATTCTGTGCCACTTGTATTACCTACCGTTTATGGCGGGCTGATCCCGCGGAATAAGCATGGAGCATTGCTGTGACCACTGACGAAACACAAAAAGGGATTGCATAATAGGCACTGCTAGAAAATCACGGCTATGAAATGCCTAGCCCAAAGGCAAGCGTATGTTCACACAACAATGCAATTACAAACTTGGGCTGTACTCTTACACAATCGCTTTCGACGATACTTTCATTTTCGTGCAACTAACAACGAACGCGTCGACAGGCGGCAGCGCTTCCGCATTGTGATAAGATAGCATGCTTGGCGATGTGCTAAGAAAGAGTCACTTGACTACTCATTATATAGACTTTTTGGTGATCATGATAGAGTCCTAATTATCAGTCAGAAACTGTATACCGCATTTACTCGCATAATGATTGAACTTTTTTGTCAAGAAAATTGACGCAAATTCAGGGGTGCGACCATTACGCGGGTTATATTTCTGGCAAAAAGAAAAAAAAAAAACATTTTTTTTTCATCTCGCGTTTGCTGCGGGATGACAACAGGTCAACAAATAGGCGGCTTCCGCTGTAACAGTACGGGACACCAAAACAAAAATGGCAGCCGGCGGATCACGCCGAACACAACGAATCGATTTTTTTTCTTCTCGTGAGTACATTACACGCATTGAAACAATTTCTTCCGCATCAGTAATGAATATTATCGTTAATATCAGCAAGTTTGCAACAATAACGCAGCCATGTCCACTTTGAGGGGCCAGGAACAGAAATGGGCGCAATTAGCTGCCAGTGACATAGAAACCCATGGAGGGCACGCTGCGGAAACTACGGAATTTGCGTTCACTACTATCCTAATATGGCATGCTTCCGCTATGGGTGGGCGAATATCTTAAATGTGTTACAAGCGTCGGCGTATGAATAGGGTACACTTCTAATGTATCAGTGTAAATGTGGCTACTATCGCTGCCGCTGGCGATTTGTCGTCTGCCCATGAGTGCAGACGAGAAGAATCAAAAGGCGCCTTTTTGTCCCTACAAAGCTACAAAAGTTACAACCAAACTTGCCAAGGCAAGTTTGGTTGTAGCTTTTTTTTCATGGACATACGGAAAGTGATAAAAGGAATGAAATGGGGCATCTGCTTAAGAATGTTTGGTGCGTGCAGACCGCTTGGTATGTCTTAAGAGTCGTTCGCATAGCATTCGACAGATGGTAAACGCGATCATGGCAAAGTTCAGGGGTGCGATCATTACGCGAGTGCACTTATTATGCAAGTAAATACGGTAGTAACTATCATGTAAGCCAGAGTGTGGACCCCTGATGCCACTTCTTAATAGGAACATATAATGTGTCCAAGACCTACAGCATCCTCAGCACGTACAGGTACCAGTGGTATCAAGCACAGTGTGGCAAGCAGAAACCAGCAGTTCAAAGAACAAGGTGTGTCTATGCCTATCTAAATTCCTTTACGGAAAAACCGCGCAACTCTTACTCATACTGTTGTGCACAGGTGAGCAATGAACCCAAGAAAAATGTCTTATTCAAATTTCACGGAGCTCTATGTACTTAGAAAAATCACAAGAGTTGCCCTTTACAGGGACGCTAAAGGCATATGTTACGTCAAGCTAAAATGATAAAAGTGCTTTGAAATGTATAAAGCAACACTTTTATAAAGAACAGGGCTTTTTTGTCACCGGCCATACAAATTGTGAAAGGAGAGTGGTGTTCTTGTCACGATTTTCTCAATGTAGTGGTTTCTTACGGTGAAGTGAATATATACATAGCACTTAGACCTTTAGCATGGTATTTTAAGATTAACTTAAAACATGAGATGAAAGGCAAAAATATTTTAGCTCGTCCTAAAATACAGTGCTAAATATCTAACAGCAATAGATTACAGACTAGCCCGAAGCAACGCCTTGCTTCTTGAATATACATTTCTGGAAAGATGATATCTAGACTGCTTTATTATTTGCCCTTAGTGTCCCATAATTTAAGGTCACAGATTGCATGCACGACGTGAATACTAATGTACATTTGGTTGACTAACGAAATGACCAGAGTGCATGCACCATACAGACATTGTTTCCACTCCCACCCCACCCATTATGATGAGTACATCAAGAAAAATTTACAATCTCCAATTAGAGGTGAAAATAGTTGCAGTAGAAGTGCAACAATCAGGATAAATTTATGGATCTCAATTTTCAATGGAAAAGGAATTAAGCAGTGCAGACTAATTTCTCTGCCGTATTATAATATACATATAAAAAAAGGTCACAGGAATTTGTAGACATGTAGTGGGCTTCTTCGATTATGCAGTCCCGGACTGTTCGCAAACCGACTGCAGCTTTCTGACTAACCATGACAAAAAGGCACGTCACATTCACCTGATCCAGCTGTCGAGCATTGTCCGAGGCTTCACTCGAAAGCACCATGGCCAAAAGTCACCCTCCTGGCTGCCGTCGTCTGTCTGCTCCAGACTACTCAGTAGCCAGATTACTCAGTGAAAACATTAGCGTGGCTGCGAGATGGCGCAGCCTGGGAGGCCATGCCGCCAACACAGCTTGCGTAGTGTAATCGCAGCCCCGGTGTGAAGAATGTGTTCGCAAAGCACAGTTTGAGTCGCACTCTCGCTCTTCGCCCCACTTAAATCCTGTAATTAAGGTAGCCCATTTCCTTCTAAATTTAAACAGAATTCCTACACGAACATAAGGAACATTGCGATCGCACCACGTCACTGTTAACACAGAAAGCACCCGCCGATATCCCCAAAGCTCGCGAGACTGTCTACGAAAGGCTCGACAAGCGACTCGGACAGAGCGCATGTGCACCATCGTCAAAAAGCAAACGCTTGAACTTGGCAACAGAAGGGATCAACATATGTGAATAGCAATTGGTAAAGCTCCGATTGCATACCATGGCAGCTATCTGTGAGAAACAGCCACATGCAATATGATATGCTTCCTCGCACACCAGTTTCACTCACCTGAAAGATGAATCTCACCGGTTTACCAGTTTACTACACATATAGCATTAAGCATGAACGATTTCGTGAAATGCAGTAAGAAAATTTTAACAAGCCTGCCTGATCACTGTGCTTTTCTACCTAAAAAAGACAAAGACTATGCTGCAGCAATTACACGGCTCGTGAAAAGCTAGCATAGTGGTACACAAAGCACCGATCTAACAAACGCGATAGCCGAGTGCACAATAACTGCAGCCTGGAAAGCGCTAAATACCGTAAAAACCGGAATATAGGTCGAACTTTTTTTCAAAAAACCATTGCGAAAAGTCGACCCTCGACTTATATACCGGACATTGGCGGAAAAACTACGGAAGTCTTGCAACAATGGGCGGATGAAGTAAACAGCCGCCATCGCCATCATCAGCAGCGCGGCGTTAGTTCTTTATTCTATGGCGTGGCGACATTGTGGCACCGGCATTTTGCGTTTCCACTGTCGCAAAGTTATATGAATTAAAGGCTGCATTTTCATTTTGTTTCAAAATGAGCGGAAGCCGACGTCAATTCACCGTCGCCTTCAAGAAAAAGGCGATTGAGTACGCGGAAGCCCACGGCAACCTGGCAGCACAGCGCGAACTTTGAGTATCCGAAAATAGCATTCAGTAGTGACGGAGGTAAAAGCAACGTATTACAACTTGCAGCAACCAAAAGAAAACGTCGTTTCGTGGCCGGATCGCAGCGGACTGCAGAACTGGAAGGCAAGGTTGCGGAGTCCGTCCGAGAGCTGCGTGTAAGATCGCTGCCTGTTGTCGAATGCATTCGTTTGAAAGCGGTAGAGATCGCACGCGCCTATGGACTGGACAGCGAAAAGCACTCGTCATCCGACTCTGTTCAAACGTGTTGCTCTGATTCGGAGTAGCGCTTGCCGACTTCGTGCCCTTCTGTGTACTGTACACCCGACGAATTTTTAACAGTATCGCGCGACCGTCGACCCGCGTATTTGTCAGCACCTTTCATCATCGCGGCACGGAGCGGCGAAATAGCGAAAGTAAGGGCATGTGTACACATGCGCGTATCTCGTTTGTTTCGCTGCTCATCGCCGTTAATACGGTGTTGACAAGCACGCGGGTCGATGGTCGCGCGATATCGCTAAAAACATGGCCAGGTGCACATGCGAGCAGCATTTAAATAAATACTGTCACCATTGTGCAACCCGCTGAGTCGAATTTGTTTATAGGTAAGGGTGTCATGTCTTTCGGTACTTTTGCCACTGAAAAAGATTTTTTTTTCATTTTTAGAATTCGTTAGTTGGGGGATCGACCTATATTCCGGTCCGACCTATAGTCCGGTTTTTACGGTATGCAGAAGCACACGGCGTCTTTCATAACATAGCGGCACATGCTGTGGGTATCTTTTTCAAACAGCAGTCTTCTGCAAGCTACTTGCGCTGGTCCGAGCAAAAATTTGCTGACAGCTCCAAGACTCTGCAGACAGTCCACGATTTCTGGTCCATGTAAAACAAGCACAATTCTGGTAGTTCTCAAACTAGTGGGCGGAGCTTTCGAAGCTGTTCGGGAAAATCGAACAGCAGTCCCAAGCAGTCCGGCACTGTCAGGGACTGATAATCGAAGAGGCCCAATGATTTCCAGCGGGTGAACAATAAATGTGCCCGCCTGTAGCCAACATTTCGACAAAGGGACTTGATGTAGGCAAGTCCCTTTGGAGAAATGCTGCTCACAAGCCGACCTGTGCCTTGTTTATCCAATGTTCATCACATGTAAAAATCCACAATTTGGTATTCGATTTTTGACCTTTTTCAAAGCATTTGAACCATTTGTATCATGTCCAATTTGAACTAAAGAGCAATTTTTAACATGCCCCTGCAACCAAACCAGTAAATCAAAGCACACATATTTCAATTAACTAGAAGAAAATAACTTACGCTCACTTTTCCCAGCCCTTTCATCATCGTCAGCATCAGCACTAACATCAGACAAGTGGTCTGTGCAGCCAGACACTAAAATAACGTAAAAAAACAAAAACATCTGAACACTTCAGCAAATCACAAGTCATTTCTATCTCAAAATGGATAGAAGGAATTCAGAACCAAAGCTGCTCTCGGCACTTTGCTTATCTCTGCAACACACCGCATGGCACAGGCAAGTGTAGGAGCAGGCGACCTTACTTGAACACAAATAACTGCAAGACTATCTGTGACTAATTGTCTTGACAAATCTAACGTAAATACTGTAAGGGTAGGCCAGAATGGCTGGTAACATGATTATACAACACAAAATAATTTTTTAAGATGGCTGATCATTAAGCAGACCATGCATTGTACCAGCCACTGCTCACATTATGACAAAATGAATGCAACAACCCAATAACAGAGAGAGGTGCAATGAATAAATGAAGCTGCCAACTAGCGCAAACTTAAGAGACCAAGATGTATTCACTTGCCTCCAGAGTGCTGCGACAGTGTGCTAAGAGACACTGCAGATGATAGCCCAGCAGAAATAGTTGAAGTAGGATATACAATATGGCAGGCTTGAATGGACCTGGCATAAGAGAGAAACAACTAGTGAACCATATATCAAATATTTCCTAGTGGTAAAGTAGGTTGACAGTCAAATAGTATCAATACTGCAAACAAGAGGGTCACATTAGTTGATTTTTTAATTACCTTGGCTTTTGTTCCAGATCATAGAAAATGGTTTAAATGTTACGCTGGAGGAAAAATATGATGGCTCAAACCAAGTCAATCGATTTTTTTTTTTTTAGAGGTGGGTGAACATGTGACTGTTTTTAATACGAATTGAATATTACACACTACCTAGTCATAGTCAAAAATAAGTAATTTGATAATTGCGAACAATCAAAACTAAATAAATATTTCGCAACAACTGACTACGTAAGTCTGGTTATTGTTCTCAGTTTGTTAAAGAAAGAATCGCAAATTATAGAAAGTGAAGAGAAAACTTTCCAGAGTGATGCAGAAACAAAATGGGCCATGCAAGCTTTCTTTACAGTTTTGCGGCGGAAGCCTTAATGAGAACCTGTAATTTTTGCATGCAGTCTAGACATGTAGCGGCTTTATCTTATGCTACAAGCAGTGTTTTTTAACTTGTAAAGGTACTTTTTTGATGTTTCTACAGCCGAGAAGAGAAGGTTCTTTTTTTTCCCACAATTTATGTTTTTTAGCGGCCGTATTCATGGCCCGATCTCAAAGATAGTGCAGCCTAACATAGTGGTAAAACCTGCACAGTGGGTTACTGGTGGTACCGCACGGGCGCACGATAGTAAGGGGAGTGTTCTCACCTTCATACCTCGTGACAGCTAGCATTTTGAGATGCTGTCATTCAGACGCTGTGCCTGTGATCAAAAACTAAAACATTGCTATTTTAAACTCTGTACCTCTGGTCACAGAGACCAGAGGCGGTTACAGATGCTGCACGGAGTTCCGAACTGGCCCTTTAAAAAGTGTCTTTCGAAATACCGGTTGGTTTCAGCGCACAGGTAACGCACAGTGGTAGACGGAGCACCACCCATAACTCATAGTGCAACAAAATGCCACAAATAAATGCCTCCCAAAGCATGCTAAACACATTCCTGCATAGCAATCAGGATTGGTTCTTCATATTTACTGGATGAAAATTAGTGATCGTGGGTTTAAAACTCATTCTTTTTCCCGACAGCTGTTTTCTTGTACAAGTCAGTACAGGCATGGTACCTCATTACAGTAAAATCTTGCCGATACTATTTTCATGGGAACTGGTAAATAAAGCATATCCGAAAATAGCCTAACCCAAAGCAAGCTCCAAGAGGTATGAAAATAGCGGAATTGGTGACAAACTTAATAGTAAAAGGCAGTGTGGCGTCGAGTGATGCAGCTCCTCATAACATGTTATGCAGAGCAATGTTTCTTATTGAGCAACATTGAATTTGTCAATTTGAGCTTTCTTCTTTTTTATCTCTATAAAAAAGTTCTTGTGGAAGCTAAAAAAAGAAGACACTGTTTCCTCACTGAACGTAGCAGTGGGGCCCTGCCATTCAATGTGGCCGAACAGCCGCAGCAGCGTTTACTGCCGGTGGCGCGCCGTGTGCGTTTTTCCTCCAGTTTGGCTGGGGCTTAAAGGGAAGCTGAAACTGTTTTCGAATTCCATGAATTGCTGGGATTGGGAAGAACAGAACTATTAATTTACGGTTATGAAATTTGTTTCTTCGTTTTCTTAATATAAGGGGCGGAAATTGCTTTCTAAATCCCCCCCCGCGGACATGCCCCCATCGCTTCCCGGACTGCCGGGTGAGGAGGCAGCCGGAGGAGAGACCCGGCGAAAGTGACATCATTCCCGGGGAGCGCGCCGGCGGACCGGCGTGGTGGCATGTGCTGACATGTTTCTTTCCACCCTGCGCTTTACTAAACGACGCTACAGGAGATCTGCCGCCGCTGACGTTTGCTTTCTTTCGCGATTTTCGTTAACTGTGCTTCCTTTCTGTGCTGCATGAGTGCCTACAGCCAAGGGTGCCCAACATGCCCTCATTCTGTGCAGCATTCAGCTGTGCGAACACATGCGGGCGAGACGATGTGGTGTTTCACATGTTCCCGAAGGACAAGAAGCTTGCAGTGCAGTGGGTCCGTGCGGTGAGGAGAGACAATTTCGTGCCGACGAAATCAACTGTGCTGTGCTCGGACCATTTTCACGACAGGGATTATCATCGGAGCTTGACAATGCGGGCAATCGGTATCCCAACTCCGGTGTTCCAGTGCCCACATTGATGCACTCGAGAAATGCAAACATTTGCAGCCATGAACGTCTGGTAACACAGTTTGAGCGTAGCCAGATAGCCTGAGGACCAATGCAGAAACGCGTTGTTGCTAGCGTTGCTAGGCTTGCCTAGTGACATTCGGCGTACGGTTTACAGTTACCGTAAAGTTACCGTGTTTACCACACGGCGGTGCTAAAACTGCCTAATATATGTATGTTAACACTAGCATGCAGCACGCATACCGATTCTTGATCGAGCCACAATTCCAAGTCGTCGAACCATAGTCTGAATATTGCACATATAATCCCCCAAGCCATCTCGATCTGGATGTGTATGATAAGCGACTTCCATGACTGTACCTCGCAGCACTGTATGTGCACACTTTGAAACGCAGTACTTATGTTCGCGATCGTGTATCAACACTCAAAAAACCGCCGAACTTTAGACAAGCAGCGGCAAGGTGCTTGACATCGTGGAATTAATTGCACCCGTGTTTACAATCTAATGAGAAGTTAGTGCTTTGGCATTCTTCCAGCAGCAAGTTCCCAGTGACACTTTAGTGTGTTTTTTTTCTCCTGTCATTGCAACGTGCAGCTACATGAAAAAACATACGTACCAGCTAATATTTCCAATGCGCGAGAAGGTGCACACATCGTTCTCGCTGTTGGCACACTCAACATCGTCGCTGCCTCCATCATTTTCTGTATCGGCTGTCGGTTCGAACATGTAAGGCGAAAATACAAGCTGTCCAAGACAGCGAGAACGTTCCATAATGCTTACAACTCATCTGTGAAGCCAGACCAGAACAGCGTGCTACCACAGAACACCTATACACGCTCTGATATGGTGGCACCGACCGCGATCCCCATGAATGACGTCACAGCGGCCTCGACCAATCACGGGCAACAGCCGCGTTCGCGTGATGCCCTGAGTCGCTGGTGCACGTTTTCTTGCAAAAAACAGCCACTTGCGTTTATTTCCGCCCTTTTTGAACTTTCTATTCGTGTTCAATGGACTAAAAACTGTAGAATGCCGCAGGAAACTCATTTTTTCCGAAAAGTGTTTCAGTTTCCCTTTAACACGTTCTTCGTGGTTCTTTGGAATATTATTTAGTCTAGTACACAGGAATATAAAGCTATTAGCTGTGGAAATATCAGTAAAAGTCCAGTCATATTATCTGATTAAGGAATGAAAATACAATGCTCCTATGGAATGTTGGCCAGGTAAAGAAAAAAAAAAGTGTTATCCCAAAAGAACTTTTATGTAGAATTGTATCAATGAGATTCCACTGCATACCAAAATAAACAATCATGCTGAAAATATAAACACATGCGTCTTTTCAAAATTCAGTATTTATAATGCACATTCGATTTGTATTCAACAAAGTTGATGTTCACCCACCTCTAACTTGTTTATTTACAAGACACTGTAGGCCGATTTTTGCCCAACCAGGTGTAAAAGTACAATACCAGAAAAAATTATACAAGCATTCAGAAAACAAGCAAATTCGACTCCAATTTCAAAAATGTGACATCAGTAATTAAGCTCCTAAATGCTTAGGACGGCCCTCACTCATCACCAGAATACTGGTAAACTGCGTTGGACGAAATCAGCTCTTCCATAGCAACTTTCTCATTTCCAAAGTGACATGCGTCCACTTAGTTTATTTTTCTACTACATAGATGGCATAACTTTGTCAGTGCTCAAAGACAGTGTTTTTAAAATCACACTCTTTGAACGCCTTTTGGCAGGTGCTCTTCAAAGATGTCTCCCAATGACAGCTCACTCGTGCGTCGTGCAGGACCTAGTGCGAGTCAAGTGGCAATACTCTGCTCACCATTCCCGGCTTCACGAAATTTCACACCCTTTTGTGACCTGCCTTATCAGAGGAAGAATGGGTGAAAAACTGTCTTGGGGACTGAACTTTGCTTTGCAAAATAGTTGATTTTGAAGGACTACACTATAAAGCATTTTCCTAGTGTCTGAATGTACCATTTGTAGCAATCACAAATACATATATATTGCATAGTCCAGGGGTGAAAATAGGTTTGCACACGTCAAGAAAGAAGTAAATTGGTTAAAAATGCTTCAGAAGTATTTAGGAAAAAGGGAGGTTTGAAAATATGTACCGCTTCGCAATCACAATGAAAGAGTCAATTCAATAGTGCAATAAAGTGCTCAGCAACACCTGGGCAACATGTTAGAGCGCAAAGGTTTTCCATTTGTTCAATACACAAAAGAGCTAGTAGCAGTAAAACTTTAAAGAACTTTAAATGCAATTTTCTCAGCTTTCTTTTTTCCGCCAAGTGCTTTTGCCTTACGGAAGTTTTGATGATGTTTACGTCAACTGATTTCAGTGAACTAGGTATCATTTTTTTAGTAATATCTCGCCTATATCCTAATGCTTTCAGTTTCTTCTTAAATGTGATAGATTATTAATTAGATCAAATGTAGGCTAATTGCTGCCACATTGTTTTTTCCCCAAACTTTGCGATTTATTTGTGATAATCACAATTACTTTATTGGTATTCGCTTAGCTTTAGGATATACAGTGGGCCTGTGTAAATGTCTACATATTCTTAAAAACACTTTATTTTAATGAGAAATTATTAAAAAGGTCCGTAAGAAAGGACCTAATTAAGAGTATTGTATTCTGTCATATCTTTTCTTCTAAGTGAGATATTTTAAACCTAAACACATATTTAAAATCAGCATTCTACAATATATCTCCACACAAAATTTAAGCAACGTATGTCGAAAAATAAAAGGTTTCAGGACCCTTATCTCCCCTTAAACCCCCTACACCACATTGCAAATGTTGTTCAGAAGGTCACTCGACACATGTCCTGCCTATTCGAAGAGCGAAGTGACATTGACAGTGGTCCAGAACAGACCACCGTCAGTTTCACTATATATATACATAATACACCTCCACCACGTGACCAACTTCCCACACTTAAATCACACACTTTCTTCCACCGTCTAACACATTAAAAAGCTACCCACAGCCACAGCCCATGCAGGCACAAGCAAACAGACACTAAAGGCACAGAGTAACTGAAGCTTCGCCTTTTTTCTCCATTTAGACTCAAGTTTAATTTACAGTCAACTCTTACTCATTCGATCCTTGCAGGGCCACAAGATTCGGTAGACTTTTCCAAAAGGTTGAATGTTGAATAACAAATGGCGAACAAATTCAAATTTTTTTATTGCTTGAATTTGTCTTTAACGTCTTTTTGCTGCTTGCTCTTGAGCGTGACTTAATCAGCAAGTGGGCAAGAGTGCCGACATGTTTAAACGCTGCCTTAGCGTTAGATGGAAAAGAAAAGTTCTGCAGTTTTGTTCTCAGCGACTTGAACGAAAGAAGTGGGAGACGGATGGCTTCATGGGCGGAGGAAGCGTCGGTCATTAATAAAGGATCAAAAAGCAGCTGCCTTGAGAAGCAGTAGCGCCATCTGAATTTTTTTGTTTTCAAGCTTTTCGGAATCACTGCACATCTAACAAGGTGACAGTGAGAGTCGAATTACCCGAAGTGGCATGCTGCTGTGTTCGAATTAAACAAGCTTTTCTTTCACAGCGATGTTACCTTTCTTGCCGGGACCTTCCAGTGTATTCAAATTAGGTCAAATGTCAAATTAATGGGAGTACACTGTATCAACCACGCAGTTAATTGCACTCCGTAATAAAATAATTTAGATTGCTCGGAACCATAAAGCGCAATAAGGCTGACAGAAAATGCTCCTTTTTGCTCATTTCCAGCAGCTTTGAATTGAATAATTTTTAGGCTTGCGCAACTATTTGGTATTTCGGAACATTCGATCAAATATTATGCTATAGTCGCCGACCGATTTTCCGGACTCCAAAAATTTGGACATGCCCGATTATTCCGTCAGCTTTGCGGCACCGCCATTCTCTCCATAGACCATAATGTATAACAACTGCCGAAAGTTCAGACACCTTGCAAGCTCTCGTCTGATTTTTTGGACACTCCTTGAGCCAACTCGATCGAGGGCATCATGCACCGACTCTGACCGGCGCATAGTTCGACTTGCTGAACGCCATTTTTGTTTTGAACAGAGCCTCCTTGCTGCCCCACGAAGTGGCGCTACTGGAAATCCCCGCTCATCATCGTTTCTGCCTGGTTCGATAGAGTGGCCGTACAGCAGTTCCGGTTTCAGCTTAGTAAGCCATGTCAAGACAATGCAGCAGCTGATTTGTTTCTTTCGCACACGACGCTGCGAGCAGGCCAGGTTTTTCGTTTGTGCGACTGGTGTCGGTACGGTGGTGTTTGCTTTGTGTGCTGTGTCGAGGTTTCAGTGATCCAACGCGGCGTACGGAAACATCGTGTCAAGTGTCTAATAGCGCCGACAGTGCCCGCGCAGACTGCGCTGGGGAATGCCGTCAAGCGGGTGCGGGGAGGCCTAAGATTTGTCGCTTTCCGATGTGCTCCCTACTGACGCGGAAAATGTTTTGCGGAGACCTGCGCAGTGGTTGCATTGCGATTCCTGACACCGTCTCATTTGACAGTTTCACAGGTGCTGACACTGCTGTACTGACATGTGCAGAACTCGACGATGGCGAGCTCATTCGACAGGTTTCTGCTGCACCGCCGGACGATAACTCGAGTCGGAAGATGACGCACCATGTGCTATGCTGCCGTGGCATGCGGAGCGTGCACAAGCAGTGACTGTGCTTTCAGCCGCCTATAGTGACCGTACGACCCTCTCCGAGATTCAGGCTTATCTGATTGCGCGTAAACCGAATAGCGTGCAACGGCGCACTCACGATTTCTTCAAGCCTACTGCCGAACCCGAATAAGTGCGTGGAAATAAAGGATTTCTATTTTTTTTTTCTTAATCTGCTTTTTCGAACACCTGTTTATTCGGATATTTCCGCAGTCCCCGTGAGGTCCGAATAAACGGTCGGCGACTGTATTCTATAATCACTTTGGCTCGAATTTCCTTATTCAATGTTTTCAGAAGAAATTAATCTTGAAGGCTTTTGCTGACTGCATGCGCCAGAAGCAATTTCCGAGCTGGAAAGACATCCTTGATGCCATGTTCTGGACAGTAGCTGTATGAAACAAACAGACTTAAAAACATGTACAATTGGCACTTTTGATTTTGATGAGCAAATCGCATCACAATGTGCTTATAGCCAAGACAAGTTACAGACGAATTCATTTACAATTGCTGAATGATTTGTGGACTTGCTCTGTTATACGAACATTGACTGTACGGCACCACTGTTGAACCAATGTATAACGGTGACCGAAGTTTCGAAAAACGTAAGGTCTCTGGATTTTTCAGACAGGATTCGCATGCTTGATTTTGTTAAAAATGGTGGCTGTGAAAGTGCCATTCAGATTGTCCCTCGCGCTCTTGCTTTCACATGCATGATGGTTTCTCGGCTTGACTGCAAATAAATTAGCATTGACTCAATACTAAACCGTAACTTTGCTCACTGATACCCAATGAAGCAGCGGTGGTTAGGCCTAACAGTTAAGGGAGGAGGAGCCAGTAGGTGGCAAAATGTTGCATTTGCCTCCACTGAAGTCAGCAGCAGCGGCGAGCAAGCCTACAAAGTTCGCCTGTGCACTTATTGTACGGAATGACGCAAGATTGCGTGGATGAAAAGCACTAAGCTAAATTTCAGCAACACAGTCTAAACTGCTGGCATCACGCAGTCAAGGTCGCACTTCGTTTGCGTGAATGAAAAGTGCCAAGCTAAATTTGCGCAACACAGTTTAAACTGCCAGCGTCGCGCAGTCAAGGTCGAACTTCGATTGCATGGATGAAAAGCACCAAGCTAAGTTTGTGCAACACAGCCTAAACTGCCGGCATCACGCAGTCAAAGTCGCACTTCGTGACATCACCTACATTGCAACGACTCGAAAACGCGAAACCTTACCGCGATCTCAACAGTTCCGAGTTTTCATATAGACTGACGAACAGGGAGCCAGGGCCTCTAAACAAATTTGCTGCGTTGAAGGCATTGTAAAGAATGTGGAACTTCCATGTTTGTATGAAAATATCTGGATAAAAGTACTTTGAAAATAAACCAATGCCAGAGATGAATCCATTTCCTTCTTTGCAAATAAATAACCTTTTTTATTTTTTATTTGTAAACATCTGGTACTTGTGCCAACGTTTCACACAAATATCACAACTATTACAACTATTCAATTCAATATTGTTCTGCACTAATTAATATTCACTTCGCTTCAAACCAAAAAATTTATATTCATAAAGCCTAATTATTTTCTTACTCGCCACACTATTCTTGCTTAATTCTGCTTATTTTGCAGTTTTGTCACTACAGATAGTGTAATGGACATGTGTGACCTTTTTCTACAACAGCTTTCTTCTTACACTGATGCCACAGCCACTTTTTACACAGCTGCACTTCTATATCAGGAGAAAGGCCACCTGTAGGAACTCTGCAGCTTCCATGCAGAAAGGCATCAACAAGAAGAGGTGGCTAGATGCGACCACCAGTGCCAGTGCAATGGGATGTAGTTCTGCTCCAGCTTTCTTTTGAAGTAAGAGCGAGCTTAGGGTTGAGAAGAGTAGGATGATACTGAAATGCTTTTTGTTAAGAGTCCTCTGCAAAACCCAGCAGGATGCTCTCTACGCACCTTAAGGAGCGTAATGCCTTTAATTAAAAAAAATCACACTATTTCCCTCCTATACTTCTGTGTGCACGATATGCCGTGCTCATAGAAAAACATAGCTGCTGGATACTGCAAGTATTTATTTTGGAAAACTAGATGCTCAGATTAGCCTAATTAAATATAGAATAATCTGTGAAGTGTTTCCCTTTGGTCACTATAGGCAGTCCACCAGTGAATTCGTCAGAAAATCGTGCGCACTTCCTAGCCGAGCTAGAAAATGCAGGTACACTAGCCAGACGGTGGCGGGAGAAGGGGTGGAAGGAGAGGAAGCTTAGCCTTCACTTTCACCAGTAAACTAATTTCTGCCAAATTAATGACAACAATATTTTAAAAGAATACAAGTGTAGAGTGATTAAGCGTTACACGGCGTGTCCAAGTTACATTCAACACACTGCGGTCGATAAGTGACTACGGTGATCTACTTTGCTTAGCCAAAATAAAATTGTATGGCTTAAATATTTCCGCGTTTCACTTCAGTCGTTTCACGTGTGACAGTAGCCTTCTGCATTTATTATTAATCATCATTATGCAGTTACACTTTTGTTTTGCTTATGTACAGCAATATCGTTCGGATGCTTGTTTTGAACTTGTTCTTTATTGAAACATATGCTATTGTGTGTGTTGTATGGGTGATTTCAATGAATGTATGGATTACTGGCTTCACTTTGCTGAGCGCTTTAGCCTCTGCCGTTATGTGTGTTGTAGGGGTCATTTCAATGAATGTATGTACGGGCAAGTTTTTTGTTCGGTAGGCATAGAAATGCTTACGTATTTAAAACCCACGCAACAACATCCGCAGCAAACAGACGCAGATCAGCAACTTAGGCTAATGTGCTCGGGTGTAGCATGGGCCGCTGCACCACCATGCCACCGTTCCCACATTTCACTGAAGCCGACACTCGCGTCAACACTCTGGCTATCGTAGAAGCGCATATTGTTGCCGTTCACGGAGCCACTGACCGCATCGCCTCCGCCGGTAAACAAGCCCACTGCCCCCTTCTCTTGGTTATTGATGTACTGGATATAGCCTTGGTAGTGTTAACTAGCACCACTCATGGCCAGGGCAGCCTTCCATCTTCACACATCACATAATATAGTAAAAGCTTGTTGATTTGAAATTTCTGATAATTTGAAGTAGCCGCCACGGTCTCTCCAACAATGTATTGAAAGCAATATGTAACACATCCCGTTAATTCACACTGAAATCCGCACCGCCACCGATAAATATTTAAATATTTATGTAAATATATATGTATATGTTTATGTATTCTGCCCCTCCTGCTTGGGCCCCGATTTGGGCCTGCAGTATTGAATAAATAAATAAATAAATAAAGTGCATTGTATCTATACGTACAGGTGCCGGTGGCCAAACCCGTATCCTAGCGATGCTGGGATACCTCCAATCACGGCGTTAGAAGTACAGGTGGAACGACGGAGGGCCACCGCCGTGCACTCGCTGCGTTGAACTTCGGTACCTCCGCTCCATCACGCCACCAGATGGCAGGAACGGTCGCGGGGCCGACAAATCGGGAGAGCCGGCTCCTATTGCGCATTTGTGGACGAGCGGTCCCCGTCAAGTCGAAGCAGTTGGTGCCACGTTGTGCCCTTGTTTTCATTCTTTTTGTGCGACGAGAAGCTATGCTATTCGTGTGAGCAAGCCGTGAAATTAGTATTAGTGTTGCGAAAGGTTTAGAGTTGTATTCAAACAAAGGTACACCAGGCCTTGAATATGTAAGGCACCGTCGATTTCACAGTGCGAATTAACAACCTTTTTGATGCCATGAATCGCAAACACCCTAAGGAAGGTCTTAGATTAGGCGGAAAGGATTTTGAAGTGCTGGAATCCTCTCTACAGTGGCTTAATGATTGGGAGGAAGAGGTCAAGGCAGGAAGAATTCTCCCTCAAAGTTTTCTCTCGCAAACTACACCTGAGGGCTTGTGAGTGACTATTCTGTCGACAATTCAGCTCTCAAACTACTTGTTAAAGAAATGTGATTTCAAATATGTGTTAACTGCAAATTTTAACCAGGACGTTCTGGAAAAGTTTTTTGGTGTCATACGCCAAGCTGGAGGCCAAAATGAACATCCCTGCTTGCAGACGTTTTTGCAATTATACAGCATGCTATCCATTTACAGTCTCGTAAAGCCACCCAAGTACGAAAATTGCCAGTTACTGTCCAGTGAAGAGCCACGTCTCCTTAGCTTGTCTGATTTGACATCAGCTTTTGAGGAGGATGTGCTCAGTCAATCACGGCTGGATGAGCTGAAGAGTAGGCTTGACGGATTCGTGCAAGATGGCATTGAGTGTAATGATGTATTTGACTCTGTACCTGCATCAGACAGCATCACCGACTGCATAATTTACTATCTATGTGGGTTTCTGTGCAGGAAAGTCCTAAAAAACACAAATTCTTCACTGTGCAAGCTTGGATTGACTGCAACAGGTGATCTGTCAAGAGCTGAAGCAGCTCTTGTAGTTTTGAAAACAAGAGGAGGACTAACGCACCCAAATGCTGCCCTATTTCATCTTTTGAAAGAAACTGAAAGAAAATTTCAGAAGCACGCTGGCGATAAGCAAGCGTATGACTTAACTATTCACTTTGTGTTAGATAATTACAACCTGTCATTTCCATGTCAGGAACATAAAGTAGACATCATGGCACAAGTTCTTCATATGTAGGAGTGCGGATGCGGCAATATTGCAAGCAACTCAAAAAGATTGAGAGCAACAAATCTCAAAAGTTGCACAAGCTTTCGAAACTAGTCCAGTGATGTTGCTGCCTCAAAGGCGATGTCATAGTTTTTGTTTTTCACGTGTGTTTTCATACTACTCACTTCGCTAAAATTCACTGTTTTAAGTGCAACAAACTAGCGTTAACAAAGGTTGTATTCATCACACATGTTTTATGCGTAATCAACGACCGCTAATTGCTTCGAATGTCCGAGACAGCACTCGACAGTACGTTTGCGGCTAATACGTTATTTTTGTCTAACTAGGTAAACATTACTTCGACAAACAAAACTAACTTCTGTCATATTTCAACGCTACTTATTCAGTGTCATATTCCTAAATGCACGATTTCAAATGTCCGAATGCGAAGACATCCCCCTATCGCGAACATTCGAGGTGGTGAATTGACATATTGAAAAGATATCTATGGCTGTATCACCAAAATCTCGTATTTGTTCACCGTTTTTACCTTATTGCGCTCGTCATAGCGTGAACGCTGAGTTCTTTTATTTGTTTCGAGCGGTGTTCACAGCCCCGAAGCGACCACGCATGACACCTCGCATCGGCCACGAGTACTGTGGCGCCATCTCGGGCCTCCTGCACAAGACGCGGACCGAAGTTCCCCCTTTCCGGAGGCGCCATTCGTCCACCTAAAATACTTCTAACACCATGCCTCCAATAGCCACGAATCTCAAAGGCTATGCTTTTGGGTACTGCGAGCATCGATAAACATTACGGCTGCCATGTTTCAGACGTTACCTAATGCTCCTTCTCAGCAGAACACCTCGTAGAGAAAGAGCATAACCTCCAAGATGTAATAGAAAGATGTAAAGAATGAAAAAAAAAGAAACACGCAGCACTGCGTCCGCATTTTTATCTTGAAGGTCTTGAGAGAGGGAGAGAACCGCTCTGCAACAGAGTCGTTGGCCATGCCTGGCCAGGAGCAAACGTGTCCCTTTCCAGTCAAGCCTAAACAAAGGGCCGCAGATGGAAACAGCAGAGCTGAGCGGCCTGCGCAGCGACGCCAGCATCACCAATGTGCTCCCACGCATTAGCACACTCTCCCAAATCCATGATGGCACAGAGTTTGAATTATCGGTGGCGGTGCGGATTTCAGTGTCAATTAGCGGGATGTGTTACATATTGCTTTCAATACATTGTTGAAGAGACCGTGGCGGCTACTTCAAGCTATCCGAAATTTCGAATTAACAAGCTTTTACTATATTATGTGATGTGTGAAGATGAAAGGCTGCCCTGGCCATGAGTGGTGCCAGTTAACACTTCCAACGCTACATCCAGTACATCAATAACCAAGAAAGCGGACAGGAAAGGCGGTCAGAGCAATAGCTCAAAGGTAAAGCATCCTATGCAAAATGTGGGCTTGCCTCCCACATGTGGCAAGTTATCTTTTCGTCCATTTTCATTTTTCTCATCCTTAATTCTACAGTTAAATTAAAAAGAACAGTTAATATTCCCCTACACCTTACTTCACTTCATTGTCTGCTGTTTTTGATTGGTTGAAGAGAGATAGAGAGAATTAGCACTTTGGCTTCCCTTATTTTCTTAGGCAGTGATAAATTTTACAATGTATTAATCACTTGAAACAACACTCACTTTGTGGTCATCCAATAGAGGCGCACCATTGTGCCTTCCTGAAGCTTCTCAGAGCTGCGATCCTCATCTGCGGCATCCGCCTCCTCGGGCTCTGTAAAGTAGACGAGTAACTTAATATAGTAGTGTACTACAACTCCTAGATGAGTGACTGAGAAGACCAGCAGAAACTGACCACGCCAGTTTGGCTTGGCCAGCTAGTGGCCTCCGAGGTTACATCAGTGCCAATGCGATCTAACAAGCTGTGCCTTGCTTCACCAGCCTGCGCAGTGCGCCGCAGTGAGAGAAGTGTATGCACTGGTCTTTTACACAGCAGCGTGTACCCGCATACAAGCAGCAGCTCGCCATCGCCACACAGACTGGTGCACACGCTGGCGCAGCTATGTGTGGCCTCCGAGGTAGCGGTGGTGTACCCCCAAGATTGCGCCAGTGCAATCTCAAAGGCCACGACCAGACCATGTCTGTCTGCACCAGCCAGCAGGTTTGCAGCAGTGACTGACTGAAATGTGATGGCGATGATGAGCTGCTGCTTGCGCAGAACAAGCATGGCAATGAGATAGACCAATATTGCTCACCAGGCATATATGATGCAAGAGCTTTGAACTGCCACACCAAACAAGTATCAAACCCCATAGAAAGTGATATACCCGATACGCAACAGTGGGTTATTTTTTTGTTTTAGATAGGGGTGTGCGAACATCGAATAGTAGACTTCGAATTGAATATGGTAAAATTTAGCACAATCTCTTATGTTTACCAATTTTCTGCAAAAAAACAGGGTGCTGCACCTGCTCAAGACGCTACTCACATTACATAAGAATATAGCAAGCTATCGGTAACTTAGGAACTTGGGAATTGAGGTGTATAGTATAGTACTATACTGTTATTAAAGGGAACACCAAATTAGTATGCCAGCATTGATAAATTAGTTGATATATGCAGGCCTCCATATCTTTTATTGATAATTAAGTCAAATAGAATCAAGTGCTTTTTTTCCCCCTACTGAAGCTTAAGAAATGGAGAAGTTGTCCTAAATACCAATGAGGTTTTCCGTTCAATAGTGGGTCATACTGGGCTTAATGGCAATGTCTATCGCTTAGAAAGTTTTGCTTTCCAGTTTTCTCCCACAAGACAGGAGGGCTTTCCCATCTTTATGGCAGGTGGTTTCTGTAGGTTACCAGCTCGTTAAGGCAAATCAGTGCGATGGACAAAAGCAAGTAATTCGAATCATGCGACGATCGGCACCGCTCCGTGCACTCATCGGTGCCACATAGGCTGACCACATTTGGTGCCGACAGTAAAGAGTTCTCGCATCTGGAGGCCTACAGCAAGTTCGCGCATTGCAGGACGAATGCAGGACAAACGACAGCTTCTTTGGGACAGTGGTATGCGTTCCACCTAAATAGAGGCCTCTGGTCACGTTAACCAGAGTGATGAAATGTGCACACAACAGCAGAAACAGACATAAAAGAGCATGCGAAGAACCTGCTACAAAAATGCCTTGCCATTCAGTGCACACACTTGCAAGAATCAAACGCCATGCTGAATTTGCCTGATGTAGACGAGGAAATATAAGGCTCATGAGAATCAAAAAGAAAGAAAAAGAAGTTGTAATTAAATTATGGGGTTTTACGTGCCAAAACCACTATCTGATTATGAAGCACACCGTAGTGGGGGACTCCGGAATAATTTGAACCACCTGCGGTTCTTTAACATGCACCTATACCTAAGTACACGAGTGTCATTGCATTTCACCGTCAGAATCTCGGAGCTTTCGTTTTGGATAATACCATGCAGAAACATTATTTGCAACTACTGAGGTGAAATGAACCAGAAGAACAATATTTTAAAAACCCACAGCAACAACATGCAAACACAGAATGAAAATGCCCAAGCAGGATGCGTGATCCATGTTATGAGCATTCCCTTACGTGCAAGCTTCTTCACTTGGGGACGAGACGCTGTAAATGTGGAGGTTAAGAATGGAAAATGAAAGAGGAGGCAAAGCACCTAAAAAGGTTAAATAAGGGTTACTACATTCATACCTTAACCGTTGCTTGGCTCTGTAGCGAGTATTTCATAGCAATGATGATCTTTTTTTGAAAACTAGAATGCAGAAACTATTATTTTTAATATCTGTCTTTGGAGAGCTGGCATTCGCAAGACCCACTACAGGACCAAGCAGCCCACACTTGTGACATAGATAGTACTTGCCTCTTTACTCATGGAATAGAGCTCCATCCCACAAATATCACGACTAACCCCCCCCCCCCCCTTACACACACACAAAGTGAAATTTATTACAGCATCTGCAATGCCTTACATGCTTCTACTACGTTGAAACGATCCAACAATAGTTTGATTAATTAGGTAATGAACAGGTTCCCAAGAAAGTACAATGCAAGACAGCCACTAATATTGTTTCATCAAAGAGCAGCTTCAAGTGGTCGGAAAGAAATGTCTGTATGGTTAAGGTACAGTGGAATCTCGATGATACGATCACGGCTAATACGAATTTCCGGATGATACGAATTTTTCTGTGGTCCCGGCGGAGCCCCATTACTTTGCAACGTTTCGACCCGCGTCGGTTGATACAAAAATTACCGAAGACATTGGAAATTCTAAAGTGTGCTTGGTGAAAGCCAGACACTGCTGCCGGCTGCGCTCCGCTTCCCTGGCTTTGCTGTTCGGTGACATAGCCAATCGTTGCTGCCGTCTTTACTCCAATTCATTCGCTGTGGTGTTCGGCGATATCGCCTCTCGCTGCTGCCGCTTTCGTTCTGCTTCCCTGCCTTTGATACCCGGCGATCTAATCAGTCGCTGTTGGCATTTCCGTGCTGCTTCCCTTGCTTTCGCATCTGGTGACATGTTAAGTCGTCGCATGTGCATTCGCTCCTTGTTCTTCTGGCGTTTGATGTTGGGGGAATCCGGCGTCCGCTGCCGCTTCCCCGAACCGCTTGGCGAGGAATCAATGGGCCGCTTCGGAGCCATGCGTCTCACTCACTCATTTGCAACGAGACGTCTGGCGAAGGAGCGGCGGTGCAGCTGCCACCGCCGACACACGGCCGACGTGCGCGCACTCATTCTACCGCAACTGTGTGACGTCACGGTTGCTCTGCACAGCGGCGCCTCCACCGGCGCGCCGGTTGCTAAGGAGGGGAGGAGGTTGCGCCGCTGCGTGGAGGAGAGGCCACAGTTAGCACGATTCCAGTGCACGGACGGACGCGACCGCGAGCATGAGCCAAAGCTTTCGCCTTATTAACGCCACCTCACCGATGGCCGCGAAAGAGAACAGCGCGCAGTCACGCGATTTCTCCCTTTCTCTTTTCGTGCGAAGGCGCGGATGCGGCGCCGGACAGCGCGGAGGGCGCGATTGGGCACGAAGAGTTTGAAGCAGTGGCGCTTTTGTTGCTTTTTTGCTTTTCCTCCTTTTCCGCGTGCCATCGGACGGAGTAGCTGCTGTGCTTCGGACCGCGTTCTTTGTGTTAGACGTGGGCAACGGCGAAGGTCCACCACCGGCGGCTGAAACGCTGCACGCGCTCGAAGTTCTGAGGCGTGCTATGGCCGCAGATGAAATCAGCGACGACACGTCCACGCATTTTTATGGATGTGAACAAAGTCTGCTAAGTGACCTGACAAAGAAAAAGAGGCTGAAGGACATTAGAGATTTTTTCTTCAAGAAATAAATGCTTTTTACATACGTGTGCCTGAGTGAGTTCACCTCTGACTTTAATTTAGCTAGTTTTACTTGTTTCGATGATACGAATTTCGGCTAATACGAATATTTTTCGTGACCCCGTGAGATTCGTATCATCGAGATTCCACTGTAATTCACACAAAGAATAAAAGCACAAACTGAGTGCAGTGGATGCAGCACTTAATTGGCGTCATTGTTCCTGTATAGCATGGTTTGACTATGGTTGCTGTGAACGGAAACGGAGTAAATAAGACACCCATTTTGCTTCTGGATTTTGTATTGCCTACTTCTCAGACCAACCTCCCACTCATGGGCTTGGTGAGGCAATGGCTGAGCTAGACTCTTTGCACATAGATATGCTTGCCTTCACCAATGACATGAGAGGGCAGTTGGACCAAAGTTGCTTAGCCCATTCACTGTGTGCAGTGGAGTTTAAAACACTCGTTCCAAACCGGATTCAGTGAATGGCACTTTAGCATTTCACAAGTGGCCAAAACAAATTTGCCCCCAAACTCTATTTTCTCATTATTTAGGCATTTTCAGAAATTCGAAATAAAATTTACAAGGCAGCTCGGACCTAACAAAACTATCAGACATCAAACTCAAACTTCGGCAGCGTTCAATAGCAGTGTGCAGAACATCACTGTGCAATTCTCAGACCAGCAGAATTCTCCCGTTTCGTTCATGCATTCAGGAGTGATTAGTTAATTAGTCAAATATTGTTTAATGGTGCAAAAGCGACAAAAGCTATGCTGTGCCTGACAGAAGGTGATAAAATTTCGTTAGTAAATGCAGCATACCCTGCACTAATTAAAGCTTACTTAAAAAATCTGTTTAGCTTAAGAAGGCGATCATATCAGTCAGAGGTATCAGTGCATCATCTCCTAGCATCAACATTGGGAGAAATGGCATGTGTGACTTGTACAATACGCAGAAGTACTTTTGTCTATGCATTTCGAGATGTGGACACGAGATTAGAATGTGTATTACTGTTAACAGTTCATGGCATTTGTCACATGTTGGTTTTTCCTCCTCTCTCAAAAGGTAATTCTGTGATTAGTGTGTGGCCTATCCGAACTTTGATGAAGCGTTCCTGATGGTAGCATGTCTTCCACTCCCCAAGGGCAGGTTTAATGAGTTGAAGTTTATTGTTGTCTTTCGACTGTCATTCGTGTTGCCCGTTAGAGAGCAGTGCCTTGTGAAAAGCTTGAATCCCATCCCCAAGAGGTATGTTAACTTTTGAAACATTTAGATTCCTTGCCTTGCTGCACGTTCATCTGCTTTTTCATTTCCGGGGATCCCAACGCGGCTTGGCAGCAAGCAAAAACGAACGGTCTGGTCTTTATTTAGGCTGCTTAGTATATGTAGGATGTCGCCTATGATGGGTTCGTACTGTGGTTGTGTATTCAGGGCCTTATGGGGGAACGTGGGTCCTAAAACTTTTTTCTTATTTTTAAGTGAATCTTTACCAAACTCCACAGTCTGGGGTAATGTTTCGTGCTGATTTCAGATCTGTAATTAGATTTTTGATAGCTGTAGCAGTTCATAAGATATTGAGGTCTGAAGTCAAATTAATTTTAAACTCCTTACAGGGCTTTTCGATGATTCCTTCTTGCTAAACCAAAAACTAAATGCATGACACCATTGCTAAAGAACTACTGTGGGGGGTGATGCTATTTTTATTCATTTGGAAGCATTTTACGGACAAGAAAACAATTTTGCATTTATTATGAACATTTTTTTTCTAATTAGCAGCGAGTACTATACCTGAATGTAATTTTCATGATGGTGCAAGAGTAATAAAAATAGCATCACCCCCAGATCATTTTAATACGAATAAAATGACACCACCCTTGTCATTTTTGGCCAAAAACAACCCAGACAAAACACCTGTAAGGCTGAGTACGGTGTGCAAAAACATCGAACTGAAATAAACGCATTTGAAGTTTCAAGCAAATGTAGCTTTTGCTGAAGTGAAGCTACAGCAATACAAATGGCACTGTTTTGAAGCTCTATGTTTTGTTAGAATAGCCGTACTAAATGTGTGACTGCACACTCTCAAAATAATAGCACACTGGCCACTGAACTAGCACAAGAAACTTTATTAGGCATCATTCTCTACAAAAAGCATGGTGCCTGGGTTTCAAACCGAGGTGCAGGACTATGTATGGGCACGAATATAGTTCCACTGTTGTACCTGCGGGCTGCCTGATTGATAGCAGTCTCCAAAACAATCAGTGAGGCATTCTTTTCATTTTGTAGAATTGACCATGTTACTGAATGAAGGCTTTGAGTGTAAGTAGCCTTCCAAGTCATCTGCACCTAACAATGGCTTTGGAACTTAGGATCAGAGAGCCAGTTATAGATATGCAGCTGCTAGGTTCTTTCCAGAATTGTACTTTTGTATGATGCCTCGATCACTTCTGCAGCCAGATGATGTGCCAGCCCAAGGGGCCTAGTGAACAGAGCTCATGATGAGGTTTTCTTTATGAAGGGGGGGGGGGGAGGGGGTTACAAGCTATCGTGACAATATGATCATAGAGTGAATGCACACTATGTTTGGTTGCGGGTCCGAGTTGCCGACGCGCGAAATGCCTTGCCGCAGATACAAGGAGTCGACGCTCGATGTGCTTAGTTGCGCAGTCCGAGGTGCAGACACGCGAAATGCCTAGCCATGGCCTAGCTGCGCAGGCCGAGGAGTCGACACTCGATGCGCTTATTCAGGCTGTCCAAGGTGCTGGTGAGCGAAATGCCTAGACGCGGGCTCGAAAAGTCGACAGAGGAGTCGACACTCGATGCGCTTATTCGCGCAGTTCGAGGTAAATGCCTAGACGCGGGCTCGAGGAGTCGACACTCGATGCTCTTGTTCGCGCAGTCGGAGGCGCCGATGCACAAAATGATTAGGTGAGGGTCCTAGAAGTCCGCGCGCGATGTGCATGATCGCCGAGTCAGAGACTTCCTATGCACGAAATGTTTAGCCGCGTGTCCGAGGATTGCATGTGCTTCATCACAAATTCTGAAACACCCAAGTGCTGAAAGGCTTAGCCGCATGTCTGAGGATTCCTCGCGTGAATCTTGGTCGCAAAGTCCGCGTCGATGATGCTCGGAATGCTTAGCCGCGAGTCTGAAACGTCCACAAGCGTAGGGATCGGCTACACTACTGCGATGTCCACGTAGCGCCCGTTTTGACACGTCGAGATTACGGCGAGTGGAGACGTTCAGACTCACGAAGTGCAAAGAGCAGAGCAGACGACTGTATGGAGGACATCGCTGAAGCGGTAAATAAATTCAAAGACGGAGAAATGTGCTTTCCAACGAGACCAAGATGGCGGCGCTCGGGCGCGCCGTTCCGGAGTTATTGTGGCGTGAAAAACGCTGTTCTTTCTTGATTTCCGCGAAATTTTTCGCCACCTTGGCTGATAAAACAAATTTTTTAGAGCACTTCTACGTGGTTTATATGCATGATATTTCGGAGTCGGACAGAAAAAGAGTTATAGAAACTGATAATGTGATTTTCAAAAAATCATTTCTTTTTGCCATTTTTCGCGATGTAAAACCCGCGTCCCCCCTCAAGCTAGCCTCGGATACCAACTTTTTCGTTTAAAGAGATATCTTGATGAAATTTTCAGGATAGACTCATAGCAAAAGCATTAGTAGAACTACACAATTTCATGCAGTTATGTTCACTGGTTCTCAAGTTAACACAATATGTCAGAATGGTGCACACGGTTTCTTATTCCAGGCATGGAGAATCAAAAGGTGCTGCAACTGTGAAATTCACAATTATGATTTCCAGAAAGATACCTCAGGGCAAGACAGAGCCCTTTTTATAAATTTCATTGCTGAAAAATTTTAGCATACCACTGACTTTAGTGTTGGTGATTAAGATTTTATCAATCAAATTTTGATTAAATATCACAAATCGCAGACAAAATATATTTAAAAAAAAAGGGCTTGTCTTCCCCTCAGAAATTTATTCAGATACACAATAAACAAAAACTTCTGGAAATCTGATGAGCGGTTACAGGCTGGAACAAACAGCCTCACCAGCCAAAAAAGTCATTTTGAGAAAATGAGCTTTGAAAGTTTTGAGCATGTATACGTATACAGTCGCCGACCGTTTATTTGGACCTCCCGGGGACTGCCGAAATGTTCGAATAAACAGGTGTCCGAAAAAGCAGATTAAGAAAAAAAACAATAAATCCTTTATTTCCAAGCCCTTATTCGGGCTCGGCAGTTAGGCTTGAAGAAATCGTGAATGAGCCGTTGCCGCTGTTCCGTTTACGCACAATCAGATAAGCCTGAATCTCGGAGAGGGTCGTACGGTTACTATAGGCGTGAAAGCACAGTCACTATTTGTACATGCTCCGCATTTAACGGCAGCGTAGCACATGGTGCATCATCTTACGATTCGGAGTCATTGTCCGGCAGAGCAACAGAAACCTGCCGAATTATCTTGCCGTCATCGAGTTCTGCGCATGTCAGTATAGCAGTATCAGCACCTGTTAAACTGTCAAATGAGACGGTGTCCGGAATCGCAATGCAACCGCTGCGCAGGTCTCGGCAGAACAATTTCAGCGTCAGTAGGGAGCACATCGGAAGGCGACAAATCCTAGGCCTCCAAGCACCCGCTTGCCGGCAATTCCCAGCGCAGTCTGCCCGGGCACTGTCGGCACCATTAGACACTTGACACGATGCTTCTGTATGCCACGTTCGATCACCGCAAACTCGATACAGCACACAAATCAAACACCCCAACGACTGGTGTGCGACTGGTGTCACGCTGACACCAGTCGCACAAACGAAAAACGTGGCTTACTCGCAGCGTCGTGCACGAAGAAACAAATCAGCTGCTGGATTGTCTTGACATGGCTTACTTAGCTGAGACCGTAACTGCTGTGGCTGCGAACCAGGCAGAAACAATGATGATGAGCGGGGATTTGCAGTAGTGCCAATTCGTGGAGCAGCAAGGAAGCTCCGTTTAAAACAAAAAATGGCATTCAGCAAGTCGAACCATGTACCGGTCAGAGTCGGTGCATGGTGCTCTCGATCGAGTTGGCTCAAGCAGTGTCCGAAAAATCAGACGAGAAATTGCAAGGTGTCCGAACTTTCGGCAGTTGTTATACATTATGGTGTATGGGGAGAATGGCGGTGCCGCGAAGCAGACCGAATAATCGAACATGTCCGAATTTTCGGAGTCCGAAAAATCAGTCGACGACTGTATTGGTCTAAAATGATTCTGCAGGGTACAGACAAACCCCGTTACAACGAACACCACATTAACGAACATTTCAGATTAACGAACTTTTAAGAAATCCCATGCCGACTGCTCATAGTTTCAATGTAAAAATATTTCACTACAACGAACTTCAGAATAACGAACATTTCAGAATAACGATCGTTATTTAATTTCTGTGTCATCTTAACAACACCTCAGTACTACGAACTCATCTCCCGAAATGCGAGGATTCTTAGATTTCAGTGTATCCGTCACGGCAGTCGGAGCTCTAGGCTAGCGGACGACACAGCGCGAAGAGCGGGTGCCTTGCAACTTGCTTCCCGCAAAAACCCGAGATGGCGCGAGAGGAGAAATATGCGGGTGGCAACATTTTTTTTTTTTTCCTTCTCCGTTGCGGAGGCAACGACGCACCAGGTTTTGTGAGTGGAGAGGCGGGGAGCATGGGCTCGTAAAATCTGAGACGGTGCGGCAGAAGGAAAAAAAAAAAATTAATATAGCTGAAGTGGGCCTTTTCTTTTTTTCCTGTTGCGGGGCGACGACGCATCACGTTTTTCTTGCTTGTTTTCTCAGTTGTTTGCGTGCTGTCACCTGTATCAGGCCTGTCCATCTTGTTTTTCTTCTGGTTATATTATTGTGCTAGAAGTGCGTGCCGGCGTTCGCATTGCCATGAGCTCAACAACTCTAACCACGGCAAAGAAGCGAAAGCAGTTTTCTTTGAGCGAGAAAGTAGACATTCTTTGCGAGATAGAAGACATTCTTTGCGAGATAGAAGACGGGAAGAAACAATCCGTCGTGGCTAAAGAACGTGGAGTGACGCGGTCGACGATCGCCACGATTCTCAAAGATAAAGAGAAAATCTTTAAGCACCAGAGAGAATCTCAGCTTACCTCATCAAGGAAGCGACTGCGGCTCGGCAACTTCCAGAATATTGACACAGCAGTGCTGACTTGGTTTAAAGATGCGAGAGCACAGAATGTGCCCGCGTCAGGCCCAATGCTGCAGGAGAAGGCGCGGCAGTTCGCTGCAATTCTTGAGGTCACCGGCTTCGAAGAGTCTTCTGGCTAGCTCCACCGTTTTCGCCATCGAAACGACGTAACCTGGCAATCTGTGTCTGGCGAGGAGAAGGCAGCAGATGAAGCAGCAGCAGCCACGTGGAGGGAGGAAAGCTTCCACGAAATGGCCAAGTCTTAAGCAGCAGCTCATGTTTTTAACGCAGACGAGACGGCCTGTTTTATCAGCTTCTCCCGGACAAGACAATGCATTTTAAAGGAGAACAGTGCAGAGGCGGCAAAATGTCGGAAGCTTCGCGTCACCGTGCTGTATTGCTGCAATGCAGATGGCACTGAAAAGTTGAAGCCTCTGGTAATCGGGAGGTTTTCGAAGCCGCGCTGCATGAAAAATGTAGTGTCGCTGCCGTGCCAGTATAGGGCGAATCAGCGTGCCTGGATGACCTGCGAGCTCTTTTCCGAGTGGCTGCTGACGGTAAACGAGAAGATGAGGAAGGAGGTGCAGCACAATTTGATGATTGTGAACAATTGCTCGGCGCACATTGTCAACATACGGCGGCTCACGAATGTGCATCTCGAGTATCTGCCGCCAAACTGCACATCAGTACTTCAGTCACTGGACCAAGGAATAATAAGGAGCATGAAGTCGCACTTCCGGAAGCGCCTCGTTAAGCGGCTGCTCATCAACCTGCGCCTGCAGCACTCGACAGCCATCAACGTCCGACAGGCTGCGGAAATGCTCACAGGTGCATGGTGGAGCGTCACGTCCACTACCATCCAAAACTGCTGGAAGAAGGCCGGCCTGACGATCACAGATGGCCAACCACAAACTGATGAACCGGCAGCGGAGGACAGTTCGAGCGAGCTTTGGAGCGAGGTGGCAGAGCAGCTAGCCGTCAATCCTTCAGTCACATTTGACGACTATGTCCAGTGTGACGAGGCGACGTGGACCTCAGCGGAGCTTACCACTGATGACATACTGCAGAGCGTCCAGGGCACGGCGACTCAAGATGAGGAATGCAGCGACGACATGGACGATGACGTTACGGCAGCACCTGAAGACCGTGACGAGTCCGTGTCGGCCACAGATGCGTTGGACTGCTTGCGAAAACTCCGCATATTTATGGCCAAAAGCGGCACAGCGACCGAAGGCGTGCATAAGAAAGCGGTTGGTCTGGAATCGTTCGTGCTGCAGAGTCTGTGCTGCACCCGTCAGAAGACGATCACGGACTATTTCAAATAAATGTGCCTTGTCTTACGATCACGTGTGCATTGTGTGAGAAACGAGTTCAAGGAGGTACCGTTTCAAAGGTAGGACGTTTGCGTTACTGAAACGCTGTTGTTATGGCTAATTTTTGGGCTTTCACTATAACGACCTTTCAGAATAACGAACATTTTCCCTCGGTCCCCTGAAGTTCGTTATACCGAGATTTCACTGTAACTGGAGATGTCCTTAGGCACTCTCTTCTTTTGAAGCCTTTCCACTTTCTTTTGCAATCGCTTCTTGGCCTTTTTCAAGCGCAGAGGATCTTTCTCGGCTGCCCATTGAATGGCCAGGTGGCCAGGTGTTAGCCCCACTGATGAGCATAGCTCTTGGTTTGCCCTGTGGCGGCCAGCATTATATCTTAAACCTGCCTCATGCAGTGCCGTCTCCACAGCAATCAGCAACACAGGCTGCTCTTTGGACATCAGGGACCACAGCACGGAGTGAAATGGTTCTGATGCATTCTGTGTCTTTGCTCCCAGGCAGCGTTGCAGAAGAGAATCCTGTGAGAGGTGCTCATAAACAGGTAGCAGTGCTTCCGACACATACCCTGGAAAATTGTACCAATGCTTCGGAGGTGGCACACAATCACTCTTGCTGGCACTATGACACCACGAGTCTGCACCCTCAGGGCACAAGTCGTGGTGAGGATCCTCGTCCGTCGATGTCACATGGTGGTACGATGCCATCACTGCACGCTGTATTGCAGCCACATTGTTGGAATTGTTCCGTAAGCCCCAGCCATAATAGTCTTATCAACTTGTCGATGAGGGCCTTTGACAGCCTGCGCTTCCCTCCTAAAGCCTTGTCACTTTTCTCCACAAGGTTATGCAGTGCTGTCACCATCCTCTTCTGGACATGGTTCAGGCATTCCTCGTTCAAAATGGGGACCAGTCCATAAACATTTTCTTGCACAAAGGCAGAAGGTGGCACTATCTCCGTCAGACATGAGCGTTGTGTAACGAAGGTTATGCTTTGGCACCGAATGTGAGAATAGAATAACAGCTGCCTCAACCTCCATCCTCCTAGAGTGTTCTTCTGGCACACATGATCCTCCTGCCAGCTTGCGTAGCCTGGGTCTCCAGGCTTTGGTCCAACTTGGCAAGCAAGCAACTGGTTCGATAAAACAATGGCGTCCAAGATGAGGCTCGTATGATATTCAATTATTGCACCTACTCCAATATGGGACGTGTAGGCACGCTTGTACCATGTTCCATCAAAGTTTACTGTGATATTCCTGCTGAAATATGGATCCATTTCCTTGTAGGTGGTTTTCACAGCAGAAACAGATTCTGCATGCAACTTGTCTATGCACTGTGTCTGCTGTTACCTGAATTTCTTAAAGTGCTTCTGAAAAGTCTTCAGGGTGTCTACCAAGTTGACATTTCCAAATTCCCTGAGTTTTCCAGGTTTTCCCTGAGCACCTTTGCAAAATTCCCTGAATGCGCCGAAACTTTCTTTTATGTCAAGATGGGCTGACGCCATGTTGCCCGGTGCAGTCACTCTCTAGTAAGCATGATGAAACAAAAAAATAATTTAATCCAGTTTGAATAGTAAGGAGTAATATCTATTTTATTCAAAAAGAGAACAGAAAGAAGGTGATAGTAAAATGTACAGCAGAAAAAATGGTAAAACCCATTGCGAATCGAGTGGAACATTTTCAAATACGAATTAAAAAGAGATGCATAGAGAAGTAAATATTTTCGAATATGAGCTACCGTATTTACTCGCATAATGATCGCACTCGCGTAATGATCGCACCCTGAACTTGCCGCAGCAATATGTCGTGTGCCAAGTCTAGCTAATAATGATCGCGCTTACCATCTGTCGAATGCTACGCAAATGACTCGTCTGCACGCACCAAACATTCTTAAGTAGATGCCTCATTTCATTACTTTCATCACTTTCCGCACTTCCATGGCAAAAAGACGCACAACCAAATTTGCCTTTATTATGGGTAGGCTTTATAATGGTTGTGGTCAACAAAAACAAAAAAAAGGCGCCTTTCGATTCTTTTCATCTGCACTCGTGAGCACGCAACAAATCGCGCGCGGCAATGATAGTAGCCACGTTAACACTGATACGTTAAAAGTGTACCCTATTCATACGCCGACGCTTTTAACACAGCTAAGATATTCGCCTACCCTTAGCGGAAACGTGCCGTGTTAGGATAGTAGTGAAGACAGATGCCGCAGTTTCCGCAGCACGCCGGCCATGTGTTTCTATGTCACTGGCAGGATAAGCATGCCCATCTCCGTTTCTGTCCCCTCAAAGTGGACATGGCTACGTTATTGCCGCAAACTTGCCGATATTAACGATATTATTCATCACTGATACGGAAGAAACTGTTTCAATGCACGTAATGTACTCACGAGAAGAAGAAAAAAAGATCGCGTTCGGCGCGTTCGGCTTGCTCCGCCGGCCGCCATCTTTGTTTTGGTGTCCCGCACCCGCATCCCGCAGCAAACGCGGGATGGAAAAAAAAAAATTTTTTTTTTTCTCGCGGGAAATTTAACCCGCGTAATGATCGCACCCCTGAATTTGCGTCAATTTTTCTGACAAAAAACGTGCGATCATTATGCGAGTAAATACGGTATTTCTATCAACTGATAGCAAGCTCATTGGTACGAGGCCTGAACTTAGTCACAACTAAGATTCTCTCTCAGCAGCTGGGAAGTCAACCTCAACTGTCCTGACACACTCTCAGCCCGTACACAATATCTCAGTTTTGAGTTTCACTGCTTTAAAGGGTTTATTTTGGTTTGGATGAGGGACAGCTGCATCTTGGCGTCAGTCAACACTTTCAGTCAACACAGTCAATCCAGTTTGAATAGTAAGGAGTAATATCTATTTTATTCAAAAAGAGAACAGAAAGAAGGTGACAGTAAAACGCACAGCGGAAAAAATGGTAAAACCCATTCTGAATCGAGTGGAACATTTTCAAATACGAATTAAAAAGAGATGCATACAGAAGTAAATACTTTCGAATATGAGCTATTTCTATCAACTGATAGCAAGCTCATTGGTATGAGGCCTGAACGTTGCCACAACTAAGATTCTCTCTCGGCAGCTGGGAAGTCAACCTCAACTGTCCTGACATACTCTCAGCCCGTACACAATATCTCAGTGTTGAGTTTCACTGCTTTAAAGGGTTTATTTTGGTTTGGATGAGGGACAGCTGCATCTCGGCTTCAGCCAACACTTTGTTTTCTTGAGCTCAAGCTCCTTCAAAGAGGCGGTGGCACGCTTCCTTTCTTGTTAATTCATCAGTGCATCGGTCCTCTCTGTTTTCATCCTCCTTCCATCACGCGTTCGCCCCGTGGATCATTTGAAGCATCCTCTTCGTAAGTTGTACAGTCAACATTCGATTTTTCGGACTCCCTAAACATCCGAAAAATCGGGCAGTACGAAAAAAAATGAATGCATGTCTTTAACTCTATTGTTACCACGCATATTAAAATCGATCCCCGGTGATCAACACTTTAGATCGCCGACTTCGACATGTTGGAGCCATTTTATCCACTTAAAGCCATCCAGTAGTTAGTACAGGCACTGAACTTTCAGAATCAGTTAAAATTTTCACGCTCCCAATACCACGCGACATTCAGATATGGATACACGCCGACCCTATTCCGAAAAACATGCACCCAGACTACAACAAAGAACGCAGGAAGGCACGAGCTACTTCCCTCATCAAAGCTTACGCCAACACCGCGGGCGTCACCTTCGTCGTCACAGCTGAGTACGAAGATGGACGGCGCTTTGCGGCGGTTACCACAGCAGACGGCTTGCTCCGACATGCTGCCAGCATCATTACCAAAAATGCCGAGATGGCCGAGGAAGTGGCCATCGCACTGGCCACTCTTGACCCAGCCTGTCACACCATACTGAGCGATTCTCGCGCAGCAGTCAACAACTACATCAAAGGTCGTATTTCTCATCAGTCACTCCGTATCTTACGACAAGCCCCGCATTCGTCTGAAAATCAAATCGCCCTCGTCTGGATCCCAGCACACGCCGGCGTTGTCCACCCGCACCTCACCAACCTCAACGAGGTTGCACACTCCGTAGCACGAGGACTAGTCAACCGTGCCGGAGACGGTGCAGGTGCATACGCAGGACGCGACCGCCTTACAATATACAACGACCTTGTAAAGTCATTTTACCTCGCAAGAAGAACCTTCCCCACCCCTCACCGCAAGTTAAACAGGGCACAGGCAACCACCCTTCGCCTGTTACAGACGAATACATACCCCTCCCTCACACGCTATCACACTATATACCCCGACATCTACCCGAGCCAGACGTGCAAGGTCTGTAAAACTGAATCGGCAACACTCCCCCACATGCTATGGGAGTGCAAACAATACCAAGACCTTAATCCCGTGACCCTCTTGTCGAGATGGCACGCCGCCCTGCGCAGCTCCCATCTCGACGACGAACTCTGGGCGACCCAGCAGGCCTACGAAGCGGCGAAGAGGCAAGACCTCGACGTCCCATCGTGGGAGGCCTAGGCCCAGCCGACTGAACTGCTGGTGCTCATTAAAGTTCACTCTCTCTCTCTCTCCGGTGATGTTGTGATTTTTGATGGACCTTTTTGCGAACGAATGCGCGTATGTTGTAGCAAAAAGAGGCGTGGCCGTCACCTGCCGCGCTTCAGAAAAAATCATGTCCCTCGTGATTACAATTTTGTAATCAAATGACTCCCAGTAAGTGAAGAATTAAATTATATCGCCGGCTTTGCCGTCCGAAGGTGCTGAGCGGTGATAATTAACCGAAAATGATGCCAGCTGTTCACTAATGAGCTTTGGTTTGGAGTCCGAGTCGTTTTATTCCACCAAAGTGTATTTCTGAAGGTCCGCCGCATGTCTAGCATGTGGACCTGTCATTTTCAACCAGTTTCAAAGAGCATCGGTTTCGCTCCTCTCGTAAAATCCAGGCAAGGGGCGCTGCCAGTGTCACTGCGCAGTTATTGAAAATGGCTCCCACGGCATCATCCTGCGTGGCTGTGTCGCAAGAAAAGCGTCGTGCTCAAAACTATGCTGCACCCCCAGTTGCATTTAGTGACGAGGACTCGAGTTATGATTCCGAAGATGACAGAAAAGCATATTCAAGCTCTGACGGCGACAATGTTTTGAGTCAGCATGGGACAGCCACAACTGTTCACCGGTGAGTTTTCGTTACGGCCTTGAGCAGCCTCCTTCCTTGTGCGCACTTATCTGCCAATCTTCTTGCACGACCTGAGAGCTCTCCTGATTATCTTCAGGGTGCACACTTCACTTGGTTATGATGTGCTTCCATCGGCAGCAAAGAAAGTTCCATTCACGCCAAGATGGCCACCCGTAGCATATCTTGACCCAGCACTGCGGATCAGCGCAAGACAGTTTGCAACGGCGTGGGATTTCTTTCCACTCTTCTCTACAGAAGTGATAAAGACAATCTGCAAGAAATGCAAGCAGATATGCTTGGATGCATAATCTTGTAGTTGCCCAGCTACGCTGAGAGCGATTGGTCCTGAAAGAGGTGCATGACTCTAGACGAACTGGTGAAGTACGTTCCCTGGATTCTTCATCGGACCATCCTCAGAAGATGCCGAAAAGATGGAACTGCAAAATGTGTTACGAGGACCGCAAAGATGAACAAATACCAGACATTTTGTGGGGAAAATGCGGAATGCTCCTATGCTTCACAAAATCCAGGAACTGCTTCACCGCATACCATGAGCGATGAACTGGTCTTAGTTATTTTTTTTTTTGTATCCGAAGAATCGCGGTGTACTGAGCATTTATTTCTTCAAACTCTATTCCTCGATTATTTAGCTTTGAAATGTATATTTGGAATTTCCTTTAACATTAATGTTTTAGCAGATATTGTTTTTTGATTGTTTTTATCAACTGGCAGCAAAAATGGTGCTTTTTTAGAATCTTTTATGTTTTACCTAAAAATTTTTTGTTTGGCAACATGTTTTTGGAAAGAGAATTTCATTATGCACAACACGCTATGTTGCTGGAATATTATTTGTAGTGGTAAATATTTTTTTCTGAGACCTATTAAAAACTACCTATCTCTCCTATCTATATTCATGTAAAAGGAGAATTTGTTTTTCTCAGCAACCACTGCACCAAAGTTGACGAGGTTTGTAGCGTTTAAAGGAAAAACTTAAAAACTAATGACTGTATCGTATTGTTGATTTAAGTCCACAAAGTTTAATTAACCCTTTCGCTGTCACGGACGTACCGGTATGTCATCGCGCTTCCCCCCCACAGTGTCACCAACGTACCGGTACGTTCTCCATCATGCGTTCAAAATTTCGCGCCTGAGCGCAAAGATGGAGCTCCTGAACTGGCCCCTACATCTGTTGACTCTTTCTACAAGTTCGTATTTTCGCCTCGGCCTGTGTTAGTCATGTATTGAAGAGTACGGTGCGACTGCCACTCGCCCCTCTCTCTTTGCTGAGTGGCGCGGTGGCTCCGCGTTCGCTGTATCATGCGTCGCGCGCGTGTGGTTATGGGTTCAAGGGTTGTTCTGCCATCTCCGCGGGTTTGAAGGTTTTTATTTTTATTCTGTTGGTGTGTCTGCTACGGCGCGTCAAGTTCAGAGGCAAGCGCCGCGCCGTTGCCTCTCCGAAAAGAGTGACTGGATTGCTGCTTTCACTCTCTCGCCGCACCCTCGCTTCCGACTTGCAGCAGTAAACGTAAAGCCCCTCGAACTTTGTTTTAGCCTTTTTCCATCTCCCTCTGTCTTCTTGATCATGCAACGTCCCATTTCTCTCCGTTGTGCGGGCGACTGAAAGCGCATCCTCCCTGCGCGCGGTTACTTTCGGATGGCTGAGCGCGCGGACCTTCGTCTGCTCATTGGAGCGGTGGCTCAATTCCGATTCAGAATACGAGCCGAGCTCGGATTCGGACTCGGACAGTCTCATGCGAGGAAGAGGGGAGTTCCGCATCGTCAGATTCGGATGTTGAACGGATGTTATAGTCAGGCTGATGATGATGATGATGATGTTTACTAACAACAGCTGCAGAACACTGAAATGTGCATATTGCAGTGACTATGTTGTTTGTATACCAATCATAATCAAAAATAAATTGCTATGTTCATTCCCTGTTATGCTCGTTCCCTGAAACCAAGCCGACACTGGGGGGGCGTCACGGCCAGAAAGGTCCGACAGCGAAAGGGTTAAAGATTGGCAAAAATCGAACATTTTCAAAAAACGACACTATCAAGTTTACAACTCTAACTTAGAAACGAAAAACGATAATACAATTCTGTGAATTGCATCTAATAGTACATCTACAGCGGACAAAATTGATATGCTATACATGAATCTCAAAAAATTTAGTGATATGGAAATACAGCTTTTGCCGAACCTTTGTAAACAACCTAACAAATTCACGTAAGTTATAAAATGACGTATCGAATTTGTCCGCTTTCAATGATCTAATGGATGCTGCTTACAGAACTGCGATATCTGTTTTTGATGCAGAGTTATAAATTTGTAAACTTCATTCTTCTATTTTTTTCGAACTTTCGCATTTTTGAAAATTCTTTTAACAAAATTCAGCACATAAATCGAAATTATGCTTCTAACAGTCACTAGATTTAACTTTCTCTCTCGAATGCAACAAATTTCATTAACATCGGTCCAGGGGTTATCCCATAAAAATGTATTGCGTTTTACATGTATTTGAATATGCCGCATCACAGTTGGGCCTGAGCTAAAGCTTCCTCCTGAGCCTCCTGTGGCTCAAATTGCCACAGGCACGTTTGAAAAAGCTCTTAAGGCCTGCCAGTACACTTATTAGGCATACCCGTGCTCGTATTGTGACAGGAGACCGGGGTGCACGTGTGCATAATTAAGGAATACAAACCATGTCCAGTGACAATTGCCCCTTCCTACGCTTGTTATGCTTCACTGCGTAACATTTTTCTATTGAGGCGAAGCTAACTTTCGGAGACTGGCATTGCGCAATGCGCTGTGCTTTGCGTGCTTCGAAGCCAATCGCGAGGATTACAAAGGCAGAGTCAGTGCCATTGCTGACAGCGGCGAATTCTTTCAATGAAGAACATGGCACCGCACGGCAAGAAGCTAGCAAAGCAGCTAGGCCTAACGTTGTGCAGTGGTGGCTACGGCTGCCAGCGGATCGGCGTGTGAGAGCACCGGTTCGAGGCCGCGAGACAATTGATATGGCGGCAGTGGTGGCTTTGATTAATTCCATTTCAGACCTGAAGTCAGGGCAATAGACATTGACTCTATGGAGTACATGGTGGTGCCGCGAAGCCGCGCGAATTATCAAGCACGTCCGAAAAATCGAGCTTCTGGACAATCGGTCGATGAGTCTGGCAATACCTCATGCCGATGACACGGCGTCAATGACGATTCGTTGCAATTCGCCTGTTACTGGAGCCAGCATTAACACGACTTTCGTTCCCTTTCAATAAAAGTACAGCTAATTTTCCCTGATGGAAGCAAAAATTATGTGAGTTTTGCCTAAGTATTTCCAGACTATTCAAATTCCTTGAGAATTCCCGGTTTTCCCGGTTGGTAAACACCGTGAGTCTTATGATACAGGCCTTGATGGGACACGTTCATCGCTACAAGCAAGTCATTGAGGGCTGTTTGTCCGTTTCCTATCTGCATTGTTGCCACATTGGCTCTTATATTCACGTCAAAGGCCATTGAGTCATCCTGACGAGCAGAACTCCACGAGCTTGCAACTATTCCACAATGTAAACATAGCAGCTCAAGCTCTGTTGCAAGTCCAAGTTGGATGCCTCCTTGAACCTTCATCCCAGTCATGAAGCACCAATGGCACGGGGTCCCGGATAGCAGGCCGCCTAGGGCATCCATTTGCACAAGGAGAAATTTTGCACCTTCACTTGTAGCGGTGGCAGCTGCAGGAACCCGCTCCATTGCTTGAAATTTTTGATCCGTCGCTGACATAGCGCAAAGTCCTCGTTGCACAGCAGTGCATTTTTTATCCAGCGCCTCTTTCTCCTCACACATCAGAAAACATGTTTTCAAGTGCACAGTGGACGACGCGATTACACTGTCCGAGGCAGATGAAAGAGAGGATGTGGAAGCCGCTGTCGACGAGCATGAGACACCAGGTGCACTCGTCACAACAACTTTTTTTGCCGGTGGAGCAGAAGTTGCGATGCTAGAAGCATCGACGCAACCACACTCTTGCGTAGATGAAGCAGAAGCTGCCCCACAGGAACCATCGGTGTGATCGTCGGCGAGCGAGCTTCATAGAACGCTTCCTTGCACCGAACGTGTGTAGCGTCTTGAGTTTCTTTGGGCGTATCGTGGCCGACCGCACAACAATTGGCTGGCTAAACGAAATGATGGTCTCGTAAAGACGGTTGAAAATCGTCTCTTAAAAACTGTAGAAACTTGGAGAATATGCGAATGGCTGTAAAGATAGACGATTGCAAGCGGAACACACAAAGGGTGCCAGTGATGGAGGAGCCGAAGCAGATGACGGCCGGACATATTACGCAGGAGACCACTACGTCATCGCACGCAGCAGCCAATGGGAGTTGAGGGCTTCTTCGTGTTCTTGAGGAGCGTGTGCTTCGCCCAATCTCAGCTTCGCGTGTCTGCCGCGACAAACTCGAAAAAGCTCTTGCGAGCCCGCCAATCATGAGCGATTTAAGCCGCTCCCGCACTGCCGTTGCTGCCGCGGGTGGTGGGGGAAAAAAAAACCACAAGAATGCACAAACAAAACAACACCAAAATGTCGGCGCTCAGGGGAGCGGTGGACCAATGGCGTTTGTGCCAAGTATTTGAGCGCTTGCTCGCCGCTCGAGGGCTGCCGCGGCTCGTTATAAACTTTACTTGAAATAGTTTCGCGATGAATTAGACGTTGATATTTATAGAAATGGTAGTTTACAAGACATACTGCCCGAATATGTGGTTTTCCAAAAATAGACTTTTTAGAGATTTTTCGGTTTTCAAAGGCCGCGTCCCCCCTTAAGTGCACTTAAAGAATCTGTATAAATTATAGATTTTTTGTGTCTCGCGTTTATAATCATTTGTACTGCCATACAAAAAAAAAAAAAAAAAAATTCGGCAGTGGAAACTGATACAAACAAACTGTGGCAGTCTGACTGTGTGTTCCTGTGTACCTTCAATCACGCTGCATTCGACATACAATGAGTATCTTCGAGCCATCGGTGTAAAATTCTGTGCAAGTGTTGTACATGTCTTGCACTGTGTGAAATTACTGTAGTATGTGTTCATGAGGCGTATTTTGCTTTTTTATATGTGTCAATGAAAAACCTAGAAATTTCGCGAAATCGTTCCAAGGAGTTATTCTAGTTGGCCTTTGCATGACAAAGTGCTTCAGCAGGGATATTGTAGTCACGGCATTTTGCTTCAAATCTAAGTATGAGTGGCGAGTGGTTTTATAGTATTTGGCTTGTTTGTGTAATGTAGTCGTTTGTCGCAGTGTGTGATAATGTTATGACAAATATGGTCTGGCTTTGAGCAAACTCTTAGGAGTTATGTCAATGTTATAATGTTTCAATAATGAATTTCCATTAATATTGCTATAAATAACAGTGCCGATTTTTTACTGCTGTACATATTTCTTCTGGCTCTTCCACATCAAAAACAAGAAGGATGCTTGGATTTGACAAAACACTGCATGGTAAGTTTTCTGGTTCAGTGTAGATACTATTCTCTCCCCCTTGAAACACAGTAAAATATCAAAATGAAACTTGCCTGCGTCAAGGCGATTAACATGCTCCGTGTCAGTGGATGGCTTGAAGCGACACCGCACTGCTTCAACTACTGTGAAACTGAGTACGGGCAACACCACTGGAAACAGAGCAAGGGTCACCAACTCAGCCTTGGTGTCTTGCTGCACCTGACCAACATACATGACCTGCACAAAAAAGCCCATAGGAAAAAGTAGCACTTATTGTAACCTTTCAGACAGGCATCATTGTATCATATATACATGCTTAAAGAATACAAATGTACAAAAAGAATTGTGCGGTGCACATCTATAATACATGTGCATAAACCACTTAAATATTCTAATGATCACAATTATGCAGTCACCTATATAGTATTTGATGCCGAAATTCAGCTGTAGAAAGAAAAATTATTACCACAATGCCTCAACTTTATGCAAGAAACCAAAGAAAATTTTAAATAGGTTTCCATTTTACTGCATTTATTGTGCACCATATGACATTTTTCTTAATGAGGTTTACTGGCGCAAAAGCAATTAATCAACAATTACCGTAGCGTACTGACTGCCTGTGCACATATCGAGATCAAAAGCTCACTTCAAACTACACTGACACCATTGGCACACACACTGTATTAGAAAAAATATAATGCACGCTTCACCTGTAGCTCCCTGCTTAAAGATACACCCGTGCTTCATAAGGATACAAAGTGGTAAAGTATGGCATTGAACTCAACACCCTTGATTTCTTCTCAAGTTGTGACACCTCCATGTGATAAAAAGGAGCCAAGATAAGATTCAATAGATCAAGTTATACTACTGTGCATCTGCACCCATTTAACAACTATTTTGAGCATATTGCTTGTACTTTTCTAACAGCTCAACATATCCATATTAATGTAAAAACTTATTTATGTTAGATCTCTTAAAGGCAGGCCATGTTTTATATTCAAGGTTGCTTTATATACAATAAAATATCTTCAATTCAGATTCCACAAGACTGCAATAAATGTTAGAATTACATGAATTATTGAATGCATGAAAAAACAATAAGCATATGCTAACCGTATTAACATTCCTTTATTTACTGAAATCCATTACCATTATTTCTATTTTGTACAAAATCAGCTCTGCAACTGGAATTCTCTCAGTCTTCTAACTGAGAAGAGTTCGCAATTGTTTCACAATTTTGCAGTGTGGCAGCAGAACGAGACGCACACTTTTACTCAAGTAGATTATATTTTCTTTGACTATGACACACACATCGCGACTGTTTTGTTGCCACCGAGTCAGCCAGTGATTAATCATCCATTGCAATGCACCCAGCGGCCTTGAGGCACACTAACCACAAGCCCTACTGCTGTTTTTGCACTTTGCATAACAGATTTGTGGCTCAACGCTCTACTTGGTTCTCCTTATTGAACAGTGTGGCCAAATAAGTCCAATATGCTGTGACCAGAAGGTCAGTACGAATTATCTGGTTTTACAAAAAAGAAAAGGTCAAATCAACAATATAATTGCCTTTCCTTAGCACAGCCTTGAACCTAATAAAGCAGGAATGAAGAAAGTTGAGAAAAACTGGATTCGCAAATAGAAAAATACTAATAAAGGAAAAAACACTGATAAGCATCCCAAGGACATGGGACATAGTGTAAATTTTATTAGTGTCAAGCACAACGAACAAGCGAATAGCTGCAAGAGAGACTGCACCCCCCCCCCCCCCCCCCCACATCAGCAACGCAAAATAGTGCCTCACAAATTACTTTTAGAGCTGCAAACAATTAACAGGTGATTCTAAGCACCTGCATTCCTGTGCACTAAGGTTCCATTAAAAGAGAGTGACCACAGTGATGCCAACATAAGCCAGTTCTGTCTGATAAGGTTTTCACACGCAGCATTATTTGCACACAACATAGACAATTTATTTTCCCATCACTTTCAACAACACCAATTCAAAGGCAGTAATCGTACCTTTCTGTGAATGTCTGACAACACTAAATAACAGGACGTCGGGTCCATTTCCACCTTCAATGCAGGCAACGGTGCCATGTCTCCGGGTGACACAATGAACCTGCAGATCCCGTGAAAAAATTAAAACATTCTTTGAAAAATTTTCTAGGTACAAGAACAGATTTATACAAAAAGTGCCCTAAAATTATTGTTCACATTTGCGAGAGTGGCAGGCATTATGACACTTTTGACTCAAGCCAAAAAGGTCAAAGCACAACGAGATTAAAGAATTCTCAAACTTGACAGTGTGAAACAATTGTCATTGTGGAGTGAAACTTCACTGAACTATTAAATTATAATTTTTTTTCCAGGTTGAACCTTTGTGGCAAGTACGTTTGTTGCAGCTCCAATAGAAAATGAGGACTGTTCCGTCGTCAGTTGAACAAGATTATCTTTTTCTAAGTTAAACATACTAATGCTTTTGTTTATATGGTAGGAACTGATTTAACATCAACCAAATTTATTCCACGGTAGCAACTTCCAGTCTGACACAGGGGATGAAGGCAAGCGTTCCTCTTACATGCCAACCACTGCCTCCTTCTTAGATACGATACTAGTGATAAAATTTTTCAGCATGCATTGATGTCACTACTTATTTAAATTGGAAAATTCAGCACTTTTCGGCACCTATTTCTTTTTCAGTATCAACTTTTTGGCATTTTCAGCCCTTGGAAAAAGTGCTCACACGTATTTATATTGCAATGGAAAGAGTAAAACGAGAAACCTTTATTGTCATAAAGACAGTGAAGCAAATTAATTAAGCAAATTAAATGTGGAATGGGCACGCAGGTCTATATATGCCGTATATCGGTGTATACGTTTGGGGTGGGCATAGAGAGGTGAGCAAGCGGCGCACTTATTTCATGAATGCCTCAGCAGTGGCATGCGAAAAGAAGATGGGGGCCGGCCAAGATTCCTGGAATCACTCTATCCAATATGTTCAACCGGCTTGGGCCTCTTGACATAGGCTTTCCGGTTGTGTCCTCGCCCTACTTTTGTCTGCAAGTTGCCATGCTGATGATGGCTCTGATGACAGCACCTGATAATGGCTCCTGTTTGGACGGACCACTTTTTACCCATTACCTAATCCCTTTTGCTTTTTCATAGCTGGACACATCAGCTGATGAGGATACAAAGCAAGTGCGGGGAGGAATGAACTTGTACAGGCACAAGCTCCCTTATCCAATCCCCTGTGTCATGACAGGGTTGGAGAAACCATTGGTATTAAGGCTCAATCACACCAGCAACTTGAGGAGGTAATGCGACTATTTGCAACTGGCATCCAAAAAGAGATTGAAGGCGGCCGGTGCTCACACTGGCAAGACCGGGCGAGCGCGACCTGCAAGCTGCAATCCCAGAGATTACCCTTCTCAGTGAGACCTCTAGAGATCTACGCAGTTCGCGCGCACTTCGCAGGGTTCGCGTTCAGGCAACAGCCATGGGTTTTGATTTGAGCGAAGAAGAAGACATTGTCACTGTGTTGATGTGCTCTGCCATGCGTGGTCTCAGCTGGGACAGCAAAGAAGCCTCCGAAGAAAAGGCAACGCTAGTGGGTGCGCCCGTGCCGCCGTATGTGATAAGTGGCCGGCAACGCAAGCCGCCTCCTGCCCGAACCCTGCGCACATGGGAATCGGTGCATAATTTTTTTGCTCTCTTTTGATGCTGTTTAGCGTTCTCCGAATGCTACCGTATACATTCGACAAGTTGCTGGAAGTGCTGTGCCTTAGCATGACGAGGCGAGACACCAATTACATTCCTGTAGTTTCCCATGGTAGCATAGCCTTTGTATAATTGCATTCTTGTAGTCTGCCATGGTGGCACAGACTTTGTATTTGGTGCGACGCATGAGGACGCTGAATGAAAACACATGCTAATAAAACCTTAGCGCGCCACTGACTGGTTTAGCAGTTTTGCGACCACGGTCACGCGACTGAAGAATCGAGCCATGAGCAACTGGCCCAAAATAGTTGCATTTTGAGAAAAGCCACCATTTGCGACAACTTGCGACAACTTGCGACCAACATGGTCGTGCGATCGCTGTCAGTCGCCGGTGTGAATGAGCCTTTAGGGTGAGGTTGACAATAAAGCCTGCTCGTCCAGAAACCTCACTTTAAACCACCACATACTGGAGCTTTTTTACCAGCGGATCATGAGTAAGGGGACTCAACTATGGGCACCCAACCCACTTGGGGGGGTTTGATCTCGTGCAGACCCAGTGTGACAAGCCATCACAAATTTTATATATTTGGCACATTTCACTTTAAACCGAATCTCTGAAATTGGAATTTAGGGGTAGGCACCACTCCTACACAACGAATATGCTTGCCACCACAGAGCCTGCGCAAACATCTGCAGTCATGTCACTTTAAATGTATTGCCTTCATTTTTAATACAGTAAACTCCCATCAAGACAAACTCAGTTAAATCTAATTCACGGATATACTGAACAATGCCGGAATGTTTGCTTGGTTTTCCGTAGACTTACTGTAAAAAAAATCCACTTCATATGAACTACTTCGCATATACTCTTTTGTTTAAATGAACTTTCACAGTGACTGCTAACAATACCGATTCCGCGCAGTGGGGATCACAGTCCCGAGGGGGCATGCGCAGAACACAAAAGGAAAAGCAAAAAACGCTTTCTGGCACAGAGGCGCGAAGTGTATACGCTCCGCAGCCCGAGGGAGCAAGAGAAGTAAGAAAGTAAAAAATAATTCTCACAGGTCGCAATTAATGAACACACGCCTTTCAAACGGAGATAACAATTTTTTCGTTTTTATAGGTCACCGGCATGGTTGTCGGCCATGTTGCCAGAGACTTCTCCAAGCCGAAACAAGCAAAGCCTATTCAATCTCGTACTCGTCGATCGCGACCAAACTGCAAGAAAAGTCGTCAAGCCACTAAGCCGTAAGGCTGCATTTGCAATTTGTGCCATTTGTTGTGTGAGTTCCGTTCGCTCTTATCATTCACCATTCATGGCTGGTTGGTCCGATTGATAATGTGGGCGGAGCCTTGCTCTGACCACTGATGAAGTGCAAAAAGAACGAAAAGAAATAGCATTAAGGTGGCGGTCCCACTCCAACAGCACGAGCCCCCCATTTCAATACTTTTGGAGCAACCGTGGCAGCTCTTCTACTTAGGATATAAAGTTGCCGTATATACCATAAGGAAGTTTAATTCTTGTAGATTCCAACTATATATAATATAAAGAAATTGATTTGTGTGATTTAGAAATAAATGTTCAAGAACAAGCATGACATACATGGTTCTTGCGAACTGTGTCTCAGTTGTGACCGTATTTAGAAGAAACTACCGCATTTAGTGTATTGCGGCTTGCTCTGTAGCTTTAGGACATATTTATCTCTTTCCTAGACGCAGCAAAATAATGTTGAATTTTTACTTTTTCGATAACTTGCTTTTGAAGATTGCCAAATATCACAACTTCTATTGTAAAATGCCCGGCAACTACACGTTCAAGGAAGCTAAACTTTGGGTTAATTAGAGTTCAATGAATTTCCATTTAAGACACAAAATTTCATTCATGTAGTTTTATTAGTTTTCCTAAAAATGTGACCGCAATTAAGCAATATTTGGAACTCTAGTCCTACTTTTGCCGTTTTTGCGGGAAGGTACTAAAGCTACGAAGCTGTGGTTTTACATGACACAATTAGAAGCCTGAATTCAACATCCCAACGCATACTTTTCCAATAAAGCAAAAAGAAACGCTGTACGGGACGCTTTAATTTTACTATATTTTTTCTGCTGGTAACATCGATAAAGTTGATGCAATCTTCAAACCGTACCACAATCTAAGGACTTGTACCGCAACCATTAGCAGCTATGGTGATTTTTTATTGTAATATGCTATAATCACAGCGACAAACTGCAAAGAAAGGAAGAAATTTATGCTATTTTCGCACTTACATGCAAAATTTTCACCTAGCGCCATCTACACGACTGCCACAAAAGTGCTGAACTAGAAAGTTCACAGATTCCCCAAATGTGGCGGGCCAAAACATTTTACCTCAGGAACAAATGTTTTAGACTTTTAGGCCGAAGAACTATTGCGGCAGAATCTTATAACGGTTCCGAAAACGAATCGGTTCCCTTGGCCGCACGCGATTGGCCAGAATTGTGGTTGCGTTAGCGGCCATCGGAGACAGTGGGGCGGTACCGCAAATTTTGAACACGTCACACATCTGTCGATCGTTTTCAAAGCAAACCCGTCGTCGGCCATGAGTGGAACCGGCGAAGAGGTAGTCCGCATTGGGTTGCGTGGCTGTGGCTTGGCTGTTTGCTTGCGACCATGGCCATGCGCGGGGGCCGCACCGCCTCAGAGACTCGCAGGTGGTGCGCGCTCGCGCGCATTGATCATCTCTAAGGTACGACTTCATACATATGAGAACATGCCTGCGCCCCTCATTCTGTGCCTCGAGTTGCTCTCCCGGACCCGTCAACGACTGGAGGTGTTGGACGCGCTATCAGAGCTGACAGATGAGGAGTTTCGGCGTCATTATCTGCGCCGAAGGGAACCTTATCGGTCAAAGGGAACCATCCGTTGGCTGTGCGACGAACTGAAGGAAACGAGCAGCCATCGCCCTTTGCTGGTGCGAGATGTGCGGCCCGAGGAAAATGTCCCTGGGCGACGACATCATAAAACAAAGAACCAACTTTCAAAATTTTCGCACAACTGATGGTGATGATGGGGCCATTTCGTTTGATTCGAGTGGCAACAATTTTTAACGCGTGGATTAACACCTGGCAACGAACAGTTAAACAAATGGTAATATTAAATTGCCTAATGTACAATAAAAGAATATGCCAACACGCGAAGATAACTGAAAACTTTCAGGACAATATTTAAATAATAGTTCATATTTATTGAGCACGAAGAAACATTCCGCAATTCTTAACTCGTCATAATGACGTACACTTCAGAGGCGGCACCCTCTCGTTTATTGGTCACATCTTCCACCTCCGGCTTGGGAGTGGCCTACCGTATTTACTCGCATAATGATCACACTCACGTAATGATTGCACCCCTGAATTTTGTCGTCAAAATTCGATTTTTTTTCTTTCCCATGTTATGATCGCACCCTGAACTTGTTGCAGCTACCGTATTTACTCGCATAATGATCGCACTTTTTTTGTCAGAAAAATTGACGCAAATTCAGGGGTGCGATCATTACGCGGGTTAAATTTCCCGCGAGAAAAAAAAATATTTTTTTCGTCCCGCGTTTGCTGCGGGATGCGGGTGCGGGACACCAAAACAAAGATGGCGGCCGGCGGAGCAAGCCGAACGCGCCGAACGTGATCTTTTTTTTTTCTTCTCGTGAGTACATTACGTGCATTGAACCAGTTTCTTCCGTATCAGTGATGAATAATATCGTTAATATCGGCAAGTTTGCGGCAATAACGTAGCCATGTCCACTTTGAGGGGACAGAAACAGAGATGGGCATGCTTATCCTGCCAGTGACATAGAAACACATGGCCGGCGTGCTGCGGAAACTGCGGCATCTGTCTTCACTACTATCCCAACACGGCACGTTTCCGCTAAGCGTAGGCGAATATCTTAGCTGTGTTAAAAGCGTCGGCGTATGAATAGGGTACACTTTTAACGTATCAGTGTTAACGTGGCTACTATCATTGCCGCGCGCGATTTGTTGCGTGCTCACGAGTGCAGATGAAAAGAATCGAAAGGCGCCTTTTTTTGTTTTTGTTGACCACAACCATTATAAAGCCTACCCATAATAAAGGCAAGTTTGGTTGTGCGTCTTTTTGCCATGGAAGTGCGGAAAGTGATGAAAGTAATGAAATGAGGCATCTACTTAAGAATGTTTGGTTCGTGCAGACGAGTCGTTCGCGTAGCATTCGACAGATGGTAAGCGCAATCATTATTAGCTAGACTTGGCACACGACATATCGCTGCGGCAAGTTCAGGGTGCGATCACATTACACGGGAAATAAAAAAAATCGAATGTTGACAACAAAATTCAGGGGTGCGATCATTATGCGAGTAAATACGGTATATGTCGTGTGCCAAGTTTAGCTAATCTTGATCGCACTTTCCACCTGTTGAATGCTACGCTAATGACTCTTGAAGACATACCAAGCGGTCTGCACACACACAACATTCTTAAGCAGATGCCCCATTTCATTCCTTTCACCACTTTCCACACTTCCATGAAAAAAAAAGCTGCAACCAAACTTGCCTTGGCTTTATTATTTGCAGGCTTCATAATGGTTTTGGTCAACAACAAAAAGAGGTGCTTTTCGATTCTTCTCATCTGCACTCGTGGGCACGCAACAAATCGCGAGCAGCAACGATAATGGCCACATTTACACTGATACGTTAAAAGTGTACCTTATTCATACGCCAACGCTTTAACACAGCTAAGATATTCACCCACCCTTAGCGCAAACGTGCGGTATTATGATAGTAGTAAAGACAGATGTCGCAGTTTCCGCAGCATGCCCGCCATGTGTATCTATGTGACTGGCAGCTAAGCGCGCCCATCTGTTTCTGCCCCCTCAAGGTGGACATGGGTACGTTATTGCCGCAAACTTGCCGATATTAACGATATTATTCATTACAGATACGGAAGAAACTGTTTCAATGCATGTAATGTACTCACGAGAAGAAAACAAAATCACGTTCGGCTTGCTTCGCCGGCCGCCATTTTTGTTTTGGTGTCCTGCACCCGCATCCCGCAGCAAATGCGGGACGAAAAAATTCTTGTTTTCTTTTTGCGGAAAATTTAACCCGTGTAATGATCGCGCCCCTGAATTAGCATCAATTTTTTTTTACAATAAAATGCGATCATTATGTGAGTAAATACGGTATTTAGCTTCCTCACAATTTTTGAATATGCACAAATGTGGTATTATAGAGTTACTGCACTCCCTGGGAGCCTAGCTATCAAATAAATCAAGAATTATTCAAATTGGATGATTAGGCAAGTAACTAACTATGCCTCCCAGAAAATTGCTGAGTACCAAAAAAAAGCATGTTAAGAAAAGTGAAAAAAACTAGCCACCATGTGAAACAAGCATTTTATTCTCCTGGATGCATGAAATTGTCATAGCCAATGGCTCAGAAGGCTCTAGGGGTATAATCTGGATGGGGATTTCCTCGCTGCCTTCACTGCTGCCGAGGACATTCGCTTTCTCTCCACACTAACAATGCGACGACAGTGCTTTTCATGGGAGATACTATTATTGATATGATATTCATTTTTTAATCAATATTAATGCAACTTTCCGACCTAATTAGGATTTCTGTGCTGATTTCAAATATGCAATTATTTTTCCAATAGGCCATTCACTTCTGAAGATAAATGAAATTCATTGTTCATCATTTGCAGAAACAAGAGGAAAATACCCGCACTACAAAAATTCATATTGTCACATGCCTAGTACTAGAAAACATAAGGAACACAATGGTAGCAATAGCTTTCTCATACAACTAATATAAGTAACTCTATAGCAATTCAATATTTACTGTTCTGAATGTGAGTTCCCTACTGTCTGATCTAAAGCAGAATTTAAAAAAATTATGGCTCGACCTGCCTTGAAGGCAGAGATATCGCTGCCGCAAACCAGCAAGCAGTAAAAAATCGGTGTTCGGAGAAATCGAGAAAAAAAATACATTCACTTTTATTGAAAAGTGCAGAAATAATTTTGCAATATTTTGCAGTCAAAGTGACCAAAAGCCACCAGGAATGTAGTCGCTCTGACCGCGGCCTCCCAAATGTGTCAAAAACACCGTTTAGCGCCGTTCGCCGATTCCCGGTGGCTTGCATCGCGTGCGCAGTAAGGTTGCCGTTCACACAGGTCGAGCTCCACGCCGACAGGATATCGCCGCAGCACGCATAGGTAAAAACAATCTTTATGGCGAGGCCATATTATCGTTCGCGTTTGTTTACTGTGACGCTACCGCCGCACACCTTGCATTTGACAAACAACATCAGCGCGTTCATGGAATCCTACTGACAATAGCAAAGCCTGCCTCGGCGTCGACTGGTGCGGCTGAAACTCCAGCGGCGCAAGTTAGCAAATCCAACTTCCGCTTTGTTGCTGGCGTTGTAGCAAGAAGCATTCATCTTCCTCTGCAGCAAATCCGCACGCTGCAACATGCAGTGTCACACCGAACGCAGCAGCTGTCCAGAACACCTCATTGAGCTGGCTAAGCCTACTTCGGCATCGTCCGCAGCTCCGGCTTCACTTGTGGTTGGCGGCGGACGATGCGGACAATTATCAATGTTCTCCGAAGGAATGAAACGCTTTTATAAGCTGATCGGCTTCTTGTTTTTGCCGAAGTTGTGCCTCGTGGCGACCTGAAGCAGAATGAAGCAGATGACGGGAACCTTGCGCAGCCAACCACAGCACATGTTTCTGGTCATGCGCACTAGTCGACGAATGAGATCGCACGTTTGGATTTCTTTTCTTCCCGAATTTTAATGTGACCGGCGAGCCAGCGGTGACGTTACTCAGTTACTTTTGGCGGGAAATTGAAGAAGAAAGGCTCCTCTTTCCAACGAGACCAAGATGGCTGCGATCGCGTGCGTAGGGAAAGAGCTATGCGCTGTGATAAAAAGGGGTTTTTGCGCGGAATTCAGCTCACAGTGATGTTATAAATTGATATTGCAGGCAAAATACTCTTCCGCGATATGTGAAACTTGGTGAATTAAAGAAATAGTAGCTGTAGTTATTAAAAATGTTATTTTCAAAAATATTGATGTTTTTCGCAATTTTTTCACCTCAAGACCCGTGTCCCCTCTTAAAGGCATCAATCCAAAATCGTGGCCACACACAGTCTGTGGGCATAGAAAGGCGTTGGCAAACTTGGACCACATTCTCGGACGATCAATTTTAAAGATATATTCACCGCCCTTCTACTAGTGTGAAGAGGGGTACGCAAGCTACGCTCGGGATCCACGACTCTTCGTTGTCTTAACGCCTCAGCTTCGCAATCCCTCACGGCAAGGTCGGCACGTAGACGAGTCATTTTCCGAGCGAGATGCTGGCAGCGTTCATCAAACACCTGTCCTTCAGCCGAACGCACAACGCGGGGCCCGCTCCCACTGCCGTTCCTTCAACTCAGCCTGCTCTTGGGCAGAGTGAACGAAACACAGCCTCCCTATCTGACTGGCCGGCCTGAACTTGCTGGAAATGGCAAGCGCACCCCCGCCCCCAAGTCGAGTGAACACACGATCACACTCTTACCCTCTTCCAGAAGGAGGGAACGACTATGACTAGCTCTTGCCTTGCCCAGCGTATACTTCTTCATGTATATAAAGCACCACTTTAAAGGTTGTGTATGATGAATTGACAGTGCCTGACTCAGTGTGGTGGTCTCACAACACGGAGGTCAGTGGTTCAAATCCACAGCTCTATACAGAATTTTTATTTTCACGTGGCTTAGGTTTTTTCATACAGCAAAATCAAACACTGATGCCGACATGAATGAGGCAATACAAGCATTGCTTAAATGCACCAGAAGGGTAGCACTGAATCTGAAATCACAGCTACGCATACCTGATAGTCTGAAGGCAAGCCCACGTTTCACAGCTCCATATCTTCAGTTCAGTGTTGCTATCTGTGCCAGTGAGAGCATACTTCCAAAACTGTGTGCTGTAAAATAATAAAAAGGCAGAACATTGAAGTGAAGACACTGCTTCCAAGTGATATGAATGAGCACAATGTTATTGTTTCAATGTAATATTTCAAAGCAGATACAGAAATTGTACAAAATGCATAGATATGACATTCTGTAGTCAAATGCTGGCACCACACCACTGCAGGTGCCAGATAGCCTGGCACTTGTGTACTCTGTCATCGTTCTGTCAAATCCTGCCTACAATGAAGTAGGATTCCATATACAGTGGAACCCCAATTATACGACTTTCTCGGGACCGCAAAAAAGCGTCGTAAAATCCGAACATAAATTATGCCTGTAGAGATACTACTTATCTCACGCGACGAATTTACGAGAAACTTCAATGTAAAGTACTAACATACTCTGCAGGGCTTGGAAACCCAAATTACCAAAAAAAGTAAATGCGAAAGGAATTAATGCTGCAGTACAAGTACCAATCATGCTTTAATCAAACGAACCTTTACAGCAATCCACTGCCCACTGCCGCGATTCCTATTAGCCGGCGCGAACTTTAAAAAAAGTCAGTAAGTTTCTTTTGGACCTTGTTTGATCCGTGAACCAAGAGCTTTCGCTCGAGTTCGGCAACGTCCAAAAGGATGTCCTCTGCGGCGTCACGTGAACAGATGAACTTCCCGATGCCGTCTATCTGCCGTAGCACCTCAGCGAATGTGGCGGGCACAGGCACTGCATCTGTGGCGTCGTCGTTGTCCTCGTCCGATGTCACAGCGGTGTCGGCACTAGGCAAAGCCTCCTCGATGGTGTCATCCAGCAACACCTCGCCGCAGATCGCAACGTTGTCATCGGCCTCTGCGTACTCGGCAAAGGTTGTGCGGAAGTTTAAACCCTCGAAATCGTCGTCGGAGAAGCCTGCATAGGCCTCGAGCGGTATCGAGGTTGTTGCGTCCCCAGCAGAGGTGGCAATTTCTCGCTTAAAGCCACAGTGCTCGAACGAGTTAGCGATTACGCTTTGCGACACTGTGTACCACAACCTGGCAATAAAATGCATGGCGTCGAGCACAGTGATCTTTTTTTCCGACTCGCTGCGCTCCGTAGCCGCCAGCCGACGCTGCACTAACCGCTTCCGGTACCCTCGCTCGACGCACTTAATGATGCCAGCATCCGTGCTTGATGCAGCCACTTGACGAGAACTTCTTGTAACTTCTCAGGCTGTCCTTCTTTTGGCGCTTTCCGCTTGAGCCCGAACTTGTTGGCATTCTGCAGCAACACCGCTTCGTTTGCAAGGATCGTTTTGAGCAAAGATTCGGGTATCTTATGGTCCCGGGCAATGCTGGCTTTCATGGTTCCATGCCGCTTCTCTGCTTCCTTGATAATATTCAGCTTATCACCGAGCGACAGAACTGTCCGCTTTTGGGACATTGTGCGCTGCGTTGCTCCACACAACTCGAAACCTCCGCTGAACGCTGGCCGCTAGGATTACAACGAAGAACGCGTGCGATAAACTTAGGCCTCTCTGCGCTACCTTGTCGGCGATCTGCTGCTGGGAAACTGGAAGGAGAGAAACGCTTCCCCAACGTGACGAGAGGCGACGCCATCGAGAAGAGAGGGAGAAAGTGATTGTGAAGAAGAAAAGGTGCTATTTCAGCACAGAGAGCGTCGCGCACTGCTGCTGGTGGGGGAGAGAGAAACATATGAACTGCGTTTAGGTCCAATGCCCGGCCCTTCAAAACAGCAACGGGTTTTGGATTTATTGTTCAAATACCCGTCAGAAATTGGTCTAATAGGAAAGCTTTAAAGATTGCACACTTCATATACAAGAGCCTAAATTTACCCACCATGTCACCTGTAATTACAGTCAAACCCGGCTATATCGAACTCGCAAAAAAACGCCTATCAGTTCGATATAGAGCATAATTCGATATACGCCTGTTAAATAATTGGATGTCATAAAAGCACATACCATTTATAAAATCACTTTATTAACGAAACTACCTTAGTTTGGCATAAATTAGTCCTGCATTTTCTTCTGCTTGGGCAATTTCGCTGCCTGCGACGCACGCACTTCCCCACGTTGTCTAAGGAGTCTGAGCAGCTGAGGCCGCAACCCTCCGCATTCGCGCAGAAGCGCCGGACTAATGCGAGTGCACCAATCACTTCGGAGGATATGGGAAAAGGACCGTAGTTGCTTTCCTCAATGTGCCTACTGCCATTTGTGCTCGGTACGATGTCGGCGATGTAGTCTTCGTTTCCGGGCTCAACCGTGGTCGCGACACCATCATCTGCACTCACAAACTCGTCCACCGTTGATTCGAATGTCCCGGAAATTTTGACAGCTCACTCCAAACTTCGGCAACACCGGCAACGGCTTTGTCGCATTCATCAGAATTTACAGTCCTCACCGAGCACGCGGAAACCGGCACGTATGAAGAACCCCTCGTACACGGCCGTGCGTATGCGTCGGGCGCCATGGGCACCGGGTTGAGAGTCTGGCCACTTTAGCCCTAATCGTGCCGAGAGTGCTCCTCGGAATCTTGCACGCTGCGGGGACATCCAACTTCTCATCGCGTTCGACGCGATTTATGATTTCGAGCTTCACGACAAAGGCGAATTCTGCCGCTTCATCACGGCAACACTGCGGGAGAAGGCCCACAAAGCGCAAACACGATTAACCAGAGAAGCAGCCAGACAACTCGCACTTTCGCCATCTTGCACGAAGAGAGCACAAGAGCTTCTGATTGGCTGTCTGAGCAAGCGCTGTAGGCGGGCCAGGATCATCTTTTGCTGGGGAGTGTCGCTAGCGTGGTCGCTAGATAGTGATCTAAAGAAAGGAAGGACGTTTGATTCTGCAACCCGTGTGGGAGCACGGCGAAGCGTCGTCAGGGGAGAGGGGGTGGCAAGTGAAAGATGATAGAAAAAGAGGGAAGATGTGGCCTAATAGACTCCACTATGTGCGACACGGTGAGTGTCGACGGCTCGCCCGAACAGCCCGAGGCAGCGCGGTCACGGTAGGGAGAGCGGTTGGATGGAGCCGCGTCGCCGGGTTTCCCCGCTACTGCGAGGGAAAGCCAACTTCTGGGGGCACTTTTCCGCCGCTTGACGTTCAATATATCGGGAGTCACTGCAATATTTGTTCGATGGAAGCGTAATTTTTGCTATATAAACTCATTGTAACTATACCGTGACAAGAAATTGTTCGATATATAGAATAATTCTATGTAAACGGGTTCCATATGGTCGGGTTCGACTGTATTAGTATCAGGTCCACTCGGACATTTCATTTTATTTTTAATCTGTTCTTCCCCCACTCTCCTCTGGAATCTTTTAATCCCATTCCCCATAGCTATACAGAGTAGCATGCCAGCGGTTACATACGCGCCGGCAAAATTCTGTCTTTCTAATAAAGAGCTTTCTCTCTCTACGAGCAGCGCCGGAGCGAACCGATCGAGCGGTGTCAAACATGCGGAGAGACGGAGCGAGGAAAGAGACCCGCGGCACTTTTTTTTCGGCCGCCTTTCCGTCCCGCACTTCGCGACGGTCGTCGTATAATGCGTGACAGGCGTAAAATTGCGTCGGATAACCGGAGTTTTAAACGCATTGCTTCTATGGGGACTTCGCCGGGACTGCGCTAATCTGTCGTAAAATCCGGGTCATCACAAAACCGGGGGACGTATAACCGAGGTTGCACCGTAGTTGTGCTCTGGTGCAGAAATAAGACGGCTAACATACGCGATCACGCAGTTGCTGTCCCGCTGTCTTTAGGACAAGATAGCAGCAATGTAATGGCCACTGGCATCCGTGTGAACTTGTGTGTAGGCATGCAGATCAAGATGACCCAACACAAGTGGATTGATAAGGCAACTAATAAGCATAAAGCATATAATTTAGTATAAGGTTTTAAAAATGCACATCGCTGCCGATCATAGCACACTGCTTGGCGAAATTTTAAGCTGCCCCTGCCCATATGACGGAAATCACCAATATGACGTAAGTGGGGCGAGCTATCCGATTGACTGACCAGGGCGCGTGATCGATAATTTTTCCAACTTTATGGTAAACAAACGATGTTTGTAATAGTGGGAATGTTAGTTAATTTGTTTTTATAAAAAGAAAGTAAGATAAAGAGAATCCACAAGAACAATTTTTCAGTACACTTAATTAAGCACTTCCGGCACACAACAAGTGCTGTCTGCTTGTGTTACAACGAGCCCCGTCTTTGACGAGAGCTCCGCCGTCAGTGTCAATCTGTCTTTTTGCGAGTGCTATGATTCGACTTTATTGCATTGTGGACTGCAAACGTAGCAACTGGCGATATGTCAAGCTGTGACATCGTGTCCCTCTGCAAGCCAGTAGATGAGTGCACTGGCTGCAGCGCATCGGACTGCAGCTATCCAATGGGCGCCAGGATTTGCGCGATGCGGTCGTCATTTTACACCGGAAGATTACTAACGCAATAGCATTTCGCGAGTCCGGTATTAGGGTAACCGCAAGCACAAGGGGACAGGGCCTGGTCGTGTCCCCTTGCGTGTCGTTTCAGGGGATGAACAAGAAGCGCAAATGTGAATGATCTGCATGGTGCAGCTACCTGGTGCCATAGAGCTCAACCCCACACAGTAGCAGTAACAAAATGTATTCTTCTTTGCTGCTGGTGTAAATTTTTCGCAGGAGTGTAATCATTAACACATTGTTTTTGTAAATGCTTAAAATGTTTTACACTTGGTTAGACCAATATTAGCTCTTTCTTTGGGTGGTTAAGCTCTGCGCCAACGGGTGGCTGGACCGTGGAGACCGATCAGGCAGCTCTCGTACGTCTACGCTAAAGTTCCTTCATCAGCTTGAGTTTATGCCTCCACCGTTCCGTCGAAACGTTCTGCTAGTATGTGATTACCGGAATACAAGACACTTTGGCGCTACGACAGAATGCTCGCAACACACGCTGCTTCGATAGCTCTCGCTTGGGGTTCACGGCCAAGCCGCTAGCGGAGACGTTTCGCGCGGGCAGGCTCCAAAACAACCGGAAGTGGACGATGTGACGTCGCATCGTGATGCAGAACCAGTGAAAACGGAGCTTAGCCCTGTTCGTTTGGCGAACGAGTTGAGGAGGAAAAGCATGGCTAGAAAGGAGGGTAACTTGTAATCACTTGTAGTTCCATTAATACGGAACGCTTCACATAAATTATGGTGCGAATGTTCTACTTAACCCTTTCGCTGTCACGGACGTACCGGTACGTCTTGCGCTTCCCCCCCACAGTGTCACTGACGTACCAGTACGTTCTCTATCGTGCGTTCAAAATTTCGGTTGTATCGTGCGTTCAAAAGGGTTGTTCTGCCGTCTCCGCTGGTTTGAATGTTTTTATTTTTCTTCTGTTGGTATGTTTGCTACGGCGCGTCAAGTTCAGGCGCACGCGCCGTTGCCTCTCCGAAAAGAGTGACTCGATTGCTGCTTTCCCTCTCTCGCCGCACCGTCGCTTCCGACTTGCAGCAGTAAACGTAAAGCCCTTCGAACTTTGTTTTAGACTTTTTCCATCTCCCTCTGTCTTCTTGATCACACAACGTCCCATTTCTCTCCGCTGTGCTGGCGACTGAAAGCGCATCCTTCTTGCGCGCGGTTACTTTCGGATAGCTGAGGCGCGCGGGACCTTCGTCTGCTCATTGGAGCGGTGGCTCTTCCGATTCAGAATACGAGCCAAGCTCGGATTTAGACTCGGACAGCGTCTCATGCGAGGAAGAGATGAGTTCCGCATCGTCAGATTCGGATGTTGAACGGATGTTAGTCAGGCTGATGATGATGATGATGTTTACTAACAACAGCTGCAGAACACTGAAATGTGCACATTGCATCGACTATGTTATTTGTATACCAATCATAATCAAAAATAAATTGCTATGTTCATTCCCTGTTATACTCGTTCCCTGAAACCAAGCCGACACTGGGGGTGCGTCACGGCCAGAAAGGTCCGACAGCGAAAGGGTTAAGCTGTACCCTACACGTCTACAAAATTTATCCGAACGGTTTCAGGGGCCCTTTAATGAAAAGATTCCGTGCCAGCGCCTCTGAAATTTCCTTTCGTCGCTGCGCCAGCAATATTGTGTCGGATGGAGGACAACAAAAGCATGCTTGACTTCTGTTTCAAGAAATATCATGCTTCATATCAAATTTCTGTGGTCTTGCCAGTCTGTAACTAAAGTCTGCAACAGCGACTGTAACTGCACAAGGTATCGACTTGCAAGGCTCTTGCAGCTGCCAGTAATCTGTTTTGTCACAGCTATGGCTGGATTTAAGTTTTCACTCGCAGCTTTCATGTCAGTAGTGTGGATTTTTTTGGTTTCTGCAGGACAGCAATAAAAGAGAATCAAGAAAGTAGCTCGTATCCATCACCTATGGCACGAGAACCATTGTGCCAAGCATCGACATGTGCGTAGACAAACGAACAGAGGGAACCTTGTTTACACAATGTGGTTTGATACTTTATTTTTCTGCGTATAACATGCACCCCCCCCCATTATAAGAGCCCTGAAAATTACAAAATCTGCACCTATAATCTGCAAGAATAACTGCATACAAGAATGCTCAAATGTTTATAAAAACCGTCTCCATTTACAGACGCATGACTTGCCACGTTCTATTCTCTACCGGCAGCTCTGTTCATCTCTTTTGCGATGCTGATTTTTAAATAACGGCCCTTTAAGGGAAGCTGAAACGGTTTTCAATTTCCACGAATTGCTGGGATTAGGAAGAACAGACCTAATAATTTACGGTTCCGAATTTTTTCCTTCGTTTTGTTAATATAAGGGGCGGAAATCGCTTTCTAAATCACCCCCGTGGACACGCCCCCATCGCTTCTCGGAGCGCCGGGTGAGGTGGTTGCCAGAGGAGAGAACCGGCGAGAGTGAAGTCATTCGCGGCGACCGAGCTGCCGGACCGGCGTGCTGGCATGTATTGGCATGCCTCTTTCCGTCCTGCGCTTTACTGAACATCGCTACGAGAGATCTGCCGCCGCCGCCGCTCACGTTTGTTTTCTTTTGCGATTTTCGTAAAATATTCTTTCGTGAAGCTGCCTGTCGCGGCAGGCTCACGTGCATGCTCGCACGAGCAAACGCCGCTGGCACGCTGCGAAGCATAGACGAAAACGCACGCAGTAAAAAATGTTGGTGACCGGACTTCGTGCGTAGCCTTCACAGCGTTGCACCTGAGGTATGAAATGGAGTATAGGCTTGCCTAGTGACATTCGACGTACGGTTGCAGTTATCGTGTTTACCACACGGCGGTGCTAAAACTGCCTAATATCTTTATGTCAACACTAGCATGAAGCACGCATACCGATTCTTGATCGAGCCACAATCGCAAAGTTGTCGAACCATAGTACGAATATTGCACATATAATACCTCTGGCCATCTCTGGATGTGTTTGATAAGCAACTTCCGTGACTGTACCTCGCAGCACTGCGTGTGCACGGTTTGAAACGCAGCACTTATGTTTGCGATCGTGTATCAACACTCAAAAAACCACTGGACTTTAGACAAGCAGCAGCAAGGTGCTTGACATCGCTGAATTGCACCCTTGTTTACAATCTAATGAGAAGTTAGTGCTTTGGCATTCTTCCAGCAGCAAGTTCCCAGTGACACTTTAGCGCATTTTTTCTCCTGTCATTGGAACATGCAGCTACATGAAAAAAAAACAAAAAAACATACTTACCAGCTAAGATTTCCAACGCGCGAGAAGGTGCACAAATCGCTCTCACTGTTGGCACACTCAACATCGTCGTTGCCGCTGTTACCGCCATTGACGCCATCGTTTTCCGTATCGGCTGTCGGTTCGAACATGTACGGCAAAAATACAAGCTGTCCGAGACAGCGAGAATGTTCCATAATGCTTACAACTCAGCTATGAAGCCAGAACAGAACAGCGTGCTACGCTCTGAAACGGCGGCATGCGGCGGCGCCGACCGGCGACTGCCGCGATTGACGTCACAGCGGCCCCGACCAATCACGGGCAACAGCGGCGTTCGCGCGACGCCCTGAGGCGCTGGTGCGCGTTTTCTTGAAAAAACAGCCGCTTGCGTTTGTTTCCGCCCTTTTTGAACCAGATATTCGTGTTCAGGGGACTCAACACTGTAGAATGCCGCAGAGAACTCATTTTTTTTCTAAAAGTGTTTCAGCTTCCCTTTAAGCGCAGCTCATCGTAATCCAAGTTCAAGTTTTCCAGAGCCATATGCGCTGTTCAATAACTGCTAAATGCAAAATGGCGACCCCTAAAGATGAGAATGGGCAACCATGAAGGAGGATAGAAGGGAGCTTCAACACGCAGTTGTAGGGATAGGGCGGCGGTTCCTTAAGAGACATAAAAACTTTGAATGCCGGAGAACTTTGCCTTGAGGCGTGGCTTCACGGCAGCATGCGCCGCGCTGCCGTGAGGCCAATTTTCAATGCAAAATTCACATACAACCTACCGAACTTTACTGTTAAACCTTTTCAATATTTGGTGCACGCACAAAAATACGGTAGTGTGCATGTAGGAACTAGGTAATGTAGCATGAACAGCTATTTGGTGAAATATCTATTGTATGTGCCCAAAGACACTTGTATCTACCATCGTGCCATAAGCATACTAACAAAAACTAGCTATGTGTTCGTTGCTTCAAAAGTAAACAGGCTGAGCTTACTCTGGATTGCAAGCCTTCAAGTTGTCCAAAAAGAACAGGCAAGTCACAGGTTTTTGGTTGTGTGGGGACCATCGATGAAGACACCTAGACGTGAACACAACAGAGACGGTCAATAAGTACATACATGTGCCATCCCACCGTGGCATACTGCTACTGGATGCTTGTACAATAAAATAAGTGGCCATCAAAAATGTGTGAGGGCCACTTAATTATCATTAAAAAAACCACCCCATCCGCTATTCCGGCAAACGGGGTGGTTTGGGCGGATTGCCGGATTTGTGGGGCGTAAACGTGAGCGGCCGGAGCGGTGCAGCCGCTTGGTGGCGTAGAATTCAACCAGACAAACACAGAGTTAAAACTGCAGTAGCCCACCACATCGTGCTTCGATGCTGGTGCAAATTTTTGTTAGCAGCGTAATTGTGAACACGATTATGCCGCTGTCGTAAATTTACACCAGAAGCTAAGCAGAATATAGTAATTAGCTTTGTGTTTGTGTGGCTGAGCTTTGCGCCAACAGCTGGTGCCACCAATCTGGCCGCACCGGCAAACCGCCTGCGCTTGCCGGAATACCAGATGCACTAAAATTCTCTAATAATTGTGCAAACTGCATTCAAATGGTTTAAAGTAATTTTTTATAATACCACACTTACACAACACGCACAAACCGCCTGCCTACTGAAAGCATGAGAATAATTAGATTATCATACCTGGGTGTTGCATCAGGGTCCTGCATATACACTTGGAAGAACCGCACCTGCCCATCAGCACCAGCAGTGGCAAGTGCCGTACCATCAGGTGCAAATGCAGCATCAATGATTGGCTACAGTAGGAAAGAAAATGAAGACAAAGAAAAAGAAAACTACTTTACAGAAGCCCTCAGTTAATGATCCCAGTAAAACCCAAATGCACAGATGCATGACAAGATTTAATAACAGGCATGGCACCACCCACTAATGACCAAACCTAACACCTAATGTAGCCTATTTGATATCAATTACAGTGAAAGCTCGTTAGTGCAAACACCACATTAACCATCTTTTCAGAATAACGAACTTTTCAGAAATCATGTGCTGACTTTTTATGGTTTCAATATGAAAATATTTCAGTACTACAAACTTCAGGATACCGAACATTTCCGAATAACGATCGTTGTTCAGTTTCCATGTCATGTTAACACCACAGTACTATGAAATATTATTCTGAAATCTGCAGATTCTCAAATTTCCGAGTGTCCTTCTCGGCAGCCCAAATAGTAGGCTAACAGACGACAAGGCGCACCAAGCCGACGCTACAGCGCACGTGTCCAGAAAACCCACGACGCTGACCATTAAAAAAAGAATGCAGGAGAGAATTTTTTAAAAATCTATTGCAGAGGCAGTAATGCATAAGGTTTTGCGAGTGCGTGCTTTTCCCTGACAAGTGTCGCCTAGCAACAGAGGTGCGTCTCTTCCGTCTTTCGACCTTCTTTCTGTGCACACTTCTTTCTTTTGCAATACTTTCTGTGGCCTAACTAGCTGTGCATGCGGAGAAATGTAACCTCAACTCACGAGGATGACACGTTGGTCGCACTTTCCACTTTCCGGACTGTGATGTTTACGCGCGCTTATGCTTTGGAATAGTTCAGGTGTTCACTTTGTGGGGTTCTCACCCGTGCTCTTGGGATAAAGGAACGACAACACAGTAGTGGAAACAATCACAAGGGCATTTATTGCACCTTTCATAGACTAATGCCTGCTAGCCGAGTTGCTATAAACAAAACTTACCGACGGGCGCGTGACAAATCATTGAAGTTCGACTCACCGCGACCGGATAACGAGCAAATATGTTCTCCCCATGCTGGACACCAACGCAGGGTCGTTCACGCGTACGGTCACGCGAACGGTGGCGCGTTCGAACGATCATGTTCGTCCATTCCGGGGTAGGCTTCGCGAGACTGTCTCGCAGAAGCATGGATCAGCACGCGCGCGCAGAACATCTACGCCGCTTGCCGACCCCAAGCCAAAGCGGAAGAGCCTTCTCCTTTTTGCACCGAAGTAACCCCGCTGTTAGGTGGCGTTAGCACAGCCACAGTCGCGCCATCTCTCGCAATGTGCTTCAATCAGACCGACTGCCGCTGGCACTGAGCCACGCGGCGAGGCCGGATTACAGGAGATGGGAGCTATGCGGGAAAACATATCAGGGGACGCGTGAGAGTCGCGAATTCCGACAACCTCGAGTGAAACAAGTGTGGTGCCCATGGCAAGGAATGTGAAAAACAAACAAGAAACACTGCACTTTGGAGGTGACATAGAGCTTCTTTTTTGTCAGCATTTTTCTCAGCATCAGCAGGAAAGGGGGATGAATTTTATTCTAGCCACAACAAAAAATAATTTCGAAAAAGCTCTCATTTTAGTCATGCAATTATAGGAGATATTGCCATGATGCCACACCTTACTGATGGCTTAAACGTATGTATGTATGTATGTATGTATGTATGTATGTATGTATGTATGTATGTATGTATGTATGTATGGGAACTGCGAGCGGAGAGTGGTAAGGCTGTTATTCAGTCGTTTCGTAGGCGGTTCTACCCATTCGCCGCCCCCTCTTCCCCTCCTCGCTTCCATTCTATCTACCTTCTCTCTGGACTTCCACGTTGGTAGAAAGGCAAGCACTTGTGGGGGGGCACGGATAACTACAGCTGTCAAGAGGCTAATGTAGAGGGCATTGTGCATATTCGACACGGTGTGGTGCAAACAAGTTCTTCGAGCCTCTTTTCTTCTCTGCCACGCACCTTCCATGTATATACAGGCTCTGAACAACCCCTGACACGGTGAGCGGGACAGCAGCAGTAGCAGTAGCAGCAGCAGTGGGAAAGTCGAAGGAAAAGCCAATTAAAGCTTTGCTTTAATAAAAACAAAATGAGGGTTGGGATGGAATACCCTTCTGACTAATTCAATCTGGTACTGTACTTGCACGAAATAACAAGATGGCGAGTTTGTATTACTCAAGAGGGACAAAATATGCTCTATACCCCCAACTAATCATGTAGAGTGCACACCTACAGTATTTAGGCTTATAAACAAATATTTTAGCATAGCACAAAAGGCAATTCATTACTGCTTCATATTTGCGTGCGAAATTGGCAAGCATGAAAACACTGAAGTAGCAGTATCATCATGTTATGAGAGAAAGCTGAAAAACGAACAAAACGCATTGTTCTGAGGGTCCACATGCGTATGTGCCAAGCAAATTATGTGCGAATTGAAATTATGGCAAAACACAGTTGCAATGAATTAGGCCACTGGACACTGCAGTTGACACCCAAGCACAATTGCACCCATTCCATTTCATTACACTGAGTTGCGCTCTTGCTAAATTATATACAAATCCACACCAACAGCCACAGATTTTTTTCAATAGCTTACCTGCTAAAAGCTGAACTCACTTCATTATGGAACATGAGACTGTGGAAAGGAGGATGAATTTTATTCTGGCCACAGCAAAAAATAATTTTGAAAAAGCTCTCATTTTATTCATGCAATTACAGTAGAGATATTGCCGTGATGCCACACCTTACTGATGGCTTAAACGTGAAGGCACACAACAGTGTGAAAAGCCAGGTCATGCTGAAACACACACATGGGCAAGCACAAATCAAGTGCTTAAAGCAGCTTTACCAATAGAATATACACCTTTTCATTGGGCAAGAAGGAAAGGATGCGCAGCGAGCCTTTCCTCGTCTCTGGCTTGTGCAAGCAAATGTAGCGCTGCTTGAATGTGCTGCTGTCGCATGCTCCGGAATGAGTAGGAAATGTTTTAGCTCGTTCTCCATAAAATTTACGGGATGTCAGATCATACAAGATTGTCGAAGAACCACTGTGTAGCCTTTCGGTGCAGCGGTAACTACAGTGTGCAGAAATTTCTCTTGGCTGTGCAAATGTGCAATGTGCATCATCAGCCACAGTGCGCATATGTGTTATGAACTAATTTGGCTGTACAGGGGTTTCCACTCTATAAAACTTGCATCTGTGCATTGCCAGTATGAAGTGCAAAATCTCATTACAGTCAAACCCGGCTATATCGAACTCGCAAAAAAACGCCTATCAGTTCGATATAGAGCATAATTCGATATAAGTCTGCTGAATAATTGGATGTCATAAAAGCACATACCATTTATAAAATCACTTTAGTGATAAAACTAGCTTAGTTTCGCATGAAATAGTCCTGCATTTCTTTCTGCTTGCGCAATTTCGCTGCCTGCGATGCACGCACTTCTCCACATTGTCTAAGGAGTCGGGAGTGGCTGAGGCCGCAACCTTCCGCATTCGCTCAGAAGCACCAGACTAGTGCGAGCGCAGCAACCACTTCGGAGGATGTAGGCAAACGACCGTCGTTGCTTTCCTCATTGTGCCCACTTTCACTTGTGCTCGGTACGATGTCGGCAACGTAGTCTTCGTTTTCGGGCTCTCCCGTGGTCACAACACCATGATTTGCACTCACAAACTCGTCCATCCACTGTTGATTCGTCAACAGCTTCCGGAAATTCTGACAACTCGCTCCAAGTTTCGGCAACACCGGCAACGGCTGCATCGCATTCATCAGAATTTGCAGTCATCACCGAGCACGTGGAAGCCAGCACGGCTGAAGCAATTTCGGATGAACCACTCGTACACGGCCGTGCGTACGCGTCGGGCGCCACGGGCACCAGGGCGAGAGTTTGACCGCTTTAGCCCTAATTTCCCCCTTCTTCAAGATCGTCCCGAGCGTGTTCCTCGGAATCATTCACGCTTCGGGGACACATCAGACTTCTCACCGCGTTCCACCCGATTTACGATTTCGAGCTTCACGACAAAAGGCAAATTCTGCGGCTTCATCACAACAACACTGCGGGAGAAGGCCCACAAGGCACACAAGGCACACACACAATGGACCAGAAAAGCACCGAGACAACTCGCACTTTCGCCATTTTGCACGACGAGGGCACAAGAGCCTCTGATTGGCTGTCTGAGCAAGCGCTACGGGCGGGCCAGGATCATTTTTTGCAGGGGGGGGGGGGGGGGGGGGGTGTCAACAGCTGGTCCGAAGCAGCGCGGTCACGGTAGAGAGAGCATTTGGATAGAGCCGCGCCGTCGGGTTTCCCCGCAACCACGAGAGAAAGCCAACTTCTGGGGCCACTTTTCCACCGCTCGACGTTCGATATACAGTCAAACCCACTTATAACAATACCGCTTTTAACAATATATCGGATATAGCAATGGACAGCCGCGGCACCGTCACCTTTGCAGTGTGTTCTATGGTAAAATACACCGCTTATAACAATGCTATCATACTAGATTGTCGGTTATAACAATTAAATGTAGTCATTTGGAGCCAACCCTCACAGAAAAAAAACGCGCAAACGCAGCGACCACGCCGGCCAAACTACTCTGCCAAAAGCGCGCGCGTGTATGCGGAGCCGCCCGCACAGGGGCGGCAAAAAGCTCACGTGACGACGCATGCGAGGAGAATGGGGTGAGCAGGAGAAGCAGGAGAAAAGACGGACGCTTTCCTCTGGGCAGAGTAGGAGAGGGAAGGAAGGCATTTCTTTTGTTGCTTTTGTATCGGCACGCGGGGAGCAGTCCATTCTGAGGGTGTGCCACTCGTTGAAAACGCGTCACGGCAGTTGAGTGTGGGCTGCCCCATCTTTCCCATTCTCCTTGGTTCCTGCTTCACCAGTAGCACGTGTTCCGAAGGCAGTGTACAGTGTCAAAGCACGTGCGTTGCCAGCGAGGTTTTCGTCATCTGTCATCACCGGCCTTGGTCCTACTGGTCCTACCGTCATGAATTGCTTCCGAAAAGCGGACTTTGCCGGGGATATCAGTGATGCGGAGTATCGCGAAGCTACTGCCGATGGAGCCATTACAGAACTTTGGTCTACGGTGCGTGGTGATGACGGCGACGCGGAGGGGCTTCAAGAATTCTTGCACGCCGACGATGCAGTTGCGACAAACGAAGAATTGACTGACGAGGCGATCGTTGCAGCAGTCACCGGCGCGGAAGACGATGACAGCAGCGACGACGAAGATGAACCGGAACCTGTACAAGTTGTGTCTCAACAGGAGGCCTCAAGAATGATCGATTCCCTGGGGGACTTCATTTTTGCAAAAAACCTTTCGCTCGGACATGTTCAACATTTGGATGCCCTCCAGAAGGACATCGGCAAGATTGCCGCGAAGCAGTCGAAACTCGCCGATTACGGGTTTGTTTCAACAAAGAAGTGAGAAGTGCAAGCTATTTTGCCCTCATTAAATGCTCTTAGGTATTCATGTTTTCTTTGTTTTTTGGGGGGGCGCTAAGGGATTTTCAAGCTGAGAGGCAGCCGCGGCAACCTTCTCGTATTTTTCACAAGGCCCCTTTCGGGACCACCAAAACGATGCCTCGGCGGAGCTGGCATGTCACTTGCCGTCTGTGACCCCTCTTTGCAGTTATGCTTTTTTTCGTGCAACCCGTTTATAACAATTATCGGTTATAACAATGAAATTTTCATGGCACTTGAACATTGTTATAAGTGAACTCGACTGTATGAGGAGTCGCTGCTATTTTTGTTCGACGTAAATGTAACTTTTGCTATATATACTCATTGTAACTATACCGTGCCCAGAAATTGTTCGATATATAGAATAATTCAATGTAAACGGGTTCGATGTAGTCGGGTTCGACTGTATGTGATCGCTTATGGTGGGAACTAAACACAACTGACTAATGTCTCAGAACACTAGCATGATGAGGAGCCCCGTCAGGGAAGAGTGCTCGCGTATGGCCAACCCAGTGCAACCTCGGAACATCTAAGTGCCAATCGTTATAAAAGATCTGCGCCAGCCACCAGCATCGTTCTCACGTATTTCAAGTTTAGTAGACTTGAAATCACTATGCTGTGTCTACATTGGCCTCCCGTATGAGGTCAAGGGTGATGCTCAACGCAGCGATCACTGCGGTTGGTAATATGATACATATAAGCTTTGTGCTTCGGCACTGCCTGCCTTTCTATCCAGTAAAGCCGTAATCCAAAGAGGATCACAACAGACAAATGCCACAATAAGACCTGTCATGATGATGCCACATGCATGGGACATATGTAGAAGAAACCAATCTATAACCCAGCATCAACCAGTGCTTCGGATGCTCAACCACTCGTCAAGAACCATTTCATTTTGTGGACAAAAATCTCATCCAACAACGAGGTAGTCAGGCAATGTACCTAAAAATAACAGTTATAATGCTTGTCAAAGTTAACAGCACAACTTACTCTCAATCACATGCGCACACATCACGCTGGGTGCTCCGTCCACCTCAGCGCAAGCAGAAACTTTGGCCATGCCGACTTAAATCACTTCAGTACGTCTCGCAGAACTTTTTCCCACATAGAAGACCCCACACAATATGGCGGCGCCCCTATATAAAACTGAATTTAGGACGCCAGCTCAACAATCACTACAATAAGTTCAACAGGTAATGATCATGTTAAGTATGCATTTGCACCAAGTTACAAAGAACCTGCCTTTGTGTGCTCGATGATCCTCTGAAGTCCTGCACGAACCTGAGGCACAGTCAATGTCCTCATTCCATATTCAGTTACTATGTGGCCAACATTCCATACTTCTGCCTGTAAAAGAGATAAGGCTATTAACTACTACAACTGCAAAAACAAAATTAATGAGCAATCAAAAAGAAGCCATGCAAGAGTGAAAAGCACATCTACTTGGATAAAGAGGCACATGAAGTAACGCTGCAGCAGGGCAAAGAAAATCTCGAGCCCTTGCCCTTGCAAGTGCTTATTTGCACAAGATCACAAAAATTGTGGCTTCCACACAAATTTCGTGTAAAATATAAAACGTTTGGATAATTTGGCATTTTTTCCAGTTCCACGAAATCGGAAATGAAACTTGAAGGGGCACTGAAGCACGCTTCTTAAAGCCTAGGAAACACACTGAAATGAGTGGCTCTCAATGAGCATATTTTCGAAGACATTTTTTAAAAGGATTTAATACTAACAGCAATATGAGCTCTAAGTTTACCTTCTCCATCAATGCATAAGTTCCTCTCAACTAGGGCCTTTCTACAGCTTCTTTCTGGTCTTGTTGCCCAGGGGCAACAAGAAAGTTAACAATCACTGCTTCTCTGTTTCCTAGAATATCTGAAAGGGTGGGCAAGCATTTGTAAGCCTTGATTGGCTGGTATCAACGGGACCTGTGATGTTCTAACATACAGCAGAAAAAAATGCGGGGGCTGAGAAGCACCAGGACGAAGCAGGAAATCTATTGTGTGAGGTTGCAGACTCCCTGCATTTGATTATTATTTAGCGCGCATATTCCCAGTAGCAGTGTTAATGGGTCGAGCACTATGCTCAAAAAGTGTTTCAGTGCCCCTTTAAGTATAACGATACCTTAGATTGATGCGTATGACATGATGCCCAACTTTTGGCGGGCTTTGTGAAGGTCAGCCGCAGAAATACCCCCTCAAGTGTTTTATTATTTTGACCAAAAGTGACCTGAAATTACACGGTTTTTTTAATGGCTCATTTTCAAACTTCACTAGATCGAAAACACTTCTAAAGGTTTTTCAACCGATTTGCATTATGCTTTAAGCACGAGAACCTCACTTTACCTCTTCACTATGCACTATAGATGTACATGTCATTGCCACAAACGGTACCGACAAATGAGAAAAAATGCTTCGCTCGAAATCCTCATCGCTCGAAGAACAAGACTAGTGCATCGCTTTCACTCTCACTTTCACTGTCATACTTGAGCAGCGGCTTTCTTTTGCACGCATGACTCACATGCGAGCTGCCAGGCAGCCACTGCCAAAAGACTGATGCGGACAATCCGTCTAGTGTGGCATGTTGCAAACGAAGTGAAATGTGGCACAACTGCCTCACTAATGGGGAGATCGCAAGAGGCAGCACGTGGGTGACACGTGGACATGATTCACAGCAGCCGCCACAGACAGCCCTCCGCTCATCAGCGCTTTGTTTCTATAGAGACATCGTGCGCTACTTTGGCGCCATCTCGTAGCCATCGTCGCTGCAAAGCCCGTCTTGTGCGGCATTACACCTTTCTTCTCACACTTTCACCATAGCCTCCTCCTCCACTTTCCACCTCATGGTTTTGCTGCACCTTTCTCCTCTGCTTTCCTCTTCGCGCTCTCATCACTATCGCTGTCTTTCAGCTTCTGCTGTGCTCCCCATTCGTTTTCATCTTTCGCTGTGCTTGTTCAGACGGTTACGAGGGACAACGCCGACGCAGGAGCAGCCACCCAAGAGCTGCGCTCTAAAAGCAGCAGATAAAAAAAATGCGATAAACACAGGCACTGCGTTTAAAATGTAGAAGAATAAACTAAGTGGTCATGCAGAGTTCATCCAATTCACTTTGACAATGGGATTATTGCTGTTAACGAGCTGAGCTCGTCCAAAACAAAAAAAAACAGGATAGTGTTCACGAGCTGAGCTCATCCGAAACACTTAAGGGGTTAAGGTGACTTAAAAATTACAATTAATTTGAACTGAGGTGTCCAGTGCAGTGAAACTAAAGAGTTAGACGAACTTAAGACGAAGTCTATTAAAACGATGGTTTACCTTAGGGCCAACTCAGACTTCCCCATTCAAATGCATGTGAAACACAGGAGTGCGCTCAAACAGCCACTGAACTGATCTGAATGAAATTGGTTTTTTTAAAGAAAGTTGCATTCCACCAAATGTGGCAAGCACTGCTTGAACTTTAACATTAATTTTACACATTAGTAACTGTACCCTAAAATGCATGCCATCAGAGAATATGCGAGTTTACAGATTACATGATATTACTACAATGTTTACATGAGATTTGCTTAAGTCCAACTTGCATATTAGTGGTATATTTCAGAGCAGTCCTTAAGGTCCTTTTTTTTTTCCTGCTTTGGATAGCAAAATAGGCAAAGTACGCATAACAGTGATGCCTCATTTTGTTTTATTTTTCTTTATCCTTACATCCTTTTTAACCAATTAGTTGGGAAAAGTGTTGTACTTGCAAGTAAAACTTGAATTTTACTCTAAAGTATTTCTACGAAAAAAACATTTTCACACCATTTGCTACAAGAGAGCGGAGTCTGCGGAATTGTTAAATAAAAAATTGAGTATTGTGGGGATGCGCGACTCTCGCGCGTTCCTAGATATCTTGTTTTCCCCCATCTCCTGCAATCCCGCTTCGCCGCGTGGCCTCCGTGACGCCCGCGGCGGTCGATGTGGTTGAAGCGCAGCGTGAGAGATGGCGCGAGTGTCGCGCCGCTGCGAGGTTACTTGGGTGCGGGTAAGACAAGGCGCTCGCTCTTGGATTCGGGACAGCGAGCGGGACGGACGTGCCGTGCCGTGCGTGCGCCGACCCATGCTTCTGCGAGACCGTCTCGCGTGGCCGCCTTGGAATGCGCCACCGTTCGCGTGACAGTACGCACGAACGACCAGGCGTTGGGATCCAGCATGGGGCGAACATATTCGCTCGCTATCCGGTTGCGGTGAGTCGGACTTCTAGATTTGTCGCGCGCCCATCGGCATGTTTTGTGGATAGCAACTCGGCTAGCTGGTATTGATCTATGAAAGGTGCAATAAATGCCCTTGTGATTGTTTGCACTACTGTGTTGTCGTTCCTTTGTCCCAAGAGCACGGGAGGAGAACCCCACAGTGTCTACTGTAACAATGCCTTTACATCCAAACATTTCCTCACTGTACATTCTTTGACTTGGAGGTGAACCATCTCACATCATATGGCTCAAGTCAAACATCTGGCCTTGCTGGGATGACAACTAATTTCTGCAGTGCTCCTGTAACAATGCACCTGCACAAGGAGCGTTCAGCCTTGTTGGCAACTCCGAGAACTCAATGTTGTGTTCTATGTCAGGGATGGTGACATGGCAACGTGTATTTGTCTGATATTACAGTGCAGTTTTCTTACGACTTGAGCATCCCATTCTAATTTAGAAGAGCTTTGATGAAAGATGATGCTCCGTAAAGTGTAAATTGTTTATTTCTTTCATTGCCTGTCACTTTTTCAGCTCTGGCAGCTTACGTTGTCTACTCGAGCAGACTGCTCGCAGGCTTCATACGAAAACTCTTGCAGCACAGCGTTTCTGGCCTTCTTCTGGCATACCGAAATATTTTGTCGTATTCACCGCACTATAAGAATTGCCTCGCCCATATGTGACATGCAGCTGGCATGCGACTGAACCACCTGAGACTTGAAGGTAGCTCAAGGACAGTCACTTTTCAAGTCAGTCCTTATTATTGACTGGCATGTTTCAAATGAGAAAAACTGTAATTACCACTGCTGGATGCCAGAAGCAGAATTTCTATCTACAGCGACCAAGTAGCTATCTCCATGTTTTTTATGGTAAAAACAGTTTTTGATGAAGACGCAACATTGTGTGGTGGGTAGCCATATTGACGCTGCATCCAGGATTTTGACGGTATATCGCGGGATATAGAAAACACAGCGAGAATGCTAACTGGATGGGTACGTAGTACTAAAAATACACATTGTCTCATTTTTTATAAATCTACTGAAACGTTTCTTTCACAATCAAATTATATATTCATTAAGCAACATGAGCTGGTGTCACTGTGTGGTACTAACTATACAGAGTTGTATGAATATACGACAAAATGCAGCTAAATGTATTACATGGACACTCGCCAACCTCCAAGAATAATGATGACTGGCAGTGATAAATCACCACAGAAAAATGGTTTGAAACCATCAAATGGTCATTTAAGTTAATTCCTTACATGAAACCCAAGTCAATATGTGATGATAAACCACAATGTGCCACATTAGGCATCTGCACCAGCATGAAGAAGGCCAATATAATTATGTAGGCTAATACAGAGCTTTCTAAGGCCACAATTCACGTTGATACTAAATCGCAACGATACATGTCCAAGATGTTTCTACGGAAGCCGAAAATTACTTCCAGCACCAAAGTTTTGAATATTTGCAAGAATGAAGCCCATGAGCACTGAGAAGAATGCTTTCATTGAAGCTCCAGCAGAAGCGGTGAAGCCAAAGGCCATTAAGATATCTGCTGCTGCTGGCATTAGCGCCTGGTGTACCCATTGAAATATGAGAACTCTGGGCACCTTTCCTTCTCACACAGTATGCAGAACACTTCATTTTGCCACCAGTTAGTGTTGCCAGATTGACACTACATTCAAATAAATAGAAATAAAACTGAACTGAAAAAAGAAATACAAAAAAATTCAAACACAAATTTTCTACAGCACAGAATGTGCTCAAATTTTGACAACTTGCTGTTGGAAATGTGCAGTTTAACACGAGATGCATGATTCAGGTTAGAAAATTTGGTTTTAACTCAATTCAACAAAGAGGCAACAACAGGTAACTAAATACTCACTGCTACAAAAGATCAAGACTGCTGCAACTCAAGAAGAGTCAGATATATAGCAAAAAAGGAAAAAAAAACTGATAATCTCAAATGACCTCTTCATGGTTCGTCGCCACTAGGAATTTTGAGTTGTCTTCCTCTGCACTGTTGCCACCTCTTGCACCATCATCTGGCACATATGGACACCATACTACACGGCGATATTCACTTGATTCTTCATCAGCTGGCCGCTCAACCTAAGAGAAACAGGAAGATGCTTCTTGTTACATCAACATTGTAAAATACCTTTCACATTTATGCTGCGCATGATGAAAAGTTAATGTGACTAACAACAAAATAGCCTGGTTATCCCAGCTCCTTCAGGGCTTTTCCATATAGCTCTGCAAGCAACACAACACAAGAGGAAAACAAAAATATTGAAGTCACCTTCATCAAAAGAGTCGACGTGTTCTCGTGAACCTCATATACACACAATGTCCCAAACTCATCCACTATAGCCAGCATCACTGTGGTTGCAAGTCGGGCAAAGGCCATGTCACGAATCTGGCCTCTGAATCCTTTGACAAGGAGGCGCTCGCCTGTTTTCAGGTTCAGAACTCGTACTACACCCGCAGGAGTAGCTGCAGCTGAAAAGTGGGTCACAAACAATAAATTAATGGATTCAACAGAAACATCAACCAGCAACAAACACTTTTCAAACTTATTATGTTACTGTTGGCTTAATTACACAAATCTATCACATTTAACATGTGTATAAGCCTGAAGGGAAACAAATACTCTCGGCTGTTTCGTTCATGAACTTCAGATTTTGAAATATACTGCGAGCGTCACTTTCCAGAACCTGGCACCTCCATGTTCCACTACAGTCAAGCCTATTCATGACAGACGCAGTTAAGATGAACACTTGCTTCAACTCCCAAAGCAGTAGGTCCAAAGTGCTTAGGGACTAGAGTTCATAAAATTTACAAAGGCCAGAGGTGAATTGAATGTAATTCTGGGGTTCTATGTGCCAAAAAGCACAATTAGATTATGAGGCACTAGAGATGTAAGAGGTTGAAAAAACAGAAAATTTTGAGAAAAAACTTTTTTTTTTCAGTCAGGATAAAATTAGAAAAAGGAAAAAGCAAAAACAGAGCTTCCCCGCAGAATTCTGTTGCAATGCAACTCTTTCTACTTATTTAAAAATTTGACCAAGCGGAGTTTGAGAGTTTGCTAAGCACCCGGATCCATTCACGTGGTGGTTTTGCTTCCACCAATCCTTGAGCCTCCTTGCCTGTCACGTACTGCAGATTCTCCCGTCTTCTGTGGCATGTGAAAGAAACTAGTCCGAGTTTGGAAATGTGCATGCCAAGCTATGCAACAAGCCTGCAGGGGATAGCATGCAAAAACTTGTGTACGTGCACTAAACCTCAATGTCCAGAAGGCTTCATCTGCTTCACAGCGAAGCGTTGACGCATCAAGTGGAAATGCATTGGACACAGATTGATAGAAATGTCGGTCTTGACACCTTGGTGTGAAATCAATGCCTTGACGTGAACATGTGCCTAAATTTTGAACATGGAAGCTCTGCTGGGACTTTTGTGATGCAATAACCTAACAATTATATTCTTTTCAGTGTTAGAGAAATGTGTCCATTTTTTCATAGCGCTGTGCCACAGTAGTCTTTTTTTTTTCAATTTTTCATATTTTTCTGAAAAAGAAACATGAAAGAAACCAGTTTTTTTCCCTACCCTCAAGATTGTGAAATTTTACATCTCTATGAGGCACGTCGTGGTGGAATGCTCAGCATTAATTTTGACCCCCTAGGGTTCTTTACCACGCACCTAATACACGGTACACAGACATTTTTCGATTTCACCCTTATCGAATAAAGTAACTGCGACTGGGATTGAACCCGCGCCCTCAAGCTCAGCAGTGCAACGTCATAATGATGATGTGTGGAGTTTTATGGCGCAAGGGCCAGGTGTGGCCAAAGAGCGCCATGTCTGTGGTAATAAGTTTGCGGTGTAATTATGATTGCTATGAAGTTGGTGTGAGGTGGCTGTAAAGAGGCCTTAAAGTATACGCTCTAAAGTGCGTAAAAACTGTATGATAAAATTATGGCGATGACGTATGACTTGTACTATGAAAATTTAGATGCATATAAAAAGAATGATACGATAGGTAAAATATATCACGATTATAAGAAATGCCAGAGCACTACTGCCTCCTTAGAGCCCTTGAAGCACAAGGGCCTGGAGGCATGTGCTACGCAAAACAATTATCGCAGTGGCATCATCTCGAGAGAGGAGGCGCTACGAATTCATGGGACTAATAACATGTAAGACGACATCTCTGAGGAAACCTAGGGCACTGTCTGTATTAAAAAGCGGTTCTGGACCGAGAAACATTAGAGGATGAAGAGGAATGTGTCGGCGGTATGCTAAGGAAAAATATCTCTTTCACTCAGATTCGGCTTCCCGACACTCCAGGAGGACGTGGAGTACGGTCAGCCTCTCCCCGCATATACCACAGGTTGGAGGCTCACTTCCGGTGAGTAGAAAATTATGGGTGCCAAACGTGTGTCCTATTCTGAGACGACAGAATAGGACATCTGTTCGGCGCGATATTGTAGTAGAGGGCCAGAATCCTAACTGTGGTTTTATCAGGTGGAACTTATTATCCGTTTCCGCATCCCACATGTGTTGCCAGTGATCTCACAGCCTCCTTCGCAAGAAAGGCCTCAGATTTGTGACAGGCACCGCAGCGGTAGGGTTAACAGCTTGCAATGTGATTGACGTGGCCATCTCGTCCGCCAGAACGTTACCTTCGATTCCCCTATGGCCAGGGACCCATGATGATGATGATGTGTGTGGTTTAGTGGCGCAAGGGCCAGATATGGCCAAAGAGCGCCATGTCTGTGTTAATTAGTTTGCAGTGAAATCATGAGTACTATGAAGTTGGTGTGACGTGGCTGTAGAGGGGCCTTAAAAATGGTAGCGCTAAAGTGCGTAAAATCTGTATAATAAGATTATGGCGATGGCTTATGAAGTGTACTATGAACAATAAGACAATTAAGAAGAATGATATGATGTCTAAAGATATATCAGGTTATATAAGATATGCTAGAGCACTAATGCCTCCTTAGAGCCCTTGAAACACAAGGGCCTGGAGGCATGTGCTATTTAAAACAATTATCGCAGCGGCATCCTCTGGAGCGAGGATGCTCTACGAATTTAATGGGCTTATGACGTGTAGAACTACATCTTTTAAGAAGTCGAGGACTGCCTTGGTGTTAAAAAGCGGTTCATGACCAAGAAACATAGCCGGGTGCAGAGGGATGTAATAACGGTATGCTAGCGGAAAATGTTTCTTTCTTTCAGGTTCGGCTTTCCGACACTCCAAGAGGACATGGGAGACGGTCAGCCTCTCACCGCATCTACCACAGGTTGGAGGATCGTTTCCCATGAGTAAAAAGTTATGGGTCCCAAATGTGTGTCCTATTCTGAGGCGACAGAATAGGACATCTGTTCGCCGAGATTTTGTTGGGGAGGGCCAAAAACCTAACCGGGGCTTTATAACGTGCAGTTTGTTATTTGTTTGCACGTCCCACGTGCACTGCCAGTGACTTCGCAGGTTATTTCGTACGAAAGGCCTCAGGTCTGTGACAGGCACATCAGCGGTAGGGTTAACAGCTTGCGATGTGATTGACGTGGCCATCTCGTCCGCGAGAACGTTACCTTCGATTCCCCTATGGCCAGGGACCCAGCATATTATGATATTCTGGTTAGATGAGTACGCTTTACATAATACCGAATACAGTTCATTGAATACGGGATTTTTATGTTTGTAGAGTGACTTTAAGGCCTTCACGACGCTTAGAGAGTCTGTATAGATCGCTGCTTTTGAAAGTTTTGATCTTCTTATATGCTTCACGGCAGAGAGTAATGCGTAGGCCTCGGCCGTAAAGATGCTTGTTTCGGGATGCAGTACATCGGATTCCGAGAAGGATGGGCCGACTGCTGCATAGGATACCCCGGCATTTGACTTCGAAGCGTCTGTGTAGAAATCTGCGCAGGAGTGCTTGTACTGTAGTTCTAGGAAATGCATTCTGATTTCGGCCTCAGGAGCGTGCTTTGTAACTTTTATAAAGGATATGTCACATTGTATCACCTGCCACTCCCAGGGAGGTAAGAGCTTGATTGTGTGCATTAAGCGATGCTTGAGGAGTGGGACATGCACTTCATTGCTAAGCTCCTTCACACGCAGCGAGAAAGGCTGTCTTATAGAGGGGCGATTGCTGAAAAGTGTAGCGCACGTCATATCGGTAACGGTATCAAAACATGGATGTTCAGGATTTGAGCGTACTTTAAGGAAATATGTAAAGCTGTTGTATGATCTCTGTAGGCGGAGAGACCATTTGATTCGGCATATAAACTTTCTATCGGGCTTGTTCTGAAAGCGCCCGTGGCTAAACGGATGCCTAGATGGTGAACCGGGTCTAGCATCTTTAGCGCGCTTGGGGCGGCAGAGATATATACCACGGCACCATAATCTAATCGTGACCGGATGAGGCTCTTATACAGATTCATAAGGCACTTCCTGTCACTACCCCACGTAGTCTGGGATAGAAGTTTCATTAGGTTCATTGTTTTCAGACACTTTTCTTTGAGTTGTTTAATGTGTGGGACGAAAGTGAGTCTATTGTCAAGTATAACACCTAGAAATTTGTGCTCTTTGTTTACAGGTATCTGTTGTCCACACATTTGTAAGCAAGGATCCGGAACAAGGCCTCTCTTCCTTGTAAACAGCACACAAGAACTCTTTTGAGAATTGATTTTAAAACCATTTTTCTCTGCCCACCCTGACACCTTGTTCAAACCATGCTGTACCTGTCTCTCGCATACTGTGAGGTTACAGGATTTGAAGCCTATTTGAATGTCGTCCACATAGACGGAATACAATATGGCTGGTGGTAAGGAAGCACACAGCACTTTTGGATTGTGTTGGTGGATCAGTTCTTGTACATCATCAAGGTTTCTAAGGAGACCTCTGACGTTCCATTGTATGATTTGTGTATCCATATTTAATGTAAATTAGTGCTGTGCTTACGGAAACGGAAAGATGCCTTAGATTACAGAGCCCTTTCGAGGCCCTGTAATAGGTGTTTTGTTCTTTTTGAAGCGTTCGAGCGATTCTCGACGCTCCTTAGGCGTTTGGTGCGCCTTGGGGACAGGTGTAGTGTCCATTGCCTCGTGTGAGACGCCGGACAAGTGCTCTTGCGAGCGAGAGGTTTTCAGAGGGAGTCCCGCCTTGGAGGGCAAGACCCCTGCGCCCACCAGCCCGGAGGTCGATGGGGCTCCCTGAGGGATTTGGCTGCGCTGGCCGTTGCCAGCGCTGGAGGGGGCCTCGGAGGTTGGGGCAGCCTCGGCTGCGCCCACCTTCGGGGTCGATGGCTCCGTCTGCTTGGTTGGCGGAGCAGCGCTAGCTGCAACCACCGTGGGGGCAGATGGCGTGACTGCCGACTCACTGACTGTGGGTCGGACAGCCGCCGGAGGCTGTTGTGACGCTGCCCCCTGACGCGCCACATCGGCAAAGGTTTTCTTTGGCAGGTATGCTACCCGCCTTCGTGCCTCTTTGAACAATATATTCTTTTTTACTTTTATAGTCACAATTTCTTTTTCCTTCTTCCAGGAGGGGCACGACCGCGAGTACGCGGCGTGATCCCCGTCACAGTTTACACAGTGTAGAGAGTTCTTACATGCTTCAGTGGCGTGTTCAAGGGCACTGCATTTGGCGCATGTTTGGCGGCCTCGGAAGCTCTGCGAGCTGTGGCCAAAACGCTGGCATTTGAAGCATCTTAGGGGATTTGGCACATATGGTCTGACACAGAGCTTGATGTACCCGGCCTCTACAGACTCGGGCAGAATACTTGAACCGAATGTGAGTATCAGGTGCTTTGTTTGTATTTCTTTTCCATCCCTTCTTATCTTAATTCTTCTCACATTGACAACATTCTGATCACTGAAGCCCTCCAGGAGCTCAGCCTCTGTTAGCTGGAGCAAATCGTCATCCGAGACAACGCCGCGGGTGGTGTTGAGAGTGCGGTGTGGAGTCACTGTTAATGGAACATCTCCAAATGATACTAGACTGGGCAACTTCTCGTACTGTTTCTGATCATGGAGCTCTAACAGGACATCACCACTTGCCAGCCTTGATACCTTGTAGCCTGGACCAAGGACATCAGTTAAGGACTTGGAAACTAGAAAAGGGGAAATGTTTCGTACTTGTTTTTCTGATTTTTCTGAGTGGATCACATGGTAACGTGGGAAGTTTTGTCTTTGTCGTCCAAGGAACTGGAAAACTTCATCGGTGCGCCCTCTTTTCTGAGGGCGATCAGGAAGTGGAGGGAAGGAACTAGCCATAGAATAATGTAATTTTCGGCAATAACGCCAACCACCCACTGTGGAGCCCTACAAGGGGACGCTACAGGGACTGTAAAAACAGGTCCTGTAAGCGCCAGCTGTACGTTATCACTATAACCAAATATGAGATAACCTAGGTTGGCTATTCACACAAGGTTAACCCTTGCTGCCTGGAAAAATTGGAAGTGAGCGGAAGTTAGGAGAAGACAGGAAAGATGGAAAGTGAGGGAAAGACGAAGGTTGAAGGGAGAGCGAGAGACAGGAAAAGGCAACTACCGATTTCCCCCGGGTGGGTCAGTCCGGGGGTGCCGTCTACGTGAAGCAGAGGCCAAAGAGGTGTGTTGCCTCCGCCGGGGGGCCTTAAAGGTCCAAACACCCGGCATCGGCTCAACCCCCAGGATCCCCCTTTCCCCGGACACGGCTAAGCCGCGCACGGCTACACGCGGGAGGGTCCAACCCTCGTGCGCTCGGGTCCGTGGTGTCGCAACACACTGCAACGTCATAGCCCCTGGGAAATGGCAGTGGGTGGTCACAGGTGAAAATTCCAAGATCTAGAGGAAGGGAACAACACAGGGGCCTTCTTTGCACTCACCCTCTTCCCAATTTCAGGCTTTCAGCAATGTGGGTTTGGAACGCACAGTCAAAATAAAAAGTTTTCTAAAACCTAGTTTTGTAGAAAATTTATAGGTGCCTTAATTTACTCAAGCGGACTAAAGCAGTAATGTGGGATTATGATAATAATTGAGATTATTAGCACATTAAAGCAAGTGCAAAAAAAATGTTGTCCTATGCTCTTACCCTTTCTGGTCCAATGTTTCCAGCAGGAATCATTGGACTATTGCACCCAGCAGCAAGTTATCTTTCATGACCCTTTTGTTCATTATTTTCTACATTTATATTCCAGCCAAAGCTAATTTCCCCTATGCTTTCTTTGGGTTCATTGCCTGTTGGCTTTATATGGCCATGATTAACAAAATTCAAGCCCCTCGGTTTCCCTTCTCTCATTCTGCAGGCATCCTAACACACAACAAATATCCGACATGAAGAAAAAGCAACATCAAAACTGAGCATCAGCAACTCTATTACATAACTTGTCCATTTAGTGCTGCATAGCAATATGGTTCTTGATATTTCACAAATCTTGATACATCGAATGCCCCCCTTGCATAGGCTAGCAGTATCTTTACACCTCTGTGCAATGTCTTTGGACCATGCAGCCTAAGGTGGCCCAAGGTGGTGGCTTGCATTGGGTGACACAAAAATGGTCTTCAAATACTAGAAGCTGTATATACTGAAAAAAATTTCCAGATAAGCAGAACTTCAAGATTAATGAAATCATGAAAACAAAAGCCAGTAATATTCTCAACTGATCAATCTTCCATGCCTCAGCAACTTGACTCCCTGCACACAAGCAATGGTAGAAAGAATGGGGAAAGATAGAGCGGGGAGCATGGCCACCCTGTTTCCTAGGCAACATGCATGTAGCGTGCGAAATGTGATATCAAAAGAGTCCCCAAAAATCTTAGATACACTGCAAAGCTTTGTGGAACTCGTGTCATTCTTTTCCCTCAATCATGGGGCAAACTAGCAATGGTTGGGCACTGGTTGCACAGCGCAAATTGCAGAGCTGTGCTCGGCTTTAAGTGAAAAAGGGCAGGAAAGCAAAGTAGTTGCCCTTGGTGGAAGTTTGGTGGAAGTCACGTGTCGTTACCTTATTTATGGGGGAAATAAGAATGGCTGCTGAGGGCACTGATTGCTCTCTCTGACATGACCTTCGACTGCACAGCATAATGTGTGGAAGAAGCCCATGTCATCGACAGTGACGTTAGCATCCTACAAGAAATTGCGCAACCAGAAAGCACATGCTAAATTTGTTGATGTTGTTAATAATAAATTGCTGTGGCTGCAGAATTAGGTTTTCTTTTGCCGATACCGCAGTTGCACACAAAGAATTGAAACCTATGGGTAGTGGCTTCCCTGTTATTTTCACACTTGAGCCTTCGAGATATCTGGAGCAAAACCTTTTTGAGATAAGGGGTTTTAAAAAGCACATGGAATTGACACGTCATCAGGAAAATTGTTCAGATTATCCAATAGTTCAAGGTAGCAGTGTTTTAGTTAATAATGTTTTACTATATTTTGTCCGCATACTTTAGTGTTATGTTCAGTGTATTTGCATTTATTGAAAAACACAACTTTATATACAATATTGTTGGATTTGGGAATTGTGGTCTCGGAATTAGGCGTCATACTGAGAGTCGTGCCTTAGTCTACGCCGCCTATGCGGCTCGAAACTGGAAGCTGGCTTATGCCATAGAGTTCCATACAGTAATTACTAAAGGGAACTCTGGAGCTAGTATCTGTGGGAGCTGCAATCAGGGCGGTTCAGCCAGCATGGGAATTTATGGGAAGTACATAGATTTGCCTAAGCTTCGTTCTTCTGGCTTCAAAATGCCTCTACGACTTTGTTATGTTGAAAACGACAAATTTACGCTCTATCAAATAATTAGGCATTAAACTTGTAAGACGGCAGGATTTGAACACAGGACCTCTAGCACAGAGGCCCAGTATAGAAACCATTACGCCACGGACGCATGCATCGACAAGCACCATAGAACGGCCTTATAAATTTTTTGCGGGCAAGGAAGCGTGTTGAGACCCTTGGCACATTTCAATTTCGCCACCTCGACAGGTTGGGCAGTTGCAATTAGTAGCAATCATGCATGTTTGTGGAGCATTCGGCCCTTAGAAAAGTACAGGTAGCTTTGAAATTTAAGACAATGAAGACACATAAAGCGTAAATAAACAAAGCCACAGGAACGTCTGAATCCACGAAGATGAAGTACGAAGATGAGACAAATCCATGTACTACCTATCATTCCCATGGTGGCTCAACGATCGCAGTGCCAGAGTTCGCTCTAGTAATGATTGTATGAAACTCTATGGACTATGCTACTGGGGCGTCACACGGAGGCTAGCGGGCCCACGCCGTCGTCCGAACTTTCTCAACACATGTTGCTAACTTGGTGATGAGCTCGAGGTTGGGTGGTTGGAGGAAAAAAACGGGGTTTTTTTACACCGGTACTGCCGACTTATTGACACTAAAAGTCCTACTCATACTGGCAGCAGCATGGAGGGCAGTACACTGTAGCATGCAGCTACATGTCAGAGAACACTGCATCATTCTGGGAGACCACCACACACAGAGGATGTCTCCTGAAAACCCTCCATCTTCCTTATATTGTTCACTAGAGAAACGGGTAATGTCCTAATCACCAAGTACAGTGGTGTTCATATCGGTACAGCACACCGCCTCCGAGCATGAGAAAGCTGACAGTAAGCACAAGCGCCATGGCTCCAGGCTGATCCTGGAAAGGACACCAGACAGTGTTTCACCTATCCAGCTTTTCAGGACACGTACCACATAGTGCCCCAAGCGGCCGCGGCACGAAACTAGTGCGTTGTAAATGCAACAAGCAGCTTTTTCACAAATAATTAAACCTGCAGGTCGATTATTGAAAAAGGCAGCTGACAGACATGTTCTACAAGACAATCCACACGAGACAAATGCAATGATCCCACTGTGGAAAGCTAGAATTTCGTCCCCAGATTGGTTAACGATTCAGCAATGGAAGCCTATGGAAACAACAAAAATTTGTACTCGATTTTCGAGACAAAAAAGGTAACTGTGAAAAAACTATGGCTGCTATCATAATAGCTGCTACAGTGTATGTGGTCTGGAGACTCAGCTTTCGGTTGATGCCTATCTCAACTCTCTACACATGGCGTAGGCAAATGGATGGCAGCGGATGTGGAACATCCACGGCCAAGGTTTGCGAGTGGTGGCACTGGCAAACACTCAGGGTTAGTTCTAGTAGTAACAATAAATACCCCAGAAAAAGGATGGGAGAATGGCACCGCAGTAACTCAATTGGTAGAGTATCGCCCAAGTAATGCGAAGACGTGGGATCATTCCCAGCTGTGGCAAGTTGTTTTTTCATCCACTTTCATTTCCATTAATTTATCATGTCTTTTAATTCAATTAGTTAGTACAAGTAATTTCCCCTGTGTTGTCCTTGCTGTCTTTGTTAGTTAACTTCTTACACTGTTCCCAAAAGCGATTTTTGAAACACAGCCGTGCAAATTCACGTGGTATATATAAAACTCGAGCGTATCACTCCTGGAGCATTGGAAACAGTGGCTGAATGGTTTAATCACTACCATCATTCATGCCATGTCATGCTGGAAGTGGTTCGATATTGTGCTGCGTGATTTTTTTTTCACGCCACGTAGATCTTAGTTCGACAGTCTCCCACCAAATGGCCATAACACAAAATTCAATATTTGCTTTCGGTTTTGGTTTCTTCAGGAGTGCTCTTCAAATATTATATTTTCCATTTATACTTCCCAAAATGCAGCAGTGGGTTGCTCATTTGTTAAGTCATCACATTTATTATCAGATTTTATTCCTTGGGCAACATAACAAGAAGCATGCACCTGTATTTGTGTTACACTAAAAGGAAGACAAAAAAATATTGTGCCTTGTAGCATGGACATGGGTACTCGGGTATTCTGGACGTTGCAGCTTCACCATTCTGTGGAGCTTCACGGCAATGCACATGCGTAAATGAATGGGACAAATTTTTTAAAATTTTATTTCAATATATCGACTGAGTATCAACAAGTTTCAACTGACTGCGCCGAGAGGGTAGTCCTTTCTAACAACATACGCATTTATGGAACTTGTAGTCGGAACATTGATAGTGCGTTAAAGCAGTGTTTTGGTCAGGGATGGGCAGCTACGTCACGACAGGAGCAAATGGTTTTGGCCCTCTCGGCAGAGGGCACATTGACTTGAAGTGCTAAATTTAAACCTTAAGGTGATTTATTACAGCTGGAGTTTGAACGGCAATTGCAGAGCGAGTGTCAGTCTGTTTGCACGCGTATGTTTTTGCAAGGAAGTAAGGAAGGAGTGGGAGTGTATTGGGGACGAGGACTTACGGAGTCGCCATCTGTCCGAAGCGCCTTGCTTCCGTAGTATGAGGGATAACGCGACACGCTCGTCTTGGGTTTGCTGTCCGCACACAATAACAAACACCACGTGGGTGCCCTCCTGGACATTTCTGTAGATACTCTCGAAACGAAGGAAGTTTTACTGTCAAAATAATAATCTTGGGCAAATAGAAAGAACAGAATGATTTAGAGACACCACCTCTTTACGGAATGCGTAAAGTGAATGCCCATAGCACGCGGTCGCCGCGATGGAGTCCCGCACACTGGCTTCTTGCGTGAAAAGTCGGCAGTCACTAAGGGCAAGCTATGCGAAGTATGTTCTTATAGCAAGCTGTCTGTATAACTAAATGGAGCATAACAGAATGAAGCCTCAATGCAGCGATCACATGGGTTTGCAGTGACAAAATGCACGTCTGCATACATGTCCATGCACAATGTGTCGCTTTCGCTGCGAGCGGGTTTTCACACCATGTTGTGAGCGTTAGGCCGCAGCATATGTGCATTTGACAGTACACAAGCAAAAATTGTTGCATGGACCCTATCAGAGCCGTTGAAAAATAATTTTGTTATAGCTATAGGGACTTCGACGCCTACAGTGAGTTGCAATGTGCCATCGCGACGATTTTTTTTTTTTTTTCTTATGAAGTCTTAGACAATCGCAATAACATAGTTCAAGTTGCATCGCACTGTATGTTTATCGGTCTTCTCAACGAGCAATTATCTGCTGCTTCATTTTCAATCCAGTGCATTATTCATTGTTTGGATCTACCCAAGCACAAGCACATGCCATGCCTTTTTTTAATGTGTTTTTACCGGTCCCTTTCCATTCCAGTGAACTTACCAGTATCTAACATCAACTAGTTCAAAGACCAAAGCCTCACGAGGGTTTACTACGGTGATTTTGTGACAATTAATGCTGACATACATACAGTCACGTGAAATACGAGCTCCAACACAGTGCCTGTGGTGGAACTGGCCCCTGGCATTGACACATGAAGTGCTGGTTTAATAAATACCAGTAATCATAAAGTGTTTAGCTTTTGAATTTTTGGAATGTCGATCCTGCTGTGCATTCTTGGGGCCACTTTTTACCACAAGCACCAAGTTTTAGCTAATATTGAAAGCAACTGTACACTTTTTTTCTTCTTTTTTGAGTGAGCTTTCTTTAGCATCAAACCACTGTTCCAAAGTTGTCAGTTAGCTCAAGCCGCACCAGCACATATTTCTAATGTCCAGAATGCTGTCACGGATTCAACAGCAAAGATGGTTATCTAATCAGATTGCGCACATGAAGCCAATACTGGTGTACATTCTCCATGACATCTGAACATCCGAGTTCGTGCTGCAATGTACAAGCATTCCAGTCTGAAGATCTGATGCCTTGATCAGTAGATCAGATTCAGAGGAAGCACTACCTTGCGCACAGCCATCGTTCTGCTTTGAGTGTTAATTTTTTTTCCAACGCAAGCTCGTCTTATAATGAGTTAGATTCGTGACTCACTCTTTTGGAATTGCCTTGTTCTTCACGTCACTGCAATGTGACAGTATAGACGTGCTACATCTTCATTGAGCGAATACTGGGAAATGGACTAGTACATTTCTTGCGTGCGCATTTAACTGCACATATAATGAAATAATTTATTATTCATAACTTACTTTTTAATTGATGAGGTTGTAAAAGACAGCACCCTTAGAATTATATGATGTCTTAAGAATAAAGATAATTTAAATGCTTATTAGTCAGTTTTCACCTCATAACAAGGAAGGAAATTTCAATAAATATATCCTTATAATAATTAAAAGAATATCCGCCTGACAATGTTTCATCCGAGTTCCCCTTTGCAAGCATATACTGACCTGAAGGTAGTCCGTATTATGGGCCTTTGACTTATGTAAACCGCCGAACAAAGGGTTATTCCGAATGTTTCATATTTCAGGAAGGCATGTTACCCTCCTGCGCTTCACTCCGGTTCGCAAACGCGCACAAGATTAAAGTGCTGCTTGAAGTGCGTCGTTAGTCAAAACCCACGAACTACCGTAACTCACCTCGCCTATATCGCCGTCATTTACGCTTAGATAAGACATGTACATTTTAAATCAACGCATCACGAATCCAAAAAGAGCTACCTGCAACCAGCCCAGCTAGCTTTCTTTCATTTCGTAATGTCCCGAGAGAAATCAGGTAGGCCACCGACAAAGGAAAGCGCAACATCACAGAGAAAAAGACGGACAATTGAACAGGCAAAGGCAGGGAGGCAAACCATGGACATGCCCATAGGTAGAGAGTTCATTCTTCCGGGGGGGGGGGGGCCCGACCAGCTTTCTGAACCCCACATATATTTCTTGCACTTGAAGACACATTGTGTGACCTCGAAGAATTGATCCCTGAAGTGACGGCATTATATGGGTATATACAAGACATCATAGTAGGAGACAGTTCAATTTCACAGCCCGAGTCCTCTCAGTGGTGTAATCTTCCTTCGTGTAATTGTCGTACAGTAGAACCCCGCTGTTACGTTCCTCACTGCTGCGTTTTCCCGGCTGCTACGTCGCTTTTATCCGGTCCCGGCATAGCTTCCATAGGATCCAATGTATAAGGAACCCCGATGTTACGTAGTAGTTGTGAAAACGTTCCCGCATGATGCGTCGCAACCCGAACCCGCCTGGGCTAAAGTAGGCAACGCGCTCCAACCGCCATTTTGGCTTTTGACGAGTTTTGACCGGGCTTGGCTATGGAACTGGCTGCAAGAAGCTGCACGCCAGTTCGAGAGGCCGCCACTAGGTGGCCATTCGTGTAAAATGCTCTCACTATCATCACTATGATTACGGTCACCGCATGGTTTGTTGGACGGCTCGACTCACGGAGGAAGGAAACTCGGGAGAGGCCCTGACGTCACTCTTTGTGAAGCTGTAGCTAAAGGGAAGCCGGAAGTTGGCGTTGCTCATGGCGTTGCTCCGCCTATCGGGCCAGCTCTCCTTTCTTGTTTACATTTCTTGCGAAACCACGCCGCGCTGCGCGCAACCGGGCTGCTCGGACGCGCGCGCTCCGCAGCAATACTAAACAATCGTTAGCACGTTAGCATGATTACGCCAAAGAGGGCAACATTTCCCACGGATATTCCTTCGTCCGTTGCCATTGCCGTGACACGGTGACGACAAGGAGCACGAGCCGCATGATGCCAGGGAGTTGCCAAATCCTAGCTTTGGAGAAGCCGTCGCGGCTCTGGACCTCCTCCGCAAGTACGTCGCACCTCACAGCGACGCTGACAGCAATGCGGCCTTCCAGGCTATTGAGAAACGTGTGGTGATTTCTAGCGAGTGAAAGAAACAGCAAGCCACCATTCTAGATTTATTTTTAAGTTCTAAGCGCACTTTGTGGAAATAAATTGTCTATAGTTGAAGCTGCACTTTTTTCATTCATTTTCGGAGCTTTCCTCACTGTTGCATTTTCCCGGCTGTTACGTTTTTTTTCCTCGGTCCGGTGAAAAACGTATAAACGGGGTTCCACTGTATACAGTAAAACCTCGTGGTAACGAAATGGGATATAACGAAGCAATCGTGGTTCTCCTTGAAACTACTATAGGTGCCCATGTATTGACAACCTCGTTTTAACAAAGCTAAAATTTCGTCGCAAAGAGTATAACGAACCTTTTTTTTTTTTTAGAGCGCAGCTCTTTGGCGCTTGTTCCTGCGTTTCGCGGCACCGTCGTGCCTCACCATTACCAGCTCGGTAGTCTGGGCTAGCGCGCTGCTCTAGCTGCGCGCACTCTTGGCGCCATCTCTCACGCACAATGTGAGCCTTGCTCTCTTCCCTCCTCCTAAAATGCCACCCATGCGCGGCAGCAATCAAAGCGCCGGCTCCAAGGCGGCTGATCTGGATTAAGGGCTTTAATCTCGATGATGTGCTCCTGCCCAAGCCGAAACGCATAGCCGCCACCGTTCGCCACTGCGTGTACCCCTTCTCCCCATCCTTTCCTCCGTGGCAGAGAGTGCACGAGAGCGCGTGGTGTTCTCCGGTTGACAAAGCGCCGGCTCAGTATCAGCGGGTCACGGTTCCCACTTTCCAAGCCGAAACGCAAAGCCACCTTCAGTCGACTCGCTAGAAGCATCAGTGGCGTCAGTCAGCCGCTGCCATATCTTCATCGTGCAACGTTCCTATGCGCCTACACGCTGCCTCCTGCAACCTCACGATAAGCGAGGCAGCAGCGCCAAGCTACGTTCCGTTTGCGGCGGCTGGTGCGAAATGTTCTGCACCGGACTGATTGGCCTAGGCTCACAGACGGTTAATATTATAACATAATCCGTCTGCCTATGTAACAATTTATTCTCAGCCAGTTCTTTCCGAGCCATGAGCGAGACAACCGGTTCATCTGCCGCTGTTGTTGATCGAGCTGCCCAAGCAGAGGCCCAGCGCCGTCACCGCCAGAACCCAGAGGTGCGCTACGCCGAACCAGGCATTGGTGCAGCAAGTCTAGCATATATCCATCTATTTCTCCGACCACAAAGCTACCTTCATGACAATCAAGAACTGGGAGTGGAGTTTTTCTTGAAGTGAAGAATAAAAAGTAACTGCACACACGTCTTGCTCGAATTATTTGCCTCAGTACATAGAAAAGTCGAAACGGATATAGAACTGCACTCAAAATTTCGCATTAGGAAGTAACGTAATCGTCAGCAATTTTTTTCTTTTCCTTTTTTTTTCCACAACGAGCATTTGCTGACCATTTTGGTACCCGTCAGATCAATTTCTTATAGCGCGCAACGTTCGCGTCTCCCGTACGCATCTCCCACCCTCCCCTTTCCCGTGGAACTAGTGGACCCACCTGCTCTTTCGCTGCGTGCGTGGGGCGGCACCGACTGCGGTTTTGTTGTTGCTTGTCGTTGCCTCCGTGCGCATCAACAATATCAGTGTTTCTATTGGTTCTTTTGTACGCGTTTCTGCCGCCAGAAAGGAGATTGACGATGGCAAACGGAAGCGCAAAACGATATCAATCGAGCAGAAGGTGGCTATGCTGAAAGCCATGGAGTCGACGTGAAGAAAAAGAAAAGGCTGTGGGGATGCGTGACTCTCACGCCTCCCCTGAGATCTAGTTTTCCCGCATAGCTCGTCTCCCGCAGGGCGGCTTTGCCCGTCGCGTGACCTGGCGCCCGCGGCGGTCGGAGTGGTTGAAGCGCAGTGCGAGAGATGGCGCTAGTGTTGCGCTGCGGCGGGGTTACTTGGGCGCCGGGAGACAGGCGCTTCGGTCTTTCCCGGCGGGTCGGCGAACAGCGTGGACATTCTGCGCGCGCTGCGACCATGCTTCTGCGAGACCGCCTCGCGTGGCCGCCTTCGAACGTGCCACCGTTGGCGTGACCGTACACGCGAACGACCAGGCGTTGGGATCCAGCATGGGGCGAACATATTCGCTCGCAATGCGGTCGCGGTAAGTCGGACTTCTAGATTTGTCGCGCGCCCATCGGCATGTTTTGGGGATAGCAACTCGGCTAGCAGGCATTGATCTATGAAAGGTGCAATAAATGCCCTTGTGATTGTTTGCATTACTGTGTTGTCGTTCCTTTGTCCCAAGAGTACGGAGGAGAACCCCCTATCTCCCACATCTGGCTGCCCAACGTGGACCTCTTGGGGCATCGGACGATAATTTTAAGTGTTGCTTCGTTCAAGACCTTTGTTTGAACCGAAGCGTAGGCCTAGCGTGGATTTTGATCGCTAGCGTCGGTGGCGTGCTTTCTTGAGCGAGGCGACGGTGGCTGTAGTCTGTTTGAACTTATCAACATGCAAAGCCTTTTCGCAAGTGTTTTTTTTAATGACATTCGTCAGTACGAGAGCCACGTGGTCTGCATCCTGTGAGAGCGAGGCTGAGCGCCCGCGGAGCAGTGGCAAGCCTGAAGCGAGTGAGTACGGAAGCCTCGTGGGTGGTCCGAATTTCTTATGTAAATAGCTTCTTCTATCTCTTTGACTCGGATGAAGTCGCGGCTCTGGGAGCCGGGTGGCCGCGGGCCACGGGTGCCACGACGGGCTGACTGGTATTGCGGCCTGGCACCGGGCGCTCCGACACCCGTCTGGGACGGTGGGCGCCGTCAACTCGGATGCTGTGTGCACCGAGCGGAGTAGGACCACCTCACAGAGCTGACGTCTCCTCGCGGCTGCCTGTTTTGCGCTCATTTTGGGTTTTGTTTTTGGATGCCGGTTGTTGTCAGGGTAGCGACGATTTAGGCCTAAGGCTTTACGAAGCTGCTTGTCGCACGTGGAGGGACACAACCTGGTGGACCGTGGCGTTGAGGCGTTGCAATTTGCTTCCCTCATTCTATTTAGCCTCGCACGAATTGAAATTACTCGTTCGACTCAAGGAAGCGAGCTTCGTTCACGTGAACTTAGCGACTGAGTAGCCGCCCGATCTTTTGCTAGCCGAGTCGAACATCGTACCACGTGGGCGATGCGCATGCAGAATTCCTCTCCCTTGCACTACTTTAGTGTTTGCCGAGTGTGTGAAGTGTACGCAGCGTGAATGGAGTCACCCCTGGCTTGCTGTCACCTGCACATCGTCTGCGCTGCTGCTCCGGACTACGATCGAGCCACCCCGGGCGATGGTGATGCTGTGGCCAGTTCGGCGCAGCGACTTCGGCGGCCTCCTGCATCCAGCTCACAACCCTCGGCGGCGGACAAAGGAGCCAGCGGTCACCGACAGCTACGGCGGCTCTTGCCATCAGGGCGCGTCGGCGCGAGCGACACTTGCTCGTACCGACTACTGCGTCGTCGTTTCCGGAGTCCTGGCCTGGAATCGTGCCGTCTTGTCTGCAAAGCTGCTGCTGTGACCGGCGGACGCCAGCGGTGTACCCCTAGGATAGTCGGCTCGCATGTTATAGACAGCGTGTGGACATTTCCCCGGCACGGCCACTGTTGCATGTACCACATTGTTCGCGAAGCACGTGTTGATGTTAGACTGTGTGAAATGTTTCGCCGGAATATGTAGTGATTTAAGGTTGGGGGGATGTGGGGATGCGTAACTCTCACGCCTCCCCTGAGATCTAGTTTTCCCGCATAGCTCGTCTCGCGCAGGGCGGCTTCGCCCGTCGCGTGACCTGGCGCCCGCGGCGGTCGGAGTGGTTGAAGCGCAGTGCGAGAGATGGCGCTAGTGTTGCGCTGCGGCGGGGTTACTTGGGCGCCGGGAGACAGGCGCTTCGGTCTTTCCCGGCGGGTCGGCGAACAGCGTGGACATTCCGCGCGCGCTGCGACCATGCTTCTGCGAGACCGCCTCGCGTGGCCGCCTTCGAACGTGCCACCGTTGGCGTGACCGTACACGCGAACGACCAGGCGTTGGGATCCAGCATGGGGCGAACATATTCGCTCGCAATGCAGTCGCGGTAAGTCGGACTTCTAGATTTGTCGCGCGCCCATCGGCATGTTTTGGGGATAGCAACTCGGCTAGCAGGCATTGATCTATGAAAGGTGCAATAAATGCCCTTGCGATTGTTTGCACTACAGTGTTGTCGTTCCTTTGTCCCAAGAGTACGGAGGAGAACCGCGTATCTCCCACAAGGCACAGCGTTGAGCACGCTGTTGACGATTTTGAGCAGCAAAGAAGCTGTCACCAGTGCTGTCGCACGTGGTGTAAAAGGCGACAGAAAGAAGCTGTGAGCCTCTGCTTTCGAAGCTGTAGAGAAGGCGGTCTTCAAGTGGTTTTTGGATGCAAAAGCAAGCGGCACTCCTGTGAGTGAGGCACTGTTGCAGCGCCAAGCGAGGGACTTCGCGTGCATCATGAGGCACGACGATATTGTGGCGAGTGTCGGCTGGCTACAGCCTTTCAAGGTGCGCCACAACATCGTCGGCAGGGTTGTCAGCGGGGAAGCGCAGTCTGTCGACTGCGAAGGTGCAGTGGCGTGGGTGGAGACAAACGTTGGACAGCTGCTAGAAAAATACAGTGCCAAGGATTTGTTCAACACGGGTGAGACAGCCCTGTTCTACTAGATGCTGCCACAAAAAAACTTAGCCCTCAAAGGTGAACGCTGCCAGGGCGGTAAGCAGAGCAAGGTCCGCGTAACTGTGTTGCTTTGTGCCAACATGGATGGGTCGGAAAAGGTGCAGGCCCTCGTGGTCGGCAAAAGTGCGTGACCACGATGCTTCAAAGACAAACGAAAGCTCCAAGTGAGGTATGTGTCCAACCATAAGGCTTGGATGAAGAGAAATTTTCGCACAATGGCTGCGGGAGTGGGACAAGCAGCTGGGCAAGCTGAACTGGAAGATATGCCTCGTACTGGACAACTGCGCAGCCCACCACACTGCCGCTGTGCTCAAAAACATCGAGCTATGCTTCTTGCCACCAAACTTCACTGAATTTGTGCAACCCCTCGAGCAAGGAGTTATCATGAACTTTAAGTCGGGCTACCGGTCACTGGTCAATAAACTGGTCAACTGGTCAATAAACAAGGCAACTGGTCAATAAACCCACACATGCTACCTGAAGGCATCAATATTGCCGGTTGTTTTGGGTGAGTTGCCTTCACCCAAAAAAGATCACGTTCTCGTGACGCCTGCGGCAACAAGGACGTTCCACGTCCGCCGTCAAGGTCTGTGAGTGGTGGCGCTGGCTAACACTCCCAGGCTTCTACTAGTGCACATAAATACCCAAGAAAGTGGTTGGGAAAACAGCGCCGCGGTAGCTCAATTTGTAGAGCACCGCACGCGAAATGCGAAGGTTGTGGGTTCGGTTCCCACCTGCGGCAAGTTGTTTTTTCATCCACTTTAATTTCCATTAACTTATCGTTTCTACATTCCATTTATTAAGCACAAGTAATTTCCCCTATGTTGTCCTTGGTGTCAGTGTTTGTTGGCTTCTATTGAATGCGGTGTTGTCTTAGAAACGTGCCGTAGAAAGTTATACTGCGGTGTATATATACTGCGGTGTATATATACTGCGGTGTATATTAGTAACCGAGAAATTGAGGTAAATGCATGACACCATTTGAGACCCCCCAGCGACATTCCGGTACTAGCCCGATGACGAAGGCACTCCTCATCATAATTTCTGTCACTAGTACTCAACTACTCGTATTAAAAAGATCATTTCATTAGATTATAAGACGGAAGAAAATGGTACTTGTCTACTTCTATTCGATTCTAAAAAAATAACATTTTGACGTTACCCTTCAGTAGTATGGGTGGTCGAAAGGTTTCGTTATCGCTCGACTCTGCGCCACGCGTGCTTTGGAGTTTCAGTTGTTTCGTTATTGTGTCGTGCTGCACTGGTTCTGCTCGCTCGCGAAACTTGCATTTGGAACAAGCAGCGAGAATGCCACGTCCATGTGATGTCGTGGGATGCGCGAACGGTCCGCGGAACTTGGCCAAGGGCAGTTGCAACGGCGAATCCAACGTTACTTATCACTATAGTGCACTAGAAAGTTACTTCTAGTTCACTCTACTTATCACTGTGTGCCAACGAGTGAACCTCTCCGTTCAAAGTGGTTAAGTGCCGTACTTCTGCCACAGCGCATTGGCAAAGAGCCGAAAAATCGCATAGTGTGCTAGCTGCACTTTCGTCCAGAGGATTACAAGTTCAACGCTGACTTACTGAAGTTGTGTGGAGTGCCTTTCAAAGCAATGCTTTCCTGTAGCGCTGTTCCGCCGGTCTTGCCTGCATTCTCAAAAGCGCAAGAACAGCAGGTCGAAGCATTTGGTTCTCACGAAGGAAAAGCTATAAATGTGCGAATATGTACAGCCATGACATACAGTTGCTGACGCAGTAGTACGCAACGACGCCGGCAGCGCGAGCCCTCAGCAGCAGGTCGCGTTCATCAGTGCTTAAATCGCTAAAGTCAAGCCCAGCATCGTGAGCCAATGTGTCCTTGTCAGGGTCGTCCATTGCAACGAGCGTCGAAGTTTGCGTCATAAAATAAAGCACCAGCTTATCGTCGCGCACTTTCATTTCCGCTAGCCACCATAGTTCGGCTTTCGCGCTGCTGTCGGCTCTGTCTTGGCTCTGTTTCTGGCCGCGCGTTTGCCTTTTGCGCAGAAAAGCCATAGCGCCATCTGCGGGCGCCGTTTTACTCACCGACAGCGCAACGTCACTATGAGACCATAACGTCCCAGCTCCTCGATCGGAGGGCGGGCGATTTGAACTGCGCTAGAGGTGCGCGGACGCTTCAGAACGCATTTTCTCTTACAATAAGTCTCTTCTTCGCATGAAACAAGCGTTTCGAGGTTTCTGGGATGGTATTTTAACAATCCACGTGGAGTTAATATTAACCTTTAGTGTCCCTTTAACCCAGTGATAAACACCAGAGCCGCACATTTCAGCTTCACTGGTTAAGCATCTGTACGGAGTGCTGGGGCAGAGATTTTTTCCCTTTTCGTTTGAAGGACTTCACATTTCATTACCTTTCTGCATGGTCACCCCCAGCCAGACTTCATTGTTATAACCAATAATGCGGTATGGGCGCACTATAGTAAGCAGGTTATTTAATCATAGAAAACATACAAAATTTGACGGTGCTGCAGCTTTTCAGTGCTACGACCGATACATTGTTAAAAGAGGTATTGTTATAAGTGGGTTCAACTGTATCGTGATACTCTTCCAGCTTATAGTAAATTCTATTGCCAACAACCCATACCTAAAATATTAGAACATTCTTTGTCATACTGCCGAAGTGAACACTGGGAGAAAAGTGAACGACAAGTGCAAACAATTGATTTTTCTTGGACGATACTTGAACAAAGCAAACTTTATGAACTTCTGCTTGAAGGCAGCTTGATACGGAATATACCTGCCATTTAGTCATACTTGTGAATAGCTTGAGAAAAAGTACATTGAAATCTAAAGGCAAAAAATTAAATGCATATTGACAGACACTATTAAAGACTGCAATAAAAAAAACTGTTGAATGGTAAGCAAAATGGCATCCCTATTAATCGCACAAAATTTCAGATTACCATATGCAGAAGCTTTTACAAGAAAATGCTAAAACCAAGATGACCCACTTATCTTACCATCCCCTCTTACATTTTATGCTTCTAATTCCACTTGTAAGCTCTGCATTATTTTCAGTTGTGCCTCCTAAAGAAAAAGACAATGGATGACAGTTACTTACCTCTCAGAGCATATGCAAGGTATGTCCCAGAGATATGCAGGCAAATGTGCTTTCCAAAGTTATATTTCAGTTCCCAGCTATAGTCGACAATATTTTTAATCTTGACCTGAAAGTGAAGACTTTACAATGAGCAAACTTGACTTTAAAACTGCATAAATTTCGAATGCAGTACAATCTCATGTTGTCCCTCCAAAAATTAAAATATACAATATACGATACAACAAGAGCCTGAGATTTTTTTTTTTAAGCAGACTTGAGAAAATGTTTGCTTGCAGTATTTGTGTGATAAAAGCTAGTACATAATTAACAAAATGTTAAGTAACTGTTAAATTAATAACAATAAGGGGTATGCTGTAACTGTAGAATTGAGGTCATAAATTATTATTTATTTTTTTCCAGACTAAACATCCTCTCATGTCATGCTCAAAACACAAAAGCATATTTATTGTTGACGTCAGCAGTCCTCTTAAAACATCTAAGAGAGCCTACGTACCACAGAATGTGTCAAGCTTATCAGAATTTCGTTAGAAGCTGTAGTTTGAAGTCAACCACCAACATGGTATTTAAGCTCATCTATGTTATCGGAAACTGCTCTCATTGCAATTTTATTGTGAGCTACATATATTTACTCAAACAAGTGTAGTGAAATTCTGATGCAAAATAGATATGACTAAGTATAAGCAAGCACAAGAACAAGCAAAAAGACTGTATACTTTATTTTATGAATGTTCCTAATGAGACTATCAAAATTGACTGCTCTTTATAGACTAGTATCAAGTAAAATGTTTTCGGATATACACCCTAGGGCAAAAAAGGCAGGACAGTCATCATTGACAATAGCTCGCTGACGTCTAGTAAAATAGTAACGCATAGTAAAATCTGCAACCGACCCGGTTGCTACTGCTTGCATCTTCACGCGGCCGACTGACAACAACTTGCACTTCTGTCCCACAAACGTCCACGCTGACATCCTCCTCGCCATCCAGAAGGCATCTGCAAGAAGTGAAGCAAACAATGGCCATGCCTGCTGAACATTGCCCACCATCTGTAGGAACGTAGCCACTTCTGCATGGTGGAGAGCTGGCTTCTGAAATGTTCGTATGGGCAGGTACTTCCTTAGGGTTAAATATCCCAAGGGTATCATGAATTCTATGGACTTTTCACAGTGCCATAACCATGGGCGTCACCATATTCGGTCCCATGACAACGCCCACCATTCAGCGCCTTCTAGCCGACCACAGGCATGGCTCAGACAGTTGCTATTTCGGCCATTATATTGAGCAGTGAGTGTAAACGACAACACTTTGGCCAAAGCTGCAGAGGAACTTTAAGTATACCTTTCATTTATCTGTACTGTCTACACTGCAATCTTACCAGCGCAAGCTTACCAGCTGAAGATGATGAATGTTTCCAAACTGATGTTAGTTTACTGTTAAAGGAGTACTAACAATATTTCGTAGCTGAGATAACTAGTGAGATCGATTTCTATGGACACACAAGCATCATCTACAAAACATCAACGGCGAATGTAGGTTAAAATATATTTAAAATCTGTTTTAAGGTACGTGCGCACAGAAAACCGCAAAGCACAGCAGCTCACAACATTGACTTGAACTGCATGGGTTTGCAAACATCCCAGAGCATAACAACAGCGCTATGTCACAAGTTTGTGTTAGCTACCACACTCCTTGTATGTGCTCTTGCTTGCCCCACACCCTGGCCCTTCACTGCTGCACTCCCACTCTTCCTCAGTTGTTAGTCATAGTGCGATGCTTTTCCGTGTCACTGCAACTGTTTTTGACGTGACCGTTGAAATTTTCAGCACTATCTGCGTTCCCTGTGCTGCACTGACCATGCACAAAGCACGAGTATAGCACACTGTTGAGACCATCCTGCGTCACTTACTTATCCTTAACACATTCAAGGCAGGGTATAATCACACAGAAGTTTCCTTACAATGGCCCTCAGTGGCTGAAGTGGACCCCGCTGAAGAGCAGCCCCATTGCTCACCCCATTTCGAGTGTAGAAAAACATTTGACTTTATGCTTACCACTGCATTGCCTTATTAAAAATGTAGAAAGATTGCAATTTATTCTCCCGGTGGTTCATTATAACACATGGAACTCTTACCTGGTTTTTAAGAAAAAAAAATGCGAAATCGCCTTCATCTACGAGTAAGTCAGCTGTTGCCGAGACATTGCTAGCATAGACATGTGTCACAGCTGCTGAAAGCAAATAGGCCATTCCAGCAGGGTTGTCATGTGGGAAAAGGTGCTTGGTTTGAATATGCCTATGCCTAAAAATGATCGGCCATGTCTACTAAGGCAGTGACTCCCGTTTGTAGAAAATTTCTCCATTGGACGATGAAATAAGGACAACAAGGACACTGCTCAGCACGTCCTCGTCAAATCAACAACAACACAGCTATCCAAATTCTTTGATCAGAAGTTGCATAGCAAGTTTCACTACATGTGACTGCATGGCGCACAGCGAAATGAAACATTGGAAATAAAACATATTCAGAAGCCAAGTGTAAAACCAGAGATGAATGAGGCATTAAGTCTTTTGAAGAAGCTTTGAAGGAGGAACGTGTTTTGGACAAGAACAGTCTTCGCGCAGATTTGTAAAGCTTAATGCAAGTAAATATGTACAGAACAAAAAAGGATTTAAAAAAATAGAAATTACAGATCTGTCTTAAGCAACTTTGATGTTTAAGTAATCTTAACACGAGGCATTCGTCCAAAAAATTATATAAGCTGTACCACTGGTAAGCGTTGTATAGGCAGGTTGAGCAAAAAATCCACTAATTCTTAATTAATTTACAGCAGATATTGCAATTTTACAAATTGTAGCCAGTGAGTTTGCAAAGCGTATCCACTAGGAATGAATTTCCAGAATGACAAAATTTTGGAGATATGCACCAACAAACTCGCCATAAAAATGCAGTTGTTCTTACTTTTTAAAAAAACGGTATTTTGAGGGTAATGATTTCAGGAGGCGAGGGCCACTGCCAAGTGCGACTCTCCACTTTCCCCGTCTAGCCTCTGCAAGCAAAATTCCTTAAATGCATTCTCCCATACCGGAACTCAAGAATCGTGCGACACATACGTCACACGTCACCTATATTTATTTTCTTTTTTCCTCCCTTTCTCGCTGCGCAGTGCACTTCCGCTGATGGCGCTGAGCGCGAGCTGTTGCGTTTGTCTCATTTTCACAGCACACGATCTTGCGTGCTGTGCACGAGAACACCTGACTAGCAGTATAAGTGGTGTAAGTCAGTGCTACACGAATACTGAGGCAGACACAAGCGGTTCATAGAACACGATGTCTGCGTGCGCGACTGCACGACGTAGGAACAAACAGATAAAACCGGAGTACATCTCTCTTGCTGCAGTGCAAAGTAAAACAAGGGCACAGCAACATACAGTTTGTCTATTCGCCTACTGAAGCAACAGATTACACAAATAATAGATGTTGCCTTGAGTAATTGTCGAAGTCAGATGTCACTACGAGCGACGTCACAGCAGTGCGATGTACTTAGGCGCACTTGTACGATATACATAAACACTCCAGCTGGGAGGGCGGTGCCCGCGTGGAGAAGGGCAAACGGCATTCAGTTTGAAATTTCAGCTTTCCGCGGCACGTAGCAATGTAATACTTAGCACACACAATTGTTAGCGTGCCTTGTGTTACATGGCACTTGTCAGCTCAGAAAGGACAGACCTGGCGAGGGGCCCTTTAAGAGAGAAAATGAACTTTAATGAAAAGGATGGCCCAGTGGCCTAAGTAGGGGTGAGGGTCATTGATGAGGGTAAAAAAAGATCCACTAATTAACTTCTTAATTATTTACAGCAGATATTGCAATTTTACAAATTGTAGCCAGTGAGTTCGCAAAGCGTATCCACTAGGAATGAATTGCCAGAATGACACAAATTTGGAGATATACACCAACAAACTCTCCATAAAAATGCACTGTTCTTACTTTTTAACAAAACGCTATTTTATGCATTGAAGCACAAAAGTAACTGGAATGCCCATGTATGTCATGCCACACTTTAGAAAATAACACCTCAAAACAGGTGCCATCCCGGAAATTCATTTCAAGTGGGTATGTCTTGCAAACTACAATTAGTCAATTTCAATATGTTCAATAAAATAATTAAGAGATCAATTAGTGATCTTTTTGATTAGTTGAATACATGTTTCGATTACTTTTGCTAATAGTGTCCCCCTCTTAATGCCCCCCCACCTCAAGGAAAAGAATTATGCTATCTGCCACAGGCAATTTTTAAAAGTTACAGAAAACTTAAAAGTTATCACACCGTATAACTGCATGATTATGAGTGCTGGCGCATGCAGTAATGATTGTGTCAAGATCAATGAATTGGCCTGGCAAATGGCGTCTGAGATTTGCATGTGTCACATTGCGCAGAGCCGTAAATCTTGAATGCCAAGGCTGACCGTGCTTACTGCCCAAAGCTGCCATGAGATGGTGGCCATCAATTAAAAACAAAGAAGTGTTAAAAGTATATGGAGATTAGTCTTGCCAAGGAAAAAAAATGATGCAGTTTACCCGAAAGGCAGAGCATTGACAGCAATAGAAAAGAGATTTACACGAAGTAAGGCTTGTAGTAATGTCTGCCGTATAAACAGCAATAAACTTTCGCTTAATAATTAAATTAACGTGCATTGTGTCCCTCGCGCACAGGAATAATGAAAAGATTTCACTCGATGACAACGAACACACGCAGTAACAATACGGGCGTCATGAGGAGCACTGAAAGAAACTAACACTTCTTGCTGCTTCTCAGTTCACCCGGACTTGGAAACTTAAGATTATGCGACCTCCAACACTAGGCATCTTCCACATGGCAAGGTTCCTATAAAATGCTTAAAAAAATAAAATAGTTAGGTTACACGCTAGCCAACATAATGAGGCAGCTATGGCTGTGTGGTTGCTACTTCCATCCCTGCACTTTCCCCTCAAAAGAAAGAAGGGTTTCAACTTTGCTGACTTCTCTGGAAATAAAAGCTAAAAAAATTCCCTAACAATTACGATAGTCCTGAATGCGAAATTTGAGTGCAGCTCTATACACGTTTTCATTTCGCAATATAATGGGTGGCACGTACAATTCGTCTCGTGTAGAATGTTGCAAATGAAGAGAACTGTGGTGCGACTGCCTCGCTAATAGGGAGATCGCTAGAAACAGCGCAAGGGCGATGCATGGATGCAATTCACAGCAGTCGCCACAGACAGACCTCCACTCACGCTGCACTTTGTTTCCATATATGGTATGGATCGGTGGCGTCAACGGTGTACAGAGGACGCGCACTACTCTCGCAACATCTTGTAGCCATGGTTGCAGCAAAGCTTGACTTGCACTGCACTATTTCTGCCGATGCTTTTGTCAGACCCTCCTCCCCTGTTTCTCTCCTCGCGCTCTATTCACTATCGCCCTCCTTCATCTCCTGCTGTTGCTCAGTGTTTGCTCTTTCATCCTTCGCTGTGCTCGTTTGCTTGGTTACGAAGGACGCTGACGCTCACTGAAGGTGTGGGTGCCTAAGAGCTGCGCTCTTAAACACAGCCCAAGCTCCAAGATTTGTAGCCATATTTACGACGACCCTGCACATTGGAACAGTGTGAAGTGCTTAGAATAACTTAAAAATCCCACATGTATAAGCAGGGTGTTTTGTTTTCGGGTTTCATATATGTTTTTTAATTCGTGGGGTAAAAATCATGTTCCTTTTTAGAAGAGCGAAATTGCAGATAGATCAGAGGTATTGTTGCCTGGCATACAAAGTTCAGGGTTTTTCTAGTAACATTTACGAATGATTAACACAAGCAATGGTCTCTTTTTGGACACAAACATCTTTTTTAAACAAGCAAAATTGCTCACAGGAACATTCAATGGCAAAGAGGGCTGCTCGCAAATCGTGCGACGAACTTATGTACAGTTGAACCTCGATATATCGAACAGCGTGGTGATCGGGAAAAAGTTCTATATAGCCAGAATTCGATATAGAAAATCATGTAAAAAATGTGTCAAGAACTTTTGTAAATCAATCAATGAACCAAGGGCACAATCGAGGATCGTTGTTCAGAGCGCACAATTGGCCTAGGCCACGCGAAGTCAGCGCAGCCTAGGCCAATCGCGCACGGCACAACCGACCACGAGCTCAGAACAACGATCCCCGATCGGGCGCCAATCATGGCACAGTAAGTACTCACTAGAAGCTTCACGCAAAGTATTTATTTATTTAGCTGAAAGTACTGCAGCAGTGTAGCCTGCTTCTTATTGGCAGCCACATGCTTAACACGGAGTCCTCAACATAGTCTAAACGTAGTAGTGGCATAGAAGGGCCAGAAAATCCAAAGCAGCTACAGCCTCACTTAAAGTCGGGAGCGAGGCAACATCAGCGCTTGCGGGATAAACCTCAACAGCGTCTTCATTTGGCCGCTACTTCTGCTGCCATCTCCACGTCCATCAATCGAACCATTTTGAAACACTGTCAATAACAACATATTAAGTCTGGGCTGAGCCCAGTGAGCGTGCGCTGTCGCACGCCTTTGCGGATGCAAACCGCCAGTCCTCAAGAGGCGCGCCAGGCGCAAAGCGTCGCACCAAGGTGGAGTCAGTGCAGCAAATGCAATGCATCGTTGACATTGTCTAACTAGCCAAGCCGCCACATGCGTACGTCGCTACGTTCAAATGACGCCCTCGGCACAATCAATGTGTGCAGCTATAGTGCGCAGGAAAAGGGAATGCCAATTGCGCCACTTCTATCATCAACGGTGTTACGGGAAAGCTCACCACCTGTCAACAGAGCACATCTGGTCTGGGGAGGCGGAGTTCGATATATCTATTTTACGTCCGACCCCGTTCGAAATAAAAAATAAAAAATGCATGCGATTTTCCAGTGATATAGAAAGTGTTCGATATACGCAATAATTCGGTATATCCATGTTCGATATATCGAGGTTTGACTATATATACACTCTTTTCACGGCGATCTCGTGGATGCATCACATGTTTGATCATGTGGTGACGTGTCCATTCCTTGCCTCAGCTGCCTATATTGTCTCCGTGTTCACAAGGGATGTGCACAACACCTGGTGTGGCTCAGCAAACCTCGGTTTTGGCGGATATCGCAGACGGTGACTAGGTGAATGATGTTTCGGCCACCTCTTCAGAGGAGATGCAAGTACTTTCAGAGCTCATTAAACCTTGTCCAAACGGTGCGAGCAGCATATACGATGGTTGCAATAAAAGTGGCGGTAGGAATGTATTCCAAGCTGTCCAAACTTTCCGCTCATTAATTAACGAGGGTTGCAATGTGGGCTTGTTGGTAATGCATCTTCAAGGGGAGTATGGTAGCGCGATTCAAAGACGGGACAAGAGAAGACACAAAGGGACACACACAGCGCTAACTTCCAACACTGTTTATTGTCGAAAACCAGGTCGTATTTATACACTCAGACCACATGAGTCACAGGCACGTGAACAGATTAACAATCAGAGCGATACATTTTGTGATATGCTAAGCCATGCGCAAAAATGTCAGTTCTTTTTCAGAGAGAGCCAATGATGGTTTGCTGATACATGAATCCCCTAGGGCATCAATCTGCTCGGCTTCTATTATAAGTCTAGTGAGTTCGCACTTGTTTCTACCGGTAATGATTGTTGATTCGAAGAGAGGGGAGCACTTATGTTGCTTACAATGAAGGGAGAGAAACCCATCTGAAACAAGTTTGTCGACTTTATTTTTGTGTTCGCGCAGTCTATCATTGAATCGCGCTACCATACTCCCCTTGAAGATCATTAATTAAATCAGGATCAGTGTGCTTTGCCCTCAATTCTCCATTTGCAAACACTTTGCAGCAGCAGCTTGTCATATTTCCGGCTCAGTAACGTTCCTCATCGGTGCGGTCATTATCTTATTTTTTATATGGTGCCTAATCGGTCGCAGGTGTGCTTAGTTCCAATAGATTTGTTCTTTTTGTGCGAGAGACTTGAAACATAGATGTTTTGTACTGTGTAATAGCTTGTAGCAAAAACATTATCACTAGTCACTCGCTTTCTCTGTCGACCATCGCGAAATGTTCAGCTTCGAAGATGCGTGTGCTGTCGTAGTTGCCTTCACCCATGCTTCAGCGCACTGATTCAAGTATGCGACCATTCACTTGTTCTTGATACGTTGGCGATAGAGTGGGCGCAAGTTTGCATGTGAGTTGGGGCAGATGCACGTACATAAGATGCGAGAAACTTATCAGGCCAGGAAATGGCGCTACACCCTTTGTCACTGTGTAATGAGCGGTACTCAATCTTACCAATATTCCAAAACTGCAGTAATTTCTTTGGAGGTTAGTGATACAACATTCGCAGATGAATGAATTCTTTTTATCCTCGAGGAAAGCCGTGCAATGCAAAGGGCTTGCAACATAGGCAGTCCTTATGTAGCAGCGGTCCGTGAATTTGGTCACACAGATTCATTCCATTTCTTAATATGCTAATCCCTGTTTTTGCAGACAACTACAGCACACATCTTCCCTCTACCTCTCCACATTTTGCAGCATGAATGGAGCACACTGCGTGAGCAAACACCCAGTTGCATTTCTTACAGCTGATCACACAGAAGCAGGGCAGAAGTTGTAATGGTTTTATATTCGTGAATTTTCGCTGAGACAACGTGCAACGTGCTGCTGAAAACACCATCTCGTTCCTCCGGAACAAACTGCTTTGCAAAAAGGGTCTATAGGGTCGCTTGTTTTCGGGCAAAACTTGACATATTTCCACACGTTGTGCATCACGAACAAAATTTATAAAATCGAGGTAAACCCAATTTCTCCCTGAAGTTCGATGATGACAACAATGTATGGGGTTTAATGGTGCAGGGGCCAAGAATGGCCAAAAAGCACCAGGAAATGGTATGAGGTATTTAACAGTGTGTTCAATGACAAATGGCATAGATGTGACTTGACTGTATAGCGGCCTAAAATGTTTGCTGTACAGTGCGTAAAATGTACTCTTATGAAAAGTGCGACATGTGAGGTAAGCTATGTACATAAAATATGCCTTGCCAAGTGATAGTGAGATTTATATGTAAGAATGGTCAGGTAGTACTAACATCTCACCCGGGCCCTTGAACGCAAGGGCAAAGAGGCACTTGCTCTAAATGCTATAATCGCAGCAGTAGCCTTCGATATAAGGCTGTACTATGGATTATTTGGGTGTGTAACATGCAGTAAATGAGCTTCTTTTAAGAAAGCTAGAACTGATTTACTGTCAAAAAAAGTGGGTCATTGTTAAGAAACATCACAGGGTGGAGTGGAATTTGTTGACAGCATGGAAGAGGAAAGTGCTTTTTGCTGCGAGTTTCCAGTTCACGGCATTCTAGCAGCATGTGCAGGACAGTCAACGTCTCTCCACATTTATTACAGATAGGCAGCTCATCACCAGTCAACACGTATGAGTGTGCGCCATAAGTGTGGCCTATTCAAGTCGACAGATGATTACTTCAGTTTGTAGTGTTTTTGTTATGGGTGGCCAATTCCCTAACTGTGGCTTTATAACATGAAGCTTATTAGATGTTTCAGTGACTTATGAGCACTGTAAATAGCTTATAAGCTTTTTTTTTTTTGTAAGAATGGCTTCAAAGTCTATGGCAGGGACAGCTACAAAGTTTGTGACTTTGGTTGCTACTGATGTAATTTCGTCTGCCAATATATTACCCTCGATTGCCACTAGGGCCAGGAACCAAGCATATTGTGAAATACTGGCTAGACATGTATAATGAATGTTGAAGTGAATAAACACAATTTAGTAAATAATTTTTACTTTTACGGAAACATTTTCGAGATCTTACAACACTTAGAGAACTGGCGATATAACATCTTTTTGCATATTTGTGTTTTTGATATTGTTATGGGGATATTCGGAGTATAGAAAGACTATTTACAATATATACACAAGCAGAGTCAGTGTAGTTAAAAATGGCTGACTAGCAACAACGCGCAGCAGCCAGCGTCTAGCAATCTTCTTCTTTTATCCTTCCGTAACAGGATGCCCGAATGCTGAAGCACTGTCTCGGCTCATGGTAGGCGAAGAAATGCGAGCTAAGTATGGCTTCACCCGTTGTGGGGATGCGCGACTCGCACGTCCCCTGATATGTTGTTTTCTCGCATAGCTCCCGTCTCCTGTAATCCGGCTTCGCCGCGTGGCGTGGTGCCCGCGGCAGTCGGTATGGTCGAAGTGCCATACGAGAGATGGCACGAGTGTTGCACTGCTAATACCACCTAATGGCGGGGTTACTTGGGCGCGAAAAGGAGAAGGCTCTTCCTCTTTGGCTCGGGGATCGGCAAGCGACGCGGACGTTCAGCGCATGTGCCGATAAATGCTTCTGCGAGACTGTCTCGTGAGGCCTCATTCGAACGCGCCACCGTACGTGCGAACGACCAAGCGCTGGTGTCCAGCATGGGGCGAACATATTCCCTAGTTATCCGGTTGTGGTGAGTCGGATTTTCGCGATTTGTCACGGGCCCATCGGTATGTTTTGTGGATAGCAACTCGGCTAGCAGGTATTAGTCTATGAAAGATGCAATATATTCCCTTGTGATTGTTTGCCCTACTGTGTTGTCGTTCCTTTGTCCGAAGAGCACGGGTGAGAATCCCACACCGTGAAACGTGCATGATGTCAACAGGCGTCGGACTTGAAGATGGATCGAACTGTAACGGCGAAATCTCGTAATTGACGTAGGACTTCATAAGGCCCTGTGTAGCGGCGCTGTTAAACATGGCAGTGGGCGAAACATTGCGGCCATTTCCATCAAAACGGCTCAGGTTGGTCGGCGTGCAAGGTGTTGAGGGCCACGAGTTGCGACAGTAACAGGTGACATGACCAATGCGGCGACAGGTGAAACATATTTGCTGGTCGTCCGCAGTTCTCCACTCAGTCGGGTTGCGATAACGCGGAGAGAAGCGTCGGGGTGGAGCGAAAATAGTAGAAGGGCGCTCGTTGGCTCTGGGGTTGGCGACAGCACAGACAGAATGTAAACCAATGTTTTCAAGCTCCTGGCAAACGATGGCTTGTACGAGGGGAACTGAAAAAGGGGTAGCATCAGGGCTATGCAAACAGAAAGCTGCGGTCACCATCGCATCCAGTTTACGTCTAACGATTCACACCACGTCCTCTGATGGCGATGCATGCTGCTGTGCGGGTTGCTCTTCAAATGTCGACATTGCGACAGTAATGGGAAGTCTGGCAAATGGTTGCAAGACTCGTCGGCTTTTGGCCTGTTCATACTGTCGGAACTCTTTGATGATAGCATCAACTGTCAAGCAGCTTTTGCACATGAGCAGATTAAAGGCGTCATCAGCAATGCCCTTCAGCCCGTGCCCGAGCTTCTCAGCTTCTGTCATGTTGTAATCGGCTTTACGACAAAGCACCAGCATGTCCTGGATGTACTCCATTGGGGATTGGGCACGGGAGGCCAGTTCCTGCTTTGCGGCACTTTTACGGCCAGCTGGTTTGCCAAACAACTCTGTCAACTTCTCTTTACATTGGTCTAAGTACGGCGGAGGAAGTTCATCGATAAAGCTCTGAAACTGTTCTGGAAAGATGACAGCAAGGGGGGACGTAGATAGAACTAATTGTGTTTAGCTTACCAAACAGCACTGCTCGGACAAGCCACTGCCTCAAGGGAGGTTCAGAGGTTTAATTGCCGACAGGCAACGTCGTTATAGACTATTATAGCCGCACCACTTGACAAGTGACAGCGTCGTCACGGTTTTTTGCAGAAAGTGGCACATTGCCTTAGTAAGTTCATCTAGTTTAATTTTAGGCATGTTTCCTAAGCGCACAGAATCTTTAGAGTGAATCTGCGAAGGAATTCTTTAACATCGTCCAGTCTCTGGAAAAGTCCTCTAATGTTCCATTGTAATATTTGTGTATCCACAACGAGAAAGAAGTTAGTGCTGCATGTCTGGAGAAGAAAGTTAGCTTTCTTCTCCAGAAAGAAAGTTAGTTAGCCCTTTGCCAGCCCCGTAATGCAATGTTTCTCTTTTTTGGAGAGACAGAGATTTCCACTGCTCCTTAAGAGCTTGTGGAGCCATCTAGCTGGAAGATGTGTCCATTGCCTCTTCAGGGGCATTGGACACCCACTCTTTCGAGTGGTTTGTTTGCCTTGAAGGCCTCACCTCACGAGACGAGACCACCAACCCTGAAGTCAATGGCCCCTTCTTTTGGGACTGCAGAGCAGCGCTAGCTGCAGCCAACAAGGGAGCAGATGGCGTCACCGCTGGCTCACTGTGTGTGGGCCAGACATCCGCCAGAGGCTGTTGTGGCGCTGCCTCCAAACACACCACTTTGGGAAAACTGTTCTTTGACAGGTACGATAGCTGCCTCTGTGCCTCCTTGAACAGTATATTTTCTTCACTTTGATTGTTACAACTTCCTTTTCCTTTTTCCAGGATATATAGGACCACGAGGGTGCGACATGCTGTCTATCACAGTTCAGACAGTGGAGAGAGTTTTCACAGGATTCAGAGGAGTGCTCACGAGCACTGCGTTCAGCAGAAGTTTGGCGGCCTCAGCAGTTCTGTGAACTATGGGCCAATCACTGGAATTTGAGGAATCATAGAGGGTTTGGGACATATGGTCTGACCTGGATGTTCACGTAGCTTGCCTCAATACTCTCAGGAAGCACACTCGAACCAAAGGTAATTATTAGATGCTTTATTTTCAACTCAGTGCTGTCGCGCCTTATCATAATTTGTTTTGATTACGTTTCGCTCACTCCAGTCTAATAATTTAGTTTCCGTCAGCTCCATCAGGTCATGATCGGAAACAACACCACGGGTCGCATCCATTGTGCGGGGTGGGGATATCGTCATTCGGGGTCATCCCAGTGACAATAGGTAAGGCAGCTTGTCATGTTTCTTATCGCGGAGTTCCAAAAGGAGATCGTCGCTAGCCATCTTCAATGCTTTGTAGCCTGCGCCAAGTACTTCAGTGAGACATTTTGAAACTAGGAAAGGCGAGATCATTCTTACCGTCTTTTCAGGTTTACCACAATGAATAACGTGGAATCGGGAAAAGTGCGTTTTCCTAGCCCCCAGCGTTGAGTACTTGGGACATGTCATTTCCCAGACAGGCCTAGCCCCGGCTCCCCGCAAATTTGATGCTGTGCTCAAGGCAGCCAAGCCCCAGAACAAGAAGGAGCTTCAGAGCTACCTGAGCCTCATCAAACTCTACAGGAGTTTTCTGCCGAACCTGTCGCAGCATCTACAGCCACTCCATCTTCTGCATTGAGATGGTCAACAATGGGTCTGGAAGAAGGAGCAGGACCAGGCCTTCCAGCGCAGCAAGGAGCCAATCACCAAGGCTCCAGTGCTGGTGCACTTCGATCCTGCTAAGCCTGTTGTCCTTACCATAGATGTGTCGCCGTACGGTGTGGGAGCCGTCCTGGCACACCGAGACAAAGATGGCCAGGAACGTCCTGTGTCGTTTGCTTCTCGACAGCTTCATGCTGCAGAGCAACGTTACAGACAGCTGGACAAGGAAGGTTTGGCCCTAATGTTCGGTGTCGAACGCTTCTATCAGTATCTGTGGGGCCAGCGTGTCAGTAATGGCCGGGAAACTCTTCAAGCGTACTTTCCCCGGCGTAACCGTCGAAGCTTCGGGCGTGATGCTGCGCAGCTCCTCCGGGCAACTCTCCCAGGTCCAGGATCCAGCACAGGTCAGCGTTCGTTTTGGCGACAGAGAGGCAACCCTTCCCCTTTACTTAACGAAGGGGTTGTCGCCGACGCTGCTGGGCCGAAACTGAATTCATGCACTGGGCGTTCGTCTGCCAGAGTACCCGGAAGCCAACTTGCATGTGGTGCAGAGCTGCCAAATCTGCCAGGAGCATCAGCGAGCCTCGCGTCATGTGGAAAGCACCCCCTGGCCGTTCCCACAGAGACCCTGGTCCCGCCTACATGTGGATTTTGGGGGACCCTTTAAAGGGGCATTACTTCCTGGTGGTGGTGGACACCTTCTCGAATTGAGTGGAGGTTCTACCTGTCACCACTCTATCAGCAGGCACTACCATTGCAGCGCTACGACAGGTCTTCGCCGCCCAGGGGTTGCCGGATGTCATCGTGTCCGACAATGGTCCTGCTTTCGCCAGCACAGAGTACCTGGCCTGGCTGACGAAAAACGGAATCCGCCGGATGATGGTTCCGCCGTACCAAAATGCTTCAAATGGTGCAGCCAAGCGGGTGGTGCAAACCATCAAAGACAAGCTCAAGAAGAGCCAGACTGGGGATTTCCGGACGCAGATTGCCCGGATACTGTTTCAGTACCAGACCACGCCCCACGATGTCACTGGCCATGCCCCCTGTGAGCTCCTGCTGGGTCGGATGGTCAAGACACCCTTGCACGTCTTGCATCCGGACCTCCGATCCACAGTGCTCTTGAAGCAGCTGAAGCAGAAGCTGGCTGCTGACCAAGGGTCCCGGGCCTTTGCCAGAGTCGGGAGCTCCAGTTTTCACCAGGAACTTCCATCCTGGCCCACCCTGGTCTGCCGGACAGGTGGTGTCTCCTGCCAGCGCCTCATCACTGCTCGTCCGCATGCCAGACGGGGCCATGTGGCACAGACACGCCGACTATGTCAGGCCTCGCGTTAGGACCTGGCCAGCACCCTCGACTGCCACTTCTGAGTTCCAGCCTGCAGGAGGACTAGCGGCAGCACCAGTCGCTTCCAGCAGAGCACCACCCACCTCGCATGCGGCAACCATTGCCAGTGGTGCGGCACTCGTTGGACCGGTGTCAAGTCCAGCACCACTCGCGAGGCCAACCACTACGGACCCTCCGGATGGAGCGAGGCTGGCTCAGGCAGCACCCGGCATTGCCACACCCGAACCATCAACACCGGTGCCCAGGCGGAGTACTCGACGGCGGAGGCCACCGGACCGTTACTCGCCTAGATAGCAGGCACCGTCGACCCAGCGAGGGTGGAGGCAGAGCCTCATATTTAAAACAAGGACGTTTGTTTTTTCTTTAACAAACAAACTGGGGGTAAGGGGGTGTAGCAAGCATGTGACGCCCCCCAGGCATAATGTTCGCTCGCCGCCAGGCTCCGTGGCCTGCTAAAGCTCGGCAGGCAACATTGGTCACCCCACCGCAATAAACACCGACGAGCACAGCTGCTCACCGGTCAGTCATCGTTCAGCACCACCACGCTGCGGAGTGTCCGTCTATCGGAGGGCGCCACGAGCCCTCCCTTGTTCATGAGCCCGGGTGGATCGTGACAGTTTTGTGATTGGTTGCCAAAGAATTGAAATACACCTTCGGGGCGCCATCGTTTGTGAGGGCGATCAGGGAGTTTGGGGAAAGAAATATCCATGAATGTAGATACAGATTTCGGCCGAAACACCAGCCACCCACCGTGGAGCCCAACAAGGGGACGCCGCAGGACTAATAAAAAACAAGTCCTGTGGACACCAACTGTATGTTTCCGCTATAACCACATAAGTACAGCCAAGATAGGTTGCTCCACACAAGCTTAACCCCTTGCACGGCCACTCAATGGAACGCACTTGGTGCGGCCCGTCGCGTCGGCCCAGAGAGGCGTGACGCGCCTAGTTTCCATCGCCAGCGCCGCAGCGCCACTGCTCCGGGACAGTTGCAGGGGGAGAGCTGTGCTCTGCCCGCCGCGGCCGCGCGGTCAGCGCTTGATTTGTTCCGATAAAGAGCTGTGTAGCCGTGTTTCACAAAATATGAATGGTAATGTCAACCGGCGATTTGCTACTGATAGCAGTACGTCAGCATCGCTGCAGTTGTCAGCGACAGTTTGTGTAGGAAGTCACCTATGTTAGGTGCGCTTCATCGAGCGTTCGACACACACAAAGCTGGTTATCCGCTATATTAACTTGTCGCATATAATTAGTTGGTTAGCATAAAAATGCTCGTTTTAAGAAGTCCGAACTCTGATCAGTCTGTTCCACAATTAGAGCCGATGATTAACGCTGTTTTACGTTTCCGGACATGCAGAAATGTACTGCATTATAGTTCAGCCGGTTCACGGGTATATGCGGGAAATATTTTGCAAATGGGCGCTCCTAGCCTACATCAATGGTCGGAAAGAAAACAATAAAGCCAGAAGTCAGTAGGTTGAGTCCAGTTTTTCTTTTCATTTCAAAGTTCATGTACCCAGAATCTGAAAGTGTTACAAGCGCAGAACTTTCCTCGAGAGAGGTTTATGTGTAAGCAAAATTTTTTACACTGTCGAATTCAGGCTGCTAGCCCAGTTCGTCAACAATGGTCTTATGAGCTTGCTCATAAATACTCTGCAGAGGTCCTCAGCGTGGTTGCGATGCTCTTTTTCGCAAGTCAGCGCCGGACATTGTGTGAAATGAGGAAGTAGTGCTGACATCAAGGTGTTGCATAGCCTGCTGGTTCGTCTCACGTCTGAGCACTTCATGACCTTGGTGACGAAGGTGCATACAAGCTTACACAGGCCAACTGCTTCTATTGTTGGGTACCTTAGCCATCCACCACCAACGTTGCGGATCAATCTATGAATTGCTTCAGCTGGCCTCGCTGCTTGAAAAAGGAGTTAGCAGGAATTACAAGCCACCTGAAGACGAGCATAACAATTTAGCTTGAAAAACGGTACTAAAAGAACATAATCTAATACATATATTTGTAATGAAATCAACCACAGACGTATTTCAATATGTGTATATATATATATATATATATATATATATATATATATATATATATATATATATATATATATATATATATATATATATATACATACATACATACATACATACATACATACACTATATATGTGTGTGTGTGTAAGAATTAGTCGCTTAAACAAAGGACAAAAAAATGCACGCCTAATCCAATTTTTTAAACTTGTAAAACAACTCTACCTTTTCCTCACATGCACGTGCAACGTAGCCAGCCAGGTATGCAATTGGTGCTAACTCTATATCAGCTACTAGCTCACTCGAGAGCTCACTGGCTGCAGATGAGATGGCAGCTGGCAAGACAAGTTTCACCATCCTGAATGGGAAGTTTAACGGCTGTTTTCGCCAAACATGGCGAAACCATGTTCTTCAACCATGCTGCCCGCCGTTGAGGATCGCACGGAAATTCATGATATCGGATCGTCGGATCTTTCCTTGCGTTGGTGCTGCACAGCAGCACACAGCAGTTGCACGGCATGGCACCGTCTGTGCTAACGTCTGTTCACACCGTACACGATCACACACGTGCGCAGATACAGTAGGGCAGTCGTATACCATAAAGAAACCCGCTGCGACGCGCGAGACCCGCTGGCTGGCTCTGCGGCGCTCGGGCGCTCTTCCTCCTGCAAAGCGCCCCGGAGCAGTGGCGCCCCGACGGCGGAAACTAAACTCTTGCATCACGCCCTCGCACAGTAAAACCGGCGCGACGCAACGGGCCGCACCAAGTGTGTTTCCATTGAGTGGCTGTGCCCCTTGCTACAAGGAAGGTCGGAAGTAAAAGGAAGAGAAAACAGGAAAGGTTGAAAGTGAGAGACAAAAACGAAGTTTGGAGAGAGACAGGAAAAGGCAACTACAGTTTTCTCTCGGGTGCGTCAGTCCGGGGGTGTCTACGTGAAGCCGAGGCCAAAGGGGCGTGTTCTCTTCGCCGAGGAGCCATAGAGGTCCAAGAACTCAGCATTGGCTCAACCCCCAGGATCCCCTTTGCCTCGGACACAGCTAAGTCGCGCACGGCTACACATGGGAAGCTCTCAGACTCAGCTCTCAGTGCACATGTTCGTGGTGTTGCAACATGCCAAACGCCTGCTGCTGCAGACACCCCTGCGGGGCGCACTGAAGTTTGCCCTTTTGTAAGGGATAAGTGCAGGTGCTGGAAAACTAATGAACACTTGCCATCTTTTGTGAACAAGTGTTCAAGGACGTAGAGTCGCCGACTGATTTTTCGGACTCCAAAAATTCGGACATGCTCGATCATTCGGACTGCTTCGCGGCACCGCCATTCTCCTCATAGACAATAATGTATAACAAGCGTGGTACTAAGTATACCACAAAGTCAATGGCGAAAAAGATCGCCTTTGTGCACCAAGTCCAGAGCGGCCGGTCTCAAAGCGAGTTGGTCGAGGATTTATTATTTCGAAGCAGACGGTCTCGGATTACATGTGAAACAAGACTAAGATTCTCGACGAAGCAACTAAGTCTTCCTCCAGCTTGGAAAGGAAAAATTTTAGAGACGGCAGCCACCCGAAGCTCGAAGAAGCCCTCCACATGTGGTTGTGTGCCACGGTCGCCAAGCGGATTCCTGTGTCTGGAGACCTTCTGAACCAGAAGGCAGACGCTCGCTCTCCGGATAAACATCGAGGGCTTTATGTTCAGTGACGGATGGCTCCGTAATTTCAAGGAAAGGTATGACCTCGCTTTCAAGAGGATGTGTGGCAATAGTGGTGCCGTCGACCAGACCCTTGCTGCAAATTATTGCTCGGAGACTCTGGAGTCACTGTTGTGATAGTTTTCACCAGACAATGTTTTTAACAGTGACGAACCAGTTCTATTCTATAGATGCTGCCCAATAAGACCCTTTCTGTGTGTGGCGATCCCTGCCACGGCGGGAAGCACGGAAAAGAGCGCGTCACCATAACGGTAGGCAGCAACATGTGAGGGACAGAGAAGCTTCCGCTTCTTGTGATTGTAAAATCAAAAAGCCCGAGGTGTTTCAAGGGAGTAAAGTCACTGCCCATGTGGTATGAGGCAGACACAAAAGCGTGGATCACGCAGCAGCTCTTCAGTGACTACATCCGCAAATTCGACAGGAAGTTCAAGTTGCAAAACCGGAAGGTACTCCTTTTTGTGGATAACTGCGGTGCACATGGTCACATCCATCATCTTGAGTTCATCCGCTTGGAATTCCTGCCGCCCAACACCACGAGTGTCCTCCAGCCCATGGACCAAGGCGTAATAAAAAATTGGAAGGTCCTCTACAGAGCACGCCTCTTGAGCCGCATGGTCCTGTGCATCGATGTCGGCAAGTGGTACGCTGTTAGCCTTCGGTCAGCAATAAACATGCTTGTGGATGCCTGGAAGGTGGTGATCCCTGTCACTCTACAGAACTGCTTTCAGCACACTGGATTTGTTGCAACTGATGAAGCGGGTGCTGTGGAGGCCCAGGATCTGTCGCCTTCCAATATGCTCCCTACCGGCGCTGAAAATGTTCAAGAGCTGCGCAGTGATGGCATTGCGATTCCAGACACTGTCTCATTTGACAGTTTCACAGTTGCTGACAGTGCTGTACTGACATGTGCAGAACTTGATGACGAGATCATTCGTCAGGTTTTCTGCTGCCCCGCCGTCAATGACTCTGAGTCGGAAGACGACGCACCATGTGCGCCGCTGCCGTCGCACACGGAGCTTGTACAATCAGTGACTGTGCTTTTAGCCGCCTATAGTGACCGCACAACCCTCTCCGAGATTCAGGCTGATCTGATTGCATGCAAACGGAACTGCATGCAACGGCGCATTCATTTCTTCAAGCCTACTGCCAAACCCGAATAAGTGCGTGGAAATAAAGGATTTCTTTTTTCTTCTGAATCTGTTTTTTTCAGACACGTTTGTTCGGACATTTCCGCGGTTCCCGTGAGGTCTGAATAAACGGTCGGCGACTAGTACATCATATTAATAATATGATTAATATATGAATACTGTAAATGCCTCGTTTTCGCCTGTATAAAATTGTATAAAATTCAAGCTTCGCTGATTGCTGTTCAAATGTTAATACCTTCTATTGTCTAGTTTGACTGTTTGCTTTCAGACGTGCATGATTAGTAAATGGTGACATTTTGCAAGAAAACACACCCGTTGTCTTCAGAGAGAAGCACCGCAGGTAGTGACACGATCACCCCTTTTGCAGATGGGTCTCGCAGCTTTGAGGACCAAGGACAACGTAAGTACACTTTCTTAGCCTAATGAGTTGCTTTCATAACATGGGTGTGATAACCACATGCGCTTTTTGCTTGAACGGCAACGCAATACAATCGTAATTTTGTTTCCATTGGTGTAGGAATTTCGTTTAAACATCACACATGATGAGCTAGCTCACACTGTTTAAAAGGACCCTGAAACAATTTTGACGATTTTGTGCAAATGTACTGAGTCGTTAGGGCGTAAATCACTTAATTTATTACAAGGTTTTAAAAATGTGCATTGCTAGCGAACTCAGCGGCGCTGTTTGAGTTTTCAGCCGTCCCCTCCCAGATGATGTAGTTAGCAGAATTGAGGTCAGTTGAACGAGCTAGCTGATTGGCTACTCGGATTATATCATCGATAATTCTTTTTAACTTTATGGTGAACAAGTGCCTCTCATAATAGTTGGAATGTTGGTTGATTGTTTCTATAAAAATGTAACAGAAAGAGAACACAGAACGAGAATTTATCACTACACTTGAGCACTTCCGGCACACAAAAAGCGTCTGCTTGTGTTACGTTCTCCATGTTGACGCGAGCTGCGAGATCAGTGTTGGTCACGAGTTTTCTGTTTTAAAGCACCATGGATTGCCATTGTAATGCTGTGGGCTGCAAATCTAGCAAGTGGCGACATGTCAAACTGCGACACCGTGCCCCTCTGCAAGGCAACATGTGAGCGGAATGGCTGCCACACGTCGAGCTGTCGGCATCTGATTGGCGCCAGCATTTTGCGCCTGTCACTTCACACCGGAAATTACTACCACAATAGAGAGATTTAGCATGTCTGGTATTCAGGTAAACGCAAGCACAAACGTGAACAGACTGCACAGTGCAGCCACATGTTGCCACAGAGCTCAGCCGGACATACAGAGTTAATATAGCAGTAACCAAGTGTATTCTACTTTACTTGCTGGTGTTAATTTTCAGCAGGAGTGTAGGTAGTCACGAACATGCTGTCTTTTGTAATTGTTTAGAATATTTTACACTTGGTTATAGCAATATTAGCTTTGTGTTTTACTGGTTAAGCCCTGCGCCACCGGGTGGCTGCACAGAGCAGCCCACTCACACTTAAGCTAAAGCCCCTTCATTACAGTGGTATTAGTATGGAGGGGCTGTATGCGCTTCCACCATTCCGTCAAAACGCCCAGCTTGCCTGTGGTTACCGGAGTACTGGACACGCTCAGCGCTGTGACAGAAGGCTCAAAACAAACATTGCTTGGATAGCTCTCGCTGCAAGGGATCGACAGCCATGCGGCTAGTGGAGAGGTTGGAGACACTTCGCGTTGACTCCAAGACACCGGAAGTAGACGACAACATCGCATCATGACACAGAGCCAGTGAAGGGGGAGCTTGGCCCCGACCACTTGGCAAACGAGTTGACGAGAAAAAGCATGGTTAGCGAGTAGGGTACTTTGTAATCGTAGATAGCTCTCTTGATACGAGACGCTTCACTTAAATTGTGGTGTGAATGTTTTACTGTAGCTGTACCCTAGGCATCTACAAAATTTGTCCGAACCGTTTGAGGGACCCTTTAAAGCGGCATGAAAGAGAGTGCAACGAAATCTGTGCCTTGCGAACATGCTGTTATTCCACTATGCAAGCTTCATGGTTACGTCGGTGACGTGGCCTCCGAGATTGAAGTATCTCGGAGGCCACGCTAATGAAATTGCTGAGGAGTAGTGGTGGGCTAGGTACGAATGGCTACAAGCAGATGACAGCAGTCAAGAGATAATGAAAAATGAAAACATCTGCTCACATGTGTTGCTGCTGCTGAGGATCCTGCGGTTGTTGTTCCTTGGAAGAACGAAAAATTGACTCCAGGAGGTTTCCAGCCGACGCCATACCGTCTGAAGGATCCCCATAGCCTCCAACAGCTTCTTCCAAACTGCCATTGGCTGCCATTGCAACATCCGCTGCACAGTGCAGTAACAAAATTTTAGTGTATCTCACAAAGACTGCAGCAAGCAGTACTGTTAGCAGTCACTCCAACAGCTCTTCCCTACAATGCCTGAATCAAGCAGAAGACCTAGTTTAAGACTGCAAACATTGTTAAAGAAGAAGAAAAAGAAAATCATGCATTCACTTAAAGGAAATTCAGAAGAAAACTGACTATCTAGGAGAGTGTGTGATTTGTGATTGCAATTAAAATTTCATTGCCAAGTAACAGTACTGGATGTAAACGTGTCTAACGAAGCCCATTTTATTTTGAAATGACAAGCACAAAAAAGTGTATGCACAATCTATACACACAAGATTTTTTTAAAACACCTTCTGTCAGTGAAACTAGGAGCACTCTCAGTGACCTTTATGATGCTCCTGATTTCAATACCATATTGCGGCTCAAGATTTTCAATAGATTCCAACCGCACTTAGGCGTGCTCAGGGGACTGATAAAAAAATTAAACATTCTAGTTGATAGCATGGGGACTTTGTCAAATGGCATACCTCAGCCCCTGTTAGCATGCTGGCTGTTCTGTGCTTTGAAGCCAGAGTAAAAAATCGGCCACTTGATAGTGGAACAAAAAGCTCCTCACAAGGAGCCACACCAAAAAGTGCACTTAAGTCAATTTCGATCAGCTGGACAAAACACAAAAGAAATCTGTAGGGGTGCATGAATATTTGAAACATTGAAATGAGCAAAAAAAATTTTTGAATTGTTTTCAAATACGTCACATTGTGATATGTGCACAATCAAACCTAAAACTGAAATACAAATGTGATAAAATTTATCCCCGCCATAGAAGATACAGAACTAAGACTTAGTAGGGCACATTGCATCGCACGAGCCAAACCGTTCTTTAACAAAACCATGACCATATGCACTAAAATTTCACTTTCACTATATGGCATTTGGCAGCGGCCATCATTTGATGTATTATTATTAATTGTTCCTGAACCTGTGTGTTATCCCCAACTAGAAAAAAAGGTGCACTTTTATTTGCCATCACACCCAACAAAAATTTCTAATTTTGTCTCAAAGGTACCCAAAGATGCCAACGGGCTGACAAGGCTACCTTCTAAAACTTTATCCTGCATGACAATGTACACTTCTAAGAGTCTATCCTGAGTGTGCAAATAAACTCCCTAATGATTTTTAAAGCATACTTAATGATGTGCAGTGTAATGACAGAAACTTTATAATATAATGTTTACAGCATTAGGATGTGAACATTGTTTTATATTGGCAAATCAGTTCTGTGGAATCAAGGTGGAGGAAGTGTCATGAAAGGGAAAATAGTCATCCACCTGAATGTAGCACAAAACTACAGAGGAAACTCATACTGAGAAACCTGTATAGGTTTCCTTTGTAGCTTTGTGCTACATTCAGGTGGATGACAATTTTGCCTTCCATTGTTCTATAGTAATTATAAGAAAGGCTATTCAATATATTCAATAACTATTCTAAAAGTATTTGATTTTTCATTCTCAAAGATTATCCATCTCAAAAAATGTGCCTGACACGAAACACACAAAAATTCAGCCAAACCCTATACATCCAAGATGGCACAGACTAATGACAACACACCATCCACTAGCCAACACACAAAAATTTGGCAGTGAAATTGCCACTTAATCACCAGAAAACAGCAATATCTTACTCACTGCAGCTAACTACATGCACCTAGCATTATAGCACTCCAAGAAACAAAAACAAACTTTACCATCAGAAGTTACAACACCCATATCACCCCAGGATGAACAAGAACAGCCATCCTCACCAAAAGCCATGTCTTTGCACAGCTCCACCACATCATGCATCGCGCATCAAGCACACATTGCTGGAGATTATACCCATGAAGAAAACACACACAAGCCTATTCATTCTCAACTTGCACAATTCTCCCAGTCACCTTCTGGACTTTGACAGGCTTCTAAAAGAAGTCTGTATGTAAGCTCTCCAAACGCCAAAAGCTCTTAGTAGTCAGTGTCTTCCAACACCCCGAACGTGGCTTGCAGATACCAAAGCACCCTCAAGAAAGGAGAGGTACATACCGCAGTGCAGCTCCCTCACCTCGCACTCCTAAATGAACCACATCGCTACACGCATTGTAAACAGTGTGAACTGAGACACTACACAAGAACTAACCTTCACACACTGCATCTGAAATGCCACCTGGCAATGTACAGATGAAGCACTTGTCAGTGACCACCTCATCATCGAGATTCAAATCCCACACAACATCAAGGCACAACCACAGAAAAAGCTATAATCACAGACTGAAACAACTTCAGAAAAGACACCGCAACTCCCACACTCATAGACATTGAAGAATGGAGACCAAAACTCGTGACTCAGTTCTGTAATTACACAAAAAATTGAGTCGCTTAAAAAGACCTTGAAACGATTTTGTACAAACATATTGAGTCGTTTGGGTTGCTCCTTCTGATCATTAATTGACGCATCTAAGTGCTCCATGAAAAGCGTGTAATTTATAATAAGGTTTGAGTTTTCAGCCGCCCCCGACCAGGAGCCATGATGTGACCAGATGACGCCAGTAGGGCCGAGCTATACAATTGGCTGCCTAGGGCGCATCACCGATTTTTACAACTTTATGGCGAACAAATGTTATTCGTAATAGTTGGAACATTAGTTAATTTGTTTCTACAAAAAAAAAAAAAAAAGAGAATGCACAAGGACAATTTATCACTACACTCAAGACTTCCTTCTGGCACACAGCAAGTGTTGCCTGCTTGTGTTACAACGTGCTCCGTGTTGATGAGACCTCTGCGGTCAATGTTGGTCTCATTTTTTTTTTTTTTTCGCAAGCACCATGGTTAGCCCTTGTTACATTATGGTCTGTAAACGTAGCGAATGGCAATATATCAATCTGTGACATCATATTCCTTTGCTAGGCAGCAGACAAGCGAAGTGGCTGCAGCAGTATCCTGTCAGTATCCGATCGGTGCCAGGATTTGCATGTTTGCAGCCGTCACATTACGTCAGAGATTACTACCACAAGTGTTTCCCATGTCCGGTATTTGGGTAAACACAAGCTCAAGTGGACTGGTCCTGGACATTTCACGGGATGAGTGGAGGCGCAAGCGTGAACAGTCTGCATGGTGCAGCCACCTGGTGGCAAAGATCTCAACCAAACACAGAACTAATTTCATTTCATTTTTTTTATTCCTTAAAGACCCCGTAATGGGGTATTACATATAGCAATAACAAAGTGTATTCTACTTTGCTCCTGGTGTAAATTTTTTTGGCCAGAACATAACCGTGTACACATTTTTCTAAATGTTTGAATGTTTTACATGGTTCTTAGACTTTTGCGCGCACAAAGACAGCACATCGAACGAAGAAGGGACACACAACATGCACAAACTTCAACTGGCTTTTATTGTGACAGCGACATATATACGCTTCCACAATCAGAAAAAAACAGGATGGCAAGAAAACAAACCACGTGCAAAACTGCATAGCCACATGTGCCGGCAAAACCAAACCTTGTCACTGTCATACCTTTTCACCGTCCAAAAACCTCACTTCCTTATCACTTAATGCTACAGACGGGGCCCTAACATAACTCTGATCATGTCGAAGAATTTCTCTGGCCTCAACTATCTCCCTGGTTAACCGATTTATGTGAGAAAATAATATTGTGCATCTGTTAAAGATAGGATAACAACCATTGCATGACTGGCAGTGTTCTGCCATGTGACCTTCGATGCCTTGCTTTACCTTGTGGCGATGTTCTCCTAGCCTCTCATTTACGCATCGGCTGATTTGGCCGATATAACACGGCGAACACAACAAGGGAACCCGATATACTACACCTTCTTTGCATGCAGCGAACTCGTTTTGATGCTTAATCTTGCATCAAAAGAAGTTGTGATCAGAGAATAAAGATCTGACCAATTTCCATGCTTGTCTGGAAAAGTCTCCACACTGAGCCAAGCTTAGCAGAAGGCAGGCTTCGACTATTGACATAGTCAAAGCCTGCCTTCGACCAATCGGCCTAACATGTGCCTCGGAAAATAGGAATTGCTAATCCGACGAAAACAGACCTGTGGCTAAGCACCAGTAGAGGACCCAGATCCAGAGATGACTGTCATTGGTACACCGGTACCCACGGTACCCAAACTACAAACATTTAGCTCACTAATTCCCAAAGACTGGGCAGGAGGACCAGAACTTCTCCCACCTACACACGTCGATAAACCAAATAATCTATCTCCAGCCGTTATTTTCCGGTGCACGTCAACAAAAAAGGGATATGTATGTCTCCCTTTTTTGTTTCTTGAACCGTTTTGCCGATCACTCATGTGTTGGTAAGTTCCAGTTCTCTGTGCCTTGTAATTCTTTTTATCTTTGCAATGTTTCGCCGATCTTAGTGTCTTAGCCCAACGTTCAGTCATGGTCCATTTCACACAGCTTAACGCTCTGAGAGCCGTCACTGGCGGTGAGTGTGAATAGACCGCTACGTTTCCATTCGCCGTTGATGCACAGCAAACAGTCATGTGCTAGATGCAACCAGAGTTGGGAAGTGCAAGGAAGGAAAATATAGCCTAAAAGAAAGACGAAAAAATGACCACAAATTGTTCGCGTTCAGTGCCCAAGCACCATAGCCATTACACCTGCTGAGGCAAAGACAGGCAATTCACATGGGACATGAAGCTCTTCCATATGAACGGCTCCTTTATTAATGTTAGAACAACTAGATCAAAGCAAAGCAGCATCGAATATGTGCAGTGCTAAACGACTCGAATGCGCTACTCGGAGCGCAGGGCTGCTGGCTTTTTTTTTCTCCCGCCACATGTGAGCGCTATGTGATTGCTGTGGAACCGAATGCAGTCACAATGCATCACAAAGGTTTTCCCTTTCATATACCACGATGCATCAGCTTCGTGTGCACAGTGCTTATACTCGGCGCAAAAAGCGCTGGCGGCCATGCACTCCCAAGTACCACGTTTCAACTGCCAAGCGCTGTACGTACTGTTACCTACAGACTGCGCATATCCAGTTTTTCCGCCGTGCTATCGGATGAAGCCGCAAATGATTGAAGTGAATGGCCTCACCAGCTTCAGTCATGTTTCAGTAACTGTTAATGCACTGAAAAATGCAATGTTTGATGAGATTTGGTTTCACGCGGAAAATTGCAAAACAGAAAAAAAACGACAGAACATATTAAATCAACACAGTTGGCAGCAGCGCTTGCAGCTCCCAGCCCAGCCGTTGCATGCCATTACATTTGCAGCATTACCACATGAAGGCGCGATCGGTACAAACTCATCCCGCGCCCGGTGTCTATAGCAGTTGTTCACACACCACTATGTCTGCGGAAGTGGACGAAGCCGGGCGCAATCGGTGACCTACCAGAACCAATTATTGTTGTGGTTGTGCCATGGGAGAGATTGCTGCCGAGCCTGAGACCAATGAACAACTCCTGTGAAAGACTGTGGCCAAGCTCAAGACATGAACTGCTACTGGGAAAGAGTACTGCCAAATTCCAGACAAATGGACAAATTTTTGGAAAGGAAAACTGTCAGTTGATTGGATGTTACTGCGCACTGTAGCGTGAAATATTTAAATAGAGGATCCAACATTTGAGGGGAGACACAGGACAGAGAATAAAGATCTGACCAACTTCCATGCTTGTCTGGAAAAGTCTCCACATTGGGCCAAGCTTAGCAGAAGAACAGAAGCAGCGTTGTGAATAGGAGCGTAAATTGAACATTGTATAAGACCACCTAGTACCAGTTGCATCAAGGTTCACAAACCGTAACTGGAACTATCCCACAATCATGGAGCATGCAGAGATCATCCTAATACCAAAGCCCAACAAACCCATCAGGACTCACAATTCAAAACCAATATCACTAACATCATGAGCAGACAAGGTCTTCGAACATATGGTGCAGAACTGGCTCACACGATACCGGGAAGAACAAAATCTACTCCTAGAAACAATACTTGGATTTCAGCCCATTCTTTTCACTCAGGACATACTTCTTCAGATGAAGCACAACATCATTGACCACCTACAAGCAAACACCAAAGCAATCCTTGCCATCAATGGTAAAAGCAGCTTTTGACAATATCCAACACATGTAACTGTGGAGAGAGGTTTTTCAACTTCGTAAAAGACTTCCTCTGCAAAAGAACTGCAACCATTGGCATCAGAGACCTATGCACTCCTACGCACAACACAGCATCGCATGGCACCTCACAAGGGCCAGTGATCCATGAGGGCCATGAGCTCCCTGCCAGGCAAACTAGCTCAGATAGAGTGTTTACGTCATGCGCTATATGCAGATGAAATATATTACGACCTGAACAATAGGGGGCTCAACTGGGTATCAGCAAATCACACTTCAAGCCGCTATCGACATAGTCGAAGCCTGCCTTCAACCAATCGGCCTAACATGTGCCCCGGAAAATCAGAATTGCTAATCCTACAAAATCCTATGGCCAACTACCAGTAGAGGACCCAGATCCAGAGATGACTGTCATTGGCACACCGGTACCCACGGTACCCAAACTACATATACGTAGCTTACAAATTCCCAAAGACTGGGCAGGAGGACCAGAACTCCTCTCGCCTCCAAACGTCAATAACCTAATAATCTATCTCATTCGAAGACTCACTTACCACCTCAAGGAGGAAGGACAGCATAAAAATCATCCAAGCATTAAAAAAAAAAAAATTTAATTATGGGGTATTACGTGCCAAAACCACTTTCCGATTATGAGGCACGCCGTAGTGGAGGACTCTGGAAATTTCGACCACCCGGGATTCTTTAACGTGCACCTAAATCTAAGTACACAGGTGTTTTCGCATTTCGCCCCCATCGAAATGCGGCCGCCGTGGCCGGGATTCGATCCCGCGACCTCGTGCGATACGAACTGCGGCCATGTCAGTGAAAGCTTTAGCAGAAGTGTAAGCCGCAGAAGGAGCACTTGCCTGACTTTCCTATTACCCAATAAAGACTAATCACAACCCAGCAAATTTAATCTCATTACGTCCTTAGGTAATTTCACAATGCAGAGTGCCACCACGAGGTTAGTGAAAATAAGTTTCATTTTAATATAACCAACGACCGCATGAAATGATAAAATGATATTGCAATGGGAAGCCTTTTGGAACAGCTCGGTCGCACGCGCAGCATATTGAGGAAAACGAAGTCAAAGCTAAAAAATATTAGGATTAGCTAGTATTGAACGGTCCCAGTTAAAATAAAAAAAAACTACTCTTAGGTACTGCTTAAGACAGTTCTTGCAACTAAACTCCTAAAACAATCTGGCGTGTCCACTTCTAAACAGCAGAGCGTTACGCGATCAAATGTTTCTTAGTCAAAATTATAACGTTACTTAAATAAGAAGAGTGTTGAGAAAATCTAATATCTTCAGCATATAAAGAAGCACTTGTCACTGTAAGAAATCGATCGCGGTTTTACTTGATGGAACGAATCTCGCGCGTGCGCGCCGGAATATCAACCGGCTAAACAAAGACGACGTAAAGAGTACAACTCCTGCAGCGCACGTTGCATCCGAATCGCGTTATTGCGCTAGCCCTTATATAAACCACGAAAGCCAAGGCATAAAAGTATTTTGCGTCCCAAGGTTCTCAGAGTGCATCGCAGCGCAGATGCAACACTAGGGATCAGAGAAGCGCGAATTCTAACACGAACTAGCTTTAGGAATGGTAGTTGTCAAAATGGGCTTAAGCCTCGTCCCAAGTGATCCTGACTTACAGGGAGCAGATGGTGTTTTCCCGACGTGAAGAATATCTTTCAGCAGCCTTGTGGCCTCATTCGGGTCAATAGAACTTTCGTGCGAATTCATACTAAAGACAGCACTTTCCTACACCTCGCACACAGCAGGCGGCCGAACGTAAATCTCGCTCGCACGCATGTTCCACTATATGGACCAGGCGCGAGCGAAAAAGAGTCAAGTGCTTCTGGCCGATAGGTTACGCTAGTAACCGTTCGCAAATGGTCGATCAGTTTCTGCAATGGTGCAGCTGGTCGAGCTGAACGAAGGTTGGGCGGAACGTGAGCTAAACATGTGCTGAAGCGCTAGCTTAACGATAGAACAGGTTGAGTTCGCTTCAGTTCTAGGACCACGCCTGAAACTCGGTGAACGAGCTTTACAATACGGACAATGATGAATGCCACTAAAAGACACTACCCCCTGCTCGCCTTCAGGCAGTAGAAGCGCAAAACTGGTATAACCATAAAATGCTGGTTGGTGGAGTAGACTGCAGTTCCAGGACCACATCTAGCCTGTGGGCACGATTAACTAGTGTCGTTGGCTTAACGGCGAGGGCAATGACAAACGTTGCTGTAAAACGCCTGCTTTTTCTAGACAATTCAGTTTCCCCACAAAACTTGCATTTAGGACGGAGAACACTTCTCCGTAGAGAAGTGTTCAGAGGGTCGTCACGCAGAGGGTCGTCGAAGACATCATTTGCAAGTAGAGTCACAGTGTTCGCGCTGCTGATTGTTGCAGCGATAATCTCTTGATTCTGCTTCCTAATTGCATCCTTCGCGCAGAGTGCGCAGTGAAGGTGAACCTGAAGAACGTTGAAAAAAAATTATAAAGACGCGCAATCTGAGAAACACGGTGTCGCGCGGTGTCACCGGTCGCTGTTGCATAGCGGATGAACAAGTAAAAAAATGTAAGAGTAACTGACCAATCATTTAAATCTAACTTATCTCAATCACGACGGTGCACTTTGCGCCCGGATGAGAGCTGTGCATATGAGCGTTAGCGGCAGTAAACTTTTAGGGCGTAATTTCTTTTATTTCTGTTAAGAGTTTCCTTGAAAAAAAAAAAAAAAATGATCGTAGTTGAAACCAGGGGTGCTGGAACGTGCAGCGTCGTACATGTACATGTACATTTAAAATGTTACTGTATCCTCTTTGGCAGACATACACACCGCGGTCATTCCTGTGGTATAAAATTTGTTATTATCCGTGGGTGCAACAACATGTCATTAGTTGCAATGCTTCATTTTCAAGCGTCGCCTGCTGATTTAGCCTTAAAATTTAGTCGGCTCTAAGCATAGAAGTAGAAACGACATTACAGCGCTGCGCAAAACGGCAAGCAGACGTTGCAATCGTTACACAAAGCAAAATATGTGGAATTACTAAAAAAACTAAATGGTAAGCACACACACACACACACACACACACACACACACACACAAAAGTTACAATACACTAGCGACGACGCCGCGGAAAACGGTAGAATCGCTGCAGGAGGCAAAGTATGAAGCAACTATAAAAATTAAACGGTAAAGGTAAAACCACGAGAGCACGGGGTGCGCAAATGTCTGCGCAGTAGGCGCCGCTACGTCTGTTGACTGCTGGTCGGTCCAGTAACCACTTATAAAGTTTTTTTTTCTTTATTTCTTCCTACGAAAACGTTTTCGCCTGTGGACGACACGTTTAATCTGTGGCACAGCGGGGCTCCCGGTGGGAGCGGCAGCGGGCCAAAGAATGAACAGGCCTAAGCATCAGCAGCAGTACGACCCGAAGATCGCAGGTCTCTACGATCTTGGCGACACGCTTGGCCGGGGCCATTTTGCGGTGGTGAAGCTTGCTCGGCACGTCTTTACGGGAGAGCAAGTGGCCGTGAAGGTAATCGACAAGACTAAGCTGGACGACGTTTCAAGGGCCCACTTGTTCCAGGAGGTTCGCTGCATGAAACTGGTGCAGCATCCGAATGTTGTGCGGCTGTACGAAGTCATCGACACTCAGACGAAACTCTACCTTGTACTCGAATACGGCGATGGGGGAGACATGTACGATTACATTATGAAGCACGATCGGGGCGTCAGTGAGCAGGCCGCACGCAAGTACTTTCGGCAGATCGTGCATGCTATTTGGTACTGCCACAAGCTCCACGTCGTGCACCGCGACCTTAAGCCGGAAAATGTGGTCTTCTTTGAGAAACTGGAAATGGTCAAGCTCACGGACTTCGGATTTAGCAACAAGTTTTGTCCAGGCCAGAAACTCGAGACTTCTTGCGGCTCCCTGGCTTACTCAGCCCCCGAAATCCTCTTGGGCGATTCGTACGACGCGCCCAAAGTCGGTGAGAACGGCCTTTCTTCACCGATCGGCCCTGTTGGCTTCGCTGTTTCTGTTCGATAAACGCAGCATTTTGCTTCCGAGATGCACGAATACTTTACGTAATGCACATACCTTTAAGACGCTACATTCCTTTTAAATTTCTGGCTGTGCTGTGGTCATCTCGCAAAATCTTTCATCATATTCCAACCATGCACAACGCCTGTCCGTATCTCTGTTAAATGTGGACATTGTGCACATGCAAATTTTCACTTTCGGCGTATGTAGCTTCTCTTTCCGTCTATAATTCCCTTGTAATGCTTAGCTAGTAGGCAGCTGTGGTGTATATCCTATATTAACCATGGTTTGTGGTTTGTGGCAGATGTATGGAGCCTGGGGGTTATCCTCTACATGCTGGTTTGTGGCCATGCCCCTTTCCAAGAAGCCAATGACAGCGAGACACTCACCATGATAATGGACTGCAAGTACACCATCCCCCCTTATGTCTCTGATGACTGCAAAAGGCAAGGGTTGCTTTTGTAAATGTTGCCCTTGTCTACTGCGAACATATCACTTGCATAAATGTGTGTTCCATGTATCAAAGCTCTTGCAGACAGTGTTGACTGTGACATGTGTTCTAAATATTGTACACCCTGTTGCAAAGAAGTAAAGGCCATGCCTTTAATTTTTTGTCATAAGGTGCACATAAACATTGGAAAAGCTTCTGGCCCCCATATATAAAAGGTACTAATTCAAGTTTCGACTATGACAAAAACCTGTGCAAAGAAGGAGTTGTGCCCATGCAGGATGGTTGCAGCTCTTTCATGAAGTGAGCAGATCAGGTAAATAAGTTTGTCATTTATAATCTGCCTTCATGTCCACACATCTTCAGAGAGTAATTTAATGCCTTGACATTCATTGTCCACATGCTAAATGAAAATAATGAGAGCATTTAAATGATTTAAGGCATAAACAGTTTGCCATCAGCATGTGATCATTATTTCATCTGCACTGATTTGGGATACACTAATACTTCACCTTACGAAGTTGTAGATGATCAACATCAGTAACTAAGTTCTGGAATGCTCATATTTTTTGTCATACACTGAATTTTTCAAGGGCAAGCTGGGGGCATAGTTGTACATCTGCATAAAAAAAAACATGTTCAGCCCTGCCTTGATGTCTGTCATTTCATTCTAGGGCATCTGAACAAATTCTGATAGGTTGATTGGGGCTGTAAGGTTACCGTAAAAGAGAAACAACGAAACCCACATCTGGTGACAGAACGAATCATTCTAAATATCTGTCGGGATGTTTCGCTGTAATATGCCGCGCATTCTCTGAAACTTTCTAGCTGCTGTGGTGGCTCCAGCACTCATGGTGTGGTTTTGCTGTTGAGAACAAGGCAGCAGGTTCAATGTTGGCTGCCTGCATTTCAATAAGGGCAGAATCTAGAAGTGTTGACATTCCATATTAGTGCCGATTGAATAAACCCAGGTGGCCAAAATAATCCAGAGCCCTCCCCTGCAGTGTGTCTCAGTGTATGTGTAGGTTTTGGATGTTGCACCAAATTAGTTACCAATCATTGTGAAAGTGATTTGCGCAAAATATAAATACATTGAACAAATAACTTTCCAAACTCATCTCAGGTTGTATTCTAAAAATGATTAGAACAGAAAGAAATGACACTTTCTGGGAAAGTATGCAAGCATGCATACAAGTGGTTCCACTGTGCAAGATTCAGTCCAGAATTTTGTTTATGAATGTAATACGCTGTACTATCTGTAGCTTTCTTTAAAATAAGAGCTATTATGAACAATCTTAGCTAATTCAAAGAATGGTCGCTGTGTGTGACTTACCAAATCTGCGAGTGTTGTATTTACATTGTAAGTTTGATGCTGCCACCTTCCACTGTAATTATCAAGTAATATATGGTGACATTCACATCTGTATAGGCCTTCATGGAATGAGCCACGCATAATTGGTACTGCGAGTCTAGAGAATCTAAAAAATTCTTGAATGCAGTGTGGTTTGTGGACAGCCCACCACTCTCCCATTGAACATTGCAGCAAGATGGAACAACATGCCAATCATCCTCCCCTGCACTGTGGCTATTTTTCATGTTGTCTTTGAGAATAGTCTATGGTCATATTAATGTATGCAGCGTGTTTTGTGGTCAGCTTGACAATTGTGAAAACTAATATATACGAGTATAATGTAAAAACAAAGGTTTCAACTTCATAATACAAAAGTAAAAGTCACAGTCTGCCATAACTCTAACAATGTATTAGCAGCCACTATATTCCTTTACCCTGCCCTTTAGGCACTGTTGTTTCAATATGCATGCATTGTACAGCTTCCATTTTGCCATGTGGGAGGGCTGAACTTACTTTGAGCTGTTTTCACAGGAAGTATCAGCATGTTGTCTCATCCTCGTAGAATGCAAATGACTTCTGACTCGTTCACTATGAGAAATTCGTTGCAGAGAAGTTTTGTTTCTAGTTGTATGTAATCAAGGAAAAAAAGTTGCATCATGGTGGTTCATTTGTTTTGTTGGGTATCAGGTTTTTAAAGGAGTAGTAACATGATGTTTCCGACTTTTCATTTTGTTGTGTTAAATGAAGCTCCTGGACTGCTAAGTCCTAGAAAAAAAAAAAAAAAAACTCCAAGCCTCAGAGCACCCTAAATAATATACTAGCTTATCTACAGCCAGTTTTGGTTTCTTTTCCCAGGAGGTTACTGTGTCATGACGCCGTTACTGTGAAGGTGGAAGCTCAGTTGTGGGAGTTGAATATCGAGACTTTTTGGCACTCGCTCCAGCTCGTTTGATCACCTCCTATGCTGCTGTTCCTTGTAAGGCCCGATGTAGCAGCATATAGCCCACGACCAAGCTAACCGGAGTGTGTCAGAACATCGGAATGGGCTGCCTTTTGCACCATGATGTCACGACACAGTAACGTCCTGGAAAACGAAGCTATTTATTATATTAAATTATTTAGGGAACTCTGAGGCTTGCCAGTATTTTTTCAATAGTTTGAGGTCATGGATCTTCACTTAAAACAAAAAATGAATAGTTGAAATCAAGGGGAGATGTGCCTATCTTTCATTAATAATAAAGCCACATGAATGGAATTTATGCCCAATATAGAGTTTACTATGCTGTTTTCGAATATGAATTTAGTTCCTCAATATCTTATCTGGATAGTTTTCTGTGCCCCATGGAAGTATAAAAAGTAGGGCCTATTGTGTTAGTTCGGGGCTTTATAATAGGCCTTGGAGAGTTAAAAAATGGCCTATATTGCTCCTTATGAACAAATAATTGCAAGTAAGCTAAAAAAATATTTTTGTTTGGCTTTATTATTTAAAAAAAAAACATTGAACTATAAATGTTGACAACATTGATGATTAGTTTCTTAAGATGTACCTACTGAAATTTCTGCATGTTACAATAGAGTCTATTGATGTATATGCTGTTCTGCACATCCTGGTGCATGAAAAATTTGACCAATATTCAGTCACATTCAGTACAAGAATATTTCTGTACAATTGGTAAAAACAGCTTAAGATTGAAAAATAAGGAAAACGAAGTTGAAAGTTTCCAACATGCTGATCAATTTGCATTAAATTTGGACAGAATGCTGACCAGTCTTTCTGAAAGTATAAAACTTACAAATTCTCATGTGTCGTAGGTAGTACCCTCAGAACCATTGCGAGCTTCCGCCTTCAGCCGGACTGCTGTGAATTGCACCCATGCGTCATCCATGCACTGCCTTTCACGACCTCCTGATTAGCGAAGCACTTGTGCCACACTTCGCTCCGTTTGCAACATCCCGCACGAGACATTGTCCGCTCCAGCGAAATGAAGACATATATAGAGCTGCGCTCAAATTTCGCATTAGGGAGTATCGTAATCTTTGGTGAGTTTTTCACACATGAAAATATAATGGTAAAGTAATTTTGCGATAAAAATAAAGATTATTATTTTTCAAAAGGAAAATGCGATTGTTCAACCTGCATTTTTCCTTAATGTAAAAAATGTGATTGCAGGAAATGAAGCCTTATTGCTTGTCAAAAAACTAAATTACTTCATATGATAAGTATAAGTTACTAATGTATACATAAATTACATGTCATAAACAAATTACCAATTTGATCTAGCTGTGAACAGCTAAATAACCTACTTTAGCAAAATCCAGTGGCACACTCATCTATTTTTGTCAATTTTGTGTATTTCCTAGCTACTTTTAGTCATTGGAAATTTCTTGCCTGACTCAGGTACTTCTAAATTTAGAGAGCCAACAGTACATTGCAGTGTAGATGTGCGAGATGTCTTTACACTACTAAAGTGCTGCAGATAGGAAGTCTTATGTTCTCACAGCGCCATCATTATTGATCTCTTGGAGGAAATGGAGAAATAAAATGGATATATGTGCCACTGTAGCTTCAGTGTTCACTGTCAGCCGCATTTGTTCTTTATTGCATGTAACTGAAAGCCGTGAGACTTCCATAGAAGTGATCTTTGCTCGTTTATTATCCTAAAGTCCATGTGAACTGATGTGATCCATTTGAAGTGACATGAATACGACTTGAAGTTGTTTATGCATGTCTTCTCCGTGTTACTAAATTTTTTCCGGCAGTCTGATTGTCTACTCATAACATCTACCCCAAAAATTAATAATTAAAGCTTTGAAATGAATCAGAATTCTCTTTGTAATGCATGCATTGTAGTGAGGTTGCATAATCATGTGCAAAATCTCTTAGTGCCAGTGGATTTAGTACAATGCTAAATAATTATGTGCAGTGTCTCCACAATAGACTTCCCACAGTTCTGGATTCCTCCACTTCTCAATAATTTCATTTCAGTCCTTCAAGCCAACTGATATTTTCTGTCTTAATCCAACCTGCAGTGTCTTCATTGTATGTGCTACTACTGCGTAAATTGTTAGGCACCCGATATTCCCTGCAGAAAAAGCGCATAGAGAGTCCGTAAAAGTGGACAACCAGAAGCAGAATTTTGTCCATATTGACAGACTGCATTAAAAATGATGAAATGGCATGATATGCATGCAAAGGTATTTTTCTTGAATGCACAGAGAAGTTAGCCACTTCGTAGCTACTTCTTTTTGGGTTTAGCAAATTTCTTGCTGCATTTAGGAGGGATTTAATCTACCACTTGCTTTTACTTCACAGTGCTGCATTTAACAAAGGTGTAAAGTTTGGCTAATGCCTCTTTCAGTGCAGGATTCATGGAGTTGATAAGAAAGCCTTAAATTGGAAGATAATTTTTGTAAAAGTAGAGTACTTGCTATTTCAAAGAATGTAGGCGAGCAAGATGCTTGTAGGCTAATTTGCGCATAGTGCTCTGTTCTTTTACCCTTTTTTTTCCCTCTCTTTTCGCACTACTTTCTATCATGTTTCAAGAAAGCTTTAAGAAAAGCTGAAGGTACTGTGGAATTGCTCTAGTAATATTATGAAATCATGATTTTTGTTCTCGTTTGTACCATTTTCAATTTTTGTTTGTGAATAATGATAGGTGTTAAATGCAATACTAATCACCATATTCAAAAATGCACCTTAACTTAAAGCCACAACTTGATGTGGTCAAGTCTTGACGAAGTCAAGTTGTGACTTCAAGTGAAGGCGTATTAGCATTTGTGACTGCTAAGAATAGTAGAATTGCAGACTTGTACATTGCATAGAATTGCAGATTTGGCAGGAAGTAAAAGTAAAAGAAACTTGCCATTGGTAGTGTTCATACCATCATCTCTACATTCGGTGGTGTCAATCATCACCTTCCACTTTAAGACTAATTTATAATCTTGACATTAGTTCTCAGTATGCTAACTGGTACTCATTTCTACCTTGGAGGAATTAGAGAAATTCATAACACAGTCTAACCAGTTCTTGCTTTTTTCCCCATTCAATTGAATGTTGAAATGTTATGTCTACAATTTTGACAACCTTGCAAATGGAATCAAGGTGGGAAACAGGCTTGAATACAACCATTACAATGAGAGTAACATCATGTTGAAAAATTATCTGAACCTGTATTTTACTTAGCAGAAATGCAAAAGCATTGGTACGCGACAACATGTGTGACCACTAAAGCTTCTGTGTGTATTTGCTCCTGTATAGCATTGCATATGTAATCGTGCATGCAGTCACTTATACCACACATGCTGGGTATTTTTTTCTGTATGGTCGTGGTTGTCTCCTGAAAATTTTCATCTTTGCAAAAGATTTCCAGGCATGCTACTTGGAAATCATAATTTGAAAGTGAGGTATGAGTATAGCTGTTCATGTGTGTCAAAGCAAAACTTGCATAAAAAGCATGTGTTTTAGTGAGTTGCCTTAAAGTAGGCAAACTCCTGCAGTCTGTTTAAGTACAGTGCCAAAGCATTGTCATTCACAAGTAAGACTCATTCAAGACAAAAGACTGGTGGCCTGCTGGAATGCCAAGTATAGAAGAATTAGGTACGGGTGATCTGGTGCACAAAGCAGAACTTAGACACTCCTATACACTGCGAGGCTACTAGTAATATACTGGTTGTTTCACATAACTTGAACAAAGCTTTAACTTTTTGTGAATGAATGTTGCCTTCAGGCAACACACCAAAAAACATTTTCCTTGCAATGTTTTGGTTTTCAGTATGGAGTTTCTGGCCCAATGTTTTCTCTTGAAACAATGCTGATGAGGCCACATACTCTTCTGTGGCAGCGATCCCTGCATACAGGGCTTTAATTAGCCCTTTGTTGATGGCACATATAAATACCCGAAAGAAAAAGTTTGTTTTCTGTCTAAATGAGCAAAACACACAGAATAAGCATATTAATAATAAAAGAAAATATTTCGTGGGAAATTTTTCAGGAATAGGGGCAGAGGGGGGGTCACCAGGCAGAAAACGGAAGATGGCTTCTTGTGGAATTTGTACAGACTGCTCTTGTCATATGTGAACCATAGGTGTTCAGTCATGAGCAAAAGTTTGGAGACCACGGCATCAGCAAAAAATTTAAATATATTCAAGCGCAACTCTGCGGCCTAGAATTGGTTTAATACATTGTATTGGTCAAAGATGCGCATGTAGGCATGCACTCTTGATGTCAGCCAAAAGGCCCAGTCTGCAAAAAAAAAAAAAAAAAAATCACAGCTTCTTTGGCCTGCAATCTTTTTTACAACTTTACATACATACATGGCACCACTGCAGCCGGAGATCTTGCATAGGTCTGTCTTCTCTGACTGCATTCAAAAGAAAGCAAGCCACATGCAAAACTTTTCCTTCCTCATCCTGTGTTTCTGCTCTGAACAACAAATGATGCTTCCTGCCTGTCATTCAATGTTTGCTGAAGACATTGCCAGAAACTTTGTACTCCAAACCCTGCTTTGTAGCAGCCAAACCCTGCTTCAGAAACTTTGTACTCAATACCGAAACTCGGTAAGAAACATTTTTTTCTGGTATGTTGCCCATGGGCAATACTCATCAATGAAGGGTTAAAAATGTCATATTGCAACCAATTTCTGACTTGATGTTGGGCTATGCGATTAGGGCAAAAAATTTGGAGGACGCTTAAGCTTCGCCTTTAAGAGTCGAACGCGATAGCATCCAAAGATCCCTGACTGCTTATTACGCTTCCCGGCAACTGGAGCGTAAGTAACCATAATGTTTACCTGGAAACGTTAGCTGCAAATGCTATGCACAAAGGCGGGCTTTCTGGTAGAAATGCGGCCTCTTGCATGGGCCGTGATGCGGCGGAGGCGAGCGCCATCTGGAGGTATTTCAAGGAATCAGGCACGCTGCTCCGTGACCCTCGAGATACTCGCACGCCAGCGCGCACAAATGGCGGATGCTGTGGCTGGCCTATGAATGGTAGAAACGCTGGAAAAGGGGTTTCTTTGAGTTTTTGCATAACAGAATTATGTTTTCTCTTATAGTCATATTACAATCCGACGCTATCATGTCTGTAGGTTGTGGGTAAGTTGTACTTCACAATTTTTCGATGCATTTTAGTTTGAGAAATTCAATTAGTTCAATAATTTCCTTGCTCCACATGGAGGGCCTGCGCATGGGTGGTTCAAAAATCTTTTTGCCGAAACGACGTTCGACACCGGATTTTCTGCGACACGGGGCCCTGAACGCTATCGTGTTAAAAGCCTTCACTTAAGGCAAGCACTAGGGTAGGGAAGGGCTACCGTAGTTTGCCTTCTTGTACGCTTGTGACGTGTTGTTTGCCTGTGTTATCTTTCTCAGTCAACCCCTTTAAAAATTATGAGAGAATGATCCATGGATGGTAGTGTAAAACTGCTCATGTACAAATTAATTTTGATAGCGTGGAGTAGGGGGAGCCGGCCCTAAACCACTTGTTTGGTAAGAATAATTCCCCGTCCTCTCCACAACCAACATACACAAATCCACATAATAAGCAGGTAAAAACTAAACAGAAGTGCATTGTAAACTTATGTGTACCTATTGCTTTGTTGAAGAGACACTAAAGGCAAATGTTAAGTCAAGCTAAAGTGATAGATTAGTGCTTGAGAACATCTGTGATATCAATATTATCGCAAACAGAGCTTTAGTAATCGAGACATTGAGGTAAATGCAGGACACAATTTGAAACTTCCACGACACATTCAAGTACTAGCCCGATGATGAAGGCACTCCTAATTATAATTCTGTCACTGTACTCAATCACTCGGAATACAAAGATCATGGTATTGCATTATAAGACAAAAAAAAAAAAAAAAGGCTACTTGTCTAGTTCTATTCAATCTTTAGAAAAAGGAACTCTTTGATGTTACCCGGGACGACGACACAGACAGTCGAAAGGTTTCGTTTTCTCCACTTTGCGTCGCTCACACTTTCCTGTTTTCTTGTAAACGAAGGCTTTTCTTGGCACACAACAAGTGCTGCAAGGTTTCTGGAATGGTATTTTAACAGTCCACAGCAACTTAGTATTTGCCTTTAATGTCCCTTTAAAGACCCTATGGGCAGCCTCAGTGTAGCTGCGTGTAACCTGCTGTGTTGGTTCGAGGTGCCGTTAGGGCAAGGAATCCACCAAGCCCGTCGACGAATACGTCCAGTAGTAGGAATGAAGGAAAAAGGGTTTATTTGACATTAGTTACACGGCTCCAGTTACGGAAGCCCACTCTGTGCAGGAGCATGTTTAACGTCCGAGTTCACATCAGGGCACGTCGGCCCCACTGCACGAAAAGGCTCCCCTTTTAATACCATCGTCTTTCCTAGGCGACTTAACTATGAAATCTGATGACTGCATCACAGCCAATCACAATTGTTGAATCAGTTGCGATACCACGCCCATGCTAATGCAACGTTCTGCAGCACCCCACCTCCGAAGCATTCCCCCTCCCCCTCCTGATGGTATGGAATATGTGGCAGTATAGCACCCTGGTAATTCAAGGTTGGCTGCATTGTTCGGTAGCATTTGTCATTGGCCCTTTTCATCATTAGTTCAGGCTGTCAGGTAGTGGTGGGAGGGTGCCTTTTATGGACCCGTCAGCAGTCTGTGTCAGTGCTTCGTTGACATCTTGGTAGGCGCTGATGGATGGGTGAGGGTTGCTTCTTGGCAAACGTCTAATTAATGCCTTTGGCCGTATTGAGACGTAACACTGCACATCAGTCTTCAAACTGGCGTCTTCGTTCCAGTTTTGCGCAAGTTTCATTATAGCTGCTATTACTACTGAGAGTCGTGTTTGTGACTGTGTTTGCAACTCTCGCTCTACTTCAGTATCTATGTGGTTAAATAAATCTTACTCTTCTTGGCTTGATATTCTTGGCCTAATATTCTACCATTTGAAATTTTGTTTCATACCAAGATTTATAGGATGAATTTCATGGCGCCTCTTCCATGTAACCAATGGCTGTATTTCTGTTCAGTGGAACACATTTCCTGACATGCAGCGTTTGCGTGTTGCGGGTATTTTTTCTCGCTTTGATTGGAACCTAACACTGCAGTTGAGTGTGCATGTTTATTGTGTCTTACTGTCATGTTGATGGTCATCTTCTTTCTTTCAGGATGATAGCTCGCATGCTTATCCGTGACCCAGACAAACGTGCAAGCTTGGAGGAAATCGCTGCTGACCCATGGCTAACTGCAGGCGATGCACCACAACCTGCTGACCACCTACCCCTCATTCACCGGGAGCATCTATCTGAGGAGGACCACTCACACATAGTACAGAAAATGGTCAATGGCTGCATTGCAAACAAAGATGAGATTCTTGAGTAAGCTGGAATTAATCTGCTCTCTTCCAGCAGTCGGGGTAGTGTTGTCATTCTAGAGTGACGACTATTTTGTTAGAATTTGTCACCATATGATAATAACAAAAGGCATTTACATTGCTGCAGTCTGTGTACCATATTTCCCAGATTATAGCTCGTAAGCCCCCCCTCTTGTTTATAGAGCTAAAAAAAAATTGTGTACAAGTCATTTGTTTTTAATTGGTCGGCATAATGAAACATTGCACGCATGTACACTCATTGAGAAATGCCAAGGTTATCCATTTCGGGGCATTAAATATTCGTAAACAAATTTTTTATGCGCTGCAAATTAGGCTCAGTAATGCAACATTTATTGCATTTCACTCAAAGGCCTCGTCCTCCAATGCACTGTCAAAAACTTAACCACTTTGGCCAGCAGCACCGCTAGGTAAATGTCATGAGCCTCTGAATAACTTTTATACAACATTTTAGGCACATCACAGGCATTGCCTTTGTGACGCGACATGCTCAGAAAGAACATGCGAACAATCACAACATGCCTGAACCAGCCTGAACAGATGCCAAGCTGGTTAAAATGGGGAGGTGTTGAAAGTGGCGGCGCCGTTTACAAAAGCAGCTGCTCGAACCTTTATGCACCCTGGTTTGTTTTTACAGCGAAGCTGTTATGCAACTAGAAAAGCTCAAGAACTTTATAGTGTACATGTTTTCACGGTGTCCTAAAAGAACTAGGTAATTCACCAATTTATATATAGATGGGATAGGGGCATGCATGGAGTCATACGCAGGCAAATTTTGAAGATTGTGGATCAACTCTTGGCTTGGTGCCCTGAAAGAACCGAAGGTGATAGCAATTCTATAGTATCTGCACAGAGTGGGAGCCATGTTGTGGGTGACATGTAACAAAATTTTAAAGTGTGAAGCTTAATTACTGATTTTACAGCAAATTACTTATATGTACAAGTGTTCCAGTGCTCTACAGGCGTTATTATGAACCAAGGAGGAACTTCTCCCAATGTCCTGAAAGATCTGAACCTGTCACAAAGTTAATATTCTTGAGAGAATTCCATGATGCATCTTATACGGGATACTTGTGGAAAGTGTCAAAACTGTTACTTAGTTTGTTTTTTGTAGAAAATTACTTATGCAAGCATCCCCACCCAGAGTGTCATATGGCCGTTATCCAAAATGTTTCCCAGAGAGCTAAAGAGCCGTACATGACAGTGACTTCAGATTTGGTGGAAATGAGACACATATAAAGTCTAATGACTGGCAAACTTTTCTGGCTTGATTAAAAGCAAACACACCGAAAAAAAAAAAAAAGAAAGCCATTGCACATGGCAGCATGCAATCACCACGCTGTGAGCTGCCGCACTGGGTCCTTCCGTAGCGCGTATGTGCAACGAGGAGCCCCCTCCGTGAGTGAGTGAAAGTGTGCCATGCTCTTGACACCTCCCCTTTCTAGCCACCTTACACGTGCATTCATAAAAGCGAAATAGCGACAGGAAGCCAGAAGTGCTGAGACTTCTTGCGTGGGCAACTGATGATGACAGTAACCACATCTCGGGCACCACAACGTAACAATAAAAAAATTGTGACACCCTTTATTTGTTTTTTAGTACAATGGGTTTAATCTTTTGTTAAAAAACAACAACAAAGCATAAACCCTTAAAGCAAACTATAGTGTGACCTCCAATCACAGAGGCACCTGTATCAAGAAGGCCATGCTATAGCGGCCTTCGCTGCTGCTGCCGTGCTGCCTACATGGCAAGCCCAGGAGCTAACATCTGTACAAATGGTCTTCCACTGTTAATACACTCGAACTTTGCTATAACAAAGTTGAAGGGGAAGCTGAAATTACTTCGTTATATCCATTATTTCTTTATACCAACTACTGCCATTTACTGCAGTATGTGCCTAATGATACGCACAACTTTAAACGTGCAAAGAAGACTACGGCTCCATGGCCCACCGAACTGCTACACTGCAGCGTATGCAATGAAAATTCAATAAAACAACAGCAAAAGAGTCTCCGGCGTGTGACACTCGACATTTTAGCACCTGACGCGACAGCCATTACGATAGCGACCTTATGTTCCATTGTGATAGTCTTTCGCTTCCGTTTCCCACTTGGTTCGCCCATATTGTCATGAAACCTGTCAAAGTATACGGCCGGCAGAGCTTGGCGCAGCGCCAGAAATGCGGATATGCGAATGCGTTTGGCCCTTGAAAGCAAAACTATCTGATCCGCCGCTTTCTTGTGGCTCCGCTGTGTGAGAACACCAGCTGGGCTTGGCCAGCTCGTACACTGATCTCTACAAACATAGTGCAGGTCAGCGGGCTAGTGCCACAGTGAGAGAGAGAAGTGGAGGCACTAGGTTGTAGCATGCCATGTGCAAGCATCATCATTGATGTGTGGCGCGGTGCAGCTAGGCATGGCCTCGGCGATTGCGATCTCACAGGGTATGCCTAGCTTTGCCAGTTACGTGCCGCAGTGAGAGAGAGTTGCGATAAAATCAGAAAGAAGTGCGGCTTGTGCCTGGCCACTGTGCGCATGGCAATGAGAAAGACCAGTGCTGCTCGACGCCGTATTTGACGCAGGAATTTTTAACTACTGTGCCGAATGAGTGTGGAACCCAATGAAAGCTTGGTGTGCACCAGTTGGTATTTGAGAGCGCAGCTCTTAGGCGGCCGTTCCTGTGGCGAGTGTCGATGTAACTGACGGAACGAACACAGTGAAGCGAACGTGGAGTGCAGCAGCAGAGGAAAGAAGGCAATAGCGAAGAGAGCATGAGGAGGAAAGAGGAGGAGGGTGCAGCGGAACCATGAGGCGGAGGAGGAGGGTATGGTGAAAGCGTGAGCAGGAAAGTGAAGTGCCGTGCAAGACAGGCTGTGCGGCGACGATGGCTACGAGATGGCGTCAGAGTAGCGTGCATTGTCAGGGAGGTCTGTCTGCAGCGGCTGCTGGGAATCGCATCCACACGTCACCTGCGCACTGCCTCTCACGATTTCTCAATTACCGAGGCAGTCGTGCACACTTCACTCCATTTGCAACGTACTGCATGAGCTAGATTGTCCACGCCAGCTAATATATTGTGAAATGAAAACACGCATAGAGCTGTGTTCGAATTTCGCATTAGGGAGTATTGTAACCCTAGGCAAATTTTTTTTCGTTTAGGAGACGAATCTAGTTCGTTATATCCCCTGGCAGAACAATTTTACTTTATTAAAACAAGGCTTAATATACATGGATCTCTATGGGGATTTCAAGCAGAATTGCATTTACGTTATATCCTGTTTCGTTATAACAAGGTTCAAGATTTTTCTTGAAATGCTACCGTGCTAGCGTGGTTTCTTGTACTTGTAAAAAAAAAAGGAACAAAAGAAATGACGTTTGACCCTCCAGCGCACCTGGTCACACCACTGTATAAGAGGCACCAGGAAAAAAAATGAGACTTGTGCTGGGATAGTATTTGTCGCTTGCCTGCTTAAGATTCTGTTACGAATTTAATTAAAAACAGAAACCTTTTGTAGCTACAGTCTACACATGAAAGTTTTAATTGGAAACCACAATAGTTGATTTTAATGTTAGGGTCACGAGTTTGGTGCAAGGCAAATACACTTTCAAATGGACAACCATTGCAGTATTCATTATTGGATTCTGCATTAGTTATTATTAACCTTGCAGTGTAGCTATAGAGATTACAGGAGTGCCTAGTATTCATTTTGCTGTATTTATATAATACCCCTGTCAAGCGGGCAAGTTAAGTGCACTTATGGAGAGTGCACTTGATTTTAAGTGCACTTTTCCAAATCTAAACTTCGCAAGCTGAGTGTACTTGCAGGAGAGCGCACTCTGGTCGGAGTGCGTTCATGAAACGCACTTTGCTCGTCGAGTACGTAGCCTCACCACCAGCGGTTTCAATGGTACAAAATGTAATGCATAAAAAAAGGACACAGAAGTTAATTCTAGTTGTTGAACAGCTTTTAACAAAATAATCAGAGCATAACTCGCTGATATTCTGTTCTAGCAGGATCAAATGCTGCCTCGTCGCATGCCACCATATTGTTCTGGATTGGCTAGGCATTCGTCTTCGCCGGCCTTGACTTGTAACACTCTTACGATAAAAATACTTTCGTCTTTTGCTGAGTAAATATAGATTACAATTGTTTTTTATTTATAATACAATTAAACCAATCGCTTTTTAGAAGTCGTTTTTAATTTTAATCTACATCTTTAAAAAACATGGTTTTAGGCTGTTGACATTTTTTTAGTGCGAGTGCACTCTGTTTTCCCGTTTAGCACCGCGTAGCCTAAAGTGTCACTCAAGGTCCCGAAGTGCACAGTAAGTGCACTCAACTTGCCTGCTTGACAGGGGTATAACAGTGTTTGAATTGCTAAAGTTCATGAAGTGTGCTCTCATCTGCAGGGCATTGGACCGTAATGAATACAACTATATGACCGCTACATATTATCTCTTGGCTGAGCGTAAGCTCCGTGCACAACGCCAAGAAAAAGCTCAACAGCTCAACCGTACTTCTAGGGCAGATCTTTCTCCTGTAGCAGTTACTCCAGGGTAAGTGTCTTCCTGTTTGTCTCTATTTCTGGCATAACTGCTTTACTCTGGCAGCGTATAGTTCAGCGGACCGTAGTCTTTGTATTATAACTTTTATCTAGACTTTTCTTTATGGTAATTCTTCTGCATCTACAATATTTTTTTTTTTTTTTCGTGCTCTCAATCGCCCGGAGGGGCAAGAGCAAATGCAAGTGCTAATGGCGGCCTTGAAATTCTTGGAATTCGAGATGGCAGTGATGGAGGCAGGGAGGTGGTTCCAGTCTTCTGAGGTTCTTGGTATAAGTGAGTCTGATTAAATTTTCGTGTGACGAAAGGGTACACCAACTCTTTATAAATGATCAATGAGAGGTGATACGTACGATGGTCCATGGAGCAATTCTGCCCTAAGTATGTGATCGAAGTAAAATATTTTATGGAAGAGGCACAGTCGAGAACACCTTCGGCACAGAGCGAGATCTAGTAGGTAAAGTTAGTTTCATTGAGGAGACACTAGAATACAGACTATAGCTAGAAAAAATAAACCGGGTGCTACGATTTAGGACTAGCTCTAAAAGGTTTGTTAGTCTTACCTGGCCAGGATCCCAAATTGAGCAGGTATACCTGGGTCTGAACAAGGTCTTGTAAAGTTGGAGCTTTACAGTAGTACTGACGTGTGAGAAGTTCCGACGCAATAAAACCTAGCATGTGATTAGTATTGTTCATAATATAGTTTACATGCAAAGTACATGATACATGATACATAATGAGGCCGAGATGTTTGTAAGAAGTTACGGTGGTTAGAGGTGTGTTATTAAGAGTGTAATCAGCAGGATTAGTTGAGTAAGGCAGTTGGGACACGCACATGCTTTTACACTTTTTAATATTAAGTTTCATTAGCCAATCAGAACACCAGCGCGAAATACAGTCAAGGTCAATCTGTAATGCAGTATGGTCACAGGGGTTAGAATCTATGCAGTATATTACACAATCATCAGCAAACAGTTTTATAGAAGAAGAAACTTGGGTAGGAAGATAATGTACATGAGAAAGAGTAGCGTTCTAAAACCGAACCCTGAGGCACCCCTGATGTTACTGTAGTGAAAAAAGAATCGTGACCTTTAGCCGAAACATATTGAAAGCAGTTAGAAAGAATTTAATCCAACCTGACTGACTGAATAAACTTTATTGAAACCAACAAGAGGTGGTGGCTGGGCCTAGGCCTCCCATGTGGGGACGTCGAGGTGTTGCCTCTTCGCTACCTCGCAGGCCTGCTGGGTCGCCCAGAGTTGGTCGTCGAGGTTGGAGCTATGCAGGGCAGCGTGCCATCTCGACGATAGGGTCGTGGGGTTAGTGTTGGGGTATTGTTGTCTACAGTCCCAAAGCATGTGTGGAAGTGTGGCTGGCTGTGACTTGCAGATATGGTATGTGGGATTGGGGTAAATGTCTCGGTAGATCTTGTAAAGTTGTAACGAGGGGTAAGTATTGGTTTGTAGCAGGTGGAAAGTTGTAGCCTGTGCTCGGGATAGTTTGTTGTGTGGGCCGGAGAAGGTTCTACGCTCTAAGTAGAAGGACTTCACAAGATCATTGTAGCATGTCAAGCGATCCGTAATGGTGGGGGCAACCTCCCCTTCTCCCGTGCGGTTAACTAGGTCTCGCGCTAGGGAGTGGGTAACCTTGTGCGGGTGGACGGTGCCTATATGAGCTGGGAACCAGACGAGTGTAACCGGATGGTCGGTTGAGCGGGGTGCTTGTTGCAAGATGCACAAGGCTTGGTGTGAAATACGGCCGTTGATATAGTTGATAACGGCGGAGCGGGAGTCAGAGACGATGGCATGGCATGTTAGGTGTAGTGTGCCTAGCGCGATGGCCATTTCTTCAGCTTCCTCAGCGTGTGGGGTTACTAGACTGATAGCATGGTGAAGACAGCCTTCACACGTGGTGACAGCTGCAAAGCGGGTAGCGTGGGGATATTCGGCGGCGTCAATGAAACTAACACCGTCGTGGCTAGTAAGGGATTTGGTGAGAGCCATGGCACGTGCTGTGCGACGTGCGTGGTTGTATTCAGGGTGCATGTTTCTGGGGATAGGGTTGGCGTGAATCCAAGCTCGTATGGTGGAGGGGATCTGGTGTTTATGGCCGTGTTGATGGTGGTAGGTGATACCGAGCGAGGTGAGGATATGGCAGCCCGTCGCTGTGAGAGTGAGTCTCTCCAGCTGAGAGCGGCGTTGGGCCTCGATGAGCTCGTCCAGTGTGTTATGGATGCCTAGTTGAAGGAGGAGGTCAGTGCGGTGCAACCGGGGAGGCCGAGGGCTTGTTTATAGACACCGCGTAGGAGGATGTTGAGCTTGGTTTGTTCAGCCTTGCACCAGTTTTAATCCAACCTAGGACATTTAATTTAACTTAGGACATTGGCTTAGACATTCAATCTATCAAGTTTAAGAAAGAGTAGCTGATGCGAGACTGAAGCCTTAGCGAAATCTAGAAAAATGCAGTTGACAATGAAACAATTGTAAAGAGCGTGAAATAAGTCGTTTGCGAATAACAAAAGCTGCATTTCACAAAAAAATATTTTCGAAAACCATGTTGACAAGTAGAGATAAATAAAAATAAAATAAATAAAATAAAAATAAATGAGTTAGATTGAAGAAAACGAACCACAAGTGAATAGATGACGTGTTCCATGAGCTTGCAAGGTGTACTGGTCAATGATATCGGTCTGTAGCTTGGTGGAGAATGAGAAACACCCGATTTGTGCAAAGGAACCACTCTCCCCACCTTGCAATCACTTGGTATGGTGCAACATTGCAATGACTGCGAGAAAATCTTGCAAACAATCAATGATGAATACATTGATGTAGATTTCAAAGACTTCAAATTAATAGCAATAATTTACGGTATAACCATATATTATAATATACCGTATATTGTATGGTATAATATACACTACTGTTAATAATATATAAGACAGATGTGGAAGTACATCTGTAGTTAATGACTGCTGCACAGAGGGAGCAATAATATTAAATAGCAAAACAGGTAAACCAACTGCTTTATCTTCGTCATCAGAGACGACCTTAGACAACTTTGATAGAATTATCTGCCACAACAAGGGCAGATCTGCAACAACAATGACGTTTCGTTGCGATTACTCTGTTACTGGAGCCAGCATTAACACGACTTTCATTCCCTTTCGATAAAATTACAGCTAATTTCCCTGATAGAAGCACAAATTCCCTGAGAATTCCCAGTTTTCCCAGTTGGTTGACACATTTGAGGTAAACCTTGATATAACGAAATTTGTAAACTTTGCAATTTGCTTCATTACATAGAAATTTACATAGAAATTGACTGGCTGGCAGCCAGTCTACCTCTTGCTTCAACGCACCTCCGAAACTTGAGATTGCGCAACCTCCAGCACTAAATGTGCAGGAAGACAGCGCACCATGCCACACCAGCTCGGCTCGCTCAGTGGCAGATTACCGGCCCCGACCTGGGTGGAGCCGCCGGATTGATTTCCCCTCAGGACCTAAATAAAGTTCTAACTCGCTCACTCACTGCAATTCAGTCTTTTGTGGAAATAACTACAGTCTCCAATAGATTTTTCTTGCACGGAAGGGACTGCAAAATTCGACGAATTATCGGGCGGTCAGAAAAACAAAGCAAATTTGAATGAGAAAAATTATTTTGTTGAACTTGACAGTTCGGGACGGAACATACGATTTCCTGCCGTGTCGACAATATCTTCACATTGGCAGTACAAAGCAAACCCAGTCACGCTTTCATGTTCATTCTGCCCTTGCAGCTGATAGTGTCGCCCGCACTGCGATGACGCTATCATAAAATACGCTGGCAGCCAGTCTACCTCTTGCTTCAACGCACCTCCAAAACTTGAGATTGCGCAACCTCCAGCACTAAATGCGCAGGAAGACAGCGCACCATGCCACACCAGCTCGGCTCGCTCAGTGGCAGATTACCTCTAAATGGGATATGTAGGCGCTCAGCCACGCTGACAGCCATGCACAGCAACAGCCACACTAGAAAAGGATATGCACGCCAACCTGCCCAACCACTCCCTCCCCGTTCCCCTCCCATTCTTACCCTTTGCTCATCCAGGAAGACAGCACTCATGAAGAGCCACTATCCTTCTTGGCACACCCTCGCGCGCTTTCACTAGCACCTAAAGCATACGTGTCCAAGGCCATTTCTACGCTAGTTTTCTGCTTTGGACACACAGAAAGCAGGCCTGCGTTTTATTTGAGGAGACATTAGAATCAGGTAAATACTGCCAAATGAATAAGCAATGTGTTTTGGCGCTTTACCACCCATTGGGCTCAGTGAAAAAAAGAACAGTCACGAATAGCATACGCTGCAGTGAATCAGTAGTTTGATAAACACATTGCATGTCCAGGGTGCTTCCAAATTTGATATCGCAAGCCAACTTTTCAGGTTCTTGTGTAGTTACCTGCAACTATATACTATACTAGTTGTCTGCTTAGTTGTCAAGCTCTAGACGCATATTCGAGGAATATACTGGCCACGGCTGCTGCATTTCGATGGGGGTGAAATGCGAAAACACCCGTGTACTTAGATTTAGGTGCACATTAAAGAACCCCAGGTGGTTCAAATTTTCAGTCTCCCGCTGCGGCGTGCCTCATAATCAGATCGTAGTTTCTGCATGTGAAGCCCCATAATTTAATTAATAAGAATCAAAATTTTGAGATCGTTAAAGCAGCATGGCTTTTGAAGTGGGAAATCGGCAGCTTGACAGAATTTGACAAGTCTTCACTACTGCTAGAATTTAGAATTGTGCAGCCAGGTCTCACAACATATACATTGTTCAATTTAGTAAGTATGCTGACGGCGGCGTGCTACTGAGCAGGAGGCCATGGCAGCCGATTTTCGATGGGGGCAGGATGCAGGCAGGATGCAAAAATGCTTGTGTACTGTGCTTTGGGTGAACTTCAAAAAGTCCAAGTGGTCAAAATTATTCTGGAGTCTCCTATTACAGTGTACCTCCTGATCGGATTGTGGTTTTGACATGTAAATCGCCATGATTTAATTTTTAATCAATTTAGTACGTGCGACACTCATAATGAAGGCCAATCTGATCAAAATTAAAGTTGTAGTCATCAATTGATACAGTCCATAGAACTACCTGAAAAAGAGCTACGGCACATTAATGAAATAATTTTATGAACTTTTTTTGCTCAATTGTAGACTGTATGCAAAAAAAACAAAGGTCTTTTGATGATAAAGAAAGTCATACCATGTCTGAGAAATACATGAGTATTTGCAAAAGCCATGACCTCTGTTTGAACATTGTGCTGCTTGTGCGCCTACAGCAAACAATTTTGGCTGTATCACTGTGGACAGCAGTCATGAGCTAGGAAATGGTTTGAGTTAATTAATGTGTGCTTCTTTCTTGTGACGTAACGTAAAGGAAAAATAGAAAACATATCTGTGCAAGTGTACTTCGGATCAAACCAGTGAGCATATGGTTTGTAGCCTATAGCATGGTAATGGTGGGCGTCTAGTATGTGTGGATTTGCCTAAACTTTGTCCTTCTGGCTTTAAACAACCTTGTGGTTTGTTATAGTATTGAGTTTTTTCAAGCTAATATATGAACCCAAATTTAGCCTTTCATTCCTACTACAGTTGAAACCCGCAATAATGAAATCCCACGACTATGAAATTCTCACAACGAAATATTTTCATATCCCCGGTGAACGCCCATAGGATTTAATGCATTTTGTACCTCTCAACAACGAAACGTTGCTGTACTAGAATACCGCGTCAACGAAATTTGCTGGAACGTAACCCTGTATATTACCTACTTGCGCCCTATATTATGCCCTATATCGAACTGATAGGCATTTTCTTGCAAGTTCTATATAGCCGGTTCGACTGTATTCACTACACATATCTAATAGAATGATTATCAAATATTCTAAATGCACTGATTGAAAAAGTGAAAACTTCCGGCCGGAATAAGTGTGTTTCTTTTAAAAGCTGCACCAGCCCCAGGTAAACCAATCAACTTTCTGAAAAAGGAATCAAGGCAATTACTGGATGTCAATACGAACAACAGTGTTAGGAAATAGATATTGCCTATGGACTCAGCCCAAATTGGGGAGACCGGGAAGTCTTTACCAGTGCAATCTCTTTCAGCGTGCCAGCAGGAGAAATGAAGTAGAAACGTATGGTCTAATAAAATGGTATTTCCTACTCAAATTGTATTCGACTTCCGAATTCACTATGAAAAATTATCAAATAGCCGTTTCCGTTGGAATGTAATGCATAACAGCACATTTGAAGTCTTGAAGGTGAGAGGCCGATGCAAGTGAGGACTCTTATTCCGAATGACTGTGCTGCTGGAGAGTCGTGGCTGTTGCGCAGAGGCGCACCAGTTCCCGAGAGAAGTAACGCATGGGTGCTAATCGGTAATGACAGGTGAACAAGTTCCTATCTGTCATTCAATACAAATGCTCCGTTTTGGGGCAGCCTCTAAATCTGCTAACTTGATTCAGGCAAGGAAAACACTTTTTTGACAGTCTCACCATGTCTTCAACCCATTAAAACTGGGTGCCCAATGTGGTACCGCACTTATCTTCAACGAACACAGCAGATTTACAAATATCTCTATGTGTATGTGAGGTATGCCATTTCTTTCATTGCTTCATTATTGTCCTTATGATAGTGCACAGCATAACTGAAAGCAACCGTTCATAATGCAGAAGCTGCATCCTTTTACATTTAGGTTTGAAATATAAGATAAGCGTAACATGGTTTCATCAAAAACCAGACTCGAGAATAATTTCTTCCATTTACACCTGTACAGCAAAGCCGAAGGACGCAGCTACATCTTTTTTTTTTAATTAAGCAAATTCTGGTGTTTTATGTCTGGCGATACGATTGTGAGGACTCTGTTCAGTTCTCACCACCTGGGGTTTTTTAATGTGTACCTAGACAGAAATACACGAGTGTTTTTCCATTTCATTCCCATGGAATTCTGCGACCTGGTTTGAATCCATGAAGTCGAGCTAAGCAGTGCAACATCATATCCGCTATGTGGCCACTATATAGGCTACCATGCAGGTTTTTTTTTTGTTTTTGTTTAACATGGACTGGACAAAAGTTTCACATGGCTTACGGGCCATAGATTAGCATATATAATGGCTACCTAGAACTGTTTTTGTCGCCTGCGGTCCAACTGCAATAAAATAACCTGTACCAATCGGCAACTTTACATTTACATGCAATAGTACCATTCAGAACTCGACGTTCGATAGAGGAGCTTGTAAGTGAATGACTGAAAGGTGATCGTTGGTATGTCTGGCGCACCGTGACAATGACACTAGTGGAACACAGGAAAAAGTCACCAGCTGCATGTAGAGTGCCGTGTTCATTGAAGGAACCAAGTGTAATAACACTACAGCACCACATATCATATTACGGAATAGCCGAACCTTGATATAACGAATGCAGATATAAGGAATTAGCGTATGTAATATAATATTTAGTTTGTCATGCTATTAGAGTTGTCGGACGATCTCGCCGCTGCCACCAGTTGTAAGGGTTGGAGGTCGTGTCGTAGGGAGGAACTTGGGAGGAACTAGGCGTACAGGGTTTATTTACAGATATTTACATTCAAACAGGGGATACATTCGATACATTCGAGCGTGGCTCCCAAATGGAGCCTGCAAGACGAAGCTTACAGCATACGAGCACACAGCTCCTGAGCACAATCACAGAGCACGCAGCTCACGAGCACGATGACGAGCACACCCTAGCAGCCGACAATCAGCTGCTTATAAACACTCCGTTCTCCCTAGATCCTTAGGTGAGGGAAACGGCAGCTCACCGCCAATTCGTAGCGTCAAACGTCATCGAAGTTGACCCGCCTTTTTGCAGGAGGAGGGCTCACACACACACACGTGCACACTTTGGATTTCCAGAACCCGAGTTGAGCGCGTCCTCGTAGCCAGGTGGTCACGCCTGACCCCAGCCGGCGCCTCTAAATTCCAGAGCTGCCTTTCTCCTGTAGTCGCCACGAGTGTCAGCAGACTGCGACGAATCCTGGGGCCCGAGGAAAACGTATCACAAAGCACCCTTTTGTTAGGGAAGTTCTTGCTGCAGAGAGACCATGAAGACCCGGCAATTCAACCAACAATACATGGGGCGCCAAACGTGGCCAGCCCTGCTGCCGTCGCCGATTCTCCGAATGAGGCGCATGGTGGATTAACGCTGCCGTAGTCTCCAGTTCTCCGAAGGATGTTCATGGTCGGTTACCGCTGTCGTCCTCGGTGGTTCTCTGAAGGGCGTCACCAGCGTGGGTCGATCGAAGCACCTGCAGCGGGCTGAATTAGCTCTGCAGAGCAGTACTCCTGGAGGCCGATCAAAACAATGCTTTATCTCATTGGAGTATTCTGCTTAAATGAAACCAAAAATGTGGGATCCAACTCGCTATCAGTTATACCAATAAATATTATTGCATGTGCCTCAAAGGTTTTATTCTGGTAGTAAAAACACAGTCACCAATCGATTATTCAGATATTCGAACACATCCATGTAGCACCACCACCTGCCGCTGGAACCAATGTAAAAGGGTTGATCCAGAAATAAGGTTCCCATCAATTTTAGACATAGACATTATTTATTATCATAGAAATTTACTCGATTGGAAAGATGAAAATTTTCTTTATGCTTCTACATAATCGCCATCTTGTTCAATGCATTTTTGTAGACGGTGCTCCAATTTATGTCCCAATGTCGTAGAACTCTGCCACCAACCCGTTGAGGAAACGTTTCACCTCTTCTTTCGCTTCATCGTCGCTCTGGAAGTGTTGGCCACTCAAATGTTACTTTAACTTCGGGAACAAGTGATAATCACTAGGCGCGAGGTCTGGACTGTACGGTGGGTGAGGCATAACAGTCCACCCAAAGTTTGTCAAAAGTTCCTGGGTTTGACGGGAGACGTGAGGTCAGATGTTGTCGTGAAGCAGCGTTACACTGGCTGCCAGTCGTCCTCGCCGGCGGTTCTGGATAGCTCGCTCGAGTTTTCTTAGTGTTGCACAATAACTGATTGTTGTCCCACGTTCCATGCAATCGATCAGCAGTATTCCCTTACCATCCCAAAAAACGCTGGCCATGACTTTGCCTCCAGCAGGACTTTGTTCGACCTTCTTTGCAACTGGTGACTGGGGCACCACTGTGTGGATTTTTGTTTCGTTTCGGGAGTGAAATGAAACACCCACGTTTCGTCTCCCATAACAATGGAGTCCAACAATCCTTCCTTATCTTCACGACACTTTTGAAGAAACTGGCGAGCACAGTCAAGGCATTTCTCCTTGTGGTCTGATGTCAGTAGCCGCAGTACCCATCGAGCACAACACTTGTGATACCCCAATTTTTCAGTCAGAGCTCTTTCCATTGTACTGTAAGAACTCCCAGGAATCTGAGCAACAAGTTCACGGACAGTGATCCTCCTGTTTTGAAGCAGTTCGCGTTGGACCATCTCGATAACCGCCTCCAAAACTGATGGTCTTCCACTTCGTTCTTCTATCATGGACTTCCTTCCGACTGGCACTAAACTCCCTACACCACTTTCGTATGTTTTGAATGGACATACACTTGTCGCCATACACCTCTGTCAACTGACGAATGCGCACGGGTGGAGTCCCTTTGGTGGGCAAAAAGTGAATTACGGAACGAATCTCACACTTGGTGGGATCAATTTTGGGAACCTCCATATCGGATGGCTGCTGAGCCAAGAATGAGTGGTGCAGCGAAGCTTGGCTGGGGGGAATAGAGAGTGGGGGAGTAGCCGCGCGCAGCAGTGTTGCCAGATTTCGTCTCGCACCTTCCAGTGTGGCTTGGAGCTCTTTGGGAACCTTATTTCTGGATCAACCCTCGTATAGTGGCAACTCGACACTGCAAGCTGTGCCGCTCAATTTTTTTTTACGTAATCCATGTGCGCGCAATGCTTCCTCTTTTGCACTGTTGGCTGTATTGGCTCGGTTTCTGACCGCGTTTTTGTGAACGCAACCCTAGTGCTAGCTGTCAAGCACCGTTTTTCCTCACCAGTGGAAGTAAAGGGCAGTGATATTGCATGGAAAGTTGCGACTCCCTGCTCGGAGGCAGGCAATTTGCATTGCGTAAAGGTATGCAGACGCTTCACATGTGAATTTCTTTTTAATTAAGTCTCTGGAATGGTATTTTAAGTCCACGTTGACTTGATATTTGCCTTTAGTGTCCGTTTAACAGTAGTGACAGCAAGTTCAACAATACCATATGCAGCCTACAAGGGTAATGTTATGCACTGCAGCCATAAATATGAGTGCACTTTTTAATTAACGAGGCATAGTAGCCTTCTATGCTTAAGGGTAATTTGAAGCATGAATCCATGATATGCTGATGTACATCTAAACTTAAATTGATTAAACGGAATTGCTGGTTAAACAGAACAGCCTCTATATTGGTTGGATCTGAATTTGGGTAATGCAAAACAACTAATCGTAAATAATATAACTCTAAGGAAATGGAACAGCAAAAGCAAGCTCTATATTTTTTTTGCAGACAAAGCCATAATCTCATTTTTATTTTATGACACCGGTCTTCTACGCAGAAAGCCATCCTTAAAAAGCAGTCACAAAGACTCAAGCAATCAAAAATTGATAAATATTTAATGCATAGCATGTGCAGTCTTGACAGCACCGCCATTCGCCCGATATATGACCAGAATGAGAATGACAAACTTTGGGACACTTTAAGCGCAGCGCGGCATTCAATAATTTTAACTCCACCAGCACGACCTCGTGCTAATTCAGCCACCTAGTCTAGCAGCAAGTGCAGTGTCTTTGCTTTGATATGTCGCCAGTGCCTCGTCTATATCAAAACTAGTGGAGCCTAGTGCATCCAGAAGTTGCCTACTCTGCTTAAACCACGAGACAAACTAGCTGCTACACTCGTGTCTTTATGCTTAACATGTCTAACAGGTGATATAGTGCTACACCTCTGCACATTCTTTCAGTAAACGAACTCCTGTTAATTGTACCGTATTTCTCTGATCCCTTGAGGTTCTGGGAGTTAAACGAGATTCTACTGTATTTGAATTAGATTGCCATGTTGTAGTGATATTACTTTTTTAATGTATTTTCATCTGTCAGACTGCATTGACATTGCAGGCTCATGCAACAGTTTTGCAGTGCTATATTGTTCTAACCTGACAAATATTTTAGGCAGTGCCAAGCTCACTACAGGTTTCTTTGTGCAGTGTGTCCTCGGCGACCCCATCCCCTGCACAAGAGCGGCCTAATGTGGCCCAAGTGCTGGTTTCCCCTGGTGGCTTGCCAAGTATTGCGCTGGATCCTTCTGTGGGCCACCCTCTCACTTCGCTGCTCAGTGTGTGCGCAGGCCCTCTTGAAGATGACTCTTCCCTGGCTGTGCCAAGGTCCAGTCTGCCACTGGGGCGGAAGTGCAGCATAGTGCGAGAAGAAGATGACCTGTCTTCTCTTGCCCCTTCCCATTCGCCACCCATCCGAGGTGCAGTTTTCTCAGAGGAAAGCGAATCAACGGAGTCTGATGACCGAGCTGTGCGGCCTGTCCTTTCCCTGCCCACAGCCCCCAGTGGACCTTCTCCACCAATGCTTGATGGAGGCCCACAACGACAATCACCCACAGTGCGGCTGCGCTGCATTCCGGGTCGGCGTCTTCATGCTGTAAAGAGCTCCCCGCAATTGCTGGGTGGCGCAGGTGACATTCGTGTGAGACCAGGAGTGGGCAAGCTGCGTGTGCATGCAGCAGGCCGCAATCGAACAACAAGCTGCAGTAGCTCTGATGATGAGGAAGGCGACAAACGCCGCCATCTTCCCACAGCAAAAGGCGACACACCACTCCAGGGAAGCCCATCAGGCAGCGTTCTTCCATCACCCCACGCACATGATGAGGGGTACTCGGCAGACAGCACAGATAGCTTGGACATTCTACCAGATCCAGCCCCACGGCTCACTAACTCCGTTTCTTGCGGAGACTTGACAGTGGAGGAATCTCCTGCACATAAAAGTGATGAGGGTGCATCTTCTTCAGCTGTCCAGTGTGCCGATGTAGTCCTCGTAGAAGAAATGGCGTCAGCGGATGCTCCACGAATCTCTAACAGCTTCAGCCTTGCTGCAGGACTAAGCTGCCTTGGGCGTAAGTCAAGCCGTGATGAGATGCGAAGCAGCCGGTCACGCCTTGGAAGCAGCCTTGCCAAGCTAGTCCCCAATGGAAGTCGAAGTAGTGCCTCCAACAATGCAGGGGCAGGAGCACTGAAGCCCCAATTGGACATCAACCAAAATGGATTCCGAAAAGGCCGCAGCAAAAGCCAGTCAGGGGTAGTAGATGTGAAACTTGCGTCCAAGTGCTGCACACTTTGTTGAAGGGAAATGCTTCCGTGACAATCTCCCAGAACCGAGAATACTCAGAGCCATCCTCAGTAGGTGGATCACATTCCTGGGGGGACCATGCCACGACTGTTTCTTCCATAATTAGCTGTTGTTACCCTTTTGCAGAGAGCCAGAGAGAGGCTCACAGGCATTACTTAGACAGCTTTCATTTCCTTTGAAAGCAATTTGTCTTATGGGCACACTTGATAGCCACCACTTATTCAGTTACTGAATGCAAACTAGAACATTACTTTTGCTTCATAAATTATGGAAAGGCTATAGTGCAATCGATATCACAAACCAGCACCACCAAAGCTTTAATAGTTGTGCATGGCTTATTCAAGAAAAGTAACAATGCTTCTAAAGAACTGCCATCTGTTTTCTGTTGCATTTTATTTGGCTGCAAGAGCTGCTAGCAACTAGAAGCTTATTAAGCTGGTATTCCTCATGGAAAAGTATTAACACTTCCTTGTCATGCATTCGAACGCTAGTGCACTTTCACTGGTCACTGTATTCACCACATAATCGTGTCTTCTTCCGTGGAGGGAGGCTGTTGCTTTGAAATGGAATGTGTAGCTCCTTTGAGCTTGCCACACAGACCGACATATGGCATACAGGGGGGAGAGGATACCCTACGAACAGCACAACAAAGTAGACATATGGTCAAAACAAAGCAAGTTCTTAGTACAAAAAGTTGTCCTCTTTCCTTATTTACTCACTGTAACCTTAGTGATGCTGTACACCAAAGTTGTAGGCATAGTGGTGGAAGTTCAAAGGTGTTTGTGTCACATTCCTCATTCACACAGATATGTGGAAGTTATGTTCAACGTGTGTGGGCTTCTGTTATTGTGCAACTGTTCAATTTACAAAAAAAAAAAAAAAACATAGCTATTGTGTAATGCTGTTTAAAAGTTCTGGTCGCAGTGCAGGCACTGGTGTCTTTTTTGATGTCCCAGCCACATTTGATGTGTCACTTGGCACAGCCTGAAAGGTTCGGCCATCACTAGTGGTTTTAGAGCTTTTTAGCAAGGAAGTGGTTTGGAAGATGAGTGCAAAGGCAATGCGCCACCACACATTGTTCCTGAATGGAGAATTCGAGTGGCCCTGGTACGATTGTTTGCTGCTGTGGTTGCTGCTTGTGCATTTAAAATGAACACGAGTTGACCCAAAAGTGGCTTGTGCTTCGTTTTCTAAAGGGCGCAACGTGAGTGCATGTACATACTAGGTTGTCTAAGGCAAGCTTACCACTGTATGCACTCTCTGCCCCTTCCCACTGTTTGTGGTGTAAAGTCATGCATCTTGTGTGTTCTCAGAACCATGTCATGTAACAAGGAGAGTGTGAAATAGGCACTGTGCTCTGGTGTTTCAATTGTGTTGTCTCTATAGGTGTATTGTGTGTGCAGGTGCCTCTCTCCTACAACCAACACAACACACACAAAAAACAAGATTACAACTTTAGCAATAACTGTGAAAAATGTAAATGTAGAGTTGTTTTAGTAAAAACAAAAGGTTGTTAAACAATACTTGGTCTTTATTTCATAATCTTGGAACACTATAGCCAAACTTAATACTGCATGTTTCTTCAGAACACATTCCAGGCCGTGACAAGGCAAGAAAGTGCAGAATTATGACATGCCCAACTTTCTCAATGACTGCTGGGCCTCTTCAGACACCTGCAAAAAAGAAAGTGTTAAAATGAAATATCAAATTCTGATGTCAAGGAACATGACCTGGTCAGATCTACAGTAAAACGTAAAAGACCAAGTTTCAAAACAAGCGACTCTCTTAGCATCCACATACAGGTCCATGTGGCGCTATGAACAATAAGAAAATTGCAGCCATGCATAAATTATCTTCCTGAAATATACAGAGATTAAACACAAACTCGTTCACTAGCACACTGCAAGAGTGAAATCAAAGCATGCTTTAAGCTTGGCATTTGCTTTGTTCCAGCTAACATGCAGAAGACCCTGATAAAAAGAAACACACAGTTTTTGTTCTACAGATCTGTGCAACTGCCTGCACAAACACAGCCTTTCTGGTGAAAATTTTTAATGTAATTATTTGGGGCACTATCACAACTACAATGTTCTGCAAATGAGTTTCGCAGCTATAACTCCAAACTTGGTGTGTCCTCCACACATTGTTTTGCCTATAATGTAAATAAACAGTACTTGCAAAAATGCACCTGTTATTTAAGGAAGGGTCTGACAATGTTGAAAGTTTCTGAAGTACTGTTCCAAGAATGCAGACTGACGGCAGACATCAAGAAGATAGAAAATAAGCATTTTTACTAACACAAATGTCAGTCAAAAGGGTGTTTGAGCTAGTCGATTCGTTATTCGAGGATTGTGGACATAGAAAGGAACGCAGCGCAGCGAAGTCCACGTCTGTTTGTTCCTTTCTGTGTATGTGTCCCACAATTTCTGCTGCTACAACCCTTGAACAAATGTCAGACTCCTTACTGAGCTCAAGCCCTAACAGTTTAAGCAACAGCAGATTCCCCCTTTGTTTTACTGTGGTGGTAATACAATTACTTTGCAGACAGCAACAGTTGTAACAACACTGGCCTCAAAATAACCTATTGAATTTATTCGATTATAAGGTGAAGGTGCCAGTTGGGAGAGCCAAGAAAAAAATTTTGTAACGTTTCACGTCGTTAATTCGGGTGACGCACAACTATATGGGTGCTACAGCGCACATGAAGCTATCCGCCCTCGGTGCACCTAGACTCTGTCTGCGTCGCAGATCGCTTTCAAGATGGGGCTCGCGCTGCCGCGCTATACACAGCAGCCGCCAAGGTAGAATGCCTATTCCCTCCCTTCCAGCGCCTCGCATGTGATGCAAGACTGAGTTTCCTCCCTTGCGCGTGCGAGATTGAGCTGCCATCGTCAGCTTGCCATCGCACGCTTTCACTCACACATACAGCATACGGTGTGCAGGGACGATGTTATCACAAGAGTATCCTGGTAGGTCCATACTGCACACAGAACCCGTAGCAACCATAATATAAATAACCAGCTTTAGCCAGAGGAGGTCAACCCGGCATGCCTCTGCCTACCCACTTCGCTCAACGTTGGTGGCGTTGCCTTGCCGCGCACATGGCATTGACTCGTAACTAAAATCTACTAATCCTCAAGCCCAAGCCGGGCTGAAAGACTGGGTGGCAAAGGTCGCGGCCAGATGGATGCCACCCTAGCCCCTTCTGCCTGATCTAGACTCCCACCTCCCCCTCCCCTCGTCTTCAATAAAGTTTAATTCCTTCCTTCCTGCCCTCCGCGTGTACGTGTGCCCGTGTGCGTGATGCGATGTACCGATGAGCGTTGGTCAGCAAACTCTATGCTCCGTGTACGGGTCAATATTTCATTGGAGTCCCCGGGACCACCAAATTGGCAGCGATGTGTGGTGACAGTGCATCAGTGAGCCATAGTGTGGTCTAAGTCTAATGCACCAGTCTCGCCGTAGTGGCCTCAGCATAACCGGTGCCTCCGAGGCAGCACTGACACGCAGCGCTCCGCATCGGCGTGCAGTGGGCCCATCCGCCGACGAAAGATGGCGCCAGCATCCACGGAGGACATGCGCGAGTGGGGTTCCCAACGAAAGACTGCAGTAGCTATGCGACGACAGATAAGTGGGTGTCCGTGCAGAGTCAAACGCGGCTTACACTAGGTTAAAAATGACCCTGACACCCCACACAACTGGCCCCTTAATGAGGACCATGTCTGAGATTCATGTGGCTGACCTGCTTCATGAAGCGGGCCAGAACACAGACAAGACGACAAGCATGGAATCTGTGGAGGCTGATTTAGACAAGTGTTCTGGAAAATAGCAGTGCACAGCCAGAGATGTAATGCAAAAGGATAGACAGTTGGGCGAGTTGGTACGGTAACATGATCTTGGCTTGTAGCGCGAAGTGAACACGGACACAGAAAGGAGCAGACAGGACGAGCGATAACTCTCAACTAAATTTTTATTAAAACGAAGAACATATATATAGGTGATTGCAAAAACCGCAGCATAAGAACATGACAAGGTAAAAAACATCAGTTAAACATATCAGGAGGTATGGAAGTCAAAGAAGGAAACAAAAAAAGATTACTTGAGATTAGTGCACGTATTGTGAAGGTACTGAAATTCGCAATCTAACAGAGACAACGGTGCATGGCTAACGCAAGTATCTCCTAATCTTTTGATGTAGAATTTGGCATTTGTGTCTGAAAATAATTTTTGTGTCTTCAAAGAAAGGTTTACAACCACAATTGAAATAATGTGACGCTAAATGTGATGCATTAAGGTTGTTTAGTGAATGTTTGTATTCTTTTAGTCTAATGTTAATGCACCTGCCGCTCTGTCCAATGTAAGCTTTCCCGCACTCGAGTGGAATCTGATAAACTATACCGGTGTTGCAAGGCACTAAAGGGGACACATGTTTAACGCTGCGGTCATCTTTTCTTTTTTTGCGATCCTGTTCAAGTTTCCCATTTATCATAGGGCACATGTTAGACAACTTGCGAGGGGCCGAGAAACCTGTATTGACGTCATACCTATTGGCCACGTTCCTTAAACCATGGGATAATCTATGTATATAGGGTACCACAGCAAACTTTGTTTCTTTTTTCTGTTTTTCTTGTTTCTTACCGGGGCTTTTTACCCATTTTAAACGTTTTTCGCAGGTTAGTGATAAAATATGCATGGGATAGCTAGCCTTTCCAAGCCTTTCTATCTGTTGTGAAAAACTTTGTTGCATATTGTGCGGACATGACTTAGTAATGGCAGACCTAAGAGTTGAATCAGCTATCCCCTGTTTAACAAGTTTAGAATGACAAGAAGAGAATTCAAGCAGTGGCTTCTTAGCCCTAGGCGAATAATGCCAACAGACATGCTCATCCTGGAACGTTAAGCACAGATCTAAAAACTGTAATTTGTTGCCCTGGATAAGCTCAAGCGTGAAACCTAGGCCCCCACCACATTCCCTAAAAACTTTTAAAATATCCGTAGCTTTCCTGGTGTAGTTATCGCGAGAACAAAACACCAGGTAGTCATCTACGTATTTAAACGCATGCACCGCGAATTCCTTAAGATTGTTTCGTAGTTTTCTATTCATGCGGCTTAGATAAATATAACTCAAAACTGGCGCAACTTTTGAACCAATGCAAACTCCCGATTTTTGTACACACATAGAACTACCCCATTTTACAACGGCCTGTTTGCCTGTCAACCTGATTTGTCACCTCCGGAAAAGGTCAGCTTGTCTAGATCCATTTCTCGTTGGGTCACTGAAGACTTTCGACCAAGGTGTGTGACTGAATGCCTTGATGTGATCGCGAGGACTGTACCTCAGCCCAGTAAGTCAGACAACGTAACTGGTGTGTCGAGTTTTTTTGTCAAGCATGCGCTTAGGTTTGTTACTGCGGACAAAGAAGGTTTCTTTGTTGTTGTTCCTGAAGAATTGTACGCACAAAAAGCTAAAACCGCTATTGACAAAAATTTTTTCCAAAACTTACCACTTTAAAGAAGGTGAAGGAAACTGCAATTGATTTGCTTGAGAAATTTGGTCTGGAGCACCTCGCGTCGGGAGTTAAACATTCGAAGGGTCTGCACCTCGACATATTTTTTAGTGCTAAGACTCATAAGCCGGAAGTTCCTTTTCAAGCCATTATTTCTGAAAAAGGAACGTGGCAGTACACTGTCTCAACTTTTTTGCATAATGTACTGTCTTCAGTTCATCTTAATGACCCCTTCCTGATAAGACATTCGGAAGAAATTGTAGCCTTCCTAACAGAAAATAATCCAGGTAAATGCTCGGCGATCAGTGTTGATGTAAAAGATCTTATTTATTCGCTTCCGCAATCGGAACTACTGTGTAGTGTTAAAGAAGCAGTGACGCTCAACAATGATGAGTTCTGGTTTACTCAGGACTGTGGGATGCCTGTGGAATCTTTTTTTAGAACTTTTCTTGTTTTACATAGGGAATACCGTTGTAAAATGGGGTAGTTCTATGTATGTACAAAAATCGGGAGTTTGCATTGGTTCAAAAGTTGCGCCAGTTTTGAGCGATATTTATCTAAGCCGCGTCAATATAAAACTACAAAAACAATCTTGAGGAATTGGCGGTGCATGCGTTTAGATACATAGATGACTACCTGGTGTTTTGTTCTCGCGATAACTACACCAAGAAAGCTACGGATATTTTAAAAGTTTTTAGGGAATGTGGTGGGGGCCTAGGTTTCACGCTTGAGCTTATCCAGGGCAACAAATTACAGTTTTTAGATCTGTGCTTAACGTTCCAGGATGAGCATGGCTGTTGGCATTATTCGCCTAGGGCTAAGAAGCCACTGCTTGAATTCTCTTCTTGTCATTCTAAACTTGTTAAACAGGGGATAGCTGATTCAACTCATAGGTCTGCCATTACTAAGTCATGTCCGCACAATATGCAACAAAGTTTTTCACAACAGATAGAAAGGCTTGGAAAGGCTAGCTATGCCGTGCATATTTTATCACTAACCTGCGAAAAACGTTTAAAATGGGTAAAAAGCCCCAATAAGAAACAAGAAAAACAGAAAAAAGAAACAAAGTTTGCTGTGGTACCCTACATACATACATTATCCCATGGTGTAAGGAACATGGCCAATAGGCATGACGTCAATACAGTTTTCTCGGCCCCTCACAAGTTGTCTAACATGTGCCCTATGATAAATAGGACACTTGAACAGGATGGCAAAAAAAGAAAAGATGACTGCAGCGTTAAACATGTGTCCCCTTTAGTGCCTTGCAACACCGGTATAGTTTATCGGATTCCACTGGAGTGCGGGAAAGCTTACATTGGACAGAGCGGCAGGTGCATTAACATTAGACTAAAAGAATACAAACATTCACTAAACAACCCTAATGCATCACATTTAGCGTCACATTGTTTCAATTGTGGTTGTAAACCTTTCTTTGAAGACACAAAAATTCTTTCCAGACACAAATGCCAAACCACACGGGAAATTATCGAGGCATTCCACATCAAAAGATTAGGAGACACTTGCGTTAGTCATGCATCGTTGTCTCTGTAGATTGTGAATTTCAGTACCTTCGCAATACCTGTACTATTCTGAACTAATCTTTTTTTTTTTTGTTTCCTTCTTTGACTTCCATACCTCCTGATATGTTTCACTGATGTTTTTTACCTTGTCATGTTCTTATGCTGCGGTTTTTGCAATCACCTATATATATGTTCTTCGTTTTAATAAAAATTTAGTTGAGAGTTATCGCTCGTCCTGTCTGCTCCTTTCTGTGTCCGTGTTCACTTCGCGCTACAAGCCAAGATCACGCAACCAGAGAAGAAAGCGAAAATCACTCCCAAGTCATGGTTGAAAGAAAATGTCACGAGCTGGGTACTATGTACTTTCACGAGAACTGAGGAAGTGGAGACAGCCCAGACCTACTTTTGCAAGCACTTGTGAAAGGTTCAGGCTTCTCCAGGAGGAGTTCTTGCAGATGACGCATATGATGGAAGAGAAATGGACCCTGGCCCTGAATAACACAACGCAATTGACAGAGCACATCCAAACCAGTGTGAATGAAAGACTTGCGCTAAGTAAAGAGCTGGCTGAGGAAAAAAACTGCTGGGTAGCTCTTTACATGCAAGTTGAAGAGCTTCAAAAAGCCCCTCTGGACGCAGACTCAAGGGCAGTGGACAATCACCCATCCCAAGACAGCGCCATGGTGGAGCAACGTTTGGGCCTGGTGTCTGGTCATGCAACAACAGATGGCAATATTGAAGGGCCATCTCTATGGTTAGGAGCAATTTTAGCTCGGACAAGAGACATATGAAAGACCATGGGAAGCAAGGTCTGAAGATCCAAAGAGGACAAGAAAGGAAGGTTGTGCTAGGCAAGAGAGAAAAGGAAGAAAAAGGAACAGTAAAGGCAGATGCAGAAAACAGCGGGACTAGTAAATCTTCACTATGCCACTCCATTGGCTCCAGCATACCAATAGAACACGGCACTTGACAAAAAGAAAGAGCGTCATGTATTCAGCTATGGAGACAAGAGTGCTGCCAGATTGAAACATGTGGTCCTCCGCACAGTAAAACGAAACATGCTGGTTCACTACCAGGTGAACGAGACTGCCACTGTCCATGAGATTATTGCAAAAGTGGATTCTGCAGCAGATATTTCGAACATACCTGAAGCCATGAAGTCCAGCATATTGGTACAGAAAACGAGAGGCAGTGGACATTTCTTTGTAGTAGCGGGATACCAGAAATAATCCCAGGCAATGAAACCAACCATGAGGAAAATGAAACCTGGTATGAATGTCTTAGTCAGATGTGCAATGAGTTGGGGCCACGAGTAGAGTGTGCTGCCAGGGGGAAAGGGAATCGAGGGTGACCCACAAGTACACTCATACAGTGCACAGGATGCTGGCTGTCTCCTAGATCACAAGTTTGCTCTTTTTTAGGGCAATGTCCAACTAGCATAGCCCAGAAATTGACGCAGTGGGCAAGAAACCCCACTGCCCCGATTCTAGCAGCCCTAGGGAAAGTGATGCTCAAATGTGAATGAAGAAGCAGCTGCCCAGGCGCAAAATGTACTCCGAAGACTCCAACCAGTAAGAAGGTGTGCACACTGCAGACGCCGTCATCACATGAGGGCTGAACCCACGAATGTTGGCTTCCCAGACATGCACGGAGCAAGGAAGCCAAGCAAATGGGAACAGCTGTACAGGACGCTAGACTCAAACCATAGAGCTGTATGCAGTAGCAGAGACGCATCTTCATGGACAGGAGAAGCCACCGGTTATCCCAATGTGGCAGTGAGCACGCAACAACCGCACAAGGCAAGCACACACAGGCGGGGGCATTGGCTTCCTATGGAGGAATGGAGCAGAGTGGGAGAAGCTACAGTGCCAGTGCAGTGAACACATGTGGATCCACGGAGCGATTTTGGGGATTCCTACAATCGTGTGTTCACCTTACGATGACGAATGAACAACATGATGGGAACGTCGAAGTTATGCAATGCATCAAGGAGGACATCCAGTGATGGACGTCCTCCTTGATGGGCAAATGACAGAAGTGATGATCATGGGACACTTTAATTAAAGGCCACACCCAAGAAATATATGGCTATCTGGACTTCGAACTAATGCAGCAGTATGCACGGAGGCTAAACTTGGAAGTGTTAAACCTTCGGTCAGATTGCGAACGAGAGTTTACACGGTCTGCTAAAAATAGCCGTATCTGGGGCCGTATTCTGTAGCGGTTCGCTTTGGAACCGGTTCACTTCGGCTGTTACGTCTGGATTACGTCACTCGGAGAAAGAGTGGAACGGGGCGACATGAGGGGTACCAATCAACGAGCGGCTGTCTGCCAGAAGATCAAGTCATCATTTTTGTTTGTACTTGGGGGACGGTATAGCAATTGAAGGATGTTGCTGGTTTGATAAAAAAACATTGGTTTGTACAAAACACTTGCAAATATAATTTTCAGTAATAAATGTGAGCTTGCGGTGCAGACGGCTACTGGGAGTTGTAATTTTATTTGTGTTGTTTTCTTATTTAGTCGCTAGGTGGTGTGCCATACGTTATGCAAACAACTTGCCTCGCTTTGTTTATGTTTTGGACTTGTTCGCGTGCCGAAACCGAAACGATGTCGTCGCACAAAAACAGGCGGCTGGGTCCTAATGTTTCAGCGAGGCAGCACGAAATACTCGTTTCATTTGTCGAGGTGCACCCCTACCTAGCAAAGGCGTCGTGTGTGTTGTGCCAGCAGCTGACGACGGCTTTCTGTTGCGCCGTGGATGGAAATCTAACCCATCCTTTTTCTTTGCCCGCAACCGTAATGGCCTTGGCGACGGCTATAATGATCCGGCTGATCGAAGGCTGCGACAGTGCAATCGCTTCTTCATTCCCGACGCACTGGAAAGCTCCCGGTGGCAAAAAACCGACGCGCGCACATCACTTTCATCGTAGTGTCGACACCACGAAATCTTTGAGGCCCGAGATGTTCTTCCAGCTCATCGCAAAGACATCGCACTATGTCTTTGGAGAGCCTAAAATGCCTTTGAAACTCTTCTTCGGCCATGCCGAACGCGTCGCGTCGTTGCCTCTCGTCGCGTCGTTGTCTTTCGGCGCTCGCCAGCAACACAACCAAAGGAGCCGCCATTGCCGTCTCTGTCTCGTCTCTTCTAGGTGCCGGCTCGTCAGCTGGCGCGAGACTAGCCGGCAGCCACGGTTGCCCTAGCAACCCTCGACATCATGCTCGCCACCGCGCGCGACCCTCGAGCGAACCACTTCTCCGCGGTTCCTCTCGTAGCAGGGAACCGGTTCCTTTCCAGATGATTGGCAACTTGTGTGACGTCAACAAAATTTGTCATCCCGCCCGCCCACCAGGAATGACGACAACGAAGCGCCGACCAATGGCAACAGCCAAAAGGAACCGGTTCCAAAGCGAACCGCTACAGAATACGGCCCCTGTATAGACTATGTACTTGTGCCGCCTTGATTGGCGCATCGAATGAAAAATGTCAACATTGACGTGGAGTGGAGGGGGAATTCAGCATTGGCAGTGACCACAATAAGATCAGGCTAACCATGTCATTCTCCGCATGGTACTAAAGACAGTGAGAAAGCGGAGAGCCTGTGCAGAGATTTCTCCCAGAAGCAAACTATGAGAGTCCTGCCCATTTCAGAACAGCTTCCAGACCTCGAAATCTCCTACGTGTAATGAGTATATGCAGGAACTGAGACGCATAATGGGGGAAATACGAAGTTGGTATTAACTTGCATGGAGGGATGTGGCGAAAGAGATGGTAGGAAAAAGAAGTATGGAAAGCATTGGACGCGCATAAAGCGGCTAACCGACTGCACCGAAAAGCAGTGACAACCCTCTCTCCAAGTGAATCTCTCCGAACCTGGTAGGAATACTCTGCAAACAGGCTGCGCAGGCAATCGTTCAACAGAAGGTCGCTGAGCACAACAGCAGACAACTCCAGTCGTTCACAGCGGATGGGCACAATGGGGCCAGGAAGTTCTGGATATGTTTCATCACTGGACAGAAAGGTTGCTACACCACGAATTCGACACGAAGATATGGGACAGCTGGTCTCCGACATTGAGAAGCACCTAACAGACCACATGCACAAGCTGTACGATGTCAACAATGCCGAACCAGAGATAGAACTGAAGAGCAGCATATAAGGAAATATCAACTTAGCAACGATGTCAAGTGGCAAGTAACACATCCAGCCCTTGACAGGGCGGTGAGACATATTGGAGTACACACAGCCAAGGGGCTGTATGGCATACTGGCAGGTCTGCTCAGGTGCCGGGAAGACAAAGCAAGGCAGCGGCTGGTGGATATTGTCACAAAGATAACTAAGACAGGCTCGCCGGAACAGAACAGCCTTCTTTAATGATGGCCAACACCCAAAAAACCTGGCGCACAACTGGCCCTTCGTCGTGTTCTCTCTGGCGATCAGGATTTGGCGATCAGGATCAGGTCAGTGGACAGGTTACTTCGTGCCATTACTCCCCAATTGAAAGGGACCGTCCCAGTCGCTGATCAGAGGAAGGAAGTAAAGAGCAACAGAGGATGTGGGAGAAAGTTTATCAGAGGGACACTTCTTCGCGGGCGTAGTATGGTTTGATCCGTACTACGTGGACAATCTCGGCTCGTGGCCTGAAGGGTTCCCAAGATTTGCAAGCCAGCACAGTGAGTGGTGGTCACTTACTACTCGAAAAGGTCAGCCGTACAGGTAGGGTCAGAACTTGCTGAAGGCCCAAACGATGGTGAGACACTTCTTTTCAGTCGTGTAATAGTTTACCTCTGCGTTTGTCAGACTGCAGCTCGCGTAGGCTACTACTTGTTCGGCGCCGTCTTGCCACTGGACGAGTACGGCACCGAGCCCCACATTGCTGGCGTCTGTGTGGATTTCTGTGTGAGCCTTGTCATCAAAATGCGCGTGTACGGGGGCCGCTTGCAGTCGCTTCCGCAATTCTATAAAGGCTGCTTGTTGCTTGTCTGCCCGCTCAAAGGGTACATCTTGGCGTGTTAAACTCGTTAATGGTTCGACGATCCTTGAAAATCCTTCGACAAAACGATGGTAGTAAGTGCAGAGACCTAAAAAGTGTCGAACTGCCTTCTTGTCAGTTGGACGTGGAAACTCTGCGACGGCAGCTAGCTTCTCGGGGTCAGGCTGAACACTGAGGGCTGACTACGTGTCCGAGAAACTTGAGCTCCCGAAAGCCAAAATCAATATTCTCAGGCTTGATAGTCAGATTTGCTTTGCTGATTGCAGTGAGTATGTGCTTGAGTCATTCTAGATGATCATCGAACGTTCTTGAAAACACCGTAACATCGTCTAAGTAGACTAAGCACGTTTGCCATTTCAGACTACAGTCGAACCCGATTATATCGCACTCACAAAAAAACGCCTATCAGTTCGATATAGAGCATAATTCGATGTCATAAAAGCCCATACCATTTATAAAATCACTTTAATGATGGAACTAGCTTAGTTTCGCATAAATTAGTCCTGCATTTTCTTCTGCTTGGGCAATTTCACTGCCTGCAACACATACACTTCCCCACATGTCAAAAGGAGTCAGAGCAGCCGAGGCCACAACCTTCCGCATTCCCGCAGAAGCACCGCACTGGTGCGAACGCACCAATCACTTCGGAGGACATGGGCAAAGGACCGTCGTTGCTTTCCTCATTGCGCCCACTTTCATTTGCGCTCGGTACGATCTCAGCGATGTAGTCCTCGTTTTCGGGCTCTCCTGTGGTCGCGACACCATCTGCACTCACAAACTCCTCCACAGTTGATTCATCAACAGCTTCCGGAAATTCCGACAGCTCGTTCCAAACATCGGCAACACCGGCAACGGCTTCGTCGCATTAATCAGAATTTAGTCATCACCGAGCACGCGGAAACTGGCACAAGTGAAGTACCACTTGTACACGGCCATGCGTACGCATCGGGCGCCATGGGCACCGGGTCGCGAGTTTGGCCGCTTTAGCCCCAATCGTGCTGAGAGTGCTCCTTGGAATCTTGCACGCTGCGGGGACATCCGACTTCTCATCGTATTAGACCCGATTTACGATTACGAGCTTTACAATGAAAGCAGAATTCTGCTGCTTCATCGCGGCAACACTGCGGGACAAGGCCCACAAGGCGCAAACACAATGAACCAGAAAAGCAGCGACACAATTCGCACTTTCGCCATCTTGCACGACGAGGGCACAAGAGCTTCTGATTGGCTGTCTGAGCAAGCGCTGCGGGCGGGCCAGGATCATTTTTGCAAGGGGGTGTTGACAGCTTGCCCGAGGCAATGCGGTCACGGTAGGGAGAGTGGTTGGATGTAGCGCTGCCGCCGGGTTTCCCTGCTACCGCGAGGGAAAGCCAACTTCTGGGGGCACTGTTCCGCCGCTTGACGTTCAATATATCGGAAGTCGCTGCTATTTTTGTTCGATGTAAGCTGTTCGATGTATGTTCGATTGGCGGGCGGGCGGAGGTTCGGGTGTGGTTCCGCGGACGGTTTCGGCTTTTTACGCTTGGAAAACTGATGGCTATCTTGTTACTAATCACTCAAAGGGCGACTGCCTATTTCTCGCTCGTTTAAGAGGTGTGCGTAGGATGGATGCCGCCATGCATGCATTTCCTTTTCTTTTTTGGAGACTCTCGAAAAACTAATTGACTCTGGTTGGCGAAAAGATGGAGATGAGATCGATCGATAGATGAAGATTAACGGAAGTTTGTCACATGTTTTGCCTTTTTGAAAGGCACACAACCACACAGTTTGCTTGAGTGCAGTCACCTACACAGTTCAATTATGCTATGGACGTAAATATTAGTGGAAGAGCAGAAACATTTGAGAGTTGCGAAATATTCTCGTGCGTGCGCTTAGAACTATAACAATGCATCAAAATTTTAATTATAAGTTTATTTCCTTTTCTTATTGTTGTTATTCATGAATAAACAGTACATATTGTTATGATTGGGTGTTAAATCCCATCGCTCATGATCCGTTGTCAAGATTGGAGTCGGGCATGAATTAGAAGGTAGCTGGCCCATGGCGTCGTCCAACTTATCCACGCTGAGGACGTTGATGAAGGGAAGGACTGCTTCTCATCGAGAACGAGGAATATGGGTTTATTTACAGTATTTATATCAGTCGAACGTGACTGTCTGAGAAAGTACATCAGTCTAACATGACTGCTTGAGAAAGTGCATCAGTCTAACATGACTGCTTGAGAGAGAGTGTCCTGAGCAGCCGCACAACAGCGGTTTTTAAACACTCTGTCCTCCCCCGATACCCAGCTGACGGGAACTGCCATCCAAGCACCGTAGGCGAGTTGACCAGGCACCGTAGGGGAGACGAAGCACCGTAGGGGAGACGACCCGGCACCGTAGGGGCATTTATTCCCCGAACTGCAGCGTGCCCACCAGCCGCCCAGTGTCTGGCATCTTGGTCGGCGCGTGGGAAGGGGTGTCAGTAGACGTTCCCACGGCTCAGTAACAATAGCTAGTCCACCGAGCCCGTTTAGTTACAATGGCGACTTCGTCAAACTCGGCTCCAGCGACGGAGAGTCGAGGACGCACGTATTGTTCACACACAGTCGACTTAGTCACGTCGTGGCTAGAGGTGCGCGGCGACGCTCCCGGAATGTTGCCTCCACAGTCGCAACTGGTTGGCAAAACTTGCACTGCAGCTGGCCGTTCTTAACAATATATACCAACGCGAAATATTTTTTTCTCACTTTACGGTCACCCTAGAAAACTTAGGGTAAATTTTTTCGAAATAGGTCCCAAAGAAGAATTGGAATCTGCAATAAAGAAATCGACCCTCAAAGGGTTAACTAACACGACGGGGGACGCCCATGGACTTGTGGACGGCTCACGTCATCACTGATCATGTCTTGAACCTGCCGCTTTATCACCTCCTTTTGCATAGGCGGAACGCAATACGGATCTTGACGAATGGAGTGTGCTGACTCGTCCGTAGGAATGCGATGTTTCGTAACTGAGGTGTGCCATACTTTAGACTCAGTAGAGAAGCAGGCAGAGAAGTCATTGACAAGGTCGAATAGTTGCTGTTTCTGTTGTTCCGATAAGCCAGAGTTAATCTGAATGCGACTGCTCAGGTTGACCACTTCCTATGAAGTAGGCGAAGCAGTTCCGAGTGAGGCGACATCCGTGAGGACAGCAATTTCATGGAGGAAAGCGACAGCTGCACCTTGTGGCAAGTGCCGATACTCGTTGCTGAAGTGGGGTCAGCAGGACTAATGAGTGTCCGTTCTCAAGCTGGATGGGGCCCCGTGCAATGCAGATGTTCCGTTCAAGCATTAATGGAATGTTTGCCTTGGCAATACCCTCAGAGTTGTCGAATGTGTCGCATGTTACCACGGTCAGTAGGCTGCTTCTTGGTGGTACCGTTATGCTGTCATCGACAATGCACAAGCCGTTTTCGATGTGGTTCTCGTTGCCAGCATCGCTTGCTATGGCTTTTACCATAGAGAATGTCGCACTCGATTTTTCCAGGTTAATTATGGTGCCATTTGCATGTAGAAAGTCCATGCGGAGTATCAATTCCCTCGAGCAACTGGGCAGAATAATGAAGACCCTGACGTACGTAAATCCGCAAATATTTACTCGAGCAGTGCATCTGCCCACGGGAACTAGTAGATGACCTCCTGCAGTACAGATCTGCGACCCAGTCCACTGTGTAAAAACCAACATCATCTCGGACATCATGTCAGGTGAGCGAATTCCTGAGGATTGCCTATGTGGATGAGTCATCTAGAAGGGTGGGGACGCAGGACTGGTGAGAGACTGCAGACCACTTACTGTGACAAGCATGCTGTATGGAACCTTTGCACAAATATTTAAGGCACGGATGAGTGCCTGGGCTGAACAAGGCGACAAGCTGACAGAGCTGACAAGGCATTGGTTCCGCAGTAATCAACGCCTTGAGGACAATATACAGCAGAACCTCATTGATACGTTCCTGTTACGGAAGTTTTCCCGGCACCAACGTTCGCAATTGAGATCACAAAAAATCACACAATAGAGTTGAGCGCATTTTTTACCTGTTCATAAGTTCCCGGTAAAAAAAATTTTTCGGCACCAACGTTCAGTACGTCGCCAAACTCCTATCGCATGAAACATTTTCTGGCCGCTCGATCCCTTGTAAACAAAATATACGAGGTGCCCAAGATCGAGGGAAATATATAGCTGCCCAGCGTGGCAGCTTCACCGTAATACTCGCCCGCCTGTCTTGCGTGAGAACGCCTGCACGCAGTTTCTCATTTCGGTACCAGCAAATCTTCTCCGGGTTCGTTGCATGCGGCATTCACAGCTATCACCGCCAATCATATTGCGATAAGCATCTTCGCCTATTTGTTTCACAGCGCGTGGTGCCGTAAGGAGCGTAGCGCACGCTTTTAATAGGTGATAATCGAAACTCGGCGCCGTTCCCTGCTGCAGACTGGGACCGTATACGTTTTCCTGCCGCTAGATCCCATGTAAACAAGAAAATGCGTGAGGCGCACGTGATCGAGAACAGTATATAGCCGCCCATCTCACGTGAAAACGATGGGGCGGTTTCTAGTTCCGGTACCAAACACTCTCCGCCGGGGCCGTTGCAAGCCGCATTCACAGCTATCGCCGCCAAACCTAAGCATCTTCACCTATATGTTTTACAGGTCGTGGTGCGTTGCACCACTGGTAGTGCCACTGCATGCTTTTAGTAGGCGATAATCCAAACGCACCGCAGTTCCCTGCTGCAGGCGGCACGATGTAGGCATCGCATTTCGCTTCGACAGCATCCGGCGTCGCCCACCAGCTCGATTTCGTTTCGGTTTTCCGTCTCCCTCTTAAAACACCATGCAATAAGAAAAAATGAATGAATGTTTGATCTTTATTGGCGCAAGAGCCAAGTATGGCCAAAGAGTGCCATGTCCGTGGCAATAAGTTCGCAGTGTAGTTATGAGTTCTATGAAGTTGGCGTGACGTGGCTGTAAAGGGGCCTTAAAAATAGTTGCTCTAAAGTGCGTAAAATCTGTATAAGATTATGGCGATGACGTATGACGTGTACTATGAAGATGCATTTCAAAAGAATAATACGATGTGTAAAATATAGCAGGTTATCAGATTGGCTAGAGAACTACTGCCTCCTTAGAGCCCTTGAAACACAAAGGCCTGGAGGCATGTGCTATGCAAAACAATTATCGCAGCGGCATCCTCTGGAACAAGGATGCTCTACGAACAAATCAGCATACCTTGCAAGCACTACAAACAACGGTAGATAATACGCTCCGCCTGATAGGGAGGATTTCCAACAAACACGGAGGGCTTCGAGAGAAGGAGCTAATGCAGCTAATCAAGGCTTTTGTCTTAAGCAAAATCACCTTCGCACTACCGTATCTCTCCCTCTCTAGGCAGGAAGAGGATACTGTGAATTGCTTGATCCGCAAGATACACAAAGTCGCTCTTGGTGTTCCAATTGGAGCTTCCACACAAAGGGTGATGGCCACGGCCACAATAAATACCCTTCAAGAATTAACCGAAGCACATCTATCATCGCAATACCACAGACTCACCACCACTGAAGCTGGGCGTGAGATCCTGAGACAACTTCATCATGCACCACCATTCAACGAGAGCAAGCGACATCAACTTCCTCCGAACATACACGGCCAATACCACATCCAGCCCCTACCCAGAAACATGCACCCAGAATTTCACATCAAACGTCGCAAGCTTCGAGCCAAGGCGCTACAACGCAGCTATGGACAGGCTGAAGGAGTCTACTATGTGGACGCTGCAGCCTACACCAGTAAACATCGTTATGCTCTAGCGGTCGTAGACAACCAGGGCAACACTGTTTGTTCAGCCTCAATCAAGACCACCTCGGCGGGCGACGCGGAAGAGGCCGCCATTGCACTCGCATCAGGGCTACCAGATTGCGACGTCATCATTTGTGACTAAGACTGCTATCCAGAACTTCAGTAACGGCTACATTAACAATCTCACGCACTCTCTACTTATAGCTCACCCACCAGAAAACGACATCGCTCTCGTATGGACTCCAGCACATCAAGGACTCCATGGCAACGAAATGGCTCATGCCGCTGCTCGAGGATTCACGGACCGAGTGGCCGCAAATATGGGCCTAAATCTAGAACCCCATGACTCCCAACAACACACCAATAAAGACACACTCGTCACATTCCATGAAATTTGCACACATTACAGACACCAACGCCTTATGTATCCACCTCTTTCTGTGCCTAGAACGCGCCAGAGAGAAATACTGTGGCGACAACTACAAACTCGCACTTTTCTTACCCCGCGCACTTTGCACTTATTCTTTCCCGCCACATACCCGACACCCAAGTGTCGCTTTTGCCCTGTCCCGATTGCAGATCTCTCCCATATCATGTGGCAATGCCCCATCAAAACTCCCCCCCGCACGCTCAAATCATTAATTAGTAGCGAGGATCTGTGGGAGACTGCCCTGCGCAGCTCCGATCCCACCCTACAGGACCGAGTCCTGAGGTGGGCTGAGGAGGTAGTGGAGGCCTACCACGACTGGTAGACGTACTTCTAGCCACATAATGTGGTGACGGACGCCTGCTGGGACTGGAGTACTTGGACCTCCCTCTCTCCCCCCCCGGCCCCTCCCCTCTCTTAAAAGGGGGAATAAAGTTCATTCATTCATTCATTCCACGAATTTAATGGGCTTGTAACATGTAGGAGAATTGTCACTTAAGAAACTGAGGATTGCCTTACCAAGAAACATAGCCGGGTGAAGAGGGGTGTAATAACGGTATGCAAGACGAAAATGTTTCTTTCTCTCCGCTTCGGCTTCCTGACACTCAAGGAGCATGTGGAGGATGGTCAGCCTCTCATCACATCTACCACAGGTTGGAGGTTCACTTCCAGTAAGTAGAAAATGATGGGTCCCAAATGTGTGTCCTATTAGGATGTGTTCGCCGTGATTTTGTTGCGGGGGGCCAAGAACCTAACTGTGGCTTTAGCACATGCAGTTTTATTTATTTCTGCGTCCCACATGTGTTGCCAGTGGTTTTGCAGTTTCTTTCGTAGGAAAAGTTTCAGATCTGTGAGAGGCACCAAAGCAGTAGTATTAACAGTAGGGGATGCAATTGACGTGGCCATCTGGTCTGCCAGAACGTTACCTCGATTCCCCTATGGCCAGGTACCCAGCATATAATGATATGCTGGTTAGATGGCCAAGGTTTATACAGGTCGGAATAGACCTCATTAAGTACGTGTTTTTTTTCTTTGCAGAGTGACATTAAGGCCTTCACCACACTTAGGGAATCTGTATATATAACGGCTTTTTGGAGTTTTGACTTCCTTATATGCTTTACAACACACAATAATGCGTAGGCCTCTGCCGTAAAGATGCTTGTTTCTGGATGTAGTACATCGGATTCCGAGAAGGATGGACCGACGGCTGCATAGGACACTCTGGCATGCGACTTGGAAGCTTCTACTCTGTGCACGGGTGCTTGTACTGAAGTTCTAGGAAATGCATTCGGATTTCGACCTCTGGAGCATGCTTTGTAACTTTTAGAAAAGATACATCACATTCTATCACCTGCCAGTCCCAAGGAGGTAATAGCTTGGTTGGGTGCATTACGCGATGCTTGAGGAGTGGGACATGCATTTCATCGCTAAGCTCCTTCACACGCAACGAGAAAGGGTGTCCTACAGAGGAACGATTTCGGAAGAGTGTAGCACACGTCATATCTGTAACGGTATTAAAACATGGATGTTCAAGATTAGAGTGCACTTTAAGGAAATAAGTAAAGCTGATGTATGATCTTTGCAGGTGAAGCGACCACTCATTCGATTCGGCATATAAGCTTTCAATCGGGCTTGTTCTGAAAGTGCCAGTGGCTAAGCGGATAGCTAGATGGTGGACAGGATCTAGCATCTTTAGCGCACTCGGGGCGGCAGAGTTATATACTATGGCACCATAATCCAATCGTGAACGAATTAGGCTCTTGTAGAGATTCATTAAATACTTCCTGTCACTACCCCATGTAGTCTGGGATAGAAGTTTCATTAAGTTCATTGTTTTTAGACATTCTTCATTAAGATATTTCATGTGTGAAATGAAAGTCAGTCTATAAGCAAGTATAATACCAAGAAATTTGTGCTCTTTGTTGACAGGTATTTGTTGTCCACACAGTTCTAAGCAAGGATCTGAGACCAGGCCTCTCTTTCATGTAAAAAGAACACAAAAACTTTTGTTAGGATTGATTTTAAATCCATTTTTCTCTGCCCACTGCGAGGTTACAGGATTTGAAACCTATTTGAATGTCGTCCACGTAGACAGAATAAAAAATGGCAGGTGGTAATGAAGCACGAAGCATGTTCATCTTCACAATAAAGAGCGTGCAGCTGAGCACGCCTCCCTGGGGTACACCAGTTTGTATAAAAGGACGTGACAGTACATTGCAGACTTTTACCCGGAAAGTACGATTGGACAAATAGCTTTCTATTAGGTTTAACATATTACCATGATTGCCCATTTCTGACAAGTCTCAAGATTAAGTAGCACCACATTGTGTCATACACCTTCTCCATATCGAGGTATATGGATAAGAAAAACTGTTTGTGTACAAATGTATCACGGATATTTCCTTCAATACGTGTAAGATGATCAGTTGTGGAGCGCCCTTCTCTAAAGCCACACTAATAGGGATCAAGCATTTTGCTCAGTTCAAGGAAATGGATGAGTCGCCTATTAATTATTTTTTCAAATACCTTACAAAGGCAACTTGTGAGGGCTATCAGGCGGTAACTTGCCACTGACGAAGGGTTTTTGCCTTGTTTCAAAACAGTGACCACAATAGCTTCTTCGGCTGGAACGTATCCTACAGCCCAAATAGTGCTGAAAAGTGCGAGTAGTAGTAGTGTAAGTTTTTGATCATTTCATACATGATTCTGTCAGATCCCAGTGCAGAGCTCTTGCATGCGCTCAAGGCAGCTCTCAACTCGGCAAAACTAAAAGGACGGTTGTATGGTTCATTGTGCAGACATCTGGTTATGAATGGCTTACATTCTTCTATTTGTTTATATTTGAGAAAGGATTGTGAATAACGGGTTGAACAAGACACGCTCTCGAAGTGCTCCCCAAGTGAGTCTGCCTAATCTTGCAGTGTATCGCCCTGTGTGTTTACCATAGGGAGTGAGTATGTTTGTCACCCTCTTATCCTATTAACCCTGTTCCAGACTTGGGCCTCATCTGTATATAAGCTGATACTCGATAAAAACTTCTGCCAACTCTCTCTTCTGGCTTGTCGGCGCGTTCTCCTGCCTTGGGAGTTTACTTTCTTAAAGTTGATAAGATTCTCTGCAGTGGGAGAAGCGCGTAGCAACCCCCAAGCTTTGTCCTGTTTCCTATGAGCGATTCTACATTCGTCGTTCCACCACGGGACACGACGTTTGCATGCCAAGCCATTCACTTCAGATATGCATTTGGATGCGGCATCTATTATGAAGGCTGTAAAATATTCCACAGAAGCATCAATTCCTAATGAAGACATTTCAGCCCACGAGATACTAGTAAGAGTTCAAAAATTTCTCCCGATCGGCTGTATCAATTTTCCACCTAGGAGCCTGTGGTGGATATTCATTTTCTTTAGATGTTCTTAGCAGTATGGGGAAGTGGTCGCTCCCGTAAGGATTGTTGGTAGCTTCCCATTCAAGTTCAGACAGTATAGACGGGAAAGTACGCTAAGATCAATTGAAGAAAAGGTTCTGTTTGCAAGACAGTAATATGTGGGTTCCTTCTTATTCAGCAGGCATGCACCGGAAGAAAAAAGGAACTGTTCAACAAGACGACCTCGCGAATCTATACGATAGTCGCCCCACAGGTAGCTAGCTGTGCGCATTGAAATTGCCAACAACATAATGTTCTGGCAATTCACCTATAAAGGACTAAAATTCATGTTTGTTTAATTGGTAATGTGGCAGTATGTAAAGCGAGCAAATGGTGATGAGTTTGTTTAGGAGGACAACTCAAACCGCCACTGCTTCAAGGGGCGTTCGTAGCTATAAACATTGACAAGCTATGCTTTTCTGAATTACAATGGCAACGCTGCCCAACGATGCAATAGCATTATCGCGATCTTTGCGAGAAGTAACATACTGCTGAAGGAAGTTTGTGTGTTCCGATTTTAAGTGTGTTTCCTGTAAACACAGCACTTTTAGATTGTGTTCGTGGATAAGTTCTTGTACATCATCAAGGTTTCTAAAAAGACCTCTGACGTTCCATTGAATAATTTGTGTATCGATATTAAAAGTAAATTGGTGCTGTGTGTACAGAAATAGAAGTGGCGTCTTAGATTACAGAGCCCTTTGGAGACCCTGTAACGCAAGTGTTGTCCTTTCTGGAGCATTCTAGGGAACCTCGCCACTCCTTAGGCACTTGGTGTGCCGTGAGGATAGGTGTAGTGTCCATTGCCTCTTGCGAGGCTCCGGACATACGCTCTTGCAAGCGAGAAGTTACCCAAAGAGTCCCGCCTCGGAGGGCAAGACCCCTGCACCCACCAGCCCAGAGGTCGATGGGGCTGCCTTTGGGTCTGAGCTGCGCCGGCTGTTGCCAGCGCTGGAAGGGGCCGGGGGTGGCTGAGGCAGCCTTGGCTGCGCCCACCTTTGGGGCCACTATCGGTCCAGTGGGATCGCTGTGTGTAGCGCAGGTTGCCACAGATAACTTTTGTGGGGCCGGCAACACAAGGGTAGCCTGGCCTGTTTACTGATTGGGTGGAGTAGGCTTGCCTACTTCCAGCCTGAGGGCAGGAGCCAAAGGTACCAGCTCGCTGCACGCGGGCTGGGCACTTGGCACTTGGCCGTAAAGGTCCAAACACCCGGAATTGGCTTAACCCCCAAGATCCCCTTTTCCCTGGACACGGCCAAGCCGCGCACGGTTAGACGCGGGAGGGTCCAACTCTCGTGTGTTCGGGTACGTGGTGTCGCAACACACCAAATGCCTGCTGACGCAGACGACCCTGCGGGGAACAAGAAAACAACAAAACGCGACTCGGGCCACCGAAGCACCACCAGCTCGACGCATGTCAGTGTCTAGTGCTGCAACGATCCATGCGATGCTTCGCATTACGTAGGTATCAACAATTAATAGCTGTCAAGTTTTTCACCTTTGTCAAGTAGGTTCCTTATTTCGGGAAACCCTCGGTGCGCACACAAGCATGCATGCACGCACACGGTATGCGTTCCGTCCCGCCGCACCACACATGGCTTACACCACCGATTACTTCACTTACTCAGTTCGTTGTCGCGTGCTCCCCGCATGCCGACCGTGCACATATGCTATCTCTAGCCATATTTAAGTGGAAAGTTGGGCGAGTTGGTATACATTCATAATGGGAACAGCGTGAACAAGACGACGATGGAGTGAAAGGACACAGGACAAGCGCTGACTCACAGCTACGTTTACTGAAACACACATCAGGTATATAAGTGACACAAGCGATCACATGGTTAATCGAGAAACCCACAACTGGGCCACGTGTAAACAGGGCATCTGTTAAAATATCGAGCTATCTAGGTACTTTGTTTTGGTCTCTTTCAACACACATTTGGGGCACTACGTGCTAGCCAAGCTACGAGATTTGTCCGAATTAACCGATGTGCGGACAAATACGTCCGAATTAACGCGAGTTTGGATGCATTAAATAATGCATGGGCCTGCAGGGACCAGAGAAAGAGTCCGAATTATCTGATTTTTCAAATGAACACAGGTCAAACGACAGACTTACGACCTGATGGCAAGGAATATGCGGCAGGATAAACCTGTGAATTCAAGGTCGCCGTTGTTGTTCGGTAGCATTTGATGGTGGCCCCCTTCATCATTAGTTCAGGCTGTGGGGTAATGGGGTTTTTTTGGCCTTTTGTGGACCCGTCAAGGGTCGATTGTTCAAGCTGCGTTGACGTCTGGATAGGCACTCATGGATGGGTAGAGGTTTGCATTGTGGCAGACTTCTAACTGCGAATCTAATGTCACCGTTGTTGTTCGGTAGCACTTGATGGTGGCCCGCCCCCCACATCATTAGTTGAGGCTGTCGGGCAGCGATGGGGGTTGTCGCCTTTTATGGACCTGTCAACAGTGTGCCCAAGCTGCGTTGACGTCTGGATGGGCATGATGGGTGATAGGCGGGTGTTTGCCTCGTGGCAAACGTCTAATTAACACCTTTGTGGTGTTGAGATGCAACAGTATGTACCTAAATTCATATAGTATGAAGGGACTAGACAAACACAAATGATAGGACAAGACATGAATGTCATGACATGAGTGTTATGCAGGTCATGAAACAGTCGCCTACGTCCTGGTGCTCTCATGGTCGTTTCGTTAAATTGGCATTCCCCGCACACTGCTTCACATAACATCGATTCCCACAGTGCATGGGATCGGCCAGCTGTTTCATATCAGCGGCATGCACTGCTTTCCTGGTTTTGAACTGATATAGTTATAAAGATCGTGTGATATTTTCATTACTTATTAAATAGACAAAAACATGGAAGCATTGATATCAGTTATTTCTGGCACAATTTTTGGGACATACGAATACATTCTCTTATGAAAAAATACATATTTTACTTCTCTTGACAGTGCATAGCGTTCAAGCATTCGTTTGCAGCATCTTTGGCAATGGCAATGCAGTTATTATTAATGTGTTTGATCCTTCGACAAATTCTATAAGGAGGAAATCGAGCCGCAATGTGAGCCCAGCTTTTGAGCAATCCAAATAGTGATGCAATACAGGTACGAAAATCTCCATTTTGTTTGTTCAGAATCATAGTGCCAAAAGGCCTCGCTAATGATTAAGCATAACTTAGAATTGCTAAAAGCACAACACTTTTTGTCAGCAAATATATTTTTTGTTCTAAGTGGCTTCAGTTTTCTTTTCCAGCAGTTGGGCATTGTGTGCAACATGGTGGTGACCACATGCACTAAGGTAGTGGCACTTTTCTACCTGCAGTCTATTAGCACTCAAAGGTGAGACCATCTACTACATTTTAGGGTGCAGCTCTTAGGCACACGTTCCCGCTTTGAGTGTTGGTGTGACTTGGCGTCCTACCTCATAGCCGAGTGAACAAGCAGAGAAAAATGAAAGCGAACGCGGAGCACAGAGGGAGATGAAAGAAGAGAGCACTAGGAGGAAAGTTGTGGGGAGCACACATGCACATCTTCCCCCACGTTGTCGCGTTGAGAGCCCTATGCCCTCTCCCACTTTTCCCTCGCTCTCGTGATGCACACGCACCCTTCCTCCCTGACTCACGGGAAGGCAGCTCACAGGCGAGGAGGTCATTCCCCTCGCCATGGTAAAAAGGTACAAAACAGTGCCACCGGGGGAGACCTTCTCTCCGACGCCGGACCCCTAACCTGCCGGACTGGAATACCTGCCGCAATCCGTGAGTGACCTCGTTTGCCTGACTATCCCGGGCAACGAGGCCAGCCTATTATTACATATTACAGAGAGGACGCCCTATTCGTTTGAAGTTGACGTAGCCGCGATTCCCGCGCTACAGGTTGGGGAGTACCACAAAGCGACTGCGTGAGGCTAGATCCGGAGCTCGCCTTCAGCCCTAGCCGCACGCAGAGTAGAACCCCACAAAGTGTAGCAGGAGGCTACAGTGAAAGCATGAGGCGGAAAGCAGGGGAGGAGCGGAGGGGAGACGGCCCTCAGCCTTGGCATTCGCAGCCGCATGGGCGATTTCATCTGCGCTGAGTAGGGGCCAGGATGGTGCAAGGTGGGGAGGGTTACAATCGTCCGCGGCGTAGCAGCTGAGGTCAGTCCGCGGTACCAGCGTGTGTGACGGGTGTCTCTGCTTCTGCAAGGGGCGATGGCGAGCAGCTACGAGTAAAGCTCGATGTGATGCTCCCTTGGGTGTTGTCACCACTGACACTGGTGGCATGATATCCCTGTGATGAAGGACCGCTCTAATCATTGGTGGAACAAACGCTTGAGAAGCGTAGTGCTGCACAAGACGGGCTGTGCGGCGACAATTGCTACGATACGGTGCCAGAATAGCGTGTGTCTGCAGCGGCTGCTGTGAATTCCGCCGATGCGTCACTTACACGCTGCCTCTCACGATCTTCCAATTAGCGAGGCAGTTGCACCACACTTCGATTTGTTTGCAACGTGCCACATGAAACAGATTGTTCGCACCAGCTACGCTACTCAGTGTTTTTTTCGTAATATAAACTGTACCTACATAATCATATGAAATATCGACACGCAAAATGAAAACACGTATAGAGCTGCGCTCAAATTTTGCATTAAAGAGTATTGTAATAGTATCAGAATGGGCTATCGCGCATGTGCGCCGATATCGTTTGCCACTTCTTTCCCTGGCTCTCCTTTCCCTCACTGCCTACGCAAGTACATAAGCATATGAATAAATGACCAGTTGGTCATTCTTTGCTCAGCAACAAGTCGCCTCAGTCCGATACTTCAAACACTATACATGGTGTCAGAAGTGTTTGTCACGGCAGCAGAATGGACGCCGTCAAGCCCCCGAAGCCGTTGCAGCTTTCCGGAAACTTCAGAAGAAACTGGCTACTGTTTAAGCAGAAGTTGGAACTCTACATCACAGCGACGTCATCAGACAAGCCAAGGAAGGAAGCTGTAAAAGCGGCAATACTTCTCAGCACCGCAGGTGACGATGCCTTGGACGTGTACAACAACTTCGTGTTTGCTGAAGGTGAGGACAAAGAAGATTATCAAACTTTGGTTAGGAAGTTAGGAAGCCCAGACTTAATTGAGAGCATACACGCCATACCACCTCCGAAGGATAAGCAGGCGGTTCGAAAAATGTTGGGCGTCGTGAATTACTTTCGCAAATATGTACCCTCACTCAGTGAAAAGACGTCATTACTTCGTGGCCTTATGAAGGAAAGCGTGGTGTTTGAATGGACATCAGCGCACGCGCAGGAATGGGCTCAGATCTGCGAAGCACTGATACACCCACCACTTCTAGCAGTCTTCGATTCAAAGAAAGAAACGAAGGTAACGGCAGATGCCTCGGGAACCGGCATTGGTGCCGCCTTATTGCAAAAGCACGGAAACGACTGGCGTCCAGTCACATACGCATCGCGGGTTCTGAGCGAGAGTGAAACGCGGTATGCTCAAATCGAAAAGGAGGTGCTCGCTATAGTTTTTGCGTGCGAAAAGTTTCATCAGTTTGTGTATGGCCGCAGGATCCTGGTCGAAACTGATCACAGGCACCAAGGCTGCAGCGATTTTTTATCCGTCTCTTCAATATGATTATGTCTTGCAGTTCATCCCTGGGAAAGACTTGATGCTCGCAGATATGCTGTACCGTGCTGCCACGCTGCCTGGGTGCGCTGAAGAAACGGAAGACGTGGATATCCACGCAGTTCAAGTGGTCTCAAGCCTTGTAAGCAGAAGAACAAAGCAACGACTGGAAGAAGAAACTCGCACGGATCCGTATTTAAGCAGCGTTATAGAACAACTAAACACAGGTGCGACCATTCAAGGGGAACTTAAGCCGTTCACATCCGAGTTGGCGGCAGTGGATGGCATACTGCTAAAAGGAAGCAAGATTGTCATACCAAAAGCCATGAGGGCCGAAATTCTGCGGCGGATACACGAGGGTCACTTGGGACAGAACAAATGCAAGGCCAGGGCACATAAGCTGGTTTTTTGGCCAGGACTCGGCAGTGATATTGAGAACCTGGTACGAACGTGCCAGGTGTGTCAGAAATACGCCTACAGCCAACCGAGCGAGCCCCTGCTGCAACGGCCTACACCGGAACGACCATGGCACCGTGTCAGAATTGACCTGTTCCAATACGCAGGGCACTCGTAGTGGTAGTGTATGACGACCACTCGAACTTCCCAGAGGTTGAAAGGTTGGTGGCCACAACAGCGACGGAAACCATTTCTAAGATATCTGCCATATTCTCTCGCTATGGCATTTCTGCGCAAGTCTGCACTGACAACGGGCCCCAGTTCGCTTCAAGTGACTTCACTGCTTTCGCAAGACTGTACGACTTCGAACATATAACATCCAGCCCTAATTTCCCGCGCTCAAACGGCCTAGCCAAAAAGGGGGTACAGATTGTTAAAAGAATTCTCAAGAAAGCTACGGAGTGCCGTGAGGATTTCTGGTTGGGCCTTTTGGCTTATCGATCGTCTCCCTTAGAAAGATGGACGGTCTCCCGGAGAGTTGCTGCAAGGTCATCGTCTTCGGACAACTGTTCCCGAGTTCAACACTGATGGGGGATGCCCTGTATCAAAACATCGGCAATCATTGCGGGGCAAGCCAATATCACCTCTCGAAGCAGGAAACGTCGTTCGGATAAAAAGTGGGAACTGGTCACGCAAAGCAACGGTGCTTAAAGAAGCAGCGCCACGTTCGTATATGGTCCAAACTGAGAACCACCAACAGCTGAGGCGCAATCGACAACATTTGCGGCGAACAGACGAGCACCGCGCAAGCGTGAACGACTAACGGGAAGACACTGAGCCGGAACCGAATAACGTATTACAACCGATCGAAGACTTTGAACCGGTAAACGACGCAGGTGACACTGCGACAGCCGACCGCTGCTCAAGCCGGCAAATTACCGGGGTTCCTGACTCAGCCGGACAACAAGACACACCGGGAAACCCATCCGCACTGTCAACAATTCGTTGGTCTACCAGATACTGGACGGAGCCGAAGCGTCTTTGCTACGACGAAAACTTTCGTGAAGTCTGCTAGCTTAATTTTTTTTTTTTTGTGTTTGTGTGAAGACAAGCAAGTCTCCAAATTGTATGAAGAAAAGATGTATCAGAATGGGCTATCGCACATGTGTGCCGATATCGTTTGCCACTTCTTTCCCTGGCTCTGCTTTCCCTCACTGCCTACGCAAGTACATAAGCGTATGAATAAACGACCAGTTGGTCATTCTTTGCTCAGCAACAAGTCGCCTTGGTCCGTTACTTCAAACACGATACAGTAATCGCCAGTGAATTTTTTTTTAATGCAGCTTAATGAAATGTCTAGAGTCTTACAAAAGCAACAGTGTAAAAAGATAAGCACCACGGCTTCTCCAGGTCTGGTAGAATACCAAAACTGTCGACGAAGTAGCCCAGCACTAATCTGCCAAAACCGAAGTCAAACTTCAAGAAATTTAGTTGGAGCCCAGCCTCGCAGAAGACTTGAAGAACAGCCGATAAGCACTCAAGGTGTGTCTCAAATGTAAGCGAAAATACGAGAATGTCATCTAGGTAGCAGAGGCATGTTGACCATTTGAACCCTTGAAGTAAAGAGTCCATCATACGTTCGAACGTTGATGGGGCGTTGCATAGAGCGAATGGCATAACTCTGACTTGATATAGACCATCAGGATTGACGAACGCGGTCTTCTATTGGTGTTTTTCATCCACAGAAATCTGTAAATAACCAGACCTCAGGTCTATTGATGAAAAGTAGTTGGCACCGTGGAGACAATCGAGGGCATCGTCAATGCGAGGCAAGGGGTAGACGTCTTTCTTGGTAATGTGGTTTAGATTACGATAATCTATGGAGAAACGCCATGTGCCATCTTTCTTTTTAACAAGGACCACGAGCAACGCCCAAGGGCTTGACGAATCAACAATGCCTTTGGCAAGCATCTTGTTTACTTCATCTTGAATAACCTTATGCTCTGAAGCAGAAACTCGATATGGCTGGCGATGAATAGAACTGGCATCACCAGTATTTATGTGATGCTTAACAACTGAAGTCTGGCCTAATTGCCGATTGCCGAGGTCGAAGATGTCTTGGTAGGAAACCAAAAGGTGACACAGAGCTGCTGCTTGTTCAGGCAATAGGTCCACAGCAATCATGGGACGAAACCTTGCGTCAGGGCAAATAGCATCTCGTGGACATGGTGAAGAATCGGAGCAGACGTCTACAGAAAACGTCGTGACGTGGTCATCTTCGATAGCATGGAGCGTTGCAACCGATATGCCTATGGGTAGAACTTCCTTTATCAGGCCAAAATTGACGACGGGGAGGCATGTCCGGTTATCAGTGACGGAGATGATGGAGTGGGGCACAGTGCTATTGCGCATCAAAAGGACATGAGGAACAGGTGTGGCGGTGTAGTCACCATCGGGCACAGGAAAAGATAAATCGACAGAAGTCAAGGCTTTAGGCGGCAGGCGGACGAAGGTGGTTGTACTAAAGTTGTTTGGCAGTTCGGCACGAATATGCAGAAGTAGAGGAAGTTCGAGGCAAAGGGTACCAGCAGAACAGTCAATCAAAGCCAACAGTCAAGAAAGTCGAGTACGAGGATTAGGTCATGGGGACAATTGGTCAGCACTGTAAAAAGAACAGGAACATGGCTGTCGGCAATACTTATATGGGAATACATTCCAGTGACGTCAACAGTGCTGCCATCGGCCACGCGTACGGCTCGAGTGTTAGGAGGGGTGAGAACCTTCATCAGTCAACGACGGAGGTTACAACTCATTATGGACACCTGGGCTCAAGTACCTATTAACGCCGTCAAAGGGACACCGCCAACATGAATATCAAGTAAGTTCTGGTTCGTTGGGAGGGTCAATGGAGGATTTCGACACGACGAAGATAATGCAGCACTACCTCCAGGAGCTGCATGGTCTAGTTTTCCATCCGGGAGGGTCCATAATTGGTCAGGGACAAATAACGGCGTGGCTGGGGCGACAAGGACTGACGAATGACATCGACGGATACGTCAGAGGTAGGAGGCATACGGTGAGGCGAGTAACGTCGCAGGTCGGCATATGGGCGAGGAGACAGGGAAAAGGAGCTCAAATACGGCGACGTCCAGGAGGTGCGGCAGTGGCGAGCGACGTGGCCAATGCGGAGGCTATGGAAGCAAATGGGCTTGTCATCTGGAGTTCTCCACTCGGTAGGGTTGCGGTATCTGGGAGAGGAATACAGATCGCCGTGAGAGGTAGCAGTCGGTACTGGTCGAGCGTCAGCTCGGGAGCAGGCAGCAGGAAAACCTAGGTTTGCGAATAATTGCCCCACAACTGCCTGAATGCGAGAGATTGCTCGGGCTGGTTGGTCAATGGTGGGGTGAAGTTGGCATTGATGGAACGGCGCAGGACTTCTGGCCTCGAGCTCGTGGTGAACAATACGTGTGACGTGCTCATTTAGGGGTGGTGAAGCGGTAAGGTCAATGCAAGACGACGTCGCAGCCGCGTTAGGGAGCCAGGAGAACCGTAAAATGGCACGGCGGCTTCTGGCGAGTTCAACGCGGTGGCATTCCTTGACAATGACGTCGATGGTAGACACATTGTTGAAGACCAACAAGTTGAATGCGTCATCCGCGATGCCTCCGAGTACGTGGTCGACTTTGTCAACCTCTGCCATTTTCTCGTCTACTTTCTCGCAAAGAGTGAGCACGTCTTGTATGTATGAGACATACAATTCAGTAGAAGACTGAACTCGGGTAGCAAGCTCTTTTCTAACAGCCAACTGCAGACTGGTGGGATTTCCAAAGAGGTCGCTGAGCTTCTCCTTTAAAGCATCCCAGCTAAAGGTCTCGTCCTCATGTGTTCGGAACCAGACAGGAGGAGTTGCGCCCAAGTAGAATAGGACATTTGCTAGCATAATGGTAGGGTCCCAGCGGTTGTTTCGGCTAACACGCACATACAGGCTGAGCCAGTCCTCAACGTCGACATTATCTTGGCCGGAGAATATGCCAGGATCGAGGGAGTTGGTAACCGTAATGTACGTACGTTGTCGGGGTCACAGAAGTAGGAGACGAGGTGTCGTCACCAAAATGTTACACCTCCACCAAAATGTTACGTGAACTAAGGATTAAGACTGGAGACTATTTACAAAGAATAATGCAGCGCTGGCCAGTTCAGTTGACAGCTCGAGAGCCAGAGAGCGTTCGTCGTCTTCATCGGGGCGCCCGCGTGCATCAGCCACAAGAAACACGCAATATGCATGTATCAATATGCTGGAAGTTGTTACATGCCCTCTAGGAAGTGTTCTGCCAGAAGAATTTTTTAAATTGGTTCATTAATAGCCGAGATAGAAATATTCCAGTGCCGCGTACCTATGATTTTAGGAGGCGAGCACCACCGCTTAGAGACACTCTCTCCACTTGCCCCGTCTCACTATGAGCGACGTCACAGCACAGACACATGCACGTAGGCACACTTGCACATACACGTCAACCCTTCGGCTTGGAGCACTGTGCCCGCGAAGAGAAGGGCAAACAATGTTTGGTTTCAAATCTAAGCTCTTTTCGCAGTGTGCAGCAATGTAATACTTAGCAGACACGATTGTTAGCACATATTGTATGCACGGCGCTTGTCAGCTCAAAATGGCAAGACCTGGTGAGGGGCCTTTTTAACAGACTGCAAGTTTCAGCATATTACAAAAAAGGTAGCTTATGTAGTGTGTCCCCTTCTTGTACAGATGGAGAACATGCACAACGTGCCAATTTTGGTGCACAAGTATGCCTTAGTGCAATCTTGGCGCATCAATGGAATGTGCCATAGATAACAAATAAAAAAAAAGTTGTAGCAAATTTGTCTAAAGTATGAAGTGACAATTACACTATAAAAGACTTGCAAAGTTTTGCACAGCGTCTGTAAGGGCACTGCTTCAGCAAGTAACACCTTGACAAGCTGCAATTTCTTTAGTATATAGTACGTATTTGCTTGTGTTGTTTTGGAGGTTTCTTCTGCTTAGGCTGCTTGAATAAATCTGCCGTGCTGTGTTACCTGCAGTGTGTTGCACAGTGGCATACATATGCGTCAGTAACCACATAAATACAGTAAAACCTCGTTAAACCGTACCCGCTTAAACAGTAGTTTCGTTTTAACAGTAGTAAAGTCAAATCCCCGGCTCAGCGGCCATTGAACATAATGTGCTTTGTATCCGCATAAACTGTACCAGCTTATTACGTACACATTGGTTAACACTGTGTTTTCACTTTTCGTCATGCAAACAAGGCGGTGCGTCGTCGCCATCGGGGGAGGGGGGGGGGGGGGGGGCGGCGGCAGAACAACAAGCCTCAGAGATCAGAACAATGGCCTCCAAGCGCCCTGTGCGTTTGTGCGTGTAGCCACATCAACATCATTTCGGCACCATGGCCGAGAGCGTTGTGGCGTCGTACAAGCAAGGACTCGCGTCCTTCTACAAGTTCGGATAATAAAGGTGCCGGGTGCTCAGCATAGAAGAAAAATTCGACATCATTCATGCTATCGAACGGGACACGCAGAAGTCGGCGCTCGCACGTGACAGGGATCTACTGTTGACTACGATATGTGGCATTTGGAATATGAAGAAGTTGCGCGGGAGCGCTTCTGCGACCGCGAAGAGATGTCGGCTACAAGGTTAGACTTTTTGCCATCGTTGCCTCTGTTGTTGCCGAAGTGTTGACTAGCGACAGTGATGAGGACGATGGAAAGCGACAGCACGGGCGATTCAGGCCTGATAGTGGCAGAAGCTGCGCATTACATCAGCCTTATGAATGCAATCGTCGCGACGAGGACAGAACCCCGCAATGAAAAAGGCACCCCGCGACTTCTGCAACACTACCGCACCCATGCACGGAGAATATGCAATGCCAACGAGGAATCTGCCATGCGAGTGTTTGCCAAGGTGGCTGGCTGAAATGCTGGCTCGCAGCTTTGGTAAGTTTGAGGCCTCTGTTGTTGCTACTAGACCGCCGCGGCATCAAACGAAAATAACACTTTTGTCGTGCGAAGTGAATAAATACTGCAAGTTTTTTCCCCTTTCATTGTACTCTCACAGAGTTTCGTTTTTGACAGGTAAGTGGGCGATCTCGTGCTATTTCGGTCAAGCAGTACTACCGTTTAGTACATACTTTTTCCGAGCTCTGGCCAAGTACGGTTTAACAAGGTTTCACTGTACACATTGCTCACAGTGCTTTAAACAAAAGACGGTAATATTTCAGTGCTCTGAAGAATGCTTTTGACAAGCTGTAAACTGCTAATTTGGAGCTATTCTCAGCAGTGCCCCCAGCTGACTATCACCATACGTCATAAATTTCAGAATGGACAAATTTTACTGGCGATGCCAGCTCTTACCAGGTTAGTGAAGCTAAGTACCATTGTGCTTGTATGCTGTTTCCCTGTCTTTTTGTTGCTTTTACCCAGTGTTTATCTAGTTTTCTCAGAAAAATTATAATAAAAAAAGAATCTTTTTACCCTGCACTGGTTTTGTTTGAGCACAAATTTATACTCTACTGTTCTCGGTTATGATGAAATCTTATAGCTTCAATATGCTGCAATAATGTATATTGGTAGAGTAGTTTGCTGGGCCAGTTGGTGCATGGTGAACATATAACGGTTTCCAGCAAGTATGGACGCGAGCACAAGTAAGTAGAAACGGACAGGACAACGCTAGACTTACAACTGAAGTTTACTGTGAAAACATTCCACAAATCTCCGCCACACATGCGTATACACCCAAGAACAATAACAAGGTTTGTAGTCAATTATCAATAAAAGTTATACACGTACACAAAAGCGAAGTCGCACCCCTTCCCGACAAAGGCAACAACACGTGGATTAGCATGATAAATTTAGAAATTGAAGTTCTTTATCATTGATATGAACCGAAGGTTCACTCACACAAGTATGCGCGCCCAACTTTTTCATGTGGAATACTTCGCTAATTTCTCTTTCCAGTTTACTGCGCACTCTTCCCACTATCGATACACTCTCAAAAACTGGTTGGCATTCGTGCTTTTTGCAATGCAATGGCAAGTTCCCTCCTGTACCTGTAGGTAGCAAATAGCGATGCTCACGCATGCGGTCATTAATGCAACGACCTGTCTGGCCGATAGAGGACAGTCCGCATGAGAGAGGTATGCGATACACAACCGAAGATGCACAGTCTTGGTGAAAAAAAGTGGTGTGCTTTTTTCCACAGCCACTAGTTGCATCTTTCTTCTCTCTTGTGATGCTTTTGCACAACCTAACCAGTTTGCTCAGCGCCGAAAACACCGAAACGTTTGCTGTGGGATGACAACAGGTCAACAAATAGGCGGCTGCCGCTGTAACAGTGCGGGACACAAAAATAAAAATGGCGGCCAGGGAGCAAGCCGAATGCGATTTCTTTTTTCTTCTCGTAAGTATATTACGCGCACTGAAACAGTTCCTTCCGTATCAGTAATGAATAATATCGTTACTATCGCCAAGTTTGCGGCAATAACGTAGCCATGACCACTTTGAGGGGAGAGAAGCAAAGATGGGCGCACTTAGCTGCCAGTGACATAGAAACCCATGGCGAGCATGCTGCGGAAACTGTGGAATTTGTGTTCACTACTATGCTAATATGGCATGCTTCCGTTATGGGTGGGCGAATATCTTAGCTGTGTTACAAGCGTCGGCGTATGAATAGGGTAAACTTCTAACTAACAGTGCAAACGTGACTACTATCATTGCTGCTTGCGATTTGTTACGTGTTCAAGAGTGCAGACGAGAAGAATCGAAAGGCGCCTTTCTTGTTGTCGTTGTCGACTGCAACCATTATAAAGCCTACAAATAATAAAGCCAAGGCAAGTTTGGTTGTAGCTTTATTTCGTGGAAGTGTGGAAAGTGATGAAAGGAATGAAATGGGCCATCTGCTTAAGAATGTTTGGTGTGTACAGACCGCTTGGTATGTCTTCAAGAGTCGTTCGCGTAGCATTCGACAGCATTCGACAGATGGTAAGCGTAATCATCGTTAGCTAGACTTGGCACATGGGATATTGCTGCGGCAAGTTCGGGGTGCGATCATTACGTGGAAAAGGAAAGAAATAGAATTTTGGGGTGTGATCAAAATTTGGGGGTGCGATCATTACGCTAGTGCGATCATTATGCGAGTAAATACGGTAATCTTTAGCCTAGCAGAGCATGGAAAATTATTTTACATTGACAGTCACAGTTATTTCTTCAATGAACACCTACCAGCAAAATATTTCGTAATAGATGAAATGCATGTTCATTTTGATGTATTTTAGTGGAGCAGAGCATTTTCCCAGCACACAACACATGCTTACTTTTTTTCCCTCTTTTGATGCAGGCTAGAGTACAACTCTATATCCAGTCACGAAAGGTTTCAATAATTGGCATTCACATCTGGTTGCATGGCGCATTCTCTAGTTGACCATTAGCTCCAAGGAGGCCTTATTCCTACATGCATTTACAGCCAATCAGTACAGGAAAATGGCAACTGAAAATGACCTTGGCATTGGCAAAGAAGTGTGTCGTTTCAGTATCTCTGCACCATGTCAATGTTCTCATTGTTACCGTTAATGAATAATGCAAAGAATGTTACGGTGCTGTCAGCCTCACAAATCGCTATACCATTCTGAACAAGAAAGCAGCCAAGCACTGGCAAGGCATGACGATGACATATGTGTATCATCGTCATGCATGTCATACATGTCATAGGCACAGTCTGTGCTGGCTTGCTCTTGACACTATCGCTAGCAGATGCTCCAGTGCTAATTCAAAACGAGCCCACCAGCCTTAAGCAGTCAAATGAATTGTGGCCATTGGAGAGCATTAATAGTATTCTTATTTTGATGGCTCTTCGCAACTTGCAGCGCCACAATATTCAGTACATATGATTATGAGCACGTGCTCTATACACTGCAATTTTTCACTGAAAAATATTGAAACCCGTTTAAGACCCCTCTAAAGTAGTAGCGAAATATATTCTAGTTTCACTTGCTATAATAATCTCTCAGAATCGTTTGTAATGTAAGAGTGCTCTCAGGGTAGAAGCTATTTCAAACGTACTGGGCACTATACACCATCTCAGAGTAGACAGGGTAAATGTGCACCTGACCAGAACAGCGAAGTCAGTAACTTGGGCATTAGCCTTAATAAAAACACAATAAACTTTATAAATTAAAGGGGGAGGAGATAATGAAAGCAACAGTGAAGATATATTTTCGTGGGCTAATTGCAGGTCACACGCTGAAAATATTAAGCACTTATCAGATGAGATACTTAAGTGACACAGATGAAACATATTTCAAGACGAAACTAGTCAAACCTCGATATATCGAACACGGATATATTGGATTACTCCGTATATCGAACACTTTCTATATCACCTGGAAAATTGCATGCATTTTTAATTTGTTACTTCGAAGGGGTCGGACATAAAATGGATATATCGAACTCTGCCCCCCCACACCACGTGCACTCTGTTGACAGGTGGTAAGCTTTCCTGCAACACCCTCGATGATAGAGGTGGCGCGATGGGCATTCCCGACTGCTGTGCACTATAGCTGCACACATCAATTGCGCTGAAGGCGCCATTTGAACGTAGCGCCGTACGAACGCGGCAGCTTGGCTAGTTCGACAATGTCAACGACGCATTGCATTTGCTGCACTGACTCCTCCTCGGTGCTGTGCTCTGCACCTGCCGCACCTCATGGGAACTGTCGGTTTGCATACGGTTTGCGGTTAGCGGTTTGCGCGACAACGCATGCTCACTGGGCTCAGCCCAGACTTAATATGTTGCTACTGACAGTGTTTCAAAATGCTTCGATTGACGGACGTGGAGTTCGCAGCAGAAGTAGCGGCCAAACAAAGATGCTGCCAAGGTTGATCTCGCAAGCGCTGATGTTGCCCCGTTCCCGACTTTAACTGGGGCTGTAGCTGCTTTGGCCCTTCTATGGCGCTACTGCGGCGCAATAGAGGGCACCGGCCCATCACTTGATCATTTAGGCTATGTTGAGGACTCCGTGTTTAAGCACGTGGCTGCCAATAAGAAGCAGGACACACGGCTGCAATACTTTCAGCCAAATAAACACTTTGTGTGAGGCTTCAAGTGAGTATTTAATGATTGGGGCGCGATCAGGGATTGTTTTGCGCATGCGTTCGGTTGCGCCGCGTGCGATTGGCCTAGACCGTGCAGACTTCGCGCGGCGGACGAAGCCAGCACTGCCTAGGCCAATTGCGAGCAGTGAAACCGAATGTGCGCTCTGAACAACGATCCCCAATCATGCCCTTGGTTCATCGATTGATTTGCGTAAGTTTTTTTACGCGTTTTTTTTACGCTACTTTATATATAGAATTCTGGCTATATCGAACTATTTCACAATCACCGCGCTGTTCGATATATCGAGGTTCGACTGTACGAAGCTTGAAACACTTATCACAGCATGTTTAAAGGAAGCGCATCTTTGGCACACTGTATAACTCCTTGAGTCATGAATCACGATGGACTGTCAATAAGTCTGTCAAAATTTTATCATTTTATTTGCAGGGGCTGCATACTCCATAGAAAGAAAGTCAAAGCGGTAGGATGATTATTTGTGCGTGTTCTAGTGAGTGCTCATAGTTCATGAGTAATGAAATATCGATTTATAGCGCAGTCAGACATCGCGAGTTTTTTCATCAAAGCAAATGACCACCTCAAAGCGCACACATGTTATTTAGCTGCTGTAGGCATCACAAGAAAGAAGCATATCCAACAAGTTGGAATCTATATACAGCGAAGCTGTGTGAGTGCATAAAAGTAAAAACATGGGTATGCACACACGCACGCACGCGCACACACACACACACACACACAAACACAGAAACACACACACAAACACACACACACCAATCATACCGAGCCTTTCGTTAAGCGGAGTTGCCAACTACTACAGAGTATGACAGACAGCTTGAACACATCGTGGTTTCAGAGGCAGCATGCGCATACGTACGTAGTGCAGTTCAAATCCATTCTATCCACAAGAACAGTTTACTTCCTTATAACTGTGCAGGTGTGGATGCGTGAAGGCAAGCTTTCTGGCTAGTTTTTTCTTTCCTTTCCCCCGCATGGCCGCTGCTGCCGTGGATGCATGGATGCGAGTGTTATATGGTGGTGCCCCAAGGAACTCTGACACATCCAGCATGCATGCTCCGCTACGACTAGGTTGGCCTATTCAGCAAGGGAACAGCCAGGATGCAGCACGCACTGTCATGAAACCTGGCAAGATTCACAAAGAAAAGCTTTGCCTCTAAATCTATTCATTTGCCATTGCTGATGGAGTACGGCATATTGAACATCCCATCAAACATGGTAGTGCCTTCGGCATAGTCAAGTGTACTAATACTCTGTATACTGAAGTGAAATGGAGCCACATTTAGTACACAAAGGGTTCATTTTACGAAAAGCTTATATGCATCTTTTCCCACCTCTGGCCACAACTGAGAACTGGCATAGACAACTTGCATATAGAACAAATGTGAGCATTGTAAATGCAGTGGATAAAGGTGCATGCATTTGAGGCATCTATGACTCTAGCAGGAAAGAGCAGAGCATACCTTTTTGTCATCTTGTGTAGGCTTGGTTGGAATCTCAACACATCGTTGCAGGTAAGTCACTGCTTCGTCCTTGCGATTTAATGCCAAGAGAGTTTTGGCAATCATTAACAGGTTCCTTCTGTAAAAATGTGGCTTAACTGGAAATAAAAAGTAAATGCGCAACAATACAGTCATTTATGTTTCTAGCAAACCTTAGTGCACACGAAAGCAGTTGGAAACAATTACCGTAACTACTCGAATCTAACGCACATTTTCCCCCCAATAAAATGGTTCCAAAAATTGCGTGTGCGTTAGAATCGAGAACGACCCTAAATCTGTGTTACCATATCGCCATCGGCATTTCAATAAAGCTGCCTCACACACTTCGAGCCTAGCTGCCGTAGCTTCCTTCATGTGCTGTAGTATGTGTGTTTAGGCAATGCTTCCTTTAGAAGATGCCTGCCGCATGAGCAGAGAAGCTGTACTTATGCGCTGTAATTTACACCCTTTGGGGCTTATCTTGCCACATAACAACAATCATCATCTGTCTTGCTTGCGTTTCCTTTTTTGAAAACGCTGCGCTCGCTACTTTCCTGTCAAGAATGCTCTGTCATGCTGATAACGCACATGCCGTTAGTGACTTGGAAGTACCGGGCTCGTAGCGTTAAAGGAAATGCGGACAAGACAGATGACGACTGTTGTGTGGCAAGATAAGCCCCAAAGAGTGTACAGTTGTACTTTCCTCCTCTCCACCTGGGTCGGCTGAGAAAGCTAGTTGCGGTGGCTGCTCCACACTTTAATCACATTCCCCTGCCTGGGAGATTTTAGCAGCGTCTGTTACAATCCCGGAGGCAGGACTCACTGTCTCTCGTCAAGACATTGGTCGAGCGCGCACCAGCCTCGCAATCGTCACTTCCTCCGCAACACGAAGTAGGGTAGGCAGTGAGCGCCGTCTCTCCGCAACTACCCTGAACCACAGGAACCTCCACTCCAATGGGAAAACTAGCGACGCGGCAGGTATCTAGTAAAGGAGGTATTGACTTAGGTTAGTGCACCGTCTGTCTTCCCGGTCTTCCCGTTTTCCACATTTGCTCTATCAGCATGGAAGTGCCAACTGTAAGGACATGCCGAGTTCATCACGATGCCGGAATTAAAAGGAAAGTGATCACACGTGTGGAGACTGACGGAAATTGGGCTGCATCACGGGCATTCGAAGTTCCCAAAACTTGCGTGTGGGTTTGGCACAAACGCTTTCTACTGTGGCGGCTGCTACGTACGGAGCAGCCGCGCGGCCCCTATCTTGAAAGCGATACGTGATGGAGACAGAGTCTGCGCACTTAGGCGCACTGCGTTGTGTTCTCACCACTTACTGCGCGTTGAAGTGAGAGGCCGCACAAAGGTCAATTCGCTCGCTCCTGCTACCGCACTTCCACACTCCAGCGTTTTGATAAAGAGTTTCCGTGGTCATTGCATGAGACGTGTTCATGTTTGCTTGCGCGCGACTGATACCATGCTTGTTAATTTAGTTAGTAAGCTAATGTTTAAAACTATCCTTACTTTTCATATAGCTGTTTACTAATTTGCTATCGTAATTGATGCTTTGCCTTTCGGGCAAAACTGGGATATTTTTTTTATATATCGCAATTTTAGAGTATTGGGAATAAATCTTTGTTTTTCCAAATGAGAGAAAGTTGTATTCCTGTATGAAAGAATGAGGTGCATGTTAGAATCGAGGGCGCGTTACAATCAAGTAAATACAGTAAATATTGGTTCTTGGGCATCAAAAGAAATCTCAAACTCCACCCTCTTAAGTAAAGCTTTGCATGCAGCAACGGCTGGCAAAGCAAAAAAATGTGCAAGCATTTAAGCACAAATTGAACTGTCTTGCTTATTTCATGAAAAAAAAAAAAAAAAAAAAATGTGGGAGGGGGCAGAGGATAACAAAAAAAGGAAATTCGGTAGCATGTTACACTCCTGTAACACGTGAAGATGAAAGCCTGCAGCACATGGTGATGTGCAATCTCGTATCATCGCATTGCTGCTTTTGCAGTTCGGCTTCTTCAGTTCATTTCGAACGCTTAGCTGCAGCTTCATACGCTCGTATAGCAGTGTCCGACTAGTGCCCATTACGTTTTTCTTCGACTTTATGTTACATCCGGGCAGCAGGGGATTGAAACGTATGTTGTTCTAAGTATCGTATGGGTGATTGCAATGAATGTATGCACTGTTGGCTTCCATTTGCAGAATGCTTGTAGCTTCAGCCTTATGGGGGATATGAGCCATTTGTAATGATGATATTTTTAACCATTGGACCACACGACACATTTTTTTCAGTGCAATCAGGGGTATGAGCCACTTAAGCTTTTCACCTTAAAAAAGTGCTTTCATATTCAACTCGCTGCGCATAGAGCCAGCTATCACAGTAACCACTTTCACCTAATAAAAGATCCTTCTTACTCAGCATTTCAAAAATGAGAACAGTCACAGACATTACACTTACCACTTGTGATCTAGCATACCTGCCAACCTGTGAACATTACAATTCCTAAAAATTCGAGGGGCTTATATTCCTTTCCTTAAGGATGTAGACATGCAAAAGCTGCGCCACCTTTGAGCGACACTTGTGCGCATGTGCGAGAGAAGAATTTGGGAACTGGGCACCTAGGTAGTACGGAGGACACGCTTTGCTGTATTCATTCCAAGCCGATGGCACTGTGTACCACGCAAGAACCGGCACTTCTGTCCAAACAGGATCATAGTGGGGAACACAGAGTATAATGGGAGAGCATACAACAAATTCACCGCAACATCATGTCATTAGAATACCTAAGTCAACCGCCCTGTGCTTCGCATGGAGTCGCATCTCTACCCTTGGCCTCCTTGTTGTTACGATCGGCTTGCAGGGGTAGTGACCTTCGAACCTCTCCCAGCCCACTGCGACGAGTCGCTTTGTAAAGCAACAATGCGCCTCCTTCGGACAGCCCAACGACACCAGCAAGGCTCGCCACGTCTGGCGGACCGAGTATTGTTAGTTTGCTGTCGCCTTCACGGTCTAATTGGAGCAAGAGAATTCCTGAAAAAGGGTGTTTTACCTCGCTTTCTCACGGGCCACAGTAATCGTCACAGTCGTTCGAAAGACGTGGCGGCTAACTGAGGAGTCAGCTCTGCAATTGAGAGGAGTCAGCTCTGGAATCATGAGTGACAATCCCTGTCTACGAGGACCCTTTCCGCTCGGTGTGTTCAGTGAAACAAAAGCGCAGGAATGAGTGTGTGGTCTCTCGCCCTCAAAGGCGGGTCGACTACAACTACAAGGACTTTGGACGGTCTGATTGGACGAAGGTTGGACGGCAGTTTTTTTCTCACCTAAGGATCTCAGGAGGACACAGGGTTTTTAAGCAGCCGCTTTCGGCTGCTCGGTGTGCTTCGTTTTCTGTCATGCTACACTGATGAAATGTAACCTTCTCCTGTCTTCATGTAGATATTGTAAATAAAATAAATCCCGTACTCCTAGTTCTCGATGAGAGCAAGTTCCTCCCTTGAACCACATTCCAAGCGTGGATGAGTTGGACGACGGCATGGGCCTGCTACCACATTTTTACATGCCCGACTCGAACTTGCACAGTGTGCGTACAATACAACAAATCTGCAGTAACTAACACTATTCATCAGTCTTCAGCCGCTAAAGCTGCAATTACCTTTCCGTGGTAAGGAAAGAGCTGGCTAAGGTATCCATCATGCCAAATGAAGCTTTCTGCAATGCAACAATGAAGCTAGCAAAATTGATGTAGTTAGGTTTACAGCATTTTATTATGAAAAAAAAAAAAAGAACACCAAGAGTCTTCTTTCATGCTTTTTCTGTATATCTTGTAGCTATTGTAACAATAGCAAAATAAAACATTGGCATTGCATCGTAAAGCACCCACCTTCTGGGTACAGACACTGAAACGATTTCATATAAGTATTATAGTACATTAGTTAACATGCATTGATGCATGCCAGTATTTTACTAGGGGCCAAACAATGAAATCTTCCTTACCTCAGTAAGGAAGCCTTCATTGCGGTGAGGCTACCTTATGTCACTCTGAAAGCTTCCTTACTGAGGGGCCCTCTGTGAAAACTTCCTAGGTGCTTCCTCAGCATAAGGTAGCTCCAAAGCTACCTTATGCTGAGATGTTTGCTTGAGCATGCGCGCTGTTGCCCACCTGCGGAGAAGCGCGAGCATGGTACGCCGACGATACATTTTTTTTTTATTGAATAATGGTGTTCGCGTAAAGCTTTTAAGAGAATCTCGAACCCAGGCATGCGGCAACCGCTCCTTACATGAGGACAGGTGAAGGGAGCTTTCAGAGTATGCTTGCTTCCTCCATCGGTCCTTCGCTGTAAGGAGGCCTCACGTAAGGTTAGGAAGCGCTCGAAGGAAAGGAACGTTTCATTGTTTGGGCCTAGGTTTTAAAGGGCTTCAAATGAAAAAAAGTGATAATGTCATGTTAGTACTCTTAAATGGAAAACAGAATTGAAGGCTTACTTTCTTCAGCTTTTTGGAAGTGCTTAAGTGCCTGAAAATGTAAAATGCAGAGGCTGATTAGACATCAAAAGCCACACTGTGTGCTAAGAAATTGTATTTACAGAAGAACCCCAGGAAACTGCTGCTACAAGGAAAATATCACAATTCAATATTGGGTTTAACGTGCCAAAACCACTTTCTGATTATGAGGCACGCCGTAGTGGGGGACTCCGGAAATTTCGACCACCTGGGGTTCTTTAACGTACACCTTAATCCAAGTACACGGGTGTTTTCACATTTTGCCCCCATCGAAATGCGGCCGCCGTGGCCGGGATAAAATTTCACAATTGTGACTGACTGAGTTGTAGGGCTTAAAGGGCCAAAGGAACACGTAATTATGAGCACCTAGTGGAGGGCTTCGGATTAATTTTAACTTTTTTTTTAATGTGCACAGAACACAAGTGGTTTTGCATTTTGTCCTATCAATATGAGGACGCTGCAGCTGGGAATCAAACCCATGACCTTGCACTCAGCAGCAGAACACCATAGCCAGTGAGCCATTGCAGTGGTATGACCATAGTCATAATGATGACAGTTCACACACATATTGATCATGACAATGTACCTACAGAAAAGGAACTAACCTACAAAACAATTTGGCAGTGCTGGCTATTGCAGCCTAGGAGTTTCACCATTGCCACAAGGCCATATATATGTTCTGGAAATGTTTGGCTAATAGATTTTAAAAGGTTTTGAAACGATGTTTAACTTTCATAGAAATGCTGCTGAGATAGAATCTCTTCTAGAATGATTGTGCATTGTGTGCATTACCCTTCTTTCAATCCGCAGAATTCCGCATCAACTTGTACTCCCTGCATCTGTGGCTACGTCCCACCTCTCTGGCTATAGTGACGTGCAGTGATGAGAGTTGTCTGCTTTCAGTTTACTTGAACCAAGTACATTTCAACTTTTCTATCTGAAGCAGTTTTCCTCATTACTGTGGAAGATGGTGCACTGAAATTGAGTATGTTTTGTGCTCAGGTTGTCTACAGTATAGAGTTTATTCCCTACACGCACCTGTAGTGTACAATGATGACAATTGGATACTACTTATGTTGTGTCCCACCAATGGCCACTCCCGTTCAACCATTTCTTATATTCTTCCCCAGCGCTTTCAAAGCAGGTAGCTAAATTTATTTCACCCATTTCCTCTCACATTCACTGCACAAATAAATTGCATTCTCAGATGAAATGTAGAATTGGTTTGAAGAAGTGTCTTAATTCTATATTAAATTTACATTTATTATTACATGTACAAAAGTTAATATGTAAACATTTACTATTAAAAACAAGCTGAGGGAAGTGGCATGCTTCAAGTATTTCTTCGAACGTCATGACTCCCGATTAACATTACTTGCCCATTCTACGTAGAATGGGGATGGCATCACTGCAATCTCTAGTGATGCAGATGTTAAAACCCATTAATATAATTATATGCTTGAAGCAGAGATTTAAATTAGGTTCTTGATAATTATAAGGGCCTACCCTACTAATTCCGTGCATTTCAACACAACCATGAAAAATGTTTTAAAGAACCCTTGAAGCACACATATAAGTTCTCCATCCATTAACTCCCTGGTTCCCACAAAATGGTACAGCTTGACTAATGGGCATATAATCAGACAAAGAACTATGTGGCAATAAACTCAGACGCAAGATGTGCAATAGTTGTTGGATGATGGATATATTCCAGCAAGTTTTTGGAAAGGAGCTCAACCCCTCAGACTGGTGGGCTTTTAAGCAGTGTACAATGGAACAGCTAAATGCTGAGTGGAGAAGAAAAAGGAAGGGCTGCTTTCTATATGGTAAGCATTTAACAAGCTTAAAAAGTAATAATAATGTTTAAAGGCACCGTACTTTACAACACCAGCATTTTCTCTTGGTCAAGCTATACTGCCAACACTATTCAACATTAAAAAAGAAAAAGAAAAATCCCAGTCGATTTTTTGGCCTATACTGTGTTTGGTTTATATGGTGTTAAGAAAAAGTTTAGCCCCTCGATTCCCCTTATTCTTCTTGCTCATTGCAAAAAAATGTCCTCAACATTGGCAACCTTGATGCCACGAGGTAGTATATGAGGGTTCTTTGGGTAGCTGCCTGCTCTCAAGTTCACATACCGTGTGAAGCCTGCATTTGAAAGGATGATCCACATCAGCCACCATAGCCATGGGCGATGCTGCCTAACACTTCAAAGGCTAATCTTGTACAGAACACAAATATCCAAGAAAGTTGACGAGAGGATGCGATGGCCACCAGAGCACTGCATGCGCAATGTGAATATGTGGTGGGTTTGGTTCCCACCTGCAACAAGGTTACGTTAATTTCGTTTTCTTCTATATACATTTCAATAAAAGTTATAATCAATAAAATTTTTTCCCCTTATGCTTTTCCTGGCTTCATTATGCATTTGCTTTATATGGTTGTAAGAAACAAAAACTTTAGCCCCATGATTCCACTCATTCTCGCTCAAGAAGTCTTGCAGTCAGCCATAGGTGGCGAGTTTTCATTTTTCCGGGAGGGGGCTGAAGCCCGACCAGCTTTCCGAAGCCCCGTGTGTATATACACGCACATATATACAAATATATTGTTACGGTGAAGGGAAGGAAGAAGTTGGATTGGACGAGAGGAAGACGAAGTCTGGCAGTTGCCTGAATCCCATTAACCTCAGTTGTAAATATACATTATTTTACACTCGTGGGCCTGCTTTCTTCCTGCAACATTTTGGTGGAAGGTGCGGGGTACAATCACGGAACTCCGCAGCGGACATCATCTACCTGCTGCCACAATGGCAAATCAACCGACACAAGCGAGAACGCCTCAGCAGCCCGTGTCAACGGTCATCCTCACTCATCCACGGGACCCAGGGACATTTTGTGGCACGGACAACGCCGACGTCGAGGACTGGCTTACGATGTACGAGCGAGTGTGCGACAACAACAGGTGGGATCCAACAATGATGCTAGCAAACGTGATAGTTTATCTAAGAGGAACTGCGAAGCAATGGTACGACACACACGAAGCTGACCTAACGAGCTGGGATGTCTGCAAAGAAAAAATGCGGGACCTGTTTGGCAGACCTGTCGGTCGTCAGCTGGCAGCAAAAGAAGAACTTGCGTGCCGCGTTCAGACGTCCACAGAATCCTATGTCATGTACATACAGGATGTGCTGGCCCTCTGTCGCAAGGCTGATGACAACATGACCGAGGCAGACATGATTGGTCACATACTGAAAGGTATTGCAGACGATGCATTCAATCTCCTGATGTGTAAGGATTGTGCCACTGTGGATGCAATTGTAAAGGAGTGCCAGCGCTTCGAACAAGCGAAGGGCCGCCGCATCGCTCAAACTTTCGACTGATTGCCCAATACCGCCGCGACGTCTTGCGAAGACCCGCCGCGGTGCGTTCAGCCCGCAGGACCAGAAGATATCACGCGCATCGTTTGCTGTGAGCTTGAGGCCATAGCTCCGGCTCCAGTTCGTCCCGACTGTCAAGAAAGCGTGCCCTCTATCTCCCTTATACAAGCAGTCGTTCAAGAGGAAATGGTAAGTTTGGGCATTCCATCTCTCTGCTCGGTCCGCCATACAAACACCTACCAGATTTCTCCGGCCGCTCGTTCCCAGACGCGAAGCTTTCCACCACCCCGTCGCAACCCAGCTGACGGGTGCACAGCGGATGATAAACCCATCTGCTTTAATTGTTCCGGTATTGGACACATCGCCCGTCATTGCCGCAACCACTGGTCGTCGCCTCCTCGGTGGTCGTCTCCGAGTCACTACCGTCAAGTACCAGACAATTGCACTTTCTCGCCCTATACGCCGACTAGGAACATCAACGCCGACAGTGCTCCACCAAGATCTAGCCGCTCCCCACCTCCGCAAGGTCGTAGGTCTCGTTCGCCTCTCGTTCACCGCTCTTCGTCCCCTTCGGCAACCGGTCGCTTCGCTTCGGGAAACTAGGCGGTGCAGCTCCCGGAGGTGAAGCTGCAACTACGACCCGGCCCACAAATCCTCTGTTGACCCTGCCTACATGTGGAAACCTACTGGACATTGAAGTTGATGGCATTCCTGTTAGATCTCTCGTTGATACAGGAGCGCAGCTTTCAGTTATGAGTGCTGCACTCCGCCGAAGGCTCAAGAACGTTCCGACACCCGCCGTACTGGGCACTGTGCGAGTCGCCAATGGGAGTACTTCACCTGTCCTTGGAATGTGCACAGCACATGTGACCATTGGGGGCCATTATACCGTTGTTCTATTTATCGTCCTTGAACACTGTGCGCACGACCTAATTCTTGGCCTCGACTTCCTTTCGAAACACTCTGCCCAAATTGACTGCTCCGCAGGTGTTGTACAGTTGGATCTGCCGCTTCCTGCTGACACAACAACTTGTGCTTCACACTGCTTATGTTCTGCTGAATTTGCAAGGCTGTCTCCACAAGCGGCTACAAATGTCCTCCTGACGCCCTGTCCTCCCATACCTGATGGCGAGTACGTCGTGTCGCCGCTTACTGACGTGGTTTTGTCGCGCAATATTGCCCTGCCGAGCACCTTAGTCCGGATCTGCGAAAACTGCACTCGCATGCCTATCCTCAATTTTGGATTTTCGTCTATGTGCTGCCACACGGTATCGCCATAGCGCATATCACTCCTTTGGAAGAATTTGAGGTTTCTTCTTTGACCTCTGAATCCTTCCTCAGTACCAACGGACCATTGTCACCCACTCCTCTGTACTCGACGCCTATGGACAATGTTTCTAAGATGATCGCCCCTGACCTTCCTTCCGAGCAAACAGCAGCTCTTCGTCACCTCCTGTCATCTTATCGGGACATCTTTGATTTGGACGACCGTCCACTTGGCCAGACGTCTGTTGTCACGCATCGCATCAACACCGGTGATGCCAGCCCCATTCATAGGCGGCCATATCATGTCTCCACAACAGAAAGGGCCATCATACAAAAACAGGTAGACAGGATGATGGACAAGGACATCATTGAACCTTCAAGTAGCCCGTGCGCATCACCAGTTGTCTTAGTAAAGAAGAAAGACAACTCGTGGCGCTTCTGCGTTGACTACCGTCACCTCAACAGGATAACAAAGAAGGATGTTTATCCCCTGCCTCGCATTGATGACACTCTTGACTGCCTTCACGGATCCCAATACTTTTCATCAAATGACCTCCGCTCCAGTTATTGGCAGATTAGCGTCGATATGATGGAGTGCGAGAAAACCGCCTTCGTCACACTGGACGGTCTGTACCAATTTAAAGTCATGCCCTTTGGATTATGCAGTGCGCCAGCTACATTTGAGCGCATGATGGACTCTCTCTTGCGCGGCTTGAAGTGGTCTACATGCCTCTGTTAGCTCGACGATGTGATTGTGTTTTTGCCGAACTTTAAAAACCATCTGTGGCGCTTCACAACCATACTCTCCGTGTTTCGCAGGGCTGGCCTTCAGCTTAACATGCTTGGCCATCTCGTAAATGCCGCCGGAATCCAACCTGATCCACAGAAAGTTCACGCCATGCGAAATTTTCCTGTACCTTGTTCCACAAACGATGTCCGTAGTTTTCTGGGCTTATGCTCTTATTTCCGGCGATTTGTGAAAAATTTTGCCGACGTAACTCACCCTCTCCCTGACCTTCTTAATAAAGAAGTCTCTTTCTCTTGGGGACCACTGCAGGAGAAAGCGTTCTCTACCTTGAGCGGCTTACAACTTCCCCAATTCTGTCGCACTTTGACCCTTCTGCGCCCACTGAAGTGCGAACTGACGCGAGTGGTCATGGCATCGGCGCTGTCCTCGCTCAGCATCAACAGGGCCAAGACCGTGTCATCGCTTACGCTAGCCGCCTTCTTTCCACGCCCGAGCGAAATTACTCCATTACTCAGAGAGAATGTCTCGCGCTCGTATGGGCGGTCGCGAAATTTCGGTCGTACCTTTTCGGTCGGAGCTTCTGCGTCGTAACCGATCATCACACCCTCTGCTGGCTCTCCTCTTTGAAGGACCGAATTGGACGACTTGCACGTTGGGCCTTGCGTCTACAAGAATATACATTTTCTATTATGTATAAATCAGGGCGCCTGCATAAAGACGCTGACTGCCGGTCCCGCAATCCCGTGTATCAACCGTACGATACCGATGCAGACTTGAACATCAGTGTTCTATCCTTCTCCAGCTTCCTCCGTACTGGCGACGAGCAGCGCAAACATCCTGTTCTTCGAACACTTATGAAACGCCTAAGCTCCTCGCCCAATGACCCGTACCCTCCGGATGTTCACCTTGCGCGATAGAACTTTATACCGTCGTAGCGTTCGTCCCGACGGCCCGGAGCTCCTCCTAGTCGTTCCCAAGCACCTTCGACTAGCCGTGCTCCAGCAACTTCACGATGCTCCTACTGCTGGACATATGGGCATCACTCATACATACGACCGCCTGCGGCGACACTTCTTCTGGCCCGGCATTTATCGCTCTGTGCGCCGTTATGTTGCTTCTTGCGACCTGTGTCAGCGCCGGGAGATGCCTGCTATGCCTCCCGCTGGTTTGCTGCAACCAATTGATATCCCTACAGAGCCCTTCTTCCGGGTGGGCCTAGACCTCCTTGGCCCCTTTACAATTTCCATCAAAGGAAACAAATGGATTGCTGTAGCAACCGATTATGCCACGAGATATGCCATCGCACGAGCGCTACCAACCAGCTGCGCTACAGATGTCGCCAACTTCTTACTACACGACGTCATCCTGCACCACGGCGCCCGTCACCAGTTGCTGACGGATCGCGGCCGCTACTTTCTATTGAAGGTCTTCGACGATCTGCTCCACTCCTGTTCTAAAGAACACCAGATTGCTACCGCGTACCACCCTCAAACGAACGGCCTCATGAGCGACTCAACTGCACGCTAACTGAAATGCTGGCCATGTACGTTTCCGACGATCACCGCGACTGGGACGTTGCTTTACCATACATCACTTTCGCATACAACTCGTCCCGTCACGATACTGCCGGATTTTCACCATTTTACCTGTTGTATGGCCGCGACCCCACCTTGCCCTTTGACACGTTGCTACCTTCCGCAGTACAATCACCCAGCACTGGTTACGCTCGCGATGCTATTGACTTAGCCGCCCAGGCCCGAGAAGTCGCCCGTCACCGCCTCACTCTCGCAAGCTTCTCAAAAGTGACGCTACGACCTTCGGCACCGAGACTCCCATTTTTCACCTGGTTCCCTTGTCCTTCTCTGGACACCTTCACGTCGCGTCGGCTTGTCGGAAAAACTACTTTGCCGTTATTCTGGCCCGTACCAGATCTTACGCCAACTGTCCGACGTGACATACGAGATCGCCCCAGTCGGTCAGCCTTCAGTGCCTCCCAACGTCACCAGCGATGTTGTTCACGTCACCAGGCTGAAGCCCTATGTCACCCCATTAAGTGAGGCTCTATAACTTGCACCGGGACGGAGCTACTCCGCCGGGAGGGTGATGTTACGGTGAAGGGAAGGAAGAAGTTGGATTGGACGAGAGGAAGACGAAGTCTGGCAGTTGCCTGAATGCCATTAACCTCAGTTGTAAATATACATTATTTTACACTCGTGGGCCTGCTTTCTTCCTGCAGCAATATATTATATATATATATGCACGCACATATACAGGGTGTCCCAGTTGGGCGAAGATTTTTAAAAACGAAGAGCTCTAGAGAAATCGTACCGACTGCATAGCAGCAGCAGTCGTATGTACTTACAGTCAGTATTTTTTCATCACGAACTATTAATTGATTTTAATTAGTGAACTTGTTAATTATTGACTGAATCACAAACATTAGTTACAATGTCGTAGGGGCCCCTTAATTAACCTCCATATCAAGCATTTATTTCGCGCTGAAGTGGTCCTGGTTGTGATTTCCAAGAAAAACAAAAGCCCGCAAAATACGAAATAGATGCGCACTCGCACACCACTACTCAAGTGCCTACAAGCAACCATTTAAAGATATATGGCTGCATTTTCCTATCACTACATCGTACAAGGCTCCACTACGCTTAACGCGTCAGCGGCGTGTTCTCTTGATGCCACGACCATCACATAGCGTGAAGCCCTGTATCGAGCTGCCGCTGCTGGGAAAGCCATGTATCTGTGGCTACTTGCTTGGGAGCACTTGAGTAGCCGTGCACGAGCGCGTATCTATTTTGTATTTTGGATGTTTCCCGCGCTTTTGTTTTTTCTCAGAAAAACAAACAAGGCAAAGCTGTGCACTAAACAAATGCTTGATTCGGAGGTTATTTGAGGTGCCCTACAACTTTGTAATTGATATGTTTGCGATTCAAGCAATAATTAAAAGTTCAATATTTAAAGTAATTAAGTAATACTTTGTGATGAAAAAAATACTGGCTGCAAGCACATACAACTACGGCTACTATGCAGTCTGTACGATTTCTCTAGAGTTCTTGGGTATTATTAAAATCCTGGTCCAAGTTAACTAGGACACACTGTGTGTATTTGTGTGTGTGATATATATATATATATATGGAGTTTTGCACACAAAGTTTCTTCAGGTGCAAGAATACTTGCCCTTGAAGAAACTTCATGTGACCTCGAAGAATTGGGTGCTGAGGTGACGGCGTTAACGAGTATGTACAAGACCTCATAGTAGGATACAGTTCAATTTCACAGCCCGAGTCCTCTCGGTATTGTAATCTTCCTTCGTGCAATTGTCACATACTTCACTATCATTAAGACTGCTTAGTCTTTCCGGCGAAACTGCAGTCTCTCTCCTTTTCTTTTGCGAGTCCGAGTATAAGCGCTGCTGCGTATGACTGCTGTCGATTCTGATTTTGAGTGAATCCGGCTTGGCCTCATTTCGGTTATTGAATGAATTATTCAGTGTTCCCCAACTATCACACATCAAGACTTAAAAAAAAGAGCAGTTGAGTTGCTTGAAGAAAACCTAGTGCATATTGTTTCCAGTACAGTGGAGTAGCCACCAGTAGTTTTTTTCGTTGAGAGATTTCATTCGGCAAATGCAAGTTATCTAACTTGAGAAGTACTGTCCTAATTTTCAAATTGTCAATAAGGCATATGTAGGCACCCAAAATGACATCTAATAGTGGTGTTTTCAGCGACATAATAATTGCGTACAAATTTTCAGAATGGCGAAGAAACCTCACAAAGTATGCAAAATATCACATTAGTGCGCTCCCACCCCCGCCTCATAAAGCAAGGCCCTCAAATAAGCTGATTGAAAGCAACTACATTGCCTGTCGCAAACCCGAAGAGACAGCTTATCATCTTGATAATAGTACGGAAGGAGCAACAACCGCAGGTTTCGTGGCTTCGTAGCTATTCCTTCGTCTCAATTCTACATCACACTTATCATCCGTCTCTCAAGGCTGACTGATCACATTGATAACAGAAGCCCCTTGATAACGAGGCCGAATTTTCTCTGTAATAAGTTGGTTCCAGTTTGTTCCATGTACAGTAGAACCTCGTTCATACATTTTGCAAATAACCACGAAAAAAAAAACATACCAACCAGGAAAATGTACGATCCGAAGTTATTAAAGAAGTCTAGCAGACTCAACTATTGTTGACATCTACGTAATGCGAAGCATAGCGCGGAGCGTTGCAGCACCAGACGCTGATGCACGTCGAGCTGGTGGTATCCCAGTGGGCAGCCTGAGATGCGTATAGTTTTCCTATTGAGTGGTGTTTTAAGAAGGCGACTGGAAACCCAAATGAAGTCAAGCACGTGGGGGACACCGGATGTTGCCGAAGCGAAACATGATGCCCACATCACACCGTCTGCAACAGTGAATGGCAGCATGTTCGGATTATCATCTACTAAAAGTGTGCTGTACACTACCAATGGCACTACAGTCGAACCTCGATATATCGAACAGCGCGGTGATCGCAAAATAGTTCGATATAGCCAGAATTCGATATATAAAATCACGCAGAAAACGCGTCAGAAACTAGCGCAAATCAATCAATGAACCAATCGTGGCGCAATAGATACTCACATGAAGCTTCAAACAAAGTATTTATTTAGTTCGCTGAAAGTACTGAAGCAGCGTAGCCTGCTTCATATTAGCAACCGCGTGCTAGACCACGGCGTCCTCAACATAGTCCAAACGGTCCACAAGAGACAGTCCAGTGCCTTCTATTGCGCCGCAGTAGCGGCGTACAACAGCCAAAGCAGCTACAGCCTCAGTTGCAGTCGGGAGCGGGGCAACATCAGCGCTCGCTGGATCAGCCTCGGCAGCGTCTTCGTTTGGCCGCTCAGCAGTCACTTCTGCCGCGATGTCCACGTCTGTTAACTCCGCCACTGTTTCGGTGCTGTCGTCACCGCCAACGAAGTCCGCAATGCACATGATGTGTGGCTCAGCACGGACAAAGCGCTCCAACTGGCTCCACGGCCGCCTCGATCACGCGTGCACGGCGGGGGCAAGCCTCGCCGTGCGCGCGTGATCGAGGCGGCTTGCCCCGCCGTGCGCGCATAGGTGCGCGCGTGATCGAGGCGGCCGCGCTGGCTCCAAGCCGCTGCGTGTGTACGCCGCTACGTTCAAATGGCGCCCTCGGCGCAACCGATGTGGGCAGCTGTCGTACGCAGCAGTCTGGAACGCCGATCGCGCCGCCGCTATCTTCGAGAGTGTTGCGGGAAAGCTCGCCTCCTGTCAACAGAGCGCACTTGGTCTGGGGCGGCGGAGTTCGAAATATCCATTTTACATCCGGCCCCGTTCGAAATAAAGAATTAAAAATGCATGCGATTTTCCATGTGATATAGAAATTGTTCGATATACGCAATAATTCGATATATCCGTGTTCGATATATCGAGGTTTGACTGTATGCACCACGCCCTGTAAGAGAGATAAGTGAAGATGCTTATTGCAATAGGTTTGGCGGCGATAGCTGTGAACACCGTGTGTGACGACCAAGGCAGAGATTTGCTGGTATCGGCATAAGAAACTGTGCGCACAGTCATTCTCACGAGAGACGGGCGGCTATATACTGTCGTTGATCGTGCACACCTCGCGCCTTTTCTTGTTCAGAGGGGATCTAGTGGCCGGAAAATGTATAATATCGCAGTCTGCAGCAGGGAAAGGCGGCACGTTTCGGTTCTGGCTTATTAAAAGCATGCGCTATGCTTCCAACGGCACCACACGCTGTGAAACAGATAGGCAAAGATGCTTATCACAATAGGAGTGGCAGTGATAGCTGTGAATGCCACATGCGACGACCCAGGAGAAGATTTGCTGGTACCGAAACGAGAAACTGAGTGCATGCCGGCGTTTTCACGCGAGATGGGCGGGGGAGTATTAGAGTGAAGCTGCCATGGCGGGCAGCTATATACAGTTCTAAATCGTGCACGCCTCGCGCATTTTCGTGTTTACAAGAGATCTGGCGGCCGGAAAAGGATCATACGATCGCATTTTGGCGACGTACTGTACGTTGGTGCCGAAAGACCGTGTTTTCCGGGAACTTGTAAAGTGGTAAACAATAATCATAACTCTATTGGGTAATTTTTTTGTGTTCTCGACTGCGAACGTTGGCACCAGGAAACCATACATAACGGGAATGTATCGACAAGGTTCTACTATATTTCCGTTTCATATTTCAATTTATGCTGATGGTACATGATTTTCAATAAAGAAATTCCAGAATCAGAGTTAGAGAAACTTTACATGTCATATTCAAAAATACATTGTTTGGACATTTGTTGCGATGCAAGAACTGTATGCCCCCTTAATTTTGTCTATTGGCCTGTCCATGGTGCAGTATAATCCACAGACCTCACACAAGACCAGTCCAAGGAGAAAGGTGACTATTGTTAGTAGATGGCTTCACTGAAGTAAGAAAAAGAAACTGCGGAAACACTCGGCTACATATCGAACAAAAAATTAACTGACGATTATGTACGATATTCCCTAATGCGAAATTTGAGCGCAGCTCTATAAGCGTTTTCATATCGCAATACAATAGGTGGTGCAGACAATCTGTCTTGTGTGGCACGTTACAAATGGAGCGAATTGTAGCATGACTGCTTAGCTTATTGTGAGATCACCAGAGGCAGCACCTGAGTGACGCATGGTTGCGATTCACAGCAGCCGCCGTAAACAGACCTTTGCTAATGCACCGCTTTGTTTTCATATATAGTATCGTTACCTGTGAACAGCCGACACGTGCAACTCTGGCGCCATCTCGTAGCCATCGTATAATATATATATATATATATATATATATATATATATATATATATATATATATATATATATATATACGATATATATACATATCGTATAATATATAGAGTGGCACTACACTTTTCACGCTTTCACCTTACTTTTCATCTCATGCTTTCCCTGTAGCCTCCTCCTCCTCCTCTTCGCTTTTCATCCCCCGCTGCACTCCCGTGTTCACTGTCATCCTTCAATCTGTTGGTTCACTGAGCTACTTGGACGCCGAGGCACACCGACACTCAATGCAGGAACGCGCGCTTAAGAGTTGGGCTCTAAAATGCGATTCTAACCAGACCTTTAAAAGAAGCTTGGCTGGCGGTTCAACCTCTTGCTGCTTTTACAGAATGTGCAGAAATTACACTAGGAACACCGGACAGAGAAATAGAGGCACCAGTACTAGTTCAGAAAACATGGGAAGAACCGATTTGTGCTTAGAGAGAAGCAAGTTTAAGTAGAAGGAAGGTAAGAAAGCATTATTACAGTAAAAGCTATTGAGTTGAAAATGTCAAAATCCTTCTTTTCAATTTAGAGGAAGTGAAAAGCAGACAAGACACTCACTTTGTACGTAAAAATTTTTTTTTTTCTCACAGGTACTTCTAAACAAGCCATTTTTTAAAATATTGTTACGTAAGAAGACGCAGATGAAAAGCTATATACAAGTATATTTACAACGTAATACGCCACACTTGGCAAAGAGGCAACAGCCCGCGCTAGCCTCCAATCGTCGTCGTCGTCTTCTTACTGCTCGCCTCTTCGTCATCGGTAATACTATTCCGTAGCACTACCCCCGGCGGCAAAAGCGCCGCCCTGGAGCGACTAAAGGCCGGACTCGGAAGCAGTGTAGTAGGCCTTGAGCCTACTGACGTGCACGACATCACTAGTTGCCAGAGTAGATGACGAGGTTGAGCTCACAGGGGCAATTTCGTACGTCACAGGCGTCACCTGGCGCAGCACGCGGTAGGGCCCTGTGTATCGCGAAAGGAGCTTTTGTGAAAGTCCGACGTGACACGAGGGCGACCACAAGAGCACGAGCGCACCAGGCGAAAACTGTACGTCACGGTGGCGGGCGTTGTACTGACGCTGCTGAGTGGTTAGCGAGTCCGTCAGTCGAGCACGGGCAAGCTGGTGTGCATGGTCGGCGAGGGCGATGGCGTCGCGCGCATACTCGCTTGTTGAGATCGAAGCAGGAGGAAGTGCCATGTCAAGGGGCAAGGTCGGTTCGCGACCGTAGAGTAGATAAAAGGGAGAAAATCCGGCGGTGTCGTGCCGGGAAGAATTATAAGCAAATGTGACGTAAGGAAGGGCAATGTCACAGTCGTGGTGGTCCTTGGACAGCATATCGGTAAGAGTACGGTTTAACCGCTCTGTCAGGCCATTGGTTTGAGGATGGTATGAGGTAGTCAGCTTGTGTTGAGTGGAGCAGGAACGTACAATGTCGGCGATAACTTTCGAGAGGAAGTTACGACCACGGTCAGTGAGCAGCTGTCGCGGGGCGCCATGAAGTAAGATAATGTCACGCAAGAGAAAGTCCACGATGTCAGTGGCGCAACTGGTAGGGAGAGCCCGCGTGATAGCGTATCGGGTGGCGTAATCAGTTGCGACGGCTACCCATTTGTTCCCAAAGGATGACGTCGGAAAGGGACCGAGGAGGTCTAATCCAACACGAAAGAACGGTTCCACAGGGACAGTGATCGGCTGGAGATGACCGGCAGGTAGCACCCGAGGTGTTTTCCGACGCTGGCAGGTATCACAGGCAGCAACATAGCGTCGGACGGAGCGAGCAAGACCAGGCCAATAGAAGCGGCGGCGGACGCAGTCGTACGTGCGGGTTACCCCAAGATGTCCTGCAGTGGGTGCGTCATGCATCTCAAAGAGCACAGTCTGTCGTCGATGTTTTGGCATGACAAGAAGATCAGATCCGTCAGGGAGGAAGTTCCTTCGGTACAGAATGCCGCCCTGGAGAAGATAGCGGCGAACGGACGCGTCGGTAGGTGTAGAGCGCAGACGCTCAATGAGTGCTCGCAGCGGTAGGTCTCGGTACAGCACATCGGCGATGTTAGCGAAGGCAGACACAGAGAAAATGCCACTGGCGGTACTACTGTCGGCGCCGTCAGGCTCGTCTACCGGGTAACGAGACAGGCAGTCAGCGTCCTTGTGTAGTCGGCCAGATTTGTAGGTGGCAGTATATGAATATTCTTGGAGGCGTAATGCCCAGCGACCAAGTCTTCCTGTAGGATCTTTCAGTGAGCATAACCAGCAAAGCGCGTGATGGTCTGTGACAACGGAAAAGGGTCGGCCATATAAGTATGGGCGGAACTTCGCAACCGCCCAAACTAGGGCCAGACACTCACGCTCAGTGATGGAATAGTTGCGCTCCGCGGGTGAGAGGAGCCTGCTGGCGTAAGCGATAACACGGTCGTTGCCGCGCTGGCGTTGTGCCAGTACTGCGCCAATTCCGTGACCGCTGGCATCAGTACGGACTTTGGTAGGTGCAGAAGGATGGAAATGGGCCAGAACGGGAGGCGTTGTGAGAATGTCGATTAGATGCGAGAATGCAGAGGCCTTGTTATCGCCCCACTGAAAAGGGGCGTCTTTTTTCAAAAGCTCGGTTAGTGGTCGTGCTATGGCCGCGCAATTTTTCACGAAACAGCGGAAGTAGGAACAAAGGCCGATGAAGCTGCGCACATCCTTGACACACTTCGGGACAGGGAAGTGCGTAACAGCATGGATCTTGCCTGGGTCCGGTTGCACTCCGTTCGCGTCAACGAGATGCCCAAGGACGGTAATCTGGCGACGGCCGAATTGGCACTTCGATGCGTTCAGTTGCAGACCGGCACGACGAAAAACGTCCAGGACTGCCGAGAGGCGCTCGAGGTGCGTAGCGAACGTTGGGGAGAATACTATGACGTCGTCCAAGTAGCACAGGCATGTGGACCATTTGAAACCGTGAAGAAGGGAGTCCATCATGCGTTCAAAAGTGGCAGGAGCGTTACATAGACCGAACGGCAACACTTTGAATTGATAAAGACCGTCCGGAGTTACAAAAGCAGTCTTCTCGCGGTCGAGATCGTCCACGGCAATCTGCCAGTAGCCGGAGCGGAGGTCAATAGAAGAGAAGTAGCGAGCACCATGGAGGCAGTCAAGGGCGTCATCGATCCGAGGTAGGGGATACACATCCTTTTTGGTAACCCTGTTAAGGTGCCGATAATCCACGCAAAAGCGCCATGAGCCATCCTTTTTTACCAGTACAACAGGTGACGCCCATGGACTACATGACGGTTCTATGATGTTCTTGGCAAGCATTTTGCGAACTTCTGCGTGAATAACTTGACGCTTAGCCGGTGACACTTGATACGGGCGGCGATGAATAGGAGGGGCATCGCCGGTATTAATGCGATGTTTAACAGTTGCAGTTTGGGCCAAAGGACGATCGTTAACCCTTTCGCTGTCACTGACGTACCGGTACGTCATCGCGCTTCCCCCCCCGCAGTGTCACTGACGTACCGGTACGTTCTCTATCGCGCGTTCAAAATTTCGCGCCTGAGCGCAAAGCTGGCGCTCCCGGACTTGGCCACGCCATCTGTTGACTCTTCCTACAAGTTCGTATTTTCGCCCCGGCCTGTGTTAGTACACGTATTGAAGAGTACGGTGCGACTGCCACGCCCCCCTCTCTTTTTGCCGAGTGGCGCGGTGGCTCCGCGTTCGCTGGATCCTGCGTCGCGCGCGTGTGGTTATGGGTTCAAGGGTTGTTCTGCCATCTCCGCCGGTTTGAAGGTTTTTATTTTCTTCTGTTGGTGTGTCTGCTACGGCGCGTCAAGTTCAGGCGCACGCGCCGCCGTTGCCTCTCCGAAAAGGGTGACTCGATTGCTGCTTCCGCTCTCTCGCCGCACCCTCGCTTCCGACTTGCAGCAGTAAACGTAAAGCCCTTCGAACTTTGTTTTAGCCTTTTTCCATCTCCCTCTTCTTGATCACACAACGTCCCATTTATCTCCGTTGCGCGGGCGACTGAAAGCGCATCCTCCCTGCGCGCGGTTACTTTCGGATAGCTGAGCAGCTCGAGACCTTCGTCTGTTCATTGGAGCGGTGGCTCTTACGATTCAGAATACGAGCCGAGCTCGGATTTGGACTCGGACAGCGTCTAACGCGACGAAGAGATGAGTTCCGCATCGTCAGATTCGGATGTTGAACGGATGTTATAGTCAGGCTGATGATGATGATGATGTTTACTAATAACAGCTGCAGAACATTAAAATGTGCATATTGCATTGACTATGTTATTTGTATACCAATCATAATCAAAAATAAATTGCTATGTTCATTCCCTGTTATGCTCGCTCCCTGAAACCAAGCCGACACTGGGGGTGCGTCACGGCCAGAAAGGTCCGACAGCGAAAGGGTTAAAGTAAAAAATATCGTTGTAGGAAAACAGAACGCGGTAGAGCTCACGAGCGTGCTCGGACGGCATGTCGGGCGCAATGATTTTCTGCAAGTCGGCGATGGTACAAGTTGTCGACTGAGATGGTAGAGGAGGATCGGCTGAATTGCCATCTACCTCAATAGATGCTATTGAGTGATCCTCGAATGAGCAAAGCTGGGCCAGAGACGTCCCGCGTGGCAGCACTTGTGTCGTCAAGCCAAAATTGACCACTGGCAGGCAGACGCAATTGGCCGTAATAGATAAAACGGTATGAGGTACCGTGATCCCGTGTGTAAGGAGTACGTCTTGTATAGGAGCCGCGACACAGTGACCGTCGGGCACTGGTTGGGATGACACTAGGTCAACGTAAGTCAGTGCCGTAGGTGGCAAGCGAACGAAGTCGACGGAACTGAGGCGACTGGGGTGTGGTTCAGCGGGATCCAGAACAGGCAGGTCAAGGCGGAGAGTACTGGCGGAACAATCAATGAGAGCAGAATGGAGAGGAAGTCTAAGCCGAGGATGATGTCGTGGGGACAGTGGGCGATGACTGTGAATAGCACGATTGTGGAACGATCGGCAAAGGAGACACGGGCGGTACACATACCAATTACGGGGGCTGTTCCGCTATCGGCGACACGGACAACATGCGTCGTGGCGGGCGTGATTATTTTTTTCAGGCGGCTACGAAAGTCCGGGCTCATTACCGACAAATGCGCCCCAGTGTCTATAAGAGCAGATACAGGAACACCGTCGACTTGCACGTCAAGAAGGTTCAGATGAGTAGGCAACGTCAGTGGAGGATTTGGCGGCGTAGGGAGCAATGCAGCGTCACCTCGAGGCGCTGCATCATCTAGTTTTCCGGCTGGGAGCGGCGTCCGAAGGGAGTCGGCTAAAAGGAGCGATGGGGCTGGGGAGAGTGAGATTGTCGTCGTTGGGGCGAAGGTGAACGAGAATAGGGGCGGTTCGGCACAGGAGAGTCAGTGGCGGCATTATCGCAGCGTGCGGCATAGGGACGAGAAGGGCCACCTGAGGGGCGAGAGTAGGCAGTATAAGAAGACCGGGTCAGGGAAGTCCCGCGACTTCGACAGTGCCGAGAAATGTGTCCGATGCGACGGCAGTGAAAGCAAATGGGCCTGTCGTCAGCAGTGCGCCATTCAGCTGGGTTGCGGAAACGTGGTGGGTAAGAAGATGCGGGACGGGGTGGAATCGAAGAAGCCGGGCAGGTATCAGGACGATGGGCCGAGCAGATGGTGTGAAGATCCATGTTTTCGAACTCTTGGCGGACAACTGCCTGGATCAGTGAGACCGTGACTGCAGGTGCATTGGTGGGGCTGGAGTCGAAGGCAGCCGGATAGGCGGCCTCAATCTCACGCCGGACGATCTTGGTAATATCGCCAGTGTTGTTGGCACGAGAAGCGTCGGCACAGGAAGATGTCGCTGGGGTGTTGGGCAAACGGGCAAACTGCTGATCGATACGTCGGCTTTTAGCGAGTTCCAGGCGGCGGCACTCTTTTATAACAGCATCCACCGTCGCGACGTTGTTGAATACGAGCAAGTTGAAGGCAGTGCCATCGGCAATGCCTTTGAGGATGTGGGATACCTTGTCTGTCTCAGTCATGTGTGCATCAACTTTGCGGCACAGAGCCAAGACGTCCTGAATGTACGTGACATAGGGCTCTGTTGACGTCTGCACACGGCCGGAAAGCGCCTTCTGCGCGGCAAGTTTGTGACCGTAGGGGTTGCCGAACAAGTCTCTGAGCTTTTGCTTGAGCGAATCCCAACTGGTGAGCTCCTCTTCGTGCGTCCGAAACCAAACTCGAGGTGTGCCACCGAGGTAAAAGACTACGTTGGCGAGCATGATAGTAGGGTCCCACCGGTTATTGCGGCTGACGTGTTCGTACAGGCTGATCCAGTCGTCGACGTCTTCCCCACCTTTGCCCGAGAATACGCCAGGATCACGAGGAGCAGGGAGAGTGATGTAGGTTGTCGAAGTGGCAGCAGGTGTCGGAGGCGGCTGAGTCGAGTTGTCATCGCCGGGAGCCATGAAGCTAGGCTCGACGTACCGTCCACTGCGAAGCTCCGTGACGAGGTACAGGGAACGTCCACCTCCACCAGATATGTTACGTAAGAAGACGCAGATGAAAAGCTATATACAGTAGAAGCTCGTTAATTCGAACTCGTGGGGGACTGAAAAATTGTTCGAATTAAGCGGAGTTTGAATTAACGAGCGGGCGGCAAGAAAAAAAAAAATGGCCATTGCATTTGGCTGCTAGGGCCGAAGCCAAAATAGCCATATCTGGGATCGTCATCGAGGAATACGCACTACTACTCTTTGAGGTCGGCGATTGCGGGTATTAAAATCATGCGAGTCCAAACACCAAAGGAAATAAAGATATCCAATCAATTTATGCGCCTGGAACTAATGATAAATGTACCCACGTGAGCGTCAGGCTTAATGATGAAATATGACACTATTTATGCTTCAAAAACATGTTTATTAACAAAAGAATAATGATCGAAGCATATCAACATGAAAAATAATCGGTGATTTGCATTTGTTTGCGCTTTCTTCGCCGCGACTCGAGAAGCATTGTCTGCAACTTGCCCAACATCTCCAGCGCAGCATCCGAATTCTCATCGGTGGAGAAATAGCGCGCAGGCAGATCAAGTCCCGATGCTGCTTCACATGTGCTCGGAGGAGGCAACGGATCGTCCTCTTTGTCGGACTCGTCGTCGCTGTCAGGCGTGCTCGCCGCGCGTGAGTCGTGCTGCGTGAGTCGTGCCGTAGTCTTTTCCGCGAGGGCTCAATCTCCTTTTGGTAAGCATCGATGATAGAGTCCTTGTTCTTGATGTAGGTAGACAACGTGCTTTTTTTGATGCCATACTTCTCGGCAATCGCTGTCTTCGTTCCCTCAGTCGCAACAACAACAACGCCGGAGGCTCCAGCAAGGAAATTGGCGGCTCGCCTCGTGCGTGCAAAAATGCGCGCTGGCTTATTTATTCTCGTCGCTGTGCATATTAAAAAAAAAATTTCAATGCATTGTACTCGTTACGAGGCGACTTCTATTTACGAGAAGCAATGTCGGCTGCCGGCTCCTAGTTCGAATTAACCGACGTGAGTACCGGTACGTTCGAATTATCGGGCGTTCCGGCCCATTGATATACATAGGGCTTTGCAGGGACCCGGGCATCAGTTCGAATTAACCGGCGGTTCGAATTAAGAGATTTCGAATTAACGAGCTTTTACTGTACAAGTATATTTACAACGTAATACGCCGCACTTGGCCAAGAGGCAACAGCCCGCGCTAGCCTCCAATCGTCGTCGTCTTCTTACTGCTCGCCTCTTCGTCATCGGTAATACTATTCCGTAGCAATATCTTGGGTGATCAGAAAAAATTTAAGATAATCAAAACTGTTTTGGTTTCATTCAAGACACCAAGAATCAAGTGGAAATTTGATATTTAACAGTACATAGTAAAATCATGTTAAACGGAACCTCAAGGGACTGGTGAAATATGTTCCGATTGACAGGAGTTCCATTTACTGAGAAATATCTGTACAGGTGCAGCACTATGTGTGATGCAGCCTGTGGCGTAGCTAGTTTTGGTTTCAAGGAGGCACAGGTGGCAACATGCAAAACAAACATGTATTTCTTACTGCTCCAGTTGGTGGCAGAATAACATGCAGTCATGCAGGGGAAGCCGAAATTACCAAACAGGGAACCATCAGAAATTTTGGTTCTGCTTACCTTGGCCATCTATGGGGCGAGTGGTGGTGCCACAAAGCTGTACATGCTATGAATGAAACATTTATCGAACTTTTGCCTGCTTGAGTTTCTGCCACCAATTTTTAAGGATGGCTGTCTGGACAGGTGCCAAAAAAAAAATGTATTTCAGATCCTGCCTCATTCTGAAAATTTTTTTCTTTAGATCTAACTTGCTTCTGATGTTTCTGTTTACAGAGAGTGGCGAAAATTTTGGCTCGAATAAACGAAAGTTCTTTTGCATCGCCGAAATACAAAATTAGCTCATTTAGAGGCTGTTCCGTTTAAGCAGCGATTTCCGTTTACCGAGATCTTACTGCATATTGCAACCAACATTTCATAAAGGAACACGCATACAAGCATCAGCGCCCAACCGTTAAAAAGAAAGTATATAATGATACAACACTGACAAAAGTGTACAAGCCCACCTCTTCATAGCTGGAGCTTGGGATTTCTGAAAATATAAGCTGCCCTGCCTTCCTGATGATCCATGGTGTACCTGCCACCTCATAGCACCTGCAAAAATTACAAGAACTCAATAATTCTGGTTGAGCAGTTTGGCGACACCAAACATTTCACAAAGCTAAAGTTAATGCTACTGCAGAAAGTCAGATTACGCAAGGTCATAGTTCCATATAGCGGATTAGCCATAGGCTACATGTTTGCCACTGCACGACATAAGAGAATGCCTAATATTGCAGAATGCTCTGGAAGCGAGCCATAATTACTTTGGTGACTAGCCAGTTCATATCAAGAGAACTGTCACAAAGTGAAAATAACTTTACGTGCAATTTAGCAATTTGAACATCTACCGTAAAATCCTAACAGATGCCCCATCGCCGAAAGAAAACCCACCCCTGTTTTTGGCACGATTTGCAGTTTTTTCCAAAACACCAAAAGATAGCCCACTTCATAATCCCTCGGCCCTGGGAGCATGGCAGCAAAAATGGGGTTTGTTAGCTACTGCGGAACGTAAGGGACACTGCTGAAAGGGAAGGACAGTTTTATTTGGTTCATCCCCCTTGGCTGCAATGGTCACCTTGTCTCAAGCTGATACCACGAGAGATAAGTGAACAATGCTGACAGGTCATCAATGTTTTGTTCGACAATAATATTGACTGTTCTTCTGAACACTTTGAAGAATACTGAACAAGGGCTTACAACCAAAACTTCACAACCTTCGGCTGCAATGCTTTTGTTACCTTTTCTCAATTGTACACTGTAATTTAGTCCACTCCCTCTTTTTACATGATTTGCTCTACATTTTAGTTGTGCTATCTCTCAGGATATTACAGTACTCATAAAAACTAGCAAAATACAACTTGACTAAAACGAAACAACTTGATGTCACCATAGACACTTAGGTAGATAGTATTCGATATGAGACTTACATTATTATACAATTTGTCAGTAAAGTATACGTCGTTGCAAAATATGAGCCAGTCAAATTACAGCTTTGATAGCTGGAATACTCACAGGTACATCTCCATACTTTTGACCTGGGCAAGGAGTGTTTCACAGGTGTCATGACCATTTGTTTATTTTCTACTCCACTCACACATTTGTTACTGCGACATACGTTACCATACTTCGGTTTTATCCTTTGGTAATTTTCAATTCGTTTTACACCTCCACTTGTCAAAGATCCGATCACAGTTGCTCGCTCTTTGCTGCATTTCTCAAATGAGGTGGTATTTTTCAACAGTGGGACTATTTAAAGTTTGTTCAAGTGCAATCTTCTGCTACATGCTGGACATTTTTTACATTACTAGCAACAATTTTTCCACATTATTCATAGAACAGTGGTGCACAATTTTAAAATTTTATTACAAATTTGATTCGCATTTGACAGATCCTAATATTCAAAATTTTTCACCGCCTGAACACCCAACAATAAACCATGATGCAGAGATTGCATTTGCATGTGTGAACTCCGTATTGAATTTGTCAATTTCAAGCTACGAGCACAAAGTAGTGCCATTTTCCTGACTTCTGTGTACATCTGTGTCAAGGTTAATAGGGTTAGGATGTAATACAGTCGATTTCCGATAATTCAACCTCCACGCAACTGTCGACACTGATTCAATTATCCGACAGGTCGAATTAGAAAAAAAAAAAAAAAATTAGTATGGCAGTATTTCCTTGGGTTTAACATACCTTAGCCAAATGTGCGCCCACTTTCTATGTGTCCGAAATAGAGAATTAACGTAGAAATAACAAAGTTCCTAACCAAAGTAGAAATCCAACAAAGACGGGATTTTTTTAGGATAGCGGCCGGTTTCATTAACCCATTCGCTGCCGCACGCCGCGCTCACGTGTGGGCCATCCGTACCGCGTATTTTTGCACCGAAAGTGCGCGCGTGCCCCACGCTCACCTTTCTGTGCGTCATGAGCGCCTAAGCAAACTATTTGCTGGGCACTGACAAAAATACATTCATCGACATTTGAGAAATCTTCACAATTTGTTATGTGAAGTTTTTTCAAGTCACAAGCGTGTGAAAAATCTGGAAGCCTCGGGCATGTGCAGAGCAGCATCACACTTTTCGCCCTACCAGCGGCTTTCACTTTTCTTTCCTTTAGCCTCACACACCTGGAATTGCCTTGAGGCTACTCATCCCTGTCGCTATCGAAGAGCATATCCAATATCTCACACTCTGAGAGAGCACGCCGTCCACTGGGCACTGCCATTCCTTCAGCCACCAGAGATCATCACGAAAAAAAAAAAAAGACGAAAACGTAGAAAAGTGCGTTCAAATGACACAACTCAGTACTGCCATCTATCAGTAATATATCCAAGCATCTTCATATCAGGTGATAAGTGCTGACATCTATCAACAGCTTCTTGAAATCCTAAAAGCGGCAGCCCGGCGATTCGCCAGCTTCGGCAACATTGCCACTGCAGCTATGCCCGTTGATTCGCCAGCATTGGCCGCGAATGAATTAAGTCAGCTTCGCCGCAGGATGTTTTGACGTCTGCTTCGCTGCAATACAGCCCTGTTATGTGGTAAAACGTACAAACGCGGTTTTGGTTTCCTGTTCACTTGCACCCCACAGGCAATTTTCAACCCAATAGTGCCCAGAGTAAATACCACAATCAGCCATCGTGAGTTACCCTTATTACTAGAGAATCTTCCTAGGACGGGCGGAAAATAGGCATTTTCGAAGGGAGATGATGTGCATTCAACACATTCACGGTCCCCTAAGCTCCACCGAGACAGACGCTGCCACTAACGGGCCGTTATTGGGGTCACTTTAGGGGTCAGGCAAATGCGTTCGAAGTGGTCAAGCTCGGATTATCCGGCAAATGCCAATTTTAGGATCAAAATAGTGAACGTTTGGGCCCATAGAAATGTATGAGCGCTCGGTGGGACCTTCGGTTGGGATTGAATTAACCGAAAAATCGAATTGGAGTCAAAACACTACGTTTACTGTACGTTTTCAAATGCTTCTCAGTATCCCATATGGTGCCCTAGCTATTTAAGCATGCTATCACCGCAACCTCGCACTTTAGTGTGGTAGGCAGAAATATTTTGAATCGTCGGGAAAAGAAATTAACCTACGATTATGTATGATACTGCCTAATGCGACATTTGAGCGCAACCTATACGCGTTTTGATTTCACAATACATTGGCTGGAGCAGACAAGCTGCCTCATGCGGCACGTTGCAAAGGATCGGAGTGTGGCGCGACTGATCGCGAGAGGCAGCGTGTGGGTGACGCGTGGACGCGATTCACGGCAGCCACCGCAGACAGACCTCCCAAACGATGTGCGCCACTCTGCCGTCACCTCCTAGCCATTGTTGTCACACTACGCTTTTACTCCCGCTTTTGCCAAACCTTACTCCCCCGCTGCGCTCAACGTTCTTTCGGTTACGATGATGCTCACAGCAGGAACGGGCACCCAAGAGCCGAGCTCTAAAACAGCTACCGCCCTAAAAACAAGCCAAATATGTGGCTCACTTTACGTTAAGCACTCTACTTGTTTCAATTTATTTTTTATACAAAGTGCCTACGCACAAACTGTCTCAAAGGTATATTTTATACATTATATCTCTGTACTTGCCTTGGAAAAAGGCTGGGTTTACCAACATGCACAATAAGTGATGATCTGCCACTGCGACTAGTAACAACAAAACACCTTGTGCTAAGCAATGATGGTGACAGCACTTAGGATTTTTTTGTTCGTAACAAAAGTGCCTAAATGTGCAAACTATACTCAAATGTTCTTGGCTATGAAGCAATGGCTACAGAACTGCAGTGTGCCGTGGGACCTCAGCTGGAAGCAGACCAGCAATTTCGTTCCCTTTTCCTTATGCGGAAAAAAAACTAATTGTTTCCTTTTCTACAGCATGTAATGTGAAATGATACATTACATTCACCAGTAGCTATTGATAATTTATTCTATTTTTTTGGTTTGCCCTTTAAGAATTCTGGGCTTTTGCATGCCAAAACCACGAGCTGATTATGAGGCGTGCTGTAGTGGCAGACTCCGGATTAGTTTTGACCACCTGAGGTTCTTTATAGTGTCACATGGTGGTGACATTGAAGAACACAGTAGCAATACTGTGAAGGACAAAACTAACTTTTATTGGGCGAACCTGTGCCCACAAAAAAACAGGCTACACTTATAGCACAACGATAGCGGCGAACACGGTCGGCGATCGTCGAAAATCTGATCAGCGGGTCCAGCGAGTCGGCTTTTATACAGCAGTCATCGAATGTTCCAGACTAATCGTTGGGACCCGCGTGCCTTCCACAAAGTTCTACACCATTCGCATCACGCGATGAAATCAGATAACACAAGCCAATAGACAGCATATAGAAGCATCGATAACTTTCCAGAAACTTCGGATACATGCAGGCGCGTCCCGCGCTGCGTGATAACATTTGTTCGGCGGCGAAACGTGGTCGCCCGATAAATATAAGTACACGTGTCAATAGTATACCCAATGCGCGGTACATGGGCGCCTTTGAATTTCGCCCCTATCGAAATGCGGCCACCATGGCGAGGATTTCATCCCATGACCTCGTGCTTAGCAGTGCAACGCCAAAGCCACTAAGCAACCATGGCGGGTAATTTGCCCTTTCAAGTTGTCACACACATAAGAGCATCACACATTTAAAACGTTTCTCAAAGGCAAAATGGCACTCGTGTCTGCTGGAGTTATTGCAGCGAGCTGTCCTGCCTGCCAGCTCCCTTAAAGCGCACTTCACCAGGCCCCATAGAAAATTTTGGTTATATGCTGGAAGTTATGTGTCCTCTAGGGAGCGTTCTGCTGCATATTTCAATGTCGCGAACCCATGATTTTAGAGGCAGGCTCCACTGCCAAACAAGATGCTGTCTCCACTCACCCCGTCTAGCCTTTGCAAGCGAAATGCCTTCCCTGCGTTCTCCCATACCAGACCTCGAGGATCGCGTGACACATACGCCACCCGATCTTTTTTTCTCTGGTCGCTTTTTTTTTTCGGCGCTATGCACTTCCGCGGACGGTGTTGCATGCGAGCTGTTGCCTCGTTCGCACAGTGCACGATTTTACACGCTGTGCACAAGGAAACATGACTAACGGTATAATTCAGTGCTACACGAATACTGAGGCAGAACGAGCAGATCGCAGAGCATGATCACGCGCTGGAGCACGGTAAAAAATGGCCTAGTTTCAGTACCTATGCACATGACTGCACGACCGTGGGAACAAGCAGACGAAGCGGGAAGTACATTTCTCTTCCTTCGGTCTGAAGTCAAACAAGAAAACATGCAGACATTTTCATTGTGTGCTATTATTTCTCTAAATGTCAATTCGTCAATTCAAGCAACAGATCGCACAGACAACAGATGTTGTCTTGAATAATTCTCAAAGTCATGTCACCACGAGTGACGTCACACTGTGGGCATGACTACGTCACCGTCTGGCTTGGAGCGCGGCGGCCACGAGGAGAAGGAAGAACGGCGTTCGGTTTGAAATTTCAGGTCTTCCCGCGGCGTGTAGCGATACTATACTTTGCAGACACGATCATTATTGCTCAATGTGTGCTCTGCGTTTGTCAGCTCAAACTGGCCAGACCTGGTGAGAGGTCCTTTAAGAGGCTGATGACAAACTTCAGCAGTAAACGGCTGTTGAAGCACACAAAGCAAAGGTGTGCAAAGTCTCCATGGAAACGGTGAATTTATCGGAAAATTACAACCAAGTGACATGTACAAACGGGTCAGTGAACTGAATTAAGCGATTGCGCAATCACACCAACACGAAGGTTCGGTGGCCTGTTTTGGGTCTCTAACGCAGGCTGCCTGCATTGCTGGCTCATACTAAGAACTCGAGAGATATAGAATGTTCATAAACATGAATTAGCTTCTTAAGTTCACGCAGGGTTAGCTGTTTTGCCTGCATAAAGTACAGGAGCTATGCTAGGTCAGAGAAACCGAAATTGGTGCCAAACTCAAATGAGACTGCTTTAGAGACATGCACCATTGAACTTGCCGTAAAGCTACATTGCTGTTCCACTTACTTTTTTAAAATGCTCTTTTATACATTGAAGCACAAAGGTAATTGGAAAACCTATGTATTTCATCCCGCACTTTGGGAAATAATCTCCAAACTTGACATCATGGAGATATCTGGCTATAATTCATAAGTTGCAATGTGTGCCCTAAAGTAATTAAGAAGTTAATTAGTGCATTTCTTAATAAGCTGATCATATTTAGATTTCTTGTGCTAGTAATGTCCGCCTCTTCGAACAACCCAGCTCAAGGACACAAATTAGGCTATCTGCCACGGCCAATGTTTAGAAATTCAGGGAAAACTTAAATGTAACTGTGGCGCGCGTGCACACACGCACACACACACACGCGCAAACACACACACACACACACACACGAATTTAATAATACACTAGCTATTTATATTAGAAAATTAACTATTCAGTAATTTATAATATCGAAACAAACCCAATGCTTTGCAGAAACCAACTGAAATTTTTGTTACTGTTCTCCGTCTGCTAAACAAAGTATTGCAAATTATCACACATGAAACAAATTTTCGGAGCAATTCAGAAACAAAATGAGTAAATGCAAGCTATGTTTATTGTTTCGCAGCTGGAGCCTACATTACAACCTGATATTTCTGATTGTTGCACCTTAGTTTTATGGCATTCATGCAGCAGTTTTACTTTTCACACTACAAACAGGGACGTTTTCGTTGCAACAGGCCCTAATGCATGTGTTTATGGCACGTAGGTCCTTTAGCAGTTTTTTCTTTTCTTTTTCCACAAATTTTGTTTCTTTTTCCACAACTATTTAACCAGTTTCGGTAAGCTAGTCTTACAGCAGCCAATCAGCCTTTGAAAGCTTGCTTGGTCTAGAGATGTTGAGTCCTGCAGTTTTCTTTAATGACAATTACTGATCTTTTGTTTAAAACTGATCCTAATTGTCCTTGACAGTTAGCTGTCTTTTTTCTTCAGTCAGTACAAGCATGGAATCCATGTTTAATCCATTATCTGCATAATATTTTGGTGGAGGTTGGTGTTCCCTGTCATCACCACAAAGTTCTACAGTGGCCGCACCGTCCAGCTTTCCACCATAGCTCCCAGTCACGGCACCTTGCCTGCACCTACATCTGCTACTCAACAACATGCATCACGGTTACCAATCCTGCGACTCTGGTGTATTCACTGGCCAAGATAAAGTTGATGTTGAGGTTTGACTAGGCATGTATAAGCGTGTTAGCCAGAACAATCACTGCGACCTTACCATAATGCTAGCAAATGTAATTTTCTACTTGGGTGGAACACTGTGTTTTGGTTCCAGACTCACGCGGACGAGCTGTGTAGCTGGGATGCCTTCAAGGACAAGCTCAGCGACCTTTGGAAACCTGACCAATCACCAACTGGCTGCAAGAAAAGAGCTTGCTAGCCGAGTGGAATCTTCCACTGAATTGGATGTCTTGTACATGCATGACAAGCTCGCTCGTTTTCAGAAAGTCTACAACAATATGGCTGAGGTTGACAAAGTAGGCCACGTCCTCAAAGGGACTATAAAGGATCAAAGTAGTACAATAATGTTTTCACCAGCGATGTCGCTGTCAAGGAATGCCGCTGCTTCAAGGTGTCCAAAAGCTGGCGCATCATTCCACAGTTCTCCCATCTCCTGAACACGGCTGAGACGTCATCCTGTGTCAACCTTACCACTGCACCCCCCTTCAATGGGGGTGTAACATGTTCTCAGAGAGCCCAACGCTGCAAGTCCAGCCCCGTTCCATCCAAGGCCACCTGACCATACCACTAACAATCGGCGTCAGCGATCTCCCTTATTCAGGCAGTTAAGTTGTGCGGCAAGAATTTTTCAACCTCGGTTTTCCTGCTGCCTGTTCTGCCTCCCTACCTGGCCCCAGGCCGGTGCTGACAGCAGTGCCTCGCATTGACCTGTATTCTCCTTCCAGATTCCGATGAGTGGAAAACTCCAGACAACAAGCCAATGTGCTTCTGTTGCCACCGAATTGGCCATGTAGCTCATCACTGCCGTACCTCCTGGACGTCCTTGCCTTGGAGATACTTTTCCCTTGTCCTCGACCACATGCCAATCCTCGCCGCTATTTGCCTCGCTGTATGTCTCCTACCTCTCCCACTGCTGCAGATGAGACTTGTCCTGCTAGCTAGCCGTCAACTCAGCGCCGTCGGTCCCCGTTGCCCAAGCCATGCCACTATTTGTCAATGACCAGTTATGGAGCCTCAAGGTCGGAAAACTAGACCTTACAGCTCCTGGAGGTAGTGCTGCATTATGTTTATCATGCCGAAATTCTCAGTTGACACTACCAACTAACGGGAACCTACTTGATGTTCACATCGACGGTGTCCCTTTGACGGTGTTAATTTCAGGGTGTCTACCAAGTTGACATTTCCAAATTCCCCGAGTTTTCCAGGTTTTCCCTGAGTGCCTTTGCAAAATTACCTGAGTGATGCAGAACTGTTTTATGTCAAGACGAGCTGAAACCATATCGCTCGATGCGGTCACTCTCTAGTAAGCATATAAAAATTTTTTTAAAAAGAACGACTTAATCCAATTTGAATACTAAGGAGTAGTGTTCATGTTATTCAAGAAGAGAATAGAAGGGAGGGGTTAGTAAAATGCACAGCAAATAAAATGTCTTCGAAACAAATTGCAAATCGAGTCGGACATTCTCAAATACGAATAAAAAAGGAAATGCGTACAAAAGCAAATATTTTCGAATATGAGCTATTTCTATCAACTGATAGCACGCTCAGTGGTATGAGGCCCGAACTTTGTCACAACTGAGATTCTCTCTCAACAGCTCGTAAGTCAACCTCAACTGTCCTGACATACTCTCAACCCGCGCATGACACCTCATTGTTGTGTTTCACTGCTTCAAAGAGTTTATTTTCGTTTGGATGAGGGACACTTGCATCTCGGCATCAGCCAACACTTTTTTGAGCTCAAGCTCCTTCAAGACGGCGGCAGCACGCTTCCTTTCCCGTTAACTTCTCAATGCGCAGGTCCTTTCTGTTCTTGGACACCTTCAGTCACTCGTTCGCCCCACGGACCATTTGAAGCATCTTCTTGGTCAGTTGCACAGTCCACGTTCTAGTTTTCGAACTCAAAGCAGAAAGCGAAAATAGCAGCCTCCGCAAGCAGTGCGCGTGCCTTGAAAGATAGCAGATCTCGTGAGCTTTCGGAGCTGGAAAAATCGCAGTTTGGAGTAAGAAAAGAATGCTTTGGAGCAGTAACTTACTGCTCTGGTGCAAAAAGGAAGCTCTGTATAAATTGATACTTTCTGAAACACTGCATTTAATATTGTATTATAGTAAGAAGCAAGTACCTTTCTTCAAATTGCTGTTGCATGTTATTGTTACTGCATAAAAAGATAAGATAAATACATGTTTAACCTTTACTCGCAGTTAATTCTGCACTTCAATAAAATGGAAATGAAAGTTACACAAAATAAAAACAACTGGCTGAAGGTGGGATACAAACCGATGTCTTCGCATTACGTGTGAAGTGCTCTTACCTATACACCTATAGCGGTGCTGTTTTCCCGTCCACTTCCTAGAGGATTTATGTATGTACCCTGAACAAACCTTGGGGAGTGTTAGCCAGCGGCACCACTGATGGCTATGGATGTAGAACATCCTGTCTAACATAGGCGTCATGCAGTACTTTAACTTTTTATGGTGAGGGGGACTCGTCAATGAACCCTTACATGCTACGTGAAGGCATCAAAGCTGCCAGATTCAAGACCCTCGCTATGTAATAAACGAGAACAAGGCAATCAGAGGGGCCTAATTTCCATTTATTTATAATTTATTCGCTTAAATGAAAGTGACACTTAATTTCCTCTATGCTTTCTTTGATCTCATTGCCTGTTGGTTTACGATTGTGACTAGCATGCACACATGCAGGTGCGCGCGCGCACACACACACGCACGCACGCACTATAACATTCAAAATGAATTTTCAAGATACCCACAGTAATGTCCATATATTTCGACAAGCCAATTATTTGTTTACTTTACTAATTAGTTGTTTTGTCAATTAGCGTTCCATTTTTTTCTGCCAGATGTACACTTCAAAACCAGAAATTAAAGTGAACAAGTAGTTCAAGTTTTTTTTTTTATGTTGAATGGTGTTCGGAGTTTGTGGGGGAAAACCTGACTTGAAGTTTGCCGTTTTTTCCTGTTTTTGCTTTATTACGGTATGATGGCACCTACACAATTTCAGCATAAACCTAGATCGGCATGATAGAAGCACAAATGTAAAAAATTTGTAAAACATTTTTCTCTGGCCCAAGTGCAGATCCAGGCACTTAGACTAATGCTACACAGGCCATAGATACAGAGCGCTGAATGCGCCACTCATTCCCTTGCTTAATGTTAAGGCCACAGGAAATTGAAATTTAATCAAAGTCCCTACGGGGAAGAGTAGAGATAGTTTGGCCTACTGCAATGCAAGCAGAACGCAGTGCTCACCAATTTCCAAGAACATAATAGTTCAGAGGGTCTTGGGGCATCAATTCTATTGCTTTCTGTAAAGATAAAGATGCAAGACAAACCGCTTAAAAAATCTAGAAACCGAACATGTTCTCAGTATGCCACAGAAATACGACATGTACAAGAAGAAACACAGAATTTTAAACTTGCCTCAACGTGCTTCTTGATTAAGAAACCATCATGGATTCTTTCCTTAGTTGAAGGATGGTCCTTCTTGGAACCTACTAATATACTGTACCACTGGAAAAAGAAGCCGGAGAGAAAGGTACAGAAATACATTTTCGAAAAAAAGAAAAACAAAGTTGCTTGATGGCAGTTTGGCAAGGGCGAATGGTGAAATCCTGCAAATCAATGGTTAAATGAGCTTTCCCATAAAGCATTTGACCCCTTGCTTTTGCTTGCAATATCATCTGTCTGGAGAGGAAAAATAATACAAAATACCACATTAACTATTTGGGTGCCTGGCATCGAGCACATTCTGTCGAACAGGTTGTCTTTAAATTCAAATGTTGCTTATCATCACACACTGAACATTTTACAGTTTATTTCAACTGAAAATTCACTTAAGAATTTAGGCGTGCTAATTAATTATATCAGGATAATTATTGTTCCACAGGCAAAATGGCCTTTTTATCACTGTAATTTGAAAGCACCTCGTAATCAATGTCTAAGTCCTCTGAATCATAGTTTAGAAGTAGTTCTTGACATTCCGCACAATTAAATAAATGAGCACGCTTTTCGTGTTGGTTTACCATGTAGGAAAACTAAATGTGAGCAACACCAATAGTCAACCCTTTTAGGGTCGATTTTGTTCGCCATATACGACCACTCAAGGTCGATTTTTTTTTTTATTGCAGATTTAAATTCTTCAGCGGGACCTATTTCTAAAAAAATTTACCGTTATTTTTTCAAGGTGACCGTAAAGTGAGAAAAAAATATATTGCGTTGGTATATATGTAAAAAGGAAATAATTTTATAAGAATGAAAAATTTGATGCTTTGTTATGCACATAGTAGTTCAAGTCTTAGCAAATGCGCAGACGAGAATATTTCACAAGACTCAAATGTTCCTGCTTTTATACTAATACTTATGTCCATAGCGTAATCGAACTGCATCGGTGAGTGCACTCAAGGAAACTGTGTGGTTGTGTGCTCGTTAAAAAAGCAAAACATTTGGCAAACTTCCGCTAACCTTCATCTTATCAACCAGAGGAAATTAGTTTTCTAGAGTCTCCAAAAAAGGAAACGCATGCACGGCGGCATCCTTCGTATGCGCATCCCTGTGAGCAATAAATGAGCGAGTAACAGGTGGTCGCCCTTTGAGCGATTAGTAACAAAATAGCCGTCAGTTTTGTGAGCGCAAGAAGCCAAAACTGCCAGCAGAACAGAACCTAAACTAACCGCTGACCAGCCGCGAGCCAATGCGCGCGTGGTAGTATATAGACGTGCCACAGCAAACAAGGTAGCTCTAAAACAAACCATGCAACGAAAACAGACAGAGGGAGGTACGAGAAAAATATTTCCTGTATTCCCGCATAGTGGCATCAAATGCCAGGAAAAAAAAAGTCAAGAAACTGACACACTTTTTAAAAATACAGATGGTGCCACAAAAAGAAGGCACCAACCATTTTGGACTAGTTCGCAGGCGCTGTATATTTACGTCACTGACAATAAAAGGGTTTTGTCATGCCATCTGTTGTATAAAAAAAACCTACAATAAAACTTGTAGTTTAACGAACTTTTGAGTAGATGGCACAACCAGTCCACGATATTGTCATGTTCACAAATTATCTGGGGAAAGGTAGAGAGTATGTGGAAAGTGCAACAAGCCTTTACTTGGGCACAACACTTCAAGCGTTGAGTTGTTTTTCACCAAACGCCACTGCAAAACATGCACACTATAAATAGCCACTGAACTCATTTGTGCACTACTGCTTATTTTTTTATGAAAAATTATTGGAACCACCATTATGTTAACTTGATTAGTGCTTTATTTGAAGTGTTTTTGTAAATACATCAACTATCTATGGCACCTAAAGGGATGGAAGCGGCCAAGGAAGAAGCAAATTTGGCACTATGTAGCAGGTTTGGAGCAGGAATTGTGTGTAATTGAGCAGAAGATACGTGTCTGGGAGCATGCTAGGTAAGGCTCAACATGACTAAAATACAGACAAATCAATAAAAGATGTTTTTATCAGACTTTGCAGAATACTATTAGGTTATGGCGAATCAGCTCTGTGAAGTCCAAAAGTTGGAGGAAAGTTCACTAAAGGAAAAAAAATGTCCTACACCCGACAAAGGAAACCCATGGGCGTTCCTCGGAAACCACTATTAAATTAAGTACCAGATGTGCCAACTAAATGTGCCCAAGGTAAAAAATAACCAAGGGATTTACACGAAAAGCAGCCACTGTATGTTCATAGGCTTTTGTTAATGCGAGTCAAGAGTTTTTTCTCCCATTGTGCACAAGCAACTATTATTTATCAGCTAGCATTACTTACTTTCACTTATTGAACAAGGATATTGGATAATGCAAATCCTAGGTTGCTTCAAATCCAGTTATTGGTCATGTTTCAACATCCTCCCCAACTTTTTCATTGACATCTCGTCGATAAGGTAAATTTGTAGAGTTACCTAATTAGACGTATTCCTGCACAATGAAAAAAAAATACTGACAGCCAAGAACAACACCCATCAACATGCAGTGAACACTGTTCATGTAATGCCCTCATCAATTGTTTACATTCTTGGTGACATTCAGTTGGCATAGCAGAGTATCACAGAATAAATGCAAAGTTACTTTGTTGGTTATTGCATGCTTGCCAGTACTGCACATAAGTTTGCAAGAAGAAAGAAAAAACTGACATTTATGAAAGTAATAAAGGAAAAAGAAGTGTACAGTGGCTTTCCGATGAGCATCGCGGATCAATATTTTGCACAAGCTCGATTACTAGGGCTGCCCCATAAAGTCAACGTAAAATGGCAACCAATATTTTGAATGCCAATGAATGGTTTAAATGTTTCGGACTTGATATGTACAAGTCGCATTTTGAACACCATTGCCGCGAATACAATTTCTGTTGTTCGCATATTCTCCGACTTCTTACCACTGCCATTATTAAATTAAATTGTGGGGTTTTACATGCCAAAACCACTTTCTGATTATGAGGCACGCCGTAGTGGAGGACTCCGAAAATTTCTACCACCTGGGGATCTTTAACGCGATCTTTAAATCTAACGATTTAAAGATCTAACGATCTTTAAATCTAAGTACACAGGTGTTTTCACATTTTGCCCCCATAGAAATGTGGCCGCCGTGGCCGGGATTTGATCCCACGACCTCGTGCTCAGCAGCCCAACACCATAGCCACTGAGCAACCGGCGGGTACACCGCCATTATCGACCGCTATGGTAGACTAAAACTGAAACTTTACATCTAAAGTTTGCAGTTGCAAAAGTGATCGTGTATGATGTGGTTGCGCAGAATATAGAGTACCCGGAGTGCAAATATGAGTGACAATTACGGTTGTCACTGGATATTTCTGGTCAAGAAGTTTCACGAAAGCAAGCAGCTCATTTGTCAGCGTATCTTATAAAAAGAACGTCATATATATATATATATATATATATATAGTAGGCAAAGAGGGATTCTTCAGGCTACCTTTCAAACGTAAAGAACTTGAGTGGTGCTACAAGGTAAACAGAACAAGTATTTAATTTCGACAGTTTCGATCGGTGGACCGATCTTCATCAGGGTTTACAAAAAATGGCAGTTCGGCCCTGGTAGTGAAGACACCAGACCGGGTGCCCGGTCGTTCTTACATACATCAAACCGAGAGGAACAGTTGCGACAGTGATTGGTTTTCGGCGCCTTGGCAGATTTACAGCGGCCTTTGGCAGCTATGCAGGGCAAGAGGAAGGCGGAGTCACATGTATGTAGAGCAAGGAGGTCAGTGAGGAAAAAAAAGGGAAAAAGAAAGAAAAAGGAAAGAAAAAGAAAAAAGCACACAGGAGGAGGGAGACGTAAGTCGGAGAGTGAGGGGGGCGGGAAGTAGCGGGCAGCTAGGTTCCCGTGCATCCGAGGCAAGGAGGGAGAAAACGGTCGCTCCGCAGCACCAGTGCGTGGGCTGCCGTTGTAGCGGGAGAGAGGGCAAGTTGAATCGGGTGGCGGGGGGCACAATAGAGAAGGGGCCCAGAAGGAAGACAGAAGAGCGGCAACTTGTGGAAAGAAACACAGTGTCACAGTACACATATACAAGGCACGGCCCGTTCCGGCAACTCTGTGGTCCAGCTACGGTGCGAAAAAAATATATATATGTAGTTCCAAAAAAGAATATATGCGTGGGATTCGCAAAGCAAGTGCGCCCATGGGCTTAGATTTAGGGAGCCGAGTTAAATAGCCTCCTTGTGGTCCAATTTTTGAACGTTTAACAGACAACTGCCCTCAAGTCAGCACGTGCGTATTTCAAGAAGGGCAATAGGTCACTCAGAATGACCACTTCAGTGGCAGGGTCCAGGAAACTAAATTTATTGGTTTTCCGCTCGCGCCCTTGAGGCGCATGCGGAGGGGTGAGCAAGCAGTGAATAGCCAGCATCTCAATTTTAGAGTACAGAACGTGTATTCGCGTTTCCCATGCACTTTCGCGGCATATCCCGGAGGCACGTCAGCCGCCCCGGACTCTCATTAATTCCTTTAGTGTACGTTCCAAATTTATGGATGAAAAAAGATTCTCTCTGCTCGCGTGCACGGGTGTGTTGGAAACCAGATTGCAAGAGCACAACGCTCACGCGTTCAAAGGAGTGATCTGGCAGCCGAACGTGCCTGGAGAAGGGTAAATTGGGGAGACTTTTCACATGCGCGCGGTGATTGTTAAACCGCAGGGGAAAAGGGGTCTCTGTTTGGCCGATATATTCCTGCCTACACACCTCGCATCGAATTTTGTACACGACGTTACTGGAATCACAGTCAAGATTTTCGGTAATCTTATATACGAAGGGCGAGTTCGATGCTTCAGCCGTGTCTGATGTTGTCAAGTGACGGCATACCTTGCAACGAGGTTTCCCACACGGTCGACAGCCCTTGGGCGTGCTTGACTTCTGTGTCCTCGCCCTGACTAACAAAGCCCTTAAATTTTTGTTTCTTCTATACACAACCCGAGGCGGCTGCTTGAAGATAGTAGCGAGTCGAATGCTCTGTTTCATGATATTAAAATGGCGGGCGAGAATGGCATTGACCCGCGGAGCACCGGTGGTGTATGTGAGGACCAAGTTTGGATCTGATTGTGTATTGGTATTGCTAACCTTTTCTCCCATTATCTGTGCTCGATCTAAGCTACGGGCGCGTTCAATGGCATCGTCTACCATTTTTGGAGGATATTTTTGGCGTATGAGAGCAGATTTCACTTCCTCCGCGTGTCGCTCAAATTGCGCAGATTCGGAACAGACTCTTCTGTATCTGTGGGCCTGGGAGTAGGGAATGCCTGTTTTGCAGTGATGGGGGTGGCAACTATAAAAATGCAGATATTGCTGACGATCTGTTGGCTTTTTGTATAGGGACGTGGAAATGCGACCGCCACTCAGTGACAGAGTGACGTCGAGGAAGTGAATACTATCTTGGGAGAAGTTGTGCGTAAAGCAGATTGACGGGTGCAGAGAATTGAAATTATTAAATGAAGTCTAAGAGACTTTGTTCATTGTCGGCCCACACAAAGAAAATGTCATCCAGGAATCGCTTATAAAATATTGGTTTTACGGCCGAGTTTGCGAGGAAGGGTATTTCTAAAGATGCCATAAAGATATTTGCATAATTTGGCGCCATCTTCGTTCCCATGGCGGTTCCGCTGATTTGCAGATAATGTTTGTCCTCGAACTCAAAGTGATTATATTTCAGTACTAGATTTAAAAGAGTCTCAACTGTATCTTTATCTAATTGCCTAGGTTGGCTGGGGCCAGCGTAAGCTGAAACTGCGGAAGCTATGCCCTAAACCACTAAAACAGTGACAATGCAGCAACACACCATGTTTATCCAATTTCAATGCAACATCCCACTACGCTAGACCTTCAAGGCCTCTGCAACTCTGCCCTATCCCTCCCTTTGCACACACACATGGGCACATGCATACACCAGCTTTACATATGCCTCTGCAGCGTCAGCATGGAGCCATCATCTGTGGGGATGCGTGACTCTCACGCCTCCCCTGAGATCTAGTTTTCCGCATAGCTCGTCTCCTGCAGGGCGGCTTCGCCCGCGGCGGTCGGAGTGGTTGAGGCGCAGTGCGGGAGATGGTGCGAGTGTCGCGCTGCTGCGGGGTTACTTGGGCGCCGAAAGGGAAGGCGCTTGCTCTCTTTGGGTTCGGGAAGCGAGCGGAACGGACGTGCCGCCCGCGCGTGCGCCGACCATGCTTCTGCGAGACCGTCTCGCGTGGCCGCCTTGGACACCGTTGGCGTGACCGAACACGCGAACGACCAGGCGTTGGGATCCAGCATGGGGCGAACATATTCGCTCGCAATGCGGTCGCGGTAAGTCGGACTTCTAGATTTGTCGCGCGCCCATCGGCATGTTTTGGGGATAGCAACTCGGCTAGCAGGCATTGATCTATGAAAGGTGCAATAAATGCCCTTGTGATTGTTTGCACTACTGTGTTGTCGTTCCTTTGTCCCCAAGAGTACGGAGGAGAACCCATATCTCCCACATCTGGCTGCCCAACGTGGGGCTCTTGGGGCATCGGACGATAATTTTAACAGTGTTGCTTCGTTCAAGACCTTTGTTTGAACCGAAGCGTAGGCCTAGCGTGGATTTTGATCACTAGCGTCGGCGGCGTGCTTTCTTGAGCGAGGCGGTGGTGGCTGTAGTGTGTTTGAACATGTCAACATGCTAAGCCTTTTCGGAAGTGTTTTTTTTAATGACAGTCGTCAGTACGAGAGCCACGTGGTCTGCATCCTGGGAGAGCGAGGCTGAGCGCCCGCGGAGCAGTGGCAAGCCTGAAGCGAGTGAGTACGGAAGCCTCGTGGGTGGTCCGAATTTCTTATGTAAATAGCTTCTTCTATCTCTGACTCGGATGAAGTCGCGGCTCTGGGAGCCGGGTGGCCGCGGGCCACGGGTGCCACGACGGGCTGACTGGTATTGCGGCCTGGCACCGGGCGCTCCGACACCGTCTGGGACGGTGGGCACCGTCAACTCGGATGCTGTGTGCACCGAGCGGAGTAGGACCACCTAACAGAGCTGACGTCTCCTCGCGGCTGCCTGTTTTGCGCCCATTTTGGGTGTTGTTTTTGGATGCCGGTTGTTGTCAGGGTAGCGACGATTTAGGCCTAAGGCTTTACGAAGCTGCCTGTCGCACGTGGAGGGACACAACCTGGTGGACCGTGGCGTTGAGGCGTTGCAATTTGCTTCCCTCATTCTATTTAGCCTCGCACGAATTGAAATTACTCGTTCGGCTCAAGGAAGCGAGCTTCGTTCACTTGAACTTAGCATCTGAGTAGCTGCCCGATCTTTTGCTAGCCGAGTTGAACATCGTACCACGTGGGCGATGCGCATGCAGAATTCCTTTCCCTTGCACTACTTTAGTGTTTGCCGAGTGTTTTCAGTGTACGCAGCGTGATTGCAGTCACCCCTGGCTGGCTGTCACCTGCACATCGTCTGCGCTGCTGCCCCGGACTACGATCAAGTCACCCCGGGCGATGGTGATGCTGTGGCCAGTTCGGCGCAGCGACTTCGGCGGCCTCCTGCATCCAGCTCACAACCCTCGGCGGCGGACAAAGGAGCCAGCGGTCACCGACAGCTACGGCGGCTCTTGCCAGCAGGGCGCGTCGGCGCGAGCGACGCATGCTCGTACCGACTACTGCGTCGTCGTCTCCGGAGTCCTGGCCTGGGATCGTGCCGTCGAGTCGCAAAGCTGCTGCTGTGACCGGCGGACGCCAGCGGTGTACCCCAAGGACAGTCGGCTCGCATGTTATGGACAGCGTGTGGACATTTCCCCGGCGCGGCCACTGTTGCATGTACCACCTTGTTCGCGAAGCACGTGTTGATGTTAGACTGTGTGAAATGTTTCGCCGGAATATGTAGTGATTTAAGGTTGGGGGGATGTGGGGATGCGTGACTCTCACGCCTCCCCTGAGATCTAGTTTTCCGCATAGCTCGTCTCCTGCAGGGCGGCTTCGCCCGCGGCGGTCGGAGTGGTTGAGGCGCAGTGCGGGAGATGGTGCGAGTGTCGCGCTGCTGCGGGGTTACTTGGGCGCCGAAAGGGAAGGCGCTTGCTCTCTTTGGGTTCGGGAAGCGAGCGGAACGGACGTGCCGCCCGCGCGTGCGCCGACCATGCTTCTGCGAGACCGTCTCGCGTGGCCGCCTTGGACACCGTTGGCGTGACCGAACACGTGAACGACCAGGCGTTGGGATCCAGCATGGGGCGAACATATTCGCTCGCAATGCGGTCGCGGTAAGTCGGACTTCTAGATTTGTCGTGCGCCCATCGGCATGTTTTGGGGATAGCAACTCGGCTAGCAGGCATTGATCTATGAAAGGTGCAATAAATGCCCTTGTGATTGTTTGCACTACTGTGTTGTCGTTCCTTTGTCCCCAAGAGTACGGAGGAGAACCCATATCTCCCACACATCACACAGGCAACGCATGTAGCCACCACAGCCGACTTCCCCTGCGCTTCCCCCCCATTGCAACACACGCTTCCACTCTCCATTTCCCACATAAAACTGGGACGGCAGATGGAAGAGAACGGGGACAAGCCTCTCTGGGGAGTGCGAAACAGCAGGGGCCATGCAAGTAGTCTATGCATCGCAAGTTTTCCCTCCCTCGTGATGGAAGTCCAGCAAGGCCAGACCTCATGGCACCAGTGACGTCATGACAAATGAGTGTGATCTAAACCAAGTTTGCAGAATGGTGAGTTTGGTCAGTTCAATTACTGTTGCTGCTCAGCGCTTAACTTTTCCTTTGACTTGTTTGTATGTGATATGCATGCCACTGGGACTGAGTGCTGGAGCTGTTTCTTTAGCGCATGGATTAGGGTGGATGCGGCGCTTTCATTCGGCACGAGTGACAGCCAGCGCCATTGGCTGTGCATCTACGCGTGTGGCAATTTGTATAATGACTGGTACATCTGCTGAACCTGCGACACCAACAGGACTTTCAAAGAGATAAGCCGTACCCCCAGCGTTGCTCTCGTATATTGTAGCTAGACTATGCATCAATTGATTGGAGGCATTTTTACGCAGAGTACAGGTGGCATCCAGTTTGATTACGAGGCAATCTTGGTGTGTACATATAGCATAGCATCAGCGAGAAGATAGTATATTTGAGTGAACAGCAATTATTTGTGCAGTGTTTCCTTTTACTTTTTGGATCGTTTTAGAAAAAATTTATCCTTCTAAGAGGTACGCTTAGTTGTTCACATGATCATTATGCTGCATGCTCATCATATGCTAATTTTTACAGCTGTCTGGATATCGCAAATAAGGTGCATTTTAAATAAGGTGTTTGGTTGTATGTCCTAGAGTACATTATATTTTTTGAAGATTTGTTGCCTGTCATGCCATTGCCATTTGCTATACATTACTTATATTATGGTCTTTTATTTTTGCATCATTTCCAAAGTTTATTTCAGTGTGCCATGTACAAAAAAAAGCAAAGAAAAAAAAAGAAAATGTCAATTCGGTTTCAGGTTTTACGTTCACAAATAGCTAACATTTATGCGATTATAAGTTATCAGATATTTATCTTTTAGTTTGCACCTTCCTAATATGCACGATGATAAATCTACCACGAAAAAGGTTGAGCACAGAAATGGATGCTTCAAGCTGCAATGCCACCTGCCATACACTCTGGCATCGCCACTAACATAGCTGTCTTTATGTGTATGACTGCTGTAACTTTGTTAATTGACATTCGTGTAAAAATATCAATTGCTGTCTATCCTGTTCGAGGTAGTACATTTCTATCCCCCTGAAACTTGCATGTGAGGATAAGTATGATAGCACTTTGTGGCAAAGCGACCATGGAGGAGGACAAGTGGACTACGTCAAACCAGGTCTTTATTCGAACCGGAACTGAACCAGAACGAAATCGGAGCTCGCTGAATCCAAACCAGTATTTTTTTTAGTTTAGCCCCTGGTTAATAGTATCAAACACCATAATATTCCTGCAATTTAGCCAAACAATTTGTTCCTATGTCTTCATTTCCAGTCCACACATATTGCACGCAGGTAGCTAAAGCATTTGCGAAAAGCAAAAGAAAAACGTCACCCGACTCTCCGAACAGTGAACATCATTCAAATCCTTTCAAGTGCAAATGTCGCCAGACAGCAGAAGATGCAACATACAGTTTAACAATCTACATGCTCGCAAATGGATATAGAAAATTTTATGGTGATCTTGGCCTCGCACCTCATCACCATTGTAAATGAACAAAACGGTAGCCTAATATTGAAGAGCTTTGACACGTGTGTCCACGACACCATGCAATGGAGGCCTCTAACATTAGGTGCACTCTGTGCGTTTGGGTTTCACCACATCCAAGCACCTTTGATTAAGGAATAATTGGTCAACATTCCAGTTTTCTGCTTATCAATATGGCTAAGATGCTATTTATCAGGACTGTTCCAAGAACCTGTGAAGTAACTTTTGCTGGTGAAACATTGGAATATCTAACTTATGAAATGAAGTTTTTTGCTACAAGGAGGATTTCATTAAATCAAGATATAGCTGTACAATAAAATAAAAACAAAATAAATAATATATTAAGCAGAAATTTCGGTTGAGTGCTTTTTATTGCCGGCACAATCGGAACAAATTAGCCAGCTGTGGCAGAGCACGCAATAGCCTTGAGTTTATCTATCTGTGTGGGAGCCATATGGTCTTTCAGGGAGGAAAGCCAACAAAGCATGGTGGTCATCAACTGCCAAACTGGCATCCATAAAGGCCAAAATTTTCCTACAGCCTATACGATGGCAACAGTTTTTGGTAACATTGTTGAGCACATGCCTGGCGTAAGCAACGACATACTTGTCAAATCCAGGTGCAGCTTGCGTAAACAACCCTGAGACCAACACCACAAGTGTCTGTCAAATTCAGTTGTGGTGCTTGGATCAAAATGGTGCAGGTTTGTAGATGATGCAAGAAGGCAACATAGTGTGGACATGGCATCATGTTGAATTCAGGTAAGCCATCAGGACCTGCTAGTATCCGAAGTGCAGGTCTAACGAAGAAAAGGATTGTGCTCCTTGTAAGCAGTCTAGAAGGCAGTGGATACAAGGCATATAAGGCAGGAGATAGACATTCTTGCAAAGGATCTTGTTCGGCCATCGGTTATCAACCCGGAACCTGATTGTGGCATCCTTTTTCTTTACCAGCGCAACTTCTGAAGCCTGTGAGCTGTTGGAGTGATGTATTATACCACAATGATGCATGTCAACTTATTTTGCAATGATGCAGCACTCATGAGCTGACATACAATATGGGCACTGATGCAAAGGAGTGTGGTGACCAGTACCAATGTCATAAGCAACGGTTGAAATACGGCGTAATACGGCTGTAGATCGTTGGAGCTGGCACTAAAATGTTCTAACAAGGTGATGATCTAAGCAGAATGCTGCTGCTTAAGCTGAACATTGACGGACCGAGAAAGTGCCTCAGTAAAAGATGGCGAAGCGAGTAGAGCAGAAGCATTAATGGCATAAATGTGATGAGAAGATGGGTGATCAGGTACAATGGAGGAAGGAAAAAGACTTGAGAATGCAAGAAGTGAGGCAGCTAACCGTCAAAGCGCAACTTGCTCCGACGCTGTTCTCTACCCACTTTCACTTGGGGAATCATGAGAACTGCACACATTGTGAGATAAGTCCTGGGAACAGCACACAACATGTGGCTTGGTCCACTGGCAACTGGAGTTACCATTGCTTTCTCCAGCCCTCCGCTTGCGCTTTTTGCTTGCCGCATTTTATGTCTTTAGTTCTCAGCCTCGATACCTGGAAATGTTGCTGCAACAGCAACACAAGCTCCGGAGCATGCGCACAATTAGCTGTGCGTTATACAATGCCAACCTACCGAGCAGGCAAAGTAGCATAAAAGCAGATGAACCCATTGCAGCTGTGTAGAGCAACTTGAAAAAAATTGCTTGACATCACATGCTTGAGTGCGTTGCCCACGATGCCTCCGTTTATGACTAGGCTTCAAGATTGTCATGTAATGCTCCCTGCCTAGTTTTTTTTACTTCTTTTATGTCAGGAACATATGCGGTAACGGCATCAAGTCTCAGCACAGCCAAGCCACTAGCCACGCAGTAAAGTGGGGGAGAAGGAAAACTACAAACATAGATGGCACTATTGTCATTATGAACTGTGAGAAGAGTGAAGGCAGAATCACACAACAACATGAACTCAACTTCGGTGCAGGCACAGTCAATCATGGCATGATGAGCAGATGAGAAATTCCAACAAGTAAAATTTGCAGGAACAATTTGGGCAGCACCACTTAGATGTCAACAAAACGTCCTCAATAACAATCCATGCTAAAGATGTAGGGAAAGGTCAGAGGCAGTGCTCAGTATAAAGTTAGGAAGTGGCATCATTACTCTTCAGAGCTCAAGGCAATTTTTTTCAGCCATTACAGAAACAGGTGCTTAACAAGGATGGGGACACCCTCAATAGAGACAGCAATGACATCACAAGGGGAAAAACAAGGTCTTGAAATGCTCGAAAGCAGAGGAGTTCTTGCCCCTGAACTGCAGCTTGCTTTTCTCTGCTATAGATTGCAGGTGCACTTCAGCATTGGTGAAAGGTAACATCAATGTGGTGAAGGCAACGAGCAAGTGTTGAAGTTGCTGTGACTCAAAAAGCAGTTGACTGGTGTGCCAGATCAAGCATATTGCAGTGTCAGTGCATGCAGAATTTAGCAACTAGGGGTCCATGAGAAAAACCCCACAAAATGCATATGGGTCAGTTCTCTGGAGTGCGTCACGGTTTAAGAAGAGTGGTTCTAGACAGGCAGCTGGGCGCACAGGTTAAGGAGATGCAATAAAGGTGCATATGGGCACGTAAGAGTGGGCAACAGGTGAATGCTGGGGCATAATTATTGCCACAGAGCAAGTGAAATGAGCCAGCCATCACAGCTAATAAGTGAGTTGTGGCAACACCTCAGCAACTTGCTCGTGGATGACATGCATGATCGAGGGCCAAGGAGTCTGCGTAGGATCAATGGTGCAAGGGTCAAGGAAACTGGCAGGCAGCCACCCCACGCATGAACTGCTTGATGTTATTAACAAGAGTACTGCACTCTGCTTTTATGGGCATTACTGGTCTGCTTCACTACAACATTAACAAAATAATAAAAAACCAAGGGCTGCTGATAAAAAGCAGACTGTGACCAGGGGCAGTAGTCTCCGATGAACACTTGTGGGGATAGTTTCACTTCTGTAAGGTTCCACTTAACCATGACCTACTGTATAAGGGGCGACCTGCACGTGCGGCGCTGTGCCAGCGCCGCTGATTTGCTTTTGCTTGTGTGGTTTTTTTTTTTTAGTTTTCCAAACCGCCGCCGCGAACAGTGGCGCTAGTGCTCACCCCCACCTACCCAAACCCCGTGGCCGGCCGCACGCGCGGGCAGCAAGCATTTTCAGTGAGAGCACGGAAGGACGCAAACGCGCACGCGAAACAGTCGATTAGCTGAGTGCTTGGTGATCTGTTGGTGCCACTAGATCTTGATTACCAGATTCTATTTCAGTGACACTGTGATTCTCAGCCCCGTGGGCGCCGGCTTTCGCGTTTGCGGCTTCTTCATGCACGATGGTTACTCTGCTGCATACCGTTGAAATTCAAGCGGCCGAGCATCAAGATGAATTTCATTTCATGAGTTCCCTGTGACCGATATTAGGAACCAATGGTTGAAACCTGAACAAAAAAAAAAAAAAAATTGGCTGGGGCTTTAAAAAATTTTAAAATTATGGGGTTTTACGTGCCAAAACCACTTTCTGATTATGAGGCTGGGGCTTAGCTAAGGTTAAGCCTGGATATCTCGAAGCGAAAAGGTTCGGTGATGCTTATGGTTAAGCTTATGCTTTATGATTTAGCCTATGGTTATTCTTACGGTTTAGCTTATGGGTATGCTTTATGATTTAGCCTATGGATATGCTTACGGGTTAACTTATGGATATGCTAACGGGTTAACTTATGGATATGCTTATGGTTTAAGTTATGGATATGCTTAGATTTAGCTTATGGCTATGCTTTATGATTTAGCCTATGGTTATGCTTACGGTTTCACTTATGCATATGCTTTGGTAAGCTTATGGTTATGCTATACGTGTGCCTTGTGTAGTTATGCAAATTGCTTATCAATGATATATACCATAAGTTATGCAGGATTATTAAACTTCTTTATTCATCATTGTTGGGCACATTGTCTTTCGATTTCTGTAAAGCCATAAACACAGCTCTCTGTATCGGTAGTATCACTCTCTTCTCCTTCCATGTTGAATACGCACGCCTGTTCTCTAGCAAGCGGTTGTATAGTCGGCCTCCGCGATAAACACGCGCTTGCGGCGAACGTCAAACGACGACGCATAGCGCGCGGCAGTGGCCACCTGCGCCGACTCCGAACACGCTTACGGAGCCAATTCCGACATACGCCGGCTCGCGCGAAGCGCGGTGTTGACTAACGTTTTCGTTTCAGAAGCCCAACTCCAGCAAAGTGCTTAAAGTGTAGTGATTATCTGTGTGATGGCACAATAAAGCGCCCTTGGAATTTTTCAAGCTAGACTTTCGTTATCATTTGGTAGAGCGGCGTAAATAAATACGTCAATAACAGCACATTTTTACGATTGTGGCATGCACGTTGTGCCGCGCTCTCAACGGCACGTCACTTCAGTGAACGTGCCGAATGCAGCAAAGGAACGCGTGGGCCCTGCAAAGCGGTACGCAGTGCGTTCACTGCTTCCGGCTCGGGACTAGCGAAACCTACGGGAGAATGAAGTGCGGGCGCGCTCAGGTCTCGGCAAGCGCGGAAAGTGCACACCAGACCATATTGGAACCACAGCACTAACCAACATTTTAGCAGACAATGAGGGGAAAAAAAAAAGCTCTTAGGGATTACACTATTTCAATCCTAGCAGCCGCGCGGCCGTGCCTTCAAAGTAGTTTCAAATTTCATTGCACTACACAGCGAAGATACCAGATATCTGGGGCATGTATCGCACGTATCGACGCGCATTTTTCTAGCCGCACGCTGTCAATGTGAAATGCTGAGTTTACAGCAGCTCCTCTGCGAATTTTTACCGTCATCGCCGTACTCCTGAAGGCAGGGCCGGAGCGTTTCGGGCATTGCTGTGAGGGTGAGCACTGGCGGCCTCTACCGGCACGCTTGGTCCCTACTCAATGATCACGTGGTATTTCTCTGGCCGCGCGCTGCCGTAGGCGACCACAGGATGCGCAGGTCGCTCTTTACACAGTAGGTCGTGCACTTAACTAGCGTCAAGACGCATCGTTGTGTATGAGCGCCAGCACTCTTGGCATGGTGTCAAGCACACTGTCACCCGTAGACACCGATGTATCCAGCGTTAGTCACTGTAGGGATGCGCTACTCTCATGCGTCCCCTGATATGCTGTTTTTCTCGCATAGCTCGCCTGTCTTGTAATACGGCTTCTCCGCGTAGCTTAGTGCTGGCCGTGGTCGATCTGGTTGCAGCACATCACAAGAGATGGCGCGAGTGTTGCGCTGTGAACACCACCTCACAGCGAAGTTAGTCGGGATGACAGGGAGTAGGCTCTCTCTTTTTGGCTCGGGATCGGCGAGCGGCGCGGACGTTCCGTGCGTGGGCCAATCCATGCTTCTGTGAGACCGTCTTGCGAAACTTATACCGGAATGGACGAACACGATCGTTTGAACGCGCCACCATTTGCGTGACCGTACGCGTAAACGACCAGGTGTTAGTGTCCAGCATGGGGCAAACATATTCGCTCGCTATCCTGTCGCAGTGAGTCGGACTTCTTAGATTTGTCGCGTGCCCATCGGCATGTTCTATCAATAATAATTCGGTTGGCCAAAGATTGGTGTGTAAAAGGTGCAATAAATGCCCTTGTGATTGTCTACACTACTGTGTTGACGTTCCTTTGTCCCAAGAGCACGAGTCAGACCCCCACATTTCATGAAATCTGGTGAAAGTGATTGCCCGGGAATACCACAGCATCGCTTCGCTCTCACTTGGTTGCCGCACATCATACAGTGATGACTGACGTGCCAATTATGTGCAACCTTTGAAGAAATTGCGGCAGAACCCATCTGTGATAGGAGTTTGGACTATTTGAATGTCGTGGCCAAATGCGCGTGACTGCTGTGCGGCGGCGACTGATGAAGAGGAAGAGAAGGGCCGGTGTCTGGGCGGAGACGGCAGCCATGCGAACTGCCTGAGTTGCGTGGGCTGGCCTTACGAACGAGCCGAACAGTCATCTACCCAAGGCCGGTGTTTCTGGGTGTGCTGGCAGAACAGGCCGGGCTGTCCTTGAGCTTCAACCGGCCTGCTCCACTGCTGGGCGAGCATCCGACGCCGGCATGTTCCGGTGCAGCTAAGCCTTCCGAACGGTCTACCTCGTGGCGGGCAGACGTCCCGACCCAGCTGTCGCGCGAGTGGCTCGTCGTGTGCCGGGCATCCGCCCCGGCCTCCAGCCCCTGCGCCACTCGCTGCTCCAGACTCATCTTTGCGCCTCTTCGTGCCGTGAGTGTGTGATACCGGCGCGCTATCGGACGCCTTCCTATATTGACGCTTAGCTTTACCATACCTAAGCGACAGACACTCATGAAGGGAACTGTGTGTGTGTTATCGTGTACGTTATCCTAGTCCCGTCCCCGTGTTATTAAAGCTTCTCTGTGTTCATTGTGCCATCCCTGTGTGTTCGAGTCCTGGGCCCACATCTTCCTATCACACCATCTCACAATGCCTGTCGCTGGTAATGCATTAGCATTGAATCAATATAGCGACAACGTATTGCCACCGTCTAAACGAATTATGTACGAGGCGTGTACTGCAGTGGGACTTCTATTTCGTGTTTCCCTAAGAACACTCAGCGCAATAGCAATCAAGCACCACTGCCGTGAAGCCCGTTTGTGACCTCCGCAATGCATGGCACACCGACGTGTGCAAACGCTAAGAAACGCGGCATATGACAACTGGGCTCCTCTCGAGCTTTATTCTGGGCACGCTGTGCCATCTAGTAGCGCTGCCAATAAGTCTGTGCATGGCCTTAGAGACGAGAAGCCTGGCGCACAGGTGCCTACCAATGCTGAGAATTGTTCCCTTGCTTGCTGCACACTCAGCGACACATACTCAGTGACCCAATTTGGTGAGAGGTTTATTGAAGAGCGGCACTCACCCAGTTGATTCATAGCGCAGCTTGCTTAAGCGTTGGTGTGAAAGGCATTCATTTAAAAGTGGCATACATCCATGGTGCAACGAAGCAAGCTACTCTCCCCTTGACTCGACTGGCATGTGCAAGCAACGTTATTCCCCTGCGTTCCCTCACATGAAGGATCCACATGATAAAGTTGAGGGTTTGACGAAACCTCGTCTGATAGGGAAGAATCATGGCGGGAACAGGAAACAGACGCCGACCAAGGTGAGCCTTTTTTCTTAACACACGTTTCAGTGCCCGTGGGAGCCTTGTTCAAGGCTGTCGCGTGGGGGCCGAAACGTCAGTTAAGAAAGTTAAGTTAAGAAATTCACTTTGGTCGGCATCAGTTTGCTGTTCTTACCATGATCCACGTGACCTTTATGCTACCACCTTGCCTCACTTTTCTTTTTCTTCTTGCTGCATGACATCTCCAGAGGCAGTTTTCAGTGTCATGCATTTCACAGGAATTTTGGACTATTCACACAGCCACTGCCTATGTGTGCACTGCGAAGGGTAGCAGTGCAATGTCTCTGCTAGACGGGAGAGTGGCCCCTCTTAGAAGGGCATTGTGCGGCCTATCATTACAATTTTCAGCTGTCTGTGTTGTACATTAGTGTAAGACTTTGAAAGCATGATGGGCACTGCATAACCCATGCACACTAGTATGCAGTGGCAAAATCTGGTGAGAGGTCCTTTAACCCTTTCAGTGTCAATGACGTAAATATACGGCACTGCGAACAAGTCCAAAATGGTCGATGCTGTATATTTACGATGCCGTCTGTATGTTTAAAAAGCATGCCAATTTCCTAATTTTTTCTTTCTTGCCATGTGCTGCCGCTATGTGGGAATACAGGGAATACACGTCTTGGTTTAGACTCGTCATTGTAAAAAAACAAGTGCGAAGGAGACCAAACCAGACCAACCAAAACAAGCGTGAGCGGACACGAGCAGATGATAGTGCGAAACAAGCAGTCTGGCTCAACCAGACATGAGCATGAATAGAAATGTTGGGTGGGTCCACATGACACCACTTCCCTGTGTGTACGTCACTGTAGGGGCCGCTCTCATTGGTCTCCTCCGCTCGCAGCTCGCTTGCCACTGCAGCAAGCCGCGCAAAATCGGCCCAGGACTAATCCCTTCCATGGCGCAATGCAGAAACGGAGACCTTGCCATTTGAGAGAGGGTGAAATTTCCACCACGTTTCTTTTTTCTCGCGTGCGGTGTTGAGAGGTCTCTCGTAATGTATTCCTCTATGGTAGGATCAGAGCAATACTGGTCGGAGGCACCGCCGCATGATTTAGCGTGCTGCCGAGAGCATTGTCAGAGCACGGTATGTTCGAATTAACTGCCACAAATGCTTGCGTGTTCAAATTGTTGGGCGTTTTCACCCATTGGAATACACATAACTTTAACGGGACCATAGCGTTAGTTTGAATAAACAGGAAGTTTGAATTAACAAAATTCGACTATAATGCAAAAAGCAGCATTCATCACTGTGCCTCAGTGATTACAAGGAATGTTCACATTGATATTTAGGCTGTTTATTTTGATCAAAAATATTTATCATGTTTGTCTGTTTTTCAAATAACGCTGCATTTTGGTGCAGTGCCCTGTGGAAATACATGCTGAATTGTGCCAATTGATGTTGAAAAAATTAAAGCTGCAAACAGCTGCAAACTGCCATCAGGAGCTCTTCACTTCTACACTGTGTTTTGCATTGTTTTACTTGATACAGATTCTTATTGCATGTTAAACAGGCTCAGCAAGAGATAGATGCACAGTGGTGCATTGGACACATTGGTGCATTATGATTGGACGAACATTAAATTGAAAGTTGATGCATTTAAGTTCAACTGTTGAAACAAAAACTGTCCTTGCATGTTGGCCTGCCACAGAAAGCTTAGCAGTCTCAAGAATGCTTTAGGAACATAGGTGCTTTTAGCAAAAAGAAAAAAGCAGGTGATAATGACTTTTTTGCTAGTTTTGTGTGGAAAAAAATTATTTCAGGTAAAAACACTATCAGATCGGTAATTTCTATCTAAGTAGAACCTCATTCATATGGTAAAAAAAACACAAGAGAAAATTTACTAACTGAAAGAATGTACGATCTGAAGTACCTGAAAAATAAAAAATTTGACATTCTCAACTGTAGTTGGCATCTACGTAATGCAAAGCATCGCACGAATTGTAGCAAGAGGCACGGGATGCTGGCCGGGCAGGTGGGGCTCCGGGAGCACAAGATGCATTTTGCTGTTTTTCTATTGCGTAGTGTTTTAAGACATCGACGGGAAACCAAAATGAAATTGAGCTGGTGGGTGGCGCCAGATGATGCTGGAGTGAAACGTGACACTCGCATCGCGCCGCATGCACCAGGAAACTGCTGTGTGTTTAGGTTATCAGCTCTTATTTACGTCATTGACCCTTTCAGGGTCAATGACGTAAATACACGGCGCAGCGAACAAGTCCAAAATGTTCGATGCCGTATATTTACGGCGCCGTCTGCATGCTTGAAAAGCGCGCCAATTTCCAGATTTTTTCATTCTTGGCATGCGCTGCCACTATGTGGGAATACAGGGAATTTTTTTCTCGTACCTCCCTCTCGGTTGTCATTGCATGGTTTGTTTTAGAGCTAGTTTACTCCAGCGCGTCTATATACTACCACTCGTGCATTGGCACGCGCGCGGGCGGCAGCTTGGGTTTTGTTCTGCGGGCAGTTTCGGCTTCTTGCGCTCGCAAAACTGATGGCTATCTCGATACTAATCGCTCAAAGGGCTGCCGCCTGTTTCTTGCTCATTTAGTGCTCACAGCCGTGAGCATAGGAAAAATGCCGCCATGCATGCGTTTCCTTTTCTTTTTTTTTTGGACGGGAGACTCGCGACACCTAATTGCCTCTGATTGGCAATAAGATGAGAATTAGCGGAAGTTTGTCACACGTTTTGCTTTTTTGACGGGCACACAACCACATAGTTTTCCTGGGTGTGCTCAACTACGCAGTTCGATTAGGCTATGGACATAAATATTAGTGCAAGAGCAGGAGCATTTGAGAGTTGCAAAATATTCTTGTGTGCACATATTCTAAGCCTTGAACTATAACAATGCATCAAGTTTTTAATTCTTATAAGTTTTTTTCTTTTTTTTATTGTTATTATTCATGAATAACAAGTACATATATACCAACGGAAAATATTGTTTTCTCACTTTACGGTCTCCCTAGAAAAATTACGGTAAACTTTTTTCGAAATAGGTCCCTCAGAAGAATTGGAATCTGCAAAAAAAAAAAAAAAAATCGACCCTGGGCAGTCACATATGGCGAAAAAAATCTACCCTGAAAGGGTTAAAGCAAGTCATTTGTGAGGATAGAAAGCACCCCACCATACCTTGTGAACTTGGCCCAGCTTGTCACCTCCACACTCAATAGCTTTGTCAAGGTATGTTATGCCTTCGGCCAGTCCTGCCTCCTTCTCAGCCTTGGGGGCCAATTCGCACCGCTTGAATGTGACACGTGCAAGGCGCCACAATAGCTCTGGATCACCACAGTCCTTGTGCTGCAAGAGCATCTTGTACGATGCCTCATGGTCAGCAGCCTCATGCATACGGTCTGCCTCTTGTTTTGCACGCTCAACTGTCAATGCAATATAACTCAATCACCAAGAATAAATGCAAAACAAAATTCAAAAGAAAAAAAAATGTTTTCTCAACATGCATAGAATAAGCATGAATGAAAAGCTGAATTGACACATATGTGACTTCTCATAAATGCAATTTGTAGAACACGAAGCTTCAAAAACTTTGCAACCAACTGTTGTAACCAGATTTACGAATCATTGATCAAATGCCTGTTGACATGCTCAGCACACCAATATCATTACACATAGTGTTTACATATACCTGTCCTACCAATGCTACGATACTAATAGTCCTCACCAAATGTTATGCTGTAGCTGGGCAACCTTCAACAAAATAGCAAGGGCAGCTGCAGTGTGGGCAATGCAAGCAGAAATTCCTTTAAGGGGGTGGAGGATGATATTTTGGGTGCATGTACATCTAAATTGTGCTCCTGCTGTAAAATCTTATCCTCAACCAATCTCCTTATACCCACACTCCTGCCCCTTTGTCCCTGAAGTTTATCATTGCAGTACAGTATGAGTATAACTTAGTTGGTCCCAGAGGACTACCACAAACAGCATTCTGAGCGGCAGTGGTGGCATAATGAAAGACAGCACCACAAGATTGGTCTATTGCCCAAGCAAAGCTTTATGAATGTAAGTATTTGACATTATCAAATAGCCTCCTTTTTGGTTAAGTATTCAAAGTGAACAGGTACTACCCAAACTTTTGAGCTGTTTCTTCAGGACAATATGAACAGACATGAAATGCACAGATATTAAACCTCTACTAGACCACAACAGGGTGGATCAATAACATATACTGGCTAAATACAGTTTTCCATGAGAATGCAAGTGCATATCTCTGAAGTACTGCTTATTGCGAGGTCTATAGCAAGCAGTCAGTCTAGTTTTGGATGTTCCAACGCACACGTAGCCAAGGCAATGCAACCAGCATACTACGAAAGTTCTGGTGGCTCCAATGAGCACCAATGCTTGTGCATTGGCAACTCGTTCTGCCTTTATAAGCCCGATAGCCACCTGCAGATAAAAGTCTGCAAGGTGTATTGCATCTTCAGGGTGTCTACCAAGCTGACATTTTCAAATTCTCAAAGTTTTCCAGGTTTTTCCCCGAGTGCCTTTGCAAAATTCTTTGAGTGACACAGAACTTTGTTTTATGTCAAGACAGGCTGACACACCATGTCGCCTGATGCTGTAACTCTAGTGAGCATGTTAAAAAATACAACAAATGACTTAATCCAGTGTGAATAATAAGGAGTAATATTTATTTTATACAAAATAGAAAACTGAAGGGAGGGGTTATAGTAAAATGCACAGCAAATAAAATGTCTTCGGAAATAAAATGGTAAAGCCCATTGCAAATCGAGTCGAACATTTTTTCAAATATGAACAAAAGGAGATGCATACAGAAGCAAATATTTTCGAAAATGAGATATTTCCATCAACTGATAGCAAGCTCATTGGTATTAAGCCCGAACTTTGTCACAAGTGAGTTTCTCTCTCAGCAGCTAGAAAGTCAACCTCAACTGGCCTGACATACTCTCAGCCCACACACAATGCCTCAGTGTTGCGTTTCACTGCTTTAATTAGTTTATTTTGGTTTGGATGAGGGTCACCTGCATCTCGACGCCAGCCAACACTTTCCTTTTTTAGCTCAAGCTCCTTCAACGAAAAGGTGGCACAGCTCATTTCCCAATCATTCCACAATGTGTAGGTCCTTTGTGTTCTCATCCTCGTTCTGCCCCGCACTCTCCCCACAGACTATTTGAAGCATCCTCATGGTCAGTAGTACAGTCAAATCAGATTGCACTACAGACATTTCAGAAATTTACAGAAATACTACTAAATGCTACAGAAATTTCAGACGTCCTTATACATCGACTATGGGGTATGTGCTGGTGTCCCGAAGCCATCCGCATTATTGGGCATGCCCCAAAAATCGGGCGTCCGGAAATGCGGTCGTTGACTGTGCACTGGCAACTCGTCCAACCGACGACACGGCTTCGAAGACAATTCGTTATGATTCCTCTCTTTTACTCAAGCCAGCATTAGGGTGACATTCGTCCTCTTTCAGTAAAATGACAGCTAATTTTCCTTGATAGAAGCACAAATTCCCCGAGTTTACCCTGAGTATTTCCAGACTATTCAACATCCCTCAGAATTCCCGGTTTTCCCGGTTGGTAGACACCCTGACCTTAGACCTTTATACAGATCAGTAAAGTCAGTTCTAGCTATACTCTAGCCGAGATTAAAGGAAGAAACGGATTTTTGCAGACCATGTAATGCATAGGGCAGATGGCCAGTGGTCTGCTACAGAAATGGACTGCTTGCCAAGGGAACAAAATGCAGTTGGGGACATTAAATGATTATGTATATTGCTAGAAAACTGCACATGGTGCCGGCATAGGTTGGAGTAAGTGGAAACTAGGCACGGGTAAATGGAGATTACTGGGGAAGGCCTTTGACCTGCAGTGGACATAAATTAGACTGATTGATGACAGAACTCTGCTGTTTTCTTTCGAGATGTATTGTATATACAAAATCAAGCCATTCCGGTAAAATCAACGAGGGGACCCAGTTAGTTTACGCTACCCAAACTGCTGTTGCCAACATTGACGAAGTTCAGTTCACGCACATGAACTTATTTCTTTGGTGTCATAACTCCTGGGTTTGTGCTGTGTTAGAGGCCAACACAATGCTTCTATTGTTATACCACTGAAATATGAGTATATAACTGTCCTCATCCAAATACTAATTATTACCTTCCGTTAACACAACCACAAAGGTCATGGGCAACCCACGTGCGCCACACCCGATTTCAAGGCTCTTCACGCTCTTATGGACTTGTTGCAACACTTAGAATGCAGTCTAAGTGGGTTTCCGTTTTTCTCAGTAGTTAAATATTCTTTTTTTAAGATGATTGTAGCAGCAGAACTTGTGGAACATGGACACAGAAGGAACAAATAAACGTAGATGCAGCTCTACTGTCAATTTCTTTCTTTACTAAAATTCCTGTGCTTTTTATTTCGTTGCCACATCTCGTTCCTTTTATCTACCTGAGGCTTCTCTCAAAAAGGTGGCTTTTTCTTATCAAGGCCACTCACTGTGTGCTTACACATTGCACTCCTGTTTGACTTATCTCAAATACCTCAAGAGTCAATTTTTTTTTACTGTGTGGAGGCCATCTTTAGCAAGCACAAATAGCTGTGCACACAGTGTTTGCCGAGATAGCAGGCATTTAAATCACTCAGCTCTCGCATGAATGATGTCTTGCAGTTCTACTGCGCCTTCAGATGATTATTTGGATGCTACTAGTAGCAGCGAGTCTGAGGACAATGTCTAATCGTGAGGATTTAAAAAAAGATTCAGATAATAAGGACCTCCAAAACCAGCTGAGGCCATCATCAGCTGTTCAGCGGCAACTTTTGTTTCTGCCTGTGGATGACAGACTGATTTCTTCTGCCAACTGAAATGTTGCAAAGATGTTGGCAATATCTCTCCGATTTGCAGTGTCTATACAGCAAATGATCTACATGTGCTGCCAGCCGAGCAGCTTATGCCTAATATTGGTGGCATTTTTTGTAGCCAACACACCTTGCGAGCTAAAACATTGAGACTTTCATGGGCTGTAAGGTGATTAAAGTAGAAACAGTTTGAATATTAAATAATATATTTTTTATTTCTTTTCTGTAACACTGTAAACATTTCCTGTATTTTTCAGTAAACCTTTTCACAAATTATATCATGTATTATGCCCCAACATGTACATTTGAAGTTTATCTCTCTTGAAAGTATATTTTCCGAAACTTGTACAGTAGAACCCAGTCATAACGTACAAGCATGATGCTCACAAAATAATTGAATATACAGGTTAATTCAATTTAAACAAACTCATGTATAGCAAACTATAACGAATTTTATTTATGCATTCATTATTGCCAGTCGAGCAAAGAAGGAAAGAATCTAGTTATTGAAAACACAATTACATGTCGTAGGCAGGAATTTCTGCCTGGGCCTTGAACTGTTCATTAGCGTAAGTGAGAATGGCACGCTTGATGTGCAATATCATGTACATATGCTTCAGTCCATGACTCTCAGCATTGTACCAGAGCTCTACATCATCCACAGGAAGTCCATCCTGAAGACGCTTCAATTTCAATGTATCTAATGTCCTGTTAGTTATGAAAGAGTTATTTAACATGAATACCAGTCAGTAATCAGTGTTTGTCCTGCTTTTGCTAACCCCTCATTCTTTCCTTTCCGCACTTCAGTGCTTTGCGTTGCAAATCCTGCCATGAACAGTCAGTAAATTTCACGTGTTCAATACAGAGGATGACTCACTTTATCTTGTTTCATTATGTTCAGGTTCGACTGTATATCATGGTATTCATGAATATACCATGATGGTATATTCAATAAAATATAATTGCTAAGGCCTTAGAAGATTCGCCTTTTTCCATGGTAAAGTAAAAATTAAAGGATTTACGGCCGTCGGACATTTCATTGCAGATAATGCTGGATTAAAATTGTTAGTTCAGATGACTGAGATGACATGCTTGGTTTCCTATTGGCAACATATGTGGATGCTCCTGCACATATGTGAACTGATACTACACTTTTTTCCTCGAAATGCCGCACGAAGCACCCTCAGACATTTTTGTCACAGAAGTGGGAAGCAAACTGAAACATTGATGAAAGGTAACAGACTATCACTATGCAAAGAATGTGCTTTGTGGATGATTCCATAATTTCTTTCCCACAATTCCTGACCACTTTGTAGGTTCTGTCATCTATGTGGGTTCTGTCGAAGTGCCAAAGAAGCGAGGTTGTTACCATAGGGGCAACATCACCCAATGAGTATACAAGAGCTGTGGGACAACATTTATTTATTGTTGCTGCTGAGAGACAGACTTCATAAAATTTCACTTAATCCTCGCCGTCAAGCCCAGATTGCCTACAGCAATCAGCATGACAGGGTTCTCTACCATAAGTTGTCTACCAAAAGTCACAGTTCACATTAGGAAGAAACTGAAGCATGAGCAAAACAAATTTTCATATTCAGGTACACGTAAAACAGAAGAATTTTCATTAAGCAATTGTCGACCAGATCTGGATCGATCATCATAAGGGGAACAAAAGGCAAAATTTTAGGTACTGATGAATGCACAATTTTCATTTTCTATAACAATTATTTCATATGAACTAAGAAAAATAAATTTCAACAGCATGACTAAAGCTTGGCAGCTTCTCAATGCGGAGTGTATTAAAACTTAGCTGCTCCAGAATTTAAAATTCTGCAATATCTGTAAACTTCTTTTAATATTTACAGACTAAATTAAAATTATGGATTGCCAGTATAGAATTTGTCCAAAATGCAATCAATTTGATTTGGGCCAGTTCAATGCTTATCAAAATATGTCAAGGAAACTTCACCCATAACCTTTAAGTTACGAGTATGTGAAAGCCAAGAAGTGCGAAGGACTCAATATTGACAAGATTTGAAACAATGCATGCGAGTAGCAATAATCACATGTATTTTGACCCGACTTCTTGTGCAATTTCCAGTTCGCTAGCCAATTACACAAGCCACCTGACTGCCTTCAACTTACTAACCAGCTATGACCTCAAAAACAGTACATGTTGCAAATGGAATGCTAAGCATCAGTAATGTGAACTATGTTACCACCTCACTTGTGTTAACCATAGCGAATACTGTGTACTCTTGCATGCTTAGCAAAAAGATGGAAGCACATTTGTTTCAAAAATCGTGCTCATTAACAGCTGTCTCACGCTTCAGTAGTCGCCATATGCAGCATATTTAGCTTAAAGATAAAAAATGAGTGCAACAGTCAACATATTGCGAACATTTTGCCTGCTGTGTTAACTGCACGACGCTCAAACACAAGTCCGTTCAGCCGTAAGTGGCATCAACTGGAGACCCTCATGCGTTATTTCGCAACAAGAAACCCATTATCTCCACAACATATTCAGCATTCGTTACTGCCAAGTATGCCGCGAAGGAAAGGTGTTCATTAATGGGAGAACGCTAAAACCGAGAAATTCCGACACCAAAAAGAACCCGTCGCATATGTTACGTTAATAACGAACACAGCAAAGCACCACGTAAATAAAAAAAGACCGATTACCGGAGGGAATGTAATCAATGGAGCACGTACCTTCGGACATTTTGACGAATGAAAGCCCACACAGAAGGAAAATCTGTGGCACAACTGCCGACACCGTTCCTCGACCAGCGGCAGTTGGGCGACGGCAACTCTGCCAGAGAAACGAACTGCTCTTTCACAATCAACCACCCATACCAACTACGAGATAAGAACAGGTCCGCGATTCGTGATAAGTCGATAGCACAGTCACTATGTCCCCGCCCTCCGAGATGCGAACAGTACCTGTACCGACACGACATTGTTCCCCGACATTTGACGCCGAAAGCGTGAAACTTCTTGTTAAAGCATAGTTATTGAAGGCCCTCATTTCACTGAGGAAATCATACGTTAAACAACCAGCATAACGCTGAATTCAAAGGATAAGCGGAATCGACTTGAGTTCCTGGCTGCACGTACTGTACATACACGTCACTCGCTCGGTCATAGCACTGAATGCTTCAAAGAATTCCACACGTACAGTACGTACCTTGAATTTTGACAAGTGAACGGCACGCACTCTCAAAGAGAGCGCGAACGGCGCGAGCCCAAACCTCAGCCGCAACAACCACGCTTGGCAACTCATTTTTGGCAGAGCACTAGCTTTCGTTTATGCGTAGTGCTATGAAAGCGCATGAAAGCGGGCGCACAAATTGTAAAATATTAAAAACAGCATCACATTGTTATTGCACAATTTTTAGCATAACATTTTTCTTTAAAAAAATTAAGAATCAAGAAATAAAGAAAAAGCGAGCGATTGAAGAGTACCATTTAAAGCCATCTTTCGCGACACACTTTCGGTTTCGCACCATTCACGTGCTTGGCGGTAAAGCACATGGTACAGTACACATCACAAATATTTCCTCCAGCGCTCGTCCCGTCCTCCCTTGTTAGTGTTTATTTTGCGCCGTTTTTCACCCATGCATTCGTACCAAGTAGCTCGCATACTTCCATTTTAAATCACAAATATTTCTCCCACAAATGCTAAGTGTCGCTCCCGCCGTATTTAACAAGAGTCTACAGGAATAATCTGGCACGGCTGTATTAATCACACTGAACAGTAACCGGCGTAGTCAAACGAAACAGCTTCGTAAACTGGAAGCCCCGACGAACTATTTCCCGCCAACATCATACACGTCACCAACATATGTACATACATACCAATGAAAAGGAAGTTTGGCTTGACCAAAGTAGTTGAATTTTTTTTTTTTTTTTTTTGAATGAGAAACAACACATAACGGATGAAACAGCCTTTATTTGTCTTGCTAGTGAACAGTTACTACTTACTTGAACAGCGGGATTCTTCAACACCACGGTGCGTTTATTCTGTTCGGGAGAAGAGGGGGAAAAAAAAAAAAAAAAGGAGCGCGAGAGCGAGGATTTAAAAAAAAAAAAAGTGGGGGGGGGGGGGGGGGGGGGGGTGTGAACGCAATCAACCAATCACCCGTAACTTCGAGCAGCGCGCGGACCGCGCAAGCTCGTGCATTACGCGCTTCACAATAGCAGCAAATTTCTAGGCGCTGTACCGGGCCTCGCAGCCCATTTGCCATCTGACAGGGCCACGATTTCGATACAAGACTCACGCATATTGTCAATCCAGTCACGTTGTTTCGGGATACGTTACAGACCTTGGGATTCAACGTGGGCGCAGTGCAGTTTTCCAACCACACGGGCTCCCCAGTCTCGACCACCGAGTAACCTCGACACGTCCGTCTCGTCGCACGTCATGACGGGCTACATTTCGTCGGTAGCGCTGCTTGAGCGTGTACGCGACCTCGTCGCCGAAATGAAGAAAGCCATTCCCGAAGTGGCCTACATGTGCGGTTCGGTAATGGGAGATCAACGTTTCCTTTACATCCCTGCCGAGTTGTTGCCCGTTTACAAGAGATATACTCCCGACAGCGGACATTGAGACGCCAAGCGAGTTCGAAAGTTAGCTGCCGCCATCACGATCCGTGACGACGGGGCAGCGCTCGACGCTAAGGAAGCAATGCACGTAATGGGCGCCACATCGGTCGTTATTACGCAGACTACAGTGAAAAACAACATGATCACACTACTAGTGTTCGCCAGTAAGCGCTCCGGGCACCGGACTTCGTTGCGAGTGGACGCGCCGCGCATGAACGCTCACTTCTGCGGAACGGGCGACCTATTCGCAGCAACCCTAGTCGGCTGCATGACCAAGTCGAAACTTGCGCGTGTCCGTTGAGGCGACTACCACACAAGCAGTGCTAAAGACTTTGACACGACCAGAACAGGCATGCAGAGTCGGAGCTAAAGTACACCAACCACGAGCTGGAGCTACAGCTTGTCGAGAGCAAAGACGAGATAGAGGAGCCACCACAGAACTTCAAATCCGTGGCCCTCACCCAAGTTTACACAACACTCCACACTTCCGCTGCTTTACAGAAGTTGGCCAACGGGAAAGTGCGTCAATAAACTTGTCACCCATTACGAAGTTGTGTGCTGTTACAAGTGTTTTATTCAGGATTTCGAAAGTGAAGAACTGCAACACATATTCACAGCGATTCTTTATTTAAAGATGCATGTTGCAAGTGCTGCAGCTGTTTCCAGGCAACCGACTCCCATGTGGTTTCTCACAGTTTCAATGTAAATGGCAAAGATAAATTGCAGCTTGGGAGTTGTAAAAGATTCACACAACAGCAAATAGTATAACTGTGCTGTTCTTTTATTCATCACAGGCCACGAATTGTTGCACTTGTGAGCTGGAACAACTGATGCCAAATCCAATTTTATTTCATTATTTTACATATGACAACACTGATGAAGCCCCTTTCTTGAAGAGCAATGATGGTTGGTATGTACTGGAAGAACAATAATAAAATGCATTTTGCAAACATGCTATCCATGAGGTTCTTTCACATGATCAGTAGGAAAGAAAAAAGAAAAGCGAGTCACATGGGCACAACTGGTGAAATAAAAGCTAAATGGGAAGAGGCCCGCAACCAGTGAGCACAGCTACAGCAGTTGCTTTTCTTGCAACTGCGCAAAAAAGGTGACATTTCAGTACCGTGGCCCTCCACTTCCAGGCCTGCCTGCGGACATCATGGGTCTTTGGACCTGGGTGCCCATCAATGGGTGCCTCATAGCAGTACCTGGACCACCTGGACCTCTCATCAATTGTGGTGCTTGCTGCGGATGTTGCTGCTGATACTGCTGCCCCGCATGACTGCCAAAGCTACTGTTAATTCCAGGGGCATTTCCACTATAAGCTTCACCATCTCCATAGCCATAGCCAGACAGTGGCTTGGAGGGCTGCTGACTGCCAAGTGCGGGCGATGCCCCAGAATTAGCACTGCTCAGCGTCTTCAGCAGATTGCTACCATTGTGGATCAAGTTGTCAAGAGCCTTCTGCACACTCGGGTTGTCAAAGTTAATGTAAGTGGAAGTGGGGACATCGCCTGCTGGAGCTGGCGCTGGTGGCTGTGGCTGCTGCTGCACAGGTGTTGGCAAGGGTGCCTGCTTCACAATGGTTGTTGGACTTGTAGGCCCTGGTTGTCCTATCATGCTCAAAATGCGCTGCTGCAGCTCTTGCTGTGTTGGCTTATCTTCTTCTGCAAAGGAAAACCCACAAAAGTTAGGATCTCTGCCATAATGCCCTTCTCACTGGCAGTCACTATTCAAAGAGGGCAGTGACAACAGAAAGCCCTTCCTATACACTGGTGACACACTGTTCACTACAGTCATTATTCTGGATGTGCCAATTACGTACTGAAGTTAAATACACTGTCAGAAGAAGATAAGTGATACAAATTACCTTTTCCATATATTTGCAAGCTGTTACATACTCACTGAAAAAAAAAAAGTGCCCTACTGAAGTTACGTACACTGTCACAAAAGGTTAAGTGATACAAATTAACTTGTCCATATATTTGCAAGCTGTTGCATCATCACTGAAAAAGAAAGCGCCCACTGAAAGAGACATTGTTTTGTGCTCACAAGAGCCATAATTCATAAAAGATGTATCTGAGAATCTTGAGAACTCAATGGTATCGACTACAATTCCTTGAACACAAAATGCAAAAAATCAAATTTTAACTTGTCAGAACTTTAACTTGTAAAGTTGAATGCTCAAGACAAAAGCTGAGAAGAGTGCATTTACAAAGCCAAATGTATCTTAACTCGAAGATTCAGATAAGCATCCACATTACTTATACATCTGCAGAATGCCATTTATGTGGACCCTGTGTCGTCATTGTCAGACTGAGGTGCTAATTTATCCTCTTTTACATTTACGCTGTGCTGTTCCTGCCCTTTCCTCTTCTATGTCCCTTGTCTTTTTTTTAAGGTTACATGTATCAAGGTAACAACTAATCCACCCTGCAAAAAAATTTTTACTTCACCAATAAGAATTATTCAGCTGACATCACATGGATTAACACATATGATAAACACCTATGATAAAGAACATTAATAGAAACAAGCTCTTAAACAACAGTCCTCTACAATACCAAAAGTTTGCTATAATTCGAAAGAGTTGTAGCACTGCCTACCCTCAAATTACCATCAAGGTGTTCTTTATTTTTGTTAGAATGCACATCATTGCAGAGCAAAGATAGTAGCGCACAAATCTGCAACCACAAATTTAAGAAGAAAAAGCTAACGCAAGGCATCCAAGCAGTTGAGTGTGCCGACTTATGACTTCCCATGTGACAGAGTACCATTAACTCAAATTAAAAAAAAAAAAAAGAACACATCAAAGCTAAACAAAGACCCATTAATGTGAAAAGCCTATCTACTTTGGCATCAGAGATCTTTCTGTTCTCAAATGCAAAGTGGCAAACACGTATCACCATACCATCTTTGAAGCTTTCATGCACTTTCAATTGAAGTCTGCCTCATACACAGTGTAATTTATTTTAAGACATCATACTAAGAGCAGATCCTTAATTCTCTCCTAAGTCGTGCAGCCATGACGATAGTGCTTTTTATTTTTAAACGATTCTTGCATACAGGTTAAGACTACCTTCACCTGCCAAGGAACCTGCCACCTGCCAAGTTAACTGATATTTTCTTTCACACTTTGGAAATCAAATTAAAATAATGAAACATTAAAAGAATAACATATAATTTGATAATATTATTATCAAATTATATGTTATAAATTATTAAATAATCTTCTCAATCAACGACACCCTTGGTGAAAATGGGTATACCCACCAGGCAGCTTCGGTCGCTCAGGCTCAACATTTGAAGATGGTGCAGTTGATGAAACTGTCCGTGGCTGCTGCTGGGCTGATTCGCCCCTTTCAAGCATGAGTTGCTTGTCCCTGCGGTCAGTGAGATACTTGATGATACGGTCCAGTTCAGGAATGCTCAAATACTTTGAGTCCACCAGCAATTTGAGCAGGAACTGCAATTCCCGGTCAGGGCCCAGCCGGTCAGGTCCCCCAGCTGCTGCCTGCTGTGCTTCCACTTGCTCCCGGAAGTGACGTGCCACCAGCTTCAGTGAGTCATCCAGTGGCATGTTGCGGTGCTCTGTCAGCAATGGAGTTCCACCGGGGGCGTAGAAGGCAGCCAGAAGAAAGTAGCATTGCCACCGCGAGAAAAGAAACGCCACGATTTAGAAAAGTGACACCAGGAGACCTAGAGAGAACTAATGTAGGCCTACAACCAAATTACACAATGCAAAAGGATGTTGAGATGATTAATCCCTTCATGGATAAAAAAAAAAAAAAAAGGAGAGAGAGCAAACAGTGTCGAAGACAAGATTAAATTGTGATGACAACATTGGCACTAATTAGCAAGCTTTTTAAATATAAAAAAATATTTTTGGGGGGTTGGCCCCCCCACCAATCTGCCGGCTATATAAATAAAAGTTATTTCTCTCTCTCTCAAGCATGCAAATAAAAAGCAGAGGATGGAGGAATATGTTGCTCTATACTGCATATAGTGATTGATATGTTACCATTCTGCGGAAAGGACACTAAATTTGAATGAAAAGGTAATAGTCGAAAAGGTGGGTTTTATCTTATTTTTCATGTGCTACCTGTTGCCTTTGTATAATTTTCTTCTTGAGTATTTACCATACACTTTCCACAAACCATGCAGTTGCTTTTAACTTTTCCCTGCCCTGCTGCTTCGTATTGGTGAAATTGTAAAAAAATGGTCACTAAACTGCTGTTTCTGTGATTTCATAACGCACACTAGAATGAAGATGCCATGGCAGCTTCAATAGTTGGCGACAGCCAACAAATACGTTTGAACGAGAAGAAAGGAAACCGAGGGCCTGGTTTTTGTTAGTCATAACATAAGAAGCCAAAAGACAAAGATACCAAGGACAGCATAGGGGAAATTACTTGTAATTAGTAATTTAATCAAAAATGATAAATTAATGGAAATTAAAGTGGATGAAAAAACTGGCCGCAGGTGGGGCACAAACCCACATCTTTGCATTAAGCATGCAACGCTCTTACCAAATGAGCTACTGGAGTGTTGTTTTCCCATCCACTTTACAACAAAGAAGCCAACAAACAGTCTTTGCTTCTTATGATATGACTAATAAAAACCAGGCCCTCGGTTTCCTTTCTTCTCGTTTATTACATAGTGATGCCTCGAATCCGTCGGCACTGACGCCTTAAAGTAGCATGTGTGGGTTTAGTAACCAGTTGCCTTCACCGAAAAAGATCACTTACACGTGACGCCTGCGGCAGAAAGGACGTTCCACACTCGCCGTCAAGGCTGTGGGTGGTCGCACTGGCTAACGCTCCCCATTTTAGCTCTAATAGATAAACAAATACCCCAGAAAATGGATGGGAAACCGGCGCCGTGGTAGCTCCACTAGTAAGAGCATTGCACGCATAATGTGAAGACGTGGGCACGTGCCCCACCTGCAGCTTCTTATTTTTTTCATACACTTTAATTGCCATTAATTTGTCACTTCTTTAATTCAATTATTAAGTAAATGTAATTTCCCCTACGCTGTCGTTGGTGTCTTTGTTTGTAGGCTTCTTATGATTGTACAAGCATGTGATTCAGGGCACAATCTCAGCCTTGTTTCAGTTCTGCAGTGCTCATGATTGTCAAGGTTATTAGCATGCAATTCCAAACTTAGGCTAAAAGCTAGTAATGCAGCAGGAAAACAGAGAGAGGGAGAAGTCATAAAATCAAACCTTACTAAATATAAAATCAACCTGAATATATTTGTTTAGTGCACTATATATTCTAGAAATAACCAATAATAGGTAAGTCGGCTGCCAATTACAGGTTGATGACTAATGCAGTTGAACCTACTCAAGCGGAACATTGGAAAGTTATTGCTAAAGCAAAGCGTTTTTTTTTCTACTTTGAAGACATGACTATGTAAAATATTATGATGATTTTGAGTTATGAAGGACCCCAATAAGACTCTGAAGCTTGATATCTCCAGACATGTTCATACAATTAAAATTAATCAAAAGTGATACCACTGCAGACTTGACAAACGAGGAAGCTGTTCACAAGATTCAATAAATATGCATTTACCTTTTCTCTCATGTTTACATGAAAAGCTGCCATAACACAAAGCATGCCTTGAAAGCACCATGCAAAATGCAAAAGCTGTGTACAAGAGAAAAAAGTTCAAAACAAAATTACAAGTATAAGAACATGCCTCTTCAGCAGATGCTAACTGCCCAATGACATTAAAACATAATGGTAATAGAGTTTAACTCAGTACTTTAAATTATGGGGTCTTACGTGCCAAAACCACTTTCTGATTATGAGGCATGCCGTAGTGGGGGACTCTGGAAATTTCGACCACCTGGGGTTCTTTAACGTGCACCTAAATCAAAGTACACAGGTGTTTTCGCCCCCACCGAAATGCGGCCGCCGTAGCTGGGATTCGATCCCGCGACCTCATGCTCAGCAGCCCAACACCATAAACTGAGTACTTTCTGATGCTGATGTCTGAGAACTGATATATCAGCAACATTGTGTCAAAAGGCAGTAAACATTTAACAGATTTACCATTCCAAAGACAATAACTACGGGCAGACTACAATGTGATATCCCGGACTTTCACAGAGTAGTGAAATGTTAAAGATGTGTGATCTTCATTGGATGCACTTTTGCTTCTAACATGCTGTATTAAAGCTGCTATTGAGATACAATACAGATATCTCTCTCAGCTGGTGAGTGCATTGTTAGAAGACTCCAGAATTAACTGTACAGCCCATCCTCACACAAACTAAACAAAGAAGGGCATAAAAAGAACAAGACAAGAAAAAAGATGGTGTGAGTGAAAGAATTTATAAATGTTCCAAGCTATGATCCAACGTGTACAACAAGATCATAGTTCACATTTCCAATTGACTAACTTGCGGCACAGAAAAGAATCAAGGAGACATACAATGCATGCTCCCTGCCAACAAAAAAAATCTGTTAAGTTAATCCAATAAATCTATTAAGTCATAAAAGCTAAAGTTTCTTAAAAGCAACACCAATCCACGCTTGGCTTGGTAAACAAGGATATGTAAGGAGCAACTAAAATTGCATGGATGTTAACAGTTTCACTCTCACAACTTCAGCAGCACAAAGGGGCCCTGGAATAAAGGAAGCTAAAAGGAAAGAAAAAGTTTCTTATAGGCAACATTAATCCACGCTTCAGCTTGGTAACAATCCAAACTACTGAGACTAATGTGCTGAAGAGCATTCCTGATAAAGCTTTCCCTACTTGCTTCCATGACCTCCAGAAATGGGGACAGCTGTGTGAAGATAGCTAAGGGAACTACTTTGACACAACCTAGAGTGATTAGTCTGTAAGCTGAATAAACAATTTCTTACAGGCTAAACTTTTCTGACAAAGGTTATATTTGATTAGCTACGTATAGTAGGTTACTTCTACTTCCGTGAGCTACCTCTATTGCTTCATTTAGGAATTACGTTAGCCATTGGGTACAGAAAACAAAGTTTAATGCAAAAATGGAAAGGCAGCAACTCAAGATAAATTCATAGATGAAATCAGAAGACAATGATTGGTCTGTGAACATAAGAAGTCAGCAAAGTAATATTACAATTCACTAATATGTGTGCCTAGACTGAGGTGCTGACAATAAAACAGTCAACAATAGTCTATACATATTCCTGGAGTACTGCACATGCAAGTTTAAAAACATTGATCGTTTCCTCTGTTATGCTGCTTCACAATCAGAAACTTCAAGAGAGATGCACAATCTTCAGAAAAACAACAAGAGCTGGTGCACGCAGAAACACAGTTCAAAACTGAATAATAATAACAAAAGATTTTGAAAAAAAAAGAAAGAAACAGAGAATCACAAAAACTTATGGAAAAGGTTATTAGCATACAATTCCAAACTTAGGCTAAAAGCTAGTAATGCAGCAAGAAAACAGAGAGAGGGAGAAATTATTTTATTTTTTTGTCTCCTGGAAATGGCATTACGCTGCCTGAGAAAAACATTCACAAGATTCTTTGCTAGACCAACAAAGAAATGCACCGGTAAAGCTATTTGATCCTGGACATATCTGTTCCAGATCATGCAGCCTCTGAATCACTGGATAAGTCAACTCCTTCATGGCTATTTCGAAAGGTGTAATACCCCTGTCACACTGGACATTTTGATGTCATTAGATTCGAATGACATTCAGTGCAACAAATGCCGTTCGACCCGCGGTGGTGCTACGCAGGAAAAAATGTCATTCTGTCACAATATCAATGGCGATCATCGTAAAAAGGTTGGCGAGAAAAGTAGAACAAGCTATCTGCAGAGAGTCTGAAAAGTCAATCTATTTATTTTAATATAAATATACAGCGTCGCTTTACTGAAATAACACGCATATAAAACTATTTACAGAGTGTCTGGGAACCACAAGCCTAAACAAAGCTTCGCCACCTTAGTAGCCATAGCAGATAAATTGAAGGCAAACAATATGACTGCCATGGCAGCACTAATCGACGACGCTCAATTGCAGCATGTGAAGCAGTTAGTTGATGTGTGCTTTGCATTCTGAGCGAAGCATACTACTCAGCGGAAGAGCCTCGATTGTCAAATGGGAGCAGATGTAGTTCGAGATGCCGAAAACACATGCACGCAGGCGCCTCATTGTTTACAGTATGGCTGACTAGGAAAGCTACGGCGGCCAGACACGACTGAGGTGGAGAGTAAAAACATTGTGTGACAGCCGGTCGTGCAGTTTTCCTCTAGTTAAATGACAGATGGCTTAAACAATGGAAAATTAATTGCCTTTTTACATGAATCGTTCTCGAATTACGTATGTTCAATACCATATTTTGCCTCATTGCTGGAGTAGAGAGTATACATTCGTTTCGAGTGCCAAGCCGAACGAGTTTCGCGAACTCATTCGATTGTGGAAGTCATTTGATTCTAATGACATTAAATATCGCTGTGTAGCAGCCAAATAATATCATTCTATGCTAATGCCATTTGATTAAAGCGTCCAGTGTGACAGAGGTATACGAATCATTCCGCTCTTTACTTATAGCGCTATGCCAGGCGCATGAGAATATAAATATTTTGGTTCAAAGCAAATTGTAATACTGTCGAATAATTTCGAAGTGAGTAGATCAAATAGCTGTGGGATTTGCATAAAACGCAACGTCCAGAAGTTGACAAGCCAAAAAGAGAGAGAGGAGGGTTTAGTTGAAAAGATGGAAAGTGCCATCTAGGGAAACAGTTTATTTTCAGTTTAGAATGCTGTAACAGTACAAATATTTTCATGAAGGAAACGCAGGTTAATAAACGTTTTTCCCCACCAGCAGTAGAGAAAATTGGTTTACAGACTGTTTACAGGCTTTTCCTGCAATAGAAATGCTATTTGGACATCATGGTGCAGGAAAAATCTCAATTTGGAACAGAAACCTTTTGGAGAAGAAAAGATGTTCGGAGCGTAACTTGCTACTCTAGCACAAAGTTGAAGCTGCATTTAAAATTGAATTCTGGGGTTCTATGTGCCAACTCCACGATATGATTACGAGGCATGCTGTAGTGCGGGACTCCGGATTAATTTTGACCAGCTAGGCTTCATTACTGCGCACTCGATACACTGTACACAGGCATTCCTGCATTTCGCGCCCATTGATATGCAGCCACTGCAGGGATATGATCCCACAACCTCATGCTTAGCAGCGCAACACCATAGCCGCTAAGCCACCAGAATCCGACGATGGCAGATTACGAAACTCTGCCTCCAATTTATAAGAGAAGATATGAAAACTTTTCACACTGAAAAAGATTGCATTTAGTATTAATTACAATTGGCAATAATATGCAAGCTCTCCCTTTCTTCCACCTTCTGTTCCCTACTGTTTTATTAAGATGATGGAAGACTTCGATTAACAGCTAATCCCCCTTATGCTTTCCTTGGCTTTATTATGTATTGGTTTCATATGGGTTTTACTAAAATAGAGCAGCTTGGTTCCCCTTAATTTTCTCCTTCATAACTACATATTTGAGAATTTGTGGATGCAGTTTGCCAATCTCGGGATGCACATCCTCCGCCTTGGCATAGGAGGCACCATTTTTCCTGATAGAATGGTTATAAGTATAAAAATTGCAACACGCCTGTAAAGTGAGCTTTTGCCCCAACACTAATTTGGTCACTGGAAGGCGATATTGTCCCGTTGTTGCAATGGTGAAGAATAAGACTGCAGAACAAGTAAGAGTCATTAAACTAATTTTTTTTATTGGACGAACTTCTGCTCACAATAAGCAAGTTACACTTGACACAACATTAGTGGCAAGCACAGCCGTCGGTCGGCTAAATCTGATCTACGGGTCAGGCGTTTCAACTCATATATTCCAGCGCAATCGGTGGTGCTCAAGTGTATTCTAGAATGTACAACACTGTTCGCGTCACATGAAATCTGATTACACAAGGTTCAGCGACAACAAATAGAACAGGTGACCATTTTCGAGAAAGTTGATACATAAGAAGTGTCTTGCACAGCATAACTTTCTAACAGTTGTTAGTTGGCGATAAACAGACACCGGAAAAATATGAGGTATGCGTATGAATATTATCAAGATCACCAAAAAGACACAATTTCTCTTTAAAGGCTGAAGCACATTGCACGTATTATAGCACTCAATATAATCTGAACAATATCTGAAAGGCAGCACTGATGTCACACTGGCGGCCTCCTGTATTTCTTGCAATGCCTGCCAAATGATGTCAAATATTGGTAGTCACACAGAAGAAGTCACTTTCCCATTTTAAGTGTATGGGACACTGTGAGAGTTATGTCAGCATTATATCAGAACACGATATGAAAAAACAAAAAAAGCAATGACAGAACATGACAAAAGTTGTCGATGGGTTTGCTATAGCAGGTTAATATCTTGAAACGTGGTGTGACTGCAGTGGACCACTGGATATTAGGCATTTTGGCGTGATTGGGCAGGCACTGAGAAAATACAGGAGGCGATGTTGAAATGCGTTGCCAGAACCATGGAGGAAGGAAATGGTCAAAATGCGTGACATGCCTGGCTTGAGTGATTTGACTATAATGCACCTACAACTATGGTTTCATCAGCATTATATCTTAGCCTGTCGTGCAGATGGAAAGCTGGAACATTTTTGAGGAAGAGCATGTTGGTGCAATTGTGGCATAATAGGCTCCTAGGAGCAGAATTTAGCAAAGCCTGTGACACAGCTTGGTGATGAGAGCAAGCAATTACAAGTAGGTGAGGGGGCAACCACCACTCGAATTTGCACCTTCCAATGAGCACGAATGATGTTACATGTTCGAAAGCATCGTGGTTCTAGTACAGTGCAGGACCACTTCAACTGTCTCATGGGCATACTGGACCCTGGCAATGAGGGGCACTGAGAAAAGACATGGCAACAGTAGTGGACTTTCACAGTGTGACGTGTGAAGAATTGCAAACTAGAGATGTAAAAAGGCCTATCGAAGCTGGAAAGCTAGTTTTCTTTTTTTTTCTTTCTTTTGCAACTGCACGTTTGTACTAGGATCACAAGTACGGGAATTGCAAGGGCATTCTATTGTAGTGTGGTGACGTTAAGGACAGTTGCCACGCTGTGTAGTAAACTTTTTTATGTTATCAAATGTGCTTGATACGAGGACTGGCTGCAGGTGTTAAAATATTTGTAACGTAGCGCAGCTTTGAAAACATGCGAATAAAAGAAGCATAGAGTGCTTATTACACAACAGCTCCACGAAAGAAGTGCTATTAAAACCACATGAATGGATGGTAGGAATAATACACTGAAATTACGTTATAAGGTATCAGGCACATGAGCTATGGGAGGTCAGAAACCCATGGTTTGTTCAAAAAACTCAGGAGAGCACCTGCAATGATCGAAAGTGCTTGAGGAAGGGCCAAAAAAGAAGAAGGTGTCTCACGCAGGTTGAACTTCGTGACAAGTAACAAGCAACAATGGTGTTACTTGTGTATTCTCTGAATTAAGTGCAAAACTGGCAAGGAAAAATAACAAATAAAATACCACTTTGACGTCCTTGAGACACTCACTTGTGGTATAGGGGGCGCTGATTTCGGTGGCCAGTTAGTAACTAGTAACCTAGCCTGCATGAATTACTCAGGCTAGTTGACTATTTGTCATTGCCCCATTTCAAAGGGCATGCCAATAAATCATCATCATCATCAAGTGGCACCACCTGGCCATTTGCGGTACGTCTATACATGTGAAAAACGTCAAAACGCTGCATGTAGCAATATTTCCTTCATGGCGCAGTTTGGCGTAATCAGTGCAGGACTTGCATCAATGCCATGTTGCACAAGTTAACCTCAGTACTTCCTGCCTACACGTGAGCCTAACCCATTCTGTCCAGTAATCACACGGACAAGCTTTGTAGGTATGCTCACTGGAGTCGTCAGCCAGTAGCCGAATGTCGCTTTACTGACTTCAGACGTGTGCGTTAACTCGGGCCCAATCACCAAATTTTCGTGGCAATGAACCCAAAGCGATGGTGCAAGTAGCCCCATGCAACAAACAGCCATCTAAAACAATACCGTAACAGTCCCCCCCCCCCCCCCACTAGATAATTCAAGAAAAACATTATGGGGAGCAGCGATGTACTGGCTTGCGTCTTCTGGTGCTTCTTCGAAACTGAGGCGTGCCGCATACTAAGTTGGGACAGTTCACAGCACTCTCTTTTGTGCCACTAGTGATGTTCAAGGCTGACTCGGAGTTTGCAGAAACAGCTGGATGAGTATCTCACACAGTTGGACGGTTATCAATGTCTGGAGTTGTAGGACGTTCACGCTCCAATGGTCCGCTGTTGGCACGGAGACCTCTTCGCGTTGAAGACGTAGGTGGTCGCTGTGCCTATGCCAGACAGTGCCATCACTGAGACAGTAGCAGCTGACTGACCTGTGGTGCTCATGACACGTGCAGGTACCCACGGTAGGCCTTGATGGAAATTCTTTGCAGTGCGTTGTCTTCCACATTCAGCAGTGGAGAAGAACGGCATCCTCTGTCGGAATGCAGCTTCTGCTTAAACTGGCTAAGCAGGACTGAAGTGCTTAAACTTGGGTGAAGAACATCTGAAGATGTCTTGAACAGTCTTGCCATGAGCATTTCACATGGTGCTCTGCCAGCGACCTCATGTGGTGTGGTTCTATAATGAAATAAGAACCTTAAATTTAGGTTGGGAAAGACCCACAACTGATTTTGTTGATCTTATTCTTGACAGTCTGTACAACATGCTCTGCCACACCATTTGAAGCAAGGTGGTAGGGCGGTACAAGAATGCAACGTATCCCATTCCGTGTCAGGAATTCGAAGTATTGCTCACTCGCAAAGGCGGGTCCATTATCAAATATGACATCCGGCAGTCCATGCTGCACAAATGCTATACACAATGCTGTGATGACAGCATCTGCTGACGTTAATGCCACTGGACAGACTTCGACACATTGTGAATAGGCTCCAACAATAAATGTATGACCGAAGAACGGGCCCCAAATTTAACATGAAGCCTTGACCAAGGCCTCTGTGGAAATGGCCAGGTTGCGTGCTGCACGCATTGAGGTGTACGCTGGTAAGCTTCGTATGTAGCACAATGCTTTACACTCTTAGCAATGTCACCATCAATTCCTGGCCACCAGACATTTCTTCTGGCAATCGACTTGCTTTTGTCAATGCCAGGAAGCCCAGCATGAAGAAGAGTCAGGACTTTGCCTTGCAGAGATCTTGGGATGACAACTCTGGAATCCCACAGCAAGCAACCTTCATGGAGGCCGAGTTCACTGCTCCTTGCTCTGAATTGATTGCCCTCTGGTCCGACTGGAAGCCCTTCTCCTCGCAGAAGAGCAAGAATTACGTGATTCAGGAGTGAATCATTTCTTGTAGCCTGTGCTACAACAGCTGGTGACAAGAGTCCCAGGTATGCTTGTTCAAGCATGAAGGCTTCAGCAGGTGCAGGCAGATCAACACTGTTTGTTGGCAGCAGTAACCTACTGAGGGCATCAGCACGACTCAAGTGCAGACCAGGCTTGTAGACGAGCTTGTACTTGTAAGCAGAAAAGTTTCACCATCCGACTATAGTTGGGTACACCTTTAGAAAAAAGGGCAGGCCCAGCCGACGACCGAAGCACGACAGCACGTTGCCTCGGCAACTAAAATAGTATTGCTCAAAAAACCGTGCTTTCAAAACGCATAATTCTTAGTATAAACAAAGATTTTTGTATTTTGATTACTGGTTTGGTAGAGTTCTCGCGATTAGAATGCTACAGCACATGCCGGATCGCAAGAGAAAAATAACCCCGTGCCTTCTACAATGCTGCGCATCGTCTGCTTTTTAGCTTCACAGCAAGGGACAACAAAAGAAAGAGCAGCTCTGCATGGCTTTTGCTCTGGTTTACATGCACACAGCACATTTACTACTCATTTTCCAAGCTTAAAATGAACCAGTTGCTATTTAACATGTACTTAAAAAAAAACAATGCATTTATCAAAACCATTCCAAACCTGGGGCAAGATAATAACCAAGGCAGGAAAGATACAAAAATGCTTCATTCATCGTTTAAAGCATAATATTTATATATATTATTTTGGTTTTGTGTTTTCACAAACTTATTTTCAAGAATGCGATATATTTTTTTTCATTCCTTTTCACATTTTTTTTTTTTACAAGCCTGCAGTCTTGCCAGTTCACATAGCAAAGCGTCAGCGATGTTCGCAGCAATCTTTCGTCGCCGGATCACGGCTCAGAATAAACGTACACGGCACAAATGGTGCATCGTAAGCTTGCAAAAATATTACTGGCATGACAGACCAACAAAAACAGTTTGGGAATTCACTCTGACGAGGGGCAGACGCACGCAACTGACGCGATTCTGCCCAGTTCGAAGAGCGGGCGGCCATAATCTCCATCGGCGGGGTCACCAGCTGTCCAGCTCGTGACATCAGTCTAGAGTGCACGCACAGTGGTGGAGGCTCGTGTGCATCTGCCTTGGAGGAGTAAACGTTCCTTTTTTTTTAAGTTGTACCCGATTATAGTCGTGAAGAAGCTTGCACAGGAATGGTCTTATCAGTACTGAACATAGTGGTTTATGATCTGATAAGCAGTGAAAGGAATGCCCCACAGGTACTAGAACTTTTCAACGCCGAATACGAAGGCCAGTGGCTCATTGTCAATTTGGCTGTAGTTTTGTTCTGCACGAGACAAACTTCTCTATGCAAAGGCAATGAGCAGTTCTCGACCATCAGCTTCTCGATGTGCCAAAACTATGCCAATCCCATACAGAGATGCATCAGAACTGAGACACAGTGGTTTCTCTGAATCAAAATATACTAGGACAGGAGCTGATGTTATGGAGGCATCCAGAAATGTTTAGGAGAAAACGCTCGTAGAAGTTCACAAGCCCTAAAAAGCTTTGGAGTTCCTTGACGTCATGGGGTGCAGGTGCATGAAGGATCGCAGATACCTTGCTCAAGCTGAGAGATAGCCCTTCTTTGACTATGATATGCCCTAGGTACTCCACCTGTAGCATAAAAACGTGACACTAGTTGAACTTCAACTTGAGTCCAACATCACGAAGCCGAGACAGAACAGCACTGAGGTTGCGAAGGTGCTCCCAATCATTCAGGCAGGTACCAAAAGGAACACATGTATACTAAAATAGATCCATATGCGTGGAAACAATAACGTATTTCCTAGTGGCTTCAAGAACTATATGCTGGTAGGAATGCCTCAAATCCAGTTTGGTGAACTTTTCACCCCCTAACAGCATAACCCAAATGTCGTCAATTCTTGGAATTGGGTACTTCTCCAGTGTCCACAGGATTAACAGCAATCTTGAAATCTCAACAAATTCTGATGTGGCCATCTTTTTTAGCCACTGGAACAACAGGTGCAGCCCTAGCTGAAGAGGCGACTGGCTCGAGAATGTCCTCCATCTGTGGGCACTGAAGCTCTTGTGACACCCATCCTTCTGGAAAAAGGGCAGGGGGCATGGCCTGAAAAACTTGGGCACCGCATCTTACGGAACATGAATTGCGGCTTTTTGGCCCTTGAAAGTTCCAAGGCTCTGTTCAAATATCTCAGTACATGCTTGAATAACGTCCTTAAAATCATAAAGACATGCTTGAATAACGTCCTTAAAATCATGAAGAGCATGAACATCTGCTTCCCGGACATCAACGTCAGTGCCCAGTTCTCGAATCCAATTGCGACCTAGCAGTGTTGTTGAACATTCCCCAGTCAGGAACAAAGGTAGGACAGCTTTTCTGCCGTGGAACTGTACTGCAACATCTGCTTTGGCTTCAACTTGTGAACTTGCCTAAGTAGCTTCGTAGGACTACATCCCATGGCATGACAGTCACCGATGGTAGTAGCTCCTGAAGAGGTTTTCTTGCAATAACAGACACGCTCACACCGGCATCCAGCTCCATATGGAGCGGGCTTGCTACAAACGCTGACGGTCAGGGTGAAGGACGGCAAAGGCGTGACGGTGTCAACTGGCCACATGTTAAGCACATCGGCAAGTGCTTTGTCAACAGTATTGGCTTGATGTGTTGCACTTGATGTTTTACCAGCTGGAGGTGCGGAGCTGTGTAGTTTTGTAGACTTGCCTTTCTGCAATGAAGTGTGTTTTCTCTCAGAGTTGCACACTCGGGCAATGTGCTTGCACTCAGTCGCGAGGTGTTCTGCAGCGGTAGCATGAGACACACCTCTTTGATGCCACAATTTTATGTGTAGGTAGCGAACTTCTGTGGGAACTAGCTATCTCGCCAGCATTTTTCGTCGCAGCTGCCATGGCAAGTGCAGTTTTCATGGAGTCTTCGTACATTCGTCTGCACGGCTGTGTCGACGCAGCACATGATACGGTCCCTCAACATATTGCCAAGCTCAGTTCCAAAGTTCCAATACTCCGAGAGACATTTGAGTGACGCCACAAAGTTACTGAAAGACTCCCCCTCCGCACGAACGTGCGTGTTGAACCTAAAACGCTGAACAGCAGCAGATGGCTTAAAACAGTAATGGTCACCCAGAATGGAAATAATTTCTTGCAAGGTTTTGTGTTGCGGCTGGGCGGGTTTAACGAGATCCCGCAAGAGAGCGTCTTCTGTCCACAGCAACTAAAGAAGACAGACTTCTTTTTTCTGCTGCAATGTCATTGGCGATGAAAAAAGTTGACCAAATAAATACAATTAATATTTAGTGATGAAAAAAGTACTGGTTGCAAGTACACATGACTACCACTAATATGCAGTTGGTATGATTTCTCTAGAACTCTTCTGCTTTTTATTCTTGGTTGAAGTTAGCTGGGACACTTGGTATACATAACTGACTTCATATGCATATATGTACAAAGCTTAATTCTGCCACGTAAAGAAAGCTGTCTTCATGTGCATGCTAAACAACGGAATAAAAATGAAACAAAGAAGATACTAAAGTTTCAGGGAGAAATGGCACACAACAGAAACATACTTTACGTAACAAACTTAAGAGGAAGCTTTAGCTCGGGGGCTCCTATCTAAATACATGTAAAAGAAAAATTCGTTTTTCTTGACAACCACTGCACCAAATTTGACGAGGTTTGTTGCATTTAAAAGAAAAACTTAAACTCTAGTGACTGTTGGTTTCGAATTTTCGAGCTAGGTCGTCAATTTTTTATTAAAAATTGGCAAAAATCGAAAATATTTAAAAAATGAAACTATCATGTTTACAACTCTGTAACTCAACAACGAAAAATGACAATACAATTCTGTGAATTGTATATAATAATACATCTGAAGCGGACAAAATTGATATGTTACATATGAATATAAAAAAATTTAGTAACAGGGAAATGCAACTTTTGCAGAACCCTTGTAACCAACGTAACAAATTCACGTAAGATGTAAAATGACATGTAGAATTTGTCCGCTTTGAATGATCTAATGGATGCCATTTACAGAACCGCGATATCAGTTCTTTATGCAGAGCCATGAATTTATAAACTTCGCGCTTCTATTTTTTTCACACGGTCAAATATTTGAAAATCTTTTTAAGAAAATTCAAGCCCTAAATGGAAATTCCGTTTCCAACAGTCGCTAGAATTTAACTTTCTCTTTCAAATGCAACAAAGCTTATTAAAATCGGTCCAGGGGTTAACTCATAAAAACGTTTTTGCGTTTTACATGCATTTGAATAGGCCGCGTCACAGTTGGGCCCGAGCTAAAGCTTCTTCTTAACATGTTTGCACAAAGCATAATTTTGCTATCTGCCCATGTTGTTGGTATTTGAAGAGGTGGTGTGATAATCCAGAAATTAATGTGATACAAAATCAACATGACAAAAAAAAAAAAAAAAAAAAGTGGACTTCAAGTTGCTGCAGACCAGTCGCACTGTCTATAGATGTTACCCTGGACGGACACAAAATTATATCAGAAAAACATATCAAGTGCATTCAAAACTCATAATAAAGATTGCATTGCTTAATGAACTCTCGTGATAAAGACCTCGCCACAAAAGGCATTAGGTACAAGTCAACATCTCGACAGCCCACATGCAACAGCCCATTGCAGTCTTTGCGGCCAAGATCACTATAGTTCACTGAATTTTGTGACAACATGCATAAGGGTGTTGTATCAGGCAGATGAACAAAACTTCAATTTTCACCTAAGTCTCAGGCATGAGTCCTATTCAATATGATCATGTTACGTTTTCCTGCTCTCAAATGCTTTTTTCTTCCCAACGACAAACAGCAACGTTCATCTGATGTGTAACCCATACTCCAAATTGTACAAGCAGCTTGTTGGCTTTTGCTAGTGAAGCAGATAGAAACTGTACACACGTACAGTCATGAGCAAAAGTGGAGAGACCACGGCTCCAGGTGCGGGAGAAGCTGCGGGGCCACTACGCCACGCTGTTATCTTGCGCCGCACACTCGTTTCAAGAGTGCCCCAAGTGACTACAAGCTTCACTCTCGCTCTCGTGTTGATTGATGCTTATCACGCTTGATAAATTTCTAGTGCACACCGTTCGGTTGCTCTACTGCTGACGGTCACGGCGAAGGGGATCGCACACCACAAAGTGCCTAAAGTCTCGGAAGGGAAAGTAGAGAGAACTGCTTCCCTCCTCCTCCGTTTTCGGCGCACCTTGACGATTACGCGTCCGTGCCGTGCCTGTATCGGCATGGTGTTCGAAGGCACGTGCGGCTTCCACTCAACTACCCAATCGTCAGGTAGAGACGAATACATTGGAGGTGTAAAATGCAAGACACTGTGGATCCTCGCTTTGAACACCCCCTTCAAATAGGAATGAAAAATGTTTGGCACTCACAGACTCTTTAGTGCTGTTCACTGGTCACTGTTTCACATAGTGGTACACAATGCCTTACAAGCCCATCTGAAGGCATTAAGTAAGGAGGGTTACTATACAAGTAAAGACAATCGATTCAACTAAACAAAAATAAAAGCTATTTTTCTTTTTATGAGGAGTTAAAGTATGTTATGCAAGATTAAGCCCCGAGGTTGAAGACAATCGATTCAACTAAACAAAAATAAAAGCTATTTTTCTTTTTATGAGGAGTTAAAGTATGTTATGCAAGATTAAGCCCCGAGGTTGAATTATACCTCTGTTGGAGCTGAGGGCCAAATCGTGCAAAGTTATGAAACTAGCTTTCCATAAGATGAATGCACTTCATGAATACACTTCACAGCATTCATATTTTCTGGAAGAATGCATTCACGCTGTATTTAGCATAAACACTGTTCAAGATTGGAATTTTAAGTATTTCAGTGAAGCGAAGTGCCCACGATGTGAGTAAGCACATTGCAAGAAACACAAACGAAAACACTAATACAGAAGAACTTTGTTCATATGTTTTGGGAAATAAAAGTGCGAGAAAAAACATACTAACATACGCAGTGGTGGTCCAGCCAGTTTGGGATTTGGAGCAATTTTCAGAGAGGAAAAAATGTTCTGGAGCAGTTTAGGAGCAGCCACACCATTGGAGAAGTTTTGGAGCAGAAAAATTCATCTTTTCGGAACACTTGGAGTAGTACAGCAGTAATTTTTAGCGATTTGGCGAAGCTTGTTATTACTGTGCAATCGGTAAGTGCTGCTCAACAGTGAAGCAAGACACAAAGCCAACAGCAACCAATTAGGCTTTCCTTTCCACAGACGGTATACCACGCACGGTACGTTGCAAGCACCTTTATTGGGCAAGCAAGGAACTAAACAATTTATTTCAATAAAGTTTTGTAGACTAACGAGAATAAAGATGCGCCTGGGCGCAAGACAGACATAAAATTACAAATGAACAATTTGTGCCATCAGGCACCGTACCAGACACAATGTGTATTATGCGCAATAACAATGATAGAAACTCAACAAGAGACCATGCGTCTACGAACAGCGCGAAAATGAGATGCCTCCGTACGGTGTGTTGCAAAAATCGTGATGGCGGTGCAGAACAACGTTTGTACCATCCCGCACACTCGTTTTCTTTGTGAAGCCGTTTCTCGGCTTCCAATGCGTTGTGTGGCCTCTGGGAATAGATACGAGTCAATTCGGCGCAAAACCGTAACTTTTTTCGCTTATACCAAACCGCCCTTTCGAAGCACTGCCTCCAAGGGCTCAAACTGCCACAGGCACGTTCAAAATAGCTCTGAAGGCCTGTCAGTATAATTATTAGGGTTATCGGTGCTTGTACTGCGACAGGAGACTGAGGCTGCGCGCATGTATAATTAAGGACTACACAGTGCATCCCGTGACAATTGCTTCTTCCCACTTTTGGTATGCTTCACCGTGTAATACTTCACCATTGAGGCGAAGCTGACTTTTGGGAACCACCATTATGCAACGCGTGCTTTCCAAGCTTCGAAGCCACTAGCGAGGATTACAAAGGTGCAGTCTGCACCATTGCTAACAGCGGCACCAAACAGCAAGACGCTTGGTAACGAACGTTGAAGTTACTAGGCCGAGTGTTGTTGCGGTGGTGGCTACAGCTGCCAGTGGTTCTGCGTGCGAGAGTGCCTGTTTGAGGCGGCAAGAAAATAAAAATGGCGGCAATGGTGGCTTTGATCAATGCCGTTTCGGACCTGAGGCCATGGCACAAAAGGTCCAGAAAATCGGACGGCAAAGGGTTTTTTGCATCCGAAATTTCAGACATTCTTATACACTGACTCTATAGGATACTGTTGCAGTGCCGCAAAGGTGTTTGAATTATCGGGCATGTACGAAAAATCAGCCGTCTATAGTTGTCTATAGTTGCACAATCCTACTGAAAACATTGCATTGCCGTGAAAATTCGAAAATACCGCACTTTTGCACAGTTAGCGCAAATGGCACTTAAGTGAGCGCAGCCAGGAGCAGGCAAGTCGAATTGTAGCAAAATGGTGCAGTTGGACCACCACAGCGTACGATTCCAAGTTACTAAAAATACTGACAGACTCAACTGCAGTTGACATCTACATGATGCAAAGCATTGGGCAAATTGTTGCAGCGCAAGGCACAGACACGTGCTGCACTGATAGGGCCCGGGTGGCCCAAGACATGCATTGTCGTTCTTGCAGCTTTGGCAAGCTTACGTTTGCATTCCTAGGTCAGCATCTTTTCCTGATGGCATTTTGGCAGGAAGTTTTCATGTGTCCACTCGGTGATAATCGCTGCGGCACGAGATGCTGACTTGCGCTAAGCTGGTTGGGCTCGAGTGGCCAGACGCACTTTGTCGTTTTCCTATTATGTAGTGTTTAAAGAAGGCGACAAGAAACCGAAAGCTAATTGAGCTGGTGGGCTGGAACACAACCAATAACGCCACAAGATGTGCTTTAGCGTTTTACTGTTATGTAGCGTTTAAAAAATGCGACGGGAAATGTAAATGAAATCAATTTGGTGGGGGCACTTGAATATGATGCTGCAAGAGTGAAACATGGCGCTCACTTTGCACCGCCTGCAACAGGGAATGGCAGTGTTTGGTTTATCACCTGCAGTACGCTTCAAACGGCACTACACCACACATGCTGCGAAACAGCTAGGCAAAGATACTTATTGCATAGCTGTGAATGAGACGTGCGACAACCAGCGAGATTTGCCAATACTAGACCGGCATTTACACGACACGTGCAAGCCAGTACTACGGGGAAGCTGTCGTGGCAGGCGCTTGATGCTCTCTATCACGCACGCCCAGCACCTTTTCTTGTTCACATGGTATCTAACGGCCGAAAAACATATACAATCGTAGTTTGCCAATGTACTGAACACTGCTGAAAGACCATGCTTCGCCAGAACACATTAACCAGTAAAAAGAAAAGTAACTGCAAGTTCATGCAAGTTCTTTCTGTAATACACCTACTAAGAGAAAACGTTGCCATCCTCTCCGTGTTTCGTACCATGAAAAACGCAAACAAATTACTTGAAGTGCAAAAAAAGTGCTGCCTTAATATACAGATGCTGCGAAGTGCAATTATCAATGTTTGAAAAAATACCTGAAAGGAAAGGTGATGCCAACAAATACACAGAAAAAAGCGAGAACGCACAAACGTGTGTGCATGTCAGACAATTCCCAACATCTGACTAGAACTGATGTTATCACATTTCAGGAAAGCCCGTCATATGCCCACAAAAGGTTAAACTCCGCCACAGAGGGACACACCATGTGATGCCACACATATCTTCCTGAGGTTTCAGTCACCCAGGAAGTGTCATTACGCAAAATCTCTACATATGCGGACAGTAGAGTTTTAGTACAGTGTAAAATGTTTGCATTAGCAGTAGCAAGTGACACAAGGCTAGCAGTATTAGTACAATACTAACTTGTCTTTTAGAATAGTGAAAACCAGCAAAACGCTAACGCAAATGCAAACAGGTGCAACGCCACCTTGATGTAAGAGCTCACAAAGTAGAAGTTAACCTAATGCACAACAAATGTAAACCGAATCCAATGCTGCACGGTGGCACTGACCGCACTTATGATGATGATCATAAAATTAGCTTCTGGGGCATTCTCGCACTAACAAATATTAAGATATGCCCTCTGAGATTTGGCAACACATTTGGCTCGCTGCATGCGCCATATCTTGGAGGCCATGTCCAGCTAATACTGCACGGTGGCACTGACCGCACTTATGATGATGATCATAAAATTAGGTTCTGGGGCATTATCGCACTAACAAATATTAAGATATGGCCTCTGAGATCTGGCCACACATTTGGCTCGCTGCACGCGCCATATCTTGGAGGCCATGTCCAGCTAATACAGCTGCTCTTGGCCTAAAGGGATAAAAAATACAGAACGGATCTCGAAAAGAGCGCCCAGTTGTCCCTACTGCTTTACCCTAAATGCTTGCCCCTAATGTTGTCCCAAAAGCAAATGCATCTGTTGGCAACAATAAGAGCAAACAATGCAGCAAAGTGGCTAGATAGATCAGAAGCGGGTGCCTTTCACCCCAAAGGCACCACCGTGATTCTCACGCTTAACTGCGTGCGAGAGTTGGTGTGTTGTGCTAAATTCCAAAAATAGCAGAGGCGCACAACAATGCTGTTGTGTGTTGTGCACGCACAATCTGACCCCACTATCTTTTTGCATGTAGTGGGGTGCATCTCACACTATAGTAAAACTTTTTAGTTTTGTTAACAGCGTAGCTTTTGGCTCACATGTTCACAGGAACCTCTTGTACAGATCGGCAACATTTTCTTACTATGTTCAAAAAGTGTATTATGCAAGCATGAGACAAAATATAGTCAGCATGCCTGGCAAGGCCCTAAAGTATGGTTTGCCTGATGGTGCATCTTGTTAGTCCTCTTTCAACATCAACATTCGCATGAACAAAGGACAGGAGGGTTCATACAAACTGCTCTTCGCAGATGTGATAAACGTCTAGAGAAAATGTACATTGTTTAGCACATTGCACACTTTGCACATTACACACTGTATCTGAATTAGAAGTGAGATTTCCCAGCATTTTCTCTGTGCCATAGATGCAATGCATACACAACAAAAACAACACAAAATGGCAACTACATAACAGCAATTTCAGTACAAAGGCTGATAGAGATATTTGCAGTGCCATCAAGAACAGACCATACAGTCCCAGAATGAAACTTTCAGGTGACCTATCAGAACACACAATGGAGCGATGTGGGGCAGGAAGCCAGATATAAAAGCTGGTTTGGTACATACACACATCGATCGATCCTTCAGACATGGATGGGGCCATGTCCGAATAATCAGACAACCTGAAGAAATCAAGTTCAATGGGGAATTTCGCTGTTTTTTCAAGATGCCAGCACACCTAAAAATTTGTTTATGAGCTATTAATCAGTGCTGCACTTAGTTCAGGGGGGACACAAGTTTTTGACAGCAAAAAAAAAAAAAATTTATTTTTAATTTTTTTTTTTGAAAATGCATTTTTGTTATATACAGTCACTTGCTGCATGTGCTGACCAAGATAACCCCACATCTTCGATAGATATTTTGGTCACCATATCAATTTATATCACCACTGCGAGCTATATTTTAACCGAGAAAAGTGCAAGAAAGGGGCTCGTTTTGTACCGCACTGCTGCTGAATGACGCGTATGCTATTGCGGCCATCTTGGTCACAATCAAAAGAGCCACTTTTCTTCAATTCACCGCCACATGTCGCTTGTCCACCCATTGCATATGAAAAAATTTGCATCAAAAGAAGTCCCAACGTGCAAGCCGATTCACCCATTCAGTACGCATTACTAAAAAGTGTCCTGCGACTGCAAAAGGCAGCGGGCAGCTTCTGCTTTGGTCTGCGGACGCACACGGGAAGTGAAGTGCCCGACGCCATTACGAAAGCTGCTAACGTGTTTCTTATCGAAAGTTCGCAACACCGAACAAGTTTGGGAGGAAGAGAAAACAAGCACGCTACAACTTCAAAAAGCACTTTGAAACTGCCGAAGACAGCAATGATTACTAGCTGGCAATTTCAAGCGACGCGAAATGCACCACGCCTGGTGAAAGTGAAAAAGGCCTAAATGGTTCGCGTTTGCCAGCTTACAGTGATCGCAAGACGGGTTCGGCACGACATGACGATGGTGCAGCCAGCGGAACTGCGGCAACAGCAGAGGAAAGCAGAAAAACTTCAACACCTTGCTGGAAATTGTAAACGCAAATCGGACACGTTTATGTGCGCAGATGACGGGGTGGCCAGGCCAGCAAAGATGGAGACGCTTTGTTGAGAGTACATAAAGTACTTTCATCTTAAAGTGCAAGGTATATAGTGGCAGCGTGGCTTTTGACAAAGAGGAGTAAGAATGTAGCTTTGCCGTGAAGCCTCTTGTCACTTGCAAGAATTGTGGCAATATTGATTCTGCATGGAGTATGCCGCACGTGAACTGCAACAAATTGGTCAGTCCCTTTGTTATGAAGATTTGTGCTGCACATGCGATGGTAAGAACTGGGACTCGGCAAACAGCACTGAACAATGTTTTTTTGCTAGAATGAATATGTCTCACTGTGGCCTTCATAAAAAACGTAGCACGGCTATCTCAAGACAAAGGTGGCACACGTGGTGGCGTCTGTTGCCCAAAAACTAATGGACTTGATCAGTAAAGTCCCTGTATAACGAGCTGAAACTTTTGAATTCCGGAAAAATGGTAGTGTCCTATGAAAGCTCGAGGATGATGGCCATTCGAGCAGGTCATTCGTAGCACATCAGCATGGTCATCAAACTATTCTCGGATGGATGGATGGAAAACTTCATTTGGTCTTGCAAGTAGTGATAATTAACCACTAAGCGGGCCGCTCCCACGTCAGGACCAGAAGGCCAAGCCTCACGGCCACGTCGTGAGCCTGCTGGACAGCCCAGAATTGTTCATCCAGGTGTTTGGGCTTGATTACAATGTCCTAAGCAACTTCTGTGTTGGGTGCACGTGGCCCAAAACTGGTGAGATGGCCTATGATTGTAAAGCTGAGCTATTTGTGCAAGAAAAACAGATAAAAAAAGCAGGATAGAGGAAGTTGAATCAGTTTGCAGCGTTGTGTGCGCAGACAGCCACATATTATAAATCAAGTGGCACACTTTGTGACATCCAAAATTTCCACAGCTAATATAAAAACTGGAGTATCGGTAATTTCATTGTGGGGGAAAAAAATTTAAAAGTGCCTTCTTGTCTTATATAGCAATCGTTTGCACAATTTCTCTTGTCGTCTGGCCAGCATGAAACAAGGAATAATAATGAAAAAAAAAAAGTGTCGCCATAGCGAACCTGCAAACTTTGCCCACGTGCATTACTGCCGTCTCGGGGTGCAAAATTACGAAGTGCTTAACACGACCCAAAAAACCTGAAGCTGTTATCAACGGGACCTAGATCATCAAACCAAGTCATAGCCAGTAGTCACATGAGGGTGCCTAGGGTGAGCAGCAGTGATTGCCAGGGTGCACCTTAGATGCCCAGTGCATGCTGTTTACAGTAAATCCTTGTTAACTTGAACTCTGCTTCTCGAAATATTGGTTCGGACAAAATTATCTTCTGGCAGTGGTGTCAACGCATGTGTTCTTCAACACTTATCTCAAAAACGTTTTTCTGCCGGACCCCAATATTTTGAAATCGCAACTTCGAAAACAATGTGCATTTATTTTTCATCTGGCGGAAGCTCGCTAGCCGAGCCAGACACCGCGGCGTGCTTCCTGCTTATCTTTTCCCCTTCTTTTTAGGACCACTTCCACACACTTGCTAGACTGCTTGCGGCTACTTTGTTGTGGCGTCACACTGCAGCAGTGAAGTATTTCCCCTTTTCATTTAGGACGCTGTCGGTGATGCATCAAAAGGTCACAGCGTAACAATTGTGACGTTGAGCAAATATTACGGGCACTTTTGAGCAGGCGGTCTCACCCCAAGCTGTGCCTAATGAAGAGCAAGCCCCTAGTGTTTCAGTGAGACCCCAGCTTGATAAGGACACTCACTTCATGGATATGCAATGCGTATATGCCACATCAGTCACGGGCGTCTGCTAAAGGGATGTAAATTTTACTCTTCAGCAGTTCAGTTCGAAGTGAAATTGTCTGGAATTATGATGCACAAAGTAGCAGCATCAGCTTTTCGAATGTGTGTAACTGGTCATGCTTGGATGACTGGCTTTTACTGCATTAGGATCAAGCGTCTTGACTCTGTGCTAAGCCGCTCTTTTGGCACAGTGTCAGGAACGCCATTGCCCATAGACACCGAGGTGCCGAATGCTGATGCCTGTGAAAGTGACAAAATATTACTGGTGGCATTTTGGAAAGGCTCCCATGCAGTCTATGCGCAGCCAGTGGGCTTCCATTATCACAATTTCGCTTATCTTGAAAGTCTGTCGAAATTCTTTTGCTGTTTTTTTACAGCTCAGAGCTAACGGGGATCACAATGTTGCACATGCCTAGTCCATTATAAATATTTCACTTTTCTATAACAGCATTGTCTAAGACCTTGAACTTTTTATTTCGTTATACAATATAATTTGGACATTCTCGATTATTTGGACTGCTTCGTGGGACCGCCACTGGCCCCATAAAAATAATGTTTAAGGATGACCAAAATTTCAGACACATTACAGGGAACCCTTCAATTACTAGGACTCCAATTCCCTGAATACGAACTACTGTATTTACTTGCATAATGATCTTACTCGCGTAATCATCGCACCCGTGAATTTTGTCGTCAAAATTCAATTTTTTTTCCTTTCCCGTGTAATGATCGCACCCCAAACTTGCCACAGCTATATGTTGTGTGCCAAGTCTAGCTAATGATGATCGTGCTTACCATCTGTAGAATGCTGTCGAATGCTACGTGAACAACTCTTCAAGACATACCAAGCAGTCTGCATGCACCAAACATCCTTAAGCAGATGCCCCATTTCATTCATCACTTTCTGCACTAGCATGAAAAAAAAAAAGCTACGTACAACCAAACGTGCCTTGATTTTTATTGTTTGTAGGCTTTATAATGGTTGTGGTCAACAACAACAAAAAAGGTGCTTTTCGATTCTTCTCGTCTGCACTCATGGGCACGCAACAAATCACGAGCGGCAACGATAGTAGCCATGTTTACACTGATACGTTAGAAGTGTACCCTATTCATACGCCGACGCTTGTAACACAGCTAAGAAATTCGCCCACCCATAGTGGAAGCGTGCCGTATTAAGACAGTAATGAAGACAAATGCTGCAGTTTCTGCAATGTGTCCGCCATGGGTTTCTGTCACTGGCAGTTAAGTGCGCCTATCTCTGTTTATGTCCCCACAAAGTGGTCACGGCTACGTTATTGTCGCAAACTTGCCGATAGTAACGATATTATTCATTACTGATATGGAAGAAACTGTTTCAATGCGCATAATGTATTCAAGAAAGAAAAAAAAATCGTGTTCGGCGAGTTCGACTTGCTCCGCCGGCCGCCTTTTTTCTTTTTGTGTCCTGCAGTTAAAGCAGCAGCCGCCTATCTGTTGATGTGCTGTCATCCCGCAGCAAATGCGAGATGAAAAAAAAAAAAAAAAAAAAAAGGTTTCGTGAGAAAGTTAACCCGCATAATGATTGCACCCCTAAATTTGCGTCAATTTTTTTGAAAAATAAAAAAGTGCTATCATTATGCGAGTAAATACGCTAACGTGACCACCGAGTCAATCAGAAATAGCTTATTTCGGCTACGACACGTTGCCGGCATAACTGCAGCATGGTTGTTCGCCATGTTGCCAGTGCGTCCTAAACAGAAACCAAGGAAGCCTAGTTGATCCAACACCAACAGTATCGAGACCATAGCCAGTAAATCCATTGTAACACTGTAATGTAAAGGCTGATTCACATGCTGCGACTGGAACGATGAAAATCAGTCCAGTTGCACGCATCGCAGTGCAATTTTTAGTGGGCCCATTTCACATGACTGTGACTTCAAAAATGTTAATGGTGTGATGCACAGGGTTGCATCCTGCAAGGTTTTGTGGCCCACGCCGCATAATTATTTTAATGTAATGAAGAAAACGCATACATTATAATATTCTAGACCTGAAAACGCATACATTATAATATTCTTGGCCTATCTTTATTAGGAGCATATAATATGTGTTTTGTCACTTAAAAACATTTTGAAGTTTAAATTTGCTTTGGACTGCACGACAGCGGTTTCTGTATTTCAGTGCAAAAAGGCATAGCATACGTAAAAAAACAGTTTGCAGCTAGTTATTCAGCATTGTGTGCTGTCTCGTGCCTTCAATGTCCGCGTCGTTCTGCCAGCTCTACAGCAAATTAGATGGTGACCTATCAACAACGCATATAGCTATCCTCACCGTATATGCAGTATTCGGAAGTCGGCTGCAGCTGAATTGTTGTGACAGCGTAACGAGATACTAACACTACCCGTTCTCAGCATCAGCTTCTGGAGAAATTATGTATGTATATTGCTCCTGATTGCACATTGTGTTTCGAGTTGAGGTGCTCCTGAGGATGTGTTTCTCAAGGGAGAAGTAGTCGACTCTGTCTAGGTGCTTGTTCATTTGCTCTTTCTCATAGAGGTCTTCAAGCTTTGTTAAGTTGAAAAGACCTGTCAGTACTCGTATGCCTGTGTTGGATGAGTTGTCTTTTTTGTGCGCTGCTTGTAATTCATACCGTACAACACTATGGACACAAGTACGGCATTTGCAATTTTCCATGGTATCCACTCATCCAACCCCCATGATTTTGACATTATTCTTTTCACCAGCTGTCCAGGCATGGCATAATTGTTTCACCCATGTGCTGGCTACACTGTCTTGGTCTTACACTAGCTGAGGATTTGGAGATACTGACTTGCGGGTATATTTGTCCGGCTATGTGAAACACAACGTGCAATCTGGGGTAGTTCTTGAGTCGTCTTATTTCCAACGTAGATGCAAGCTGACTTATCAGAAAGCTGGATGCCAAACATGCTAAGAAAGTATGCAATGTTGTTAAGAGCTTGTTGAATCATTCTCGATTTCTGCATTAGATAGCTTTCCCATAAACTGTAGCACTCCCAACGACTATAGTACTTCTTGTGGTAGGCTTGTATGTATGTCGTAGTATGCCAAAAGTACGTCCAACTCTCGCCTAGAATTTTCTGTCTTTCAAAAAGTTACAGTTGAACTTGAGTGCTCTACCACAAATTTTCTTGCTGATCGTTCCTCGTCTTAAGCAGCATGCTACTCAACAAAAGAAAATTGTGATGACCCCAAAAGGCCATGTCATCTCATGGGGATCAAACACCTCATAGTATTAGCAACTTGCAAAGGTGTGTACAGTGCAGCCCACTTATAACGTTACCACATATGACGATATATTGGTCGGTTATAACAATGAGTTGACTTCAGAGAATCAATTTATACATTAGGGCTACGAGGAAAAAAAAAAAGAAACGAACATATATGACAATATGTTATTCACCGCATATCGGATATAACAATCAAAATTCTGCCTTTTGTGTGGTGTTTTCCATGCAGAATAATCGTGGAATTTGCTTTGCTAAGTTCCTCTTAACCGAGACGGGGCAAAAAGTTGGCCTACGCAAGTTCATATCTGCTGCCATTACTGTGCAGCGCATTCCGCCAGCGCACAGAATCAGAGCATCCCAAGTTGGCACGGCGTGCCACAAGATGGCACCAGCTGCTTCGCATCCGCGTTGCCGACGAGCGTCCATAAGAAAAAAATAAAAAAATAAAAAAAAGGTGAGAGGCGAATCGCGTCTGTGCTCCTTTTCTACTCTCTCCATCTCTTCCTTAGGGAGCATGGAAATGCGCCACGGAAGCAGAAGTAAGTGCACCGACAAAGCGCAAAGCTGTGTCGCTTGGAACGAAGCTGCAAATTTTGCGAAACTGGCGCAGTCGATGATAGATGATTCTGAAAACCACGAGCGCCACGATCATGAAGGCTAGAACCTGTGACCGTGCCGATGAACGGAAACGGCAGGCTTTGTGCGCTAGGGCGAAACCCCCATGTGTGAAAATAACACGGTGGCAGCCGCCGACAATGCCAAACGGTGCGAGCACGTTGCCACTGGTGATAAAATTGGCGGTGCTTCGATGAAGGAGTTTCTGAGTGCAGATAGCGCTGCATCGTTCTGCGAAGAATCTCCAATGGGGCGATCGTTGTCGCGACAGAAGGCAGCGTTGTGCGACGGAGGCGATGAGGTTGACAGAGGCCCATCTTTAAAACCAGCCCCAACGTTGATGCAGAGTGCGCTGTCGTTGATAGAGTCACTCGTTGATTTTATGCACGCTAAATCATAGCCGCGACTGCTCACGCTGAAGCTGAACAAGATGCGCACCTCAGTTGTGAACTTGAAACTTCCGCAAAAGCGAGTGCAGATTTCTGACTACTTCGTGTACGCCTAACACTTGACACGCTGTTTAGAGGTATAAATAAACATCTAATTTTTCACAGCCTTCTTTCTACGTCAATTCTTTATCATAAGTGGAAGCTTTGGTTTCGGAGCTACGAAGGTATGTTCGGCAGTTTTCTTTTTTCATTTTTTTAAACAGCAGTCCAGATATAGCGATGATCGGTTATAATGATTGGATTTTTCGTTCATCTTGATTTCGTTATATTTGGACTGCACCGTATATAGCATACAAAGCAAATGTGAAAATGCACTTCATTTGCTATATAACGTGTCAACAACGCATAGAAATGGGAGAATGCAATTGGTGGGACAAGTTCTTTATTCTCCCTTCGGCATGTACCAGAGTCGGCAATCCGCACCTCTGCGCATGGCACTTGTTGAAAGGGACGCCATTCACCAAACAAACCGCGAAATAATTATTGGCGCAATTTCGACGGAAAACTACAGTAATCACTGTGACGGTGCAATGCTGCGATCAACTGGTCGGTTGCAGCCAGGGGGGGGGGTAGACACTACGACTGCAATTTTGGTTGGATGCGACGAAAATCAAACCATGTGAAACAGGCTTAATGCAGGTTTTGCCCGTGTTGGTTCTGCACCTCGAGGATTAATTCATTCATACGTCAAATAACGACAATGCCACTGCGACTTCTTCAAGCTGTTTCAAGGGTTGCTGATTCGATTTAAGATGTATGCATCAACAAGGGTGGCGTTTAAAGGGCCCGTCACCAGGCCACATACAGTGGTGGTCCAGCCAGTTTAGGATCTGAAGCAATTTTTGGAGCACAATAAATGTTATTTCGAAGCAGTTTAGGAGCAGCCAGACCAGCATTTTGTACCAGCTTCGGAGCAGAAAAACTGGCCTTTTTGGATTGTACTGTCCCATACCTTAAACTTGATGGAGTACTAACACAAAATTTCGAAGTTGAGTTAACATGTGAGATCGATTTATGTGGGCACGCACAGGTCGTCTGCAAAATATGAACACCGAATATAGCTTAGAACACATTTAAAATCACTTTTGAAGTATGCGCGCACAGCCAACCGCAAAACGCAGCACCTTGGGACACCGACATCAAAGAAGGGTTGTAAACAATCGAGAAAACACTACATCACGAGTTTGCACTGCCGTCGGGGTGGCCCTGCAAGCAAGTTTCTCCCTGCTCCAATAGCCCCAGTGTCCCCCTCCCCCCACTGCTGACGGCAGCATGAAAATCAGCTAAAATTTCTTTCAGACACGAAATAACTCATAGTAATGTTACCTCGAAAGTGTGCAGGTTAAAAACATTGCCAGAAACAGTAAATCGTTGGCGTGATCTTGACTCGCAAGCCGTCAGCATAGCCACCGCTGCAATCGTCTCTGCGAAGCGGCTCGCCTGGCTAACGTGTTTTCTCATCGCTACCAACGGCGTCTGAAAAACTAATTGTATTGTCACTTATGAGCAACATAAATGTGCAGACATTGATTGTGTTGATGAATATAGGTGCTGTATTACGAGCTGCGAATGGATTGCAACGGCTATCGGCCTCAAGTCTGACAGCCAGCGAGCTAGGCCTATACCGTTTCTCGGCGATCGCCAGCTAGCCTGGCTTGCTCGTTCGCTGCCGTAGGTGTCGATGAGTGGCAGAAGTGGTCAGAGTTCGTGCATGCCACTGGACGCTTAGAATGGACTTTGTTGAAGAGCAACCAGATTGGCTCGTTTCATTTCGAGTGTGCCTGATTTAAACAAAACCCACCGAGCTTAGAGCAGTCCGATGATCTTTCACCAAGACTACGTAGCCCTAAGTCGGGTGCTGTGCCAACTTTTCCTCCGCTTTGTGTCCTGCTCTGGAATATGCTTCATTCCCAAAGCGCCCTCGACGAATGGTTCGTACTACTTGTAGCAGTGTGCACACATATTGATAGCTGTCGCTGGTCGCACTATCAGAGTCGCTGCTTTGTAGTGGATCCAATCAAAAGTGGTTGGGCACGTCTAATACGGCGGCGACTCCAGCCTGCAGGATATAGTCACCGCTGGAGGACGAAAACGTGGACCACGAAGATGACGGGGACATCGTAAAGCATGTGCAAGCGTAGCAGACGAACTAGCAACATGAAGCTCGCATGCCGGCGTGCGCACGTCAGAGTTTTGTGTGATCACGTGGCCAGCTGTGTTTACATTACTTCTTTGGCCCATCTTGTTGCTCTCTAAAACCGAAACTTGGACTGGTCGCTACAAACAAGACTCCAGATAATTACCGTATTTACTCGAACCTAACGCGCACTTTTTCCCCAATAAAATGGGTCCAAAAATTCCATGCACGTTAGAATCGAGTACGGCCCTAAATCTGCGTTACCATATCGCCATCGGCATTTAAAAATAGCCGCCTCGTACACGCTTTGAGCCAAGCTACCGTAGCTTCCTCCATGTGCTGCAGTACGTGTGCTTGGGCAATGCTTCCTTTGGCTTAGGTTAGTGCGCCGTCCGTCTTCCCGTTTTCTGTGTTTGCTCTATCAGCATGAAAGGGCTGACTGCAAAGACATGCCGACTTCATTACGATGCCACAATTAAAAGGAAAGCCATCACATGTGCGGAGACTGACAGAAATCGGGCCACATCATGGGCATTCGGTGCTCCCGAAACTTGCGTGCATGACTGGCGCAAACAGGAGGCTTTCTACACCGGTGGCTGCTACATACGGCACGCCCGCGCGGCCCCTATTTTGAAAGCGATCTGCGGCAGAGACAAGAGTCTACGCATCTAGGCACACTGCACTCTGTTCTGGTTGCTTAGTTCGCGTCGAAGCAAGAGGCCGCACAAAGGTAAATTCCCTCACTCCTGCTACTGCACTTCCTCACACCAGCGTTTAAAGAGTTTCTGCAGTCATTGAGTGAGACGTGTTCATGTTTGCTTGTGCGCGTGACACCATGCATATTAATTTAGCGAGTAAGCGAATGTTTAAAAGTTTATACGGCCGATAAAACTACTGTCCTTACTTTTTGTAAAGCTGTCTACTAATTTGATATCATAATCGATGCTTTGACTTTCCGGTGAAACTGCGACTCTTTTTATTTATCATAACTTTAGTGCATTGGGAGTAAATCCTTGTTCTTTTTTAAATTGAGAGAAAGTTGTATTTCTGTATGAAATAATGACGTGTGCAGTGCTGTAAAGGACCTTTTTTTTTTAGGTCATGGTAAACGGGTGCGCGTTACAATTCAGAGCGTATTTTTGTTCCTTTTTTCCCACCTTGTTTTGGTCATGGAAAACGGGAGCGTGTTACAATCGAGGGTGTGTTGCAATTGAGTAAATACGGTACCTGCCGCACTCTGAAGGAAATGATGTTTCGGGCCATGATTACTTAGTCATTAGCTCCATATTGCAGCAGAAAAAAACAAGGTAAAAAATTTCTGTGTCAGTACTCCTTTAAGTGAGGGAAGCGTCGAACAATGACTATGGTGAAAAAGAAAATAAATTTAAAAAAAAAACGATGTGATAATTCAGCTATCGCAGTGCTGTGGACATCTCTTATGTTGCTAGGGAATAAAAATTCGGTGCATGCATTGAACATTCTTGCCTCTATTTGTGGCAACAGTATCACAATGGTGGAGATTGACCAGATCGTAAGCAAATGTACGTGCACGCAGAAATACATTTACAAACTTAGGCTGTATTCTCGGACGATAAGCTTGGCGCTGTGCGAAAAATGTCACTCATAGCCACCGATCTGTCACATAAAATCCCGTTAAAGGGAAATTACCTCCGGAAGTGGTTATTCGAGAATACAGCACACTTTTACTGGCCACTTGTGGTATAAAGTCACTTTTTCTGAGGAATCCAACATTTTGGACTCCCAAATATATTTTGCCTTTTCGGCGGTCCCTGTCATGTCCAAATTATTTGTCAGCAACTGCAGCACTAAGAATACTCATTGAAATAAAGCATCGCCAAACAAACTTTAAATCTCTCCTGTAACCCCCAATAATTTTTTATATCCGTGTTCATTATACCAAGGGTCTACTGTATATTGCTTGGTATAAAACTGATGCACTCTCTATCTCCCAAAAGTATGCACAAAGGCTACACGTGTATACTGGACTGGTAATAAGTACCGTATTTACTTCAAACAAACGGACACTTTTTTCCCAATAAAACGGGTCCAAAAATTTCGTGCGGATTAAAATGGAGTAGGACGCTAAATCTGTGTTACCAAATCACTATCGACACTTCAAAATGGCCACCTCGAAAGCGCTTTGAGCCTAGCTGCCGTAGCTTTCTCCATGTACAAATGCTTTCTCAAGTATGCTTACGTTAGTTCACCACCCGTCTTCCCGTTTTCTGCATTTGCTCTATCAGCATGGAAGTGCTGACTACGAAGACACGTCGAGTGGTCATCACAATGCCGCAATTAAAAGGAAAGTGATCACGTGTGTGGAGATGGGCGGAAATCGGGCCGCATCACGGGCATTCAGAGTTCCCGAAACTTGCATGCGGGACTGGCACAAACAGGAGAGGCGTTCTACTCCGGTGGCTGCTGCGTAGGCACGGTTGCGGGGCCCCTACCTTGAAAGCGATCTGCAATGGAGACAGTCTACACATCCAGGCGCTACGCGCTGTGGTCTTGTCGCTTAGTTCACGCTGAAGCGACACGCCGCACAAAGGTCAATTCGCTCGCTTCTGCTACCGCACCTCCTCACTACAGCATTCTGATAAAAAGTTTCCACTGTCACTGAGTGAGACGTGTTCATGTTTGCTTGTGTGTGCATGAGACCATGCATGTTTATTTAGTTAGTAAGCTAATGTTTAAATGTTTATATGGCCGATAAAAGTACTATCCTTACTTTTCGCATAGCTGTCTCCCAATTTGCTATCAGAATCGATGCTTCGACTTTTTTTATTTATCGCAACTTTAGTGCACTCGGAGTAAATCTGTTTTTCCAGTTGAGGGAAAGTTGTATTTCTGTACGAAATAGCGAGGTGCGCAGTACAGCAAAATACTTCTTTTTGGTCATAGAAAACGGGTGCGTGTTACAATCAAGGGCATGTTAGAATCGAGTAAATACGGTACTCAGGGAAGGGCATGGGGCAGAATACGAGTTAAAATTTTAGACCATCCAACATCGGTTTAATTTACAAAAGTTCATCCTGGATAATACTGTGAAGACATTACCTTAAAACTGCTTGCCGTGTTCAGAACCTTCATCTGAACAAGTTCTAGGGCCTCTCACAAACAAGAGAACTCTCAGCATTTTGTCAAGGCAACCTTACATAACCTTAGATGAAATTCAACCATCACAATCGTGGTGGTAGAATGGCAAGCACAGAAAAATTGTGAGAGCCTAAAGGATTGTGAGAAGAGAACCTCCTGTCCACTTTCTCTCATACCTCTAGTGGATTTGGAGCAAGACAACATTTTCAAGGCCATGTGAAATAAAGAGCAGAAACGAAAAAGGTTGACGCACATCCTCATGAAAGGTAAAAACACGCACAGAAGACTAATGCAATGAAATAAAAACTTGCAAAGTGCATTACTGTCACAATGTTGCGGGCAGACAAACGAAACCAACACCCAGTATGGACGAAAAAGTGGACTAAAAAGTTGCAGGACTGAAGAAAAAATTTTAATGTGATATTGCAAATACAATAAGCTGCACATGGGAGAGTCAGATCTACTTGAGACTATTAAAAAAGTGCACTCTAATGAGAACACAACTTATTCACAATGTTCTGAATGTTTTGAAGATTCTTGTAAAAGCATAAATTTTTTTTTTTGGCAGAACCAGAGAAAGATGCTCAACTGTTTCCATACCACACCCATTGGATATACTTAGCCCACTAACGATGGTTTCAAACTCAGTTTTTGAGACCTTCCATGGCACTCACAGACACACTGTGCCATCCAACGTAAAATAGAACTTACGCTTCTCATAGAGTTTGATTTTTTTCCTGCTTGGCGGCGATTTCTGAACTGGCTCCGAAAGCATGCGCCTGCGCATCAGAGTTGAAAGCGAAAATGGCCGTCTACGGAAGCGGCATGCGCACTCTGAAACATTGCGAACCTTGTTAATAAAAGTTGTATGCCTGAAAAGTGGATCCAGTCTGCATTGCTTTCATATATTGAACAAAGCTTTCAGCGCAACAGTTTCTTCAGAAAAAAAGAATCTAGTGTAACCTACATAAAACGGACGTTTTCGCCACGGTAGGAAAAGGGTTTCAAGTGAACGAAATATAATTTAGTCCACATTATAGAAAAAGGCAGATTGAACTTTATATTCAAAATAGTCAAATGCAAAGTGAGAGATCCATCTGCTACCTGAGTGCTGCAACAAACAAAATTTGCTGTGAACATGACTGAAATAGCATAAAAGTGGGTTTCTACTGATACTGGTGCTTACTCACCTTGAGGAACTCCATAAAGAATATTGACTGTGACGCTTCCATGCACTTCATGTTGATCTGTCACCACAACAGCAAACAATGTGCCTCGCTGGGTCAAATCTTCAAGAGCTCGGCTAAGGAGAGCTTCATCTTTCAAGAATAAAAGGTCCACCTGCATGCCAAGGTTCTTGAGGCGTCGTTCCACCATTTCTGCATAATTTCTGAGAGAAACAAAAACAATCTAAACGAGAGTACAAAGACATTCTCTTCTAGTTTGCTATGAAAGCGTAGAAACAATGCTGTACTAGGTCAGCCTAGTGCAGCGCCCACGCATACTGTGTCAATCTTATGACTGCATTGGCCCATAAGTAGGTCTTTGCATTTTCAGATTAACCTGATAAAATCGGAAAAGCAGTCGCCAGTGACAAATTGGATGCTTTGAATTTAAGCGATAAACTTGGAACTTTGGGGCCCTCACTTGCTATGCGACCAAGCCTCCAAGACACGCAGCATTAGTGCTGTGCCTGGGTGTCTTGAGATTTATATAATGGAATATATGGAGAAAGGAAACACTGGAGAACAGAGTACCTTCATGATGTGCTGGCTAACAATGGAATGACGAGTCTACGACAACCTTTGGCGCAGGCATCGACTGCATGCTTGAAATTAGACAAGAAACGACGAAATCAATTACCGTTTTTGAGCCTACCGTATATACTCGTGTGATGAATGCACTTTTTTTTTTCTGTGAATAACTGAAGCTAAGTTATGGGGTGCATTTATTATGCAGGGCAAATTTTATGGAAACTTCTCTGAAACAGCGAAAATTGAAAAGTAAGATGGCAATGATTTAAAAATGCATTAGACAACTTACCCTGGCAGTAAAAACACATGCCCACTATTTGCAAACAGCTACAGCTTTTTCTACTGCACTTGACTCCGCATGGGAATCGCTGGACTTGCTGTCCAGGTCGTTGGCCGCTTCTTCTACACCGTGGTACCAACACAGCTCGAGTTCGCTGCCGTCCAGCTCATTTGCAATGCTAGTCTTTTTGAAGCTTGTGGCGATCAAGCGAGATGGAAGCGAGCGCCATGCATACAAAACCCAGGAACAAACCAGTTCGACAGACAGTCTCTTAACCTTGCCGGTAGGCATCAGCGTGTGCCCTCCCTGGCCCATCCAGTCCGTGCACAAGCATCGCACCTTGTCCTTAAAAGTTTTGTTCACACACACATCCAAGGGCTGCAGCAACGAAGTGAATCCACCCGGAATGATTGCGATCTCAGAGCGCAGCTCCTGTAGTATCCGGCATACGCATTGTTCTAGGTAGCCACGAAAACGGTCAAGCATGAGGAGGGACGGGAGAAGTATGGCACCAGGCCATTATCGCCAGACAGTTCGCGCCCAATCAGCCATTAAATTATCTGACATCCTACCCTATTCCCGGACTCTCACATGTATGTCTGTTGGGAAGTTTCCCTTTGGTATAGTTTTCTTCTCACGATAACATACAGCGGCAGCTTCCGGCCGTCTTCTGTTATCGCATGCATCGGCGTGCTGTTGTCAGATGGAGGAATTGGCACCCATAGGCACCGTGGGCCAGAGCCCAGCTCAGAATTGGGGGTGGCGCCGCAATAAATAAAAAGTGCACCATCGCTGTCCAAAAACTAGCGCACTTGCTACTGAAAGGCTGGCTTTCCCGCAGAGTTCAGACGTTTAGAAGCTAAGCATGTTTTACGGGCGAAATTTCGCTAGCATCACAAAATCACAAAATTCAGCAAAACATCGTCCCCATATTCTTAGATGAGGTAGAAACAACTGCTAAGAACCGTGCTTGCTCTCACAAAGCCAGCAATATATTCGATTTAATTCGAATATTCAAATCCAACCGAATATTAGAACATTTTCGAACATCTATTTTTCGAATCGGATATGAATATTAAAAATGATATTAAATTTTAAAAATATTAAATTCGACAATATTCAATTTTTTTAAATATTCACACCTACCTATTACTGAGTAATTAGTTTGTTGAACTATCCACGGCTGAAACTTCACTTCAGCTTACAAAAAAAACAACTATGGGTTTTGCATTCAGTTTCTCGCACTTCAATCAGCATTTCGGGGCATCAACCTCAGCGCAACATAAAGTGGAACCCCGATTATACGACTTTCTCGGGACTGCAATAAAGTGTCATAAAATGCTGCCGTCGTGAAATGCGAACATAAATTATGCCTATAAAAATACTACTTATTTCGTGCGACGAATTTATGAGAAATTTCAACGTAAACAACCAACATACTCTGCAGTGCTTGGAAACCCAAATTGCCAAAAAAGGAAATGCGATAAGAATTAATGCTGCAGTACAGGTACCAATCATGCTTTATTCAAACGAGCCTTTACGGCACTCCACTTCCCACTGCCGTGATTCCCGCCAGCAGGTACGAAATTAAAAAAAGACGGTAAGTTTCTTATGGTCCTAGTTTGATACGTGAACCAAGAGCTTTTGCTCGAGTTGAGCAAAGTCCAAAAGGAGGTCCTCTGCAGCGCCGCGTGAACAGATGAAGTTCCGAATGCCGTCTATGTGCCGTAGCACCTCGGCAAACGTGGGAGGCACAGGCATGGCATCTGTGGCATCATCGTTGTCCTCGTCCAATGCCGCAGCGGCGTCGGCACTAGGCGAAGCCTCCTTGATGGCGTTATCCAGCGACACCTCACCATAGATCGCAACGTTGTCGTCGGCCTCCACGTACTTGGTGAAGGTAGTGGTGAGGTTTAAACCCTCGAAATCGTTGTCGGCGAAGCCTGCATCGGCCGCGAGCGGCATCGAGGTTGTTGTGTCCCCAGCTGAGGAGGCAGTCTCTCGCTTAAAGCCACAGTGCTTGAATGAGTTAGTGATTGTGCTTCGCGACACTGCGTTCCACGAACTGGCAATGAAATGCATGGTGTCGAGCAGAGCAATCTTTTTTTCCTACTCGCTGCACTGCACAGCCGCCAGCCGACGCTGCACTAACCACTTCCGGTACCCTTGCTTGACGCACTTAATGATGCCGGCATCCAGCACCTGTAACCGGCTTGTGCAGTTGCGCATAAAAAAAAAAAACAACCTTTATGTTCCTCAGGTTGGACGTATCGGGTGGGTGGGACGGTGCGTTGTCCACGAAAAGCAGTCTTTCCCGCCCCTTAGCACCTATTTTGTTATCCAGCTGCTGCAAAAAATTGCTGAAGAGTGAAGACGTCATCCACGCCTTTTTGTTGAAGTTGTAGCTGCACGGCGTCTTCGAGTTATTAAAGCACCGTGGATTTGCAAACTTTCCAACAATGAGCACGGGCTGCCTCTTGGAACCGTCCTCATTAGCACAGAATAGTGGGGTCACACGCTTTTTACGACGCTTTCCACAATGACAGCTGTCACCCTTAAACGCAAAGGTTTGCTCGGGCTGAATATGGTAAAAAATACCACTCTCATCGGCGTTGAAAATGTCGCAGGGCTTGTATGCAGCAATCATCTCCGGCAGCGACTCCATCCACTCGTTCACCGTCGAAACGTCCACGGAAGTGCTTTCTCCGCAGGAGGGGCTGTAAACAAACCTGTTTCGTTTTTTAAAGCGATCCAGCCACCCGTTCGATTCCCGAAAGTCGTCGATGCCCAGATGCAATGCCATAAGGTCCGCCTTTTCTTTTCGAATGGCGCCGTCAACGTTGATTGCAGAGCTCTGTGCTTGATGCAGCCATTTGACGAGAACTTTTTCTAACTTCTCATGCTATCATTCTTTTGCCGCTTTCCGCTTGAGCCCGAGCTTGTTGGCATTCTGGAATATCACCGCTTTGTTTGCCAGGATTGTCTTAAGCGAAGATTCGGGTATCTTAAGGTCCCAGGAAATGCTGGCTTTCATGACTCCATGCCGCTTTTCCGCTTCCTCGATAATATTCAGCTTATCGCCGAGCGACAGAACTGTCCGCATTCGGGACATTGTGTGTCGCGTTGCTCCACACAACTCAAAACCTCCGCTGAACACTGGTCGCTAGGATTACGATGAAGAACACGTGCGATAAACCTAGGCCTCTCCGCACTACCTTGTCGGCGATCTGCTGCTGGGAAACTAGAAGGAGAGAAACGCTTCCCCAACGCGACAAGAGGTGACGCCGCCAAGAAGAGAGGGAGAAAGTGATTGTGGAGAAGAAAAGGCGCTAATTCAGCACAGCGAGCGTCGCAGGTGGCTGCTGGTGGGGAGAGAAGAACAAACGATGAGACAAGGCAGGGAAGAAAGCTGCACCGGATCGAGCGGTGTCAAGCGCTCAGCATGCGGAGAGACGGAGCGAGGAAACAGAGACCCGCAGCACTTTTCTTTCGTCCGCCGTCCCGTCCCGTGCATTGCGACGGTTGTCGTATAACGCGGGTCAGGCGTACAATTGTGTCGGATAACTGGGGTTTTTAATGCATTGCTTCTACGGGGACTTCACCGGGACTGCACTAATCCGTTGTAAAACCCAGGTCGTTGAAAAACCAGGGGACGTATAACCGGGGTTCAACTGTATATCATACATTGGGCATTACAGGGCTAAGAACGTTCCTAGAGTTGCACTGCCTTTTTTTTTTGCAAACGAGGCTAAACATGGCATAAAGTTTAATTTGTAGTCTTAACTTCGACACTAGTGTCTATGGGAGCTGCAAGCAAGGTGGTTCATCCAGCAAAGGAATGGTGGTTTGTATATGGATTTGCTTAAACTCCATCCTTCTGGATTCAAACCGCCTTGTGACTTAGCAAATTGTTATTTTTCAACAAAATACACATATTGTCATAAATGCAAAAATGTACAATAATTCTGCCTGTGCAGAGAGACTTATTGCCGTCTGCATTCAGACACTACAAAAAACATCCTTTGATTTTACCCAAAACAGGCTCCTTAAAATAAATTCCACCCATAACCCATGACAGTCATGCTGTGGTGTAATCCAGAATAATAAACTTGCTTTTTTGTTTGCAATCTGACTCTGGAGTCTCTTCCTGTGTGCAAACTTGAGTACACAAATCCTTGAAAGCGTCCCCTGCCTGCTAAACATACAGGACAGTCACAGATTTGCGTAATTATCCCTCACCGAGTGAACATCGCGCAAGCCTACCCCTAGAACGTTAGATATTTCCTTGGCATTTATTGGGGCATGTCCTGCCAAAGGCATTGCGCAAAAGCTATGAAAAAGGGCTATTTGGTGCAGAATGATACTGCAGTCTCTACGACACAATTTTGTATAAATGGCGCAGAACTTCTACACCGCATACTTGCATACAATCAATAATTTGAAGTGAATTGAAGACTTGCAACAAACAAATTGTCAAAAAATTTTTACCTACAGGAGTGCAAAAATATTCAGTTAGGGTGCATTTTGAATTCAAATTGAATTGAGTGCAAATATAAAAAATTCAATCTCAAGTAAGACAAATCATCAAATAGTTAATCCCACCAGAACAGCTTCCCAAGGTCCACATAGGGTTGCATCATAAATCTAACTGCTCTGGTTCGAATAATAATGCTGGTTCAATACCTTGGCTTTATTATGATGGTTCGATATCTTGGCTCTCAACATCAAAAAGTTAATAAATATGACCTTCCACAACAAATTCAGCATTTCACACTATTCAATTGTCACTCAATTATATTCCGTATCGTATTCAGCCAATGCTGGCAAATAAATATGGAGGAAAAAAAATGGACACTAACCTGTTTTGCCTGTGAAGCACAATTATCTCACAGTCATTTGGCTTCCGGAGATCGGTTTCTGGTCTGAATGGTGGTGGAACTGGTACAGGATCCATTCTGTGCAAGAAAAAAAAAAAAAGAAAAAGAGAGAGAGAGATAAATACATATATATATAGATAGAGAGTGAAAGGAACAATGCTATACATAGTACGAACAAGTGAATGAAAATTTGCAACATTACAGTCGAACCATGTTATAAGAATCTTGCACTAACAAAAAAGCAACTTTGTTTTAGCTATAGCTGATATTTGTTATACGAACATAAGTTCGCTACATACTGACATCGGTAATAGATTTACTTTCAAGCACAGTTCAGCGCGCTGCTTGATCTTTCAGACTACGCTTAGTGCGAGAATACAAAATGGCAAGATCTTTGTTTTGTGCCAGCATCTCTTTGAAACTAAAAGGACGCTTTTGGCCTAGTCCATAGTCAATCCAGCTGGCTAAGCCAAAAGAAAATGCCAAGCCAAGCAACACTAGGGTTGTCGAGCCAGGATATTTGCATGAACACCGTGCTTGTGTAATGTTTTTAATTTAACATAATAAATAGCAACACAGTCTAAGGCGATTTTGTTGTTATCTGTTATAAATATTTGTTGTTCAAAATCAACATCTAGCTCTACACTCATCTCTGTGTCGATGTGCGCCGCAATGAAGCAATAGAAGTGCCCTACAATGAAAGTTGCACATCCACGATCATTTTGCTAGAGGAAAGTGGTCGACCTCTCTTCAAGGTGCCCGGAGATGAAAATTTGGTGACAGTTCTGATTGCACTTTCATTCGTCCATCGTGACGGCATGACAATAGCTGAAATACAGATTGACGTGGCAGAAGTGCATATAACACCACATTTACAAGCTTTCCTGGCCACTTGTGGACAAAAATTTTTCTTTTGCCAGGTGAATATGCTTTATAGAACTTGCGAATATTCAGCCTTTCAGGCAATTCCTGCAGAGTCTGAATAATTTCTTGGATCCTATATACCACCTTATATTAGTGTTATACTATTTTTTTTACGCACCCAACTGTATCCTCAACTAATCAAATAGTCATGGTAATCAGTGGCAACAACAATCCACTTGTTTCTGGCAAATGATAATGAAAAATGTCCCAGTAGGTCCATGCCAATTTCATCTAACTGTGCTCTTTATACGTTTTACCAGATGCTTTAAACATGCTCTACAGATGGATCAAGTAGAGGCCAGTAGTACGCCTGTCATACTCAGGTAAAAGTAACAAGGAGTCTACCATGGATGTGACTGAACATCATTGGTCTGCCAAACAATTCTTTTTGTGATAACCCTGTACAAGTGTAAATAACTGCTGCGCCAGCGTGTTAAAGAAAAACAACTTTATTCAAAGCATTACATGAACTAACGTCACGGAGATCAAACAAATTTGCTGTTGCAATTACATCTGCATAAAGAACTCTGAAGCCCATGACAACATTTCTTCATAATTTTCGAATTCTAAGTAGATAATTCAGCATTGAGGATTAGCTTAAACTTATTTGGAATATAGACAACTGTGGAAAGATTCAAGCAGTGAGCCCAAAAACTGAGAAGCTCAAAACCAACTGCCCTAGTATTTTAGAGTGGACACTGCTCCAGCTTGCCATACCTTCCCTAAAGGGTAGCGCGCTGTCTGCCGCTAAGCCAATTACAGCATCAAAGCAGCACTGACTTTGTGCCGCACCAATACAGAAGAGCGCTGATGTGAAAAAAAAAAAGTCCGATGAAGTTAGAGGATTGCATGCTACGTAATAAATTTTTATTTTAACATCCCGGGAAATACGATATAGTATAGTGAAGAAGACAAAGATGAATGTTCATGTTGTTCCTCTGTGCAACTCCAAATACAAGTTCATGCAGAACATGTTAAACACTCTCCCCAATATTCAGGCATGCAGTTTGGGCAATAGCCTAGCAGTTCGTACATCCAGCTCTAAGCTACATTTGACCAGAGTGGCATTAGTGCAATCCCCAGTGAGCAGGGTTTCCATTTTCTTTGCCCCATAATGAACACATGGATTGCCACTTTATTTTTTTCTTTTCACTGTGTTCTAGTCATGCCGGTCAGGATTCCCACAAATTTCCTTTATATTCCCACTGGAGTCACAATGGCTTTAGCTAGACTGTAGATTCCGCTTCTAAAGCTTTACACAATGAGACAGAATACCATTTCATGTTTAGCACATATTGCTATGTCCAGGAAATTAGCTGAGACTTTTGAAGTGCTATTACCTCAAGCCACATGGCAAAAACTATGCAATGTGCATACAAGGTTCACACTAGATTGATGGCCCCACTGAGAATTACACGAACTAAGGCTCATCTATGGAGCCTTCAACCCATAGCAAGTATATAGTATCATGCATTGCTTCTTTCTAAACACTACATTGAAGAGAAGTATTTAGCACTCCTACTATGCCGGGTCACTATACCTGAAGGCTAACACTATATGAGAGATTGCCTTATCGATTACCAAGGTTGCCTTGTGGCCAGGCCCTTCACCTACCATAAGTATGCAATCTAGCCATGAAAGCTCCCTTAGTTCTGTCACAAGGAGCTTTCCTCGCTCAGCTATATGCTACTGGAACCTATTCTGTGTATTCACCCTTGGCACCGGGGCTTTTCGTTGCCATGCAACCTGGGTCTGGGTGTGTGCACACTGTTGGGTGTCCCCAGAGGTCAAGTGTAATAAATTTTTCTTCAGTTTACTTGGTCACAGTGTGTTTCTTGCAGCAGAGCACTCCTGACTTCTCGGCAACGGAGCATGAACTTCCAGTAGTGCACCAGTTTATGATATGTGATGGCTCATGCAGCACTACGGCTCACTAAGCTAAACGTGCAGAGGTCGATGCTCATTTGCATGCCTTAGAGTGACCCTGAACAAATAAAGTAGCAGAGTGCAAATATATAATTTTTCTAATACAAATTGAATATGCATACCTAGCTTCGAATACTGAATAATCAAAGACAGATGCTTTTTTTTCACTAATAAACTTTAATTTTACCAGATAATTATACTCAAAACAATACACTGGTAAACTATTAAGACAAAATGTGTGACTGAACAAAGATATCGCTATCAGGAACACAGTTACTGTCAAGATGTGGTCAGGCAGCAGTCCTTCCCTTCTAGCAGACACAACTTCTTCCGCCATGGAAAATGCTCTTTCGCTTGGGACGGAAGTAGCTGGTACTGTAAGATATTTACGGCACAGCTTCTCCCGACTGGGGTATGTGAAGGAGCCCACAGTCTGCCACCTGTCAAATGCTTCATTTTTGTTTCTTTAGCATTGCCTCCTCAGAATACGAAGCAATTGCCCATTCTGAAGAAGTGCTCTAGTTTCTGCTTGGATTCTTGCCAGATTGTCAAAAGCATTCCAGACATCAAAGGAGGGCTGCACACACTGTTTTGCATGCTTTTTAGCTTCGAGGTTAGTCGCTTTCACAGTAGGATACAAGGCCAGATCTTGGAGAACCAGATATTTTAACATTATCTTTTGTTTGTTAGCTTTGAATATTGCGCAATTGAATTGAGAGTCTGAATTGAATTGACTTCGACTCTGAGAGTGACAACACAAGCCAGCTAGGAACATCGGCAGCCACAGCCTGATTAGTTTCACTTTTTGCTTCGTCCCGTCTTTGTTGTTGTTTGGAGTGCTTGAGAGCCTGCCAAGATAGAGACTTAAAGAAACCGCAGGAGATGCTACAACAGAAAAACCGTGCAGAAAACAAGGGTTTACTGCAAGACATGCAATGTTCCGATATGTTTTACAGCGAGGAACTCCTTTGCTGCATGGCACGCCCAACTGTAGTGCTTGTGGTAAAATTTTTGTAGTAGGAGATCTGTTCAATGAAAAATGTTCGTTTTTTCGGAGATTAAATTATGGGGTTTTTTGTGCCAAAACCATGGTCTGATTATGAGGCATGCCATAGTGGGGGACTCCGGAATAATTTGGACAACCTGGGATTCTTTATTATTCTGGAATGCTCCACTACAGCGTGCCTCAATCAGATCGTGGTTTTGGTACAAAAAGCCCCATAATGGACGGCAATACATTTTGTATATCTCATAATTTTGTTTAAGTATATACAAGCATGTCTTTACAAACTTGTCCCAATTTTATCCGCTAATCTTTATTTCGGCAATTTATATCTTTTTTATGGCATCTCTCTTGTTAATACAAATTTTTGTGTGAATAGTGCATACATTCTACTTTTTGTTTATGTATTACATAATATACTGAGTGCAGTAGTTTTCTCAGAAAAATAAATTGGAATCACCTACCAAAGACACCTATTTTTTCCCCACAGTAGGGAAAGAGTTATGCGTGAATTGTTTTATTTGAAAATTCGGAGTCAGAAGGTGGCAAATGAAACTTGCATTGCTTTGACTGACTTGTGATGTCCACATGTCGCTGCTAAAGGCAATAGCTGCTGTTCCCCCTTCAAAAGCATTGCTGAGTTCGGCCTTCCCTTTTTTCCATGTGCCGTCATACAAGCATGAGCAAAATGAGAACAAGGTGAAAGCTGGAGCCAACGTTTCGACACTTGTCAAAACCCTTGTCGGAACGTTGGCTGCAGCTTTCACCATGTTCTCGTTTTGCTCATTGTTTTGAATTTCCATCTCCCGACTTCTTCGTTTTCCCTGGAGCCATACAAGCATGGAACAAGCACAACTGACAGTGTAATACATCGATAAGCGATACTTTGGAACAGCTTCTGCCATAAGTTGTGGGGATTGAGGCGTGCCCCCGCGATTTTGAGTGGACAGTGACCTGTTCTGTCCACCCTACGCCTCTCCCTTTCCACTCCCGTCAGTTGTCGGCGGAGGCGCTACACTTGCGGTGGTTTTCAGGAGTGGCGCTCATGGGGCTGGCTTCTGCTGCCACCACCACCAGCAGTCAACAGAGCGAGCGCAGGGGGAGATCTCTCTGTGACAACACTGGGTACGTATACGTTTTCCTATCGTCCGCCAGCGGCTTCGTTAGGGTCTCGGACTTGAGCTACCCTACGATGCCTTTGCATGTACGGCAAGCACATAACTTGTGTTGATCCTTTTCCAAACGCCAAGCCGATGAGCGGTGCCTAGTGCTCACACGTGCTCCTACTACACCACGCTGCACTTATCGGAGGCCCAAGCCCACGGAGGTTGCTCGAGCTCTCGCGAGTGGGCCCATTGGTTATCATGAGAGCAAACAGCATAGCCAAAGGACTTTTGCTAGCGGCATGTCGCAGTGACCCATCCTCCCGCAGCAACATGCTAGTGGCATCCCTGTTAGTATTATTCGTCATTGGCACGAGACCCTTTGATTCCCATACTGGCCTGGGACTGGGCGCTTGTGCAGTGTTAGGTGCCGCCTGAGACAAATAAACGGTTTCTGCTAACTTAGGGGAATACTGTGTTTTCTGCGTGTGTAATGCTTTGTGTCCCCAGCGCACACATCCATAGCGCAATCAAACTGCGCATGTGAGTGCATGCAACAAAACTCTATGGTCATGTGCCCGTAACCTGCAGTAACCTTCATCCCATTACCAACAAGGGGGCAATCAGTTTGTGAAAGTCTTAAGAAAGGAAAGGTAGGCATGCGTATGCATGTAGCATCGTTCGTACATGGTGGCATCGTTTGCATATACTAGCACCCACCTGTGAACATGTGTAATTGAACCCCTGTGAGCAATCAACGAGCAAGCATCTAGCGGCAACCCTTTCAGAGATCAGAAACCAGATATACGTAAGTTTTTGCAAGTGTAACAAACAGAAACAGCCAGGATGACAAAACTAAAAGTAATCGCCACACGCCTGAAAACTGGCATAAACAAGCCGTGGAATGAAGATCAAGAGACTACAGCGGGAGAAAAAAAAAACCCTTGTATCCACACAAGGTGGCAGCACTTGCTGGGAAAGAGAGAGTTGAAAAATTGGTACATTTTTCAAACCCAGATGGCACAGTAAATATACAGCATCAACTATTTGGGACTTGTTCTCGGCACAGTATATTTATGTTTTTGACCCTCCCCCAAAGGGTAAATAAGGAAAACAAACTAACCTATAAAGGAAAGCCGACCATAGCAGCACTACACAGTGCATTCATCCAAGAAATATCGCTAAATGCCAATGATAGGCATACAGTTCTTAGTTCCTTAGAGCGATACAGTTGCTCTCTCTCTCTCTCCTTCTTGCCTTTGCCACTTGCGTTCTCCTCTCCCTTCACGGCCTTGCCAATTCTACTACACACACTGTCCACTGACATGTGCGAATTGTGCAAGTTTTTCCTTCAATGTGGGCATAAGTAAAATGAGGAAGGCACGTAGTGCTGCCTATGGGCGACCTTCTAAACATTAGGTTCCCGATTTCTCAAATGGGCAACGGCTCAAGCAGATAATAAGTACAGTATTTTCTTTTAGGGTTTTTCCTGTACACCTGCAAAGCACGCGTGAATGTGTTCACTTATGTACATCAATAAATGCAGATAAAAATAAAACTATGAAGAAAGCACCACAGACAGAGAATGACAGAAAATTCAGATGGTAGGGATTCATGTTAGAAAAAAGTTAGGCATGCAGACACCAACAAAAGAGGGAAACAGACAAGCATACAACAGGCACACTTGTTTTCCACATCAGAATGTCGCCAAGGAAGACGCTGCCGTTTTCCAGAAGGTGGAGGGCACGCTTTACAGACATTTCCTTTGCAACATTCTCTTCAGGTATGCCAATAGCATGATCAGCAAAAATTGACGAGCGTGGAGGCCCTTAAAGCTTCCGTAAAGTTCTTGGGCTTATTGCAGCATTTTTTCTCTATACTGAAAACCATAGTTTTGATTTCTAAGTGTTGTATTACTCGCTGCAGATTTTTCAGCCAATCGGAACATTTTCGGAACACAAAACACAACAGTAGCTTCATGCACGCAATTGCCAATGGTAGCATTTGCCTGACTATAAATGCACTTTAAGTATGAAACCCACATCGCCACAATGCTCACATCGCCACATCGCCACGAGCATCATGCAAGCTTAGTGCTTGTTTTATGATGTACTGAACTTTTCATACACTTAAAGGTAAAGTAGTTTATAAGAATTTATGGACTATACCTTCATCGTATGAGGAAAACAAAGTTCCAGTTGCAAAATTTAGATTTTTCTGGGATTTCCTGGGATCCAAGGCAATATTGGTTGAAAACGTAACTATTGGCACAAGATTGAGTTCCAACCATTATGAAGATTCAACCACTAACAATCATATTTGGTTATATGATGTTATCCAACATGCTTTCAGGATGAACTTATTTCTGCATGCAAAAAGGAAACCAAGTATATGATCGTTTACCGGCTCCGTGGCGCAGGTTGCTCATCTCTCCCATAGCCCATTGGTGGCTCATCTCTCCCATGGTGGCCACCATACTCATCCCTGCCACCCCAGTAACCATCCCGGCCGTAGCGTCCATTTCCTTCTGGGCGAGGGTAAGGCCTATGTGGATCATCACGGCCATATCCACGCTCATCTCTACCACCATACCTAAAACAAACAAATAAATAAAGAGTATACTTAGCAACACCATTTAAAGAAGTTCTTGTGCTTGCCAAAGTACCACAAAGGAAATGAGCGCTTAAGGTCACCAACCAGCTCAGAGTTTGCAGAATTGCCTTGGATTCTATCAAAATGCCCCACCTCCCAAACAGTGATCTTGCTGAGTCAGCCATGTATCCCAGAGTTTGGTCACACGAAATTTCGGGCTTGACATCCTTTCACAGCAGTAGGAAATTTATAAAACTCCATTTTCCTGAAGTGTACATCAATCACATGCAAAACAGAGTACTTTCATCTCCTTTTATGGGGAAGCAAGTGGCTTTCCAACACATTATGTGGGCTTCGATTGTGGCGAATGAAGTTGTGTGATGGGATCACTTTTCCTGCACAACACTGTTTTCCTGCTTCTCTGATGCCACAGAACAGCTGGCACATAGCATCCTTTCTTAAAGGAGAGCACCTCCTCTACAACACAGTACAGAGCGTGGTGCACACTTTAAACTTGGCGAGGACAACCCTTTTTCTGTGATTTTTTTTTGTCCGTGATCGTACATAACAGCTTAGCAATTTCACTGAAGTCTTCATCCCTAAACTGCAAACACTGAACATGGTGGGCATAGTGGGATTCCACGTCAGATGGTCATTCTACTTGTTGGCTTAACCCTTCTCATAGGATGTAACACTTGGAGCTTGTCTGCACCATGTCAGTGAGTACAGATTGCAGAGCGAGAACTTCGGTGACCAACAGGGTTCAATTTCAATATATTCAGTTTTAACTGAAGGACACTAAAAAGTGTGCCAATTCGTTTTCAGAAATTTGGTTTTAAGAAATTCAGTATTCAACTTCCACAAAACAAAAAACGAGGAAAAGTATTCAGGATTTTCATAAAGAGTTAGCATTAAATAATGCTGCACTAGAAATCTGGCAAAACATTTGCATGTATTTATGCCAGTTTGCAGGCATAAGTTCGTGTCAGCTGGCACAAGACAGGGGTAATTGGAGATCAGTGGAAGAGGCCTTCATCCTACAGTGGACACAAATGGACTGATATTATCAGAAAGCAGGAAGCATTTGCTTCATTACAATCATAATTTAGCATTAACTTCTGCAATCACAGCTAAGTGGGACAGTATAACAAAATCAGTTTCTTCATAGCAATTTCTAAACTTCTAATAAGGCACCTAAAGATACTCCTTACTGTATGCAGTCACCAACCAATAATTTGGACTTGACGAGGACCCCCAAAAAGTCCAAATAATCGGGATTCCGAAATACTGGATTCGCACCAATATAAGTGACTTTCCACAAGTGGTGAAAAAAGGTGTACCACATTCTCGGGTCGTCACTTTCGGGAATACCTTCATTTTCACGTGACTAGCATAAGCCACATCAGCACCTATGAGCTAAGGCAATCTTGCCACCGTGCCATGCACAATATCTTTCACATGACCTGCGCTAGGCCCATTGGCGTCTACGCGCAACGGCATTTGTGCCCGCTTGCCAGGCACACTATCTTATCCTGGTGCGCAGAAGCTGCCACTTGTTCATTCGGCTGGTGATAGTCACTCAAAATATAGTGAAAAAAAAAAAAGTATTTTCAAAAGACATTGTTTAGGAATATAGCCCAAGTTTGTCAACGCATTGCTGCGTGCACAAATGCTTGCATTTAGCCTGACCTTCTAATAACACCTAACACACCTTCGCTTCTTGCCGTGACCACCCCGCCTTACACCCTCTCCCCTTTAGAACCCCACCTATATGTACTGTGGCGAGGAAAGCATATGGTGCCTTGAAGAAGACAAGTGCACTTGTCGAAACGTTGGCTCCTGCTTTCACCTTGTTCACATTTTGCTCATCATCTTGAATTTCCATCTCCTGCCTTACCCGTGTTTTTCTTGCCTTCAGCCTAGACATTCCACGGACGCGATCTTTTAGCGATGCCTTTTAAGTAGGGGTGTGCGTATGTTTGAAAACATAAGCACCATTGAATATTTTAATTTTATTATTCTTGCAGCGTATTGCATGCCTGTTACAACATTTCAGGAGAGCAATGACCAATCTGATACCGCAATACGTGCTCGAGCAACATCCGGGAACTGTAGTACATATCCCACAGGCAATGGGCGTTCTACAATGAGCATTACCGCGATGCATGCGCACATCACAGTATGCTAAAAGGCGCTAGTCTAAAATGAGTACAGATGCATTACACATATCCTTGAAGTTGATTATAATCACTTTTTTCATGGAATCGAAGGTGTCCTATCCCTACTGCCGGTAGTATGTCTTGCATTATATCGATGGTTGCACTATATTCATGCAAATGCAGTACCTCAACAACAGTGAGTCAGTCAGATGTTTCACCATGAAGAAAAATGAAAGAAAGGGCTTGCTGAACAAGCTATGCTACAGAAGTCTTGCTTTCATGTGGCACAAAATATAGGAAAAAGAAAAGACAATGTTCTTGCAGTAACTTTCTAAGCAAGTGTCTTAGTAAACAGTACAGCACCGCTTCATTTTGGTTGGGTGCAAGCACAGCTTTTGCCTTGTTTGTTTGCTACTTTTGCATCGCTACTCCCAATAACTGAGCTTATTGCTTGAAAGAACTGAAGTTATTTTGGGGGTTGATAACTACATAAGATGATAATTACATAGCATAAGTAATATTGCAACAGTAATTATATGGACACTCTAGGCGAATTTCCGCAATCATCGTCAACATCGTCGTGAGGTTCCATACAATGTTCAAGTGCGATAAGATGGAGGCTGCACACCATATATGCTGTAGCCATGATGGAAAGCGTGGAAGGATGAGTCGCAAAAAGAAGGGTTACTTGATGTGTGGCGCCCACTCACACGCGCAAAGTATGTATTCCCAATTCGGAGCAGGTGCATGTCGGCGCAGGCCTGGCACAATACCTGCGATAAACAACAATTTGGCGCAGCACTTCCATTACTAAATAAGGCACAGGTTGGTGACAATAGTGTTACGAACGGCCTGCAAGGGTACCGACCTACAAAATATTCCCTGCCAGCCACAGCGGTGGGGCTAGCGATATTCAGAGAAGCAGACCTTGGAACGCGCCCGGCCCGCTATGATGACTCGTTCTGGGAAAACAACAATACGCCGCGTCCCCAATCGAGTGCCGCCCCTATGATTAAACGCGGTCGGCGGACCAAGTGTTGTTTGTGGATTCGCCATGATCGCCACGGCTTGTTTAGAAGTGGTGGAAATCCTGGGAGAAGATGCCTAGCAGCCGTCTCACGGGACTTGGAAGTCATGGACGGACACAGCGGCCATTGTCTGCAGAGTCAACACTGGGATGAAGAGGTGCCTGCTCGGGGAAAAGCACGATGTCTCCGAGAACCCACTCACCTCGGCGTGTGAAACCTGTGCGGAGTTGTGTGTAACCTCGCCCCCCCCCCCCCCCCCCCCCAAAGGCGGGTCGGCTATGATGACTTTCAACGCTCCGAATTGGTAGCAGGTTGAACGGCCATTTTTCCCTCACCTAGGGATTTAGGGAGGACAGTGTGTTTATAAGCAGCTGTTGTGCGGCTGCTGAGGGTGCTCGTGCTTGACAAGCGGTGTGCTTGGTGCTTGGAGCTGAGTGCTGGTGTGCTGTATGCTTCGTCCTGCGTGCTCCATTTGGGAGTCACGCTACACTGTCGAATGCACCTATTTTAATGTAAATAAACCCCATACGCCTAGTTCCTCCCAAGTTCCTCCCTACGACCACAACTCTTACAATAGACGGCCAGTACGAATTACTCAATTTCCCAAGTTGACATGAGTCAAATACACAATCTCTCAGCATTGTGGGAATTATGAAGGTTCATATTTTCCTGCACTCCTACGCACGCCACGGAAATGAGGAGAACAGACACCTTCTTCCCCTCTTCCCGTGCGGGGAGGCAGATGGTTTCCCCATGATGGCGTAACCCTCTTGCAAACCAGTTGCAAATGTATTCTATCACGTGGCCGCGGATCCCCGCAACCACTGGACTGAGTAATGAACAAGGCAGGGCTGTCGAAATTGGGGCGGCCATCGAATGTGGGAAAACAGAAGACTGCAAGCTGCAATCAAGGAAGGACCCCAGGTAAACATTCCTAATATTTGTTGTGCCCGACCTCTGTGCGCCACGCGACCCCCCTGCAAACATCCTGGTCGTAACAATTAAGCCTGCTTGGAGCAACAACCAATGGAGCAACGATGTACTTGTTATTCAACAATGTCTTGTCATGTTTCCAATTATCCTGGTACCGTCGAAGCAATAGAGTTGGCTATCAAGCCTAAGCCTTACACAAGAAGGTGGTTTGAGAGAACCCCCGTCTACAACTGGCAGCCAACGTTGGGCACTAAATGTCAGGATAAGGGGTTGCCAACTCCGCTACGCCTCAAGACACCACACACCACGGTTGGCGCATGCCTGTCCATCAACCGCAGTCTTGTACAAGCTTGAAGAAACAATAGGTGACAACCACATGCCCAGTAGGAAAGCATTTATTACAGCTGCAACTAACACTCTGAGCAGACAGCTAGCTATATTTTACATCCCTGAGGGTACCTTTGAAGAGATTGATATGCTAGATAAAGAGGGGCTTCCGACTTACCAGCTGGGGTACGGGTGGCTGCAGCGACTACCACGGCAAAACGTCGTTGGCTGACCACATGCAGCAAAACGGGAGTGGTGGCGAAGACTTCCACACTAACCACTCGCTGGTGACCAAAGTATGAGACGGATCTTCCGTGACACATCCAGTGGCACTGATATCCCTTGCGATTCCCGTGCGCCACCCACGAAAGGAAGGCTTCCCCCTCTCACTAAACCTGCTGGCGCTTGCGCCCGATGCGACGTTTGCCGTGCTTGTGACCATCATGGGACATGAGGTTTCCCACAGTACAACGGCTTACTAGACTAATTTTTTACCATTGACAATGCAATCACAATGTTCCAACATGTTAGAATAACCAAACTTGGTAAGAAATGGATGTGCATACCATTATCTGATATTCAATTCAATATACAAAGCTAAATATTATTATCTTAATCGTAGTCAACATTTTTTATATTCACACACCCCTACTTTTATCCTATTCCTTTACACGTTTCGTCAGTGGTCAGAGTGATGCTCCACACTTATCAACGAGATCAGCCAGCCATGAACGTTGGATGATAAAAGTGGCACAGAATTGAGTGGAAGGCATCGCTACAAAATCACGGCCCGTAACTCAACCATTGTCATGCTGTCGCTACAGACAGATGAAAGTACAGTCAATGCAGGAACCAAATTCTCATAGATCACTACTAGATTGACTAGGCTCGACTAATTTTGGTTTCAAGGTGCTTGCAACATGACCGACGAACTTGTTGGCGATGTATCAAGAAGAAAATATCGTTACTCCTGCTTGACACAGTGCACAAATTAGCACACGGTTATACAGTTAGAGTCTGAATTAAGACACAGCGTGGTGTGAGGTGTCCAAAATTTCAGTCTTGCTTATGCATTAAGTCTATGGGGCTAGCAGCGGTGCAGCGGAGCTGTTCAAATAATCAAACATGTTTGAACTATTGGTCGGCAACTGTACTAATTCCTCGCTGCCACTAGGCAACAGTTGTATTGAGCTGCACTGTCTACCTATGACGGCAGAATATGCCTTGTGAAAGCACCACCTCAACCCCACTGTTTTTGTGGTGTCACAACTAAGGCAATCTTCGGCTGGTATAGTGTAAAACCAGGGTCTTTCAATACCTTTCATGTGGTCATGAAACTTCCCCGAAAGTTTCATATAGGGACGGAAGGTGGCACCAGACGCGTTGGCATAAGTAGGTGAACACCAGGCTGCACGATCATGCAACTGTCTCACTAGGAAAGGAGCCTCTCCCACATATATTTCAGCATGTTTGTAGACTGAACATGCAATGGGAACTTTTGGCAAAATAATTTTATGTGCGATGCATTTGTTTTTAGATTACACATGGCACCGTTTTATTAACGGTGCCATGTGCCCGCCGAGTAACCTTCCTTGCACAAACTGCTTCATTCAGCTGTCTCTATTTGCACTTTGTCTAGTTAGTTGGATAAGTCAGTTATATTTGATTAGCTAGTTCTGTGTTATTAGTTGATTAGTTAGCAAGTTAATTATATTTGCTTCATTGTTATAGTTAGGTAGGTTATTAGATAATTTTGTTATTTCAGTTAGGTAATTTAATCAGCTGGTTAGCTTTATTAGTTAATTAGTTTGTTAGTTACCTTCGTTATTTAGTTTTGTTGGTGTATTAGCTATCATTCAGTAATTAGTTGATTGGTTCAGTTGGTTTTGTTAGTGCTGTTTGTTCCATTACTTATTACTGAGTTTAGTTCATTAATACAGCTGTTAGATAAGTTATTAGTTAATCAGTAGGTTAGCTTTGTTAGCTAGTGTAGTAATTGGTAATTAGTTCAGTAATAACTTATAATATGTTAGAACGAGAAGAAAGGGAGTTAACCGACGGGCCCGATTTTTATTAATGATATCATGAGAAGCCAACAAAGACACTAAGGAAAACATAGGGGAATTTACCTGTACTTACTAACTGAATTAAAGAAATGATAAATTAATGGCAATGAAAGTCGATGAAAAAACAACTTGCCGCAGGTGCGGAATGATCCCACATCTTCGCATTACACGTGCGATAGTAACAGTTAGTAATACATATACTAATTTGGTCATTAGTTTAGTAATCTGTTGGTTAGCTTTGTTAGTTTGAAATGCAGGTTTCTTACCCGTAATTACATAAAAGTGTGATAGGAACTTGCTCTGTAGCTGGTTGCTAGAATGTAGTAGTCAAAGTGTACGATTTGAATTATGAACTAAGCCACTGTTGCGAACGCAGCTGAACCTGGAAATGAGAGAAGGCATTGATTCGAAATTGTTCGCGTTTTAAGGTTTTCAACAATGTACAAAAACAGGGCGCTGATTTGCACGATGTGTAGAGAATATTCACAAGCCAATTCAGGCAGTCGACCCTTGCACAATAGGGAACGTACACACAGAATGACTGGGGCGACCATTCAGCATATGCTCCAGCCCACCTTCTACTTGAGCCAGCGCCACGGTGCATCCACTGTGGACGCTATATGAAGCTCTCCCATAGCGTCACGTGGAAGTTTGATGACCAGATGGAAAGTATTGAAGGATCCCTGATAAAACTATTCCAATCTGGTTTCATTCCAGATCGGCCACTAGCCGCCCATGAGAGGCCAGAATGGTTCAAGTCCAGCTCTTATGAGCAGAGCCCAATACATTTTGATCTATCACAGAGGGCTAATGGTCAATTTGGAATAAAACCAAAGTGGAATAGTTTTATGTTACAGGTTTGTACTGACAGAAATGCTAACAACAGCCGCAGCATATCACCTAGACCAAAATTTACCCATGATACAGAAGAAACCACTAAAAGTTACGGGGCAATCTCCCATGCATAAGGCTCAAGCCAAGAAGAAAGTGCTTAACAGACAGATAATACACGCTTGAATGTCCACTAACCAAGTTGACAGTTCTACTCAATCCATTCTGTATGTAAAGTGAAGTAGTAATACACATAATTTATTCCAGGTTCTAGAACATTTTCATGGCTGCTTAAGATGGGAGGTCACGTTCAAGTCAATTTTCTTGCACAAGATTGGTTTCTTTTACATTTTATGTATGCCCAAACATTCATAAGCATGTTGCAAATGAAATTATCTTCCTGTCATAGCTGGTTTGGGAGCCACGAGTTTTCCAACCCATATTCTCGTATTGCGAAACTGAAACTACATTGCATTGGTTCCGAAAATCAGGGGTGCGATCGAAGATTGTTTTTCAAGTGTCGTCAGCAGCGCCCGTCAGCGAGGCCTAGGCCAATCGCGTGAGGCAGAACTTAACAAGAACTGAACGCACATATCGAACAACGATCTCCGATTGCACCCCAATGCTAGTTCTTTTACATAAAAATTATTCAAAATACTTTTCATGTTGTGCTGTCTAACATTAATGGGTATTTTTGTACCTGGTGGTGTCCTTGTTATTCTTTTAAAATCTCTAAAAATAGCCACAACGCCTCTATGGCCTCTGTGTGTTGTTTTTGACATCTTTCACATGGTTGGAAACATCTGTTAACATTTTTCTCAAAAGAAGACTCTGCTCCACCTCATGTTACGCAAACAAAGATAACTTTTTTTCTGAACTAATATTTTGAAATTAAACTTTGCGCACTCATTCCTCACGCAGACGTGTGCAACAAACTAGGACAAATGAAATTGATGTAATGTTTTTGAATTTGCACCTCATTTTGCAAATAAATTTGGTCCAAATGGGCAATTTTTTTTCACTTTGCTTGGTTTCTAAAACATTACTTCCTTAATATTTATCAGACTACATTTATCCTAGTTACTTGCATAACTCTCACACTTAGCTACATAAATTCCAAAGCTTTACGCAATTCAGCAATTCTTTAGTTACTTATCATTGCTGGCACGACTAACACTAGCACAACACATTTTATTAGAAAAATCACCAGCCTAAATAAAATAAACCAATTTTTGCGCTTTAAATAGTTATGCGAGTTAAATAACACATGCTTATTCAAGAAAAGAAGTTATTTCAATCATGCCTTCCGATTTAAAAAGTTTATTCTGTGGCCTCCCGCCTTAACAGGAAGGGCATCAGGCTCCAATTCAATGGAAACAGAATTGAGAATACACAATATGAAAATAAGCTGGAAGACACAACTCAGTGTCTTGGAGGGGGAAACGATCTACGCGATCCAAACGTCGTGATCGGCACGGACAGCCGGGCCGCAATGCGCCTCGCACCGGTCCCCGCACAGCCCCAATGAGCTAAAACGAGACGAAGGCGAGTAGCGGGCGAGTGGTGCGCCACCTGTCGGGGCAGCGCTGTACATTGCGTGGAGGGCGTCTTCTGTGTTTGCCGTAAGATGGCTCTGCATGTGCGGCAAGAGCAGAATAAATGCAGCGGAAACGTACTTCGGTACGCGTTTAACTGCGACTTCTGTCATTTACATGCTCATAATTACCGATGTACACAGAAGTATAACTTTCTACGGCACGTTTCTAAGGCACACCGCATTCACTAGAGGCGCTTTTGTCCCACATTGAACCATCGAACTCATGGCTGAGTGGTAGCGTCTCCGTCTCACACTCCGAAGACCGTGGTTCGATTCCCACCCAGCCCATCTTGCAAGTTGTTTTTATTTATGAATTGCCTTCTGGGATTTTTCGCTCACGGCCAACGCTGCCAACACCGACGACACCAGCTTTTCTGCGACACGTACTCCTTAACACTGTTGCGTTAAAAGGAACCATGAAGAAACATTTTCAAGCATGGAATGGCAAGAGCCAAAGCCTGACCACCACCCAGCTTCACATTAAGCTCCTCAATTTTTATAGTCTACAATGTCAAAATTGCAAGATGATAATGAAAAATTTCACAAAACACAGATGCATATACCTGCCACAAAAAAAAAAATAAATGAAGCCACATGCTTTCTACAGAATACTCGGTTTTGAACCTTAAAGGATGTTAGATATGGGGCTGTTTCCTGAGCCTACTTCAAATTCCCCAGACCACTTCGAATCGCGCCACTTCTGAGTAAGGGATGCAGAAACACGGATGACACATTCCAGAGGATCGCTCGAGCCAACAAGTTCACGTGCCAACAAGTTCGTACGCCGCGGTAGCTATTCAATGCTTGAGTTTTCCGGAAAACGAAGGGATCGCCCGGCATTGTTGCAAGGAAAGTGGGTCTCGAAAAAAGACGGCTGTGATGTACCGGGAAGGCCTGGCAGCGTCACACCGGTCGCCATTGAAGAAGGCATTTGCCACCACAGCGGGGCCGTACCACCGGGAGCAGGTGGGCCCTCGGACAATGGAGCCCAATCATCCCCCTTTCACCGCCTTTGAAGAGAGCATTGCACCACAGCAAGGCAAGACCGCGGGGAGCCGCCGGGTGTGACCTCACCGCACGGGTGCCTACCATTGGCCGAAGGTGGCGTCATCGGAGCGGACTCTCCCATTGGCCGAACATGACGAGACTTCCAGTCCTCGAAGGGTTTAAAAAGAAGCATTCCAGAGAGACCTGAGCATTCCCGGATTCACCTCTCTCGAACTTCTTGCCGCGGGCCGCAGCGTCTGAGTTGCTGCCGGCCCGTAATGACTGTATGACTGTTACTTGACTCTCACCTCTCTGTATATAATGTAAAATAAATACTCCCAAGTGGTTTTCATCCCGAAGTCCGTCCTTCAACCCCTACAAGGAGTACTGACAAAAAAAAAATCCACGTGGTTTTTTTTGCTTTAATAAGTAGTTAATGACCCAATAATCACGGCACGAAACCTCATTTACTTCAGAGCGCGACAGGTAATTATTTGCAGTCTTTTTTGTAGCGACCAGTCGAAGTTTCGGTTCCAGAGAGCAACGAGACGGGACAAACGGGAATGTAAACAAAGTGGTCACGTGTTCGCAAAAAGCCATGACGTATGCTCTGACGCGCAGCCAGCGTGCGCGACCAACTTGCTGAATATTGTCGTGCGACTGCCGCATCGGTCGGACAACCGCAGCCAATGACGGCGCCGGTAGCGTGAACGTCATGGCCACGTGGTAGACCCGGTGGGGTGGGGCCGGCGAGCGGGCACCTCGCCGCTCCGATCATGTCTGGTTTTTTTTCTCTCCTTGGTCGAAACGCGGGCCTCTTTCGCCGCTGACGGCAGCATATAAATGGGCTACAATTTGTTTCTGACACGAAATAACTTCTAGAATAAAGTGACCTCGAAAGAGTGCGAGTTATAAAACGTTGTGCAAACTAGTAAATCGTTGGCGTGATTTCTACTCGGACACGGTAAGCGCAGACGCGCCAGCAATCGTCTGTACACGAAGCGGCTCGCCTGACTGGCCTGTTTACTCATCGCTACTAACGGCACCGGGAAAACTAACCGTATTTTCACTTAAGAGAAACATAAATGTTCAGGAATTGATTGTGCTGGCGAATTTAGGCGCTTTATTACGAGCTGCGGACGCATCGCAAGGACCCTCGGCCCCGGATAGACGGCCGTCGAGCTGCGGCATGCGGCAAGTCACACATGACGCGCCGTACTACAGATCACACGGAAAATCGCGCCATGTGTCTCGCGCTTTAGACGTGGCCAATCACTTAGCGACTCAGATATTGCGGCCGGCGATGGCGAGGACGAACCTCAACAAAACCCTCGCATCGGCCACAATCAATGGTAAGACACAACAAATCGGCGTTGAACGTTGTGGCAGCGCAGTCAAGCTGATAGTGTGGGAAATATGCCGATGGACACGACAAAAACTGCAGTTGCAGCGACACGGAGAGCGTCCCACTACAAGTACAACAGCTAGAACAAGCAACAACAGCGGAGAAGAGCACATGTAAGCCGCATGGCAGCCAACGAAAATTCGTGACGTAGCCACATTACGTAGCGTTTTCTTGGCTATTTACAATCCCGGTTGATGTCAATGTCGCGAGGTACTCGGTTTTGCGGTTGGCCGCGCGCACGTACCTTAAAATTGATTTTAAATATGTTCTAAGCGATATTCACCGCTGATATTTTATAGACGATGTGTGTGTGACCAACTAAATCGATCTCGCAAGTTATCTCGACTTCAAATTTTTGTGTCAGTGCTCCTTTAAAGTGAATTACAATTTCAGTGTTCCAGATTACTCTTGTATGAGGCTTCAGCTTCATGTTGCGGCCCAGGCCAGTTTGGCAAAAAAAACTCACCTGCTGAAGTTCCTCCTGAGGAAACAAAGTTGCACAGAGCGAATATTCAAAATCTCAAGCACCATCTATCGACTTGCTGCAAAGCACTATCGGCCATCTTGTCTAAGGCACTGCAACATGAAACTGCTAGCTTTGCAGCATAGCTATACACATTGATGCTTTCACACTTGTTCTGTAGTGCCTCCAACAGCTCCCACTACTGTTAAAAGCGAAGCAATGGATCCGTGGCAGCACTGGCAGCAACTAAGGACTCTTCTTTTCAGCAGTGGGAAACACCAAATGAAATGCAAACAAAATGAAATACCTATGCTACAGTGAAGTCATGCACCAGATACTGCTGTTAGCACGTAACAGTAGCATTTACATGAGATTTATTTCTGTCATGTCTTTACTATGACTAGTACAATAACCACCCTATCCCCTCCAAAGAAAAAAATCTTCCTGAATTTTCATAACATCAGCTTTGCAGCTTTGTTTATATGTGCACTTAAAGCCAACACTGCCTTCCACATGAAAACTTATTGGAACAATATCTGTTTAGCCTACGACTGCAACAAATTTTTGTTCGTAATGTGAAGACACTGCTTTTATAACGCACTTTAAAATTTTAAAGCATTTTAAGCAATATAGCTGCTAAAATATATTTCACAAGTGGCACAAAAAGCACCTCGCGGGTTGTGGCAGCCCAAATTTGGTAGTATCGTCTTTTCAGATAATGAGAAAATCAATAACTTACTTGAAGATAGCACAATGTTCATGATAATTGTACTTTAATGCATACTAAAAGATATAAAATATGCACTTTGAAATGTTAGTATATGCAAGCAGATGAAATTTTATTATTGCAATTTCTTCACTGAAAAGTTAGGACAGCTTAACCAAGTTTATCGAAGCAGGTTATGCCCAGCAAGAAAAAAGAAAAGCATTGAATAGTGACACAAGTATGTGCACATGGCTACTGCAAAGCCGCAAAGTAGTGCGCTCTATCACCAAGCTGTCGCTGCTTCACCACGCAGTGTGCAATAGAATCACATACACGTCAATTTTCTGTACTTTTTTTTTGGCATTTATAACCTTGTGTTTCTCCATTTCTTGATCAGGTATTAAGATGCTGTGCTAGTTTCTCATGCTATCATGCTGTGCTTGCAGCCGGAGCCTGTGTAAGCAATGAAGTCCTCAACTTAGATACAGAAAAGCAGTCCAATGTATGTGCAACTCCCTATCACGTGAAAACTTGACACGTGCTGCATCCGAACAAAACCAGCAGCACACGAAAATGAGTCCCAACATTGAGCTTGCCAATCAAACTTGTCCTCCATTTTCACGGGACATAAATGCATGACAGGACACAAAATTTCAGTTTGCACACTCGATACGAGAATCCAATGCGAATAGAGAGAGTTCTCATTAGTTGCGTGCATAAAGCTTTATTATCAGCTTCGACGCAGAGCACTACTATACGAGCTTCACATTTTCACATCTGATGCAATTTCTCTCAGATTCAACAAATCAGGGGCATTGTATTCAATGCACAGTAGTTTTCAAAGTTTGATGTGACAACTTGCGTGTCAACTCAGGTTTGAAGTACACATCGCCATAGAAAAAGGCTTGTAGATTTTGTTTTCAAAGCAGTACGCCTTTTTTGAATGGAGTCTAGACGAATATATAAATGTACAAAAACTAGCTCATTTGGATTTGTTGACTCGCGGCACCATAGCGAAATTGCATTTTAACCCTTTCGCTGTCACGGACAAACCCGTACGTCATCGCGCTTCCCCCCCACAGTGTCACTGACGTACCGGTACGTTCTCTATCGTGCGTCCAAAATTTCGCGCCTGAGCGCAAAGCTGGCGCTCCTGGATTGGCCACGCCATCTGTTGACTCTTTCTACAAGTTCGTATATTCGCCCCGACCTGTGTTAGTCCATGTATTGAAGAGTATGGTGCGACTGCCACTCCCCACTTTCTCTTTGCTGAGTGGCGCGGTGGCTCTGCGTTCGCTGGCTCATGCGTCGCACGCGTGTGGTTATGGGTTCAAGGGTTGTTCTGCAATCTCCGTTGGTTTGAAGGTTTATATTTTTCTTCTGTTGGTGTGTCTGCTACGGCGTGTCAAGTTCAGGCGCACGTGCCGTTGCCTCTCCAAAAAGGGTGACTCGATTGCTGCTTTCGCTCTCTCGCTGCACCCTCGCTTCCGACTTGCAGCAGTAAACGTAAAGCCCTTCGAACTTTGTTTTAGCCTTTTTTCATCTCCCTCTGTCTTCTTGATCACACAAGGTCCCATTTCTCTCCGTTGTGCAGGCGACTGAAAGCGCATCCTCCCTGCGCGCGGTTACTTTCGGATGGCTCGGCGCGCGGGACCTTCGTCTGCTCATTGGAGCGGTGGCTGAATTCCGATTCAGAATACGAGCCGAGCTCGGATTTAGACTCGGACAGAGTCGCATGCGAGGAAGAGGGTTCCGCATCGTCAGATTCGGATATTGAACGGATTTTATAGTCAGGCTGATGATGATGATGTTTACTAACAACAGCTGCAGAACACTGAAATGTGCATATTGCATTGACTATGTTATTTGTATACCAATCATAATCAAAAATAAATTGCTATGTTCATTCCCTGTTATGCTCGTTCCCTGAAACCAAGCCGACACTGGGGGTGCGTCACGGCCAGAAAGGTCCGACAGCGAAAGGGTTAAACTTCACCATAGTTGCATGGCAACAATAGCTAGGCCTCACAACATACAGCCGGCATCGCAACTGCACCTTAGACAAGATGGCAGATGTGAGAAGCGCTGCCCGGTCGAGTGTGCATTATTAATATCCCCTATTACTTTTACTTACATGGCCGAATATCTAGCATAGGGTTTGGCTCCCACGAGCAGCAAGTTGTCTTTTCGTTGACTTTCATTTCAGTTTTCCTTATTATTTCTACACTTCAATTAAAAGGACAGTTAGCTTCCCCTATGCATTATTTGGCTTTATTGCCTGTTAAGATCATTTGGGTTAAATATTTAAAAAAATTATTACAAAATTGGCAAGAAAGTCATTTTTTTTACATACATGCTAATTATTCTGATGATCATGCAAAGCAAGACCATGCGAGAAACTGTCGAAAAAGTCAACTTCACTATTCTTTACACTGTAAAAAAAGTGGACTTCACTGCACACAATTAGTATACGCTCCCAACGTCCCATGGAAACGATTCTGATGATCATATAAAACAAAATGATGCAAAAAATTTCGGCCAGAAAGGTGAACTCTACTAAGAAAAAAACGAAGTTGCAGATTCGCCCGAAAGGCGAAGCATCGATTGCAACAGCAAACTAATGAACAGCTATGCAAAGTAAGAATAGTAGTTTAATCGACCATATAAATTTGTAAACATAGGCATACTAACTAAATTAACAAGTGCAGTCACGCACACACAAGCAAACATGAATATATCTCACTCGATGACCGCGGAAACTCGCTGTCAAAACGCTGGAGTGAGGAAGCACGGTAGCAGCAGCAAGCAAATTGACCTTTGTGCTGCATCTCGCATCAACGCGAACTAAGCCACGAAAGCACAGCATGCGGCGGACTCTGTCCCCGTTGCAGATGGCTTTCACGATACAGCGGCCCAGCCTGGCGCAAGCGGCGGCTCGAAGTAGAACACGCCCTTACTCCCTACCTTCGCCCTAGGACCCTTGCATGCAACAAATGACAGCGCACTTTCCCCGCTTGCGAGCACGAAATCGAGCCACGATCACCGGCACACCATGGCCCGCTTTCACTCGGCGCATGGCGACGATCTTATCGCCCTTGGACTTTATATGGAACTTCACAGCGATGCCGACAGCAATGGCAGAAATGCGCCTAGAGTGTCCATATAATTGCTATAGCAATTAAAAATTTTGATTGTAATGAAGGTGTGCTTCATTGTACACAAGCAAGTCTATGTTACCAACTTCACTCTTCAACAGCTCCTTACGCCATCTGATGTTAGTTACAACAAGCCCAAAATAAAGCGCACCATCTTAAATAATCGCGGAGAAACACAGAAGCTCAAATTGTCTTCAGGCCTGCACACACACACACACAGACAGAGAGAGAGAGAGAGAGAGCACAGGACAAGCTGGTCCCATTTGTCTTTTTTTCCAAGATTAATGCACTGAACATCTAGCATTTAAAGTGAATAAACACTGTTCATTTCCAATGTGGGTACCAAAGTCAGCTGAAAGGTTTAATTTGTTTCACTTTCAATTAACGGAGCCTAAAAGCAGCAACGAAAAGCCTGCTGTCAGAAAGCAGATATCAGGGAAAATGACACACAGTTGAACGGTATGTTAGTTCAGCTTTCATAAAACTGCTGGACATGTCAGTTGGCAAATGTGATACATAATTCAGTATTGTGCCATGAATTACGGCCATGAAGGTAAATGTTATACACAGCCAGCATATGTTGCGTTCTTTTTGCACACCAGCAAAATTTATGCTGCCCTCTTATTCACATGCTCTATGGTCAGGGTTCTTCCAATGCTGCGCTCCTAGAAAAATGCCGCCCACTCCTCCAGTACATCACCCACCGATCTGGCTAACTGCCCACCATCCCTTTGATGGGGCACTATGCAATTAGAAGGGTCAATTTGGATTCAGTTTTTTTTTTTCCGACATTCCCAGGTGTTTCTTTATGACGTGAGGAAATATTAGAGAAAAATACTAGAAGCAGAAAATCACACGTATCTAGTATGCTGTCGACAAAAACCGGGTAGAAAATCGGGCTTCGGGAGGTGTCATAACACCTCTTTTTGACTAAACACCGTCATTTGGGTACCATCGTAAAGAGGAGAAATCGAAGCCTTAGAAAAATTAAGAACCATACGTGGAAAACTAAAAGCAAAAGAAGCGAGCAAAAAGAGGAAGAACCAACTGGCGTCGTGGTTCGTTACCGCTGCCACATGCACACAGGAAGCACTTATATTGGCTGAAGCAATATGAATCGCTGGCAAACGTTTCGCTTGCGTTTTGACAGTGGCGAGCTGTGCATTTCATTATCCTAATGACATTTGGCAATTACAGTAGGCTGCGTCGTTGGCTTGTATTTTTTTTCTTTTTTAATTAATGCGTCCAAAATGCAAGTTCGTTAAATGTACCATTCAAAATGGCAGAATGGTCTTGTATAAGAAAACAAAGATGAGGGGAAAAAGAAAAGCTTATTTACATGCATTCATCCCAACAATAGCACTGATGATGGGCAGCCACATTTCTCCTCCACCAACAAAGATGACGAGTAAGGCTAGTGATGAGATCCAATGATGCTATGGCACCCTATTCACTTGAATTGCACTTGCTGGAGCAGTGAATGTGGCAGAGCAACGCAGAATTCATCCGTTTTTCAGGTGCTGAAGAAAAGGGCCCTGAACCTCTCTGGCTTCGCAAGCCCACTTTTCAGTACCACACACAGTCAAGTGGCCATGGCGGGAGCCAAGAAGTAGAGCCTCCAATTAATTGTTGTTTCCTCGCAAGCCCACAATACCTGGAAGTAAGCCGCTGTTGCAAGTTAGCGCTAGTTCATAGCTCAGAATACTGGCTGGTGAGTTCGTTGACACCAGAAATTTGGTGATGGCTAAGGTGTGTCCATGAGTGGCATGCCCACATTACTCAGAGCACTGAGAGTGGCAGGAAAGCAAACATCTATCCCCTGTCAAAATCAGCTGCAACACCTGTGTTCAAGCAGTCCCCCATGTTGTTAATCTGGGTCCAAAAGTGGCAGCTAGAAGCAGAACCAAGAGAAGCCCCACTGACACCCACACAGAGCATGACGTGTGTGTCACTGCCAGAACCATCATCAGGAACTACTTAATCTGCTTAGTTCTTGGTACAGTGACAGCTTGTCTACTGACCTAGAAATCCAAGGTCAACGGCACACCACTGAGACAGCGTCCTTGTGAAGGTCCACTTTGCCAAAGATGACAAAACCCGTCATCAGTTGCGTGAACATACCTTATCTTACTCCCAACAGGCAGCCGTTACCCTCTACAAGGAGCTGTTTCCTTATCTTGCGGTGTACTGAAGGCAAATGGGTAGCTAGTTTTAATAGACAGTTTTAGTTTAGCGTACACAATTGATAGCGTACACTATACCCTGTAGTTTAGCGTGCGCTAAGCAGCACACATTTGTTGCAGTTTTAGTTGGCCTGCGAGATCTTTGGATCTCAGAGGCCATATGCCGTCGTTACGGCGATTTCCCGACTTAGCAATAGGTGGTGCTGACATCTCGAATGTTTCTTTCGTTAGGCTTCGACTCGGTCGAAACGAGAAGCGATCTCGAATACACCACAAGGTTATCCATAATACTCTGTCTTCGAAGCAGCCTGAGACTAAGCGAAAGCCACTTACACAATCATTTGCTACGAACGAAGTGCATTTTACAAAAGCAATGCCAAATTCAATTCGAAGCGGGCAGCAGAGACCGCCGCCATGTTTCACGCAAACCATGCAAAGACGCTAACGCTAAATCTGAGAAAGAGCGTGCGTACGCTATAGGTCGTTTAGCGTTCTGCGCATGCGCAGTGACAAACCTCTATTTTATAGCGTACGCAATGGTACAGCATACGCTAAACTAAAGCTGTCTACTGTTCAATTGAGTTTTTTGCTTTGGCAGTTTGCATGTTGTTTTGTGCTGATTTAGATGTTCACAGGCAAATGTACCTCCGATTTGTTTGGCAACTTGCAACACAGTCCTAGCACTGCACAAATTTAAGATGGCCTTTGACTCCAGTGTAAAGTACTACTATAGCTGTAGCATTTTACATCAATAGCTGTATGAACCACACTTAGCCAAATAAGTGTCTGCAGGTGTTTACATAACAGGTATCTGACAGGTGACAGGACAGTTACAGTGAGGCAGAACAGCATACAAGCAAACAGCTCGTGAGCCATCCGGTGCACAATGCAGCACTGGCCTGCCCACTCCCATACACTACGCTCTTAAATGAGTCCGCTAAAAGTTTGTGATCACAGGAGAAAATGCTGGCGGCAGAAAACCAGAGCCCTTGAACTGCGGCGCCAACATGTTGCTATATGACGGTACAAGAGCCAAGGCCACATGGTGCATATGTTGCACCAGGTTACCAGAGGCCAAAGTGCAACTACCTCAGAAAATAAAGAGACGAAAATGTGACCAGCTTCTAAACCTATAGACGTGGCTGCAACCATATCAGGCAGCAAAAAGATGCCGCCTAAGCTGCACATTAACAGATGCAACAGGACACTCAGGTGTGCCATGAAGAGATGGAGGGCACAAAGCACTAGCTAGAGGCAAACCACAAGGCACTCTAACACTATAACACATGTTAATGGCAAAACTATACTGCTAACATTTCAGACATAAAAGAAATTAACATCAAGACTACAGTAATGTGCTTCCTTCAACATCAACTAGAGCATTAGCAAGTAGTGACAGGCCCCGAAGCATCCTCTCCAAGCATACCTTTTTTTTTCAAAGACATTGGAGAGTACTCTGCTTGAAGGACCCAAAAACATACCTGTAGAGCTTTAATCACAGGACTAATACCTCCCAAGAGCTTTGTCATACCTACAGGCCAGACAGAACTCAATGCCCCAAGCCTTAGGAAAAACAAAATTTAGTTCCAAAAATATCCAGTGTGTACCCATTCCACAAAAAAATCTGGATCATGAATTATTTCAAAGTTTTGCATTCATAAGGCAAAGCAAAGGTGGCACAATGACCTGTCGTCCCGACTGTAGCGATCACGTGGAGGAGGTGGTCCTCCCGGGGGTCCTCCTCTTGAGTAATCGTCCCCTCGGTATGGAGGCGCATCCCTGCCATAGCGACTTTCATCTCTTCCAAAGCGCCGATCGGACGAGTAGTCATCTCCACGACGAGGAGGAGAACGATCATACGGCTTACCAGGAGGTGGCCTGCAGATTGAATAGCACACAAACACCTAAGAATAACATGTATTCAGTTAATCTAGAAATGTAAGCAAAACTCCTAGGATACCAAACATCCCACTCATACCAGCATTTGTGATTAGTATACCAAAGAACAACTAGAACTACCGACAATAGCTCTCTATGAGGACCTAAATTTTGACATCACCCAGTTGTGAGAATGACCATGGATGCATTGGAGCAAATTTTGTAGCAGGCAAAATGGTAATTTGCAGCAGGTGCCTCCACTTTTGTAGCAGGCACAGTTTAGCAAACTTATTCAGACTCGGACAAACCAGAGTCTGAGTGCGAGTGAGACCAGCCGAGTATAATTTTGTTGAGTTTGAGTCCTGGTGAGTCTCCCTGCTTAGAATTTTGGCGAGATTCAGTCTGAGTGAGCCCAGCTGAGCAGAATTTTAGAGAGTCTGATGTTGAATTCCAATGGCGGAGTCAGAGCACTGGACTCTGACGTAGAGCAACCCCTCCAAATCCACGAGTGGAACATAACCTGCGCCGCCTGAGCAAGGCAGAAGCGGAACTTCTATCACCGAGTTACCCGGGATACCTTGCGTGTTGTCATTTCCTTCGGCTGTTTGCTCCCAGCATTGCCGCACCGGTCACTTGTCTCTTCAGCGCCGTTCACCTGTTGTTTTCTTTAAAAGTGTGGAATGGATATCTCGCCAAGCGTGCAGCAGCTTTTGCTTCCTCGAGAGTCGTGACTGGTGGCGCCTCCCAGCAGACAAACGTGGTAAAGGAAATACGTCACGCAGAGTTCCGGTCAACTCCGTCGATTTTGGCGGAGCATCTTTTTCTGCTCCACGGAGTGACTCCCACTCTGAATCCACTCCGACTCTCTCATTGGAACACCTTACTCCCGCCCTCACTTTGTCATTGGAACAAACTTGCTCCGAAACGCGCAGAAAAACTTGCTCCGACTCCGCCACTGGAATTCAACATGAGTTCAAGTGAGCCTTAAAAGGGTCCTGAACCACTTTTTATCAGAGTAAAGAAATGCATTTTACATTAAAAGACCATTAAATACTTTAATGCATTCGGGAGAAGCAGAGTTATTGGTAATCAAAGATTGGCTGCGATCCCCTTGGTGGTGCTTCCAGTCCTTCTTCAATGCCTTGCACTGCGAAGGCTACTGCGAAGCAAGGTGGTGCCGACAAAGGTCTGGCGACTAAACATCAATGCGGCGCACAGTTCAAATTTCATCCCCGCGGCGCACAGACGTCACTACTTCGGATTTTGGCACCTACAACTCACCAAACTGCAAGGCAATCCCTCAGTTTACGGTTGAGTTCTTCTACAGTATACCAGATAGCTACGCGTCGCTATTCTTGCACCAAGTGACACGAGTAGCACATTTACTTTTGTACCCCCCCCCCTTATCTTTACAACAATCACCCAATTTCAGAGGGTCGAACAAACCTCACAGTCATGTTCACTCAAGCGAGTACATCAGCAACAGGAACATCAACTAAGCAATGGATACCATACTCAAGACTTGCACCAAAAGGATTTCTAATGTAGCGAGCTTCGACCATGATAGGAACACACCTCGAGGGTGTGCAACTAACAAAGCAGATGACCTATTAGTCAAATGCTGTTCTCTTCAGCAAGCACGCTCATCGCAGCCACGGTATCCACGCTAGGCTGCAGATGCAGCTACATGCAACTGCAGTGGCGAACTATGTGCACGACGGCTCGAGCGCGCACTCGCACTCATTTGCTCCAGTCTGGCCGTGCTATGTGGCACAAGGCAGCTGCGTCCTGCACCACCTTTGCCAACAGATAGTAACCACATCCAAATTGCCCATTTTGTGCTACAGCTCATTACGAAGCGAAGTTTGTCAAGGCATCTAGCCAGGAGTGGCCAGGAGTGAACTCGCACTGGCAAGCGTACGTCTAGTTTGACCTTAAGTTTCGCCTGGTTCGAGGCTAGTTAATGTTCAAAACTAATAGAAATTAGTGAGATCCAACAGCTACAAGACTGATAAGCAGTGTGACCAGTTTCATTCCTACGTGAGCGGTCACACGAGCATTAGCAGTCGACAGTATGATAGTCAAACATCCAGAAGTATGCAATTGCTATAAAAATTCAAAAAGCAGATTTTCACTTACTTCAGACTGTATATTAAACTGTGTCAAAAAATATAAACAGTAACAGCAGGATGAAGCACACTGACCCATACAGCCTACTTTATTGGTGTCAGCTATAGCCAAATAGCAGCCGCCAAAGGAAATCTGCTATATGGCGAAGTATGGCGGCCCGAAATGAGTGAGGAGAAGACTTCTGTTGAAAAAAAGAGTGTTTCAGAAAGAAATTACTTCGTGATCCACTTGTGAGCTCTACGTGCAGTGCTAGACTGCAAAATTTGGTTGAGATGTTAACAGCAGCGTATGCTAACAGCGGACTGTTTTTTCACCAAGGCTAAAGGGTGGCTCAGGACCCCTTCCACGGAAAAAAAAATAGTTTTGTGAGTGAGTACAAGAGAGTTATTTTGCCGACCTATGATCATTTCAACAAAAGCTATCGCTAAAATCTTGGCAAGGGCAGAAACATGAAAAGTTTGTCAAAGCGGTGCGCACCATTCTTTACACGAATGTATCAAGAGAAGACCTAGAACTGAACCGCGCAGCTGCCACGTTACTGCCAGCACAATGCCTAGATATACACTGCATCCTCAAGATCCCTGCTCCTCCTGATTCTCTCTTTCTCGGATGTGTACACATGCACTCTCATGAGTGTGCGTGCGCGCGTGCGCGCGCACACGCACACGCACACACACACACACACACACTAGGTTCATGCGTGTAGCATTAATCCAGAGTTGGCACATCAACGCTCAGTTTATGCATATCCTTAGCCTGCTGGATGTCGTTAGTCAATAAAAGCTTGAGATGGTTAGGGCTTGCTGCACATTAAGACAGACTTTTCGTTGTCCACTAGTTTCTTCACACATCGAGCAGCCCGGATCGTTTCATATTCCTTGAATGGTTCCGGGCTTCAGCTGATTTAAGAAGGTCATGCCCTTAAGTGTTTTTAAATATATCTTGCATGTGCAACACCAAGCGTTTTTTCACTGAACATTCAAAGCAGTCGCAAATTGCACTATATTCAAACCTGACTGTATCAAACCTGTTTCCTCCAACTTATCCCTTATATTGATCGATTTCTCAACACCATGAAGTTACAATGAGAATATACAAGGGGCTGTGAAAAAGTTCCCGGAATGGTGGTTCAGCATGCTAATGTTACGACCTATGGCAATGATTACCTAATCACCTTCAAAGTATGATCCTTGTGCACACACACACTTGCTCCGTCACTCCACTGTTTACATTGAACAAAAATAGTAGTCACTGACAATATTGTTACAGGGAGAATCTATGTAGAGAGGATATACAAGGGAAGGCACAGAATGCTGCAGCAATGGTAGGGATAGAATGTGCACACCAGATAGCAGCACGGTCATTGTCGTCATCGTCAAAGCCTCAACCACATGATCGCTGCCTGTGAAATTACCCGCAAGCGGCAGAAAGACCGCCCTGGTGTAATTAGGACTCTGGTCGAGTGGTATAGTTTAAAGCAAGAGACATGGACTACAGTAAATGGTCATTAATTCGAATTCCACTGGGATGATGCTACGAAAATTCGAACTAATGAAAGTCAGAAAAAAGATCACTCGGTTGAGGTGCGTATTTAGTCAGACGTAGCGTGAGAGTACGCGCGCACACACTACGGCCAGATACATTGGCGCGGCCAACGTAGCCGGACGTGGCCAATGCAGTCCGGCGTGCCCGACATCGAAATGGCTCTTGCTTCATCCACACGTTTGTCGCGCCGACCCACAATGCATGGCACAGAGAAGAAAGGTGCCCTTGCCGCTTCGTCGTCGTACACTGACAGCTGTTTCAAGCGGTGCGCGGGTTGAGGGTCGTTCTGTGCATGCTCCGAAGAGAGCAGCTGACACCGCGCGCATCAAAGTCTAGAGGGGACAGCATTTCGGCTGGTGCAGTGCAAGCAGCGTAGCATGATGGCCCACAAGTGACACGCGCTGAAAACGTCAGACTATGAACATGCCTTTGCGCCACTGACGCTCGCCGCAAGAACAAAATCTGTGCTCTAAAATGAACTCGCGAAACACACCACCACCTGCTGCAACGTTGGTCTCCGTTGTACTCTCACAGCTGCACTAGCTGCATGCTGCTGAGTTCCACTATACGTATAGGTAGCGTCTAAACATGTATCCTAGCGATGCTTTCCTTTGAGTAACAGCCATGAATCTCAGGCTATTGCTTTTTGGTAGCGCGAGCACCGATAAAAGTGACGGCAGCCATGTTTTAGACATTAATTGTTGCCGCTTCTAGGCAGAACGCCTCGTAGAGAAAGAGCACGGTCTTCAAGAAGTAATGTGAAAAAAAAAAAAAAAAGACATGCAGCGTCACGTCAACATTTTATTTTGAAGGTCTTGAGACAAATAGAAAACAGACTTGCGACAATGGCGCTGGCCATGCCTGGCCAGCTGCAAACGTGTCTCTCTCCATTCAGGCCTAAACATAGGGCCGCGGATGGAATGAGCAATGCTGCGCAGCCCGCATGGCGACATCGGCATTGCCAACGTGCTCCCACACATTAGAACTCTCCCCATCCACGATGGTGTGGAGTTCATCGATGGTGGTGCGGATTTCAGTGTGAATTAGCGGGAAATGTGTTACATACTGCTTTCAATATATATTGTTGGATGGACCGCAGTGGCTACTTCCAATTATCAAAAATTTCAAATTAACAAGCTGTGAATTAATGAGCTTTTACAGTATGTCACTCGTGGTTATTGCAGATGCTGACTTAGGGCACATTCACACTTGCGAGTCACAGAGGTCGTGCGATCGTCAGTCGTCTGCGACCAAGCAGCGGCTCGACAACACCGATGTTCACATTTGCTAGGGCCACCTCAGTGACCTGTGGATCGCCTTTTTGTTCGAAACGAGCTCTTTCAGGAAGGGCGCCATTCGCTCTCTTGCGGGCGTTTCGTCTGATATGAACTCGTCTCCCGTATTCGAGCTCGGTGTACTCTAGTCCCTTGCTGTTCATGATGTACCACGACGACCTGAGTGAAGAGGAGGATGTCGTGGTGGTTTTGATGTGCACCGCGGCGGTACAGGCACTTCAAGCACCTAGGAAGAGAAAAGGCGGCGGTGGTGGGTCCGCCTGTGCCTCCATGTGCGGGAAGTGGCCAGGCGTCTCGTGCGCTACTTCTAGGGCATCGCCGATTGGTTTAGCGGTTTGTGACTTGCAGTCGTAAGGCTGGAAAATCGAGCAGCGTGCGACTGGCCTGCAACAGTTGCTTTTCGACCAATGTGGCCATCTGCGACCAGAACGGTCACATGACCTCTGCGACTCGCAAGTGTGAAGGGGCCCTTAGGGTTAAGCTGAGTGATTTCGTAAGTCACATTAGTGATTTTGCATGAGACGCGGCAAGGCACACGCCGTGAGAACATTAATCTAGAAAGGATTGCAGTTGGCAGTGCATCCAACTCGTTATGAGCTCCATTTCGTGTCAATTTCGCTGCAGTTGCTGCAAAGAACTTCCAGCTTCACGGCAATGCCGTACTCCCGCAAGTGCCGCTCGATGGACACCGCTCCGCGGCACATTCAGCAACCAGCAACTTTCATTAAACAGTTTACCATGTCGAGGTTGACAATGGTGTACGTTGTTGTCGACGCACTTTCCAGACGGGGCTCACTTGTTAGGCACTTCACCTTGCGCTCTTTTGCTGAAACTGAGGAGAGTTCCGCTGTTTTTTCCTGTGTTTGTTGCTCGATCTGATCTTGGTCCGCCGCCGTGAGATACGCAGTGTTAATCCTCGCGCGGCCCGGTTGAGTGCGCATCTCCGTAGCACACGCGCCTGTGATGACCGCCGCCCCGCAATCTGTTACCGTGGTGTCCGCTGTATAGTCACGGTCCACCGTCAATATCGCAAGTGGCACCTACGTTTTCTGTCGCTCAGGCCGAGCGCCAACGCCGTCTGCCGCTTTCGGGACGGCTGTCACCGCAGCGGTCCCGATCGCCCCTTCCCGTTGTGTTGCCCCCAACTTCTTGGTTGCACCGCTGTTCCGCGGCGTCTGCAAGTCCGCCGGTCTGACAAGGTCGTCAGACACTGTCACTTCTAGTTTTGATACATCTTTTCTCTGCACCATGCGCTTTCTTCGACGCTTCCTGAATTTATGCACTGTACAGAATTTCCGTGTACGGCTTGGCATCTCGACTGATCACGACCACGCTGAGCGATGGTTTAGGCAAAACAGCGTCGCCAACGCGCAGTGCTTCCGCGCTCCAATCAGAAGGCTTTATATGACCACGTGATGGTCACGGACCAACAGGATGGTGGGACTGCCTCTCTTGTTCTTGCCTGGTGGCTCCCTTCTCAAGCAACTTTGAATGTTCATTTTCGGCGGGAAAGGGAGCAGGGACACAGGGTTCCATACAATAATTACTAGAGGGAACTCTGGCGCTAGTATCTATGGGAGCTGCAACAAGAACGGTTGTACACCCGCATGAAAATTATGGGAAGTACATGGATTTGCCTAAACTTCGTTTTTTTTTGGCTTCAAATGGCTTTGTGACTTTGTTATGTAGTCATTTTCAACAATGTACTGCATAATAAATAATTAAATAAACATCATTAAAATTGTCCGACGGCAGGATTTGAACACAGGAACTCTAGAACAGAAGCCTGTTATTGAAACCATTAAGCCACGGACGCTTGTAACGACAAGCGAGTGCAACGCCCTTATGTATTTATCGCAGGCATGCCAGTGCCTTGAGATGCTTGGCACGTTTCGATTTGGCCACCTGGACAAGCTCAATCGTTGCAATTAATAGCAAGTGTGCGTGTTGGCGGTGTCTTCTGCACTTCGAAGAGTATAGATTGTGTTAAAATTTACAATAAGATTTACAGTCGCCGACCGATTTTCCGGACTCCAAAAATTCGGACATGCTCGATTATTCGGTCTGCTTCGCAGCACCGCCATTCACCCCATAGACCATAATGTATAACAACTGCCGAAAGTTCGGACACCTTGCAACCTCTCGTCTGATTTTTCGGACATTCCTTGAGCCAACTCGATCGAGAGCACCATGCACCGACTCTGACCGGTGCATGGTTCGACTTGCTGAACGTCATTTTTGTTTTGAACGGAGCCTCATTGCTGCCTCACAAAGTGGCGCTACTGGAAATCCCCGCACATCATCATCGTTTCTGCCTGGTTTGATAGAGTGGCTCTACAGCAGTTCCCGTTTCAGCTTGAGTAAGCCATGTCAAGACAATCCAGAAGCTGATTTGTTTCTTCGCGCACGACGCTGCGAGTAGGCCACGTTTTTCGTTTGTGCGACTGGTGTGCACTGTGCCTTCTGTGCAACGCGGCATACGGAAACATCGCGTCAAGTGTCTAATGGTGCCGACAGTGCCCGCGCAGACTGCGCTGGGAAATGCCGGCAAGCGGGTGCCGGGAGACCTAAGATTTGTCGCTTTCCGATGTGCTACCAAATAACGCGGAAAACGTTCTGCCGAGACCTGCGCAGTGGTTGCATTGCGATTCCGGACACCGTCTCATTTGACAGTTTCACAGGTGCTGACACTGCTGTACTGACATGCGCAGAACTCGACGACGACGAGATCATTTGTCAAGTTTCTGCTGCACCGCCGGACGATGACTCTGAGTCGGAAGATGACGCACCATGTCTACGCTGCCGTCGCATGCGGAGCGTGTACAAGCAATCAAGGCACGTCCACGCTAGCGGCAAACATGCCGTAACGGCGAACCGGTCATCGGCGCCGTAGAAATGTCTGCCACGCGAGAGGTGTCCAAAGCAGACGGAAGTTCTGCCGGAGCACCGCCCGCCACACGAAGGACGGGCCAATCGACGACCACGAAGATGCACGCCTCCACCACCGGCGTGGCAACCATATTTTGCTTCTACTCCAAGCAAAATAATTTCCGCCAGATAAAGTGATGCGCAAATTGTACATTTTATGAAACACGATATCCACTCTCAAATGTTAAACACGAACGAGAGCTCAGATACTTGTCGAGCACGGCTGCAGTGCGCGGCTATACCGACGGCAGACGACCGGCTTGGCTGTGCTCACATCGCAGCCGGCGATGGTGCCGCTAATTTGAATGCATTTTCTTCTTTGTGTATTATTATTGCGAACAGTGACAATATCGGTAAAAAAATACTGCAGCTTGTAAGTGTCAGTGATTCATCACGAAGCGCCGTCAGCCTTGGCTTTGAAGCGAAGAGAAGGCCTAGCGACGATATCGGCGCCGCCGAGCGATCAGCCGCGGTAAGGCTACCGTCGGTGCCAGAGTCTGTCGCTGATTGGCTACTTCACTGTACGGCTGCCGCACAGATGGGTCCCAGTCCCATGCTCTCTACGGCAAAGAAAACTTGCCGTTCGCTAGCAAAACCGCCGTCGCACGGCGGTAGGCTCGTTGCGTCGTCCTCAATTTAAGTAGAACCCTTTTCGTAAGCCTCCAGGTTTCTGCCCCATACGTGAGTACTGGTAAGACACAGCTATTATACATTTTTTTCTTGAGGGATAGTGGCAACCTGCTGTTCATGATTTGAGAATGCCTGACAAACGCACCCCAGCCCATTCTTATTCTTCTGGTTATTTCAGTCTCATGATCCGGATCCGTGGTCACTACCTGCCCTAAGTAGATGTATTCCCTTACCACTTCCAGTGCCTCGCTACCTATTGTAAATTGCTGCTCTCTTCCGAGACTGTTAAACATTACTTTAGTTTTCTGCAGATTAATTTTTAGACCCACTCATCTGCTTTGCCTCTCCAGGTCAGTGAGCATGCATTGCAATTGGTCCCCTGAGGTACTAAGCAAGGCAATATCATCAGCGAATCGCAAGTTACTAAGGTACTATTCTCCATTAACTTTTATCCCCAATTCTTCCCAATCCAGGTCTCTGAATACCTCCTGTAAACACGCTGTGAATAGCATTGGAGAGATCGTATCTCCCTGCCTGACGCCTTTCTTTATTGGGATTTTGTTGCTTTCTTTATGGAGGACTACGGTAGCTGTGGCGCCGCTATCTTTCAGTATTTTTACATACGGCTCGTCTACACCCCGATTCTGTAATGCCTCCATGACTGCTGAGGTTTCCACTGAATCAAACGCTTTCTCGTAATCAATGAAAGCTATATATAAGGGTTGGTTATATTCCGCACATTTCTCTATCACCATAGCATGGTGGTCATCAACTGCCAAACTGGCATCCATAAAGATCATTTCGGCGACTTGCCAGAGAGCGTTGTGGCATCATGCATGCGAGGACTCGCATCGTGCCGAAGCTCAGATAAGAAAGCTCAGGTTCTTGAGCTTAGTGCACTCTGCAAGGATGTGTGCTAAAGTGCCTTTTGACCGTCTGCAAAAAGGGCATGAAGTGTAATGCTCTGTTGGTAACATCTTGTGCAAGAGCACCGGATGCGCTAGCGACCCCGCTTGCATGCGTCGCATGATCGTTTGCTGCATTCGGCTGAGCTGCGGATGCGGACGGGGAAGCCTACATCTGCCGCTTCTGTACATTTGCGTGATTTCTTTGTAACTTGTCACGGGGTGCGGTAGCTCTGGCTCGTCCTCGGCCCGGATTGACAGTTCTCGGGCATAGTGGTCGGTGAGTGCGTTGCCTTCCACTTGCGAGTGAGCCGGAACCCACACGAGCTCAACGGCCCGTCCCGGTGATTTGCATTTGGTGAGGATCGCTAGTGCCGCGGGAGAGATGTTCCCCTTGCGGTAGCTCGCGTAGGCGGTCTGGGAGTCTGTGACAACGGTCCTCACTCCCGGTTGTGCGAGTGCGAGGGGCACGGCCACTTCTGCTTCGGCTTCATTCGTCGTCCGTATCGACGTGCCTGTGACCAATTTATCGATGGTGGTGACGACCGCCGTTGCTCTGGTTCCGTTCTTGGGAAGCAAGGCGTCCGCGTAGAGAACCTCGGGGTCCTCTTCCAGCTGTCGAGCCTGTGCCTTGGCCCGCGCAGAGCGTCTCTCGTTGTTCCTCCCTGGCTGCATGTTCCGGGGGAGGGGCTTGGTCTTAATAATGTCTTTCCACGTTGTGGGGAGCAGCTGCATTGTCGGTTGCTGTTCAATTTGCCATCCTATCTTGCGTAGGACGGCCCGACCGGGCTCTGTCCGGCTCAGCCTTACTCTCTGGTGGGATAGGTGTGCTTCCACAAGCTCTTCCACCGTGTTGTGGGCACCCATCTCCAGCAGCTTCTGCGTTGACGAGTAGACTGGGATGCCCATGGCGAGTTTGACTGCTTTCCTTATCGTCGTGTTCAGCGTCTCGCGGTTCACCTTCGCAAGCTGAAGGTACGGGGCAGGGTACGTTACGCATGACACAACGAATGCCTGCACCAGGCGCAGTGCGCCTTCTTATTTGATTCCTCTGTTCCAGTTGGTGACTCTTCGGATCATGCTCAGGACTTGCTCTGATGTTGTCTTGATTTTGTTGACGGCTGCGTGCGCCTTGCCGTCGCTGCGCAAGAGCAGGCCCAGTATCCGGACCTGCTGCCTTGGTTTGATCCCTGTGCCGTCGATGGTGATGATTATGTTCGGCGGCGGCTCTTTCTTTGGTCTTCCGGGCTGTACCATGAGCAGCTCCGATTTCTGTGGAGCGCAGCTCAAGCCGCAGGTCGTGGCATACTCGTGGACGGCCGTTGCCGCTCTCTGCAGGGCTTCCTCCGCCCAGGCATCGGACCCCGCGCGGTTCGTCCACACCGTTATATCGTCGGCATAGAACGTGTGGTCCACGCACTCGATCTGATTGAGTAGTTCGGGCAGGGGCAGGAGTGCTAGGTTGAAAAGCAGAGGCGATAGGACAGACCCCTGTGGGGTACCCCTGTCTCCGAGCTCCACAGGCTCTGACCGTTCATTTCCTATCCGGATAGTTGCTTTTCTATTGGTTAGGAAATCTTTAATATAGCCGTAGGTCTTGCGGCCACACCCCGTCGAAGGCCCCTTTGAGGTCCAAAGCCAGTATACCCCGGGGCGCGTGCCTCGTTGCTCTTTTAATCACCAGTTCGTGTAATTGGATCAGGACGTCTTGGGTGCTCAGGTGCTGGCAGAATCCATACATGGTCGCCGGCATCTGATTTGTCTTGTCCAGGTGTGCTTGAAGTCTTCCGAGAACCATGCGTTCCATGACCTTGCCCACACAGGACATGAGCGAGATAGGGCGCATGTCCTCGACCGTCAGAGGTTTGCCGGGTTTAGGTATGAACCGTACCTCGGCCTCTTTCTATTCTGCGGGCAACTTCGAGCTTTCCCAGGTTCTGTTGATGTGATGCAGGAGCCGGCGTGCTGCCGCATCACTCATGTTATTGAGCAGCTTGTAGGTAATGGCGTCCGTTCCGGGTGCGCTCGTCTTATTACTCTCGTCTATGGCTGTTAATAACTCCGTGATGGTGAACGGTTCATCCAATGCCGGATTTTCCGGTCCCCCGTACTCCTCCGGTATCGGAAATCGCCCTCTCTCCGTCTTGAGGTAGATCGCCTTGAGGTCTTCAATGAGCCTTTGGCCGTTGCCATCGTAAGCGTTCAGAACTTTGGTGAGGTTGCGGTTGGTTGCGGTCTTGCTGCTCAACATGTCGATCAGGTGTCTGAGCAGGCACCAGGTCTTGCGCGCTGACAGCTTTCCCTGCAGCCCGTCGCATGTACTCATCCAGTTCTCTCGGCACAGCTTGGTTGCGTATTCAGCGATCTGTTTATTGAGGAGCGCGATGCGTTTGACGAGCTTCTTGTTTCGACGTTGACGCTTCCATCTTCGCGTGAGCGAGTGCCGTGCCTCCCACATGTGTGCTAGTTTGGCGTCGACGAAGGGCGTCTGCATCATTGTCACAACTTCTTGAGTAAATCTGTCGTGCGTGATCTTTTGTTCTCGCGCCCATTCTGCGTACGTTTGATGTCTGCCCTCCTCTGCGTTTTCTCCGGAGGTCTCGTTTTCTTCGTCCGTGTGCTTGCGCATTCGGTCCCAGTCGGTGATCCGGGCTTTGCCGAGGGCTGCCCGGTACCTTGATCCCTTGATCGTTACACTTATGATGCTGTGGTCGGAGCCCAGGTCTACGTCTTCGTTCCGCCAGGCCACTACTAGGGAGCCCGCCATCCACGACAGGTCCGGGGTGGTGTCCCTGTTGACGCTGTTTCCCCTTCGGGTGACGACGCCCGGTTCATTAAGGAACACTATTTCGTGGTCCTCCATTGCCTTTGCTAGAGCCTTGCCTCGTTTAGATTGGTATTTGTAACCCCATGTAGTGTGAGGGGCGTTGAAGTCGCCTAGGACCAGGAGCGGCCTGTTCCCCGCCAACCTGGCTCACTGTTGTTTCAAAGTCGTACTGCCTTTGTGACGGCCTGCAGTATGCGCTCATCACTAACAGGTTTCCGGCACTGCCAATAGTCCTTGTCTGAACCTCGACCAGCGTGTGTTCGCAGCCCTTTTGCCCCGTGAGGTGCTGGGTGGCTGCTATGTTGGTGCGCACCAGTAACGCCGTCCCACCTTCCGTTGGATCCGTGTAGGTCACGTAACTCGGGAGTCTGGGTCTGCCGTGTGTCTCTTGTAACGCGATCATATCCGGTTTCTGGTCGAGCCCATCTATGTGAAGTTGTAACTCGGCTTCCTTGGTGCGGATGCCCCTGCAATTCCACTGGTAAATGATCGTTGTTTCCCCCCTGCGGATTTGCTTTTTACTGTTCGGCGTCTGGGCCATCTTCCTTTGACGTTTTGATGCGACCGCGCCTGTACGCAATCGATTCCTTGACTTTATTGGCGCGTTCTTTCCTTAACGCTACGAACTTGTTCTTCATGGTTATCGTCGCAGTCTTCGCCGCCAGTCGTTCGTGCTTGACTGACAGGATCTTTATTTGACCCTCGAAGACCTCTAACCTGGCATTCATATTGCGGAGATTCTCATTGATTTGACTGATGGCTGCGAGTATCGCTGCCAGTTTGCCATCTTGCAGCGGTTGCTTTTGTTGATGTGACGTCTGCGGTGCCGCTGCTGCCGTCTTGCAGTCAGCGGTGGCTTCAGCGTCCATCGCTTCTTGAACATCCAATGCTTGTTGCATGGGCTGCGCCTCTCCTCTCTGCTCTTGGCGGGGCGAGAGGGGGTCCCTCCGCGGCACCTTGCGTTTCTTGTTGGCGTCCTCGGACGCCATGCTCGTTATGGTTATTTTAGTCGCTGAGCTGCCGCTACCTAGCGCATCTATTTTACTCATGAGTGCTCTGATCTGCACATTCTGTTCCTGAATCTGGGCATTTTGCCTTTCGATTAGTCTTTTAAGTTGTGTACATTCGCCGCACTCTTGGCGTGTTGCGGCGTTTTGGTTAGAGGGGGGAGGTGGGATAGGGTTGAGGGGTGGAGACCCTGTCGTTCCCTAGAGCGACAGAAGACCTGTTGGTCCAGCCCACCTTTTTCTATCGAACGTGACACAAAGAAGTCTGCGCTGGCACGCGACAGGGATCTGCTGTTGACTACGGTGTGTGGCATTCGGAATGCGAAGAAGTTGCTCGGCAGCGATTCTGTGACCACAAAGAGACGTCAGCTACGAGGTTCCGACTTTTCGCCATCGTTGCCTCCGTTGTTGCCAAAGTGTCGGCTAGCAACAGTGATGAGGATGACACGGATAGCGACAGCACGGCCGATTCAGGCGTGACAGTGGCAGAAGCTGCACGTTACGTCAGCCTCATGAATGCAATCGTCGCGACGAGAACAGCGCCCCACAATGCAAAAGGCGCCCCACCACTTCTACAGCGCTACCGCACGCGTCCACGGAGAATACGTAACGCTAACAAGGAATCTGCCATGCGAGTGTTTGCCGAGAAAAGGGGGCTGGCTGAAAACCTGCCTCGCAACTTCAGTAAGTTTGAGGCCGCTGTCTTCGCTGCTAGGCCGCCGTGGCATCAAACGAAAATAACACTTTTGTCGCACGAAGTGAATAAATACTGCATGTTTTTTTCCCCTTTCATCGCACTTCCTCCGAGTTCCATTTTTGACAGGTAAGTGGTCGATCTCATGCTATTTCGGTTAAACAGTACTACTGATTAGCACATACTTTTTCCGAGCTCCAGCCAACTACGGTTTAACGAGGTTTCACTGTACAATGACTGCAGTGCCACAGTTCCCTCTAGTAATTATTGTATGAAACTCTATGAGCAGGAAGGACACGCTTTCGAACGAGACCAAAATGGTGCCGCTCCTTTGATCAGTTTCGAAACTGTCAGCGGCGCAAGATGGGGCAGTTTTGGTGCGTCTTGCAGACGAAAATGAGCGTCTCGCGTGACAAATACGGCGTTCTTTTGCCCAAGGACACGTGATTTCACGTTAACTTTTTGTCAACAAGCCCGTGATGATGTCTAGATTGCGAAAATAACAAAACTTAAAAATAGGCTTTTTAGCTATTTTTTCCGTCTCCAAGACCTGTGTACCCCCTTAAGCGAGGTACAGATGATTACAAGTTACCCACCTCAGTAGCCATGCTTTTCCCCCTCAACTTGTTCACCGAGCAATTGGGGCTAAGTCCGCCTTCACTGGCTTTGTATCATGATGTGGTGTCATTTCGTCTACTTCTGGCGTCCTCCAGCCAGCACATGAAGCATCTCCAAATTCTGTGCTAGCCACCTGGATGTCAACACCCAGTGACAGCTATCGAAGCAGTATGCGTTGCGTGCGTTCAGTCACAGCGCCATGAATGTCCAGTATTCCTGTAAACGCAGGCGAGCTTGGCATTTTGACCAATGAATAGAGGCGTGAATGTGAGCAGCCTGCACAGTGCAGCAACCTGGTGGCGCAGAGCTTGACCAGCTAAACACAGACCTAATATTGCCGTAACCAAGTATAAAACATTTTAAACATTTAAAAGGCATGTTCACACTTACACCACTGCCGAAAGTTTACACCAGCAATAAAGTAGAACACACTTGGTTAGTGCTATATTATCTCTGTGTTTGGCTGAGCTCTGTGCCACTTCGTGGCTGCACCCTGCAGGCCACTTACATTTGCAGCTACGCCCATTCGACAAAACGGCCAGTGCATCTGCATTTATCAGAAAACCGAACAGGCCAAAACTCTATTGTGGTAATGCCTTGGTGTTAAGTGACGGCCGCAAGCATGTAGGACCTGGCGCTGATCGGATATCAACTGCCGATGTGCTGCAGCTACTCCATTCGCCTGTTGCCTTGCAGAAGAACAAGTCATCAACCACTACATTTGCAGCCCACAACACAATAAGGTCAATTCATGGTTCTCACAAAAAGAAATGTCAAGACCTACACTAGACCAACCAACACAAGACCAACCGCATGCAGCTTGCATCAACGTGAAAAACATTGTAACACAAGAAGACAACACTTGCTGTGTGCCGTAAGTGCCCAAGTGTGGTGATAAATTGTCGTGTATTCTTTTTTGTAGAAACAAATTAGCCAACATTCAAACTATTACGAAGATTTGTTTGCCATGAAGTTGGAAAAATTATCGATGATGTAACGTGGGTAGCCAATAAGGATAGCCTGCCCGACTGACATCACACACGCCTGCTATGCCTATACTAGGTGACGGGGCAGCTGAAAACACAGGGGAGTGGTGTCACTGCAATCAGTAGCAATGCGCATTTGTAAAACCTTATAAATTACATGCTTTACATGAGGCACTTAAATGTGCTCCGGCGCGGTTGAGGCGCTATTGGCGGTTTCCCACGACGCGATGCGGAGCGCTGATTGGCCGGAGCAGCGGGTTCAAAACACGCGGGCTAAAGGGCGCCTGCAATTGGCTGCTGCGCTAGCGGCGGCGGCTCCCTTTGATGCCGCGCAAGCGTTGTTGTTGCCCCTTGCTCCATCCGCCTCAACAGACGCCTGCTTGCGAGCTGCTCATCGCCTTGCGTTATCTTCCCAATTATTTTCACAGCGTTTTTTTTTTTTCACTAGTTCTTTGCTACACGCGATGCCGGCAACGAAGCTCAAGAAAGTGCAAATGTTCGGTGCACGGAACCGCGATATGCGACTTGTACGAGCATCGATCTTCCGCAGTAAATGTCGACTGCATAGACGCTTTCAACAGCGGAACTGTGCTGTTGGCTGTCGCCAGTCGAAAATCCGACACATTGAGTGTGCCTGGAGCCGCAAGAGCAAATTAGAAGAACCGCTCTTCAAATTTGTGCGCCGTTTTTTTTTTTTTTTCATTCTGTTCCTGAATGACTTTGCCAGGGGGTAACAAGCTTCTTTTTTTGAAAGCTGGTGCAGTTAATTTTTAATCTGGAGTTAATTTTTGATGAATGTGGTCATTAATGACTACATCAACTTCACAGTTGTGTTAAAATTTTTTGGAGGGAAAATTAAAGAAAAGGGCTTTGTAGCCCCCTGGGATATCTATCAAGGGATCATCACAGTGAATTTCAGCTTCCTACGATGTTCTGGCATTTCTCCAGACTCTTCCTCAGGCATATACATGAACCATTTAGTTAGACCTCAATAACTCTGGAGCTAATAAACACATCTTCATGAAACATTGCAGTTCATCATAGTTAGGTGGTGTAAACGTACCCTGAAAGTTTCATCCGGATATCTTAAAAAATAAAAAAGTTCTGTCTCCAGGGTAGCCTCTCCCCTTAATGATCAGAAAGATCTACCTTAACGACTGATTATGTTTGTACAAAATCATTCCAAGTCCCTTTAATGTATATAACTTGCAAAGTTGAAGTACGGATGAGTTGGTATAACAAACGTGCTAGAAGAAAGTGCACTGAATCCCGTAATATAAAAGAAGAGGAACACACTAACGTCAGCAGCATCGCCGGCATTCTCTTGTCAAGCGCGAACAATCACACTGGCACTGAGCTCGATAGGGAAGGAAAGCTTTCACAAATGCACCACCAAGATACAGTGTACTCCCAGCGAGGTTGTGCTCATTGCTAACTTTCCCCTTCTTTCTGTATATCACTGCTCGAATGGACTTAGGTAGTCGCTGCCACTGCATTATGACCTCGCGTAGCAGCGATGAGCTAAGGGTAGAGTCTCTAGCTCTCTCTCCCCCTTATTTAGAGTGCTGTCAGTTAAGCATCAACGTGATTACAGTCACCATGATCTTGAGCAAGACGATCCACGCTTTTCAGCAGGCATTATTTATTTATTTATTTATTTAAAATACTTTCAGGGCCCAAAGGCACTACAGAAAGGAGTGGGGAAGAAATGGCAAGGCGTGCAGCAAACAAACAAACAGAAGTATTACAAGGCGTCTTGTAAAGCGATCTTGAACTGGTGGTCATCAGCAATGCTGGCGATTGTGGAGGGAAGGTGGTTCCATGCGACACTTGTTCTAGGAACAAAAGAGTCATTACACAATTTTGTGCGACAAGAAGGTAGCCCCACCTTGAAGCGATGATCGGTCCTTGAAGATATGTAATGAGGTGGTTGGAACAAAACGTCCTTCATCTCGTTGTTATAATAATAGATTTTATGAAAAAGGCTAAGGCGAGAGGACTTTCGACGCAACGAAAGGTCAGGCAAGTTTAGGGTTTTCTTCATAGATGTGACACTGGAATGACGTGAATAATTCGACAATATGAAACGTGCGCCGCGATTCTGAATGGCTTCAAGAGTTTGAGTGAGTGTAGTCTGAGTAGGATCCCATATGGCGCATGCGTACTCTAATTTAGAACGTACCAAGGTTTTGTAAAGTGTTAACTTCAGGGACGATGGGGCATCAAAAAAGTTTCGACGCAGATAACCAAGCATGCGATTGGCGTTGTTAGTTACAAATTCTACATGCGTATTCCACGATAGATTAGAAGAAATGTGAACACCAAGGTATTTATAGCTGTCAACAGATGGTAATGGAATATTATTGAGGCGGTAAGTACGCGGACAATGATTAGTGCTGTGGCGAGAAACCTGCATACTTTTACATTTAGTTGTATTAAGTGTCATGAGCCATTGACTGCACCATTCAAATACCCTATCTAGATCACGTTGCAGATTGAGATAATCGTCATGGTTAGTAATTTTCTGGTAAACCACGCAGTCATCTGCAAACAGTCGGACAGTTGAGGAAGAAAGGCAAGTAGGAAGATCATTAATATAAATCAAGAAGAGCAGAGGGCCCAAAACTGACCCTTGCGGGACACCAGATGTTACGGCAGAATTACGTGAAGAGAAGTCGTTAGCCGTCACATACTGACTACGGTTAGAGAGAAATTCCTTAATCCATGCAAGTACATTGGGGTCTATGTTAAGTTGATTAAGCTTGAAGATAAGTAGATCGTGTGAAACGGAGTCAAATGCTTTAGCAAAATCTAAATATATGCAATCAGTATCAAAGTCATGATCCGCGTTAATGAACAAGTCGTTAGTAAAACATAACAATTGCGTTTCACACGAAACTACCTTACGGAATCCATGCTGAAAAATGCTGAAGAAGGAATTGGACTCCAGGAATTCGATGAGGTGCGAGTATATTATATGCTCTAGGATTTTTACTGGAATGGATGTTAATGATATGGGGCGGTAATTATTGGGGGAATGTACATCACCAGATTTATGCACAGGGACCACCTTCCCTATCTTCCAATCAGAGGGCAGTGTAGACATCTGTAATGACTGTTGAAAAAGCTTTGACAATATCAGTGCAGAATAAACTTGTGTACACTTCAGCATTTTTGATGAAATACAATCTGGACCGGCCGACGAAGACACTTTTAAGTTGACAATCAGCCTTTCGACACCAACTGCATCAATAGCGATATAATCCATTGGGAAGAAGTTGGTTCTTGGTATATGCGGAAATACTGTGGGAGTGCTCTTATGAAAATGAGTAGCAAACACATTGTTCAGAACATTGCAGCATTCGCTTTGAATTACTGGGACATCAGATTGGATTAACTGAATGTGTGTCGTTTTAGTACCGTTAATAATGCTCCAAAATTTACGGGGATTAGAACGAAGTAGCAAAGGAAGAGTTTTATCAAAGAATTCCTTCTTGGCTTTTGAGAGCGCAGTACAGAATTCTCTGTTAAATTTTTGATAGCAAGACCAGTGGTCTATTCTGGCTGTGAATTTTGCGCGTCGAAATATCCGCTTCTTTTTGTTGCGCATGCGCTTTAACATGTTATTGAACCATGGTGAGCGAGTACATGATGAAACTTTCCTTTTAGGTACAAAACGATCAATAAGAGACAAGAGTTTGTTTTTATAAAGCAACCAGTTATCCTCAACCGATCGCTGCTCAAAACCGGCGAAAAACCGATCAGCAAAGACCTGAAATTCCCCATTCATTCCAGTTACGTCTGCTTTGCCGTAGTCTTGGATGACCCTAGTTTTTTTCTTCTTAGAAATCTTTGCCCGTAGAGTGAAGTGAATTATCGAGTGATCGCTAATTCCCGGTGAATGAGTTAAGGCGGTAGCTAGGTCGGGTGTAGTGGTAAGTATTAAGTCTAGAATATTAGCGGAAGTGGAAGTTATGCGAGTGGGAAAGTGAACGAGCTGAGTTAAGTTGAAGTCGTGACAAAAAGTTAAAAATTCTTTGCTTTCAGCTGAGTTGTGTTTTAAGGAAACCGAGTCTCGTTCCCATCTGATGTCAGGAAAATTGAAGTCGCCAAGTAAGAAGAGGGGTGATTTTGGGTATCGGACGAACAGCTGATTGACAACATCGTGCAGTTCATTACAGAACGATAATGATGCAGTTGGTGGCCGATAACAGACACAAAAAATTATTTCGCGAGAATCAATGAGCACGCGCGCACACACAAGCTCAAGCGAGGATACAATTGGAATAACATGGGAAGCAAGACTATCGGTAACCGCCAGCAGAACACCACCACCGGACCGGTAATCACGATCACATCGGTAAAATTTGTAGCACTTTTCACAGTCCAAAATTTCTTCATTTTTAACTTTTGCAGAAAGCCAAGTCTCCGTTAGACCAACAATGTCAGCAGAGCAGGAATCAATAGCGGAAGACAATTCCACGCGTTTATTCAGAATACTCCGTATATTGGAAAAAAAAATAGAGGCGTCTTTTGCGCAGGATCTGGGCGGGCATAGCTATGATGCACTGGAAGTGCCAGCACGTGCAGTTACAGTACCAGCGCTATCTTGCGTATCCACTGATCGTGCTGAAGCGATTTCGCGTACGCTGTTACTTACTGAGCAGTACACGTACGTTTTTTTGTCCATGATTAGTTTATTCATGCGAAGAGAGTACGTCTTCCCGGCTACCTTTGCAAATTCTGTTAGTTTCCTCCTTGAGTTTCGCGTAGCTCTGCAATAATCTTCGCTAGCTGATACACCAGTCCCCTTGAGCTTGTATTTCTGCGCCCAGACTGCATCCCTGACTTTAGACGACGAAAACTTGATGATAATTGGCCGAGTCTTTTTATCTGTGTAGGATCCTAATCTGTGTGCTCGGGAAACTTCCGAGTCGGAAATTTGTATTTTAAGGTGACGAGACAAAACGTCTTGAACAAGGCCTTCTGACTGAGCCCATGTCTCAGTCGGGCAGTCCGGTATTCCAAAGAACAATAGGTTATCTCGTCTCGACCTGTCTTCAAGATCGTCCAGTCGAGAATTGAGTGCCTGGCCTTCCATTCTGACAGCTTCGGTGATTAGACGTCTTGAGCAAGACGATCTTGAGCAAGACGATCCACGCTTTTCAGCAGGCATTATCAGTCTGCATGTTGTGCACAAATGAGGCGAGCATGCACTGTGACAGCATTTCAGCGAGATCGCAGCTTCATAAGAACGGCATGGCACTTGTGGGCGTCGACTAAAGGCATGACAGCGGCATTCTTCTGCAATTCAGCTTTAGTTTGTGAAATGAAATTGTCCAGAATTCATTAGGCTGCAGAAATTAGTGACACCAACTTTTTGGATGCCTGCAACCGATTATGAACTCATCAGATGACTGGCTTCAAATCTTGCAGTATGATCAATCGTCTTGATTCAGTGCCAAGCACGCAGTCTTGGCACAGTGTTTGCATGCTATTGCCCATATACACCGGCGTGTCCAGTGATGTGGCATGCGAAAGTGATAGAAAATATTACTGCCCCCATTTTGGAAACCCTCCATGTGATCTCTGGCAAACCAATGGGCTTCTATTTTGTTATTTCAATTAACTTGAAACTCCGTTTATCTAAATATTTTTCTGGTTTTTACAGCTTCGAGTTAATGGGGTTTTACTGTATTTCCATATTCTTCTACATAAAGACACATGGCATTAATACACATACCTGTCATCACGTTTAAATTCCCGTTCGTCATAGTCACGGTGCACCGGTGACCTGTCTCTTGGCATACCTGCTTCGTGTCGACGGTCGTGGTCAGAGTACTCCCTAAAAAATTATAACAATGAATATTAAATTACAAGACATTCCTTGCAAACAAAAACAAGGTAACCAAAGTGAATGAGCAGATGGGGTTTCGTTTTCCCTAAAAGTGAAGGCCATGCTATGATGGTTCGAGAAGGTACCTAAAACAAATTTTTGAACTTGCTGTTTAAAGAAAATTGCACATTTCAAATTCCTACTTAACCTCTTAAAACACAATTCTACCAATTTCTTTGGTATACAGATCTCAAAAAAGATTTGTACTGTGTCTCGGCAGTGGAGGGTTTGAGTAAAAGTACAGGGCCAATTCGAATGAGCACAATAGCTGTGCCATGCCAAAAAAGGTGGCGATCATTCTTTACATGCATAGCATCTCACAAATTTGAAAAGGATAGTGGGAAGGATCGCCAAGAAAGTAAACTTGGACAAGGAAGAGACGATCGCCTGTACCACAAGATACAGCATGCAATTTGTGAATTGCAAACAGAATGCTGTTTAATACCCTTGTCATGCAAAGGTCTATATATAGCAGTCAGACAGGCCACTGTATTAATCATAGACTAAAAGAGCATCATTATAATTCCACAAAAGTAATTTCAGGTCACCGAGGCATGCGTTGCCGGGAGTGTGCCTGTGTCCTGGTCTTTGAAAAAACTACTACAGTGGAACCCCGATTATACGACTTTCTCAGGACTGCGAAAAAGCGTCGTAAAATCCTTACATAAATTATGCCTAGAAAGGTACCACTTATTTCGCACGATGGATTTGTGAGAAATTTCAATGTAAACTACTAACATACTCTGCAGAGCTTGGAAACCCAAATTGCCAAAAAAGGAAATGCATGCTGCAGTACAGGTACCAATCATGCTTTATTCAAACGAACCTTTACGGCACTCCACTGCCCACTGCCACGATTCCCGCCAGCAGGTGCGAACATTAAAAAAAGACGGTAAGTTTCTTTTGGACCTTGTTTGATACGTGAACAAAGAGCTTTCGCTCGAGTTGGGCAACGTCCAAAAGGAGGTCCTCTGCAGCGTCGCGTGAACAGATGAAGTTCCGAATGCCGTCTATGTGCCGTAGCACCTCGGCAAACGTGGTAGGCACAGGCACGGCATCTGTGGCATCATCGTTGTCCTCGTCCAATGCCGTAGCAGTGTTGGTACTAGGCGAAGCCTCCTCGATGGCGTCATCTAGTGACACCTCGCCGCAGATCGCAACATTGTCGTCGGCCTCCACGGACTCCACGAAGGTCGTGGTGAGGTTTAAACCCTCGAAATCATCGTCGACGAAGCCTGCACCGGCCTCGAGTGGCATCGAGGTTGTTGCGTCCCCAGCAGAGGAGGCAGTCTCTCGCTTAAAGCCACAGTGCTTAAACGAGTTAGCGATTGTGCTTCGCGACACTGCGTTCCACGAACTGGCAATGAAATGCATGGCGTCGAGCAGAGCAATCTTTTTTTTCCTACTCGCTGCACTGAACAGCCGCCAGCCGACGCTGCACTAACCGCTTCCGGTACCCTTGCTTGACGCACTTAATGATGCCGGCATCCAGCACCTGTAACCGGCTTGTGCAGTTGCGCATAAAAAAAACAACCTCTATGTTCCTCAGGCTGGACGTATCAGGTGGGTGGCACGGTGCGTTGTCCACGAAAAGCAGTATTTCCCGCCCCTTAGGACCTATTTTGTTATCCAGCTGCTGCAAAAAGTTGCTGAAGAGCGAAGACATCATCCACGCCTTTTTGTTGAAGTTGCAGCTCAACGGCGTCTTCGAGTTATTAACCCTTTCGCTGTCGGACGTTTCTGGCCGTGACGCACCCCCAGTGTCGGCTTGGTTTCAGGGAACGAGCATAACAGGGAAAGAAGATAGCAATTTATTTTTGATTATGATTGGTATACAAATAACATAGTCAAAGCAATATGCACATTTCAGTGTTCTGCAGCTGTTGTTAGTAAACATCATCATCATCATCAGCCTGACTATAAAATCTGTTCAACATCCGAATCTGACGATGCGGAACCCTCTTCGTCTCAAGCGACTTTGTCCGAGTCCGAATCCGAGCTCGGCTCGTATTCTGAATCGGAATTCAGCCACCGCTCCCATGAGCAGACGAAGGTCCCGCGCGCCGAGCCATCCGAAAGTAACCGCGCGCAGGGAGGATGCGCTTTCAGTCGCCCGCGCAACGGAGAGAAATGGGATGTTGCGTGATCAAGAAGACAGAGGGAGATGAAAAAAGGCTAAACAAAGTTCGAAGGGGTTTACGTTTACTGCTGCAAGTCGGAAGCGAGGGTGCGGCGAGAGAGCGAAAGCAGCAATCGAGTCACCCTTTTTGGAGAGGCAACGGCACGTGCGCCTGAACTTGACGCGCCGTAGCAGGCACACCAACAGAAGAAAAATAAAAACCTTCAAACCAGCGGAGATTACAGAACAACCCTTGAACCCATAACCACACGCGCGCGACGCATGATCCAGCGAACGCGGAGCCACCGCGGCACTCAGCAAAGAGAAAGTGGGGAGTGGCAGTCGCACCGTACTCTTCAATACATGGGTTAACACAGGTCGGAGCGAATATACGAACTTGTAGAAAGAGTCAACAGATGGCGTGGCCAATCCAGGAGCGCCTGTTTTTGCGCTCAGGCGCGAAATTTTGAACGCACGATAGAGAACGTACCGGTACGTCAGTGACACCGTGGGGGGGAAGCGCGATGACGTACCGGTACGTCAGTGACAGCGAAAGGGTTAAAGCACAGTGGCTTTGCAAACTTTCCAACAATGAGCATGGGCTGCCTCTCGGAACCGTCCTCGTTAGCACAGAATAGTGCAGTCACACGCTTTTTACTACGCTTTCCACCATGACAGCTGTCACCCTTAAACGCAAAGGTTTGCTCGGGCTGCATATGGTAAAAAATACCACTCTCATCTGCGTTGAAAATGTCCCAGGGCTTGTATGTAGCAATCATTTCCGGCAGCGACTCCATCCACTCGTTCACCGTTGAAACATCCACGGAAGTGCTTTCTTCGCAGGAGCGGCTGTACATAATCCTGTTTCGTTCTTTAAAGCGATCCAGCCACCCGTTCGATGCCCGAAAGTCGTCGATGCCCAGACGCAATGCCATAAGGTCCGCCTTTTCTTTTAAAATGGCGTCGTCAACGTTGATTGCAGAGCTCCGTGCTTGATGCAGCCACTTGACGAGAACTTTTTCTAACTTCTCATACTGTCATTCTTTTGCTGCTTTCCACTTGAGCCTGAGCTTGTTGGCATTCTGCAATATCACCGCTTTGTTTGCCAGGATCGTCTTAAGCGAAGATTCGGATATCTTAAGGTGGCTTTCATGGCTCCATGCCGCTTTTCCGCTTTCTCAATAATATTCAGCTTATCACTGAGCGACAGAACTGTCCGCTTTCGGGACATCGTGCGTCGCGTTGCTCCACACAACTGAAAACCTCCACTGAACACTGGTCGCTAGGATTACGACGAAGAACATGTGCGATAAACCTAGGCCTCACCACGCTACCTTGTCGGCGATCTGCTGCTGGGAAACTGGAAGGAGAGAAATGCTTCCCCAACGCGAAGAGAGGCGGCGCCACCGAGAAGAGAGGGAGAAAGTGATTGCGGAGAAGAAAAGGCACTATTTCAGCACAGCGGGCGTCGCGGGCGCCTGCTGGTGGGGGAGAGAGAAACGAACGATGAGACGAGGCAGGGAAGAAAACTGCGCCGGAGTGAACCAGCTGAGCGGTGTCAAGTGCTCCGCATGCCGAGAGACGGAGCAAGGAAAGAGACCTGCGAATCTTTTCTTTCGTCCACCGTTCCGTCCCGCGCTTCGCGAGGGTCGTCGTATAACGCGGGTCAGGTGTAAGATTGCATCAAATAACCGGGGTTTTTAATGTATTGCTTCTCTGGGGACTTCGCAGGGACTGCGCTAATCTGTCATAAAACCCAGGTCGTCGCAAAACCGGGGGACATATAACCAGAGTTCCACTGCATTTTGAATCGGGTCCAATGTAGAATGACATGAGAAATTCTTCAGACTTATGAAATTGAAAAAATTAAGAAAAAGTGTGCAAGCATGCCTTCGGTGGCGTTATCGGAGAAAGAGATGCGATTTCTCAAGTTATCGAGATAGCCATGGAAAAAGTGCAAGCAAATTGCTATTAAGCCGTTTTGACACGTATTGGTTCCTTGGTGTGTGCCTCTCAATGATGACAATTTTCTTTTTTTTCGCTCGTTTAGTTATGTATATATATTGTGCACATGCGAAAATAAAAATTTTTAGTTGAAAGTTCAAAGTTTGCGCTTTATAAATATTCTCTGTCCTCGTCGTGTCGCACTGCACTGTGTTACTATTAGCTCATTACACATTTGGCACATGCTTATGTGAAAAGGTTGGGCTATTATTGAATACAGACACTAAAAAAGCCCAAATTGTAAGGCAAACAAGCAAGCCAGCGAATTTCTTTCATAATTAAAATGAAAAAAGGAAAGAGAAGCTAAACCAAGGATAGTATTTTAACACAATTCTTTTAATTCACATCTATTTAAAGCAAAAATCAGAGGACAAATTTTTTTTTTCTCCAACGTTTCAAGGAAGACAGCACACTCATTGACCCCTAATGCATTTATGCCCTATGCAAAAAATAAAAAGGCCAGTCACCCACTGTCAACATCTGCAGACTAACCTTTAAGTTTTAGTGATAGGCTGTAAATTATTGTTGCACAGTAACTACATACCTGCCAACCTGTGCACTTTAAAATTTATGAAATATCCCAGACATAACAACAGAAGGGGCGGAGTGGGATATTGCCCAAATTTTTAACCCTTTGAGGGTCACTGCCGCACGTATACGGTGTCGGAAACCATTCCGAAATGGTCAGAAATGTAGATGTATGGCGAAAAAACTTGAACGAAAACGTGCCTTTTCAGAATGAAGCACCACCTGGCGTGACTCTGGTAGTACTGCAACCTCCCATAACTTAAAAAAAAAATGTTGTGCTGCTGCCTCTCGGCTTCCACCAGAACTGATTTTTGGCTTGACTCTAGTGTGGCTGCCACATTGGTGGTTTAGGACTATTACCATTTCGCTTTTACTGCCCCGTGCTCATGTTCATGCTTGCACCCTGTATTTGGCATTCTTACACAGGTTTTCAGTTACAGGCATAGAAAAACTGATATTTCTTACCAATCAAAGTGTTGCCACACGATGTTTGCACAATGCTTGTACTTAAAGTGTGCACTTACTTTGTTTAAAGGCGGGCGTTTGTAAACTGGTGATACTGCACGAGTAATTTTGAGAGATGCACAAGAGGTGATAGAATCTAATCTGGCAATCAAACAACTGACCACTGCACATTCCTCACTTGCTTCTTTTTCCAATGGGTGCTCTCTACTGAATTTGGTTGTGGGCACTCACATGGGATACCCCACTTTCACTAGGCCCACGCATTCCTGGGGCTGTATTTTCTAACAATTCCACTTCATTTTCCATTAATATGACCCTTCGTTATTGGTTCAGACGCAGCTCAAAGGCTGCTTCACCACAATCTTTCCTGGGGCTGAACCCTCTGCGCAACAATGATCAACATAAAAAAAAAAACGAAATGTTACAAAATACAGGCCATACTTATGTGAAACATATTTAAAAGATAAAATCAGGTTGTGTGAATTCAATAACATGTGTAAACAAAAGAATAATTTTGTTTACAAAGTTTATGTATTTAACCCTTTCATACGCTGTATACACAGCTGTGTACTCCAAGATATTGCATCAACAGCAAAAGCACTGATGAATGTAATCATATAAGAAGCCAACAAACACTGACACCAAGAAAAACATAGGGGAAATCACTTGTGCTTAATAAATGAAATAGAGAAACAATAAATTAATGGAAATGAAAGTGGATGAAAAAAACAACTTGCCGCAGGTGTTGGGCACCGTATGCTCACTGACGGTAGTAAAGGTGTATGCAACATCACCACTCCCTGCTCAGGAGGACGGGCGATCTGAATTACGCTGAAGATATGCGGACAACGTTAAAATAACTTAATGGTATTTTAACAGTCCACATTAACTTAATATTTACCTTTGGTATCTTCTTAAGAACAACACTATATTTTTAGATCGCAGTGTCTTTTTCAGCCACTTTGCTACTGCAGATTTTGCCTGCTTCAGGCACTTATCTAAATAAACTTGCTCAAAGCAAGGACCCCACTAATATCTTTTCACTGACTTCCAAGAGCATCGTCAGAGACCGCCGCACAAAACGTTTTCTCAAATAGAATTTCTTTGTTGTAAAACTTAAAGCAACACTCGTAAAATCGAAGGATTAGCCCAATTTCATAAACATTATGGAATTAAAATTGAAATTAAATTATGGGGTTTTACGTGCCACAACCTTCGCATTTCGCGAAGGTTGTGGGTTCGGTTCCCACCTGCGGCAAGTTGTTCATCCACTTTAATTTCCATTAATTTATCGTTTCTTCATTTCATTTATTAAGCACAAGTAATTTCCCCTATGTTGTCCTTGGTGTCAGTGTTTGTTGGCTTCTGATGATATGACTAATAAAAATCGGGCCCCTCGGTTAACCCCCTTCCTTCTCGTTTATTACATAACGAGGGTCTCGAATCCGGCAACACTGATGCCTTCAGGTAGCATATGTGGGTTTATTGACCAGTTGCCTTCACCCAAAAAGATCACGTTCTCGTGACGCCTGCGGCAAGAAGGACGTTCCACGTCCGCCGCCAAGGTCTGTGAGTGGTGGCGCTGGCTAACACTCCCAGGGTTCTAGGACACATAAATACCCAAGAAAGTGGATGGGGAAACAGCGCCACGGTAGCTCAATTGGTAGAGCATCGCACGCGAAATGCGAAGGTTGTGGGTTCGGTTCCCACCTACGGCAAGTTGTTTTTTCTTCCATTAATTTCCATTAATTTATCGTATCTTCATTTCATTTATTAAGCACAAGTAATTTCCCCTATGTTGTCCTTGGTGTCAGTGTTTGTTGGCTTCTTTATATACCCTTGCTAGTCACACACGAGCGATACCTATGCAAGGGCACCTTGCATGTTCTAAATGCACAACTGCTTGCCACGAAACGGCACTTTAATCTGACAATCAAGCTGAAAATAATTGAAGCGTGACATGTGATGCGCGGTGTCAGCCAGGTGGACTCGCCGGAGATGGAGACTATGGGAGAGTCCACAGCGTCGAAAGTGACAAAGGGGCAGTCGGCACCAAGTCGGCAAGGCTTTGGTTACATTTGTTCCCATCAATGTGAAGCATTCTGCACCATAATCTTAATGTACAGTTGACCACAAAATATTATGGACCGAACAAGAGCGTGGTGAAATGGCTATCTGCAGCATGTGCTGTCGAGAGCATTGCTTACGTGGTTGAGTGACCTTTTATGCTCACAGGTATGTTAGATTATTCCTTTTGCCAGTGCCACACAACTTTCCACAATCATGGCACAAGTGGCCATTTTGATACAAGCACCACGTTGGCGTAACAGTTTTGCACAACAAGCATTGCAAAGTGCGAGTGCTGTAATGTGTGCCAATATTTGGTTACAGTTCATTCCTCATCCACATACAGTATTAGCAGAACTATAAACATGTCCTGCTATCCAAGCAGCCCATGTGAAGAGAGAAAAAAAATATTGCACACTGACATTTTCAAGACACTGTGAATGCTATCTAACAGCTTGTAGGAAACACGAAGATGGGCGCTTAACAGCACTCTTTGCAGAACAGTCATGGCAGCACTCCAGCCATGGCCTCGTGGTTCATCATGATGATGTGTGGTGTTTAGTGGCACAAGGGCCAGGTATGGCCAAAGAGCCCCATGCAAGTAGTCATGTCGTGCCAATGGCTTGTGAATGAGATTGATAGGTGAATTGCAATAAGTAGATGTTACTTGGTTGTAAAAGGGCCTAAAAGCTCAGTCGCTGTAAAGTGCGTGAAATGTACAGATATAAAAATAATGGCAATGAGCAATGGCATATGCTATGATCATAAAAGCTCTATTACTAAAGAATGATCTACTAAGCATGTGGGTAGCAGCAGCACTCGTACCTCACCAGTGAGCCTTTGAATACAAGGGCTGGGAGGACTCTGCTTTACAAAAACGTAATCGCATCAGCATCCTCTAATTGGAGGAGGCCTCATAATTGAGTGCACACTTCATAGGTTCAGAATCCCACTGTATTTGGTTATCCACAGGTTAAAAATGAGTGCACGCATCCCCCAGTCGAACACCCAGATTCCTTCAGGGTTAGACAATCTAAAGAAGGAGCCTGCACTATGCAAATCCTGTTGAAAATTGGTGGGTAAAAACCCTGCACTGTGACGGCCCCTGGCGCCAAGGTTTCGATAATCTGCACACTGCCAGTAGAAACAATAACTTAACAGGCCTGTGAGTAAGGCTCAGCAGCAGACTCACTGTCCCACTGTAAAACATCCAATAGAAACATCTCTCTGAATTTTAACAAGCACAATGCTCTAATTGCAAGCACTTGACATGCCGCAGTTTCAGCTGTGGATACTCATCTAACACACTAAGCAAGTGCAGGAATACTGTTAAACCTCAATATAATGAACTTCATTATAACAAAATTCTCAATACTATAATGAAGTATTTAACTTTTCCTAACCTGTTGTTCATAGAATACCATGTATTTAGAACCTCAATATAATGAAGTGTGTTTGTGTGCAATTTCAATGTTACGAAATTTCGCTTCCTCCACAAAGGAATGCAGAGACAATAAATGGAAACTTCAGTGGACGCAGATGGTCAATGATTGAATTACAAGCGGCTGCTTGCTCAAATCGTGGGAGTCGCATCATGTTCTGTAGAAAGCTCAAGTGCGATAAGATCCTATTGCACCCTGCGGCACTTTATGTTTCAGGTGCAAGTGAAAGTGTGCAAGGGTGAGACAAGAAAGATGGTGGCTTCACGAGTGCTGCCTTCCCTTCACGCGAGCAAAGGTAAAGAGGGGAAGGGGAGTGAGCTTGCGGTAATGCACGTGATCAAGTGCGCGCCAGGGGCAGGGTCGGGATTTCCTGCACGCCTCTTGGCCCTGGCTTAACATGGCTGTAAGCACAGGTGAGCTCCTACACAGCCGCGCACCCTAATTTAGAGGTAATGTGCCATGTGTGCAAAGAGTGGGAATGCCGAGACACGGCATGGCATCATGTAAGCTGTGTTCAGGCGCATTTAGTATTGGAAGTTGCGTAATCTCAAGTTTAATTTCAGAGCTAGAGCCAGAGAGGCTGACAAAGCATTCGCTCCCCACTGGTGGCGCTGTTCCTGATAGCGTGGTCCTAGTGTGGACGACACTATATCTGCTGCGATAATACAGTAGAACATCGTTCACATGTTCTGGAAAAATCCGCGAGAAAAAACATACTAATTGGGAAAACGAGTGATCCGAAGTAACTAAACAAATTTGACAGACTCAACTATTGCTGACATCGACATAATGCAAGGCGTCTCGTGGATCGTTGTGGCATGGGACGCCGGCGCGTGTCGAGCTGATGGTGCTCCCTTCGGCGGCCTAAGAAGGGTTTTCTTGTTTTCCCATTGCTTGGTGTTTTACAAGTGCAATAGGAAACCAAAAAGGTATTGAGCTGGTGGGCGGTGCTGGATGCCACCGAAGCGAAATGTGATAGCCACATTGCACCGCCTGCAGCAGGGAACAGCGGCGCATTTGGATCATTGCCTAGTAAAAGCGTGCAAGACGCTACCACTGGCACTACACACTACGTGCTGTAAAACAGATGGGTGAAGGCACTTATCACGATATGTAAGGCGGCGATAGCTGTGAATGCGACGTGCGACTACCGGGGAAGAGATTTGCTGGTACCGGAACTGTGCAGGCTGTCGTTTTCATGCGAGACGGGCAGCTATATACTCTTCTCGATAACACAAACCTCGCACCTTTTCTTGTTCACATGGGATTTAGTGGCAGGAAAATGTATACGATTGTAGTCTGCAGCAAGGAACGGCGGCGCATTTCGGTTATCGCCTATTAAAAGCGTGCACTACACTTTTGACGGCACCACGCGCTATGAAACAGACAGGCGAAGATGCTTATCGCAAAAAAAAATGCCAGTGATAGCTGTGAATGCCGCGTGCGACGACCCTGGAGAAGATTTGCTGGTAACGAAGTGAGAAACTGAGTGCACGCCGGCGTTTTCATACGAGAAAAGCAGGCGAGTATTGCGGTGAAGCTCCCGCGGTGGGCAGCTATACTGTTCTCAATTGCGCGTGCCTCACGCATTGCTTGTTTACATGGTATTCAGCGGCTGGAAAACCTATTCAGGGTGTCTACCAAGTTGACATTTCCAAATTTCTTGAGTTTTCCAGGTTTTCCCTGAGCACCTTTGCAAAATTCCCTGAATGAGCCAGAACATTGTTTTATGTCAAGACGGGCTGACAATATGTTGCCCGATGCTGTCACTCTCTAGTAAGCATGTTGAAACAAAAAACAATGATTTAATCCAGCTTGAATAGTAAGGAGTAATATCTATTTTATTCAAAAAGAGAACAGAAAGAAGGTGATAGTAAAACGCACAGCGGAAAAAATGGTAAAACCCATTCTGAATCGAGTGAAACATGTTCAAATACGAATTAAAAAGAGATGCATACAGAAGTAAATACTTTCGAATATGAGCTATTTCTATCAACTGATAGCAAGCTCATTGGTATGAGGCCTGAACGTTGCCACAACTAAGATTCTCTCTCGGCAGCTGGGAAGTCAACCTCAACTGTCCTGACATACTCTCAGCCCGTACACAATATCTCAGTGTTGAGTTTCACTGCTTTAAAGGGTTTATTTTGGTTTGGATGAGGGACAGCTGCATCTCGGCTTCAGCCAACACTTTGTTTTCTTGAGCTCAAGCTCCTTCAAAGAGGCGGTGGCACGCTTCCTTTCTTGTTAATTCCTCAGTGCATCGGTCCTTTCTGTTCTCATCCTCCTTCTGCCATGCGTTCACCCTATGGATAATTTGAAGCATCCTCTAGGTCATTTGTACAGTCAACGTTCGATTTTTCGGACTCCCTAAACATCCAAAAAATTGGGCAGTCCGAAAAAAAAAAAAAAAGAAAGAATGAATGCATGTCTTTAACTCTACTGTTAGCACGCATATTAAAATCGATCCCCAGTGATTAACACTCTAGATCGCAGATTTCGACATGTTGGAGCCGTTTTATCCACTTAAAGCCATCCAGTAGTTAGTACAGGCACTGAACTTTCAGAATCAGTTAAAATTTTCACGCTCCAGTCATGTTGCGATTTTTGATGGATTTTTTTGTGAACGAATGCGCGTATGTTGTAACAAAAAGAGGCGTGGCCATCACCTGCCGCGCAATCCGAAAAAATCATGTCGCTCCCGATTACAATTTTGTAATCAAATGACTCCCAGTAAGTGAAGAATTAAATTATATCGCCGGCTTTGCCGTCCGACAGTGCTGAGCGGTGATAATTAACCGAAAATGATGCCAGCTGTTCACTAATGAGCTTTGGTTTGAAGTCCAAGTCGTGTTATTCCACCAAAGTGTATTTCTGAAGGTCCGCCGCATGTCTAGCATGTGGACCTGTCATTTTTAACCAGTTTCAAAGAGCATCGGTTTCGCTTCTCTCGTAAGATCCAGGCAAGGGGAGCTGCCGGTGTCACTGCGCAGTTATTGAAAGTGGCTCCCACGGCGTCATCCTGCACAGCTGCGTTGCGAGAAACGCATCGTGCTCGAAATTATGCTGCACCTGCACTTCAATTTAGTAATGAGGACTCGATTTACGATTCCGAAGATGACAGCAAAGCAGATTCAAGATCTGACGGCGACAATGTTTTGAGTCAGCATGGGACATCCGCAACTGTTCACCGGCAAGTTTTCGTTACGGCCATGAGCAGTCTTCTTCCTTGTGCGCACTTATCTGCCAACCTTCTTGCACGACCTGAGAGCTCTCCTGATTATCTTCAGGGTGTATACTTCGCTTCGTTATGATGTGCTGCCATCGGCAGCAAAGAAACTTCCATTCACACCAAGAAGGCCACCCGTAGCATATCTTGACCCAGCACTGTGGATTAGCGCAAGACAGTCTGCAACGGCGTGGGATTTCTTTCTACTCTTCTCTCCAGAAGTGATAAAGACAATCTGCAAAAATGCAAACAGATTTGCTTGGATGCATAATCTTGTAGTAGTTGCCCAGCTACGCTGCGAGCGATTGGTCCTGAAAGAGGTGCATGACTCTAGACAAACTGGTGAAGCGCGTTCCCTGGACTTCTCATCGGACCATCCTCAGAAGATGCCGAAAAGATGGAACTGCAAAATGTGTTACGAGGACCGCAAAGATGAACAAATACCAGACATGTTGTGGGGAAAATGCAGAATGCTCCTATGCTTCACAAAATCCAGCAACTGCTTCACCGCATGCCATGAGCGATGAACTGGTCTTAGTTTCTTTTTTTGTATCCAAAGAATGGTGGTGTACTGAGCATTTTTTTCAGACGCTATTCCTTGGTTATTTATCTTTGAAATGTATATTCGGAATTTCCTTTGATATTATTGTTTTAGCAGATATCGATTTTTGATTGTTTTTATCAACTGACAGCAAAAATGGTGCTTTCTAGAATTTTTATGTTTTACCTAAAATGATTTTGTTTGGCAACGTATGTTTTTGGAAAGAGAATTTCATTATGCACAGCATGCTATGCTGCAATGTGTGCTGGAATATTATTTGTTGTGGTAAATATTTTTTTTTCTGAGACCTATAAAAAACTAAAATTTTCTCACGGTAACGAAAGAGTTAAGGGCTCAAATTGCCACAGGCACGTCCGAAAAAGCTCTTAAGGCTTGCCAGTACACTTATTAGGCATATCGGTGCTTGTACTGTGACAGGAGATGGGGGTGCACGCATGTATAATTAAGGAATACATACTGTGTCCCGCAACAATTGCCCCTTCCAACGCTTGTTATGCTTCGCTGTGTAACATTTTTCTATTGAGGCAAAGCTAACTTTCGGAGACTGGCATTGCTCAACGTGCTGTGCTTTGTGAGCTTCGAAGCCAATTGCGAGGATTACACAGGTGGAGTCAGTGCCATTTCTGAGAGCGTCAAATTCTCTCAACGAAAAACACGGCACCGCACGGCAAGAAGCTAGCGAACGTAGAAGCAGCTAGGCCTAACGCTGTGCGGTGGTGGCTACTGCTGCCAGCGGATCGGCGTGCAAGAGCACCGGTTCGAGGCGGCGAGACAATTGAAATGGCGGCGGTGGTGGCTTTGATTAACGCCATTTCAGACCTGCAGTCAGGGCAATATACATTGACTATATGGAGTACATGGTGGTGCCGCGAAGCCGCCCGAATTATCGGGCATGTCCGAAAAATTGGGCTTCAGGAAAATCGGTCGTAAACTAGTCTGGCAATACCTTGTGCCAATGACACGGTGTCAACGACGATTCTTTGCGATTGGTCTGTTACTGGAGCCCGCATTAACACGACTTTCATTCCCTTTCAATAAAATTACAGCTAATTTTCCGATAGAAGCACAAATTCCCTGAGTATTTCCAGACTATTCAAATTCCCTGAGAATTACCGGTTTTCCCGGTTGGTAGACACCCTGCCTATTGTACGATCGCAGTTTGGCGACATAGTGAACGTTGGAGCCAAAAAATTGTGTTTTCCAGGAACGTATGAACCGATCAAAAATGAGGTAACTCTATTGGGTCATTTTTGGTGTTCTTGATTGCGAACATGGCACCGAGAAAACGTATATAATGTGAAAGTATCAATGAGGTTCTACTGTATTCACTCACATATTAAATGTAATATCAAATGACCAAGCATAACGTTCAGAAATTTTGTGCGAGGTGTCAAACTTGGCACTTTGAAAGCGAATACACACGATGGATAAAAGCAGAGGATCCAAGAGCAAATGACATCACAGGACATCAATCTTTGCATGTAGTGCAGCTCAACTGCAATTTGCACACAGGAAAAGAAATTTAGAAAATGTTGGTCACCACAAGTGTTTGAGAAGACACAAGCTTTTGGCAATGTAACCTGAAAATCAAAACTCAGAAATTAAATTTAATGAAGGTTCGAGCTAAATGTATGACTGTGCCACATGGAATTAAAATATTTTACAATGATAATATTTGTGGGAAGCTTTTGTTCTAGTACTCTAGATATTATTAGTAGCCTGAAGTTACTAAGTGTCCCCAGGACCAAAATGGTGAGAACAGAACATGGAGAATTGGTTAAAATTCTAGAGTAGCTAAAGCGGAGGTAATCTCTCGGCAATCAAGTGTCAAATTAAGAGAAAACTCAGGCTCAGGCCACTTCCACAAAATCGTTAGCTTACCTGTCACGTTCCCGCGACGTTCCTCTATAAGATCGCCTTGAATCCTGGCTGCTACAGACCCTCAACTCTGAAACAAAAGGAGTTACGAGAGGTCATAAAGCTTGAAAAGCACCAAATGGCAGGCATGGTACGAGAGAAAACAACGGCTAAACACAATCAACCAAAAAAGCTTAAGTTCTGCACACAATTACAACTTTTGCAAAAGCAGAGCATAAGTTACGAATTTTAATGCCAAATTTTGACTCGAGGTCACCAAAGCCTCATCCAGCCTCTTTTTTACTTTTCACAGAGCTCAGCCCACCCACCCTTTAGTGTAGGAATCGAACACCCACACACTATGTGACAGCAACTGACCCATGACATGGCCAAACTGATAATGTAGGCTCGAACAAATTTAACTTGCCCACTATTAATAGACACTGTGCACTGTTAATAGCTTCAGGCTACTAGGGCTAAAATCTAAGGGCTATTACAAAGCTGCCATCTATGCAGCAAGAAGCCTCTAGTGGGCAGTTAACAGTTCTGAGAAAACTACTTACGTAGCAGACAGCCTTTAAAGAAGACGCCACCTTCGCCTTTGACAGCAGCTTCTGCTTCTCCTTCTTCCTTAAACTGCACAAAACCAAATCCCCCTTTGTGCAGAGAGATGCCTGGTAAGAGAGGAAAATAATTCATGGCTAACAGAAACAGTTCCCGTAAACAGTTCATCGTGCTTCATTTTTTCAATGAAATGACCTGTCAAGTTACAGTAAAACCTCGTTAAACCGTGCCCGCTTAAACAGTAGTTTCGTTTTAAAAGTAGTAAAGTCAAATCCCCGACTCAGCAGCCATTGAACATAATGTGTTTTGTATCCGCATAAACCGTACCAGCTTATTGCACACGCAATAAGCTGGTACTTGTGTTTGCACCGTGCTTGCACCGTACTTGTGTTTGCGCCGTGTTTGCACTTTTCGTCGTGCAAACACGGCGGTGCGTCGTCTTCATCGGGCGGCCCGGCAAAACAACAAGCCTCAGAGATCGGAACAACGGCCTTCAAGCACCCTGTATGTTTGCACATGAAGCCACATTAACATCAACATCACTTCGACGCCGTGCCAGAGAGCGTTGTGGCATCATGCTAGCGAGGACTCGCGTCATGCCGAAGCTCGGATAAAAAAGACGCCGGTTGCTCAGCGTAGAAAAAAAATTTGACATCATCTGTTCTATCGAACGTGACACGCAAAAGTCGGCACTGGCAGGCGACCGGGATCTGCTGTTGACTACGGTGTGTGGCACTTGTAATGCGAAGTTGCTCGGCAGCGCTGCTGCGACCGCGAAGAGATGTCGGCTACGAGGTTCGACTTTTTGCCATCGTTGCCTCTGTTGTTGCCGAAGTGTCGACTAGCGACAGTGATGAGGACGACACGGAAAGCGACAGCATGGGCGATTCAGGCCCGACAGTGGCAGAAGCTGCGCGTTACGTCAGCCTCATGAATGCAATCGTCGCAACGAGAACAGGGGAGCGATAACATAACTCTATTCCAAACTCCGGCACCCGGCAATGAAAAAGGCGCCCCGGGACTTCTGCCGCACTACTGCGCGCGTGCACGGAGAATATGTAACGCCAACGAGGAACCTGCCATGCGAGTGTTTGCCGAGAAGAGGGGGCTGACTGAAAAGCTGGCACGCAGCTTCAGTAAGTTTGAGGCGGCTGTCGTCGTGCTAGGCCGCCGCGGCATCAAACGAAAATAACAGTTTTGTCACGCGAAGTGAATAAATATTGCAGGTTTCTTCCCCTTTCATCGCATTCTCTCTGAGTTCCGTTTTTGACGGGTAAGTGGGCGATCTCATGCTATTTCGGTTAAACAGTACTAGCGTTTAGTACGTACTTCTTCCGAGCTCCGGCCAACTACGGTTTAACGAGGTTTTACTGTACAACTATGCCAGCTTATTATGAATTACACAAAGCACAGTTACGTGTTTCACAGAGCTGCATACCATATGCAGTACAATGGACTTCCCTAACTTCCACATCAGTTAACCCTGTGACGGTCAATGACGTAAATATACAGCGCCGCGAACAAGTCCGAAAATGGTCGATGCCGTATATTTACGGCGCAGTCTGTACGTTTAAAAAGTGCACCAATTTCCTAACTTTTTCTTTTCTGTCATGTGCTGCTACTATGTGGGGACACAGGGAATTTTTTTCGCACGCCTCCCTCTCTCGATTTTCGTCCCATGGTTTGCTTTAGCGCTAGTTTGCTCCCGCGCGTCTATATACTACCACTCGTGCATTGGCGCGCGCGCGTGCTGGCGGCCGTTTGGATTTTGTTTCGCGGACGGTTTCGGCTTTTTGCGTTTGCGAAACTGATGGCTATCTCGTTACTAATCGCTCAAAGGGCAACTGCTTGTTTCTTGCTCGTTTAGTGCTCACTGGGGTGCACATAGGAAGGATGCCGCCGTGCATGCGTTTCAGTCTTTTTTCTTTTTTTTAAAGACCCGCGAGAACTAATTGCCCTAACTGGTTGGCGGTAAGATGAAGATTAGCGGAAGTTTGTCACACGTGTGGATTTTCTTGATGCGCACACAACCAAACAGTTTTCTTGAGTGCGCGCACCTATGCAGTTCGATTACGCTATGGACGTACGTATTAGTGTAAGAGCAGGAACATTTCAAACTTGCGAAATATTCTCGTGTGCGGATTTTCAAAGCCTTGAACTATGCGCATAAAAATGCGTCAAGTTTTTATTTCTGGTAAGTTCATTTTCTTTTTTATTGCTGTTATTCATGAATGAAGAGTGCATATATACCAACACAAAAGATTTTTTTCTCACTTCACGGTCACCCTAGAAAAATTACGGTAAATTTTTTTCGAAACAAGTCCCCAAGCAGAATTTGAATCTGCAATAAAAAAAAAACGACCCTGGGTGGTTGCATATGGCGAAAAAAATCGACCCTCAAAGGGTTAATTTGACTGTGTTAGAGAGTCCCTAATGGCACCCATGCATTTTCATCATTTCTTTAAATACAAACTTTCGATAACAGAAGCCAACTTTTGCATGTCCTGCAGAGCACAAATTAACAGAAGCCTACTGTACATATATAAGGCAGGCTATGACATCTCATTATTAGCCTAGCATCAATTCAACATTATTTACTTTGAATCCACTTTAAGAACTACCATTGTACATCCAGGATGTCATCTCTGTCCGGCTTCGCACAAAAATATGAATGAGCATATGATACCTTGTATTTCACCGTACTTTGAAAACAGCTTCTGCAAGTCTTCACGCTCAATGTGTTTCTTGAGATTGCCTACATAAATACGTGATGATGCTCTGGCTGGATCTGAGGTGTCACTGCTCATGTGAGTGTCCATCAAGCTTTCTGAAAGTATGCAAAACATTACATATTTATAAAAGAGTCACGTCAGCATGCAACCGCATAATAGATAGCTCTCTTGGGAATTCACCATCGTAAATAACTAAGATTATTACAGCAAGGTTAAAAAAAGGGATTATAACCAAATAAGCCAGGAAATGCTAAGTTGACATGCAATCACGAACAAATTTGCATTTCTTCCATAACTTAAAACAAGTACCCCAATACAAAACTTGCTTTAAAAATGGCAGAAGTCAAAGCAATGTTACCCTCAAAGGCCACTTCCCCCTTCTAGAACTTTTTGTGAAACAATGTTTCTGAAATGCAAACGAACACAAAAAGATCCTAGCGCCCATGGGCCCCTTCGAAGCTTTCTGTTGTTTGCTAACACTGAAAGCTTACCTAGCACTGCAACTTGGAATTACATTCCATTCCACCTTCAAATGCTTGCAACATGCAAATGTATATACACAGTGTCCCAGCTACCATGCACCAAGTTTATTAAAAAAAAAAAAAGAAGCCATCTATGTGGATGAAACCAACTGCACATTATGTGCAGCAACTTTGGTACTTGTAGTAATTAACTTGTTCATTGCTATACCTATGGCAGATAGGTCAATATTTAAATGTTTCAGAACAGATTTGAAAACATCAATTTTAATTGTTTACAGCACACTACCTGTCGCATGATTCCTTTTTCCGCGTTTAAAAGACAGCCAATAAACTACTTTAAAAGGCAGGCCCTGCACTGCTTTCGTGCGCCACAACAGTGCTGCTTTAAAGGGACACTAAAGAGAAAAATGATTTTTGCCGCATTGGTAAATTACCCTTGCACAATTCTAAAAAAGCCACTTTACCATGAGAAGTTTGGCATGCCAGAAAAGACAAATACCAAAGATGGGTGGCAACGCCACCTTGAATTTCCTGCACCAGCACACCAGTCATGGATTTTGATGCCATCTGCCTGAGCCCAATTAAATTTTTATAAATAAAAATAGACTACATTTTATTTTAAAAGAACGAAAGACTGAAGTTGGGAAATGCAAAAAAAACCTTCGCAATTCATGATGTCACACCAATGTACCGGCCCTGGGGGTTTTGGCACGAAATTTGAAAATGAAACTTTGATTGTCATTTTCTCTAATAATCAAACAATTACCATAAAATCAAGAAAAGTAGACTGCTTCAAGAATACTTTTTCAATCTTAACTGATTTGATGTTCTGCTTTAGTGTACCTTTAAATGTGAAGCAAAGGAACTAACCACACTTTATGCTTGATTAGCCTGCTGCACTGCTTTGACGGGGAATTTATCTTGTGCAAGCATGAAATTACTATTAAAGGGCCACACATCTGAACACATGACCGTTTGTGACAGCGGTAAGCAGACTGCTAAAGGCCAAGCTATTAGCAACGCAAACTGCCAATCTGCTGTGTTGGGCCAAACCAAACAAGGGCATGAATATAGCAGCCACTTCAAAGATATCAATGTCATTTAGTAAAGCAATGAAGGGGGCTAGTTGGTGAACGTTCATGGTTATATTGCGCTCAGTTTTACAAACACTATGTTAAGGAAGGACAGGACGTGGACGGACGTAGCGCAAACTACCAACTGTTTAATACTGTTAAAGAACGTGCTTATATACAAGCAGATATGGTGCAGGGGGGGGGGGGGGGGGGGTACATATAAAAAGATATGACAAGGTGACGACATGTGATCACAGTTTGGGTCAGGCATACACCGTTCACATGCACCCGTTCGCCCTGGCAAACTCGACCTCAGCTTTGATAAGCGTGATGGACGGAGTGCTTACGCACATCTCTTTTTCTTTAGCTATCGCAAGCGCCTCCCATATTTCTCGCTCCGTTTTTGTTTTTGATGTTCCAATGACTGTGGTGCTTTCTAGTAGCGGGGAGCATTTGCATTGTTTGCAATGTGCAGCCAAGTTGCTAGGTGCTGTCAGAAGCTGGCACGTGTCAGAAGCTGGCACCACGTCCTGTCCTTCTTTAATATCGTGTTTGTAAAACTGAGCGCAATGTAACCATGAATTATCAATGTCATGCTTATCTTATCCCCTTCAGGCACCAGTTAATTCAGTTTGATGAAAATTTAGTTTCACTACATTTTATGCACCTTCAGGGTCAAGGAAAGCCCACTGCTGCAGACAAACTTTCAATGCTTCAGTGAGTTTTGCCAAGTTTACAGAATGTGGACTTCACGTGAGAACTCTCAACAGGAATGTCAGGTATGAGAACTATTTCATCTTTAGCATACTTGGAAAGCACCCATTCAGCCACTTGAAGTATAAGCTGGATGTAAAACATTATGAAAAAGAATGAAAGTCAATATGCTACATGATGACATACTAATACGAAGAGCAACATCTGGACTGGACGTCAACCTTCAAACTCGTTTATACCCCCCCCCCCCAAAACATATTAGACTTATTATTCGATGTTGCAGCATGTGTTCCGATATCTGCAACACATCTGAAATATCATTTTTATCAGTGTGCTTGCTTTTGATCCACCAATTTAACACAATTGTGCACACAGCGCCACGAAGGGCTTATGACCGAAATCATCCATTACACAGGAACAATTAGTCTGTTCACCATGTATTTGAGAGCAGCATTGCTGTGGCGCGTAAGCGGGAAGTTGGGCTGGCTCTCTAAATCTCTTTTTTGGCTTTCTTCTAAATGCTGACAAAAGATGCCACTCAAAAGATAAGCGCACTACAAATAAGTGAAATTGGCATATTCAAATGTGTTCTAAAATAACCTTGACATATCTACTATAAGTACCATATTAATTTAAAAGTTAGCAATTAATCATTACAAACTAATCAAGAGCAACACAAAACACTTCTTCAAGTAGCTGCTGTATACACAGTTGGTTTCATTTGCACAGAGCGTTAAGAAGCCCGTGTCGCAGAAAATCCGGCGTCCAGCATCACACGCCGCCTCGGCAAAAACAATTTCGAAGCAAATTCCGAACCTTGCATACCCAACCAATTCTCTACCACCAAAGTTGCTCATACCTTGATTTTCATTCTTTACAAAGTTATTCCTCGAAATTTTGAGAACAGCAGCCCACAAACAAATGTAATAGAAAAAAAACACCAACAGCGCATGTCCTTTATGTTAGCTCTTCTCAGACTGAAATATTAAAATTGGGAAACAATAAAAGGAGATCGACCCATGCAAAAGGCCGCGTTTCTACCAGAAAGCTCACCTTCGTGCATAGCATTCGCAGCCAGTGTTTCCCAGTAAATGTTAAGGTTACATAAGCTGCAGTTGCCGGGAAGCATGAAAAGAAGTAAGGGGTCTTTGAGCCCTATTGCACTCCACTCTTATGGGCGAAGCTTAAGCGACCTCCAAATTTTTATACAGAGAAAGAGAGAGAGGGGGAGAGAGAGGCATTTTAATGTTTCCACCTGCTGCTAACTGGAATTCTTGAACAGAAATCTAGCATGTATTTAGATCGACATTTCCCAAAATTTTCTAGCAAGAAACTGGCTTCATCCCAAGTCAAAACATCAACAAGTGTCACCACATGGAAGATGCTGAACATTTATTCAGATACAAGCTGACACTTGGGCATCAGCTTACAGTCGAAGATGAAGCTTGGTGAGCTAGTGCTAGAATACAGTTCGACTATGTTTTATGATGATGTTTTATGGCGCAAGGACCAGGTATGACCAAAGAGGGCCATGACAAATGGTAGTTTATCGGTGAATTGCGGATGGCATGGACAATGAATTCCTTATGGTAGATGTGACATGGCTGTAAAATGGCTGAAAACCTGTCGTTGTAAAAGGCGTAAAATATATAGGTACTAAAATAATGACGCTGACTAGTTAGTGATGTGGGCTATGGCAATTGGGTTTCATTAAAAACATGGTACAACAAAACATACCAGTGGCACTAGAGCTTCAATAGAGCCCTTGAATACAAGGGCTGTTAATTGCATGCTAAAAATTACCCGGCCAAATGATTTTCTGAGTGCCTGTTTCAGCAGAGAACTCCAAGACTATTTCTAGGTTGAAAAGTGGTTCACTGTTAAGAAAAAATGCTGGGTGAAGAGGTATATTTTCCCAATATGCAGAAGGGAAATACTTTTTCGTCTGCATCTATAGCAGGGCATTTAATGAGAACTTAGAGGACTATGAGATTATTGCCTCACTTACTACAAGTCGGAGGATCCCCCCCCCCCCCCCCCCCCGAGTCAAAAGGCAAGAGTGAGTACCGTTAAGTGCGTCCTATTCTTAATCGGCAAACAAGTACATCCTTGTACCGTGCTGTTCTCTCACTTATCCAGTTCCCTAGCTTTGGTTTTATCATGTGTAGCTTATTCAATGCTTGGGTATCCCACTCTCCTTGCCAATGATTCCTCAGTTTATGGCATAGAAAAGACTTTAGGTCTGCGACAGGCATAGGGATATTTCCATCTGTGTCGCTAAAACTCACTGACGTAGCATTTTTGTCAGCAGCTACATTCCCTTTTATACCTTTGTGGCCAGGTACCCAGCATAAAACAAATCACTTGGTTGCACATATATGTGGAGCGCAACAAGCTGTACAGTTTGTTTAAAACGGAATTCTTGTGTTTTCGTAGACTAATTAGGGCTCTCACGACACTTAACAAGTCTGTGAAGACAATAGCCTTAGCAACATTTGTGAGCCTCACATGTTGACTAGCCGAGAGTATAAGCATATGCTTCCGCTGTAACGATACCGGTGTGTGGATTTAGTGCCCCAGATGTTGAAAATGAGGGTCCGAGAGCTGCATAAGCAACACCAGCTGGAGAATTCGAAGCATCTGTGTAAAATTCAGCACAGGAATACTTCTCCTGAAGTTCCAAGAAAATGTGAATATATATGTGCCTCAGGTGCTTGTTTTGATATTTCTATGAAAGAGGTGTTACACTGAATAGTCTGCCACTCCCAGGTGGTAGAAGCCAAATAGGAGCCATTAGGACATTCTCTAAAAGATGGACCTGTGTTTTTTCTGAGAGTGCTTCCAGCCAAAGGGACAGAGGAGGTCGGATGGCTGGGCGGCTACGGAACAGCCTGACAGTGGGCAAGTCACGAATAGTAAAATGAGATGGATGCTAAATATGTGATTTAACTTTCAGGGCATCAGAGAAAGTTAAATATGTCCTTTGTAGATGTAGAGACCATTTGATGGACTTAACGTACAGGCTTTCTACAGGACTAGTTCTGAAAGCACCTGTGGCAAGACAGATACCAAAGTGGTGAATCGAATCTAGCATCAAGGCACTAGGCATAGCAGAGTTATATAATATGGCTCCGCAGTCGAGGCGTGACCTTACCAGACTTTTATGCAAGCTCAAGGGGCATGGTGCTTCTTCCCCAGGATGCGCAGGACAAGAGCTTCAGTAGATTCATTGTTTTCATGCACTTTGCTTTCAGAGATTTCAAGTGGGGGATAAATGTTAATTTAGAGTCTAAAATGAGGCCCAAAAATTTATATTCACGACTCACAGGTAGCTGTTGTCAATTAAGATAAATAGCAGGGTCAGGTAATATACCTCTCTTGTTTGAGACAAGAACACACATGCTTTCTTGCGGGTTTAGTTTAAACCCATTCTCGTCAGCCCATTTTGACAATTTCTTGAGCCCAAGCTCTACATGTCACTCACAGATCGAAATACTACACGAGTTAAAACCTATTTGTACGTCATCCACATACACAGACACGTCCCACGTACCACGTACACATCACTGTATGTGGTATGATAGTGTGGAGAGTTCATTTTTACAATTAATAGAGTGCAGCTATGCACACTACCTAACGGTACACACCTTTCCTGTGTAAATAGATGAAATAGGACATTACCAACTCTAACCCAGAAAGTGCGGTTAGACAGGTAACTTCGAATGACATTCAGAAAATTGCCTCGGATTCCCATTTCAGCCAGGTCACGGAGAATTCCGAAACACCATGTGGCGTCATATGCCTCCTCCATATCAATAAATACTGACAAAAAGAGCTACTTCTGCACAAAAGCATCATGAATATTCGCCTTGATGCAAACAAGGTGATCAGTTGTGGATCTACCTTCCACGAAACCACACTGTAGGGGGTCTAATAGTTCGTTACGTTCAAGAAAATGAAGGAGACGCCAGTTAACCATTGTCTCAAACAGTTTACATAGGCAACTCGTCAAGGCTATAGGCCTATAGCTGTTGACCGAAGTTGGGTCCTTGTAATATTTTAGTATTGGAATGATTATTGCTTCTTTCCAGGCAGACGGAATGCGGCTGGCAGAGAACACGGTGTTGAAAAGTGACAGTAGTGTTTAGTGGGTTTCAGGGTATAGGTGATCATTTTATACAGCATTCTGTCACTTCCTGGAGCGGACTTCCTCGAGCGAACTATTTATGCAGCCTGAAATCCCGTTATGTTAAATGGATGGTTGTAAGGTTTATTACTATTTCTTTCCAATCCAGAGGCAGTCACTCCGCTTGTCACCGGTATCTCAGAAATGTATCTGAGTAGTGGGATAACTAGAAATCTTTTCAAAGTGTGCCCCTAGAGAATCAGCTTCGTAAATAAGTGAGTCTCCTTGTGTATTTATTAATGGTAGTTTACCCTGTTTCAGGCTTTTCTTTCGTCTCTATATGAATGAATGCTAGAGATGTATTTTTGCCAGCTGTCCCTTTTGGCACGGTGGCGTGTTCTACCTTCTGACTTTATTTTCTTGAAGCTTATCAGGTTCTCAGTAGTTGGAGAGTCGTAAAGGCGACTTCAAGCCTTATCTTGATTTTTACAAGCTTGCTTACACTCATCATTCCACCAGAGAATACTTCGTTTAGAGGGTGATCCATTTATTTCAGCTATACAATAGATGCAGCATCAGTCATAAACACTGTTAAACATGACACTGCGTCATCGATTGGGAGAGTACAGATGTCATCCCAGGTCAAATGTGTCAGTTCTCTGTATCATTTCCAGTCGGCAGTTGACCTTCCAAAGGGGTAGATGTGGAGAACACTCATCGCCTTTTGTCGATTTTAAGACAATTGGGAAATGGTCGCTCCCATACGGATTTTGGATCAAGTTTCACTCCAAGTATGGTACGAGTGTACTTGATATGATGCTTAACTCTATAGATGAGAATGTCTTGTTTGCCACGCTGTAGAATGTGGGCTCTTCCTTGTTTAGTAAGCATGCACTTGTGGAAAAGAGCAAGTTTTCTAATACGTGCCCTCTCTCATCGCAACAAGAATCTCCCCAGAGAGTGCTATGCACATTTAAATCTCCTACTACAATGCAAGGTTTGGGAAGTTCTACGATAAAGCTCTGGAATTCTGTTCTGGAAAGTTGATAGCTGGGAGGGATGTACAGAGCTAACTGTGACTAGCTTATTAAATAGCGCAGCTCTAATCAAAACTGCCTCAAGGGGCATTTGCAGCTGTAAATGCTGGCAGGCAACACCCTTGTCTACTATTACGGCCACACCACCCAACGAGGCAAGGGTATTGTTGCAGTCTTTGTGATAGATGTCATATGGTCGGAGAAAGTTAGTGCGTGAAGGATTGAGGTGTGTCTCTTGAACACACAGTACCCTTGGATTCAGTTTATGTAGTGTTTCCTTAATGTCATCAAGATTATGTATTAGATCTCTCACATTCCATTGTATTATTTGTGTAGCCATATTGAAAATGTTTCGTGCTGTGTGTCAACAGAAATAAATTTAGCCCACGAGACCTTTCCAGGCTCCGTGATACGAGATTTTTCCTTTTCCCTGGCGGGCTCCAGGGAGCTGCGCCATTCCTTTGGTGTCTGAGACGCCGTACTAGTGTTGCTTGCATCCATCACCTCTTCAGAGATGCTAGATGATGCCCGCTCGGCGGGCACATTTGGGTTTTCTCTGGCCTGTCTGCAAGCGCAGTGACTCTGGGACCGGCAGACCTGGATTTCTGGCAGCGATCAGAACAGCACTGGCCGCTCCTGCCAGAGGGAGCTGATGGTGGAACTACCGTTACATTCTGTGTAATTCAGGCAGCCGCCGGAGGATGTGGCGCTGTCCCCCGGCGTGTCACATCACTGTAGGACGGATTCAACCGATTGTGAGCAGAAAAATTCTTGCGCGCTTCTGGGAACAAGATGTTTAGTTTGACCTTGAATTCAATTATTTATTTTTCTTTCTTCCATGACGGGCACGATTGCGAATAGGCGGGGTGGTCTCTGCCACAGCACAGTGGGTTGCGGAAGTACAGTTGTCTGAAGTGTGGTCTTTAGATGCACATTTTGCACATGTAGCATGCCCTCGGCAGCTCTGAGACCCATGCCCTAAACGCTGACACTTGAAGCATTGGAGCGGATGGAAATGTACGGCTGTACACGAAGTTTACAATATCCGGTCTCTATTTAATCGGGGGAGTTCACTTGTTCCAAACATTATCACATGCTTTGTTGGAATTTCCTTGTCATCGTGCCTTAACTTAATTTGTTGCACCTTTACCACGCTCTGGTCTTGCAATCCATCCAACAGCTCGCTTTCACTGAGTTCAAGGAGGCCGTCATCAGAAATGACACCATGCACAGTGTTCATTGACCTGTGGGGGCTCACAGAGACAGGAATGTCATCAAACACAACAAGTTTTGTCAGTTTGTTGCATTCAAGCTTGTCACCACTTTCCATCTTAGTTACTTTGTAACTAGAGCCGATTGCTTCTGTCAGACATTTTGCGACAACAGATAGGGATATTGTACGGACTGTCTTGGTTTCATGTTGACTATGTATTACATGGTACCTCGGAAATGTTTCTCTTGGTTTCATGAAAAAGTTGAACGTTTCATCGGTGCGCCCTCTCTTCAGGGAGCGATCAGAGAGTGGAGGGAAACTGGAAGCCATATATAGCATTACTGGATTCGGTAGGAATGCCCACCGCCCACCTCGAAGCCCAACCTGGGGATGTCACATGAATAGAAATATATTCTGCGTATGCCAGCGGTACGTTCCCACTATAACCTAATATATATATACCCAAGACTGGATATATTACACAAGGTTAAACCTTGCCGCCCAGAAAATAGGAAGTTAAAAGAAGTGAATAGAAGAAAAGAAAGATGGAAAAGCGGGAGAGAAAGCAAAAAATTTCAGGAGGGGGGCAGGAAAAGGCGACCGCTGATTTCCTCCAGGTGGGTCAGGCTGGAGGTGCCGTCTATATGAAGCAGAGGCCGAAGAGGTGTGTTGCCTCCACCGGGGGGGGGCGGGGGGGGGGGGGGGGCCTTAAAGGTCCAAACACCTGGTATCAACTCAACCCCCAGGATTGAGATCAGACATCCACCTTTGTAGCAATTGTTACGAATGGGTGGATGTCTGATTTTGCCGTAATTAATAACCCCCAGGATCCCTCTTTCCCCAGACACGGCTAAGCTACGCACGGCTGCAGGCAGGAGGGTTGAGCCATCATGTAGAATGCAGTTTAGTATTCTACAAGCTGTTAGTGTAGATTTTGCTTCCTACAATTCATTTGAGGGCTGTGCCTGTGTCACTGCACCCAATATAAAGTACCTTAGCTACTGCAACTGCTGCTCTGTTTTTTTTCCAGAACTGCTAGAGTTACCAGAGAAAACAAAAGCGTGCTGCATAATTCAGATGCTATCAAGGAGGAACACTGATTATACCTTAAACAACATGCAAAACAGCAGACAATAACTAAGAACCTACGTGTGTGTGTTTTTTTGTTTTGTTTTTTTTTAATGCCGGGGTATACCGGTAAACTCCAGGTCAACTTACAGTGCCATAGCCATGAAGTCTAACAACTCCTGTGGTGCATTTTATGTAGCCACACTTCTCAATTTCTTTTTGTTAAACTGAATTTCATGCCTCCCACATGCCACAATGGTTCTACTAATGCTTGCTCTCACTTCCTTTTCATTTACACACAGTCATTGTTCGTCATTTCTTCAAAGTGCAGCAAAAACAAAGTCAGAAGCATCATAGAAAAATTCCCCTTTTCCTGCACTGCAGTAGAGAGGGAAAAAGATGCCCCAAGGCCTTTTTTTTTAGTAGAATTAGTAGAATTAATGCAGCATGTGTTTTTGAAACAGCCCTGTTAGTCCCAATTTTGGCGACACTGGGTTCCACTATTCACTATGCCCACTTATATAAACACTTAGATTATCCACTCACAGGCCTCACTGCAGCTCACACTGCTCAGTGAAAAAAACATGGCCTAAATGGCATCACCTAAAAGTACCTTTTTCACAGCTGTCTTATAAAGTGATTTCTGATTACTGGCAGAAACCTTTAACAGATATGCTTAAACAGTGCCAGATGAACACTCAACAAAGCACTATACAAGCTCATCAACCTGTCAACACAGTCGTAGGGTTAAGCCTCTCACAAGCTGCTTAAGCAAGGTGATGTAGATTAAAGCAATTGATGTGGAGACTACTTAAGGTACTGTGGGTAACACTGACTTCGAAACCTATGCAGAAAGAAAGTTCTGTTCCAGCAGGAAGGGGGGGGGGGGGGGGGGGAATGCACAGCAGAGCTGTGCTTATCTGCATGATGCCTCCACGGCGTCTCCACATGCACAAAGATAAGAAAACCTAGGATCTGTGCAGCCTTTAATAATCTTACCCTTAGAAAAGGCAATGTGCAGGAGCCACACAGGCTGTGGCATCAGACAATGTTCAGTCCACTCACCATCAGTGCACACACAACAGAGACACCACACAAAAAAGCACAACCAAATCATGCAAGAGAAAGTGCAATAGGCCCCCGCTGGTTGAGACATCACTGTACCATGGTTCATCCTGTTCATTGTATGCAAAATGCGCAAGCTGTCAGATTGTTTTAAGTGAACGGCCGTCTAATACTTCTTAGGGAACTTGGTACTATGAGAAACTGCTCTTAATTACCAATAGTTTCCACTAAATGGCAACATTACATGTGGGCCTAACTGTAGTGTATATGCAGGTTTCACTTGCTTTTTCACCTTAAAAGAAATCTTACACAGCTTTCGGATCTGCTTTTTCACGAATGAATAAAAAACCCATGTCTAATCCTTTAAAACACAATCTATTCTCCAATGCCCATCAAAGGTTTTAAACAATATTTAACAAATTCTATGTTGTGCTTTTGAATTTTAATGCTAAGCCTTTGGAATTAACGCAATAAAATGACCACATTTCAGGAGAACAGAAATCATACCAAACTTCTCCCTAATTATAACTACCACACCACTCACATCATTCTAGGATCAAATAAAAGCAGTGTATTTCACATTATTCCATGTAAAAAATTAGCAGAAAAAAAAAAAAAGACTATAAAGATCCTTAAGCATTACCGCAAGTAAGTACCACTAATGTCACAGTTACATAAAGTTCTCACATTCCACAAAACCAGATATTAAACAAGAGTATACAAACAAAAGCTGGTCACAATGTTGTCACTCTCCAGCATAATTTGGGCTTACATGCCCTTTATCTCCTTTAACCAAGTGTCAAATACATGTGCCCACAAACTGAGGAACCCGAACTTTCATTTACAATACTATGCCACAGTATCTCACATGCCATCAGTCATTCGCAATAATGTTTGTTACGCTACTATGTACTTGTTAACCTACCCTTTCAATGTGACACTCTGATTTTGGAGTGTGCAACACCCCTTCATTATGCTTTGTGCAGACATCACTGCCGAGAACAGCACAAGCCAAATTTTAAAAACAGGTTGTGTGAGAGCCTATATTCAAAATTATCGTGCTTGCCTAACACCTACTTTGGAAGGTTTTGTACTCAAAAAAGAGTAACAAGGCCGGTTTCCACAAACAAATTGAACTAGATTACATGTTCACAATGAGCACCTTCAGATGAAGTGAATGTGTAGCTGGTTGCTGCATGCTACCAACACACTAGGTCTGCATAGTGGTGCTGCATAGCATAGTCTGCATAGCAAGGGCCAGGATAATGTAAGGATTCTATCCAAATGCTATTCCTTTTGGTGCTTCATCAGTGGTCAGAGCAGCACTGCACCCGCATTGTTAACAGGATCTGCCAACTGCGAATGGTGCATGATATGAGTGGCATAGAATCAACCGGAAAGAATTCCTACATTATACCGGCCCAGAACTCTCAGAAATGTATTTATAAAACTTCAACCCTAAATGTATTGCACTCAGTGAGCCTAAGAAAAATGATTGCATGAAAAAGCACTGAAAGGCCGACAGAAAACTAGGCTAGTAAAGCTTGCACTCCTTTTTCCGAGTTCTATTCCTGTCATTATCACAACTAGCCCAACCTGGTGTTAAAGGGGCAATAAAAAGAAACATTAAGCTAATTTAAACTGATTCCTTCAAAACTATTTTCGCCAGTCTCGATGCTGTCAAAATCCACGTCATGGCAAGTTAGTGCAGGAAATCGAAGGCGGTAGGCAGCACCACACGTCTTTAGTTTGTGCATCTCTTTTGGTATTGTAGAAGGGTAAATTACTAGGAGTGAGAGAATACTGGCAACTTTTGAATAACAAATTGAATAGTCACTATTTGTCAATGCGAACATTTTTTGAACATTTCAAAACTTCCAGTGCACCCAATTAAGCACAAAATTTGGGCAAAAGTACAGTAACATTTCACCCCTGCAGGCATAACATAGGCGTGAAACATGAGAATCTGCACAGTGGAGCGTGCACATCCCTTAGGTAGCCATACTTTGTTCGCTCTTAATGCTCCATTTGTGCTTTTAATAAATGCACCATAATGTACTTTGAAATGACAGAAACTTGCTAACTTTAGGAATACTAAGATGTGAACACCATTTTTTAATTAAATGCAATAATGGCTGTTTATTATTCGAAAAGTATTTGAAAATCATTCAATACTCAATTCTATTCATTTTTGGCATTATTCAATTCGTATTCGATTTGGTCTCAAAAATCATTATTCGCACACCGCTATAAATTACTATTATAGCTGAAGTTTTTCTCTTTAGTGTCCCATTAACATAGGCAGAGTGCTACTAGGAAAACTGACAAAGCGAAAACTAAAAGAAACGAAACAATATTTACATTATTCTGGCCTAGTACATTGAAACACAACATAAATTGGGATTATTGTACATTGCCTTGAAAGCTGTAGATAACAAAATTGTATACCATGATGAGCCAACATGCTACTATCAGTATTTTTCTTAAATTTTCCATACTTTGCATTTTTCTAGCTCATAAACTTACAAGAGAAAACTTTCAAGAGAATTTGTAATTGGATTTGCACAAACCAGTTTCTGTAAGCAGATTATTGAAGTGGAACCAAGGCACTCCAGCTTTAGAAACAACCATATATTATACAAGCAATAAGCTATAAGCCACACTCAATGTATTTGACAAGAGGTGGGCAAATATCAACGTTTTCGAATGCAAATAGTAAGTATTTCATATAGAATAGTCATAAGCAGACGCATATATTTACAGCAGGAAGATTTATTTCGGTATAGTTGGGTACTACGCCTGTATTGATTAGTTCAAACAAAGGCAGCCAACCATCAGGTACAAAGGATCAACTTTGAATGATAAGATCACTAAATGCCATTAAAAAAATTCCACAAACAGCCTCTTAGCAACATTAAAGCCTGTAGCAAAAAATAATGACTGCTGTATGACTAGCTTAAGTAAACAGTTGCCGATAAATATCAGTAGTAGTGCATAAAAGAAAGAACTGCTGAAAGAGGCGTGCCGCAGGCACATGTAAAAGGGCCCACTATAAGGAAAACATCCCAGGTTGTAGCATGAAAGTTATCTCTGCTACATGGCTTGACTGCCAAAAATACTAAATGGCAGACTATAAGCAAAAATCAGAGGTCACATAAGCTTCCACCACGAAAACAAAACCAAACCTTGCATTACCTCGGTGTAACTTCTGTCAAAGTCAAACTTCTCATAATTTGCGATACTTTGCTTAACACAGAGGGAACAGTAACCAGACTTTCACAGTCGGTTGATGCAAAATATTTGATTCAAATATTCGAAAACACAAATTTTTTTTTTCAAATAGGAATACGAACCAGTGTGTCATATTCGATTCGTATTCGAAACTTCAAGTATTTGCCCACCCCTTACCTTGACATTAAGCTATGTTCACCGTATCTAGTAATCGTTATAGAGATAAGGAATCAACAAGTAGCATATTAGTCAAACTGACTTAAGAATGCGCTTCAGAACTCTTAGCTCTTAACAATCTGAACACACAGATTTTGCTGTTCTACAAGATAGTACCACACACAAAAGAACATGTCGGCTATTCAATGTGCTGGAGAGCACGAAGCTAAGCAACCAGATTTAACATAGCAGTGGCAGCAATTCTCTTATACCAGACAGGTCCAGTATTATTAAGTAGAAACAGATGCTCATTTTGCAGGCTGCTAAATCAACAAGTTCATGAGAAATCCCAGTGGTTTGTCTGAAACAACTTTTCTTGGCTCAACGGATGAAAATGCATAGTCTTTGGGTTGATTCAGCTCAAGAATGCACACTTGTGAGCAAATGTAAGGAAATCTAACTTCAATCTACCACAGATCTTGCATTTGGTGGACAAATGCATGCCTCCTTGCCTGAACAAGGAGACTGCTAATTGACCAGTGTAATTCATCATTAGAAATTATGAAAACGTGGGCAAAAATCACTAGAGGAGCACTGTTACAGTTGCAAATAGTACAGTGTCATGCAAACATGGTGCCTGACACATAGGTTGGTTTGATCTCATTACAGAGCTAAAAAGTTGGCACATATATACTTAGACAATTGAAATGCGACCATGACCAACGTGAACCAACAGAAAAACAAACAACACACAAAGTTAATTCAATAGCGAACATTGTTTAACTGCACAAACAAACGGACCACAGAGACAGCATGGGACAAGGGCGCAGACAATGACTGCGCCCGTCCTTGTCCCATGCTGTCTCTGTGGTCCGTTTGTTCGCGTAGTTAAACAATGTTCGCTAATATGTACCAACTCGCCCAACAACAAGTTCTTCTAAAATACATATGTTCTACAGCGGGCTATGGTTTTTGTGTTCCCTGCGCCCGTCCTTGTCCCATGCTGTCTCTGTGGTCCGTTTGCTCGCACAATTAAACAATGTTCGCTAATATGTACCAACTCGCCCAACAACAAGCTCTTCTAAAAGTTAATTCAATAACAGCTCTGCATGAAAAACAGATGGGCGAAAGGCTGTCGAGAAAGGTGTTTTGTAGACGTGCATAGCCAACCCAAAGCAGTTATTGATCGTTTCACAGGATACATTTAATCGATTAATAATTCATAGGTGTTACCAGCCCTAGTTTACATTTGGCAGAAATAAGGGCTACATTATGCGTAATACACAGGCAAATTTCAAAATGTGTGGGTTAATTATAGTATTCGCAATAAATTATGTATGTAGCAGCAGTGCTCATGTATGATGATTTCTGTTGAGTGTAGTCTACCAACGTTTTACATCATTCGTAACGGTGACATTCAGATATGCGCATCAGGGTAGGCACAGCGATCTATATTCGAAGAACTCGGTGTACATCTGCACTGAAAACATGAGCGACACGAGCTATCACAACCCTTCCTACATGAAACAGCACGGCAAACACGTAAGAGTTGCCAAGGCATTGCTAAAAACAAAAATACGTCGAGCTGTCGAGAGTGGCACACACGCACAACCAAAACTTGTTCCATAATGCCCACGTTTTAAGAGGCGCAAACGCGTACAACGTTGATTATATTCAAGTGCAACGATGTGGTTTGCAAAATACTGAGAATGTGCAATGTGTGCGCGATCACAGGTTGTCACACAATAAATAATCAAAAAGCATTGTGAATTAAGCGAAAGGCGAAAAAGAAGCTGCACAGACACGGGAGACACACTCCGGGCGCACTTTTTCGACGTTCGGTGCAACGTGTTCGCAATCAAGTGTATGAAGACCGCAATATGCATGCACCTCTCTAAAAGGAACAAAAAGATTCGAATTTCATTCATATTCCTCCAGCAACGAATAGAATTCGACGTGCCAAGACGAATTTTGTCAAGTGAGCTTCGGCAAAACCCGGCTTAGAAATCAGTGTCAAAGCAACAGGAAAGAAAAAAAGAAGTTATTAACCACCGACGAAACTTGCACACACATGCTGAGAAACAAAATATTTTTAAACTTTTGCCACATTAACACTGCATGCAGTAACTTTTCTTCTATTTCTCTTAGGGTTACCAAGACGATTGTAGTAGACAACGCAAAGGTCTTACAGGGTCTATTTTAATGGGAAAGGGAAATCAACCTAGGCTTACCTTACAGTATTAGCGGCGCAACACGTGGAATGTACCACTGGTATCGCGTATAACACCCCGCTATCAAAGCTACCACAGTGCTACGATACAAGGCACGTATCCACGCCGCGCGGCAGCCCAGGCAGCCATTATAGGCACAAGGGCCGCGCATAGGCGAAACGCATTGCTTGATTGGCTGGGTGGTAAAGGCGCCGTCTAATTGGTCAATGGGCCGGCCAAAGCGACCAGAGCCACAGCTAGAGGCATAGAGTTTCTCACTACATTACCTAGAGGGAAATCTGGCGCTGCTGCGCTGTGGTATGCAAGGGAATGCCGGTATCATAGAGTTTCTCACTACAGAAACTCTATGGCCGGTATATTGTGACTTCGGATTGGCATCGTTCTCGGAGAGACAGGACTAGGGTGGCTAGAAGGGGAGGTGTGAAAACCGGCGGCGTATCCTTCGGGCGCGCGTGACCCCCTTGCGCACCGATGCCACCAGGGGGAACGTGGCGCTGCTGCTCGCGGCGTGGTATTACGGCGTGGTACTCCCGCGCTGGACTGTGCCCTCCGCTGTCAGTTGGTCTCGTCGCCTGTTTTGGAGTGTTCCTCCCGACATTCCGTCATTCGAGGGCGAGATGCTGTGGACCACCAAAGTTATGTTGAGCACCGCAGCGACGCACGGCTAGTTTATTACATTGCAGGTTATGTGGTGAGAAGGCGTGTTTTGCCCACACATTGTGAAGACTACGAAGCACCATAAAGGCAATATCCCCAGAGAGCTTCCACCAGAGGCATCCAAAGAGTGGGACCTTGAGGGCCTTTTATATCCCTCAGAATCGTTCTATAAGCTGGACAATGCCCTTGAAAACAAACTCACTCGTTTATTCAGTGTAACACTCGCCGTGGTTGCTCAGTGGCTATGGTGTTGGGCTGCTGAGCCCAAAACCATAGAGAAAGTGGTTTTGGCACGTAGAATCCCATAATTTTTAATTCAGTGTAACACGCTAGCATGCCAAAGCTGTGGCCGAGATTTTGCGGTCAATTGGTTAAATGTCAAAGATTAGTTGCCTAGACCATTCTGCTACCCTGACAGCCTCAGTTATACGTTTTTATTGCCTCACAAGGATTCACTTTTTGCTTAAAAGTTTCAATCAGCAGAGCAGTGAGAAGAAACGGAAAACACTGAAACCTTGTGTGTTGTAAATATTTTTGCTCACTTGTAAATAAACGATTTCATGACCAGATCTGTTGCTTCACTGTCTGCAATCATAGTAAATTCCTTATATGAGCGTCAAAATGACATGCTACAGGTCTGCAAGCGCAGACAAAAAGTGGTTTCTAAATACGTCCAGACTTTATTAGGTAATGTCTGCAGTTTACAGGTCTTACGTACGGCACGCATAGGGTGATTGACTGCTGATCTCGAGGACGGCGGTCGCATTTTCAGGGAGGCGATATGCAAGGCGCCCGTGTGCCGTATGATGTCAGTGCGCGTTAAAGAAACCGAAGTGGTTGAAATTATTTCGAAGCCCCCACTAGCTCCTAACACCCAAAGCCAGCTCACGATATGCGCACAGACAAAACGCGTTTGAATCTCGATACAGTGCGAACTGGGCCCGTAAAATCTCACAGGAGTAATGATTTGGGCTGACATAACATTGTTTTCATGATAAAGATTCATTCTTTGACGCTCGCAGAAAGCGCGGGATACCCGAAACGGGCTCACTTTCACTTCGGTGGTAGAGATGCAGCCGACGCGAGGCTGGCGAGGCGCTCATTTTGGCTGCGTGCTTACCCCGCCTTGGTCAACAGCGCCGCCCCGCGGTATCAGTGCACTGTGGGGTCACGTTTGCGCCGCCGGTATTCACACCTCCCCTTCTAGCCACCCCACGGTGAGCCACCCTACGCCTTGAAGACCAGGGGCCGAATCTTATAACGGTTCGGAATACGAACCGTTCGCTTCGCCGCTTACGTCACTAGATGTGCCACTCCCAAGCCGGCGGTGGAAGAATGGGAGGACGCGACCAATAGATGAGAGGGTGCCACCTCTGAAGTGTACGTCATTATATGACGAGCTAATCGAGGAATTGCAGAATGTTTCTGCTTGCTAAATAAATGTAAAATATGAATTAAATATTATACGCCAAGTTCTGAAGTATAAACGTGTGGTGCCGGGCGTTTACGCAATGCAGAAGTAATTTATTAATGTCATTCTTTTTTGTTCTGAGCCGACAGGCGGTATCGCAAGCGTAAATGAGTTGGCAGAGCGCCGCGCTATGTCGTCTGCTACCAGGAGCTCGCACGATGCACGCAACAGGAACGCACTGCCGGCACTTCTCAAGTAGCGAGCGCGACAAAACCGTGAACTGGTTCTTAGGGACACCTTTACTAGCCGACTATATCAATTTTCCATCTTTTTTTCGCCCTTCGTCATCGGCTCGGACATGACTTGCTCGCCGCCGCGCTGCCGCTGTCCCTGCGATAAGCCCCACGGCGCGTCGCGTGATAAAAGCAATGGAACTTGAAATCGAACATTACGATACACGGGCCCTGCATTGCCTGCGCGAAGTCAAATCGAAGAGTGTGGTTCTGACGGTGCGCGCTGTGCCGTAAAATTGAGTAACAATGTGCGGCACTCCCGAACCAGAGAAAAAAAAAAGGCAGCCAAATAAGAGATCTCCACAATATCTTCCCGTCCTGACTGTATAGTTCTATCAGCCGAACGAAGGAAGTGCTGAACGAGCCTAGGTTGAACCCTTCTGACTGCTGAACGGCGATCTGCGAGCTATTCACGCTGGCGATAGCACTGAGAATTCGATCTCACCATGCAAATATCTCCTTGGCATTGGCTTTGAAGCTGAGGTCACGGGAAAGCTGACCCAGCCCTTCAACCAGCCAACACAGTAATTGCGAGAGCAACTTTGTGGACAGTGTCGGCAGCAGAGATCTAGGTCGTTCCGATGAATGCTTCACGTCCGACCGACCTCTGGGAGCTGCAGGCCGGTGGCGATGAACCGCAGCGCGCAATATTCCTTCCTCTGCGTGGAATGGCCACTCGTACGCTTGCACCTGAGTCCCCTCCATTTGATAGCGCAGCCTGCAAAAGGTTTACTTAGAAAGCCAGCAAGGGCGGTGCAACTCATTATCCGTCACTTCTTCGAACGCGTATCGCGCTTCCAGCCGTGGTCGACACCGAAAGAGGAACGCCAAGCAGACGACGAAGGCAAGTAATAGCCTCCGAAGCAACCAAAGCACGCGCGCGAGACGCCCGCGTGTCTCCGGGGTCGCGCGACCGGCGCGCGCGGCCAGGGCACGGAGCAAGTGGGCCAGGGTCACAAGCCAAAACCAAGCCACAGCAACGGAACCCAAAGCGGACTACCCCTTCGCCGGTTCCTACGACCGGTTCGCTTTGAAGATGATTGACAGATGTGCGACGTATTCAAAAATTGCGATACCGCCCCGCTGCCTCTGACGACCTGTGACGTAATCAAAATTTTGGCCAATCAGGTGAGGCCAAAGGAACGGTTCCCCAACCGAACCGTTATAAGATTCGGCCCCAGCTAGAGGCACTGCCCCCTTTATTAGATGCCTGTCGCATGCGCGGAAAACCAGCTGCCAATCTCTCTCCGTTTATTCCTCTCCACTAGTGTTGGTCGCGAGCGCCACATGTTGCTAGCGGAACTACTAAGCACTAATTAGGGCAAAATTTTCCCTTAATTAATTTCTTCAACTGGGAGGCTTTTCTTTCGAAGAACCCGTATGGCTTTCCTTTGTAGCAATTGCTACGATTGGGTGAATTCTCATTTTCTCTTAGTTAATTACTTCTCTCCACATTGTGGGTTTCTCCAGAACTATTACGTCAAACACTGGGCACTACTTCGCGTGGCTTCCGAAATTGTCGTCAGGGGTGCGCGTTAATCTCGAAGGCGATTAACTTTCATCATAGCTTAGAGTATAGGTCTATTCGATTCAGCCAAGTTTCTCTGCACCTTTCGCACCTATTCACGGTGCAGTGCACCTAGACCTTCGATTCCCCGAGGTGCAGCAGCGCACCCTGCACCCCCGTGCTCGATTGAACGGGGTGCAAGGCAAGGTGCCGCCGCGGTGCACTGCACCCTTGAACCTTGCAGCGAGTGGGTGCAGCCCGGCACCCCCTGCACCTTTTCGTTTGTGGTGCCGTGCACCTTTTTTTCTGAATCGAACAAACCTTATGTTTGCGGCCAGTACAGGCGACAGCTATTCTTGTGCCAGACAACCAACCTGTAAAATGCACACCCCATGGAGTTTCATATTAGTATAACTAGAGGAAAATCTGGCGCTGCGATCGTTCAACCATCATGGACGAGAATGATGAGAAGCACAGGCTATGGGTACAGTGCGCTAGAATATTCTAGTACACTGTACTATGGGGAACCAGCGCTGGAGTTTTCACGACACCTACAGCGCCGCCCTGGCGGTCAGAACGTTCACAACTCAGCCGCTCCCGCGGACGAAAATTGCTACTGGTAGTGGCGTTGCATGCGCTGAAAGTCGAAGGAAAACAAAAGGACGCCGACGATACTGTTGCGTATACAAGTGCTGCAACTACGTCGGGATGAGGGAGGAGGTATCCTTCTGCGTCTTTCCATCTAAACCCTACGAACAAGAACGGAGGCGGCGTTGGATCCAAGCAGTCAGGCGAGCGGAGTAAGTTCCTGTCTTGTCGCCCTGTCAAGCGGTGTCGGGCTGGTTTCTAAATCGAATTTCGCGTGTGTGCTTGGTTTATTCGATAGTGAAGACGGTCAGCCGTGGCAGCCAGTACCAAAGAGCAGAATGTGCAGTCGGCATTTCGTCGGAAACAAAATGAGCAATAGGATGCACCATATCCGGCATATGTACCAACCATCTTTCCTTCGCGATACCACCGCCAAGCCCCTTCCAATGCCATCGCACGAAGCGAACGACACGAAAAGTAAATATTATCCATTCACTGCCAAGAATTATGTGGGAGGGAAGCTGCCTTGTAATACGAGTTGTGTGCGCATACTGCCGGCGCACGCGCGACTAAGCCGCCTATGTGTTTTTTAAAATGCGCATGCGGATGAGGACTCGGCGCTGAGATGCATCCGGTAAATTTATGTAATTAGTGCTAAATGTAGCCAGTGCTGTTGCGGATCCAGCAGCGGAGCACTCAAACCCTTGCTTGCGCGAGTCAGCTGATGCGATAAAGCTTTCTTCTCCATTGACTGCTGTCGCGAAGTAACATATGAATTTTTTATGTCTAGTCAGAGAAATATGGAAAGTCTTCAGGCCAACTAATACTTCCGAAACCATATCGCAGCACGACCGGTGCCATAGCTGCTAGATTTGAGAGGAAGGCTGCCCCGCACGCATGACAACGGCACACGCGCAACCATTAAAGAAACACACGTGCTCGCCGCGACACACTGTGAAAAATATATAAAGCTTAAAAAGCTTCTTTCGTCATTTCTTCACTTGATGGCGCTAGCTTCTTTACGAAAACTGTCCACTTCAAGCGGCGTGAAAACGGAAACATACGTACTATAATACGGCCGCGCACGTGTGTGTCGTCTGGTCGAGCGGCTGGGATATGCCGCGTTTCGTCGCCAGGGCGGCGTGCAACGGACGCTCCTGTGGCTCACGGACGCTCCTGTGGACGAGGCTTCAGCGACTTCGTTCGTAGCTAAGTACTCTTTTATCTTTATTAGCTAGTGTTTTGAAGTGTTTTCTTTTGCATGGAGTAGGGGCGCAAATTTTGAATTTTTGGTAGGAGTAGGAAGCGTACCGGCTTTGTCTAGGTCTAGTCTAGTCTTTGTCTTTGTCTAGTCTAGGTCTGGCGGCTCCCTCGTTAGGCCTAGGGGGTATTTCTTTCAGCTAGCTCTTCGGATTCTTACATGGAGTAGGGAGTGATAATTCTTCGTTTTTGTTTGGGATAGCGGTCGAGGTCGGGTTTGCGTGAGTGATTTGGCGAACTTGCTCGTTGGGCCTAGGGACGTAGGCCTAGCGATGAAATCGAAAAACGTGAAGGCCGCGGGGGACGGGGAGCAAGTGCAGTGCGACGAGTGCCTGCGCTGGTGCTTCCTCGACGAGACTAAATTCCAGAATTTAGCAGACGCGGTGGGGTCTAGCTTCACGTGCAGGTCGTGCGAGGGCGTCAGGGAAGCCGTCCAAAAACTGGAAGGGAATTGGGCGGCTAAGTTTGAAGAGCTTAAGGCAAACCTGAGGGAGGAGCAGGAGAAGCGGGTAGCACTGCAGGCGAAGGTTGAAAATTTCGTCAAGGTGGAGGCGGCCCAGGCAGCGCAGTTGGTGAGGACTGTGGCCGAGCTTGGGGAGGCGAAAGAAAGGAACGCCGAACTGCAAAGGCGGCTCGACGCTCTTGAGACTCGGGCAGCGGATAATGTCGGGTCAGGACACCAAAGCGAGGGCGAAGTGGGAGGCAGGGAGCCAAAGCAAGCGGTCGCCAGCTCGCCGCCGGTGAATCGGCGTAGCTATAGCGAAGCAGCGCAACACGCCCCGAGTGAGGCGACGCTGCAGCCACAGGAAGCCGGGAAGCAGGGAGAGGTAGGAGAGAGTGAAAGGGTGATTATCGCTGGCGACTCAAACATGGCTGGGTGCTCAAAAGCAATTGTGGAGAGGGTGAAAGGCGACAAAAGAGTGGCGGTAGGGACATTTCCAGGGCAGACACTGGGTTCTGTCATGGAGCGAGCAAAAGAAAAGCTCACGGAAAATGCCCACGTGCGCAACCTTGTCGTAGTAGCAGGTGGGCTAAATGACGTCCTGAACAGGAAAGGGCCAGGACTAGCCCAGCGCTTGGCGAAGGGGGTGGACGACTTGCGCGAGCTATCCCCTCAGGTGCAGATCGTGGTTTGCACGGTGCCGGAGGTGCCTGTGCGTGACAGTCACGTACAAAGAGCCGTAATGGCTGCCAATGAGGCAATATGGAAAATGAGCCGAGAGAAAGGCTTTGAGGTTGTCGAAGTAAACAGGGAAGTGAGAAGTTGTGGTGGTTTTAAACGAGATGGGATCCACTTCAATTACAGGCTAGCACGAGAAGTGGGCTGGTGACTTGGGGGTCGCGCTGTTGCTTTTTTAGGGGGCCCGCGGGCGCTCAGGAGGTCAGAGTAGGTAGTAATAAAGAAGGTCCCCTAGGGGAACATCAGAAGAGCATCGCCGTCGATAACAGAAAAAGGAGGAAAGCAAGAACAAGAGCTCGCCATGCAATAGGCTACATAAACATGCAGGGCGGCAGAAGAAAGGAAAAGTTGGCAGAGATTGAGGAGCAGTTACATAGAGAACAAATAGGGGTGTATGCGGTTACAGAAACGCACCTTAGAGACTCAGAAGAGCCGCCAGTTATTGAGAATTATGTATGGGAAGGGTGCAACAGAACTAAGTCGGAAAGAAAGGGAGGGGGAGTCGGAATGCTCATCCATCAGGGAGCCAAATGGAAAAGAGTAAATTCACAATGTCAAGAGCATCTTTGGTTATCAGGTACAATGAGTGGGAAAGAAACTTGGCTTGGAGTTACGTATTTGTGGACCGGAATAAATTGCACAGAGAAGAATAAAGAGTTAGTGGAATGCATAAGCGCTGATATTAGTGGTTTCGGGAATGGGGCTGAGATAGTCCTATTAGGTGACATGAATGCCCACATACAGGATTTAGATGGCTATACCGACAATAACGGGAAGTCAATGCTAGACCTTTGCGAGCAACATAACCTCGTGATCGTGAATACAGGGCCTAAGTGTGAAGGACAGATCACGTGGGAAGTGGGAAACCGGCAATCGACCATTGATTACTGTCTGATGACAGAAGGAATTCATGATAAGTTGAGAGAAATGGTCATCGATGAGGAAGGGTTTAGCAGCATAGGGAGTGACCATAAACGCATCATTTTGAAAATGGGATATGTAGTTGGGAAAGAGAGCAACGAAAGCAAAATGGCCAGTCCAAATTTGAACGCTAAACAAATAGCAAATATAGTCACTAGAGTGGAGGAAGAAATTGGCAAGTCGCCAAGTAAGGGGTGGGAATATGGTGAGCTTCTAAGTGTAGTAACGACAGAAATACGGAAAGAGAAACAACATGTTCATTGGAAAGGAAAAAAGAAACCGAAAAGCTGGTGGAACAAGGAGATACGAGAAGCCATCGCCGAACGACAGAAAGCATCTCGAGAGCACAGGCAGGCAAAGAAGGCGCAGTTGCCACAGGATGAAGTAACCAGTAAATGGGAAATATACCGGGAGAAAAAGTCTATGGTTCAAATACTGGTGCAAGCAAAATTAAAAGGTGAAAGTGAACGTTGGTTGTCAGAAATACGTGAGAAAAAGAAGGCCGCACCTAGAATATTTTGGAATCACATAAAATTATTAGGCAGGAAGGCAACAACAATACAACAACATATCCTAGACGAAGATGAAAACAGACTGGAAGGAGAAGCAGCAATAAATTACATCCAAAAAGTAACAGCCGAATCTTTCCAAGGCAAGGACAAGGTTGTATTTGAAGAAAAAAAGAGCATGAAAGAGACCCAAGGGGGAAAGAAGCTAGTGCTTACAAATTTAAACTGGAAGAAAGCGGAAGAGAAAATTCCTAAGCGCACAGCCACAGGGCTAGACGAGGTTCCCGTTAGGCTGATAAATGAACTGGGACCAAAAAGTAAGGAAGCTCTCGTGAAAGCAGTTGAAAAAACTTTAAAAGATAGACGAATACCAGACAGTTGGCGACAAAGTAGAATGAATTTAATTTATAAAGGTAAGGGGGAGAAAGACAGAATTCACTCGTATAGACCGTTGACCATTACATCGGTAATATACAGGCTAGCAATGCAGGCAATCAAATTAAAGCTTCAAGCATGGGCAGAAAATAAGGGCATTTTGGGAGAGCTTCAGAATGGCTTTAGAATAGGTAGGCGTTTGGATGATAACTTGTTTGTTCTTACTCAGTGTATTGAAATATCAAAAGCAGAAAGCAGACCGTTGTATGTGGCCTTTTTGGACATTACAGGAGCATACGACAACGTAGACCGCAGCATTTTGTGGGATATTCTGGAAGGGGAAGGCTTAGGTAACGATTGTATACAGCTTTTGAGAGATTTACCTAGAAAATACTGTTTGCGTTGAATGGGAAGGGATGAGGAGCGCGGAGAAAGTTCATATCAACAAGGGACTGAGGCAGGGGTGCCCTTTATCCCCGCTGCTGTTTATGATGTACATGGTGAGGATGGAGAGGGCGCTAGAAGGAAGTAATATCGGGTTTAATCTCTCATACAAACAGGCAGGTACAGTAATAGAGCAGCAACTCCCAGGTTTATTTTATGCGGACGACATTGTGTTGCTCGCAAACAAGCAAAGTGATTTGCAACGTCTGGCTAATATCTGTGGACAGGAAGGCAACAATTTAGGTTTGAAATTTAGTGTTAGAAAATCAGGTGTTATTGTATTCAATGAAAACAGTGAACAGACAGTGGAGATACAGGGCCAAGAAATACCTCGGGTAACAGAATATAAATACCTTGGTATATGGATAAACGAAGGCAACGGATATATGGAAACACAGGAAAAAACCATAACAGTCAAGGGGAAGAGAAATGCAGCCATAATGAAGCACAGAGCGCTATGGGGATACAATAGGTACGAGGTCCTCCGAGGTATGTGGAAAGGGGTAATGGTTCCAGGACTTACTTTTGGAAATGCGGTTGTTTGCTTTAAATCAGGGGTACAATCAGGACTCGTCGGGAACCAAAGGTCAGTGGGTCGCCTCGCATTGGGCGCGCACGGGAAGATTACAAATGAAGCTGTGCAAGCTTGATATGGGCTGGACTAGTTTTGAAGTGAGGGAAGCTCGCAGTAAAATTGAGTATGAAGAACGGCTGAGGAATATGGAGGAAAGTGAATGGGCTGGGAGAGTGTTCAGGTATCTGTACAGGCAAAACATTGATTCACAGTGGAGGAAAAGAACTAGGAAGCTTACCAGCAAGTATGTGGCCTGTGGGGTGGGCAACACAGCAACAAAGGTCAAACGGAAAGTCAGAGAGGCTGAATTAATCTCATGGGTGGCGGCAATGGAAAAGAAACCTGCCATGAGTAACTACTTAAGGGGAAAAAACGAAATTAGGAAAGAAACCATTTATGATAACTCAAAGGGAAGCTCATTACTTTTCGAAGCGAGATCGGGATGCCTTAGAACACGCACCTATAAAGCGAGATATAAGAAGGAAGAAGAAGCATGTGCTTGCTGCGGTAAAGCTAGGGAAACGACGGAGCATATTTTATTAGAATGTGAAGACGTCTATCCAGCGGTCGATTTAGGCACTGGCCTCCTTGAAGCCCTTGGGTTCAGCGGGAGCAGTGGTAAAGCAAACAGGTCCGCAATAGACATCAGTAAGAGGCGATTGGAGGATTGGTGGAAGAAAAGTAGGGAAACGACAAAAGACGGAGACGTCCAAAAGCACAGTTCGCAATAGGGTATCAGAAAATTTGGACGTGGTAGTTCATAGTGGGGTTTTTTTGTTTTTTTCATTGGTTAACCTAGGTAGGATATTAAGCAGCATAGTAGCAGGAGCTTGGTGGCGCAAGCCACCGCCCCGTTCCAAAGGGGACGCTCATAACATCCATCCATCCATCGACGCGCCGCCTATCCAGCGCTGGTTCCCCATAGTGCCTAGAATATACTGGCTAGTGTACCGTCCGCGGCGCGCCTCCCCGGGTGGCACCGGATGCAATGAATGCCGGCGGGTGCCGCTAGGAGCGCTGTAGTGCAGGTGGGTGCCGCGGCACCATCCGGTCTTCGTAGCCCGCCGTGTTTCCACAGCATTGGCAAGCGAGCTGCTGCGCTTTTTGTTTTTATTAAGCCGTAGCAGCCATAGAGTTTCTCACTACATGTGGGCAGCTGATTTATAAATCAGGGTTTCTTTCGATTACAACAGGCTTTTTTAGCGCTTGCGTGAAAAGCGTGCGCTATCTCAGCTCGGCTTCGAGCAGGGAACCTGATGTGTTTCTATGCTGGCGAAGAGAAAACGTAATTTTTACGGCAAATGCCTTAGATCTCCATGTTCCAAGGCCGTGTTGCGAGGTACAGAACATATCACACGATCCAAGGAAGGCCAGAAACGAACCAAAGCATGTCCAGCCGTGTATAAGAGATGCTAAATGATTAGCAAATTTAATTATTGATTATAGTGATTGGATTAAGGGGGATTACGTTGAATTAGGGGGATTAAGGTGTATTAATTAAGGAGGATTAGGGTGCATTAAGGTGAATTACAGTAGGCTTCGCAAGGCGTTCGCCTTCGTGTCTCTTCGGCGATAGCTAAGGACACATGTTTTTTATTCTAGCCATGATGGCAGCCTAATTTTTTAAGGGTAAGTTTTAGGTTACATTTTTCATTCTAATAAAGTAAAGGAATTCTAAGGTTACGTTACTGTCCTATTGATGTTACATTAATGCATAACCATTGAAAACCGCTGTAACCGATCATCTTTTGAAATGACTCGAATTTCGCTGTACTTTCTTTTTATTTTATTTGCTGCTATTTCTGCCTATTATCTTATTGTTGTCCTCATAGGTTTGAATGTTTTTGATTGTTTGTAAACGATGTACCCATCTCCTCGTAATGCCCATTGGGCCACGAGGATAGGATAATAAGTAAAAAAAATTGCCTGTAAAATGGACTGCACGCGGTGTTCTGTGTACTATACATTTTTTAATACCTGCAGTACACACGTGCAGATTTCTTTTTATGTCTGATATAAGTGAACGAAAATGGGAAACAGATCTTTCATTTAAGCGTAACAAATATTTTATTCTCGCGTAACAACAGTCAAACGCGGGCATATAAGACAGGCCTAGATGAGTTAATGCACACATACATGAAGAAGATAGATCTAGTGGCAGTGACGCAGTTTAAAGAGCTTCTGTCGTTGCCTTTGCGCTTCCCTCTCTTTGTCGATGCTTTTTACAAAAAAAAACCGAAACCTCAAGAAAACATAGAACTTCACAAGTGTTGTCAAAGCCAGCTGGTTTTTCATGCTCTGGGCACCCTAGTTGGGGAAAGGCCAGTGTCTGCAGCTGACCTGAAAAATCAGCTAGACTCGCTACATGTAACTTGTTTTTGCTAAAGAACACGTAAAAGCATCTTCCACGGCCTTCGCAGCGGTTGACAAGGTCTGACTAAGATAGACAAGGCCTCCATTGTCAAAATGCGCAATGCATTAGTGAAGCAGCGTCGGCACTAGCTTCAGCTTTACTTACGCAAAGGAAGCCTGCACACTGTGGTCAAGAATTTTGGGCAGTGATCTTTCGTGCAACATAACAGTATAGTAGATTAAAGCACTACTGCTCCTTTTTTCTTGTTTTTTTTTTCCCTGGTACTCACGAAAAGTAAGGTGCATGCTTAGGATACTCAGGAAATATCGTGGGTATAGCGTCAGGTTTCAGGCGTGGTTTATCGGGGAGAATCTCGTGGACAACGCCGTTCACGGTGATAGAGAACGCGCGTTCGACTAAGCTGTTTTCGATATGTTTTTCACAAACCACAGCAGTTGGTACCGGCCTTCTGTCCGCTCTCCTGATCATTCTTGCCCATTCTGCTGCCGTTTCGTATCAGTGGTGGAGTGAACAAGGATGCACGCCCTTTGTTCAAACGGTAACCGCGTCGACACAACGGCACAAAGCAGGTCCTCTCCTTGCACTGTCTCTTCGGCATTTTTTCACCGCCGCCGCATAGTTCTTGTAATGACAGGCACACGAACACAGCAGCGACGCACTCACTCTTTGACAACACCAAGAACAAACACGCAACGCTGTAATAACACTGAAAACGCCAACATAGAAACCGACGCAACAGCTGCGAAACTGATATGCGAAGCAGACGACACGCGCAGTCTGCATGGATGGATGGATGTTATGAGCGTCCCCTTTGGAACGAGGCGGTGGGTTGCGCCACCAAGCTCTTGCTACTATGCTGAATATCCTACTTAGGTTAACGCAACCACCCGTGTGGCAGCGACCTCTGTCGGCCACCGTGGGCATTCATTGCAGGCGGCGGCCACGCTCCTCCATTGAAAAGAGCGGGTGCACGGCACACTAGCTAATATAATCTAGGCATTATACACAGGCTTCGGATTAGCATTCTCTTGACTGGCGAACTAATCTACAAGTATTTTTTGACAGTTTTTGTTTCGCTAGCCCCGAGAATGACCTACAGGGGCGCTGCGAGCGCCGCTCGCGTGACGTCAGGGCACGGACTCGCGCCTGTCGTCTGCTGCAGTTCGGGCGGTGTCCGGGCGCCTTCTGCGGCGTTTACGTTGGTTCGTCCAAGTTCTCTATGCTTGCATACTTATGACGGTCGTCTCAAACATATTTTTACGACGTCTTCGTTCTCGAAAATTCATTTAAAGAGCTTATTTCCTGGACGACAATATATTTCTAAGAGGTAACGCTATAGTGCCAGCCGAATAAGCTCAGACCAGCCCACTGAGAGTTTTTCATACGCGGATCTACACTTTGTAGTGGTAGCTCACGTGAATAATAAAAGCACAGACGCAAAAAACGCACATAAGAATCCAGTTAGGATATCATACCTGTCGTAATGCAACAAGCACCTCACAAACGTTGGCTATATACGACTTCCACAGCATTTACTTTGATTTTTATCCGCTATAACATCGTTGCTCACGACGAGTAGTTCGCGGTATACTATCTAATTTTTGCATTTCTTCACAGTAACGCTCGGCAGTAACACGAGAACTTAACACTGCAGTTTTGGTTCTAGCAGCACCACTTGCTTCTTTAATTGTTTCTGAAAATTAATTAGGCTGTTCTTCACCATTAATTTTAAGTAGCGGTAACTTGAAGTAAAGCTAATTGAGGCTTACAGCTGTTTGCAGCATACGGAAAGAAATGTACCAATATTTATTCCGTTTTTCGTGCTACACGTTCAACTCACTTGAGCAATTTACTGGTGATCTCTACTTGAGCAACAGACATGACGAATCTGTTTGGCAAACAGACGCAAGATGCTCGGCCCAAATGGTTGGGTGAAATATGCCTTTTGGACCGTATGACTGCAGCCAGAAAGAAGCCGAAGCCTCATTTATTAGTAGTATGGGACGTATTGAAGATGTCATTATTCCGCCGTGGAAGTCAACAATCAAGTGAATTCGTGTGAGGCTTGTGGTGTCTTTCTTGTGAAGCTGGTATGCGAGGTTTTCTTTTATGTACTAACGAAGCGAATAGTTCTGTTTGTATAATTAACAACGCCGTATCGAGACGTGGTGAGGCAGAAAGTGTTTGAATTTTCATTATCAAGGCAGCTTAAGCTGCACTGTAGCGCCTCAAGTATACTTTAAGCATTGCAATTGGCGCTGTAGGAAACTGCATCACAGTTTCACTTCGAAGTTGAAGTGAACGGATCGGTTTCCAGAACAATGCGTGCCTCGCCAGAACGACAGTCGGTTGGTTCCGTAACTTCCGTTGCGTGAGGGGTATGCCATATTGTCGATAAAGGCTACTGATAGGATATAAAGGCCACATTGATAGGATATACATAGCGCCAATTAATTGGTTCTCGATCTTAACCTTTCAGTCGATTGTTATTATGGTATTCGTGAAGCATATTGTCAGGATTGGGGGCTCAATCCCATCGCTCGTGATCCGTTGTCAAGATTGGAGTCCGGCATGAATTAGAAGGTAGCTGGCCCATGCCGTCGTCCAACTTATCCACGCTGAGGACGTTGATGAAGGGAAGGACTGCTTCTCATCGAGAACGAGGAATAAGGGTTTATTTACAGTATTTACATGCAGTTCATCAGTCTAGCATGACTTCGAGAGAAAGTACGTCAGTCTAATAGGACTGCTTGAGAAAGTGTCTCGAGCATCCGCACAACAGCCGTTTATAAACACTCGGTCCTCTCCCGATTCCAAGGTGACCGAAACGTTCGTCCAGTCATCGTAAACACGCCGCCTCTCCGCGGGACGGTTTACACACACACACGCAGGTTCACGGTCCGAAACCGACATCACACGGATTTCGTAGAACTCGGAGCGGACCCTCGCAGTGCGGCCGGGTAGCCATTGTCTTGCGTCTTGGTCGGCGCGTGGGAAGGGGCCTCCGACGACGTTCCCGCGGCAACTCCCCCACTCATAGCAGATCAGCCTTGACGTCACTCGCGAGAGGGCGCCACTCCAAGTTCTCGCCGCTAATAACCTGAAGTGGGACAGTGCAACGCAAAGCTATCTGCCTTTGTTATGTTGCTCGAAGTGGCGATAGCGCGTTGGGCCAGCGACGGGGACAATGTTTATGTCGCGGTGTGGTGTCGAAGCCCTGACGAAAAAGCGACGGCATCGTAAACGATGAAAGAACATGTTTTGACCGTTTGGACCTTGGTTTGTTAAGTGTGTTGGGTTGGCGGTGTAGCGTCACGTGCTTTATGAAACATCAGAATAGGAAAAAGAAGGCCCTACTGATACAAGACAGACAATTATACTTCTCGTGGCTTGACAACCAAATTTTATTGAGGGCCTTATTATGTATTGCTCGTTTATGCGCTCATTGAAATGTGTGTTTTAGGACTTTGAGAACACAAACTTACTTGTTGTAGGAAAGGTTGCTGCTTCCTGGCTGTAGTCTCGTGTCGCAAGATGTGTAAGTGCAAAGCCACGCCATAACACTTCGGAAGCGGTACGTCAATATAAAATATGATGAAGCATACTCGTAGGAGGCCTCAAGCATCCCTGCTAGCAGTGCAGCAGGTGTGTTTAAAAGTACTTGAAGACGTTCAGCAATCGTAACAGCCAACGCAGCCTTTCGAAAGAGCGAGAGAGTTCGCAAGTGCCTGTCGTCTGCGAGAAAAGTCTCGCGTTTGCAGCGAGCAGGAGTCGTAGCAGACGACACTGGCAGCATTCCTCTCAAGGGCGCAACACTTTCTCACAATACAAAATTTTTATTTCCATAAATACTTGATGAGTATTTTTATATAAGTACATGCACGGTTGTTATTGCAGTTGCAAAAATAAATAAATAAATATTTTCTGGCATTAAATCGGGAACAGAATCACACAAGAATGCATACTCTGGTATGCTGGTATGCCCTGTTGATAAACCATAGTAAAGCGTGCTTCCATCTCAAAGTCATAACAAAGTTTATGTAACGTGTTGTACATTATATAACATCCCAAGCAGCAGAAAGTCCCCGTTACAAAATCGGCCCTACGCATCTGGCCGACTGCAAAACGGTTGGCCCGACCTCGGCACCCGATGCGGGGCCGGCATCGGGAATTGACACTGGCCTCACGTCTAACGACCATCGGCAAGCGACTTAGGCCCGACCACTGTAGCCGACAAGGCCGAGTGCACACTGCACGCGGGCCGACTACGACCCAACATTTCGTAAGCACCGGTTCGCCGTTGGCCATCAGCTGGGTGCGGACGTTTTTGAAGCGAAAAGCTTCACTACGCTCAACACCGCGCTTCGCGCGAGCCGGCGTATGTCGGAGCCACTCCATGGTCGGAGCACAAGTGACGTCACGCACGGCGCAGGCGGCCACTGCCGCGCGCTATGCGTCATCGCTTGACGTTCGCCGCAAGCGCGTGTTTATCGCGGATTGATTGATTGATATAATAAATAAAAAATAAATAAAATAAAATAAGTTGAAAACATCTTTATTTGCAGAATATTCGTAGAACTCGTAGGTGGGCCGCCTAGTCCGGTAGTCCACTGGTTATTGCTGCTGCGCTGGCCCTCCCCACCAGCCAGTGCTGACGGTCAAGATCATCGCTGAGCAGAATAGCCTCCCACTGCTCTTCTGAGGGATTTGGAATGGGGTCAACTATGGAGGCCGACTATATAACTACTTGCCAGAGAATAGGCGTGCGCATTCAACATGGAAGGAGAAGAGAGTGAATCTACCGATACAGAAGTGCTAACACGTGAGTTGGCTCAAAAGAGCGAAGAAATGAAAGGCTGAAAGCTCAACGAGCGTCCGAGACAGCCGAACAACGAGAAGAACGTCTCGCTAAACGACGCATCAAAGCCGAGTCTGAAACTCCAGAAGTACGACATGCACGTCTCGCTAAACATTTGGCACAAAAGTCCCGTTGAGCGGTACCAGCAACTACCAGGGAACATGGAAGATGTGACCTACGCCGAATTCATACTGGAATACAATATCAACACGATGAAGAAGAGGAAAAAACCGGCTATACTCAGGTGCCGCAACTACAGTATAGACGATGTGGAAAATTACACGCGAGAACACGTCATGCTATACCTCCCCTTTCGTAACGAAGTGCATATACTAGACGGTAATGCCTTCGTCAAAATGTTTGACGAAAACAAGGAGGCAATATGGGGGTAAAGCAAAGATACTCCGCTGGTGTGTTTGGCTGAACTGATGGCAGTTTGTAAGAGCGTTAATAATGACAACAATGAAGAAGAAATATCTGTTCAGCAAGCTTGCGGAGATGATGGCCCTTCTCTTGTACCCACATTGGTAGACCAGAACGATAACTCTATCCTGTAGGTCCATGTTTGATTTCAGCACAGAGACTATCCACGGATTGAAGGGATAAAGAAATTTAATAATCCTGCATAACTTATGGTATATATCATTTATAAGCAATTTGCATAACTACACAAGGCAGACGTATAGCATAACCATAAGCTAACCAAAGCGTATCCATAAGTTAAACCGTAAGGATAACCATAGGCTAAATCATAAAGCATAACCGTAAGCTAAACCGTAAGCATATCCATAAGTTAAACCATAAGCATATCCATAAGTTAAACCGTAAGCATATCCATAGGCTAAATCATAAAGCATAACCATAAGCTAAACCGTAAGCATAACCATAGGTTAAATCATAAAGCATAACCATAAGCTAAATCATAAGCATCACCGAACCTTTTCGCTTCGAGATATCCTGGCTTAACCTTAGCTAAGCCCCAGCCAATTGTTTCTTCATTATATTAAAAAACACATCAGGTTTTTCTTTTTTTGCTGCGTGTTACGTTTTCAGGTCAACGATATACAGTTTATTAGAGGCGTTTAACTCACGCTGACAATTAATATACGCGACATTCGCGTATAATTTACATGTAAAACATAATTAAACACCACTAATTATTCTCTGTACTTTGTTATTATAAATACGTAACACGCAACAAATGAAACACGTCAACGCAATGTTTTATCTTTTAGGGGTTTATTTTGCAATCATAAAAGACATTATTTTTTTTCCTGCAGCAGTGTTAACAATTTGCAAGCAGTCCTTGTTCACTGAAATAGTACGATACAGTTAAAGGACAGTGCTGGTCTGCTGTGAGAGTTTTGCATGCTGCCTGGGAGTCTCTTTTTCAGCCGTTCCATGTCCTTGGCTCTGAACGGTACAGCATCCGATATTTCTCTGTCCCCGTCGAGAGTGAAGCTTGCATAGTTACAGTGATCATACAAACTGAAACAAACCAACAAACAAATAATATAATAATGAATAACTCTGTGAACCATGCAGATGGTTTAGTGGACTTTTTCACATTTGCGTGCAAGAAATCCTGGCACAGCCACGGACAAAATTATTATTTCGTCGTCGCACATGTATGTATAGTGTAGGAGTTGAGGGGGACTTCGGGATGAAAAACTTGGGAGGTTTATTTGCATTATTTACAGTGAGAGTCAATTAACGGTCGTAGAGTCATTACAGGCCGGCAGCAACTCCGACGCTGCTGCCCGTGGCGAGAAGTTCGAAAGAGATGAATCAAGGAATCCTCCAGGAATGCTTTTCTGCTGCTCCCGGTCTGCGTCTTTTAAGCCCTTCGGTGTCGATAAGACACGTCACGTTCGGCCAATGGGAGAGCCCGCTCAGGTGACGCCATTTTCAGCCAATGGTAGGCGCCTGTGCGATGGAGTCACACCCAGCGAAGAGAGTCGCTGCTCGGGTGTTTGTCCGAGGCACGGAGGAAGGAAACTAAGGAGAGGCCCTACCCACTCCGCGCGCTAGGAGAAAAGTGTGGCGGAAATGACGTATAGGTTCTCATTTCTTTTGCTGCTTTTTTATTTTTTTGCTGCATGGCCACGCCTTTTGGGCCACAATGGCGGCGTTGTTCTGATTTTTTGAGCGCGCACACGTGTTGCTCTGGTAGGTTTCGTGCCGTGGCAAAGGCGCTGTGTGGGCGGGTTTGCGTTAGTCACCGTGTCTTGTTGCGCTGTGTTACCTGCACCGTGCTCTGCCGGATGTTGCGCGAGCGCGCGCGCTCCGCGTGCGAAACCACGCGCAGCGCGGCGTGGTTTCGCGAAAGATGTAAACAAGAGAGGAGGGTGGCACAAAAGGCGGAGCATAGCCATGAGCAACGCCAACTTCCGGCTTCACTTTTGCTTCACAAAGAGTGACGTCAGGGCCTCTCCTTAGTTTCCTTCCTCCGTGGTCCGAGGGCTTTCTTCTCCCTGCGGTCTTGCCTTGCTGACTTGCAATGCGCCATCATCATAGAGGGAAGGGGGCGACGCGGCCAGGTTGTCACGACGCATTACAGCCGTCTTTCTTCGGGACCCACTTTACCCGGAACAGTGCCAGGACGGAAGAGTCCCTTCCGTTCACTTTCGGGAAGAGCCAAGCAGTGAATAGCTCCACCGGCTGCACACGAAGTGGGGTCCGCCAACTTGTTTGCACGTGTCGTGCCTCAGGAATGTGACATCCGTGCTTCTGCTCTCCTTAATTAGCTGTGGTGCGATTCGATGTGGTCTGGGGAATTCGAAGTAGGCTCAGGAAACGGCCCCGTATCTAACAGCTCGTCCTCGCCCTGGAAGTTCGGAATGGCCGGTTGCTGGCCATGAGGAACGCTGAAAGGACCTGCAGGGTACTGGTGTCGAGCCTCGTTTGACGAACTTCGGGATCCTGGGCCCTGGACAACATACGTCAAACAAACAAAACAACACAGCGCTGCACCACGTGTAAGCGCAGGCTCTTCACCCCTGACTCGCCAGACTATTACTCAGTCAAAATGAACTCTGATCTTCTATTTCCCCAATTTTGACAAAGCAGTTCCAACCCTAACACAGTGGCGTACTTATCTCACGTATTGTTGCCACTGAACAGTCTGGCCATCTTCACAAGTACGTAATCACAAGCGCGCTAGCCTTGTGGTCACTAATCAGAACGCGTACTTGCGACGTAGGGAAACGTTTCATTATTCTTACTTACGTTTCTCCCTTTAGTCCCTACAGGACACGTAACCTAAACGAACAATTAAACTTGCGGGACTTAGCACTCCGCCGAACCCTTAAAATAATGCGTCTTCTAATAACTAGTTCCAGGCACGCTCACTAAAGAAGTCAGAATACGGCTGCACTCAACACACACGAGCAACCCAGTCAAAAATCTGCTTCCTTCCGTCCGCACAGGACACGCGCTAATGGAACTAAGAACGCTTCTCAGTGCAAATCATGCACTCACTGAAAACTACGCGGTTAACCTTAGAAAATAAAAAACGCTTATTAAAAAAAAGAAGGTTAACTAAAACACACGCGCGTTATGATAGGCCCCTCACCGATAACCTTGGCACTCAGGTTACTCGCACACAAAAAAGAAAGCCTATTTACTCATTAACTAACACTCGCGAGACTACATGTTTACATAAACCTCATCTTTCGAATCTCGGAGCTTCTCAAACGAAAACACAAACAAAGCTCAAACCTTACACATTGAAAGAAATCCTAGTCTCAAATAGCGAAAATTATCCGATGCTCAAAAAAAATAACAGAACGTTTTACTTCTACGGAAGCTCTGTTTGCCTCCCGTTCCAAACGTTTTCGACTGACTCACTTTTGAGCCGTACGCGAGGGGGTCGCGGTCCGAAAGCTACTCTGGCTACCGAGGAACAACAAAAGGGCTGACTCACTATCAGCTCCCCCAAGACGTTACAGTCTCCTGCCAATTTGCGTCCTGGCGCCCCGTTTTCATCACGACCTCGATTGACCGCGTCGCTACTCCGCACCTGGTCTCTTTTTGCCACCTTGCGCTTCTTTGTACTACACGCTGAGCCTCAAAAAGAACGACGGAACGACGAGGAATTTAATTTCCCCGTGCCCTTTGTCCGCGCAGAACATGCTTCTCGGTCTCCTTTTGACCTGTGGCTCGAACGTTTAGGATGCGTCAACATCGTCAGTGACGACCGCACCTTTCTTCTCCTCGCGCCCTGCCCTTTTGGGTCTCTCGCAGTCTTTGGCGGCGCTACATTAGTCACCGCATTCCTATCTTTAGCGCGCTTCTTTCTGCGCCGCTTTTTCTGTGAATTCACTTTCACGTCGCTCTCTCGCGCCTCGTGCTGGCCGTTACACATTTCGTCAGCCCGGATCGGTCTCTTACCCGCACAGTCTGAGTGATTTACATTTAAATCCACTCTCACTTTGCCTCGACTGGCGGACAGCTCAACCGACTCTTGAACAATGCAGCAGGCTTTACTCGAGTTATGCAACTCGCACTCTTACGAACTGCCCTCTACTGCATTGCCCAGCTCACGCTGTGCATCGGCACACAGTCCGTCGGTATCGATCGCTGTCTCACGCGCACAGTCCGAATGATTAATAACTGAATCATCCCTATCTAGGCTACCTAGACTGGCGGAGAGCTGCACGATCCCTGAACAATGCAGTTGTATTCCCTTGAGCTACGGAGCTCGCAATCCTGAGAACTACTCTCAACTGCATCGTCCAGCTGGCACTTCACTTCGGCACGCAGATCTGACCTGACATGGGTGCTCGCGTCTGTCGGGTCAGCAGTACCATTTTCTTCGCTAGCAACCTCGCTAACATTACAAGCGACGCACAGGCGCGGTAACTGTGCAAATTTGTTCGCAGCTGGCCTAGCTGTCTCTACAGTCATCTGTTGGCATAGCACCTCGTCGCTCTCACTGCGGCCTTTAACGGCCTCTGTTGCCACTAAGGCATCGTTAGCAGCTAGCCTTTTCCCTTCCCTTATGAATGTGCAGCCAATCTCACAGGCACTACTCTTCTCGTCGGATTTTGGCGAAAATCCGCTAGACACTTCCTCATTCTTGTGCTCTGTACTGTCTACAGAATTTTCAGACAGGCGTTGCCTTTGTTCCTTTAACTGCTGAAAATATTGTATCTGTTTTTCCAAGGCTGCTATCTCTTTCTCGTGCTTTTGCTTACGTTCGTGACTCTCACGCTTACGTTCACGACGCTCACGCTCCCGTGGTTCTTGTATCACTTCCCAAACAATCTCAATGCTTTCATTATCATTGCCACTATCTTGAATCGCCTTTATGATAGCTGGCGTTTTCATCTGTTCGTCCGCCTCAACTCCCAAATCGTCGCACACCAACAACAAGTCTAACCTCGTCAACCTTCTAAGATCCATGGCAGCTGCCCCGACTGGTGGTTAGAACTGTTTTCCTTAATTAATTTGTGCAAACACACAATGCAACAAATTCCCGATTCCCAGAACTATGAAAATGAACACACAACATTTGAAGTCTGGCGAATCAAAAGGAAAAAAAAACCACGCGCTCACTTACGGTTGCAGCACCCTGCCATCTGGTTCATTGGTCCGCTGTTCCCGGTTCCTCAGGACTCCCTTGGTCGAAGGCTCGCTCTTCTTCGCTACTCCCAGCTTCTTAGGACCTCTTTCGACGAAGGCTCTCTCTTCTTCGCTATTCCCGGTTCCTCGCGACTCCTTTGGACGAAGGCTCTTTTTCGCTGTTCCGGGTTCCTCTGGATTTCTCTCGACGAAGGTTGATCCGTAGCGCTGCCACCAGCTGATGCATTTGGAGGCGATCCCACCGCTAGCAACCAGTTGTAGGAGTTGAGGAGGACGTCGAGATGAAAAGAACTTGGGAGGTTTATTTACATTATTTACAGTGAGGGTCAATCAACAGTCGTAGAGTCATTACAGGCCGGCAGCAACTCGGACGCTGCGGCCCGTGGCAAGAAGCTCGAAAGAGATGAATCAAGGAATGCTCTGGAATGCTCTTCTGCTGCTCCCGGTCTGCGACCCTCCGAAGAAACAGCATAGAAAGAGGCCGAAGAAGTCAGTTCCTGGCTTCAACGACGACTCGGAGTACCGACGAGCCCTGCAGCACCACCCACGTTGACGGCAACCACGCACCGGCAGATCGCCTCCTGCCTTGCGATGGAAGCGCGGGCTGCAAGCACGTTCGCTACGTGCACTGTCGGCTGACTCGACGAGCTCCACGCCGTCATGCCCGCCTAAGCAAGTGAGTGCGACGCCATCCGCGTGCGCCCCATCTGCCCTGGACACCACCTTCCGCGCATTTCCTTTTGATGCGCCGAAGACTACTGCCAGCGGCCACCACGCCGCACCGTCCGCTTCAACGGACACCACCGCGGAGGCCACCACTTCGGCTGCCTCTACTGACGACTCTGCCAGCTCGCAGTCGACCGTTGACACCAACGAGAGTGCCGGCACCTTCTTTCTGCCCACCGCCAGTATGGTCGATGCCGCCACCACTCTCTCCAGCATAGACGGTACCAACTCGCCCGCGACAAGTCCTGTCCGGCCGAATTCTCCATCACTGTCGTCGCCGGCGGCCTGCTCGTCGCCCCCGCTCACCAACACCGAGCCCACCACACCTGCGGCGGAGGAGGGCTCGCGCTCGGCGGTGGTGGCTGCTCCCGTCGATGACGACGACCCAGCTGACGGCCCCTCGTCCAACGAGAGCCGGCCGAGAGCGCCCACCCCTGCCCCAACTGCTGAGGAAACAGGGGAGCTCATCCAAAGAAACTCTCCGCTGCTGCTCGCGGCCGCCGAGGACGCCCAAGCCTGCCAGCCGGCAGCGGCACAGCCAAAACAAGCCGCAAGAAGGAGACGCCATTACCGACGGTTCGTCGACTTCGAGCCGCACACCCCACCCGTTGACGACGGTGTCGCTAGCGATACCACCGTCACGGTTCTCTACCGTCCCATCGGGCGCAAAGCCACTTTCCTCGCACTCTGCCCAGCAGTTCATCGCTGCCCAGCTCTCCTCTGTGCCAGGCGTGAGACGCGTTCGCGTGAACTTCCGCCGGAATGTGGTGGCTGCTGACGTGACGCGCGGTGCCGACTTGGCGCCCCACGGCGCTACACAGCAACTCCTGTGTGGGTGTCATCCACGGTGCCGACACTTCTTTTGACGCCCGCACAGTTCGAGAAAACCTTGAGCCCCACGTCGCGGTGCTTCCATGTTCATGGAGTGGCGCAGGCGTCACCGTCACCTTCGTCGGGAGGTGACGGTGCCGACAAACGTGCGGCTCTTCAAGCAGCTGCGCGCCGTACGTCCTCGTCTGCCCCGACTACTTCAATGCGACCGCTGCGGCGTCTTCGGCCACGGCGGCGCCACCTGCTTGCGCGACGCCCGCTGCCTCCGCTGTGGTGAGTCGCATGCCACAGGAGACTGCCCCGCAGAGAAGCCCCGCTGCATTAATTGCGGCGGCCGTCATCCGTCGACTGAACCGAGCTGTCCCAAGTGGCAGCTCGAGAGTAAGGCAGCCGTGTTGTTGTCGTCGTCTATGACAATGACAATGATGTTTAGTTGTATCAGTACATGACGCGAGGGGATGCAGAAAAAGCTGCCACATGGACAGCTTGACGAAGCCGCAGGCCCCCGCATTAGCGTTTGCGCGGCGTTAGCGAGCACAAAGGTAGTACATCATTGTTACATATGTCCTTTACACAATATTGAGCATCGCGAACCATGCGAAGCATGGCGGCCCCTTTCGCGCAAGAAAGCACTAGAGCTGCCCGACGCCGCATCGACCGAGCCGCATACAGCCGCGCCGTCCACATCTGCTCGCACCCCGCAGGGCCGATCTTACAGTGACGCCCTGCGTAGCCGCAACACCCAGACAGCCACGGCTGAGCCATCACCCGGCCCTTCAACCGCTCCGAGCGGTGACCCCCGGGACGCGCTGATAGCCGCTCTCGCTGCAGCACTCCGTGCCCTGCTGGTCCAATGCCCAGCTATCGACGGCAACGTACGTCAGATGTGCGACGCGGCTCTCGCCGCACAGGAAGCACTGCGTCATCACGACTAAGCGCGTCACCGCGCCACATAAGCGAAGGCCACCAACTTGCCCACGCACGCTGTTCGGGCCGCCGCCGCCGCATCTTTTTCACCCCTCTTTCAATTCCCTCTCCCACTTGTGCAGCGCGGTTGAGGTGTCCTCAACTGAGAGACAGTTACTGCGCTGCACTTTACCCCAGTTTTTTCCTTCCGCAAAGAAGAATCTCTCTCTCGCCCCATCCTCGCTGGTGGGAGCTGCTGCTGACGGAGGTGGTGGTGGTACAAACTTTATTTAGTGAAGGCGAAAAAAGAAAGGAAATTAAGATGCCGCCGTTCCGTGGGTGGCCTTCAGGCTGCTGGTCGTGGCCACCAGATCATGCCTGGCGGCGACTTCCGCTGCCCAGATCGTTAGCCGTAGCTGGACATCCGGCTCCGAGCTGGCCAAAGCAGCCTCCCACAGCTGCGGACTAGATACATGCCAAGAGGCAGGGGGTGAGTGTTTAGGGCACGAATACAGAATATGAGCATAGTCTGCTCGTGGGTGACTGCAGAGCGTGCATTCAGGTGAAAAGGCACCGGGGTGAATAAGGGCAAGTCGGGCAGGAGAGAGGAAAGTGTGGGCCTTGTTAAGAATGGCGAGCTGCAAGGAAAAATTGCCACCCAATTACGACTGGGGGACAAGGCGCGCATGCCCCACTCTCCGTCGCTGCAGCTAGACTGCGTTCGAAGAAGCGGGCTTTGTGCTGAAAACCACCTCCATCCACGAGCTCCATCTCCGTTGTGACGAAACGGGTTCGACGGACGAACTATTGTGCCCGAGGTCCCCAGCGCGAACCTGATTTTGCTACGCATGAGCAAGCCGCGGCGGGACAACGAGCTACCCAGAATGTCTCCGAGCTTCCCGGAACGACTCCCCTCTGTCGTCGGCTCCAGTCCTTCGCACCTGTGTGTTTGCGTGTGTGTGTGCGTCACCTTGTCGCGGGAGGCGGCTAGTTTTGCGATGACGAAACGAACATTCGCTGCCTTGTATCGCCGAAGGACCGAGCGTTTGAAAACGGCTGTTGGGCGGAGGCTCGACACTTCTCTCGTGCAGTCAGGTTGGACTGACACACTTTCTCTTGAGCAGTCATGTTGGACTGACACTCTTTTTCTTAAGCAGTCATGTTAGACTGATTCAATTTCTGTAAATAAACCCATTTTCCTCGTTCTCGATGAGAAGCAGTTCTTCCCTTCATCAACGTCCTCAGCGTGTTTAAGTTGGACGACGGCATGGGCCAGCTACCTTCGAATTCATGCCGGACTCCAATCTTGGCAACGGATCTCGAGCGATGGGATTGAGCCCCCAATCCTGACAGCCTGTAAATGGCGCCACGTGCTCTGTTGGAGCTTAGACAGGGATTTGTGAGGGGGAGGGAGGGATAGGCGAGAGTTGCGGTAATGAAGGGTGATGTCATGGAAGGTGAGGAGGGAGTCACGCGTGTCCATCCCGGAGTGGAGGGGGCCAGCTCGGTCTGTCATCTCGCGAGCGATGGAATTTGCCGCCTCGTTGCCAGGGTGCCCCGCGTGAGCCGGAACCCAGAGGAGTTGGGTACGACGAGAAGGGAGAGGGGAGTGCTCAAGGATGCTGAGCGCGGAGGAGGAGATGCGACCCTTCGCAAAGTTGTGGACTGCAGCTTTGGAGTCGCTGAGTATGAAACGGGCTGGGGTAGTGGCAATGGCGAGCGCAATAGCTGCTTCCTCTGCGGCAGTGGAGGTGGGGGCAGGTATAGTGGCAACGGTCAGGGGAGAAAGTGTATGGGAAATGGTGGCAAGGGCGTAGGCGGGGTGGGAATTGTATGGCGCCGCATCGACATACACAGCGTTAGACTGTGTGCCGTATTGGCGCCAGAGGGTAGAGGCACGGGCAAAGCGGCGGGCGGCGTGATGCTCAGGGTGCATGTTCTTGGGAAGAGGGTTGACAGTGAGCATGGAAGATACAGAGGAGGGTAAGGGGTGGGTTACACAGACAGGGGACACAGGGGTCAAACGGAGGGAAGAAAGAAGGGCTCTACCAGATGGGGTGCGAGAAAGGCGGTCGAGTTGTGTCGTGCGATGGGCCTCCACAAGCTCTGAAAGAGTATTGTGGACGCCCATTGCAAGCAGACGAGATGTGAGGGTGTAGGTGGGGAGCGCAAGGGCTGACTTGTAGGCTTGGCGGATGAGGCAGTTCACCTTGTCTTCCTCGGCGCGAGAGAGAAAGAGATAGGGGAGGGAGTAGACAAAGCGGCTGAGAACGAACGCCTGGACAAGACGACGGAGGTCGTGCTCACGCATGCCGTGGTGCCGGTTAGCGACACGTCGAATAAGTCTGACGGTCTGGTGGACGGTGGTAGTTAGGCGGGAAAGGACGGCAGTGTGTTTGCCGTTGGATTGGAGAAGGAGACCCAGAATGCGGAGGCAGGAGACAGAAGGGACGGGGTGCGCGTCAATAATGATGCTAAGGGTGGGGGAAGAGGTGGGGGGCGTGCCTCGAGCCGGGAGGAGCAGAAGCTCCGACTTTGACGGGGAGCAGGCCAGCCCGACTGCGCGAGGCATGACCGGCAACCACGTCCGCACCCGCCTGGAGGACGGCCTCCATCTCTCCAATATTTCCGGTGGTTACCCAGAGGGTGATATCATCGGCGTAGAAAGCATGGGACAGGTTGGGAATGGCAGCGAGAGTGCGTGCCATTGCGTACCCTGGGGGGTGCCCTGATTTCCAAGAGTGAAATTTGGAGAAGTCAGAGGGCCGAATGAAATCTCAGCGGTGCGACGGGCAAGGAAAGCCGTGATATAACCGTGGATACGAGGACCCACGTTAAGGGTGGAAAGAGCATCTAGGATGGCGGAATGAAGGACGTTATCAAATGCTTTCGTCATGTCCAGTGCCAAGACCGCACGAGTGCGCTTGGCGTGAAGAGGGTGAAGAACTTCTTCGGAGAGCTGGAGCATGACGTCATGGGTAGAAAGGGAAGGGCGAAAGCCAAACATCGAATCGGGGTAAAGGTGGTTGTCTTCTAGAAAGTTCTGCAAGCGGTCGAGAACAACGTGCTCCAAGAGCTTACCGAGACAAGAGGTGAGGGAAATAGGGCGGAGATTTTGGATGTCTATTGGTTTGCCAGGTTTGGGGATGAAAGTTACCTTAGCGTGGGTCCACTCGGAAGGTAGAGTGCTTTCATGCCAATGTTTGTTAAAGAGGTCAGTGATGGCCTCGAGAGATGGGGTGTCCAGATTACGGAGGGCCTTGTTACGGAGGACCTCACCCAGGGTGATATCTGCGTCGAGCGCAGAATTAGGGTTGCCGGCGTAGGAAGGGAGAGAGGAAGGGGGGTTCGTGCAGAGATAGCGATCACGAAGAGCAAGAAGAAAGTCGGAATCAGAGAGTGGAGATGAGTGGAGGAGGCGCGTCACGTCCTTGCGGTGCGTGGCCTTGGAATGCGACGGGTCAAGGAGGACACGTAGGAGAACCCACGTATCCCTCAGCCCGAGGCTACCGGCCATGCGCTCGCAGGTCTGGCCCCACTGCTGTCTGGTGAGAGAGGAGCAGTGCTCCTCCATGTCCATTGCCAGGAGAGCAAGGCGGAGGCACAGCGAGCGGTTGCGTTTCTGGGAAAGCCAGCGGCGGTGCAGGGAGTGATACGCCTCCCAGAGGTGCAGGAGGCGACTATCAGCCGTGTAGGAGTGAGGAGGGGTGGGGACGGTGGAGGTGGCAGAGGAAACATCCTGAAGCAAGTTAGTGGTCCACTGAGAAAGGTCTGAGATGGAGGTGGAGGCTTGTTGCCGCGACTGGCGGAAGCGATCCCAGTCCACCACCTGCACCAGACGCTTGCGGGACGAAGATAGGGTGGGAAAGGAGAAAGAGACGAACAGGATATTGTGGTCGCTACCGAGAGAGACCCAGGTGTTCGTCCACACCGCGTCCGGGATATTTTTGCAGATGGAAAGGTCCGGATTAGTGTTGCGTTGTACGCTGGAGCCAATGCGGGTGGGTTCCGAGAAATCGTTAAGGACGGTCAACTGTTCGTTCTGCAAGTAGGTCCATAGTGCCAGGCCCTTCCTGCAGTTCTTGGGGTAGCCCCAACTTACGTGATGAGCGTTGAAATCCCCAAGAATTAGGAGCGCGTTCCGGTTCGCGCGTGAGATGGCGTTGCGGAGAAGGAGGAGGAGGGGAGCTGCAGGTCTGCGGGGAGGGCTGTATACATTAAGGACAAAGAGGCTGGCATCTTGCCGCCGCCGGGGAAGGAGTTCCAAGAAGAGGTGAGTGCACTCCGGAACGTCGAGAGGATGCTCGATTGCCATGTAGGCGCGATGAACTAGCGTGGCAACGTTCGGAGGTGGAGGGGAAGCGGGATGGAAAGCTGTGTAGTGACGTAGTTTTACTGGGAAGAAGGTTTCTTGAAGGACGATGATAGCGGGGAGGTCGGAGGGCGGGATGTTCTGGAGGTGGAGCTGTAAGGTGTTCCGCTTTGCGCGGAAGCCGCGGCAGTTCCACTGCCAGAAATTAAGGCGCGGGGGGTGTCTGGCCATCTTGAGGCCTGGGTGCCCCTGCTGTTTCAGGGTGTTTGGGAGATGAAGATGAGGGGAGGAGGGATGAGACATTAACGGTCATCTGGGCAAGATCGGCCTCGAGGGAACTCTGGCGGGCCTCAATTTTGGCCATGCGGTTGTTAATTTGAGCCATCCAGCTCTGCGTGTCCGTACGCAGAGCTGTAATGACGGCCATGATGCGTCGTTCATGTGCCTCGAGGAACGAGGCCGTGTGGCGGATGACAGCCTCCATCTCCGGGGTGGCGGCAGGTTCGGTAGAGGAGCGCCTCTGCGGACAAATGAACCGGATGGCACGGTGCTGCAACCGTAAGTGAGCGCGTGGTTTTTTTCCTTTTGATTCGCCAGACTCAAATGTTGTGTGTTCATTTTGATAGTTCTGGGAATCAAAAGGAAAAAAACCACGCGCTCACATGTGGAGGGCTGCGGGAGGGTAGGCGGCACGAGAAGAAGCGGCCGAAGAGGAGGCGGACATAGGGGCGGGAGGTGGCGGCGGTGGGGTCTGGAGAGCGATGGGTTGTGAGGTTTGGTGAGGGGATGAGGTGGGGAGGTGGGGGCGCGCGAGCAGCGCCTGCAGCTGTTCTTTCAGTAGGGGCAATCTCGTTGCTCTGGGCTGCGATTAGAGCTTTGAGCTTTTCTTTTTCGGGGTCGTGTGTGGGAGGCTGTGATTGCCAGCTCACCTGGGAAGCAGTCGATGGGTTTTCTTGCCCCGGTAACGGTGGAAATGAGACGGAGCGGTGGCGGGGGCTGCGGTCCCGGCTTGATCGGGAGCTGGATGGTTGACGGGGACGCGATGAGCGGTTGTCTTTGGCGGATGGTGTTGACTGCGCTGAGTTGGATGGCGTTGACTTGGGACTGGATGCGAGTGGGGAGGGACCCCCCCGTTCTAAGCGGAGCTTACATGGGCGGGACCCCGTGACATGTGTGCCGCTGCACAAGATGCATTTAGGAGTGCAGTCAGGGGGGTCCCGAGCCGCGTGCACAGCTCCGCAGCGTGGGCAGCGTCCGGACCTGGACTTGGTACATACGTCGGAGCGGTGACCATGGCTCCAACAATTGAAACAAGCTTCAGCCTTGGGGCGGAAGGGGTGACAGATGAACAGGCCGCAGTTGAACACCACGGTGCGAGGGATTTCTTTCGTGCCGGCGAAGGTGATCAGGATGGACCGGGTGCGACCCATCTGCCTTGCGTCGGCGATGGCGTAAGTGCTGCTGAGATTCATAGCCTGCAGGTCCTCGATAATCTCCTCTTGGTTTTGATTGTCCACGGCGTTGTAGATTATGCCGCGGAGGGCGTTGTCAGGTGCGGCCACATAAGCGCGCAGTGGGTACAGCTGGGTGGCGAGATGCAACTCAGAGGTTCGCACATACTGTCGGGTGCGTTGCTCCGAGGGTGTACTGACGGTGAAAGAGTTGTTGTACGGGTTTATGCGTACGCGGTCCTCGACACGGGCGTCGCCGTACTCAACGCTGGCGCTAGAACAGAGTGAGGCAAGGAGGGCCCCATTGGTGGTTGTGCGGAGGTCGAGGCCACCTCCAGGGCGGAAGACGATCTTGTAGTCTTCCGCTGGGAGTCGAGGCAGCGGGACGTGGCGGCGTAGGCGGTGAGTCTTCAGCGATGGCGGGGGTGCCATGGCGGACTTGAGGTGGGCGTTCGTGGTTGAAACGGCTTCCTTTGGATGGGCCGCACGGTGGGCTTGGAGCATTCGGGACCAGCGAGGGTCGTCATCAAATTCTTGTTGGGAGATTAGTGTACCGTCGACTATACTTTTCATATCGGCGGCTTCGAGACGAGGGGAGCGAGTGCCGGCGCAGCGGACGCCGGTGCGACGCTAGGTGCAGCTGCGCGCTGCGGGCGAGGTGGCGTTGCGCCGAGCCTTGGGCTTAGCTCGGCGGCCCCGTGGCTGGTCAAAGATGAGGTCCTGGTGAAACGTTGGTCGGCGGGTCCGGGCAGATGAGGTGTCAGGAAGGTCCTTACACCTCCGGGTGCTCGGTAGCAGAAACTGGAGAATATCCCGGGCGAGATGCCAGAACCAGGAGCAGAAATCGCGGAGCCCGTGCGAGGCACGTCCGAAGAACGCCGGGCGTGGGTTGCGTCTCTCCTTGCGTGTCCTTGCTGACGGAGGGAATCACCCTTGAAAGGAGATTCTTGTGGAGGAAAAATTGGGGTAAGGTGCAGCGCAGTAACTGTCTCTCAGTAGAGGACACCTCAACCGCGCTGCACAAGAGGGAGGGGGAATAAAGGGGGCATCAGCAGCACCAAGACGCCTCGGAGGTAGAAGGTGGCTTGGGTCTCGGCGATCTGCATGGGCGACGGCCTCGGCGTATGTGGCGCTGTCGCGCCTAGTCGCATTGAAGCAGAGCTTCTTGTGCGGCGAGAGCCACGACACACATTTGTCGTACATTGCCGTCAATGTTTGGGCAGTTGTCCAGCAGGGCACGGAGTGCAGCAGCGAGCGCGGCTATGAGCGCGGTTTTTTGCGTCGCTGCTCGGCGCGGCTGAGGGGCCGTGAGACGGCTCAGCTGTCTGGGCGCTGTGGCCACGCAGGGCGTCGCTGCTCGGCGCGGCTGAGGGGCCGTGAGACGGCTCAGCTGTCTGGGCGCTGTGGCCACGCAGGGCGTCGCTGTAAGATCGGCCTTGCGGGACGGAGTAGGAGCGGCTGTGTGCGGCTTGGTCGATGCGGCGCGGGCTCCGGCCAGCTCAAGCGCTATTTTGCGCGAAAGGGGCCGCTCCGAGGACGACAACAGTACGGCCGCCTTTCTCTCGAGCTGCCACTCGGGACAGCGCGACAGCGCTGCTCATTCGTCGAGTGATGGCCGCCGCAATTAATGCAGCGTGGTATATCGGCAGGGCAGGCTTTCGTTGGATGCGACTCACCACAGCGGAGGCAGCGGGCGTCGCGCAAACAGGTGGCGCAGGTGTGGCCGTAAACGCCGCAGCGGTCGCATTGCAGTGGCCGTAGCAGTCGAGGACGAACGAAGCGCAGTTGCTTGAAGAGGCGCACGTTGGTTGGCACGACGTTCCCGGCAAAGGTAACGGTGACGTGTGTGCCACTTCGCGAGCAAGAAAGCACCGCGACGGGGCTTCTATGTTTTCACTGACTGTGTGAGCATCGAAGGAAGGGTCGACACCATAGATGATACCCACACAGGAGTTGTGTAGGGTTTTCGACCGCACCACCACGTCGCCAATGACACACACTTCGAGGAGAGGCGCCGAGTCGGCGCAGCGCGCCGCATCCACAGCCACCACATTTCGACGGAAATTGACGCGAACGCGTCTCGTCCCTAATATGCAGGACAGCTGCGCGGCGATGGTGTCTCTCGAGAGGGCCAGGAAGGTGGCGCCGTCCGACGCACTCGGCACCGCGAAACGGAAAGCACGGAAGGGAGCCTACTGGTCAGAGGGGGCTGGCGCAAGCGCTGTCGCACTCACTGGCGTGGTCGAGGTGGCGAGGTGGCCGCCGTCAGAAGCACTCGGCACCGCGAAGCGGAATGCGCGGAAGGGAGCCTCCTGGTCAGATGGGGCGGGCGCGGATGCTGTCGCACTCACTGGCGTGGGCGGGCACGACCGCGCGGCGCAGCGGTAATCCTCGGCTGTTTTAGACGGCGTCGTGGCAGCTGACGGAGGGCGTTTGGTGCGTGCGTGCAAGCCGCGCGTCCTGCGCAAGGCGGGAGGCGACACGCACCCTGAGCGAGGTTGTAATCCAGGTACATGTGGCTGCAGGATTCGTCTTGCTTCCTTAAGAAGCAGGTCGATGCCGCGGTTGCGGACGTATGAAGGTTCGAGGTGGAAGCCGGGAATAGTTGACGGATAGTCATCCATAGGGTATTGGCCTCGGTGAGGTGGAGCGGCTCACCAAACCATGCCGTTTGCCGTGCAAGCCCTGAGAAGGGCTGCGCTTGGGAGCGCGGTCGAGGGCGAAGGCAAGCGCGCGCGAGAGGTAGCGGGCGATACGTACTCGTCGGAGCGAGGAGCCGTGCTTGCCTTCCTCACGTGCTCGTACTCTCCTGCTCGTTTCTCCCTTCTTATATATGGTGATTATGAAGGAGGAAAGAGACGCTTAAATTCTGCAGCCCATCAGGGAGCACGGCGCAGCGTCGTAGGGGAAGGGGGGAGTAGGAGGTAAAGAGGTGAGAGATGGTTCAGGGCCCGGGCTCATCCGCACATGGCAGCAGAGGAGGCAGGGACCGGCAGGGGCAGGTGCGCTCAGTGGTATGCTGCTATCCCACTCGCCTCCATGAACTCCACAAGGCTGTGTAGTGCGGGGAGATGGTAGCGGGGTGGGAACAGCAGATCGGAGAGTAAGCCAGCAGGAAGGCCCTGCAGCACGTTACTGTGCTAGGGCCGGGCAGGCGCATAGGAGGTGTTCGAGGTTCTCGGTATCGCTGCATCTTCTGCAAGTGGGGGAGGCGCGTCGGCCTTTGGCGTGAAGTCTGGCTGCTGTCCATATGCAGCCAGTCCGGAGTCGCAGCAGGGTGGCCCTATCTCGCCTGGTGAGGCCAGACTCGGGGAGCAGCTTGGGTCCCTTGCCTTTAGCTAACCTCGGGTCTGGGTGAATTGCCAGTAGGAACTGCTCCAGTCGTGGCCTCGAGTAGTCTGAGGCCGCCACTGCTCGAGTGAATGTGACTCCTGAGTGGTGGGCAGATTTGGCGAGGGTCTCCGCCTCCTCGTTACCAGCTATGCCCACATGGGAGTGCAGCCAGTGAAAGGAGACGGACACTCCGGAGGAGGCGAGTGCCGAGAACTTCGCGGCCAGGAGGGTCCCCGTCATTCCAGCTCGATGGCAATTGGAGAGGGACTGCAGCGCCGGTTTACTGTCGCATAGCACAGCGACCGGTTGTGCAGGTGGGTCCTCAGCCAGGAGATCAGCGGCAAGGTGAAACCCCGCCAGTTCCGCCGCTGTTGAATTCGCTGGGAACGAGAGACGGCATTGCCTGCTGATGGCTCTGGCAGGGATGACGCACGCCGCTGCTGCTGACCCATCCTGCATCACGGATCCGTCAGCGAACACCTGCAGCCGACCCTCCAGTTGTTCCTGGAGTTTGCAGGATGCTGCCTGCTGCAGAGCGGCCACAAGTGTCCGATGCTTTGTAGCCCCACCGAGGGAGAGATGGACCTCTGGTGGCCGGTGGTGTGGTGGTGGTGGTGAGGCAACCGCCACTGGTGTGTGTGTGACGATCTGCTCGTCGAGAAGGCAGAGCCCTCCCATCCGTGAAGATGGTAGGCTGCGAAGCCGTTCGTGGAGGGCCCTGCCATCAGGTGTCCGGTGCAGCCGGTCCACATGTCCAAGCGCTCGCTGGAACATTCGGAGAGAGAGAGAGAGAGAGAGGCCATTCGTTGGCCTCGACGAGTGTAGCTGCTACTGGCGAATACTTGGGGAGCCCCAGGATAGCCCTCACGGCACTCCTGTGCAGTCCCTACAGTTGGCGTGGAGACAGGTTTACCAGTGAGAGGGCGTAGAGGAGAACAGATGCTGCTGCGGCCTGGTTGAGCCGCAGTGCCCACTTCGTAGTGCATCCACGGTCATGCTGCTGTAGCTTGCTGATTCCGTGGACTCGGCGCACTTTGGTCGTAGCCGCCATTCCAGCTGGAATCCAGGTAAGCCGGTGGTCGATGGTGAGCCCCAAGTACGTGACCACCGGCTTCCATGGTAGTGCTTTGGCGCCAACATTCATCTGCTTGACGTGCAGACGGGCCGAGGCCAGCGGGTGAATCAGGAGGGCCTCCGTTTTGGCGGGATCTTGAGCCCAATGCATCCTAGGTAAAAGACCACCGAGTTCAGGGCCTTCTGCAGCGACATCCTGATGGCCGGGATCGATCGCCTCGGTCTCCGCACCCATAGCGCCGCATCGTCCGCGTAAATGGAGCAGCGGGCCGGGAATCGGGCGGCGGCTGGGAGTGAGGCCGGCAATCCTGCCAGTGCCATGTTGAAGAGGAGGAGGCTGAGCACTGACCCTTGTGGAACATCTGCTGTGATGTCCCTGGGTTCGCTCAGCTCCCTCCCAACACGGACCCGGAAGGTTCTTCCTGTCAGGAATCCGGTGACAAAGCCGCGTAGGCACCCGCTGATGCCGAGTCCGTCTATGGCAGCCTCGACGACTGTGTGTGGGAGGCCATCAAAAGCACTCTCCACATCCAGCAGCAGCGGCATGGCCACGTCCCCGCAGCTCTAGGGCATCCTCGAGAGTGGCGACGGCGTCCGCGATGGAGTCCGCCGTGCAGCGGTAGCGCCTGAAGCCCAACTGTTGTTCTGGGAAGAATTGCAATTGCGCTGCAATCCACTCCAATCGCGCCAGGGCCATCCTCTCCAGCACCTTGCAGGCTGCAGAGGTAAGGGCGTCCCTCTTTTCCAAGAACCTATTCATTCCTTCTGGGAGAGGGAGATGCGACAGCGCAAGACGACCGCGGTTCCCCACACATTTACTTTTTCTTCTTTTTTTCCAGGCACTGCCTATGAGCTTCCTTCTTGGTGTGTGTGTGTGTGTGTGTGTGCGTGTGTGTGCGTGTGTGTGCGTGTGTGTGCGTGTGTGTGTGTGTGTGTGTGTGTGTGTGTGTGTGTGTGGGTGTGTGTGTGCGCGTGCGTGTGTGTGTGTGATGATAAATCTGCGACCTAGATTGTGCCGGGATTGGTAGCTCTATGCGATCATATGTATATAGCTTATGTATATAATAATTTTGACCTCTTCAATACGTCAAACAGTACTTTGGATGCTATGTATGTTACCATGTAGGTTCTGTTTTCTTCATGTAAATATTGTTTAAATATTGTATAATTTTGTTTGTTTTCTTTTGTTCTTGCTCATTATTGTATAACTGTTATTACACCGCGCAATTACCTTTGTTTTAAAAGTCTTGCTGTGAAGCCGCTGCAAAGAGAAAGGGGGCTGCAGCTTTGTCAAGCTGTATCTGACAGCTTTTTCTACACCTTCGCTATGTGTACCTTTACAAGGCAGAAATAAATCATTTGAATTTTAATAAACATTCATCTTCAATGCATCGCACCTATATGTTGTTAGATATGGGACCTTTTCTGAGCCTCCTTCGAGTTCACCAGACCACATCGAATCGCGTCACACCTAATTAAGGAGCGCAGAAGCACATTACCACGTTCCCGATGCGCAGCACGTCCAAACAAGTTGGCGTCCCCCATCTCGTGTACCTTTATGTGGAGCTATTGTCCCACTGCTTGACTCTTCCTGAACATGAAGCGGGAGCCTGGCACGGTTCCAGGTAACCTGGGTCCCGAGGAAAGAAGCTTTGCGGCTCTGAAAGGTCGCTCGAGAACAAACCACTTGCCTCCGCTGAGCGCGCTTGCAAGCCGCAAGGCAACGACGGCCGTAATGCACCGTGAAGCCCTGGGAGCAATCACCCCATCCGCCTTTGTGACGGCAGTTGCAGACCAGGAAGGCAATACCGGAGACAAGTAATCCCTCGGCCAGGTGGAGACAATGGAGCGACCCTCTGCGCCGGGTGTGACCTACATTCGCACGGGCGCCTACCATTGGCCGAAAATGACGCCACCTGAGCGGGCTCGCCGATTGGCCGAAAATGACCTCACCTGAGCAGGCTCGCCGATTGGCCGAACGTGACGTGACTTCGAGACACGGAAGGGGTTCAAAGCCAGAGACCGGGAGCAGCAAGAGAGCATTCCTTCATTCATCTCTTTCGAGCTTCTTGCCACGGGCCGCAGCGTCCGAGTTGCTGCCGGCCCGTAATGACTTTATGACTGTAAATTTCTTTGTACTGTCACTGTAAATAATGTAAATAAACCTCCAGTTTTCATCTCAAAGTCCTCCTCAACCTCGGCCAACTCCCGCGCCCAACGGCAAGGTCTAATATCTGGGGGACAACAATTGGGATTGTCCTCCAGATCCAACAATGTGCACGGAGTTCGATATGTGCGTGTATGCATGCACAGTCAATACACTTTCCAGGGAGCTTTGGACGAAAATGGTACATGTGCCTCATAGGAGACGGATCTTGAAGAAACACTCATGATGTACCATACATTTATTAATTCTCAACTGCTTGATTGTTGAATGTCATTAGTTCTTTGAGCAAAGGTTGGAAGAATTTGATCTAACTCTAGTTCTTCCCAATAGAATACACGTCGACAGCAGAAATGCTCCATTTGTATGACCAACGTTGATTGGCATGCAACCTTAATTATTCTTAGACAAACTCACAATTGCAACAAAAATGTTAGATTTTGACATCTCTTGGCTTCGTATAATCACTTCTTTCACACTCCCCAGTGAACACATCTAACTGGAATGTTTCCTAGAACTGTACAGTCCACAAGTCACCTGCGCTTAGATCGTTTGACGTTTTTTGCTGTGCTGTGATAGGACCGTTTACAATTAACACGCCGTTCGCGAACAATTTTGCTTGAATCTTTCCGCAGTTCAGATGACTATTACATGAACTGTCTAATGCAATATCCACTTGATTAAATTTTGTTCCCCGCTAAATAGTTATTTTCTCGATAGTTTAACTACAAAAGAAGAAAGCAACAATGAACGATGCAATAGTGTTGCAAACATATCCGTTTTTGAAGTATTGAAATCTTGTGCTTTTTGGTAAAGCAAATGTAATACTTACGCGATATGTCTTCTTGCGATTTGCACACTGGTCTCCACGTACTCTTGCTCTCATTATAGTGGTCGTTGCATGCGCACCCGCATATATGGCGAAAATAAATTTGATTCTGATTTCATTATTCACTCTAATTACTAGAGTTCGATTAGTCCAGAATAAAACACAGAACCATCCTTTAGCCGGAAGCTGATCTAACTGCCAGATGAACTGTCACTAACGTCTGTATGTGATGGTTGCTGTTTTTCCCCGTGTGATGAACCGCCGTCATCGCTTTTGTATAGCTGGTATATATTCCGTCATTATATATATTCGTCCGTCAACATTTGTTACGCAAAAGCAACAACAACAAAAAATTGCTGCCTCTCACTTCTTCTAAGCACTGTGCAGCCTGTCGGAACGCACTGGCGCGTGTGAACGCATGACCTGAAGGCTCAATTTCAAAGTGTTGTTCAATTGCTACCTGAACCACTCGTGAAGCCCTTTCGCGCCACGTTACTTTATTATGCTCGCTTTTCTTTGACCGATGACAAGACATTAAATTTGGCGGCCTCTGCAAGACTAAGCTGCATCAACACAGCTTCTTAAATATACGAATTGGCTCAGCGGCTAGTGCATAGCTAGTGCATAGCGGCTAGTGCAGCGGCTAGTGCATAGTCCCTTGTGGCACGTCACTAAGAAACCAATTAAACATTTACCGTACATGTATGCACGTAAATGACGCGACCACGAATATAACATGAGAGGGGACTTTCGGTCACCGAAAGAAAACTATATATATTTATATATATATATATATATATATATATACCAGTAAAAGGCAGTGCTGGGTCCGGGTAAATATTCACAGTGAAGTAGACGCACGTATGAAGCGGTTTATTGACGTTTCGGCCGGGGTCCGGCCTTCATCAGATCAGATTCTGATGAAGGCCGGACTCCGGCCGAAACGTCAATCAACCGCTTCATACGCGCGTCTACTTCACTGTATATATATATATATATATATATATATATTACGCAAGGTGATGCCGCAAGGGAACAGGAAACGACGCATAAAAGCGGGTGCTCGCAAGGCGCGATTTATTCCTCGTTACTGAGCTTACTGTCCGTTGCCTACAAAGTATTTACTAAGGTCATCGCAAATAGAATCAGGAACACCTTAGACTTCTGTCAACCAAAGGACCAGGCAGGATTTCGTAAAGGCTACTCAACAATAGACCATATTCACACTATATATCAATCAGGTGATAGAGAAATGTGCGGAATATAACCAACCATTATATATAGCTTTCATTGATTACGAAAAAGCGTTTGATTCAGTCGAAACCTCAGCAGTCATGGAGGCATTACGGAATCAGGGTGTAGATGAGCCATATGTAAATATACTGAAAGATATCTATAGCGGCTCCACAGCCACCATAGTCCTCCATAAAGAAAGCAACAAAATCCCAATAAAGAAAGGCGTCAGACAGGGAGATACGATCTCTTCAATGCTATTCACAGCGTGTTTACAGGAGGTATTCAGAGACCTGGAGTGGGAAGAATTGGGGATAAAAGTTGATGGAGAATACCTTAGCAACTTGCGATTCGCTGATGATATTGCCTTGCTTAGTAACTCAGGAGACCAATTGCAATGCATGCTCCCTGACCTGGAGAGGCAAAGCAGAAGGGTGGGTCTGAAAATAAATCTGCAGAAAACTAAAATAATGTTTAACAGTCTCGGAAGAGAACAGCAGTTTACGATAGGTAGCGAGGCACTGGAAGTGGCAAGGGAATACATCTACTTAGGGCAGGTAGTGACCACGGATCCGGATCATGAGACTGAAATAACCAGAAGAATAAGAATGGGCTGGGGTGCGTTTGGCAGGCATTCTCAAATCATGAGCAGCAGGTTGCCACTATCCCTCAAGAAAAAAATGTATAACAGCTGTGTCTTACCAGTACTCACCTACGGGGCAGAAACCTGGAGGCTTAGGAAAAGGGTTCTACGTGTACTTAAATTGAGGACGACGCAACGAGCTATGGAAAGAAGAATGATGGGTGTAACGTTAAGGGATAAGAAAAGAGCAGATTGGGTGAAGGAACAAACGCGGGTTAATGACATCTTAGTTGAAATCAAGAAAAAGAAATGGGCATGGGCAGGACATGTAATGAGGAGGGAAGATAACCGATGGTCATTAAGGGTTACGGACTGGATTCCAAGGGAAGGGAAGCGTAGCAGGGGGCGGCAGAAAGTTAGGTGGGCGGATGACATTGGGAAGTTTGCAGGGACAACATGGCCACAATTAGTACATGACCGGGGTAGTTGGAGAAGTATGGGAGAGGCCTTTGCCCTGCACTGGGCGTAACCAGGCTGATGATGATGATGATGATGATGATGATGATGATGATGATGATTGTGAACTGCCGTCGCAAAATACAGTGAAAAGAGGAGTGCCTGCACAACTACTCGTTGTTACTGCTGTCTTCTTTGTCACCGTCGGCGAGAACGGTTTCTGCCTGCCATGCGACCAAAATTATTCACAGGCAGCACTTCAGAAATACCTGCAATAGAATCGAACACGGCAAAGCCTTTCACGCATTGTGCGACGAAGGCCGCTCGCTTGGAGCGCCTACACATCACCGCCGATCGTCTTGCACAAGGTTTCGATTAATACGCCGTAACCATATTGATGCGGCACTAAAAGCGTTTTAAACCGGGAGGATAAAGGCGGCGCGAAATGAACAGTGAGAACTCCCAGCTCGCGCGCTCTTGCGCACGGTGAAATGTCAGCGTTAGATAAAGTAAAAGAAAAATAGCACACGTTATGTTCATGTCACGAACCCGAATATAATGCGAGGTGCGTTCCAAGGCTCGAAATTTCGGGGGAAAACTCGCGCTATTTTCGTGCAAATATATTAAGTGCGTATCTCTCGTGTATCGCCTCTTCTCTGGCTTACGTGCTCTCATGCTGCACAACCTCTAAGTAAAGACCATGCACCTCCTTTTACAGTAATGTTATTTCATTATTTAAATGGTCAACTTACGCCAGCATTCAGGCACTCCAGCTATATACGTGTGTCTCTGTGTGTGGCCGTACCCATTCGCTACATTATGTCATTAATTACAAATACTCATTTAGGCGTAAATCTCCGTTTATGCATTATGGTATATGTTTTTAACAAGTACACGTTATTTCGGACGTTCGGTTGTCTCGATTTGACAGGTACTATCGCGCTCAGTGCGAGATACAACGACCGCTTTACCACGCGCATTCGCGTTGTAGCTCATATTGAGCGTGACAGTACAACACAGCCCCATATACAAACCAGAAAACGTATATATTCTAACGCGGAAACCGAAAGTTCGATCACATTAAACGACTTTTCTTTTTTTCGTATATGTGCCAGAAGTGCAGGGTAATATTCTACTCACACATATAAAATATCCATAATGAGACTTCCGACGGGTGCGATTTCGTTTACTGAGGCAGTACATGCACGAGTCGGATATTCTAATGATAAAGCTTCCTTTCACATGGGAGCTATAGGTTACGTGCGAACTAGGTTAAGTGGGCGCCTGCATGCAGCACGCAGTCTGCCATTTGGGAAGTGGTGTCATTCCTTCGTCTTCCGCAAGAGCGATGTATGAAAGCGCTACACGTGAAAGCATATTAAGTTGACAACAACTTTGGTGGACACGAAATACGAAACCTATATAATATTGCCTATTGTAAGCCGTTCCATGGTTTCAGACAAATTTATAAGTATATTAGGTAAAGCTGTATCGGTAAGACTATACTGAATACAAAAAAAAAAGATATTCCAAATAGTCTGTACATTTATTGCAACGCACTATAGCGTATGCATCCATGTTAATTTTTCCACGTGCAAGTGCTTTTGTGGTGCTGCCTTGGGCGTCTTTCTGATTTTCTCATCTGGGGCTCAGATAGATCGCACCGTTTATTCAACATTTACTGACGACAGACACTGCTGGCTTCTCTGCCGCAAGCGCAGCGTACAACTCCAGACGATGTCATCCAGCTGCAGAGACTATAGTCGTAAACATGGAGGGAAAAGAAAAACGGTCGAAAAGAAGTTTCCTGCGCTTCCCCGCCTGCCTTTCCTGGTGGCGCACGTTTTTCTTTCTTCTTTTTTTTTCTTCTTTTCCCCATAGCTCCATACAGCGGTTACCCGGCCACGCTACCCGGCCTCGGGCTCGGTTCTCCCCTCTTGTCCGCATTCTTCCCCGCCGCTGGAATGTTTTCCTTTACTTCGTTTTTTTTTTTTCCGCTTAACCCGAGTCACCAGAGGGTATATCAGCTTGTCGTCGGAAGTAGGCATGCGCGTTTGCTCTAACAACTTTAAAAGAATCCTTTGCATTACTTGTTCGTTCGCACTCAACTTTCGCAATGAGGTCGTATTCTTTCTTGAGTTTTTCACAGAGTGTTTAATTAGTATTTCTGCTTGCCATGGTTCATGCGAAAAGGCACCTCCTACCCAGTCGAACCGGACCAGCTGCGAATGAACTATAGTTTAACAGCAATGCAAAGCGTTTTACCAACGCGGACAAACAAAAAATGCGGCCTTTTAGCGAAGCGTGAGTTGAAATCAAGCAGCAGTACGAGCAAAGTCATTAAAAAAGAATTTAATGCAGTCCAGAGTCGCAGTCCGACTGCGACTCTGGAAAGGAGGGTTTAGTTCGCGTGAGTGCCACCACGTGGCGTACTGACCTTAAGCTTTTCAATCTTCCCGCTGTGACGCGTGATGACGTCAACAACAGAAAAAATAATTAAAAGCTATCCCTGCGTATTGAACTTCGCCACAAGGCTTGTCCCGCCGGCTTTATCAGTGTTCTTGATAAAGCGTAGCCGCTCGTCACCTGGAAATGACTTATCATCCTATAAGAGCGTTTAGGCGCTGTTAGGATCGGCCTGCAGGGTTAGTGCTCTGCAAAACTATGTCAGCCCGCTGCAGGTGCTTCGATCGATCCGCGGTCGTGGCGCACTTCAGAGAACGAGCGAGGACGAGAGCGCTAGCCGACCATGAACTTCCTTCGAAGGACTGGAGACTACGGCAGCAGGGCTGGCCACGTTTGGCGCCCCGTGTATTGTTGGTTGATTTGCCGGGTCTTCAGGGTCTCTTGGCAGCAAGAAGAGCTTCCCTACCAAAGGGTGCTTTGCGGTACGTGGGCCCCAGGATTCGTCAGTCTGCTGACACTCGTGGCGACTACAGGAGAAAGGCAGCTCTGGAATTTCGAGGCGCCGGCTGGGGTCAGGCGTGACCACCTGGCTACGAGGACGCGCTCAACTCGGGTTCTGGGAATCCACAGTGCGTACCTGTGTGTGTAACACCATCCCCCCTTCCCTCAAAGGCGGGCCGGCTACGAGGACTTTCAACGCTCCGAGTTTGTAGCAGGTTGAACGGCCGTTTCTCCCTCACCTAGGGATCTAGGGAGAACGGAGTGTTTATAAGCGGCTGTTTGTCGGCTGCTAGGTGTGCTCGTCAAGGTGCTCGTCATCGTGCTCGTGAGCAGTGTGCTCGTGCTCTGTGCTGCGTGTTTGGAGCTTCGTGCTCGCATGCTGTATGCTTCGTCTTGCGTGCTCCATTTGGGAGCCACGCTAGACTGTCGAATGTCTCTTGTTTAAAATGTAAATATCTGTAAATAAATCCTGCACGCCTAGTCCTGTCCCCCCAAGTTCCTCCCTACGACCTACAACCCTTACAACCGGTGGCAGCGGTGGTATAGTCCGACAACTCTAACAGCGCAACGAGCGACGATTGATCCTGGGCTTCTGATACAGTTCTTTTTTTTTTTCTTTCCTTTTTTTTTTTGATACTAAGGAGTAAACAAGCTAGGGTAATCGTCGGAGGCAACCCGCAGCAGCCTTTCTTCAGTCGACACATTATCTTAACTTCCGAACATCGCATAGCGTCTACGAGAGACGCCGTCGTGGACGGCTTTTGATTTTGACTTTTCGATTTCGTTAAGGTGCCCCCAATTATTTCCCTAGCGACTTTGCTATCCGCACTCATGGGCTACCGCAGCAGCTCCAAATCTAGATGTGCATAACTATTTAGATGGATACATGGATAAGTTGGTTTTGCACCTTGAGGCAAAAGGCACGACGCAAGAATTGTACAAACTGTCTCTGTGTAGTCGTCCGTATGGCCGAAGCTGCTCACAATATTACCCCATTTATTGGCCACCGGGCAAGGTGCACCTTTGGGCATGACATATACAGTACTTCCAGTTAGTTGTGAAAGTACTGCCCTGTCACGGTTATCCACGTGCGTGAAAGAAGACCACTATTGAAGATTATTGTGCAGTAATATATGCGGGATTTGTCTGTTCTTCATATTGTCTACCATGTTTCCGTTCCTCCTATATAATATAGTCGCACTGTATGCTAGCAGATGTCGAACGCAAAAATGGCTACCCACATACTCAAAACCTCGCGCGCAACTCCTGACACTTGTATTCAAGAGTTGTGCGACTCCTAAAGACATCCTTATGGAATGGTAAATAATAAATTGTGGGGTTTTACGTGCCAAAACCGCGATCTGATTATGAGGCACGCGGTAGTGCGGGATTCCGTTATAATTTGGACCAGCCTGGTTTCTTTAACCTAAATCTAAGTACAGGCGTGTTTTCGCAGTTCACCCCCATCAAAATACGACCGCCAAGGCTAGGATTTGATCTTGCGACCTCGTGCTTAGCAGCCCAACACTACATCCACTAAGCAACTACGGTGGGTAAAGAATGTTGGCAGTTCGAGGAAGGTGACAGTCGGCACGTGAGACAATTTGTTTGCATCGTCATGACGCGAGAATCGGTACGAGTCGTCGAAGAATGACCGCAGAGTGCGTTGTATTTAATGTGATGGAGTCCGCGCCCAAAATTTATCCCCTAATCACCCTGTAACGACTGACAACCAGGCATCTCGCTTATATGTGCAGTCGCCTGACAGTTGCCGGGCGCTGGCGTCGGCCAAAGGACCTACTTGACTTCTCTACAACACTTGCCGACATTCTCGCCTTATTTCGCACCATCGGGTTTCGGCTGAACTCCTTCAGCAGTCAATTTATTTGTCCAGAATTTTGGCTACCAACTTTATCTTTTTATTTTATCTTTAAGCCATCTTTTATATTTAAGCTAGTACTGTCCTGAGATTTCCAGTGGGTTCACCTTTCCCAAAATGCCTGCAGTTTTGTCGGCCTCTGCTCATATTTTGGGGGATTATTAATAGACGTTGAAACCATAGCACGGCCCCCTCACCATGCTGCTTAAAAAAGTCATTTTATTTTCCTGAGGTCTTGTGCAAGCTTTTGTCTTCTTGCCATTCATCAACTTCCTGATTTCCCTGTTACTTATATCCAATTTTGACGACTACGATCCCACGGAAGTTGGCAATGATGTAATGGCCATGGGATTGAAGCCGTTCTACCGTGGACGCGACAGTCGCTTTTGCTCACTGCGGATGGAAATATTGTATTAATGAGCGCCAATCTTAAGCATATAAATTCACAGCCTAAAAATTATGCGGATCCCACGCGCTGTGGGAATCGATGTAAGCGAAGCTTTTATGTTGTTTGCTTTTATTGACGAGAATTAGCGGTAATGCTGACTGCGAATGTATGATTTCTTCAGCGTTTAGTGCATATATACGAGAGTTGCGAGTTGATGGCAAATGTTACCTTGCGTGCACCACTGCTTTTTGTCTGCGTAGTACACAACACACAGCGAGATGTGTTTGCTTGAGGCGTTGTTGTGTGCCAATGTTTATAACTCATGAGAGGGTTGAGCATTGTCATTGCTTCACATGGCACATCGCATCGCGGCAGACGTGTTGGCAAAACTATGAGGCTCTACGTGCTAAAATCATAATAAGATAATGAGGCACGCCGTAGTCCGATTAATTTTTAAACCCTGGTGTTCTTTAACGTGCACCTAAATCTTAGTGCACGACTGTTTTTGTATTTCGCTCCCGTCGAAATCCAGCTCCCGCGGTAGGGATCCAAACCACGACGTCGAGAGATGCCATAGCCGCACAGCTACCGCGACTCGCACAGAAGCGTTCATTTGACGTGCGACCGCTTCCTTAGTGTTGAATAGACCCTACGGTGATTTAATGAGGCCTTGCATCTGCACGCCCTGCGTTAGTAGTCCGCTTGACGAATTTGCATGGTGTTTATTTTTGAGAAAAAGCAGAAACGTTCAGTACTGCACTTTCCATTCGGCCCGCAACTGGTGTTGTGTGTATAGTAGTAGCGTTTCCTTATCTTCGTTTCCTTAACGTAAACTTTTCTCTGTCGCGACCTTCTCTCATGTATGGGAACTGCGAGCGAAGAGTGGCAAGGCTGTTATTTACTCCTTTCGCGATTGCGCTGGTTTTACCCATTTGCCTCATCTCCTTGCTTACTCTCTACCATTCTATTTACCTCTCCTCGGGACTTGCACGTTAGTAGAGCGGTAAGCGTCGCAGTTTCTGCAATGCTTTTGCGGGGGGTCGCAGATAATTACAGCTGTAAAGAGGCTAATATAATGACACCCAGAGAACTCCAGATAGCACTGTGCACCGGTGGCGTAGCCAGAAATTTCGTTCGGGGGGGGCTCACTTTGCAGCTCGGCCTCCTCCTCATAGAAAGAGTCGATGGATCAAATACATTAAACATTAATAATAACTGCGTTGCCATTGCCAAAGATGCTGCAAACGAATTCTTGAACGCTACGCACTGTCAAGACAAGTAAAATGTGTATTTTTTCATAAAAGAATATAATCGTACGTCTCAAAATTATGCCCGAAACATCTTATATCATGTTTTCTGTATATTTAATAAGTAATGCAAATGTCAGACGAACTTTAGAACTATATCGGTTTGAAACCAGCAAAGCAGTGCATGCCGCTGATATGAAAAATGTAAAGGCCATGAAATGTACAAGTTGAGGGCAAATATTTGAATGAAAATTTGTTAGCCTCCCGGCATTTCTGTCATTTGCATCTCTCTCTCTCTCTCTTTCTTTCTCTCCATGTCATTCAAGAACCTTGTTTACATTTTTGTATATATGCAACAGCCAGGGAAAAATCTCAATGACGCTGTCCTTTGTTCCAATGTATTGCGCAGCAGCAGCTGTCATCGCTCATGTATTGTGAGTAATTGCACTGAAACTATAGTCAAAACAGAGAGCACATATAAAAAGCAGGAGTTCTGCTAAATATAAGAAGGCGAGTCAAATGAAAGGGAGCCAATGCGAATATCTGACAAACGGGGTACTTTATTTAAAAGTAGTCTCCATGAGCATTTAGACATTTGTCCCACTGACTAACGAGTCGCGTAATGCCCGTCTCATAAAAGTCCTTGTGTCGCTTCAAAAATCTGTAACTGACTCTCCGTCATCGTCCGACACGAATCTGGTTCGTTCCCTTGAGCAGTTTTTTCAAATGCTCCCAACTGTGGAAGTCGCAAGGCGACAGGTCTGGGCTGTATGGCGGATGTTGCGGCGTTTCCCCCTTGAACTTTGCCAATTTTGTATTAACCACATCAGCGACGTGGCGACGGTCAATGTTGTGGAGCAAGATGATCCCATTGCTCAATTTTCCACGTCGCTTGTTCTTGATTGCGACGCGCAGCCGATCCGACGTTTCACAATATAGGAAACTATTGATAGTCTCTCCAGGTTTGGCAAATACGACCAATAATGACCCTTGACGATCGAAAAAAAAGAAGTCCACAACACCTTTCTGGCAGAAATGACGGTCTTTCCTTTCCTTGAGGGCAGTGAATTCAAATGTTTTCACTGTAAGCTTTGCCGTAGTGCTTCACGCTAGTAGTAGCGGCACCATGATTCGTCGCCGGTCCCAATTGCAGACAAAACGTCGTCACCCTCATCGTGATACGGGATTAGATGAGTCAAGGCAGCGCCGAACTTCTCCGTGTTCTGGCGATGGCTCAAAGTCTTGGGCATTCATTTCCCACACAAGAGCCGATAACCGAGATGTTCATGAATTATGGTGTGACCCGAACCGTGACTGATGTTCACACGCCCTGCCAATTGACATCGATGTTTATCCTCCGTTCTTGTCTAATCAGCCTTCGCAATAGTGTTGGGCGTGATTGCACGGCGGCTTTGGCCCGGTCATTGATCGTCTTTGCAACTTTCACGTCCTTCTTTGAACCGTTTGCTCCAACGCTTCACAGTGGCCAATGAAACGCAATGTTCAACACACACGGCAGCCATACGGCGACTAATTTCTTTTTAGGAAACATGTTCATCTGTCAAAAACCCCAGGACACCACGCTATTCAACTTTTGGAGCGTCCATATGTCACGCAACCATGTTCAACCCAGTGTATGAGAGCATTAAAAAACATTTATCCTCACCCCTGCATGTCCCTTTTGTAAATGAGATGCCTATGTGCTATGCGCATGCCTCGCAAATAATGAACGGAACCATTATTGCGCGGAGTGAGTTGGCGCTCTTTCAACTGACTAGCCCTCGTACGTTAGAAATGCGAAGATACAATGGAATATACAAATGTGAAGACATAGCTTGATAAAGGGCAAAAAAGTGCCACTGGAAACAAAGTTCACTGCGCATATACACAAAACCTCGCAACAACATATTTAAATATACGTATAAGTCTTCAATAAATCTACGTAGTAAGAAAAATCACCATATATGATGCGTCAAACAATGCAAATAAACATGTTGCGCAACCACAGATTCACAGATCACAGCCCCCCCCCCTCCAATCTCCCATTGTATCGCGTGCGACGGAAGGTGGCGCGCTTCCTCCCCGCTTTTCTCCCTTGCGCACACAAGACTGAGCCACCATCATCGGCTCACCCATGTCGTCCCTCTCCTGCCCTCACGCAAATACAGCATGCGGCGCGTGGTCACGATGTTATCGCCCTCGGACTTTATTTATACAAAACATGAGGGCGATGGCGACGGCAGGAATGTTCCTGGAGTCGCCATATAGCTGCTATCGCAACATTATAATAAGAGTATTCGGCAACTGAAGCGTCCCGTGGCCCATTACTTTCCTCAAAAGAAGTAACAAAATAGAACTTTCACCATGCGACAATTCGCTGCGCCGAAACAGTCTTTTTTTTTTCCTTTTGTGGGGAAGGGGGCACCGAAATGAAATAGCGCAAAGGAAAGCATGTTGGCTACAATTGACTGCCTACTTTGGGCACCTAGTGTGGCTACCGAAGGAATATCGAAGAAAACGTGAGACGCTCGGTCCACAGAGAACATTACGCATAATGCTGGGTATCCTACACCGGCGAGACAAAATTTTCCAGAGGTTGCGCTCAAGCGAACGCGTTGCAATCCGTCGAGTCCCCGCAGTGCTGGTGGCGAGCGACTATGCATTGTTTCTTTTTCTCGTCTGCTAACCAGAAAGTGCCCAGAACCCTGCCAGGTGAAAATCCAGTCGGCCAGAGAAAAACGAACGCGCATCGAAGTGCGCCGCGCGGTGGTCGATGCAGCAAGAGGAAAACGCATGCGCTCTGTCTGGATCGGCAGACCGCGGGTATCGAGAACAAAAAAAAAAAAAGAAAAGAAAAGGAGGCTCAATGTGTCCTCGCAAACAAAAGTCCAAGTAGAAAAATAAATAAGAACTTAGTTACCTTTGCTGGCTTTAGTGTCTTGACATGGATGCTTTGGCGCAGGTGAAAAAAAAATGTTGATATTCTTTTATGACATGACAGCACAAATGAACCACCACAACGCTTCGTCTCATCGAACCTCGAACCTCGTTGCGTGCTTTGTCAACTTCTCTGATAATGTGTTGATTTGGCTTGTCTCGTTGTATGGTCCAATGCACGACTTTAGAAAATTCAATGCACTTTGGGCATCAAATGTTTATAACAGCATTAAACCCACAAAGTTTCGGTACTGAAAATCTAAAGCACGACTTTGGAGACGTCAATGCACCTTTCGCATGAGAAGGTTATGAGAACTCTATACCCATAAAGTTTCAGAATTGAAATCCAAGCGCTCCGTAGATTCTGCGGCCTCCGCGAGATGCCGAGACGAGCCCGCTCGACATCAAAACGCCCTCGAAACTTTGTGCTCGGATGGGGTTCCTTGCGTTACGATATGTGATCCTGATGCATGGGCATTCCCGCAAAAGCCAGCCCGATTTCGCAATGTTCGCGCTAAAATGTCTTTCCGAGCGTGAAAAGGACATTCTAGACAAAACCGAGCATGATTTCCGGCCGCGGGAGTTGTTTCGGTCGGCTCCTCAAGAAAGACGCTGCATTCATTTGGGGCCCTGAGCAAGCTGGTGCTTTCACCGAGCTGATTGGGCTGCTTACGTCCCCGCCCATTCTCGCTCACTTTGATGCGTCAGCTCCAACAGAAGTCCGTACTGATGCCAGTGGCCACGGTATTGGAGCTATCTTGGCACAGAAACAACAAGGGCGAGAACGTAATATTGCCTACGCCAACCGCTTTCTTTCCTCTGCGGGGAGCAATTATTCTGTCACCGAACGCGAGTGTCTGGCTCTCGTTTGGGCAGTGGGTAAATTCCGCCCCTATTTGTACGGCCGCCAATTCACAGTCATCACTGATCACCACGCTCTATGTCGGCTTTCATCCCTCAATGATCCTTCAGGCCGCCTTGGCCGCTGGGCTCTGCCCCTTCAAGAATACAACTACTCAGTTGTATACAAGACCGGCCGGTTACATCAAGATGCGGACTGCTTGTCGCGCCATCCTTTCGACCCTCCTGACGTTTCTGCGGCGGGCATACCTGTCACCGTTCTCTCTCTCTGGCTGCTTTTCGCGACATTGGAGCCGAAAAACGTCGGGACGCCTCCTTGCAACACCCTATTCAATGGCTCACTTCAACGACGCCCGATCCTTCTGTTCGCATGTTTGAACTTCAAGAGGGTATATTGTACCGCCCTAACATGCGCCCGGACGGCCCTGCCCGACTCTTCGTTGTGCCTGAGCATCTGCGTCAGACTGTTCTCGCCCAGCTCCATGATGTACCGACTGCAGGTCACCTTGGTGTGTCACGGACTTATGACCGCGTTCGTCGGCGCTTCTTTTGGCCTGGTCAATACCGTGACGTCTGCCGTTATGTCGCTGCGTGTGATCTTTGTCAACGACGCAAAAAGCAGACCACATGCACTCCCTGCTGGTCGCCTTCAACCACTTGACGTACCGTCAGAACCATTCTTCCGTGTAGGTGTTGATCTTTTAGGCCCTTTTCCTATGTCTGCTTCGGGAAACAAGTGGATTGCTGTAGCAACAGACTACGCCACCCGATATGCAATCACACAGGCTCTTCCGACAAGCTGTGCAACCGATGTCGCTGACTTCCTCCTAGAAAACGTCATCCTTCACTACGGCGCCCCTCGACAGCTCCTCACCGACCGAGGCCGGTACTTTCTTTCTAAAGTTGTCAATGACATTCTACACTCGTGCGCGACTAAACATAATCTTGCTACTGCTTACCATCCACAAACGAACGGTCTAATTAAACCGAGCGCCTTAACCGCACCCTTACTGACATGCTGTCCATGTATGTCTCCGATGACCATGGCGACTGGGACGTTGCGCTGCCGTTCGTTACTTTCGCGTATAATTCGTCTCGCCATGATACCGCAGGCTTCTCTCCATTCTTCCTTTTGTTAGGCCGCGACCCTACGTTACCTTTCGACACCGTTCTGCCCGCTAGTCTGAATTCCACATCCGAGTACGCCCGTGAAGCCATCCTCAAAGCACAGGAAGCACGCCATATTGCTCGACGTCGACTTGTGGAGTCGCAGGACAATCAGCGGCGCTTATACACACCGGGCGCCCTGGTTCTCCTTTGGTCGCCGTCGCGACGCGTTGGCCTCTCGGAGAACTTACTTTCACGCTACTCCGGCCCTTACCGTGTCTTACGTCAAGTAACTGACGTCACGTACGAAATTGCCCCTCTTGAGCCAACCGTGGCTCAGCATCGCTCCGACGTAGTCCACGTCGCGCGTCTTAAGTTGTATCACTCGTCCGCCTCCTAACCAGCACCCAGCCGGTGCTTCAGCCGCCGGGGGTCATGTGACACGCTGACGAAGAAGATGTTTTAATCATCGTCGGAAGAAGACGATGTTCTGGTCTTCGCGCGCTGTCTGTATACCATCTTGTCAGCTGCTATAATTACTGTAAATATTCTGTAAATACACGTCTGACTGTTTTTAAACCCGTAACAATATAATGCGCGTGGTAAGAGGCAGTGGCGTAGCAACAGGGGGGGCCGGGGGCCCCGGGTGCAAGGGGCCAGGGGGGGGGGGGGGGGGGTGTCATATACGCCTGAAGACACCCCTCTTTCCGCCGGCTTGACTGGGCGCAAATGGCAAAGAATGCTCCGGTATCCAGTAGCCCGAGCTCACGCACCCGATGCGTTGCGCCGCAGAATTGTCGGCGGCAGCTCTATCAACACCTCACGAAATAATTGCACGAATGTGCGGGCTAAAAAAATTTAATTCGCGAAATGGTCGCTAAACTACTCGCCTTAGCGGAACGTTTCACGTGGGGTGCGCTCGTGCCGTGCGTTCATGCTGGGGGCAGGCGTCGCTAAACATACAGTGAGGCGTTGTAAGGCGTTGAGGCTCTTGGGTCCCTCTTCCGTTCAGAACGCGCAGCGAACAAAGACAGCAGCAAGAGGGCGTTCAACCAGCGCGCCCGGCGCTCGCGTTTACGGCGAAGCGTTCGTTGAGAGCGACGTTGCATAAGTGCGGCCATCAAAAGTCGCGAATGGTATTCTCTGGATCGTCTTCAGACTCGGTTCGGCCGAAGAGTTTGGCGGCGTATGACCGAGAAGGGAAACTGTACCTTCCACAGTGCTACGGAAATAAGCGTAGCGGTGGCGTCGTGAACTAAAGTATGCAACCACAGGTGGCGCTGTACAACAGGAAACGGAAACAACATGTTCATTGGAAAGGAAAAAAGAAACCGAAAAGCTGGTGGAACAAGGAGATACGAGAAGCCATCGCCGAACGACAGAAAGCATCTCGAGAGCACAGGCAGGCAAAGAAGGCGCAGTTGCCACAGGATGAAGTAACCAGTAAATGGGAAATATACCGGGAGAAAAAGTCTATGGTTCAAATACTGGTGCAAGCAAAATTAAAAGGTGAAAGTGAACGTTGGTTGTCAGAAATACGTGAGAAAAAGAAGGCCGCACCTAGAATATTTTGGAATCACATAAAATTATTAGGCAGGAAGGCAACAACAATACAACAACATATCCTAGACGAAGATGAAAACAGACTGGAAGGAGAAGCAGCAATAAATTACATCCAAAAAGTAACAGCCGAATCTTTCCAAGGCAAGGACAAGGTTGTATTTGAAGAAAAAAAGAGCATGAAAGAGACCCAAGGGGGAAAGAAGCTAGTGCTTACAAATTTAAACTGGAAGAAAGCGGAAGAGAAAATTCCTAAGCGCACAGCCACAGGGCTAGACGAGGTTCCCGTTAGGCTGATAAATGAACTGGGACCAAAAAGTAAGGAAGCTCTCGTGAAAGCAGTTGAAAAAACTTTAAAAGATAGACGAATACCAGACAGTTGGCGACAAAGTAGAATGAATTTAATTTATAAAGGTAAGGGGGAGAAAGACTGAATTCACTCGTATAGACCGTTGACCATTACATCGGTAATATACAGGCTAGCAATGCAGGCAATCAAATTAAAGCTTCAAGCATGGGCAGAAAATAATGGCATTTTGGGAGAGCTTCAGAATGGCTTTAGAATAGGTAGGCGTTTGGATGATAACTTGTTTGTTCTTACTCAGTGTATTGAAATATCAAAAGCAGAAAGCAGACCGTTGTATGTGGCCTTTTTGGACATTACAGGAGCATACGACAACGTAGACCGCAGCATTTTGTGGGATATTCTGGAAGGGGAAGGCTTAGGTAACGATTGTATACAGCTTTTGAGAGAGATTTACCTAGAAAATACTGTTTGCGTTGAATGGGAAGGGATGAGGAGCGCGGAGAAAGTTCATATCAACAAGGGACTGAGGCAGGGGTGCCCTTTATCCGCGCTGCTGTTTATGATGTACATGGTGAGGATGGAGAGGGCGCTAGAAGGAAGTAATATCGGGTTTAATCTCTCGTACAAACAGGCAGGTACAGTAATAGAGCAGCAACTCCCAGGTTTATTTTATGCGGACGACATTGTGTTGCTCGCAAACAAGCAAAGTGATTTGCAACGTCTGGCTAATATCTGTGGACAGGAACGCAACAATTTAGGTTTGAAATTTAGTGTTAGAAAATCAGGTGTTATTGTATTCAATGAAAACAGTGAACAGACAGTGGAGATACAGGGCCAAGAAACACCTCGGGTAACAGAATATAAATACCTTGGTATATGGATAAACGAAGGCAACGGATATATGGAAACACAGGAAAAAATAACAGTGAAGGGGAAGAGAAATTCAGCCATAATGAAGCACAGAGTGCTATGGGGATACAATAGGTACGAGGTTCTCCGAGGTATGTGGAAAGGTGTAATGGTACCAGGACTTGCTTTTGGAAATGCGGTTGTTTGCTTTAAATCAGGGGTACAATCAGGACTCGACGGGAACCAAAGGTCAGTGGATCGCCTCGCATTGGGCGTTCACGGGAAGACTACAAATGAAGCTGTGCAGGGTGATATGGGCTGGACTAGTTTTGAAGTAAGGGAAGCTCGCAGTAAAATTGAGTATGAAGAACGCCTGAGGAATATGGAAGAAAGTGAATGGGCTGGGAGAGTGTTCAGGTATCTGTACAGGCAAAACATTGATTCACAGTGGAGGAAAAGAACTAGGAAGCTTACCAGCAAGTATGCGGCCTGTGGGGTGGGCAACACAGCAACAAAGAAGGTCAAGCGGAAAGTCACAGAGGCTGAATTAATCTCATGGGTGGCGGCAATGGAAAAGAAACCTGCGTGAGTAACTACTTAAGGGGAAAAAACGAAATTAGGAAAGAAACCATTTATGATAACTCAAAGGGAAGCTCATTACTTTTCGAAGCGAGATCGGGATACCTTAGAACACGCACCTATAAAGCGAGATATAAGAAGGAAGAAGAAACATGTGCTTGCTGCGGTAAAGCTAGGGAAACGACGGAGCATATTTTATTAGAATGTGAAGACGTCTATCCAGCGGTCGATTTAGGCACCACTGGCCTCCTTGAAGCCCTTGGGTTCAGCGGGAGCAGTGGTAAAGCAAACAGGTCCGCAATAGACATCAGTAAGAGGCGATTGGAGGATTGGTGGAAGAAAAGTAGGGAAACGACAAAAGACGGAGACGTACAAAAGCACAGTTCGCAATAGGGTATCAGAAAATTTGGACGTGGTAGTTCATAGTGCTTTTTTTTTTTTCATTGGTGAACCTAGGTAGGATATTAGGCAGCATAGTAGCAAGAGCTTGGTGGCGCAAGCCACCGCCCCGTTCCAAAGGGGACGCTCATAACATCCATCCATCCATCCATCCGGAAACGGGGTTTTGCACACGCTTTACCAGGTGTTCTGTAGCTTTACTGGGTTTCTGGATGCTGCGCCTCGATCGTGCTCCCGCCAGTTTAGTTGCTGTGTAGCAAACGTAGCGCCTACATATTTATGTAGGCGCTACGTTTGCTACACAGCAACGAAACTGGCGGGAGCACGATCGAGGCGCAGCAGAATACATGTAGCGCTGAGTCATATCGAGTTAAGGCACACTCTGAACTGACTTTTAAGGGCATCCCGAGCGGTTTTTCGTTTATTACGCCGCCGTTACCCTGAGTTAAATTGTGCCGCCGCGCTCCAGCTGTTGCATTTCGTGTAGGGCTACTGACAGAATGCGGTTTCCAGGTGGCACGATGGCCTCGACTGGAATAAACGCACACGACACCAAAGATTGAGTAAGCCTGAAAATATTTTATTTGCATTTTACAAGTACAACAAAAAGCACACGTCTACGCATCCACACAAACGCGGTTACATAGTCAAGAACATAGTCAAGAAATGGCTCATTAATAAGGGTAGCACAAACGCACAAGAAAGACCTAAGCTACAAAACGTACGGTTGGCTCATAAGTATAATAATTTCCCTGTCACCGAGTGTCACTTTTATACATCATCTTTACAGCACTACCAGGCCGGGTAGTTTGGCGGAAAGAACGCAACAGCTTATACGGCCGTCAGCTGCCTCTTCCTTACGGGTGTCACAATTATCCTAATCTCCGCATCAACGTCGTGCAAGTTCGCATACAGGTATCTGTATCTGAACCATATGTGCCAGCTTAATACACGTGTAGTGAAATTATGATAACCACTGTGTCTTATCAAACGTATTGGTTTTGCAAATGCGCATTACAGCTGACGGAACGACATACTGTAAGTGAAGCACAAGAGAACAAGGACAAAAGGAGGACACAACACTTGAAGAAATAAAGAATTAGCAGGCATACAGCAAACAAGCGATGACGGAGAACACACAATGATGCATCGGGTGTTCTGTGACATCGGTTTGCGTACTTACGGTGTTATGGAGATCAATGGCATAAAAACGTACCTTCAAGCGTACTCCCTCAACCTCCGCCGCATTCATTATGATAATCAACGCCTAAACAAAATGAGGCACTATTCTTTGCCAAGAGTAGACCTTTTTATAGCAAGTCTATGTAATGACTCGCAGACGAAACCAGCATGCTTTCGAAAATGTTTTACCGCCGTAGTATTCGAACGCCAACGGCCAGGAAACACATCGATACCAATAGCACAAAACACCTATGGGGCTCTTGCATTGCCCAGGGGGCGCTACGAAAAAGGTGCTAAAAAGCGCCCTCTGTCCTAAAATGGGTCGTACCATAGAGTTTCTCACTATAACACCTAGAGGGTAATCTGGCGCCACCGTCTATGGGAGTTTCTTAAGTGGGCACCGTGCCGTCATGGGAATGACGGTATATGTCACGGAGGAAGGAAACTAAGGAGAGGCCCTGACGTCACACTTTGTGAAGCAAAAGTGAAGCCGGAATTTGGCGTTGCTCATGGCGATGCTCCGCCTTTTGGGCCACCCTCCTCTCTTGTTTACATCTTTCGCGAAACCACGCCGCGCTGCGCGTGGTGTCGCGCGCGGAGCGTGCGCGCTCGCGCAACATCTGGCAGAGCACGGTGCAGGTAACACAGCGCAACAAGACACGGTGACTAACGCAAACCCGCCCACTCAGCGCCTTTGCCACGGCCCGAAACCTACCAGAGCAACACGTGTGAGCGCTCAAAACCATAACAACGCCGCCATTGTGGCCCAAAAGGCGTGGCCATACAACAAAAAAAATAAAAAAGCAGCAAAAAAATGAGAACCTACTACGTCATTTCCGCCACACTTTTCTCCTAGCGCGCGGAGGGGGTAGGGCCTCTCCTTAGTTTCCTTCCTCCGTGGTATATGTGTCTGCGAGGCTCGTGTTGGCTGGTATTGTAAGAGGCTTCGTCTAAAACGTGGATATGGCTACGCAAATAACGCGTTCTCAAAGTAAAATCTTCATAAAATGTTTCCATTCACGCATATTACATCTTTACTCACCCACGATGCATGACCAAGCGAAGAAAAGCAAGAACAAACGACCAACTGTTTCAAAGCGAGCGCGAACCTTGTGGTCTGTCCTCCAACTTTAACGGCCCGCTGATACTTTTTACGTAACATGTAGTCGTACACACAATAACAAGTTCTCATAGTTAAGCAAAACATGTTTTCGCGTAATAATAAAGCTAAAACAGCTTTTCACGTGCTGTTCTAGTAGAAAATGAATCATTGTGACAGACGGAACGGTACTTGCCAAGCGCGTCTTCAAGGTGTCCTGTCTCTACGAGTACGATGCCAATCCGAATCCACAACATACCGGCATTCCCATGCATACCACAGCGCAGCAGCGCCAGATTTCTCTCTAGGTAATGTAGTGAGAAACTCTATGGGTCGTACCAAGCTCGGTCGTCTGCTTCGGAAAGCACGTTTACAATATGGACCCGCCACTTTCGGTTGTGTTGTATCACGGCCTGCAGCGAATATCGGGTGCCGAATATTTTTTCAGGAGTGGCACGCTGCGTAAAGGCAAGAAATTATGCAGTACCGAATACGTGTATGCCGTTCAAGAATTAAGCGGCGAAGTTTTAGCGCGGTGTCAATCGCAAGTGAAGCGAGTCGCGTACGAAGTGGAACTTCAGGTAAGGTTTGAACGCTGCTAGATTCAGGCGCACAAACGCGAGGAAATGCTTGCTATAAATGAATCCACAGCAGCGATAAGCAGACGTCATGTGTACGGAACTGCTCGAGCACACGATGGTACGCGCCGCGACGGCAGCGGTCTTTCGACATGCCGCGAAACGGCGGGTCTCCTGCTATCTTTGTTGACTGCATGCCGCTAAACAAATAGTTATGTCTGCGTTGTAGTAGCGGCCATCTGTCCCTTTTAGTAACTGGTAATAACTGATGCAATGCATATGAGCTTGCACGTACGTGCGAATCGCGCAGCGCGAGCTCGTGCGCTGCTCGCTTGATGTAGCTTTTAATGACAACGCTCGAAAATCGATCTGCTGTAATCAATACTATCTTGCTGCGCTGCCTCAACATGCTGGCTTGAGGTCAAGTATGAGCACATTTAACTCTCTAACCTGTGCTGCTCGTAGTGGGGTAGTGAATTATCACCGAATCAACCCGGCCATTTGTGGTCATTTGCACACACCTGGGCACTTCACCACTTCGCACCGGTCGAATTGTTAATTGTCGCTGTGGGCGGGTTTCGAATCGTGAATCACCAGCCATGCCTGCTGCTATGTCGGTCTGCCGTCGGGACTGTAGGTGCAAAAGACCGAATTTTAGAACGCAGATCTATAATCAAGGAAGCTTCAAGACAGGTGAAGCAGTCAGCATGGCGCGAAGTTTCGCTTACCCAGCGCGATGAACTGCAGTCATACAGCGCGCCCGACGCTCCGCTTCGTGAGGACATTAAGGGAAACGATAGAATCGGATGTTGGGATTCAGGCCTTCTTGTTCATGGGAGCCCACGACGCAGCAGTATCGACAGTGACGCTTTTTCGATGCTGAGCTAGGTCCCTTCGGATCGGCGTCGCCGATTCCTTCTGCTTCCAGCATTATGTCCCACGGCACACGGAGAGTCCGTTTTCGTTAAACTATAGGCTGCGACCAGCTCGCAGCGTGGTCGACGTGATCTGTGAGAAGTGACGAGCCTTCTCGCACTCGCAACAGGGCAGAAAAAAAGTGCGAATCGACGCAAAACTCGACCTAGAAACGTGCTTCGCCACAGCCAGGGCTCAATACGACCCAAGCTGGTACGACCCAGATGTAGTTTCCCGCGCCGCCACCAGGCGCCGCTACTATACCTCAAACTCCAGCGCAAGACGCCCATACAAACTTAGAGAAGGGAAACTGTACCTTCCACAGTGCTACGGAAAATAAGCGTAGCGGTGGCGTCGTGAACTAAAGTATGCGACCACAGGTGGCGCTGTACAACAGGAAACGGAAACGGGGTTTTGCACACGCTTTACCAGGTGTTTTGTGGCTTTACTGGGTTTCTGGCTGCTGCGCCTCGATCGTGCTCCCGCCAGTTTAGTTGCTGTGTAGCAAACGTAGCGCCTACATATTTATGTAGGCGCTACGTTTGCCACACAGCAACCAAACTAGCGGGAGCGCGATCGAGGCGCAGCAGAATACATGTAGCGCTGAGTCATATCGAGTTAAGGCACACTCTGAACTGACTTTTAAGGGCATCCCGAGCGGTTTTTCGTTTATTACGCCGCCGTTACCCTGAGTTAAATTGTGCCGCCGCGCTCCAGCTGTTGCATTTCGTGTAGGGCTACTGACAGAATGCGGTTTCCAGGTGGCACGATGGCCTCGACTGGAATAAACGCACACGACACCAAAGATTGAGTAAGCCTGAAAATATTTTATTTGCATTTTACAAGTACAACAAAAAGCACACGTCTACGCATCCACACAAACGCGGTTACATAGTCAAGAATATAGTCAAGAAATGGCTCATTAATAAGGGTAGCACAAACGCACAAGAAAGAAGACCTAAGCTACAAAACGCACGATCGGCTGCTAAGTATAATAATTTCCCTGTCACCGCGTGTCACTTTTATACAGCATCTTTACAGCACTACCAGGCCGGGTAGTTTGGCGGAAAGAACGCAACAGCTTATACGGCCGTCAGCTGCCTCTTCCTTACGGGTGTCATAATTATCCTAATCTCCGCATCAACGTCGTGCAAGTTCGCATACAGGTATCTGTATCTGAACCATATGTGCCAGCTTAATGCACGTGTAGTGAAATTATGATAACCACTGCGTCTTATCAAACGTATTGGTTTTGCAAATGCGCATTACAGCTGACGGAACGACATACTGTAAGTGAAGCACAAGAGAACAAGGACAAAAGGAGGATACAACACTTGAAGAAATGAAGAATTAGTAGGCATACAGCAAACAAGCGATGACGGAGAACACACAATGATGCATCGGGTGTTCTGTGACATCGGTTTGCGTACTTACGGTGTTATGGAGATCAACGGCATAAAAACGTACCTTCAAGCGTACTCCCTCAACCTCCGCCGCATTCATTATGATAATCAACGCCTAAACAAAATGAGGCACTATTCTTTGCCAAGAGTAGACCTTTTTATAGCAAGTCTATGTAATGACTCGCAGACGAAACCAGCATGCTTTCGAAAATGTTTTACCGCCGTAGTATTCGAACGCCAACGGCCAGGAAACACATCGATACCAATAGGCTGTCGGCTGTCGGTGGTTAATCGAGCACAAAAACCTTGACGCTATGACTAAAAAGCAGCTTCAACAATCACATTTAAAAAAAATCAACTGCCTATTTGCCTGAGGTAAAAAAGCATCCTTAGACACCTCGATTGTTCATGTCAATGGTTTGTGTAAATTAAAAAATTCAGCATGTTCAGCGCCCCTAGCAGAGAAAGCACAAATTAAAGTATTCGACCAAATTACAGTAGCTCCACTTGCGCGCTTACGCTGAAACGCGCCTCGATTGATTTTTCGCCCTCTGTGGCCATTTGTTGAACTTGAGAGTGTGCGGGGCCGGTATGACTCGACAGGCTGTAGTCGCGGGCACGCCGCGATGTTCGGCTCGCAGGGCCGATTTACGCTCAAACCGCCCATCGCCGCACGCCGCACCGCATGCATGCGGTTCGTGAAAAACGGGCGGTCGTCGCGATCGGTGACAAAATTGCATTTACGGTCAAACCGCATGATGCGGTGCGTTTCGCATGCGCCCTCTGGTTGTCCAAATAGGTAGCCAGCAACTGGCAACATGCATCAGCGAGTTGGCAGTCTCGTGTGCTGGCGACCAGCAAAATTTCGCGCCGTGCCAGAATTTTACTATTACGTTTGCTGTGTTATTAGTTATTTTTTTATTATTTAGCTCGAGCGGTTCGAATACGCCTGCATCCGCACTTCGGTTTGGGGACGCGACGTCTGTTGAAAGCTGGCAAACATTCGGCAGTGCGCAAGCAACACTGTTCGAAGTCGGCAACTATCGCCAACAGCAGACGACACTAGTATATTTTTGTCGATGTAGGTTGAAGCTTCCGCATCGTGGTGAAAACGCGACTCCTGCACTGTCACATTCTGTGCTGCATGTGTGGCATTGACGTGGTGACCCACCTTTGGAATACTGTGCAGTCGTCTTACCTGTGCCGCTTTTTTGTTATTTGTTTATTGCTACCGCATAATGTTGCGACAACATAGGTCACTATGTGCTCGGTTGTGTACGGCGCGCTGGCGCACTTTTTGTAGCTGTGCTAGCGAATGCTTGTGTTGTGGACAAGCGACGCACCATCGCTCCTCGGCTGGACGAAGCACCAGCGCAGAGAAACGGGAAGCGGCACCATCCCGAGTCGAGTTCTGAGAATCCTCCGTCGCCCTCAGCGTCTCGGGTACCGGACAGGGACCGAGAGTTTGCCCCCTCGAACACATGCAGCTCTCGCCTGCGTCTTTTGTAGAAAATAAACGCAGTCTGTTTTATGCCACCAACCGATGCGCACTCCTTTCACGGATGGGGCCAGACCCCGTACGTAACACTGGCGATGAGGCAGGAGTTGCGAAGCGGATAATTTTTCGACCGTGGCTACAGGACGAATGCACGGCGCTGTCGAGCCTTTCTCGGGCAAATCATGGGAATCGTGGATCCAGCGCCTCGATTTTACTTCGTGGCGAGCGACGTCAGCGACGAAGCCGTGTTGAGCCGACACTTTCGAACACCGTGTGCGCGCGCTGATAGCGCCGAAGATCCCGGCAGAAGTCAACTTAAATGATTTAGTGACACTTCTTAGGCGGCGCTTCGACAACAGGACATCTGAGCTTTAGAGCCGGTACGTGTTTCAAAGACCCGACCAACGGCCAGACGAGTCGATCAGCAGCTACGCTGCGGCCCTCGGAACCTTGACAGCCGACTGCAACTTCGGAGCGCTGCCTTCGGCTACAATATCGACGACGTCACCTGACACCCAAACAACCGCTTCAGCGGCGAGCCCAACTATGCCGTCCCAAGATGTGATGCTGCGGGACAGGTTCGTCCGCGGCGTCTGGGACGAACATCTTCCGCAGACACTGTTCGCAGAAAAAGCCTGACATTTCAATGCGCTGTGGACTTAGCCTTGTCAGCGGAAAGTGCGTCAAGGCATCAGCGAGATATCAAAGGAGTGGCAAACTCGGGGGAAATTAACAGGACGTCGCAAACCAAGCCAGGAGGCAAGCATACGTCAGCGCGACATTGCTATCGATGCGACGGCTTGCACGACCCTGAAACATGCAAATTCAAGACAGCCGAGTGCCGTTTCTGCTCCAAGGAAGGTCACGTCGAGCATGCCTGCATCTCAAAGAAAAAGAAAAACACGGAACCACGCTCTGACAACTAGCAGCTACGGGCACACAGTGCCAAACCACCACCTGTCAGCAAATCCTGCTGCAAGCTGCACACATATAGTGTACGTACACACTGCCCCAAGTCCCTCGTGGACTTGATAGTGGAGGGAAATCCAGTCCAGTTTGAGGTGGACACAGGTGCGGCATGCTCCCTGATAAGCGAGGACACGGACTACAGAAGGTGGAAGAAAAACACTCCGTGGTTTTCATGCGAGCCGCTCGATTTGTGCACATGGTCAGGTAAACAGTTACACGTCCTGGGCTCCGCACAAGTTCATGTGATGTTGAGATCAAAGGACTATCTGCTGCCATTGTTGGTTATGAAGGGCACCGGGTGCAACCTCCTAGGAAGAGATTGGTTTTTGGCACTTCAAATTCAGGTGAAGGGGATCAACCACGTTGGAGAGCCAGCACTAGAAATTACAGAGGTCGTGGGATGACACCCAGATGTCTTCAAGGAAGACATTGGAAGCTATACAGGTCCTTTAGTTCACCTGGAACTCGAAGACGGTGCGACAGGAATGTTTTGCAAGGCTCGTCCGATTTCAGTGGCGCTGCAGGCGCTTATGGAACATAAGCTTGACCATCTACAGCCCCAAGGCATCCTAAAACCAACGCAGCATACCAAATGGGCAACCCCATTGGTACTTGTTCAGAAGACCGACGGTACACTCAATGTCTGTGGTGACTATAGGAGTACTGTTAATACTGTTACTGTTAATGCAGCAGCGAAGAAGGCATCTTACCTGCTACCAACTACAGATGAAGTGTTTGCAAACCTACATGGTGGAACCCTCTTCTTAATGTTGGTACTTTATCAAGCATATCAACAACTGAAAGTTGATGAAGAAACAGCAGCACTGCTCACAGTGAACACCACAAAACGACTATTCAGGGTGGAATGCCTCCCGTTCTGAATTTCCGCTGCACCAGCTATCTTCCAGTGCCTGAGGGAGACACAGATACCTGGAATTCCAGGGGTGAGTGTTCACCTTGACGACATCATTGTCAACGGGAATAGTGCAAATGAGCACGCACAGCGTCTGAATCAGGTTCTGTCGAGACACTGAGAAAGGCTTACGCCTCAAGAAAGAAAAGTGCAGGTTCAGAATTACGTCAGTTTAGTTCCTGGGACATCGAATTGATGGCAGTGGTGTTTGCAACACTGAGAAAAAGGTTGAGGCTATACTTCAAGCACCCAAACCATCTAACAAGACATCCCTAAGGGCTTTTCTGGGCCTTATTTCATTTGACTACTGCATTTTGGAGAACAGAGCAATGGTCGTGGTGGAATTGTATAGGCTCCTAAAGAAAAACACGCCCTGGAAGTGGAAGAGCAAGCATCAAGACAATTTCGAGGCACTTAAGGAGATGATTCATGCATCTACAGTGCTCGCTCACTACGACGGGACGAAGCCCCTTCTTTTGTCTGTGGACGCATCGCCGTACGGTGTTGATGCCGTCCTCGCTCGGGAAGATGCTATTTGCTGAGAGGCGCCCATTGCATTCAGTTCATGAACACTGGGAAGTGCCGAAAAGAGCTACTTCCAGCTCAACAAAGAAAGTGCAGCAGTAATCTACAGCATCAGTCATTTTCATAAGTGCATAGCTGGCTGGCATGTGACCATAACAGATCGCCAGGCATTGATTGGAATCGTGAGTGAAACAAAGCAAGTACACCGAGTCTTTTCATCAAGGATTACGCGATGGTGCCTTAAACTAGCAACGTATGATTAGAAGTTGCTGTACAGGCCTGGCCTACTGCACCAAAATGCGGACACTCTAAGCTGACTTTCACTACCGGCACAAGTTGAACCTTATCCCCCAAGAGACGTGCTCATGTTGGGTACCATGCTCAGCTTTGAGCATTCACCGCGTCAACTAACACGAATGACTCGAGAGGACTCAGTTCTGTCCCAAGTGCTGGAGGCTGTTTCAAATGGTGAAGTTCATAAACTGCCAAAAGAACAGTTTTCATCGTGCCGGAAACTGGAGACTGAGCTTTCAGCGCAGGAAGGGTGCCTTGTTAGAGGCTCCCGGATGGTAACTCCAAAACAAAGGCGAGAAACTACCTTCTTAAACTCGCACCTGCAAACCACCATATAATTGTGGTCATGAAGGCATGTGCACGAAGGTACTTTTGTTAGGCAGGCATTGACGCAGATATCGAACGGCTCACTAGAAACTGTGCAACTTGTTGTCAACACCAAAGGGCACCAGTGCCCAAATGGGAACGCACCAGAACGCCTTGGGACACAGTTCACGCAGACTTCGTTGGTCCCATAGAAGGCAGAATGCTGGCTAATTGTTGTGGACACATACAGCAAATTGTTGGAAGTGTGCTCCATGCATAATACACAGTCTGCCACATTGATTGAGGAACTCCGGAACCTTTTCGCAGCTTTTGGGCTCCCCAAAAAGCTTGTGACTGATAACGGGCCATCCTTCCTTTCAGCAGAAGTTGAGAGCTTCCTAAAGAAAAATGGAGTGACCCATGTAACAAGCACACCGTACCATCCTACAACAAATGGCCAAGCAGAAAGGATGACTTTTGAAACAAAACGAGCATTAGCCAAAAACAAGGACAGAACATTCGCATGTAGGCTGGCCCACTTTTTCTAGAGCAACACACCACCATCTGCACATCAACGGGTGAAATGCCAGCTGCACTTGGGTTCGGGCGTGAGCTGGATACAGCTCTCACGTGCATTCAGCCCCAAGTAAAAGCGAACAAAATCCATACGAACTGCAACAGGGACACAAAGTCGACAGTACTCGCTGTCAGACAAGCAGTTTTCTTTCGAAACTTCGGAGGGAATCCGATCTGGACAGAGGGAACGGTTTTGGAAAAGCTAGGCCATAGATCGTGGCTCATTAAGGGCCCCAACAGGTTAGTGCAATGACAATGTGACCACATCAAGCCCCGTGTTTTGAGACACCCCACAGAAGATTCGGCGACACAGGATAAGGGCTGTACGCTAACCGCGAGCAGTGTCCCGCTCCCATTCATGCTTGGGGTAAAAGCAGATAACTCCACGTCGTCAGAGGCCACTCTCTCAGGAATGCTGAAGCCTTCGCAATCATCGGTGACCAAACCAGAGATTGGCACTGCCCCTGAGACCATGCCAAACACAACTGCAGAGTCATGCCCGCAGCGGTAACGACACCCTCCGGATCACTAAGGCGACTCCATCTGAGAAGGGAGGAAAATGTTGTGTACAAGTGATGCACCACCACTCCTCGGCTGGACAAGGCACCAGTGCAGACGAAACAGGAAGCGACCCTGCCCCAAGTCGACTTGCAAGAATTCTCCATCATCCCCAGCATCTCGGCCACTAGACAGGGACCGAGAGTTTGCCCCCTCGAACACATGCGGCTCTCATCTGCATCTCTTGTAGAAAATAAACTCGGTCTGTTTTCTGCCACCAACCAATGCGCATTCCTTTCACGGATGGGGCCAGACCCTGTACGTAACAGCTCGGAAGAACGTGCATACATGAACACATAGGTGTATCTAAGCCAATGAGCAAGGGATCTGTCACAGCAACAGCGTAGCCTGCTGAAGCGCCGCAGCATTATCTATTAACATACTCCTATACAGATGGTTCTATTATCACAGAATACAGCTGTGTTGATTGACAAGTCACTTCGTCACTGAGCACGCATGTGAATCATCAAAAGTGGCTTGTTGATTTAGTTGCACTTTGCTGCTGAGGTCTCTTTAGTAGCCGTCAAGTTAATAGTGAGCCTACAATTGCTTACATGATGTAATATGGCATCGCACTTCTGAACAATGATGTAACACCGAATGAACGTACACGAGCGCACAGAGCTAGCATTTGTTCATACTATGTTACATCATTATTTCAAAGTGCACTGCCATGTTAAGTCATGACTAAACAACTAGCCATCAGTACGTCCTGAGCAATTGATTACAATTATGACATACATAATAGTGATATGTACATATCACAGTTACTTCTTCAGGCAGAGATGCTTGTCAGATATGTTTTCAAGAGAAGAATGTTTGCATGAAAACAAATATTAATTCATATTGCTGAAAAGACACCCCATATAGGCGTGAATTCACCTAATGTTTACATTTCTTGTTGCTGCTAAAGATGTCCCTGTCAATAGAAGTAGTGTTATGTCATTCATGCCTTAAGAGATGACAGAGGTTTATGGGGCACGCAAGGCAGCAATGCCCATGCATAAAGGCCTGGGTGGCCAATCTGCTGCCCCTTCAATATTTATCCATACCTCTATCAGCATTTAAACAATGTACAGCCTGTGGTCAAAGTGAATACAGGCATGCTTGCTCTCTCAGCAATGGCGACAATCAAGGATGATTGCCTTGAGACCGTTTGCTGCTATCAACATCATTTATGCATGCATTCTCTTTTTATTCTTTTCCCTAGATAAAAAAGAAGCTTGCACAGTCAGTGAGCTATAGCAAAGGAATGTTATTTGATAGCGTTAGGCATGGCCCTAATCTCATTCATGTAGTGACAACCTAGCTAGCTAATGCACAACCACATTAAAAAGAAAGAGAAGTGCATAGACTAACAAATAGGTGCACAGTATGTGTACTTCATCTCAAAGCAAAGCAAGATTATCAAGCGACTATAGAGATCTAGATTAAGGGGACACAAGCATTGAGGCCCCCTAGTACTTAGAGCCTCAACGATTGCATCCCCCTGATCTAAAACTCTCTAATAAGCTTTGCAATGAGTGCAGTGATCTTGCATGTGAAATGGTTGACGTAGTAAGTCGTTTTATATTTGCCTTTATGAATCAGTAACAGCTTAAACAGGTACACGACAATGAAATGAAATGCTGGCTCATATGGTACACAAGCAGGGGAGAACATTTACCATGCCTGCTGTAACACCAATTCCAACATGCAGTAGCTTGTAGGCAATGAATGCATGTTCATTGTGTCAGGGCAGCTTGCACCTACCCCTAATGAAAGAACAGAATGTCTGCATCGTAGACATTAGTTAATTAGCAGCATTTACGGGGCAGCACAAGAAAGTAAGGGAATGTTTGTTGCCATTTTTTGTTTTCATAACCAACAGACAGTTTCTCGGGTGGAGCTTTATGATGAATTCATATTCTGTTCTGTGTAAATCTGTAATGTGGGCATGTTCTATTATCCAATCACTTCATAAGTAGTCAAATGAATGCAGGTAGCCCCATAAACACTGTGAAACGGAACGCAGAAATTTCCAGTTAAGAAGCCATAGTGACTCACACTCTGTGCTGAACATAAAATAGAAAAAATGCGTAGTGGCAAATTGGGTGCACATTCTCATCTGCCATACAAATCCATATATTACAAGTAATCTTTCACTCGTTCTCGTATTGCTTACAGTTGCACAAACCTTACTGCAGCATCCTCTGTGGAGCAAAATAATCTTGCCAGTCACAGCTACTTGTTAACTCTATTAACATATATTAGCCCCCAGGCTCTCCTGTATTCCTTCATGCATGCTACAATAGCATGGCTGTGCTCAATCACCTCTTTCCATTCCACTGAAATGAAGATGGCATATATTTGTTACCAAAATATGCTCTAAAGCATAACTGTTTATCACTCTTTAAGCCTCTGAGAAGTAAGGATGGATGTTCAGCCTTGCTGTAGTGGCATTTCATAGGTTCTAACTCACCATCATATTTCTAAACAAGCAATGATGAAATTATATAATCAAGCCATACCATTAGTACAACTGAGGTATTGCTTTCCCAGGGAGTCTCACTGCCATCTCCCCAATTTCGTGAATAATTAGACATGTTGACAACCTCGACATGTTGAAGTTACCTTCACAGCCTGTGTTTTAAAACGACAAATAAACCAGATTAACCAAACAGCCCTTACATCATTCTCTTAGTCACTTGATATACTAACTAGCACATGGCATTATGGTCATATTATATTCTGTTTGTATGTTTGGTGAATTGCACCAATCATTTTTGTTGCCCTTACAGCCTAGCTGATGCTGTCTTTCTTTATAACAATGAAGCAACAACCTTACTTGGTGCATTGCTGTGAGAACTATAACTAGCTTCACAGTAGCACTGCACATGTACCCTCAGACCACATCATAGACATGCTTCTGTACATACTGGAGGCTAGCCACAATCAGCATAATTTTGAAATCTAGATGAACAGGGTGCGAATTCATGTGTATCAAATAAATGTCTGCTCCATTGAGAGGCTGTGTGTATGCGATATAGTTATCAGTTCACTATACTTATGGCAGAAGAACAGAATACACAGAACAACAAAATCAAGTTCTCTCTGAAAAGCTGCTTTTTGCCACTATTATATGCAGCAAAGTAAGACTTCAGAAAGCACAAATATGGGTGAGAACGACAGAAAGTTGAGCTATTTGGTAAGGATTCATTATGCAAAAAAGAGGTGAGGTGTGCAGACAGGAAACAAGAGTAGAGAAGTCCACTTCTCTGCTCTTGTGTCCTGTCTGCATGCCTCACCTCTTTTTTACATCACAAATATGGCTTGGGCGCATCTTCGTGCATTGTGAGGTGGGCGAATGTTAATTTTTTTCAAACAGAAATTGAACAAAAATAGTAAGTGTCAAATATTGAATAGTGACACGACGACGTGAACACTTGTAGTAGCAATATTTATTTCCATATATTTAGGTACTACATCTTAACCAACTAGTGCAAAATAGAGCTAACTATTGGGGACAAAGGATAAGTTTTAAGTGCAAGGCTACTAATGTTACATAAAAAAAATACTTGAATAGTGTATCAACAACTTTACAGCCTCGTTGCAAAGAAGCTTTCCAAGAAATAATGGCTGCTGTATGAAGAGCTTCCAAAAATGCAAAATAAATTGTTTCCAAAAAAAAAAAACATGAAAGTTGTAGAAAAAACAAACATAATGAAGGGCCAATCTTTTGCAGACACATGTAAAAGGACTTGCTGCAAGGAAAACAACACAGACTTGTCACATAAAACATAAATCTGCTAGATCGAGATGGGTGGTTGGCTTTAGGCAAAAAAAAAAGCCTATCGGAAAGTTTTGTGCCAATACGGCTAAAAGATACATTCGTTACCGTGCTTGCCTTTGGAAGGCTGCATACGCTTGTTCACCTGCAAGTACTTGTCACATATTCGTTGTTAAAAAACTTCCAATTTATATATTGACACAAAAGCCTCCTCTGATCACGAAAAAAGAATAGTATTGTCATATAGCATACATAACATTTAGAACATCAGGCTACTATTTTTCACATTATGCAAATACTCATGAAAGACAAAACTGCAAGAAACAGCATAACACTTTGGCATAATCCGTAACTGATTATATCAATGAGTTTCCCATTTCATGAGGCAAACTTGCATAGGGCAGAATGGATGTGATATCTGTGATTCAGAGATGCGTTATCGTATCTGAGCACAAGTATTATACAACTGATCATTGTGGGAATAAAGAAATAACAGGCATTGATTACCAGTATGTCATCATGTCACTTCTATCTGAAAAGTGACTATCATATCAAGTCAAACTTGCAACTGGCAAACTTGCATTGGGAATGATGTTTATGTGCCCATATATGTGGGCCCCATGAACCGTTGCTTTAAGTTATGACCAGTGTCATGTCATTCCTGTATGTAAATGTGGTTTTGCACTATACAACTATAAAACTTTTGATCAGCATCCTAGTACATTTCCTTGAATTTGCACCACAGGCTTTCTGTCGCAAAACCCTCTTCGCACCCATGATAAATGCTGCAGTCAGTAAAATAGAGCTTTAGATTATTTCCTAAACTGCTTTCATTCCAGCAAGTAGATGCCGAGCAGACGCTGCGCCGCAAGTGAACATTTATGAGGGCGTTCATACCTGCTGTTTATTAAGGTGGCTGCAAGGTAAATGAAGGGAAAGTGTACAGGTTAAGCGAAGCTCCGCTGTCGCATGCACGTAAACAAGGCTTCTGGTTATGGCGTCAAAACATTTTTTTCGTCAATCCTCCAACAATGGAGCATGTAATGACAGGATGGAAAGCAGACACCGAGCAGACGGTGCGGTGCGATGAAGACACCTTGAGGGCCATTCAGCCTTCCTATTAACTAAGGAGCCCTGCAGCTTCCCCAGTGCGGCAAGGAACTACTGAGATGGAGTACAGCTCACAGAACAAATTGTGAGCGTGAAAGGTTGGTGTCGTGTTCCAGGGCTTCCGTGAACGAAGAGGCAGACTGAACTTGAAACATGTTTTATTGCATGGCAGCAACTTAACGTGGCAGAATGACAGCCAAGGAATATAAGGACAAAAAAGTACACCACAGCTTGGCAGCCAACAATTATATACACATAGTGAGCGAGAGTGATGTGATCGCAATATGGCGCGCATGACAGAAAGGGAAACGCTATCACACATGTACATGTGTACAGATATGCGACAGTTGGGCAGTGGCAGAGAAGGTGTTTTGCTGTGTCGCCACGTGTGCAAAAGATTGCATAAGGAGCATTTGCATAGCTTACATTACAGCACATGACACCTAGCACAAAATGAATAATTGCAATACATGGAGCAGTGATATAACTTCTAAGCTGTTCCGTAGCCTCCCCTCTTCATAAAGTGTAAAATGTGCAGAGACAGCTCTGGAAACAAATGTGTACAAAGCAAGGAATCTGCTTTGATACAATACCTATATTGAGAGGCATAAGAGCATAAGCGACCAACGATGCTTCTGCAATGTTTATTACTGCAGAGCACATGCAATTGACAGAAAAAAATCACAGACAATTACGATACTCCCTAATACGAAATTTTAGTGCAGCTCTACATGCGTTGTCATTTCACTGGCAAGGACAATCGGTCTCGTGTGGCATGTTGCAAACGGAGCGAAGTGTGGCACCACTGCCTTGCCAATCTCGAATCGCGTGAGCCAGCGCATGGGTGATGCGTGGACGTGGTTCACAGAAGCCACCGCTAACAAACCTCCCAGACATTGCGTGCTACTCTGGCACCATCTCGTAGCTACCGTCACTGCACTTCGCTTTTATTCGCACACTTTTGCCATACACTCCTCTCCTTTCTGCCTCATGGTTATGCTGCACCTTCCTATCCACTTTCCTCCTCATGCCTCTTCTTACTTGCCGATTTTTTAATCTCCCACTGCATGCTGCCTTCGTTCTCATCTTTTGCTGAACTCGTTCGCTCAGTTTAACCGAGCGAACGAGTGGTCCTCACAGCACGACAAAAGCTAAAGGAAATGTGCTCAAAAGTAAATGGAATGACCAGCGAAAGGAATACCCTGAAAGGAATACCCTTTGACACGTGGGGCTGATTACATGCGCCAAACAGGCAGGTGCGTAAATGATTGACTGTGCGACCATCTATACAACTGCAGTCTGATACAAGCACCCAGAGACCTTGCCATACATTGCGCTTCATGCCGTATCTTCCACAGGATGGGGATCTTGCTGAAATGTAGTAACCAAAGAAAAAGAAGTCATGGAAGCTTACAACATCAAGATGACCCCATGTGCCATCTATATCACTCAGCAAAGAGATTAGCTTAATGAATGACAATAGATGGCGTGGTTAGACTGGGAAGAACATCCCTGAACATGCGAGTAGGCTATATGAAGGTCTCATTTTCTGAAAAATAAGACAGTTGTTAGTTTGCACTCGGGTGTCGTGCATTGTTTTTCTCTCTTAAGTCCTGTCCCTTCGTCACTTTGCGCAACAGTGTTATGTCGAATCAACTAGCCCACTGGGAAATTTTCTTTAATTATATGTAATATGCTCTGAGTGCACATTTATGCGAGTCTTGTTTGCAATGCACGTGTGAAAGGCAGCACAAAAAAGATGCAATATTACAGGTGAGCAAATAAGTATTTTCAGGACCGAATAGTATAGTGCCAGAAGCAAATTGAATTGAATACTTTTCTAAAAGCGAATAGCCATTACCATAATTAATACAAACTGATGTTTACATCCCAGTATTTTTGAAGTTAGAAAGTTTCTATCATATGGTACCTTATTAAGTATGGTATTTGAAAAACACAAATTGAGCCTTAGGAGCAAACAAGTACTTTATTCGCATGCACGGGGTCCTTCAGAAGATGCAAATGATGCAAATGCAAATGACCAACAAGCACACTGCCAGTGCCCTGACAAGGAAGGAAGTCACCTTTTTGAGACAGCCTCAGATATATGAGAAGAGATATGGCGATGAAAAAAAATGAAAGGGAATTTCAATAAAGAAATCAGCTGACAGTGCAGCTGTGTCCTTATCTCCTCGTTCTTTCTGTGTCCGTGTTCCTCAAGTTCTGCTGCTACTATCCTCGAAGAATGGAACAACTGGCCCCGTTAAACACCTCTTTGACATTCATTTTCAGCACTCTCAGCATTTCTACTTGTTTCCTGGATCTGCTTGACTCACGACAAATATGTCTTCACATTGCCTTCTTCACTTGCTGGGCCCGCTTATCCTCATGTTGCATCAAGAAGAATGTTTCAGTGGAAGACGTTAGGTTGCTACTCAGGATGTTGTCGCCTTCCCAAGGACACGCAAGAAGAATTATGAAGATACTGCGGGCTGATATATGGAAAGAGATTCGCCTACTCACCGACTTCCTCAAGGTGCGATCCTCTGGCAAAAAATACTATCGTCTTCACTTGGCCAGCGGCAGTTTTAACACTGAACACATGTGGCATAAGTGGTTCCTGCCAATTTTGAAGTCAACAATACAAGGTCAAAAAGAGTACAAGAAGATAAGCAAGAACCCAGTGGTCACAGTAGGACAGGTGCAGCTCTCACAACCTTCTGAAGTATTGGAACTCTGTCCAAAATTTGCGCTTCCCCTGAGACTAGACGCAGCAGTGAAGCTTGCCATTATCAGACGAGTAGCAGAAAAAGCGAATGAAGAGGACGCTAGCAGAGTTGTGGCTGACAGAGTAGATACACTGGCTCATTCAAAAGAATGCAAATGCCATGTGCACAGTTTTGTTAAAACTGTAAAGGAACTGAAAAAAGAAAACTTCATATTGTGCCTTTCAGACAAAGAGGGATTTGTAGTATTTGATGCCAGCAGCTACAATACAAAAGCATTAGAAGCCATCAACAAGAACTTCTGCAAGGTAGAAAATAAAGACCTAAAGAAAGCGAAAAGAAAGGTCAAGATGCTTCTAGGAGAAACAACTAATGGTAGCCAGCTGTGCAACAAAACCACCACACTGTCGGTGTTCTTCAGTGAAAAAAGCCATAAAATTGGTACGTGGCAATTGCTGCTTTCAGCACACCTTTTCACGCAACTTTCTCAAGTTAGGGTAGAAGATCAGTTCATGATTAGGAACTCCGCAGAACTAACCTTCGAGATAAGAATGTACGAAATGAATGATTGGTATGGGTCCTCGATTGACATCGAAGATATGTATTATTCAATACCGCATGTGGATTTGATGAATGTATTGAGAGAGACAGTCATGAAGCAAGGAGTCATTCCATTTCAAAACTCTGTAGGAATGTCTGTGGAGACCTTCTTGGAGCTGTTGAGTGCCTATTTCGCTGCCATAATCACTGTAGATGATGGTACCTTGTTTGTCCAAAACAGAGGGGTCTGCATTGGATCAAAAATAGCCCCAATCCTGAGTGACTTGTACTTGGCAGCATGCGACAAGAAAATTCAAGGATCCATCAAGGAAAGGCGTGTCACACGGATCTATCGATATGTGGACTTCTTGATACTGTGCCAAACAGAGAATGCAATAAAACATGTTGTGGGGCTAGTTGGTGCATAGCTTTCAATAGATGAAGCGCCAATAGTGATGGCACACTAGGAAGGAACAAAGACAGGACAAGGCGCTACTTGCAACTGCTTATTGAAATCAAAGGTGGCTGATTATATAGCCATGGGAAGAGGGGGCGAGAAAAGAGGAACACTGATTATGTGAATGCGCACGTGCGAGAACACTGAAGATATATATGAAGGAAATCACATTTAATCTAAATCTAAAACTTATCTATGAACATGCTTTCATTTGTGTAAATATTCAGAGACGGGGTGCTGACACAGGCATCCCCTCTTTTATTAATCTGGTTGGCCTCCAACAATTAATGCGCCACAGAATCTTTACTTTTAAACATGATTGTTGTATCATGAAGCCTTGCTTCACATACTTGTTTCTTCTCATTCCCGCAGGCCTTTCAATGAAGCGGCAAGTTTGAACCTTATCAATTTTTCAATGAAAGCTTATGTTCCCGCAGGCATTCATTAATACATCGGCCAGTTTGGCTGATATACTCTTTCCCACACTTCAGCGGTATACGAACCCTTCTTCACACTTAACAAAAAGGTTCGTATGTTTAACTGAGCTTTATTTGTGCTCAACAGCTGTTTGTTTTCAAGGCTAGTTTTATGTGCAAAAGAAAGGAATTTGTATTGGCTCATGCGTGGCTCCCGTACTTTGCAACATTTTCCTTGCGGGCATCGACAGAGTGCTGTCCAAGGTGTTTGACGGAGGCAAAGTGCTCAAGGTATTTAGGTATGTTGATGATGTTTAATTTTACTGACGGAATGATCCCCTGTGACTTACTCGCATACTGTGCAGGGCATTTTATCTGATTTTAAACAGAAAGGCAAAGGCTTAGATTTTACTTTTGAACTAGCCAAGGATAACAGCTTGCAGTTTTTAGATCTTGACATAACCCTTACTGACAAAGGTTCCTGCTGGATGTGCTGACCCCGCGCCCGCAAGGAATTGTTGCCGTATGAGTCTACACACTCCAAGACTGTTAAACGTGCGACTGCCAGTATGTGCCTCGAATCCGCACTGAAAAATATCCTGCTGTCATAAGGCACAAGCAAGCTTTGACAAACAGATTTTGAAGTTGAGGAAGGGTGGCTTTTCTTGCTTGGTTTTAAGGGGGGACACGGCTCTTTGCGGCGAAAAAATCGCGAAAAAATCGATTTTTTGAAAATGAGATTTTCGATATCTACAGCTAATATTCCTTTAATTCACTAAGTTTCGAATCTCAGGGAAGAGTATTTCGTCCGCAATATCAATTTATAACATCACTGTGAGCTGAATTCCGCGCAAAAAGAGCCCTTTTTATCGCGGCGCGTAGCTCTTTTTCTATGCGCGCGATCGCAGCCATCTTGGTATCGTCGGAAAGAGGAGCCTTCCTTCTTTATTTTCCCGCCAAAAGTGACTCCGTCGGTTCGCCAGTGACGTTGAAATCCGGGGAGAAAAAGAAGTCCGAACGCGCGATCCGATTCGTTGACTAGCGCACGTGACCAAAAACGCGTGCTGTGGTTGGCTGCGCGAGGTTCCCGTCGTCTGCTCCACTCCGCAGGCGACGCGACGGTGCGCCTCGTTGTTCTCAGTCGTACGTTTGTGACAAGTGCGGAACTATGTCCAATCCACCGAGGAAGTTCGCCACGATGAACAAGTTCGGTAAAAAGAAGAAGCGAACAACTTATAACTTTCAGAAGCGCTCTGTTCCTTCGGAAAACATCGAGAATAGCCCGCCGCCAACCGCAAATGTTGCCCAAGCCGCGGACGACGCCGAAGTAGGCCTAGCCAGCTCACCAACGAGTGAAGTTGTTACGGACGGCGGCCGCGTTCGGCATGACACTGCAATGTTGCAACATGCGGATTTGCTGCAGAGGGATATGAATGCCAAAAGAAAACTTCAAGTCCTTGCTTCAACGCCAGCAACAAAACGGAAGTTGGATTCCCTTACTCACGCCGACGACGTTGCGGCCGAACCAGTCGACGTGGAGGTAGTCTTCGCTATCGTTTGTTTGGACGCCGTGAACGAACTGATGTCGTTTGTGAAGTGCAAGGTGTGCGGCGGTAGCGTCACAGTAGGCAAACGCGAACGAGAATATGGCCTTGCCATAAAGATTGTTATCGCGTGTGCGTGTTGCGGTGATATCGCGTCGGCGTGGAGCTCGCCCCGCGTGAACGGTAGCCAGAAGTGCAACCCGTTTGTTGTGAACGTTCTTGCCGCGCGCGCGATGCAAGCCACCGGGAATCGGCGAACGGCGCTGAACGATATTTTTGCCACAATGAACATCTCCCACCGTGGTCTTCATACGAAAACGTGGCAGCGGTATGTGAAAAGGAAGCTGGCACCCGCGGCGGCACTTGCTGCCGAGAAGCAGACGGCACTGTGCGCGCAATCGGTTCGGCAACTGTACGACGAATTGGAGCTTGGAAATCCGGGAAATATTGCCGTGTCATACGACGGTTCCTGGATGACGCGCGGCCACTCGTCTCACATTGGCGTAGGCGCCGTCATAGAGCTGTTTACGGGGCTAGTCCTCGACTATGTGGTGCTCAGCAACTTCTGCGCTGGTTGTGAGCATGGGCCAAAGGATAATGACCCGAGTTATAAAGCTTGGAAGGAGAGCCATGCCTGTCAGAAAAACACCTCCAAGAAGGCCGGCGAAATGGAAGTTGAAGCTGCCCTCATCCTTTTCCAAAGGTCACTGCAGCGGCATAACCTGAGGTACACCACCCTACTCTCAGATGGTGACAGTCGCGCTTTCCTTGCGCTGCAGGAAGCCAGAGTGTATGGATACATTTCAGTGGAAAAGGAAGACTGTACAAACCACGTACAGAAACGTATGGGCACAAGTTTGCGAAACCTTATTGCAAAGCATAAGGGACCTGGATTGGAGAGCCTTGGTGGTAAAGGCAAACTAACCAACGACTTAGTCACGAAGCTGACACGATATTATGGCTGGGCCCTGAAGACTCACAAGGGTGATGTGCAAGGAATGAAACGGGCTGTGATGGCAACTTATCACCACACAACATCAAATGACTTGACATCGGACCACAGCTACTGTCCACCAGGACCAAGCTCATGGTGCCGGCAAAATGCAGCAAGCGCTAAGGGTGAGGCAGCCCCTAAGCACCGCTACAATTTGCCTCCTCATGTCTGTGAAGCCCTGTTGCCCATTTATGAGCGCCTGTCTGATGAAAAGCTCCTTGAGCGGTGCCTACGGGGCAGTACTCAGAACAGCAATGAGTCTCTCCACTCCCTGATATGGGCACTGGCTCCAAAGGAACAGCATGCTTCACTGTTCACCGTGCAAGCCGCAGTAGCTGAGGCAGTCATGAAATTCAATGCTGGCTGTGAGACGACCTCTGCAGCAATATTGAAAGAGCTGCACCTCAACCCTGGTATACCCAGCATGAAACGCATGGTGGAGAAGGACCGCCGTCGAGCAGTTGCATCTGCAAAAAAGCGCAAGACCACTACGGACATGCAGAATTCTTTCAGGAAACGCCATTTGGATGGCCGTAGTCAAAGTGACTACATTCCTGGTGGCTTTTAGCTACTTTCACTGCGAAATAGTGCACAATTTTTTCTGCACTTTTGATTAAAAGTGACTTCACTTCTTTTTTCTCGTTTTCTCAAAACACCGATTTTTGACTTCTTGCTGATTTGCGGCAACCATATCTCTGCCTTCAAGGCAGGTAGAGGCATAATTTTTGTTGTGGCTCGTAGCTGAGTGTACAAAGCACACAGGGGTAGGAACAGATTTTGGAATTTATGCTTTAAAATTTTTCAGTTCTGCTTTAGATCACACAATAGGGCACCCACAATTGGAACAGTGAAGATTGAATTGCTATAAAATTACTAATATTTAATATATCAAAAAAGTATTCCTACCATTGTGTTTCTTATGTTTTCTAGTACCTAGGCGTGTGCCAATATGAATTTTTGTCGCGCAGTTTTTTTTCTATTGTTTCCGCAAATGATGGACAATGAATTTCATTTATCTTCAGAACTAAATGGCCTATTGGAAAAATAATTACATATTTGAAATCAGCACAAAAACCTTAACAAGACTGGAAAGTTTCATTAATATTGATGGAAAAAGATGATGAACATTAATTTAATAGCAGTGTCCCCCCTTAAGCGCAGTTTCGGAGACGTTATTGAAAAAGGTGAAAAAAGAAAGAAAAAGAAGTGAAGGTCAAACATTCGAAAAGAAAGCTAAACCAGTGGTGATACCATAATCTCATAAAGTGGCGCATAATCTTAAACACATCGCCCTGACATACAAAATTCCTGTGGTTTTTTTTCTGCGCCCCGAAAACTTGCTACTTTGTGCCGCCCGATTGGTTCAGATGGCTCTAAGAAAGGCGGGTGTTCTATTAAACATACGAACCCTTTTGTTAAGTGTGAAGAAGGGGTCGTATACCACTGAAGTGTGGGAAAGAGTATATCGGCCAAACTGGCCGATGTATTAATGGATGCCTGTGGGAACATAAGCTTTCATTGAAAAATGGATAAGGTTCAAACTTGCCGCTTCATTGCAAGGCCTGCGGGAATGAGAAGAAACAAGTATGTGAAGCAAGGCTTCATGATACAACAATCATGTTTAAAAGTAAAGATTCTGTGGCGCATTAATTGTTGGAGGCAAACCAGATTAATAAAAGAGGGGAAGCCTGTGTCAGCACCCCGTCTTTGAATATTTACACAAATGAAAGCATGTCCATAGATAGTGCACATTTACATAATCAGTGTTCCTCTTTTATCACCCCCCCCTCTCCCCATGGCTATTAATCAGCCACCTTTGACTTCAATAAACAGTTGCAAGTAGTGCCTTGTCCTGTCTTTGTTCCTTCCTAGTGTGCCATCACTATTGGCGCTTCATCTATTGAAAGAGAATGCAACTGATTACCAACAACTTGAGGACACCGTACTGGAGTCCTTTCGATCAACGTGCCCAGAGTTGAACTTCCCTTATGAGCGTCTGAACCACAGTCCCCTGCAGTTCCTCGACATTTTACTAGAATTCCAACCAGGACATCTACACTGGGGGTTCGAGCCCAGAGCATAGAGACAATTTCTTCCCTTCACGTCAAGCCATTTCAAGACTGTAAGAAGGGCAATAGCGAGTGCAGAGTTTAGTTCAGCACTAAAATCATGCCAGCATCAAAATGAACAAAGTTTTCAGCGGCAGTTAAGTAGGCTGAAAAATGCAAGGAAAGACATGCCGTGTGAATACTATGCAGCATAGCTGAAGGCCTCGTAGAGAAGACTAAAAGAAAACAAGAAAGCAAAAGCGGATCTGAAGTTGTGGATGCCAAAAACAATTCTGCAAAAATTACATATGTGCACGGACTGACCCAGAATGTCATCAAGGTTGGTGAAAGACACGGCGTCCGAGTAGTGTGCTCAGCACCAAACAAGGGAAAAAGTATGTGCTCATGAGTGAACCAGGAAAAAAAGGAACCACAATGCCAGATCATGCACCAGAGCAGATACTGCGATTGTGTCAAAGGAGTAGTGTACGCCATCCTCCTGTCCTGTGGAAAACAATACATAGAGCAAACAGGAAGATGCCTTAATGTTCGAACAAGAGAGCACGCATCATCACTTTCAGGGACCCCTGGCAGCAATCTGGCCTTGCACTGCAAATGTTGCAAAATGAACAAGAGACAAGATAGCTAAGTAAGCACATGCACCTCCAAATTTCGTGAAGTGAAAGTCCTGAAAAAGAACAACAATAGGCTAACTCATGAGATTCTTGAGGCATTTGAGATGAGTAAAACAGGAGCGCAATGTGTAAGCACACCGTCAGTCGCCTTGACAAGAAAGGAAGTCACCGTTTTGAGACAGCCTCAGACAGATAAGAGATATGGCGACGAAATAAATAAGAGTGGTAATTTCAATTAAGAAATCAGTTGACAGTGCAGCTGCATCCTCGTCTAGTCGTCCATTCTGTGTCCGTGTTCCTTAAGTTCTGCTGCTACAATCCTCGAATCATATATTGACCATACCAGTTGTGTTGTCATCTTCATGCTTTGTTACATGCATATGGCTTTTTATCAAAAAATGCAAATTGTCAAGAATCAAAAGGAAGTATGTAATTTTCACACATTATATGCTTATCATGCCGTGCCACTGGTGTTGGCACTAACAGTGTGTACTCAGATACTAACAAGAAACAAGCAGCTGAATTTCTTGCACATGCAAGATGCTCACATTCCTCAGTATTAGACTGCATAATTTGCTTAATCTAGAAATATACCTCAGGAATTTTGCTGTTCACACCAGTGTCCACATGACCAAAATGAAGGGTGCCCGAAATTTGCGTTCATGAGAACAGTGCATAAGCGCGCCCACATTTGTAACTTTTAAGCTGTTCCTTATATTGCCCTCATTGATTACAAACACCTTCATAGCACGGAAGTAACTTCTGAAAAACACACAAGATACGTGAACGAGGCAGAAAGGGCCGGAACCAAAACTCGCCCGCAACGCTTATGCACGGTTCACTTCAGAACATATGCATATTGCATGAAACGAACACTTATACGCGTAGCACCACTGCGACACATTGCACGTACACATCACAGTACACTTACGCTTCGTAAAAGTAAGAACCCTAGCGCTCGAACGTTCTGTACGTGTTCGCGGTCACCAATGCGCATCGCAGCCCGCAAAACAGCTCACACGAAGGTAGACACAAACAGCACATTACGAATGACTGCGATGAGGCGATAATGAAGCTCATCGCTACACATCGTGCCATCACTTCTGAAACACAAACCAGTACTGCACAAACTTGCAATCTTCGTATCGATGAAGCGCGCACACACAACACCTACGAACACCATATGCTGAGGAGGGCGATCGCAATCTTTTCATTTTGCCGCGTACCAAACTAGTGTCAAGCTCAGAATGCAGGTGTATACGATGGCCTTCGCGTTTGTAATGCGCATGCAAAAAACGGCAAAACACACGAAATCGGCGGCTCCATAACTTGCCACCCTCGCGTAAACACAGCACACATCCGTCTGTTTCCTTTGGCGATCGCACGTACTGAAGAGGTCAGGAAGAGTACTGCTGCTTGTTGCGTTAGACAAATAGCTTTGCAGGTGCTGAATAGCTCTTGCAATAATCACAATAAACCACACAAAAAAACAAACTGCCGCTGCAGCCTAGGGGCCTAGGCCTCGCACTCCGCTTCGCTACGAACCAGCGCCATGTTTATGCGGGCGCCGCACGGAGGCAAAAGTTCACGACCGCCTCCCGTGACGTCACGTCGGCCATTACTGGCGGACCGCTGGCTTGCGGTGCGGCGTGCGGCGATGGGCGGTTTGAGCGTAAATCGGCCCTTACTTCCCCTCTCCCGCTCGCTTCGAGAAGCCGCTGCGAAACCTGCCGTTATGTTTCACGCTTTCCTTCTTACCCTCGAAAGTTTCAGAAAACTGTGACTTCATGTTACAAGTACAGTGTCTGTATCAGCTGCACAGAATTTTATTTAAGAAAAGGTGAATTTTGTAAGGATATTTCCCGATCGAGATTCTATGAAGTTATGTGTTTTTGTGATTACTAGGAACTCGGTAGCGCGAAAAATATGGCAGATAAGTAATAACCATATGCTTCATAATCCTTTATTAGTACTTATAGAGGAAGCACTTCGAGAATTGAGGACTCAAAGTCATATTGTTAGAAGAAGAAGAAGAACAAAACTTTATTGGTAGAAAGAACTTCGTTGCCCCTAAAACGCGGCAACGCCGTGTGGTCGGGCCCCTATTCCAAGGCACCGCTGGCCCTCGCCATCCCTTCTGCCCTCCGGACGAGCTTGAGCTGATCCCCGAGGGCGGAGCTGGATAGCAATGCCTCCCACCTTGCTCTCGTATTATTACCTTCTTGTTCTTATGTGTGAGCTGTGCACTCCCATGTGATGTGGTAGAGTGTTGGTGTGCTCCCACACCACGGGCATATTTCCTTGTATGCTGTTGGGTAGTATATGTGCAATTTATGTAGGTTTATGTATGTGTCCGTTTGGAGCCTGCGTAACGTCGCTGAGTCCACGGCTGAAAGGTTCCTATGCGGGGCTGCGTAGAGCCTTCTGAATTCCCTGTAGTGTCGCAAGATCGCTTTATAACTTGGATCGATGGGTGTCGGGTCCTCCACCATGTTGCCATGGGCAGCTCGGCAATTAGTGAAATCTCGAGCCGCCTCATCTGCATGGAGGTTCCCAGTAACACCCTCGTGTCCCGCGGCCCATGTTATCGTTTGGGTGTACCTGACGTCAAGGTCTCTGCTGATTTCGGTAAGTATCCGGCGTGCCCTCGCGCCGATTTGTCCCCTCTGATAGTTCCTACATGCGGCCTGAGAATCTGTGATTATTGTTAGTGGAGCATTGCGCTCTATGCCTTCTCTTATAGCTAAGGCGATGGCTATCTCTTCGGCTTCTAAAATGGTTGCTCGGGAAACCGAAGCACAGGCCGTGATTTTCCCTTTACGGTTTACGACAACTGCCACCATGTTCTTTGCGTTGGCCCGATATGGTGAAGCATCCGTGAATCGTGCAGTGTCCGAGTATTTTGTTGTTTTGTCTATGTATTCTGCTCTAGCTTTTCTCCTTCCTGCGTGTAATGTCGGATCCATGTTTTGTGGTATTGGCGATACCCCATACAAAGCTCTAATCTGGCAGGGTAGACCTTTGGCGTTTTGGTATATTTGTATGCATTCTCCAAGGCCGACTCTTTGAAGAAGAGCTCTGCCGACTGTCGTTTGCGCCAATCGACTCCTCTGCGCTATGAGTTGGGCCTCAGCCAGCTCATGAAATGTATTGTGGAGGCCGAGGGCTAGAAGCTTCTCATTTGAAGTGTTGCGTGGCAACCTCAGGGCTGTCTTATATGCCATCCTTATTATTTTATCAGCCTTTTCTTCTTCCTTCCTGTTCATGGTATGGTAAGGTAGGGAGTACATTAGTCTGCTAATGACCAGGCTTTTCACCAGTCTGAGGGTGTCTTGTTCCCCCATTCCTGTCCGATTATGAGCCACACGGGCTATCATCCGGTTAATCTGTTGCGTTGTTTTTCTGATCGTGTTTAAAGTGTGTAAACACCTGACATTAGACTGCAGCCGCTGTCGCGTTCCACTCTTGAAGGCGAAGCTTAAGCGTCCTCCAATTTTTTCCTAGACATGATGTAATAGAGATGGGCCTAAGGTTGTCTAAAGTAAATTTCTTCCCTGGTTTTGGAATCATGATTATCACAGCGTGTTTTTATTGCTGTGGTATCGTTCCTTTGACCCAATGGTCATTTATAAAGTTCGTAAGGGCTGTTATGGCTTCATCATTCATGTTTCTAATCATGGCATTTCATATTTGGTCCGCCCCTCCCGCTGTATTCCGTTTTGTACTGGCGATTGCTGCTCTAACTTCTGCCACCGTGAAGAGTCCATCCATTTCTGGGTTTGGGTGTCCGGTGTAATCAGCTTGGTATGGGGGTATTGGGGCTTTGTTACCGAAGCATTTTCTATGGACTGCCTGAAGGAGTTCTTCTTTTGTGCCTGGGTACGAGTGTAGCAATCTCTCCAAGTTCTTTTGTCCTTCGCGTCTGGTTTTAGCGGGTCAACCATTCCTCTGAGGATGTTCCACGTTTTTGCCGTCCCTAGGGTTCCATTAAGTGATCCGCAGAAGCGTTCCCAGTTGGCTGTTGTAAGTGGATTAGCGTATTCCTCGGCCTTCTGGGTTATTTCTTTGATTTTCATTTTGAGTTTGCGGTTGCATTTCTGTCGCTTCCATCTTTTGGTCAGGCTTCGTCTTGCATCCCACAGATGCAGTAGGTGAGGGTCCACTTCAGGTGTTTTGTCCGTCCTGGTGATGGTTTTGGTATGTTTCTCCTTTATATTTCGTATGCGTTCGCACCACTTATCTAAATCATTTATATCCGTGGTTTGTTCTTTAAGCGATTCTCTGTACGCCCGCCAGTCTGTTATTTTACCTGTACCTATTTGTTTGCGGATTTGAGCTGTGCGGATTGTGGTGCTTATAATGCAATGGTCACTTCCTAGATTTTCGAGGGTGTTGCACCACTCCGCATTTGGACACTTTTTGGTTATTGTTAGGTCCGGACTTGTGTCTGCGGAGATACTATTCCCTGTTCTTGTTGGCATTGCAGGGTCTGTTAGAAGTGTCATGCCGTGTGCTTCTATTTGTCCCATGATATTTTTGCCTTTATTGTTCTGGGTTGGATACCCCCAGCTTGAGTGCCTGGCATTAAAATCCCCAACTATCACTAGAGGTCTCCCCTTCGCCATTTTTGCTGTCTCTTGAAACAGTTTGTCGAACGTTGCTCTTTTCTGACTCGGCGGACTGTAGACATTAATTATGAAGGCACTCTTTCCTCTGGCGCCTTTATATGTGATTTCTGTTATTATATGCGGAATGTCCGTTCCTTCTATGGATTTGTGACATATTGCCGTGACTTTCTTGTCCACCAATGTTGCGACCTTCCAGTTTTCACCTTCGGTATTGAAGGTTTCGTATCCCTGTAATTTTGTGTTTGTTCCGGCTTCTTGTAATGCAATGATAGCTGGTGATCTTTTTGAGTCATCACCAGCTGCGACAGTTGTCCAATTTTACGCCGGAACCCGCGGCAGTTCCACTGCCATATTTCGCACTCTTCGGAAGCGTGCTTTTGATGTTTAGGCATCGTATGTCGCCTGGGTCATGGCCGACAGGCCTGGCCTGTTGTATACTTTCTCTTTTTCTCTTATGCTGCTGCCTCTGGCATGTTTTCGCAACGCTTTCGTAAATTCTATTTGTTGTGCCTGGATTTTCTTGTCCATAGTTTCTAGTTTTCGATCTACCTGAATCATCACCTGCTCTATGATTGTGGGTATAACTTCTTTTATGGTTTCTTTCAATATCGACAAGGTAATTACGGTGTCGCCTTCTAAATTCTGTAGTTTTTGTCCTTTCTGTCCTGTCTGGACTGGTTTAGGTTCTTGTTGTGGTTGCTGCGTTTGTTGCTTTTTCAATTGCCTATTTTCTCTTTCTAGGTCTCCTATTCGCACTCGCATTAGCTTTAGTTCACGTTCTAGGCGTGTGAGTTGTGTTGTTTGGTGTGGGGGTTGGGAGGCGATTGCTGCCCAGCTCACCTTGTTTTTGCTTTCCTTGTTCAGCGTCTTCTTGCACTTCTGCTGTTGTTTTGTTGTTTGGCCCCTCTCTTGGCCACTGTCCCTGGAGTTGGAGCGGTCTCGGGAGCTGGACCTGGATCGGGAACTGGATCGGGACTTGGAACGGGCCCCGTCTGGTGATGCAGAGCCCTCACGGTCCGTGCTGAACCAGCGTCACTTGAGGATTCCGTTGGCTTGTGGTCGGCGTAGACGTTGCGACAGTGGTGGCCTGCCCCTTTGGGGGACCCGTTTGAGTTTCTTGGTGCACTCCGATGCCGCCGTGGGATGAGCCCCCCCGCACAGGGCACACTCTGGATCACAGGTGTGGTCCTCAGGAGGGTCCCTTAGCCAACAGTTGCTGCACGCCTTTGCCGTGGGCGTTGGGCAAACGTCCGTTCTATGTCCCTTGCTTTTGCACAGTTTGCAGTATTGTCTCGTGGGCTGATAAGGCACACATGGCATTTCGCCACCGTAATAGTAGACGAAGCGTGGCACTATTGGTCCATCGAACGTTATCATTGCGGTTTCAGACTTGCCGAGCATCCGGGCTTGGACGATTGTCACTCCTTGAGTGCGCACTCGGAGTAAAAGTTCATCTTCTGGGGTTTCGCGTTCCAGGCACCCTTCAGGTGTGGGTATGTAGATGTTTAGTGCCATTGAGCTCCAGCGTTTTGATCTTCACGATCTTCTCCGCCACTTGTTCGTAGGGGGTACTTACAATGATTATGTTTGACCCGTTGCGGAGGCGAAGCAGAAATTTATCGCTCCTGAAGGTCTCCGGGTCGCCGCTTGCACGTTCTGTCGCTCGCGCAACTTCGTAGAGTTTAAGCTCTTTTACAACTAGCCCTGGCTTGGGACGCATGATAATTTTCATGTCATTTCTGGGCAGCGGCGCCGCGCGCGTTCGCCGTCGGGCTCTTATAGACGCTATGCCGCGTTTAGCTCGCTCTCCCGCAGGCGCGCTGGCAATGCAGCTGCTGTTGCCCTCACCGCCGCCTCGAGCTCCGCTGTCATCAGAGGCTGCTCGCAATTGTTTTCTTAAACCTTTTCGTGCTCGCAAAGATAGTGCAAGTTGTTGTTGTTGTTGTTGTTGTTGTGCTGAGTGGCCGTGGCACATACCCACAGTGGGGGATTGGCCAAGAATCGGGTGGTTTAATTAGGTACATAAAAATAATAATGATAACAAGGGAGTTAACAATTTGAGCGTGTGAGTTTAAAAGTAAACGTTTTGTGTTTGGAGAAAAAAGGAAATAATCAGATGAAAACCGGGTATAAAATAATAATAATAATAATAACAATAATAATAAGAATAATAACAATAATAATTAATAATAGATGAGAAATAAAAGAAAGCTATGGTTGGGAGGGAGAACGATCAATCTAACATGGAAATCGATTGGTTTCAATGAGGTAATTTTGGATCGCCAAGCAAACATTTCTGTGGCTGAAGCCAACAATGGAGGCTCCAAAAGATAGGATCACAGGCACTGATAAAGTTAGACCAATAGAGCGAAGCGGGATTTCGAGTAGTCGTATTCTTATAATAGAAAAACGTCTGCAAGACAACAAGAAATGGTCGATTGTCTCCGCTTCGCCACAGAATGAGCATAATGGTGAGGGGACCAGACCAGACCTGTGGAGGTAGAAGTTCAGTGCAGGTATACGGCAGCGCAGCTTCGTGATGGACACTTCAATTTTCCGTGTTCGGCAAAAATCTCTGTTCCAAGGGTGTAGGAGATGTCCGTAACCCACAGAGTTAGTAATTGCGGAGCCTGATACTGACTGTATAATGATACTCCTGCGAAATCTAGCAGCAGTAACATAAGCAGTCAAAGGGCAGCAAGGGAGAATCGGGCCACTTATCGATGCCTTGGCTAGAGAGTCTGCGATTTCACTATTGATTAGTCCTTTATCGCCAGGCACCCAAATCAAACGCACGCTTCTCAAGTAACCAGGTAACAATGATTGAAATGTCCTCATCACGCGAGAATCACTAGAAGCAGTAAGGGATGAGCACAATGACAACGAATCAGCGACTATCACGGCTGACGTAATTGATGGCCTAATTTGCGTAATGCCAGCACCACGGCCATGAATTCGGCTAAAAAGATCGGCATGAAATCTGGCAGCCGAAGAGAAAATGTCCAATCGAGAATCGGGGAAAATATTCCTACACCTGACGTTTCTTCACATTGTGAAGCATCTGTAGCAATTACAACGTTTGTTTGAAGGTTTTTTAGGTGATCTTGTAATATACCGTCTAGAATACGGTGTGGAAGTAATTTTGCATTATTAGGAAAGATGTCATCGAATTGAATATCCGTGGCAACAGCTCTGTCGGTAATAGGAAGTACATCGCATATGCGCACGCCCAAAGAGTCAAGTAATTTTTGCACGAATATAATTTGCGGATTATGTAGTCGCGGCCAGATGGCACCGAAAAACAATGCAGGTTGTGAAATAAAGATTATTTGGGGATAACGCAGTGGTGATTCATAAATCCTTAAGAACGTCTGCACCGTCAAAAGCCGGAACCTGCACGAAAGTGGCGGAACACGGGATTCTAGATAAAGAATAAATTTGCAACAAATTTAGGAAGACCTAAACACAGACGTAATGCTTCTCTTTCTAAGAGGATTAGGGGACGGGACATGTAGGCTGGAGCTCCAGAGAAGAGCACGCAACCAAATTCTAATACAGGGCGAACGTACATACGATATCTCATTAGGAGTGTATCTCTTCTCAATCCTATTCGACGACTGCTCAGCCTACGCAATATGCTAATTGCACGGGTACCTTTCCCAGTCACATGATCTATGTGTGGGCGCCAGTTGAGAGAGGCGTTATAAATAATTCCGAGGTATTTAACAGATTCCACCTGTGGTATGTCTTGAAGGTGGTAAGACAATGAAATGTGCACTATGTCACGTATCGGAAAAACGAGAACAGCACATTTGCTGGCATTGAGTGTGAAGTGACTAGCATCTAACCACCTCTCCAAATCATAAAGGTAAGTTTGCAGTCGTTGGTATAGCGTGTGGATGTCGTTTGCAGATGCAAAAAAACGCAATATCGTCTGCATAAACATAAGTAGTTATTTCTTGATGACAAGGTAGTGTGCTCATGAGAACATTAAAAAGCACCGGGGAAAGAACTGAGCCTTGCGGTACGCCTCTCGTTTGTTTGTGTTTAGAAGAAGAAACACCGCTTTCGTAGCAATAGAATTCTCTTTCACCTAAGAATGACTGAATCCACGCTACTATATACCCAGGAACACCACAGGAAGTTAACCGATTGATCAATACAGTGTGCTCCACAGTGTCGCATGCTTTAGCGATATCGAGCGTCACTAAGGCAGCGTATTGCTTATGACGTCGAGCGAGTTGTATTCGGCTTTCTAAGTCGACGTGGGCATGCCAGATGGAGCAGCCGGCCCTGAAAACAATCTGACAGGGACTAAGAATGTAGTTATCATTAATAAATTTATGATGCGATGGTGAAGAAGCCTCTCAATAAATTTTACTACGTTTGATGTAAGCGCAATGGGCCTAATGTTCTCCGATACATACCTTCCTTCTTGTTTCTTAAGCATCAATATTACTTTGGCGAGCTTCCAGTGCAATGGAATCCAAGCATATTTAATTAAATAATTCACCAGGTCTAAAAGAACGTTAGGTGATTCCTGTAACAATATTTTTAACATTGCATTTGTGACGCCATCAGGGCCAGGGGCTGAATTCGGTAAACATAGTGCAGTCTCATTTAGTTCAGCTAAGGAAATTGGAGTAAAGCCATCCCAAGGATCTAATGTATAATGAATAGCCGGAAGCCTGGCCGTAAATCCATTTTTTAAGCCTTCGGCAATCTCTTCTAGGGAGGCGCTCAGTTCCTGCGGGGTCAAAACAATTGAATCTAATGTTAAGGGTGTTGGTAGCACCTTCCTAGCACAAAGGAATGCAAATAAAGCACGCTTATTTTTTGAATTAGATAGATAATCGTAATGTCTAATATCGTATTCCTCTTTGGCTCGATTAACAGTACGCTTAAATACACCAGCATGAAACTGATAATTTTTCCAATTTGTCGGGCACTGATTATGCAGAAGCATTTTCCAAGCGGCCTTTCTTTTTCGATAGTCCTGCGTGCACTCATTATTCCACCAACGACAAGCGGTGCCTTTAGCCGAAGGGATGACAAATTCAGCTTGCTTCCGGGAATCCTCTAGAATTGAGCAAATGGTTGAAGCGATTTCCTTATCATTGGCATTGGCAAGTATCGAAACGGCAGAACGCAAGAAAGTCTTAAATTTCGTATGGTCCATAAATGTGCATGCCTGGTATTCTAAAGATGTTATTTGACAATTGATTTCAAATGACACAGGAAGATGATCACTGTTGGTTGCTGAGTCAACCGCTACCCACGACAAAACCTTGATGCCAGCGCTACAAAATGTCAAATCTAACACTGAACGGAAGGGTCCTCTAGCAAACGTTACCTGTCCTGTGTTCTGACATGAAACGTGACTATCAATACTCCACTCCCAAAGTAGCTAACCACACAAATCTGTTTTTAGCCCCCACGACACGTGATGCGAATTAAGATCCCCTACAAACAAAATTTCTTTTCTACAGGCAGCCACAGCCCTATCAAGTTGACGTGTACTTTGCACACCGCTGGGGAAATAAGCATATATAATTGAAAATGGATGGTATCCTGGGAGACATTAATCTATGGCCAAAATTTCACAGTCGCAGTCCATTATTTGAAAAGAAATTTTTGCCTTGTGACAAATTTTACTGGAAACAAGTATCATTAATCCTACACCTCGCGAGTCTCTATCTAATCGGAAGGATCGAAAACCTTTTAAATGAAAATTTTTCTCTCATGAAAGCCACGCGTTTCTTGAAGAAGTAAGATATCTGGATTGAATTGAATAGATAGGCAAGATAAATCTGTTGAAGCTGAAAATATAGAACGACAGTTCCACTGCAGCACTTTCAACTGTCCAATGGTGTTGAACGCACATCAGCGGCAACTGCCGCCTTTAGAATACTTTCTGTAAGCACAGGAGTTGGTTGACTCTTTTTTGATTTTGGTTTCATAGTTTTTGAAAGTGGGGACCCCATACGTTTGGGAGCTCGAGTGTCAAGTTTCATGTCTGTGACACTAACAGTGTCTGAATAAGAGGGCTCATCCTCGCGTGTTTGGACTAGCGAAGTAGTGTCTGTGGAATGTTCTGCAACTGTGGAAGGCGTCTCTACCTCGTTGCTAGGCATTCGAGGTGTGGCTTTGGTTGGACGTGGCCTCAAGTGCCTTCTGGACAGCCTGTGGATTCGTGATCCTGATGGAACCTCCATTGGTAGGCACAAGCGCCACAGGAATGGTGCTGACGCCACTGCGAAAAAATAAATCTATGGGCAATTCATTAGGTGGCAGGGATGCGATCGCGCCTGGCCTGGAGAACTGGTCGACATCAGCTCAAGACGGCTGACGCAAGGAATGCCAATCAACCAGGAACTAAAATACGGTTATTGAGACACCTTAAACCACCCGATACTCAGCCAAAACACCCCTGCAGGTCAACGAAACGGTCGCTCTGTCGAGGCCAGCAGAAATCAGGGACAACAGCAGGCGCAGCTCGTCGGCGTCCTACGATACGATACGATACGCACCAAAGCGCTTCTTCCCAAGCAAGCTGCCACTTACCGTTCTTGGCTTCGTCGTCTTCCCTTGCTGAGTCTTTCTCCTCGTTCTCGTCGGCGTCGCTGGTTGATTCCCCCTGTATCACCTACAACCTACAGTGCTTTGGCGCTGCGGGCGGTGCCCAGTATATGGCAGCAGCGAAAGAAATATGAAATAGTAGACCAGTGACGTTGATCCCTTAATCCTCTCGATTGCGAGTGCAGACCAACAGTAGTGCAAGCTTGAATTAGGAAGGAACAGCGCCAACTAAGACGATCACAAGTGGGGAGAACGACACAGGAGAAGCGCCAGTATGCACCATCAAGTATGCACCATCTAGCCCAAATGAATGTTGTCCTGAAGTAGTGCAAGCTTTCGCTGGCACGGGCTTCATCGCGGTCTTTTTTTTTTTTTTTTTTTATGGTGACGCCAAGAATCACCGTGAAGCGTGCTCTATTCTGTTCCCAATCTCTTGGTGGTACCGCAGCTCGTATAATCACGTTTGTCCGTAAAGCAGCAAATAAAAACAAGGCTTTATTGATCAAAATGAAGAGAACTCGTAATTGTCATAGCATTGGCGCCCGCGCAGCAGGGAGGCGGGTAGCGTTTTCCGTTTTTCTAATAGGGTGGGGAGATCAGCGTCACTGCACACACAATTTAATTTTCGGTTTCATTCAGGGCTGCCCATAGCCAAAATACTGCGCGCCATAGCACCTACGACGATTTTTGTGAAGTTCTTGTTGGGCAAGATATGAATGGCGGGCTTCAATTTTGCAAATGCAATATTGCCGCTAAAACTGGTAATTAAAAATTTATAAAGATATTTTGTGTTACTTGTGAGGTGAGCCATATTTTCCACGATGCCGAATTTGTATTGGCTGCCAAGCCTTACAGTCTGACAGAAGATGTGCACATGCGCTCATCACAAGTTATCAGTGCAGCACCCTGTGTTATTTGGCGCAGAAAAAACAGCGTGTATACCTGCTGCATTCGCGATCTCTGGGAAAGAAAGCGAAGGAGAGGGGGACCCGGGGGATGTGCGCGGTGTCCAAGGCGGCTGTACTGGTGCTGATACCCGGAAATTGTCGATATCCTCGCCTTCCTCGACTACACCCGGGGGGGGGGGGGGGGGTATGACAGAAGATCTATGCGCCCCGGGTGCCAGACGACCTAGCTACGCCACTGGTAAGAGGGGCCCCCAAGACTGCTCAGCGACGCAGAACCAGAAGTTCCAGAGTTAAGCACTTTCAGATTACTGGTAGTTATTAAACCAGTACTTCGCGTGTCAACTTTGCCCTGTAGTCCAGGGGCCAGTTCCATCATGGGCACTGTGTCGGAGCTCATATTTCACGTGACTTTACATATGTCAGCAATAACTGTCACAAAATTACAGTATATTTACTTTTTTTAGGTCTTAACATTAGACAGCCTAAAAAAATTGGAGGCTTATCAAGGTTAAGCCCAGTGGATGCGAAGCATGTTGCGTTGTCGTCGAGCCGCATATTGAGCGCGCCGCTTGGCTAGGCGTTCTTCGCGTTCTTCATCGGTTTCCGTAGCACGCTGCAGCCTTCGTTTTGAATTCATATTATTAACGTCCTTAGCGTTTGGAGGCATGTTGACCGCATACACGCCCGGCGCAAAGACGCTGGCGCGGTTGCGGGCACAGAGACTGACGCGACGGCGGGCGCGCGCCGCTTCATCCCTCGCGTGACGTCACATATCACGTGATGCAGCGATGGTGGCGCCGCCGCCGCGTCGCGCGCGACGGCGCGAACCGAAGCGTGGAGGCCTCCGCCGGGCGACGTCCGACGGCGCGATATGAGGCCCCATCTGCAGCCGGTGTGACGTCATCACGTGACGTCACATCATGTGATCTCACTTCAGGGTCAATGGTGGCCACCGCCGGGAGGCGACCGACGGCGCGATATGAGGCCCCATCTGCAGCCTGTGTGACGTCATCACGTGACGTCATGTCACGTGACCCCACTTCAGGGTCAATGGTGGCCACCGCCGGGCGTCGCGCGAAGGCCCGAAACCTACGTTAATATGCTTCGCATAATATATGCCGCAAACACCCATCCTAATACATTAGCACTTTTGTCCACGCTGACCGCGCGTGTCCATCATGTCCGCGCTGCTCCATCAATTGCAAAGTACTGAAAAATATATTCGTGACACGGTTCAACTTTCTGTAATCTACACAGAAGCGTAGTGTGTGTTGTCTTTCTTTCTGACTAACACTACAATATCCAATGCTTTCCCCAGGCACCTGTTTTATCGCGAAAGCGTTAAGGGCCCCGTGTCTCAGAAAATCTCGTGTCGGCGTCGGCGGCGTTGTCAGTGAGCAAACATTTTTGTACATATTTCGGCGTATGTCTATGCCATGCCTTGCTAGAGCGACAGCGCAACCCTTTTTATTTTAAATCTTCTAAAACTGAGAAAATGGGCTGTGTTCTCCGACTCAAAACCGGCATTACAGTACACGCAGTCAGTTCTCCGACGCGGATGTCAAGAACAGCTGACATACGAAATCGTGAAACTTCACCATCACGTCCAAAAAAAAAAAAAGGTCACGAGGTTGTCTTTAAATGGGTACTTGGCCATTGTAGAATCAGTGGCAATGATTCCGCCGATAACGCTGCTCGCACATCACACCAAGAAGAGCACAGCGTTCCAATTCCGCTTTCGAGGACAGACGCCGCAATTTAACTTCGACACCTGGCACGCAGTCGCTCACTGGCCGAGTGGAACTCGCCAAACTTAAGACTTACACGACTGCATCGAATAAACCCCTCACTGCAACTCCGACCTCCATTCGGACTTCCCCGACGTGAAGCTATAGCTACAGAAGCGTATACGCTTCTATGTCGCCTTTGATTAGGAGTTGCCTTCACAAAGGCATGCTCTACATTAATTGGAATGAACGACAGTGCAGCATGCGAGGTCTGCGGCACCGAAGAAAATATCGAACACCTGCTGTGCCACTGTCCACGATATGTCCCAGAAAGACAAGAACTTGCTAACGCTCTCCAAAAACTGGACGATCGGCCGCTTTCCGTGAAGGTGCTGCTGGAATACCGCCCCCATCGGTCGTCGGTCCCATTAAGTGGTGAAGGCACTTTGTGCTTCTTGAGGGCGACGGGCTTGTGTGAATGTATGTGACTATTAGTGAGAGAGAGAGAGAGAGAGAGAAACAACTTCATTTAGTCGCCTGCAGAACGACACCATGACTAAATGGCGCCGTGACGCGGGCCCTGACGTCTTCTCAGCGGGTGGTCTCTACTCAACTCCAGCGCGTGCTACTCCCGCGGTCGGTCGCCCTGAGGGGCAACGTTCCGTCGGTTTCGCTCGGCCTTTGTCTTTCAAGAGCCGCCGAGACCTGCTGGACGGCCCAGGTTTGGCTTTCATGGTCGTAGCATTCCGCCGCAGAGTGCAACAACTACTAGACCACACGCATCAGTGAACTCACCGCTATTTTGTTCTTTCCTCCCCTCCTCTCTCGCACTGTCATCTTTGTTTTCCCCTTTCCGATTCCCCCGGTGTAGGGTAGCCAACCGGACATTATTCTGGTTAACCTCCCTGCCTTTGGCTTCTCTTTTTCCTTCTTTCCTTCTTCCTTTTCTTCTAAAACTGAAATGTTAAAAGTGCGAAACAACGTTAAAAATCTGAAAATGATGTAGTTTTCTTGGCGCGGCTGTGCACCGTACCTCCGGGATCGGCCCACGAAAGAGACCGCATTTCTGCCAGAACGCTCGCCTTCGTGCATAGCGTTCGCCGCCAACGTTTCCCGGTAAACATTACAGTTACATAAGCTGCAGTTGCCGGGAAGCGTGAGAAACAGTCGGGGATCTTTGAATGCTATCGCGTTCCACTCTTAAATGCAAAGCTTAAGCGTCCCCCGACTTTTTATTCTTAATGACACCAGGAAATCGAGCGTGATGCTAGCAACGCTGAGAAATGTAATCGGGAGCGTACACAATGTTCTCGCACACCTTCTGTGATGTACCCTAGCGCTGAGGTGCTTCTTGTATAATGTAGAAGAATCCATTGCAGAGGCAGAAGTGCACGGATGGGCACGTGCTTTTAACTTCATGAACATCATTTGTGCCAAGAAAACCTGTCCATGCTTTCACACTTGCTTCATAGGAAGCCTACTGCACTATCAATATGCCGGCTGTTTTAACTGCGCCCAATAACAATACTAACCAATATAAGTCTTGGTGAGATCATTTTATCATTCGAGTGTTCATATTGGTAACCTCTAGATACGGATAAGTTGAGACGTTGTGCACGTAATTAATGAAGCTACGTCAATTATATATACAAGTATTGATCTTAAATGGCTAAAGAATATTGGCGGCAGCGGCAGCATCGAAGAAGCATCGTCAAAGTAACAACCTGCCTTTTCGCAGATAACGCCAGCTGTCCTGTGACGTCGCTACCGTGCTTGCTTCAACCTTGGTGGGCGTAGCCCTGCAAGCGTCTTTGCTGCAAGCCCTCTTTGTCCGGATCACGCCGCAGTCTTCTTCAAGCGCCACCATCGACAGAGCAAGCTATAAAGTGGTGGAAATCGAGGCCTGCTTTCACATTGGCGGCAGCGGCAGCATCGAAGAAGCATCGTCAAAGTAACAACCTGCCTTTTCGCAGGTTAGTATTTCGATACTTAGTACTTTTTTTTTCCCTATTGCTGATGCTGCTGCTGCTGCCAAATTGTGCCAAACCATGTCCTGCAATATGATATGCGCCACTTGTGAGCTAACGCTTACTGTTTCAGACTCTGTCATTGAATGTAGAGACTGTACTTCTAAATTTCACACCGGGAAATGCTCGGGAATCTCGGACACGACAATTAGGTCGAAGGGAGATGCGTACAGCCTGGCTTGGCGCTGCACGTCCTGTAGACGGCAGAAATTACGTGTGCCACCTAACAAATCTAGTGATGATTCTGACGCGCAAGACGTGCGGCAGTTGTTAATGACCATTAACGGAAAGCTTGACCAGCTGTTGCCACTCCGAGAGGTAGTTGAAGGCATTGAAGACACTTTACAATTTCTGAGCGAACAGTACGATGAACTGCAACAACGAACGGAGCGAAATGAAAATGAGATCAAGGATCTAAAACGCAGAACCGAAAGAGTTGAGGGAAACGAGAGCGATGTCAATCAGCTTCACGCTGAAATTGACCAACTTGAATGGAGGAGCCGCCGCTTAAACCTGGAATTTCATGGGATTCAACACTCTGAAAAAGAAAACCTGCTCGAAAAGCTAAACGACGTAGCCGTGCAGCTCGAACTTCCACAGCTCTCAGAAAATGACGTTGTTTCAGTTCACCGGCTGCCGTCAAAGAAAGAAAATATACCGGGTATAATCTGTCGCTTCGCGAAACAAGCAGATAGGGACCGCTGGTGGAAAAGCAGACAGAAGTTGCGTGAATCGAAAGACGATGTATTCCTGCTTGAAAATGTCACGAAAACGACCCGCGATTTGCTCTTTCAGACAAAGATATGGGCGAAGCGAGCAAACTGCAAATATGTGTGGCACAGCAACGGCCGCGTTCTTGTCCGAAAAACCGACGGTGAACGCGCAGTAGCTGTTTCTACCGAGAGGCATCTTGATAAACTCGCTTAAAAACAGTTCTTGATAACGATGGCTTGTGCAAGGGGGGAGACTTGCATATTGCCACAAGTATTCAGTCAGCATTTAGGCAAAAAATTTCAGCAATCCTTTAAATGCTTTCATCTAAACATCCGCTCAGTTTCTAATAAGAAAAACGACCTCTCCTTGTTTTTTGAACAGCTTGGACAATCATTTGACACGATACTGTTAACAGAAACATGGTCAATGAACGATGCGGATATTTTCCGTATCCCAAATTATAGTACCTTCTACTTAAATCGGTCATACTCTCGCGGAGGCGGAGTTTGCATCCTGGTAAAGGAAGTATTCGAGTGTGACTTACTGCCCGAACTTTCCGCAACAACAACTGACTATGAAATTCTAGCAATAAGAATGCATAACACCGTTATTATAGTGTGTTATCGCCCTCCCAATGGCAGCGTTAGCAAGTTTTTTGATAAATTAGAAGAAATCTTTGAGTTTGTTAATAAAAATCGGCTTGATTTAATTTTCGGCGGGGACATCAATATTAATATGATGAAAAACGATTCCCAAACTTTACAATTAGATATTTTACTGAAGGTGAATGGTTTAGTGAATGTAATAGACTTGCCCACTAGAGTTACCGAATATTCATCATCTTTAATTGATATTTTTTTTTACAAATATCATCCCTGAAAAAGTTAAGGCGGGTGTATTTGCCTATGACCTCAGTGACCACTTGCCTATATTTATTTGCGCCAAAGGGCACATTCGAGAGAAGGTAACGCAGCCAATGCACCAGATGCAAAAAATAACCCCGCGCAATTTGTCTATATTTCGGGAACAAATAGAAAATGCCTGTTGGGATGATGTATATAGATCCAACGAAGCAAATGGGGCCTATGAAAAATTTCTTCACATTGTCAAATCAATATATGAATCTAGCTTTCCCTCAGTGCGCGTTAAGCCAAACAAAAAAATTCGGAAACCATGGATTAACTCTGAGCTTCTCGGACGAATCGCGCATAAAAATGTTCTCTATGGCAAGTTTATTTCAACTAAAGATATCGAATTATTCCGCCAATTTAAAGTGTGCCGTAATCGCCTCGATAAAGATATAAAAAAGGCTAGGCGAGAATATTTTGCAAATTTCTTTGCAGCAGCTGCTGGATGCTCTGAGATTATGTGGAAAAGGCTCAGCTCTGTATTAAGGCATCATCCGCCTATCAGTAAACTTCTTAAATTAGATATTAATGGTATAGAATTATCTGGGAAGCGGCTTGCAGATACATTTAATACATATTTCGCAAGTGCAGATAATGCGCCTATGCAACCAAATGATCTTAGTAATATTCCGGTTAATAGCAACACTATTTTTCTTAAACCTGTAGATGAAAACGAAGTAATCCACATAATTAAAAATCTAAACAGCAGCAGTGCGAAAGATATTGACGGGTTACAGATAAAACCTTTAAAATACGTTGTCGATATCCTGGCTCCATGCATTGCATATATTTTCAACCTCTGTCTCAGTCAAGCTATTTTTCCCAGAAAAATGCAAGAAGCACGCATTAGTGTCCTATATAAAAAAGGCGACAAAAGTGACATGAGCAACTATCGTCCAATATCAATTCTCCCTATGTTCTCGAAGGTACTTGAAAAAATAATTTTAGATCGGCTTATGGATTTTGAGCAAAAACATAAACTTCTAAATGAATGCCAATTTGGCTTTCGCAAAGGCCTCAGCACGGAGTGTGCCTTACTTGCTCAGAAAGAGTTCATTTCAAGGGCAATTGATGAGGGAAAACTGGTTCTGGGGTTGTTCGTAGATTTTACAAAAGCATTTGATTGTGTCAATCATTCACTTCTTATTAGGAAACTCATACGTTATGGTTACCGCGGGAAGGCTGCATCCCTCCTCACATGTTATCTAGAACACCGCAAGCAAAGGGTCGGTATTAATGATGAACTCTCTAGTCCACTGCCCGTTTCTTGTGGCGTGCCACAAGGCAGTATTTTGGGCCCTTTCCTCTTTAATTTATATATTAATGATATCATTAGTATCAGTATCAAGGCAAACTATATAATTTACGCCGACGATACTAGCATATTCCTGATAAAGTCGGCGGATGAATTAGTTGAGGAAGCAAACTTAATTCTTCAAAAATTGCATGAATGGACACGTAAAAATTGCCTTAAAATAAACACAAACAAAACAAAAGGAATAATTTTTCGAAGCAAAAATAAAAGCTTAATAATTAATACGCCTATATTGCTAAATTCAACTCCTATCGATATAGTTCCGTACTTTAAAACTTTAGGTGTTATCTTTCAAGAAAACTTATCCTGGGATATGCACGTAAATTCCTTGGCGACAAAATTATCTCAAATAATCGGGCTTGTTTACCGTAACCGTCATATACTGCCAACACAAATAATGATGCTGATTTTCAACACACTGTTTCTTTCTAGTCTAAACTAGTGTCACTTAGTTTGGGCTACTACCACACAGGGAAATTTGGAAAAACTTTATGTACTGCAAAAAAAAATTCCTACGAGTCGTAGAAAATGTTCCAAAATATGTTCATAAACGTGAATTTTTTATAAAATACAATGTAATGCCAATTACCAGTATGTACGATTATCGACTCTGTAGACCCTACTAGAAAATCCTATTTGTTTTCAAACGGGTTTCATCAAATAGGGTTATGGAACGGGACCCCGTTTGATCCTGTTCAGTCCTGACCTGTTTAAATCCTGTTTAAACCTGACCCGTTTAAATCCTGTTTAAACCTGACCCGTTTAAATCCTGTTTGATCCTGACCCGTTTAAATCCTGTTTAATCCTGACCCGTTTAATCCCGTCCTATCTAACCCAGACCTGTTTGCCCCTGTTCAGACCTATATTTTGCTGCATTCATACCTGGTCCTTTCAGAATGGATTGATGTTGCTTAATATAATTTACTCTTAAACCTATTTTGTACATTTGTGTATTTGCGATCAGCATTGAAAAGAAGTAGATCTGCATCATGTTTGCAACAAGAATGCCACTTTCACATGTAGGTTTGCCTGGTACATTGCTTGATACGAAGATAAACACAATTTTCGGCATAAATTGATTAGCACTACCAACACTGATGTGATACATCATAAACAAGTTTAGTATGACCCACGAGTACGTTCTCTATGTATGACCTACAAGAAAATGCACCCTGAAGAAGACTGTACCTCATTTTCATATTTACTACTAGTATGCAAATGTAATTCTTGCAGATTTAGTATTTGTTCGATTACTTGTACTCGTTTTAATGCAGTGCTTTTTGTTGTAATGGTTTGTTCACAAATCCACAGTAAAGCGTAATTTTGGGGTGAAAAATGTCAGGCAAAGTATTGGCATGTACTTGTAAGTGAAAAAGACAAGTATACTTTACGTAGGTATTTCTGTACACCAACTTGAGCTTTCATTAAGCCTGAAGTCATCCGGCTTAAAAAAAAGCATGTCATAAATGTCCCAAGCACTGTTTATTGGACCTTCTAACGGTATTTCGATGCATCCAGTCTGCCGAGAGAAGACCGCTGGAGTGGGTTGCTTGGGTGAGAGCGAGCAGGGCACCTGAAAAAGTAAAGCCAATAATTTATCTTGACTCATGCAACAGGTTGGCACATAGGCGAATTCGCCTATGTTCCCACAGATAAGAAAGGTTCAGCATTCCGGTCATAGGAGATAATGAATAAATCTTATTGAAAAATATGTGGTTTCATGCAATGCCTATGTTTCAAGGGAACATGGAGTACTGTGGGAGAATAAGCTGTCATAATTAGCAGGCGATTGAAGCAAGTGTTATAGGAAAAAGATGGACACATCGTTTGATTAGCAATAATTACTAGTATTGAAGCAACAGAATACAAACATGAAATACCTTTAAAAACAACACCGACAGGTTGAGATAATAAATTATTCAGAAACTAAACCCTTCTGCCAGCAAAATACCGTAGTGTACTGGCTTGAATCCCGGCCACAATGGCTGCATTTAGATGGCAGGGAAATGCCAAAACCCCTATGTAAGGTCTATTGGATACACGTTAAAGGAGACTAGGGATCCCGCCAACTTGAAGTTATAAAAACCGGGGTAAATTTCGAGATAAGCAAACTCACAAAAGTAGAAGGCCCTGGCCATGCGAAGACCATATAAAGCCTTTTAAGGTAGGTGCCAGCAGCCGCAAAATTTCTTGCAAAAGCGAAATATAGCAGAAGCGGTATTTTTCCGTAGATCACTTTTGCAAGGTATTTTACAACTTGACACCCGACATGTTGGGCATCTACGGGCAACAGCAATTCTTGCACAGATCATAGCAAACACTGTTGCACCTAGGTATACATAGACACATAGGTATAGGTACAGTCGCCGACTGATTTTCCGGACTCCGAAAATTCGGACTTGATTACTCGGTCTGCTTCACGGCACCGTCATTCTCCCCATGGACCATAATGTATAACAACTTCCGAAAGTTCGGTCGCCTTGCAACCTCTCGTCTGATTTTTCGGACACTCCTTGAGCCAACTTGATCGAGAGCACCATGCACCGACTCTGACCGTTGCATGGTTCTACTTGCTGAACGACATTTTTGTTTTGAACGGAGCCTCCTTGCTGCCCCACGAAGTGGCGCTACTGCAAATCCCTGCTCATCATCATCGTCTCTGCCTGGTTTGTAGCTACAGCAGTTCCGGTCTCAGCTTAGTATGCCATGTCAAGACAATCCAGCAGCTGATTTGTTTGTTTCTTCGTGCACGACGCTGCGAGTAGGCCAGGTTTTTTGTTTGTGCAACTGATGTCGGCGTGACGATGTTTGATGAAGCAAGATGGGCCAATTCATTCCACTAATATCTAGTATAGCTACCTGTAAGCACCACCTACCTTTCAACAACATTTGCAAAGCAAAAAACCTCATCCTGAAAAGTCTGCACATGACGACATCGGTAGCATCATCAGCGTGGGGCCTCAGGATAATTCGGCAAGCCAAGAAATTACTGACAGCACGAGTGCAAGCATGCCAACAGGAAATCAGTGGCTGAATAATGCACCTTCTACCAATTGGTAGACAGTGCATTTTCGCAAAGCCCTAACTATAGCAGATCATTGTTCAGGAGTTCCCGAATGCACAACTCTATGCCATTTTCACACAGACTCTAGGGAAGCACCTCTGCACAGTTGCAAGAAAAAAAAGCTAGATGCCCCAAGAGAAATGAGCCCACTCAAGCCATGGAAGTTGTGTTTACCTTGTCTTCCTACAACTACTCAAAACCTAGGACTGCTGTTTTGCACAAGGGAACAAACGTCAACATTGGTGCCTCGCCCAACACAAGTGGTCTGCGCTGTAGAAGGTGCCATAAGTCAGCCCACAGATGAGGCCCACACCAGTGCTGTCAGTGTGCTGTACAAATTGCAGAAGCACAGCCTACAAGCTTGTCTGCCTTAGTGTGATCGCACCAATGAACGAAAACTAACGAATCAAGTTTGTTTCGTGCCGAGAACAGTTGCCTCATGCTGGCTTGGTTTGTTGTGTAGGCATGTAAATAATGAAAAGGCCTGCATCACTATCTCTGAAAAAAAAATCATGTAACAAAGCACGTACAGTACACAGGTGCAGTGTCTATCACATACCATTTCGTGCAGTAGAGGCTACATCGGATAAACCGGCCAATGTATAAATGACTGGCAGCGTGACCAAGCAAACTTGATGCATGGGTCAGTTAGCAGTGGTAGTGCACTGCTCTCGGCGCACATGCACCTATGTTTGAAAGCTGCTTGATCGTGACAAAATATAAAGACAAAAGCGCTGGAGAGATATCTGAGGCTTTTCTTATATGTATGACGAGGAACCTAGCGCTAGCTCCCCATGCAGAGAATTACTAGACAGTGAGACTGCTTCTTATCATTGTAAAACAAGTGTCACGCTCACCATGTTTCTGTGCGAACAGCATGTATTCAGATCTATTCTCCCCCTTTCACCTTTTGCACAATATCACTGTGCGAGCAATAATACTGAACTGTTAGTAGCACTCTGTCCTGTTGCGTCCTTTCTTTCCTTGTGAATTGTGTGCTAAATAAGGCTTTTTTTGGTGAAAGAGTGCTAGTTTAACGCATAAACTAGCGCCATGGCACTTTGCAATAAAGGACTGTTATAATTCTCTAAAAATTTGTCCATGCAGAACAGTGTCAAAAGAACACCTTAAAGAAAGAACATGAGTGTATCTATCATAAAGACCAATCCTTGTCTTTTTTCCTTAACATAATTTTCAATACCGATATTGAAGTACAAGCTCACCATATTATATCACCTTGTCAATGAAGCAAGGCACAATGGTGCCCAACTGTCGCGGGACCAACTTGGATGTGGAGATCAGCGCAGATCAGCAACATAGCATGGTCTGCTTACACTTCTTCTCCAGGTCCAGCCATACCTACAGCAGCTATAAAACAAGTGAGCTTAGAATCACAAGTGAAGCAATATAAAAAGTGACACTGAACAAAGCAACTTTCGTTAAGCATAAATAGGATCGAAATGCTGACATTATGCCCATAAGTAACTTCACTTTGAGCAACAAAGCATCCAATTTAAGAAAGATTATATGTATCAGCTATCTATGTGAGAAAGATTAATCGAACGCCCTCTATTTGCCATACCCCTCCCCTTATGCATGGATGTCTCCCTGACTGAGTGAGCTGATCCCAGGTATAGTGTAATTAAAGGTTGTCACTTGGTGGGCCAATCCCGATACCATTGCATGACTTGTACAATAATTTTAATGTGTTGTAATGCTGGCCATCCTGCAGGCACTGCAACATTATAGCACCCATAAGGCTAATGGTATTACCTGATAAGGTTTAACTAATAGGTGTCCCCAGAAGCATAACTCGGCATGTATACTCGGAGGCCATTATTATAAGAGAAGCAATGGCAGAGGTGAAGCTTTATCCTGTGCCATATGCAAAATGGCCGAGCACGCCCAGCTTCTGGTTACATTCTCACTTGTGACCACTGCAACAGCTGACTGACATGCGTAACCAGCAGTTTGTAGGACCACATTTTCATACCCTGCAATTTGTTTTACATCTGAAGAGATCAGCCTCAAGCTCCATGATGCGCTGCACTCAAGAAGCATTATAAACTGGCAACATTTAAATGCTATGCTGCATGGTTTGTTGCATGCTTTAGGAATTTACTTATTTATTATACACATAGCTCATAGGCTCCAGCAGGAGTATTGCATGAGGTGGCAAGAAAACAAATTCTGAACAAGGAGAACATTCAACAAAACAAGTCAGACCAAAGAAGAAAAAATAACATACTCTCCTAATAGGACTATGTATCTGGCAGCTAGCTTCTAAAAAAGACAATTAGGAATCTTTTACTACTGGTAGCGCTTTAGGGGATGGAATGTAGAATTCCAAGCTTCATACACTTTTAAGCCACCTTTCGTGGCTTTTTGTTTTGAACTCCTATTCTCTGTACTATTATAGAAATGAATACCCCCTCCAAAATAAAACAAAGAAAAACATGTAATGCACAGTAATGTAACACAATAATGTAATGCACAACAGTGAATACTTAGAAAAATGTAATTAAGAACATGGAGTCTATGTGGGCACAGATGTTAGAAGTCTACATGAAAGCATAATAATAAAGGTGGGCAAAGCATTTATGCTTTTGTCGGGCAAGCTGCAGCAAGACATACAGGTAAAGCATGCCTCACAACACAGTCCCTAAAAATATCTGTCACAATACAGTGAGTAGGTATATCATGCATATCTACAATAGCTCCTAATTATATTTAACTCAGAGGGGGCTACCTATGTAACTTGATCAAACTGAAGGTGGGCCAAATTCTAAATATACGATTCAAGTAGACAGAAAATGGACGTTATGAAAATGCATCTACAGCAAAAGTGTTGTACATTATTGTTGTACATTATGTCATACCTGCCAACCTGTGAACATAATATTTTGTAAAAATGCTGCAGACACTAAATTCTTTGTTGGGGACATAGCACACATTATTTTAAAGCTTGCTCTCAACACCCCCATTGTTGCATACACACACACATTATTAATAAAGGGAAAATCGCACATCTACCCGCTCGTAGCAATTGCTACAAAAGAAACCCGTACGGATTCCTCGAAAGGAAAGCCTCACAATTGAAAAAAAGAAACCGTCCAGGTCTGGGACTCAAACCCGGGACCACCGCCTTTCCGGGACAGCCGCTTTACCATCTAAGATAACCAGGCGGTTAGCAGATGGCCGGGCCAAGTCGAATTTGTCGACAACATGAAGCAAAGGCAAGGGTCTGACGTAATAGTTCTGCGGAAATGCGCAAGGTGTAGAGAAGTAATTAATAAAGGAGAAAAAAATATTATGTCAAACCCTTGCTTTTGCTTCGCGTTGTCAAGTAATTCGACTTCGTCCTGCCATGTGCTAGCCAGCTGGTTATCTCAGATGGTAGAGTGGCTGCCTCGGAAAGGCGGTAGTCCCGGGTTCGAGTCCCGGACCAGGACGAATTTTTCTTCAACTGTGCGGCTTTCCTTTTGAGGAACACATACAGGTTTCCTTTGTTGCAAATGGTACGAGCGGGTGGATGTCTGATTTTCCCTTTATTAATTACTTCTCTCCACCTCGTGTGTTTGCGCAGAACTATTACGTCACACACACATTATCAACCATTATTTAACTTGTCGTGCAGCACGAAAAGCAGCAGCGAACTTGAAACCAGTAACTGACAACATTTTTTTTTAGATTACAGAGCTTTACGCTGCTTCAGGAATTTATCTGACTAAACTTCCTAAAAGCACGTGCCCCTCTGATGTTCTCGTTAGAGATATTGCATCGCTAATAATAAAGCAGTACAAGTACCATTATAATTAATTTTTTACATGCATTTTAACAATGTCATACCGTCAATCTCTCAACAGCTTTAAAACATCTTAACCAACACAACTTCATTGTCTTTCTAAAATGACATTAATAAAATTGTAAAATGAGCCCACATTTGCAAACCCACGAAAAATTCAGGAGTTTCCAAACATGGATGATACCAACAAAATCTGCAGCTCTTGTAAGTGGCAGCAACTGCTTTGCACACACCTTGTCACAGCATGCACATCAGGTACTTTTCCGTGCTGTTGAGGCTGCAGAAGTGCCGCAGGTGCATATGTGGAGGTGCCTCTGGTTCACAAAATCTTGCCATCCCTAAACAATAATAAATACTTATTTATTGTAATCCCTGCTGAAACTGCAAACTTGTGATATAAAAAGATCACGTCATATTTTGAAAAAAGTCTCATACAACCAGTTGCATGAAGCTGCAACTGGTTGTGCAAATATCTGATTGTAACATCACAGGCGGTTAAATAACACGTAAATCGAACTGTAGAGAACATGAATCTACTATGAAAAGGTTCACACAAACGTACAGCTGTATAACGTGAAATGTGAATTGTACTATCAAAAAATTCCTTAGGACATGAAAAGCGTTCCAAAACCTAACTTGTTTATGCGGCGCAACAAAGCACTGCTCCCAAAGGACGATGCGCTTAAAATTACAACAGACCACCTCATTTCTGGAGAGACAATACAGAAAAGAGAAAGATTTTTCGATTAAAAAGAAACATTGCTTATGTAATTTCGGCTTCTCTGCTAGATCGGAATCCTTTACAAGTACACGAAAACACACAGGACACTAATACACGTCATCTGACGACACACTATAAACAGAAGAATTTCCATACAAGCTAAAAATCTGGCCATGCGTCGACGAAGAAATCGGGTGCTATCTCGCGCAGCTGTTAGCTGTGACGACGACACATCGACGTACTACTTCTAGAAATGACTATACCATTTCTTAATGAAAAATTATGTACACAAACAGTAACTTTCTTTGCTTGAATTTTTGTGCCCATTTAGATCAAAGAACCACCCGCGCTAGCGTGCTTCATAGGTGAAAGTAAATAAACCACAGATAGAGCTGTTGGTAACATGAATACGTTTTAGGGCAATTTCCATGGAACTTTTTGCTAAATGTGCACTGCGACATGAAGAACAACCATTTGAAAAGCACATTTATAATTCTTGCTGCTTTACAAATCCGGATCCGGTTGTTGTACGGATCTTGCGATACGTACAACAACGCACACTTCACGTACCATAGACAGGAAGAATGCGCGCAAGCGCCGGACTTACCTTTCTAGGCGTACTCGGAAAACGCTCCTTTTAGCGTCACAGGTGCCGCGGCATCGACTGCACCAACGGTCCTTCCGGCGCACACACTGTTGAATTGCGGATCAACTACAGGACGTAAGGGCACAACTTTCACCAAATTCTTCCGTACAGCGCGATACGATGCGACAGTGCCAGAGGAGGAGATCCTGTTCATGAGCCCGGAACAAAGGAAGCGCGAAGGGTCATATCTTCGACATCGGCGCACCACACGAAGGATACTGCGGGCTACATTACGCGGTCCCAGGGGTTTTGTGATTCTCAATGCATACAAAATGCACCACAATTTCTCTCGGCACAGCGTACACACGATTAAACAACTACATCGGACGGCGTCAATGCAGCAAGCACTCACATGTGGCGACAACTGAGGACGGCAAAATAATATCACCTGTAACTTTACCGGCGCTACCTGTGCTGCCATCTGTAGGCCGCCACCGAAAGCGACCGTGCTTTCGGTGATCTCATGGATGGTGACGGCGTTGTATTTCGATGTTATGCGAGTCGTACAGCGTCTTGTACGACGTGTTTCAGCAACGTTGCTTTTAATAGAGAGGACAGCAATCTGCGTATACGCCGTATAGACGTCTCACCCACTTGAAAAACACAACAGCAAATTTTCAGTCTGTCGTATTTTGGGACGTTGTGACTGTCGTTCTGTTCTCTGTAGTGTGACGCCCTGTAGTCGAAAATTCTGTAGTTCCTGATCAATATTTGATTAAAAATTGACAGAGGTCATTTTAAGGTTATGTAAAATTATTAATACAAAATAAAATAAAAAAATAAAAGTAGAAAAAAAAATGCCTTTTGCCTAGGATTCGAACTTTGGACCTGACGGTTCCGAGACAAGCATCTTACCACTGCACCACGCCGAACTTTTTTTTTTTTTTTTTTTCAACTACTGGCGTATGTTGAAGCTATGTCAAGAGTGTAAATTGCTGTCTGGGTTGCTGTTTACATTTGCATTTTAAAAGCCACGATGCGCTTTCACTTCACCGCGTCAACTGCCGCATCTCTAGATGAGCAAAAGTGTTGTTACCATCGACAGGTACATCGTGGAGTGCTAGACCATCGATTTTGCTGTAACGATATCCATATTTCATACGAAATTCAGAAACAGACAACGGTGACCGGGGACACTGAGGGTTGTTACTGCTAATTTCGACAGTTGTCTCTTGCTCTTCACACTTTTGAGCTCGCATATAATTCGTGTGTTCAATACAATATAGCTACATAAACACTCGTGGGTGAGTCTTCATCTCGACAGAATACTGGCTTCTCACGGCGGCGCTGTACCAGATTAATGAGACCCGAGCGAGACAGCTTTTCACGCAACTTTGTGGAACAATCCAAAACTTCTTTCCCGCTTCGCATATGCTTGTGCAATATTTCTGGGAAATTAACTAATGTGTCAGTGTGCCCCATCTTACCAAATAAAACAAAGCGGATACGCAGCCATTCCCGCAGATGGTATGATTTTGATCAGCGGCCGATTTTGAGGAGGCCGGTAGGGCGTTGCTGGTGCCGCGTCGTCACGGCACAATTATAACAATTGGCAACGTCGACTTTAATGCCGGTGTCGGTGCTATCAGTACTGCCGGCTCCAAAGAAGCACGATTGAATACCGCGCAAGAAAAAAAGTACAGTGTACACCACCGATGCGAAGCTGACATTTTAAAGGGCCGCGACGGAAAGTGCTTCTGTTGCGACTTCAGAACTCTTGGCCGTCGCGACCGAATGTTTCTGTTGCGACGTCAGAATCGCTGTCGTAACGTCAGAAATGTCTGTCGCAACTTCAGAAACGTTAGGAACTTCTGTCGTACAACAGAAATTGCTGTAGTTGCAGCAGGAATTCCTGTGTCTTTTTCAACTGGGCAGGACCGGGAATCGGTTTGAAATTCGCAGCTAGCATATCGCAGTTTGGTCTGTGAATGTTCCGAGGTGGTCACGCAATTTCTGTAGAGCTTGATAATGGCCCCAATTTAGCACTAGGGGCTAAATTGTCAGGATGTCGAACAATAAAAAGTTCCTCCCCAGTTCTATTCAAGCATTAAACTCGTATGCATGATACCATCCAGTATGGTTGCCACAAAGCTCCAGAATAAACCAGCTTTTGTGCCAAACAGGCGACCCTATATGGTGCCACTGTGTCCTGTATAAGCCAGTTGAGTTGCAAACAGGGCCCCTGTTAAGACCCATTTCTGCTTGAACTGGTCGTGCCTATACCTGCTTGCATGCCAAACGGGACCCCGCTCAGCCCTGTTCATGTGTGAACTGGTCCAGTTTATACCTGTTTGCATGCCAAACGGGACCCCGTTCAGACCTGTTCGTGTGTAAACTGGTCCAGTTTATACCTGTTTGCATGCCAAACGGGACCCCGTTCAAACCTGTTCGTGTGTAAACTGGTCCTGTTTATACCTGTTTGTTGCTAAACAGGTCCCTGTTAAAACCAGTTTAAACCTGTATAACCCAGTTTGAATTTAAATAGGATTTTCCAATAGGGGAGCGTACAAACAAGAAATAAAAAATGGAGCCAGCTTTCTAAGAACACTAGCGGATTTAAAAATCAACATTACAGCATATGCGACAAGGTCCAGAGAGTTTTGGAAAGTAGAAACCGTCAGAACAACATACGGACAACAAACTATTCGTAACAACCTGCCAAGGTTACTGAATAAATTACACAACGAAACCACTGGATTGGAAAATACCTCTCTTAAAGCTCTGTATAGTTATTTCTGCCTGCACTAGATTGTTTCCCTGGCGTTGTTAAGAATGGCCGTACGGGCCAGCTTTCAGCCCGCTGCACGTGTTCCAAGCCCACCAGACATGGAGCCCTTCCGAGAACTGCGGACGGCCGGCGGCCACGTGGGGCGCGATCAGCTCAGGAAATTGGTACTTGGCGGAGCCATCCGGGACAAAGAAGTTCTACGAAGCCCTCTGACGTCGGCACTGAAAGCTGGGCGGTACCGAGAACTGCGGATGACCGGCAGCCACGTGGCGCGCGGTCAGCTCAGGCATCTGGTACTCCGCCGCGCCACCCGAGACGGAGCACAGTTCTACGAAGCCCTCGGTCGTTGACTCCGGAGCCTTAGTGCGGGGCGGCGGCAAGTTTACAATGCTTGGACGAACCTTCCCGACCATTCCTGCTCCGTCCCCGCCGAACGATGACGTCGAACTATGACGTCAAGCGGAGAGCTTATAAGCAGCGTTTGCCGGCTGCTAGGGTGTGCTCGTGTCGTGATCGTTGTCGGGAGCTGAGTGCTCTGTCATACTAGAAATGTACTAGTGAGCTGTGTGCTCGTAAACTGTTTGCTGTATGTTAGTTTTGCGGGCTCCATATGGGAGTCGCGCTAGTCTGCCAATGTATCCTGCTTAAACTGTTAATATGTAAATAAATCCTGTTCACCGAGTTCCTGTCTACGACCTTCATCTCCTTCAAATGGTGGCAGCGGCGAGATAGTCCGACGACTCCTACATCTGGTCGACAGCGGTAGGACCGTCCGACGAATCTAATAGCGTTCGCAAATTTTTTCCTTATCGAAAACTAGTCCCATTGTATAGCTTATATTCTTGGTTTTTTTCATTTGTTTAGTTTGTATGAGAAATGTTATTGCTACACCTTGTGTTATGACTATGACTATATCTTTCTCATCCTTGTGTTTCTTCTTTTTTTTTTGAACAGTTGCGATACCGTTGTGCCTATCATTGTTTTTTATCCTTATTGGCTAGATATGATTGTTACTATGACCTGTTAGAGCACATCTTTCTTTTTCTTCATTTGCTTCGCATGGTTCGCGATGCTCACTATTGTGTAAAGGACATATCTAAACAATGATGTACTACCTTTGTGCTCGCTAACGCCGCGCAAACGCCAATGCGGGGGCCTGCGGCTTCGTCAAGCTGTCCATGCGGCAGCTTTTTCTGCATGCTCCTCGCGTCATGTACTGATGCAAAATAAACATCATTGTCATTGTCATATTAGTAGTTTGGAGCCCGCCCTCGAGATTATCTATAGCCGAGCGAAGACATTTTGATTAAACATGCTTTTGTAAGAGCTATGCGAACAAATATTTTCCAATTAAATAGTCTCGGAAAGCGTAACTGACGCAGAAAAAGAAAGTCTGTAAAGTCAACCTGACCGCACATAGCCTTTTGTGATGTCAATAATATGGCTCCGTAAGCATGTTCCTGGTGGCCAGCGGCTCACAGAGCCGCGCCGACGGTGACGGTGCCATCGTGACGAAATCTGGGGCGACGATATTGACGGCTCAGGCGTCTCTTTTTTTTTTTTTTTGCCTTGATTTTGCTTTCAGAAAGAGATAGTGCTATAAATCCAGGGTCATTCGTTCTTGTTTCGTAGATTTAAATAAGAGTTTAAACAAACTCTCTATCCCATTCAACCCGGAGAGTAGGCGTAAACGGGGAAATGCACACACACACACACGCACGCACACACACGCATGCACGCACCTGTGCGCGCGCACACGCAAATACAAGTACACAAACACGCGCGCACACGCAAATACAAGTACACAAACACGCGCGCGCACGCAAATACAAGTACACAAACACGCGCGCGCACGCAAATACAAGTACACAAACACGCACGCGCACGCAAATACAAGTACACAAACACGCGCGCACACGCAAATACAAGTACACAAACACGCGCGCATACGCAAATACAAGTACACAAACACGCGCGCACACGCAAATACAAGTACACAAACACGCGCGCGCACGCAAATACAAGTACACAAACACGCGCGCGCACGCAAATACAAGTACACAAACACGCGCGCACACGCAAATACAAGTACACAAACACGCGCGCACACGCAAATACAAGTACACAAACACGCGCGCACACGCAAATACAAGTACACAAACACGCGCGCGCACACACACACACACACACACACACACACGAGAGAGAGAGATACCACACATATTTGCCCGCATTCAAATTTATACGCGTCCACGCGTGCACACACACACAAACGCGCGTATGCTCGCACACGCATGCACGCACCTGTGCGCGCGCATACGCAAATACAAGTACACAAACACGCGCGCACACGCAAATACAAGTACACAAACACGCGCGCGCACGCAAATACAAGTACACAAACACGCGCGCGCACACACACACACACACACACGAGAGAGAGAGATACCACACATATTTGCCCGCATTCAAATTTATACGCGTGCACACACACACAAACGCGCGTATGCTCGCACACGCATGCACGCACCTGTGCGCGCGCACACGCAAATACAAGTACACAAACACGCGCGCGCACGCAAATACAAGTACACAAACACGCGCGCGCACGCAAATACAAGTACACAAACACGCGCGCACACGCAAATACAAGTACACAAACACGCGCGCATACGCAAATACAAGTACACAAACACGCGCGCACACGCAAATACAAGTACACAAACACGCGCGCGCACGCAAATACAAGTACACAAACACGCGCGCGCACGCAAATACAAGTACACAAACACGCGCGCACACGCTGGAGGTAATGGCACAACAGCCCTCAGTTAACCCTATCTTTCTCGTTCATATCATGAGTTTGCAATTCTATGAATGAGCTGGCAGCTTCCGACCTGTGCAAAGCATCTAGAACAAGGACACCATGGTTTACACTACGCCTGGCCACAGAATGCATAAGCAAAAAGCAAACACCGAACTGCAGCAACATAAAGAGCATAACATATTGCATATGAATTACATACTGAACACATGTGCATTCGTGTGTGACCTTGTAGCTTCAGCAATAGACGTGAATACTGGCCTGTATGGGGGGGGGGGGATGAACTTTTATTGTAGAACCAGCACTTTAAAGTGCCGATGGCCGAGCCTAAGCCTCCCATGAGGGGACGTCAAGGGCTTGCCTCGCCGCCGCCTCACGGGCGTGCTGGGTCACCCAGGTTTGCTTGTCGAGGGCGGAGCTCCGCAGAGCCTCATGCAACCTCGACGAGAGGGTCGTGGTGTTAATGTGTGTGTACTGTGCTGGGCACTCCCACAGTATATACGGAAGCGTAGCCGGGTGAATGCCAGTACAGCACCGGCAGTTGGGGGTAGTGTAAACGTCTGGGAATAGAAGGTGGAAGTGGGCAAGTGAAAAAAATTAAATTATGGGGTTTTACGTCCCAAAACCCCTTTCTGATTATGAGACACGCCGTAGTGGAGGACTCCGGAAATTTCGACCACCTGGGGTTCTTTAACGTGCACTTAAATCTAAGTACACGGGTGTTTTCGCATTTCGCCCCCATCGAAATGCGGCCACCGTGGCCGGGATTCGATCCCGCGACCTCGTGCGCAGCAGCCTAACACCATAGCCACTGAGCAACCGTGGCGGGTAGCGGGCTGGTGGAGGGTACGTGTTTGTTTGTAGCAGACGCAGGGTGGTAGCCTGCACCCGGCTGAACTTGGGGTGAGGTGGGGGGGAAGGTTCGGCGACTGAGGTAAAAGGCCTTAACGAGATCGCTATAAGTGGTCAGATTGTCCCTGGTGTCCAACTCATCTCCAGTGACTCCGGCGCGGTTGATTAGGCCTCGTGCAATGGAGTGGGTGACCTCGTTATGATTGGGGAGGTGTGGGTGGACAGGGCCCGCATGGGCCAGGATCCATGTCAGGGAGATCATGCTGTCTTTAGAGTGTGGTGCCTGGCAGAGGATGCGAAGAGCTTGGGGAGAAATACGGCCTTTGCTGAAGTTATATAGTGACGGCTGAGCGAGAGTCAAACACGATGGTGTGACAGGTGGGATCTAGAGTGGCCAGGGCGATGGCCACTTCTTCAGCCGTCTCAGCAGTGGGGGTAGTGACGCTGGAGGAGTGGTGTAGGACTCCATCGCGTGTGGCGACGGCCACAAATCGTGTGCCATGGGAATATTGGGCTGCATCAACAAATATGACGTGAGCAAGGGCTTTTATGATAGCTCCGGCCCGAGCTTGGCGCCTGGCCCTGTTATATTCAGGGTGCATGTTTCTATGAATAGGGTCTGCGTAGATCCAGCTACGGATGTCAGTCGGGATCGGTTGTTTGGGGCTCTGTTGCTGATGGTAGGTGAAGCCAAGCGTGGATAGAATAAAGCGTCCCGTTTCAGTAAGGGTGAGCCATTCAAGCTGAGAGCGTTGTTGGGCCTCAACGAGTTCGGCAAGGGTGTTGTGAACTCCCGGTTGGTTGAAGAGTTCAGTGCTGGTGTAATGCAGGAGGCGAAGTGCTTGTTTGTAGACCCTTCGTATGAGGGTGTCGAGCTTGTTTTGCTCAGCCCGGTACCAGTTGAAGTACCTAGCAACGTAGGTAATGTGACATATGACAAAGGACTGCACGAGGCGGAGAAGGCTTTCTTCTTTGAGTCCCCCTTGTCGGTTAGAGATGCGTTTAAGAAGGCGTAGGGTGTTTTGAGATTGGGCACAGATCTTGTTGAGAGTCAAGGCGTTGGAGCCGTTGGTAGAGACGCTGAGACCGAGGACCCGGATACTAGGGACGTGTGGGATAGGACTGCCATCTTGAAGGCGCAGGGTGATGGCGTCACAGGGTCGGTGATCAGTTTGGTGTTTGGGAGGGCGGCTCCACTGAATGGGCTTGTAGAGAAGAAGCTCCGAATTAGCCAGTGAACAGCGCAGTCCAGTTCCTTGGAGATAGGCTTCAACCGTGTCGATCGCCGTTTGGAGGGCTGATTCCACTTGACCATCACTGCCTCGGTACGCCCAGATGGTGATGTCGTCGGCGTAGATGGTATGGTTGATAATATCGGCTCGTAGTTGCTGGGCAAGGCCAATCATGACTAAGTTAAAGAGCATGGGAGAGATAACTGAACCTTGAGGGATGCCTTTGTTACAGGCACGTACGCAGGATTTTTTTTCGGGGAGGGCCCCAACCCAAGGTAACTTTTCTATGCAAATGAGGGGGAGGGTACTTTTACTCGTACAAATGTGAAAAATGCCTTCCATTCGCCATAAAGCAACGTAAACCCGCAAAAGAGAATTGAAATAACGTGTATTTCACAGGTATGCCTGTGAGATACACCTCTTCTTTACTTGGCAAAAGAAGAACCACATCAAATGGACTCGCGCATGAATGATGTGCAGGAAGGACCTTGCCAAGAACAAGTTAAGCAGCGAAAGTGCAAAATAATGATTTCTAGTAGCGTTTCTTTAATTAGCTCTGGAAGAATTATAGGGAAATGTATATTTGCGGAACAATCACAGTTCTTTTGGATCCCTCCTATTCAGCTCTACCAAGTGCCAAAACCGACTCGTATCGTTATTTGGGAAGTTGCGTAACGATGCGTGGTCACCAGTCCCGTACAACGGCGTAGAGTGCAGGACGCTGCGGTTCTAGACGTACTGCGCCCACCGAGGAAGGTTAGAAAAACACCCCCGTTACCACAGTAGGGAAGTAGCTACGTCAGGCGGCTCGATTGATAACTGTAGAAGAGTCATTCAAAGCACACGGAATTATTCTCCACTTCCGGCGGCGTTTTCTCTACTTCCTTTTTAAATAAAAAGATGTTGATCCATAAATATTTTCACAAACCATTTTCGCTTGTCCTCCCTGTTTGGCTGTTGCCTTAGCTTTCTCCCTTAGTAGATCGCTTAATTTCTCATCTCCTTGCGACTCTTATTTCCAGTTGCCAATTTTGCACGAAAAGTGCTGTACAGTTAGGAAAAAACCAGACGAGGTAAGGGGTGACAGTCATATTGCTTATGGGTTGAACGGTCAATGCAGGATTTGATGATGGACGTTGTTTCACAATATTTTCTTTGCCACCTTATCTAAACCATATCGTGGATATATGGTTCCGAGGATCTGCCAGCGTCGCGGCGAGCCGTCACTCGAGGAAATAATGAAGCAAAATGAAAAGTTAAATGCAACTCGCGTTTTCTCCGGCCACAACTCATTCCACGAGCATACAGACCAGGTGGCTATGAACAGAGTCCCTTTCCTGGCCCCTGGAGCAGTATAAACAAAGAAGGTTGAACTAACATAGCAACAGCGATGCGCGTGATCGTCGAATAGAGGGTGACATAAAAATTGTGTTGGGCATCATAAATAAAATAAAATATTATGATTAAAACAATAAACTACGCCCTGCCTGCTGCAATAGATGGTGACAACTGAATTCATCTTGAGTTTATCGCGTGGGCACCGAATCGCTGGGAAAACTGGCCCCTACACCCTAGGAAATGCCGATAACTACCGCCATCCAAAGGAGTGAAAAACTTGACAATCTTTCCACTCTGTGGAGATGGAATGGCAGCGAAAGCTGACGACAGTCAAAGCTCTCAAACGAAAAGCAAAGTGTTTCACCTCCGCTGCGGGTCGGACTGAATATAGTGCAATATCGGGCCGACCAGCCGCGGAGGTAAAGCAGACGTTAAGCACCCCGCATACTTGGGCCATTCCCGAAAGTAGTGCAACACCGGGCCGACCCTCGGCAGAGGTGAAGCAAGCGTTCAGCACCCCGCATACGTGGGCCAATCCCGAAAGTAGTGCAACACCGGGCCCAGCCACGGCGGAGGTGAAGCAGGCGTTAAGCACCCCGCATACGTGGGCCAATCCCGTAAGTACTGCAACACCGGGCCGACGTGCGGCAAAAGTGAAACACACGTTAAGCACTCGCCATACGTAGGCCGATCGCGAAGATAGTGGCAATATTGGGCCAACCCCCGGCGGAAGTGAAGCAGGCATTAAGAACTCCCCACACGTAGGCCGATCCTGAATATATTGCAATACCGGGCCCACCCACGGCGGAGGTGAAGCAGGCGTTAAGCGCTCGCCATACGTGGTTCCATCCCGAAGGTAGTGCAATGCCAGGCCGAGTCGCGGTGGAGGTGAAGCAGGTGTTAATCACTCCCCATAAGTGGGCCCATCCCAAAGATTCTGAAGGGCGCGTTATAGGTTCCCGATTCCACAGGGGTATGTGCCATTGATTTTAGAGCCTTTTTGCACTATGACCAGGATGGCTCACATGGATATTTTTTCTGTTAACTGACGTCGAAAAAAACTACGGAAGTTAGTCATACACTGTTTTAGTTGTAAAAGGCAGCAAAATGTTGACTGCCGAGTAGATTGATTTGTCGGCGCTTTAGGAATGTGTGTGAGGAGTGGTGGCGTGGGCAGATAGGGGGGGGGGGGTGTATGCCACTTAATTTCGGGGGGGGGCCCGGGCCCCCCCGGGCCCCCCCTTGGGTACGTGCCTGCTTTGTTGCCAAGGGGAAGCTGGTCTGATCGTAAATCCCCGGCCGAGAGGGTGGCCGTGCGATTGCAGAGGAAGTCACGGATGTAATTGTAGGCTCGCTCTCCCAGGTGGAGGTGGGAGACCTGGTCAAGGATAGCTGCATGAGAGAAATGCTGTCAAAGGCTTGAGTGAGGTTGAGTCCGAGGATGGCTTTTATGTTACGGGAATGGTCGTTTAGCACTTGATATTTGAGCTACAACATAGCGTGTTGAGTTCAAAGGTCAGGGCGAAATCCAATGATGGTGTGGGGATAGAGAAAGTTGTCTTCGAGGTGACTGTTGATGCGCGCTAAGAAGGCGTTTCCATCACCTTGTCTACACATGAAGTGAGTGAGATGGTCCTTAGGTTGTTGAGCCTAGATGGTTTGCCAGGCTTTGGGATTAGGATAACGTTGGCAGTCTTCCAGGCAGCTGGGAGGGCGCCATTGCACCAGCAATCATTGATGTAGTCAGTCCGATGGGACATGGACTCGTCATCGAGATTGCGAAGGGTTTTGTTAGTGACCCCGTCTGGGCCTGGAGCAGAACGACTGTTAAGATTGCGAAGAGCAGCACGTATTTCAGATACGCTGAAATCAATGTCTAGTGTAGGGTTGGGATTACCGATGTAATTGCTGTGTGGACGGACTTGTCTCCTGGAGATATATCTGGTGCAGAGGTAGTCAAGCACCCGTTGTGGACCTTGCTTAAGGGTCTCCTTGCTTAAGCGTCTCCGTATAAAGGAGTTTCGGCAGCCAATCCTGTTGGGTGGTGCGGGTGGTGGCATTGTCAAGCAGATGTTTGAGGAGTTTCCACGAGGATAAGCGATGAAGTTGTCCATCCACCGTGTGACACAGCTCAGTCCATTGTTGCCGGCTGAGGGTTTGACAATGATCCTCGATGGCTGTATTGAGTTTAGACATCTTACTTCTGAGGCGACGGTTTAGGCGCTGCTCCTTCCATCGAGCTAGGATGGAGGCCTAGCTTAGCCTCAAGAAGATGGGCGAGGCGGCTATCCATGCGTTCAACTGGGGCATCTGTAGTTACCACCCGAGTGGCCTTTTGAATGTCAGTGCGTAGCGCTTGCATCCAGGTGTTAATGTCGGCAATGCCTTCTGCTGAGGTAGCACCAATGCGTATCTTACGAAAAACATCCGGTAATGGTGAATTCTTTAGTGGGGGCAGGGGCGGCAGTGAGTTGGGGTAAAGACATAGGATATAATGGTCGCTGTCCAGGTCTTGCTGGATATTGGTCCAGTGTGCATTGTTGATATGTTTGATGAAGGTGAGGTCGGGGGTACAGTCCCGGGTACTGGAGGTACCGAGGCGTGTGGAAAAAGAGGGATCCGTGATAAGCGTGAGGCCTGCTAAGTCGTGGTAATCTTGCCAGAGGTTGCGAGCTGCAGCTTCCGTGCGAACGTAGCCCCAGCCTGTATAGGCAAGGTTGAAATCGCCGCCGATGAGTAGGGGGTGCATTCCAGCTACCTGAAGAGCCTTCTTAAAGAGGGTGAGGAAGCGACACTTTGCTTTGTCCTTGGGGCTATTGTAAATGTTCAGATGGAAGATACATTCTTTCCGTTTACGATTGGGAATTAATTCGAGGAATAAATGTTCGATGTAAGGACTATAGAGATCATGTTGAATAACAGGGATACGACGCCGTACTAGGGTGAAGACCCGGCGAAGAGGGTGGGTGGTATGGAAGGTTTGATAACTGGGGAGCGTGGTGGGGGCGTTATTGGTTTCTTGAAGTAGGATAGCATCCGGGCGGTGGGTATGTTGGCGTAGGTATTGATTCAGTACCAGTTGTTTCTGGTGAAAGCCTCGGCAGTTCCACTGCCAAATGAGGGTGTCTTGATTAGTGTGAGCCATGATGGGCGATGGTGGATGTCACCATCGGTCGCAGGGTCGCAGACAGGGGCGGCATGGCTAGGAGGCATACTCCCGAGCAACCCTAGCCGACTGCCAATGATTGGCCCATTGTTGGGAAATAGTCAGCAGCCGGCTTCACTGGCCACCCGACTTCCGAAAACAGTCGGCCCGACATCTCCTTCCAGCTACATCGGCACGCGGCCGGCCGCTTGGGCTGGGCCTCCGTCAGAGCACGACTGAACGCCAAGCGCGCCAAACGCTGGTCGGTGCGACAAGCCGGCAATGCATCGGGCCGGCTTTAGTTGCCGACTGAACTTTGGCTCCACGTATTTTTTTTTGTTGTTAGACAGCATAAATTGTAATAACAATAATAACAAGCATTTTGCATGCTGCCACAACTGATGCACACTGCCGAAGCACCAGACTGAAACTCTGGACCTTTTTTTCAATTCTTTTTTAATGAGTTTGCTCGTGTTGCTGCTTGGTTTCAACTCACGTTTCGCTAAAAAGCGGCATTTTTTTGTTTCTCCGCATTGGTGAAACGCTTTGCATTGCTTTTAAACTGGTTCGTTCGCAGCTGTTTCGGTTCGACTGGGTAGGAGGTGTCTTTTTCGCATGAACCGTGGCAAGCAGAGATACTAATTAAACACTGTGTGAAAAATGCAAGAAGAAAGAATGCGACCTCATTGCGAAATTTGAGCGCGAACGAACGAGCAATGTAAACGCGCATGCCTACTTCCCTACTTCCAACGACAAGCTGATATAGCCTCTGGCGACTCGGACTAAGGGAAAAAAAAGTAAAGGAAAATAGTCCAGAGGCGGGGAAGAATGCGGGCAAGAAGGGAGGACCGAGCCCAAGGCCGAGTAGCGTGGCCGGGTAAGCGCAGTATGGAGCTAGGAGGGGAAAGAAAAAAAATTAAGAAAAATACAAAACGTGCGCAACCAGGGAGGCGCAATCTTTTCGGTGGCTGTAGGCTGCGCTTGCGGCCGAGAAACCAGCGGTGTCTGTCGTCAGTAAATTTTGAATAAACGGTGCGATCTATCTGAGCCCAAGCTGAGAAATTCAGAAACGCACCAAAGGCAGCACCACAAAAGCACTTGCATGCGGAAGAATTAACATGGATGCATACGCTATAGTGCGTCGCAACAAATGTACAGTTTAATTGTAATATTTTTTTTAATCAGTATAGTTTTACCTATACAGCTGTGCCTAATATAGTTATAAGTTTCTGGCTGAAAACATGTAACGGCTTACATTAGGCAATATTATATAGGTTTCTTTTTTCTTGTCCATCAATTGCTGCTGTCAACTTTATACGTTTTTACGTATAGCGCTTTCATATATCGCTCTTAATTGCGCAAGAGGAAGGGCCTTCTCGACAATGGCACCACTTCCCAAATGGCAGACTGCACGCTGCATGCAGGCGGCCTCGTAACCTATAGCTCTCATATAAAATAAAGCTTCGTCAATATATGACTCATGCATGTACTGCCTCAGTATACGAAATCGCATCCGTCGGAAGTCTCATTGTGGATATTTTATATATGAACGTCCGGTAGATATCCCGCACTTCTTCTAGCTGGCACATATATGAAAAAAAAAATAAAAAAAACTGTCGTTTGACGTGATCGAACTTTCGGTTTCCGCGTTCAAATATACATGTTTTCTGGTTTTTATATGGGGCTATGATGCACTTACGTGACAAATCGAGACCACCGAACGTCCGAAATGACGTCTAATTGATAAAGACATACACCATAATGCATAAACGAGGTTTACGCCTAAATGAGTATTTGTAATTAATGACATAATGTAGCGAATGGGTACAACCACACACAGAGACACACGTAGCTGGAGTGCCTGAATGCTGGTGTAAGTTGACCATTGAAATAATGAAATAACATTACTATAAAAGGAGGTGTTCTTTACTTGCTGCTACCAGCGTGAGCCAGAGAAGAGGTGACACACGAGAGATACGCACTTAATATTGGCACGAATATAGCGCGAGTTCTTTCCCCGAAATTTCGAGCCTTGGAACGCGCCTCGCATTGTATTCGTGTTTGTGACATGAACATAACGTGTGCTATTTTTCTTTTACTTTATCTAACGCTGACATTTCACAGTGCGCAAGAGCGCGCGAGCTGGGAGTTCTCACTGTTCATTTCGCGCCGCCTTTATCCTCCCGGTTTAAAACGCTCTTAGTGCCGCATCAATATGGTTACGGCATATTAATCTAAACCTTGTGCAAGACGATCGGCGATGTGCAGGCGCGCCAAGCGAGCGGCCTTCGAAGTCACCCGGAGAATCCTCGCACAGTGCCTTCGCCGTATTCGATTCTATTACGGGTATTTCTGAAGTGCTGCCTGTAGCCGAATAACTTTGGTCGCATGGGGGGCAGAAACCGTCATCGCCGACGGTGACAAAGAAGTCAGCAGTAACAACGAGTAATTGTGCAGGCACTCGTCCTTTCATGGCATTTTGCGACGGCAGTTCGCAGTAACGAGGAATAAATTGCGCCGTGCGAGCACCCGCTTTTGTACGTCGTTTCCTGTTTCCTTGCGGCATCACTTCGTGTAACACACACACACACACACACACACACACACACACACACACACACACACACACACACACACACACACACACAATATATATATATATATATATATATACATACATTGACACAAGGATATGGGGCTCCCGCACCGCAGAACGGCGCGCGCAAAGGTCGGCGCTATGCAAGACGAAGTGCGTAAGCTGCACGCTCTTCTTCTGGCCCGCCATTAAAGAGAAACGTCGGTCATACTCTGTGGGGATACCTGGGCGACACCCGCAAGGGTAGACATCTAGCAGAAGCCGCGCAAGAGTTGGGCCTCACGCTAATCAACGATACTACCACCCGCACCAGAATCGGCAGCCGAGGTCAGGTAGACACTAACCCGGACCTGACGTTCGTCGTCCACTCGCAAGACTACGCCTGGACGAACACCGGCGAAACTCTGGGAAGCGATCACTGCATCCTTCACACGGAAATCTATGCACGCGGCAAGCGTCGGCGGAAGCATCGCTTCTCGGTTACAAACTGGGACAAATTCCGCGAGTCCAGAAGAATGCGAGCCAGTGAGGGATCCATCGCCAATATCTCATCCTGGACGAGCCAACTCCTGGCCGACGTGGAAGAGCATACGGAACATCTTGACCCGGAAGACGCCCCGGAAACCTCCAACGTCGACAGCAGGCTGCTCCACATGTGGCAGGCAAGATCGAGCATGCTCCGGCGTTGGCAACAGCAGGGGAAAGATAACCAAGCCCTAAAAGAAAGAATCACTAGACTCGACGCAGAGATCTCCGATCACGCGACCGAGGTCACCCGGCAGCAATGGTACCAAATATGTGATCGCATGAGGGGACTCCTCAGCGCAGCCCGGACGTGGCACCTCCTACGCCACCTCCTGGACCCGGACACCACCAGGGCCGAAGGCAGAAGAAACATGGCCAAGTTAATCCACAGGCATGCTCAGGACCCGGGGGCGTTCCTGGCCGAGATGCGAGACAAGTACATCGGCCCGCAACTCAAGACACCGTTACCTGCGGCCTACCAGGGCCGGCCGAACGCGCACATAGACGAAGACATTACGTTCGCTGAGGTGTAGGCAGCCGCCTACAAGCTGCGGACGAATTCGGCGCCGGGTTCGGACCGCGTTACCAACAAGATCCTACGCAACCTGGACGAGGCCGCAATGGAGCAGCTCACCGAGTTCATTAACGAATGCTGGAAGACGGGCGCCATCCCGGAAGAGTGGAAGACGTCAACGATCGTCTTTATACCAAAACCAGGCAAACCACTCAATGCGGACAACCTCAGGCCGATTTCACTCACATCATGCGTCGGCAAACTGATGGAGCACGTGGTCCTAAACCGTCTCAATGAACACGTAGAAGATGGGGACGAGTTCCCCCACTCTATGTTTGGTTTCAGGCCACACCTGTCCTCCCAAGATGTGCTCCTTCAGTTAAAAAGGCAGGTGATGCAACCCGAAAGTCCGGCGGACGCTCGCCGATTCCGGTGCCTCCTGGGCCTCGACCTGAAGAAGGCCTTCGACAATGTCGCCCACGCAGCGGTGCTCGAGGGCCTGACCCAACTGGGTGTCGGAAACCGAGCATACCAATACGTCCGAAACTTTCTCACCGACCGGAAGTGCCGGATCAAAGTCGGCGAACATGAAACTGAATTTATAGAGCTGGGGAGCCGAGGCACGCCGCAGGGATCAGTCATCTCCCCTTTTCTCTTTAACGCGGCGATGCGCGGGCTCCCGGAATTGCTGTGCTCTATCCCTGGGCTTCACCACAGCCTCTACGCTGACGACGTGACGTTATGGGCAGCGGCGGATGATCCACAAACTCTTCAAGAGATCATGCAACGCGGAATCGACGTCGTAAGCTTATGCGGAGTCGAGGGGCCTGACGTGCTCACCGGAAAAATCCGAATACCTACTGATCAAGCCCGGCAGAAGTAGATGTCCCAGGGGATTACCACGGAGAAGGCGCTTCCTTGAACTTAAGGTCGGAGAACTTACCATCCCGGAGCGCCCCAGTATCAAAATATTGGGGCTAGACTTTCAGAACACGCTGCGCTGCGGGCTCATGTTAAAGAAACTCCAGAGGGCGACCAACTACACACTACAGCTCATTCGCCGGGTGGCTAATCGGCACCACGGCATGGGCGAGGGCGATCTGCTTCGGCTTGTGCAGGCACACATAACCAGCAGAACCATGTACTCGACACCATATGTCAAACTCGCAGCCACGGACTTAGCCAAATTAAACACCATGATCCGACGAAGCACAAAGGCAGCCTTGGGCCTTCCGGACCACGCGGCTACCGCAAGGCGAGAGGCCTTAGGCATGCATAACACGATCGAGGAGCTCTTAGACGCTCACCACACAGCCCAAGTCCGTCGTCTCTCGCTAACCCCGGCTGGCCGCACAGTCCTCCGGAAGCTCAGTCTCGAGGCTATCCCCGAGGGGACAGAGTACATTACGATTCCGCGAAAGGTCAGGGGGCATATTTATGCCCCACCTCTACCCCGCAACATGGACCCCGAGTTCCATCAGGGCCGTCGGCAGGCCCGTAGTGAAGCCATTTGGCGACGCTACGGCTCGCAAGATGGAGTGCTCTACACAGACGCAGCCAGACACCCTCGGGGCGACCTCATGACCGCGGTGGTAGCGGATCACAACGGAGGACTGATAGAATATACAACAATCACGGCTGGCCGAGTGGTGGAAGCGGAGGAAACCGCGACTGCCATGGCCATGCATGCGGAAGCGAATACCGTCATCAGCGACAGCAAGCAGGCCATCGGCAATTTCGTCCGTGGTAGAATTTGCAAACAGGCGTACCATGTCCTCACACGACGCCCCCTAAGCGGCTTGAAAACCCTCGTGTGGACCCCCGCTCACGCGGCTGTGCCCGGCAACGCGTCGGCTCACAGTTTGGCTCGAGATCTCGCGTGCCGAGCCTCGTCCGCGGATGCGGACGGCGTGAATGAGGAGGAGAGACACGAGGAACCCTGCGAGACTTATTATGAAATAGCTCATCGGTATCGCTTGAGGCGTCGCGCGCTTCCACCACCGGCCAAGCAACTCGACAAAACGCAAACGGTCGCGTTTCGGCGACTTCAGACAAATACATACCCACACCCAAAATACATTAACAAAATCACAGGGGGCAGGGAAAGCGACAAATGTAGGCTCTGTTCAGAAACAGGAACACTAACACACATAATGTGGGAATGCACCTCGCTCCCGTTCTCTCATCCCCCCGTCAGCAGCGAGACTGACTGGACAGCCTGGCTCAGTTCCGGGGACGTCGACCGACAACTTGAACTGGTGGACTGGGCGGAAAAGGCCAAGCAGGCCCAGGGCCTTACTTGAGCCCTAACCCTCAGCCACGTCCCTCTTTACCCTTCCCCCTTTTAATAACGTTTATCACCACCACCAAAGAGAAACGTCTCTTTTGTAACACTCCGTCTCCAACCTATGTTACATTTTTCTGGTGGAGGTGCTGGGTACATGCTACCACTCCCAGATCGAATACCGTCTACAAGCCCAGTACGAAGTCCGGTCGACCTGACTCCTGTGCACGTATGGACAAGCTGCCGACTTCAAGGACTGCCACCTGAGCACGAGCCGCTACCCAACCAAGTCAGAAGGACGAGTACGTCGGTTCCATCATCTCCCTCGACCGCGCCGACCGAGCTCGTCCTCAACCAGCCGCGAATCCCCACGTCCTTCCATGGGGACACCTTCGAGGATGTAGAGGACTGGCTCGATATCACTTTGAGCGTGTCTCAGAATACAACGGCTGGACTCCAGAGCGCAAGCTACGCAACGCCTACTTTGCCCTCGAGGACTATGCGCGGACACGGTTCGAGAACCGTGAGGCGGCCCTATCGACATGGGACGAATTCCGACGGCAGCTAATCGGCACATACGCCAGCCTCGATCGCAAGGAGCGAGCTGAATCTGCAATTCAGTCGAGAGTACAGCGGCCGAACGAAAGCGTCGCAATGTTTGTTGAAGATATGTGCCGATTTTTCCGACGCGCGGATCCCTCCATGCCGGAAGAAGCTCAGGAACTTGATGCGCGGCGTCAAGCAAGAGTTATTCAGTGGCCTAATACGCAATCCACCAAAGACCTTTGCAGAGTTTCTTGCGGAAGCCATATCTATGGAAAAGGCACGGCAGCAGCGAACACGGCAGTACAACCGCGACGTGTCGACCCTATCGCGTGACACTCTTGCTATGCCCTTGGACAATACCGACGCCTTGCGGGAGCTCATTAGGCTTGTTGTTCGAGAAGAGCACCAAAAGCTTCAGGTGGCTCCAGCATCGGTACAGCGACTCGCTCTGGCTGAGGTCGTCCAGGAAGAAATCAGGCAGGCAGTACAAATCCCGGAGCACAGCGAGAAACCACAATACGAGGTATGGCAGCCACAGTCCGTATGTCGTACGCGGAATCTGCGCGAAGTTCGTTGTCTCCGACTTTTCACAATGTGCGCGATGTCCCGGACTATCATGGTGTGCGCGCCGTTGAACAAGCAACTGGCGACTTCAGGCCCCGCCGCACGCCATTCATTGCTGAAACACGAGCACCCCGCAAGAGCGACGTATGGTGCACCGCAGACCGGAGGCCCTTGTGTTTTCATTGCGGTGAAGCCGATCACCTCTAGAGGGCGTGTCCTTACCGCCGAGTTGGGCTCCGTGAATTTTCACTGAATGCGCCGTGCCCGCGCAATGGTGAACGCCCCCTGGAGATTGAAGCATACCTCGCGAACGCCAGGATCTCGTTTGCCCTACGATTCGGTGAACCCCGGTCACCGTCACCCGCCCGAAACAGGTCTTCCAGGCCCCTCTTGAGCTGGGTGAGTGAGCAAGGCGTCGCTCACCCAGCCCTGCCTCCCGGGAAAACTGAGTCCAGCGACCTGCGGAGGTGAGGTCGCTGACGTTGCGAACGAAGATCCTCACTACGACGACCGCGATATGACGTAATTGAGACGCAGAGAAAGCAGTGTAATTCCGTGTCAGTATCCTGCGACGTACCAGTTACCATAGGTGACCACGAAGTCACGGCGTTAATCGACACGGGTGCGGACACGTCTGTTATGAGCCAGAATCTCGCGCGCATACTGAATAAAGTTTCGACGCAATAGACCGGAACTCATATTCGTACCGCAGGAGGGCATCTCATAACTCCAATGGGCCGGTGCACGGCGCGAGTCAACATTCAGGGCTTCACGTACGTACATCGGCGACTTCGTCATTCTTCCTGAATGTTCAAAGGACCTTATATCTGCATGGATTTCCTTCAGGCGAATGGTGCCATCATCGACCTGCAAGAGTCTAGAGTGAGCTTCGCTACTACGCAAGCTATAGTGAACAGTAATGACAATGACCATGACGTCGCGCTTTGAGTAGCTGACGATCACGTCACGTTGCCACCCAAGAGCAGCGTGCTTACCCTTGTCCAATGCGACATGGAGGACGACGCTGAAGGAATTGCTGAGGCGAACATGCCCCTGCTTCTTGAGCGCCACATTTGTATAGCCAAAGGGCTTCTTCAGGTGCGAAACAAATGTTCAGTCGTTTTGCTAACGAACTTTAGCAACGAATATCGGCATGTACCGCGAGGAACGACAATCGCATTCCTTCGCGAAATCACTAATGTAACTGACATTGCTACATTTGAAACCGCATCGTGTCAGCATACTGGGTTACCCAGCCTACAAGAACGGATTCACGTTAATGCCGCTCTGCCAGACCACCAGAAAGATCATCTACTGAGTCTCGTGAATGAATTTGCGGACTGTTTTTCAACATCATCCAAAGTGCGGCGCATGTCCATCACAAAGCACCGCATCATTACGGACGAGTCCGCACGTCCTGTCCGTCAGCATCCCTACAGAGTGTCTCCAGTGGAAAGGGAAGCGATCAAGCATCAGGTGAAAGAGATGCTCCAAGATGACGTGATCCAACCGTCCACCAGCCCGTGGGCCTCCCCTGTAGTGTTAGTCAGAAAGAAAGACAACACACTACACTTCTGTGTAGATTACAGAAAGTTGAACCGTGTCACCAAGCGCGAGGTTTATCCATTGCCACGCATCGACGACGCACTGGATCGTCTACAACATGCGAAGTTTTTTTCATCGTTGGATCTTAGATCAGGGTATTGGCAAATCGAAGTTGATGAACAGGATCGTGAAAAAACAGCGTTTGTGACACCTGACGGGCTCTACGAGTTCAAAGTTCTCCCCTTCGGTCTCTGTTCCGCACCTGCCACCTTTCAGCGGGTGATGGATACCGTGCTTGCTGAACTCAAATGGCAAACCTGCCTCGTATACTTGGACGACGTCGTCGTGTTCTCGAGCACATTTGACGAACATCTCGCACGACTCGAGAGTGTCCTCGCTGCGATCCATACTGCCGGCCTCACCATCAAGCCTGCAAAATGCTACTTCGGGTTCCAAGAGCTCAAATTTCTTGGCCATGTCGTGGGTCCTGAAGGCATCCGACCAGACCCCGACAAGTTAGCCGCCATAGCCAAGTTTTCACCACCCACAGACAAGAAGGCTGTCCAACGCTTCCTTGGTTTGTGCGCATATTATAGGCGCTTCGTCGAGGGATTCTCGAGAATTGCTGAACCTCTTACACGGCTCACACGCGACGATGTGCCTTTCATTTGGGCGGACGAGCAGCAGCAAGCGTTTGCAAGAGGCCCCAATACTTGCTCATTTCGATGAAGACGCTGACACTGAAATTCATACTGACGCCAGCAATGCGGGTCTCGGCGCAGTTCTTGTGCAGTGGCAAGCTGGTGCGGAACGCACCATTGCTTATGCAAGCCGCAGTCTCACAAAGGCTGAGAAAAACTACTCAACTACTGAAAAAGAATGCTTAGCGGTTGTGTGGGCCATTAGTAAATTCCGACCCTACTTGTACGGTAGACCCTTTAAGGCAGTCAGTGACCACCACACGCTGTGTTGGCTTGCCAACCTCAAGGATCCTTTCAGGCAGACTAGCACGTTGGAGCCTGCGCCTCCAAGAGGACGACATTACAGTTGTCTACCGATCTGGAAGGAAGCACAGTGACGCTGACTGTTTGTCACGCGCACCGCTCCCTACGACGTCATCGGACCCTGACCATGACTTGCCATTTCTCGGTGTTATCGACGCCATAAAAATGGCTGAGCACCAGCGCGCTGACCCTGAGCTGCTGCCGCTGATCGAGCACTTTCAAGGAGTTGAAGGTGTTTTACCCCGCTCGTTCGTGCGCGGCTTATACTACTTGCACAACAACGCCCTTTACAGGAAAAACTGCGGAAGTGGTCCCAATACGTACCTCCTTATCGTGCCGTCGGTGCTGCGCCAAGACATTTTGCAAGCGTGCCATGATGAGCCATGCGCGGGACACCTGGGATTCGCTAAGACATTAGCAAGGATACGACAGAAGTGTTACTGGCCCCGGCTTTATTCTTCTGTACAACGGTACGTGAAGACCTGCCGCGACTGTCAGCGCCGCAAGAAACCACCAGTCAAACCGGCCAGCTTTCTCCATCCTGTAGACCCTCCTCAAGAACCGTTCCAACAAATAGGAATGGATCTACTTGAGCCATTCCCGCTGACCTCTTCACGCAACAGATGGATAGTCGTCGCTACCGGCTACTTAACCCAGTACGCCGAAACAGAAGCTATCCTTCAAGCAAACTCGTATGAAGTGGCCAAGTTGTTTGTACGCCACATCGTCCTACAACATGGTGCACCGTCTGTTGTCATCACCAACCGCGGTACAGCATTTACAGCGGAACTTATGCAGGACATTCTCCAGCTGACGCATTGCTCTCACCGCAAGAGCACTGCATATCACCCTCAAACCAATGGATTAACTGAACGTCTGAACAGAACGCTGGCTGATATGCTCTCCATGTATGTCGACGTAGAGCACAAGACGTGGGACGAGATTTTACCCTATGTGACTTTCGCGTATAACACTGCTGTACAGGAGACTACACAGTTTACGCCGTTCGAACTTGTATACGGGCGCCACGTAACGTCAACACTTGACGCCATGCTACCTCTGGCTGATAATAGCCCGACCAGCGAACACGCGGAAGAGTTTGTACAAAGAGCCGAAGAGGCACGCCAGCTTGCTCGGCATCGTATCCGCAGCCAACAGCATACAGACATCCTTCGGTACAACCAGGGTTGACGTGACATCCATTACAATACCGGCGCCTGTGTGTGGGTCTGGACGCCCGTCCGTCGCTGTGGACTCTCGGAAAAGTTGATCCGCCGGTATTTTGGTCCCTACAAGGTTACGCGCCGCCTCAGTGACGTGACCTACGAAGTCGTCCCCTGCAGTTCTGACCCCGGTTCGCTCCTTTGTCGTCCTCGCGCTGAAGTTGTTCATGGAGTGCGCATGAAACCATACTATGCGCGTACGTGAACGCCGAGATGCACCTGAGGAGCTCCACTTCTTATGTCGCTGAAAGAACTTTATGACGCGACCGAGACGGTCGCTTTTCGTATGGGGGCAATTGACACAAAGATGTGGGGCTCCCGCACCACATAACGGCGCGCGCAAAGGTCGGCGCCATGAAAAACGAAGTGCGTAAGCTGCACGCTCTTCTTCTAGCCCGCCATAAAGAGAAACGTCTCTTTTGTAACACTCCGTCTCCAACCTACGTTACGAGTTCTTTTGCGAGACCGAAAGTCCCCTCTCACGTTATATTAGTGGTCGCGTCATTTTGTGCATATACACTAAGTGTTTAATTGGTTTTTTAGTGACGTGCTACAAGGGACCATGCACACTGTCTGACAGCTGCTGAGCCAATTCGTATATTTAAGAAGCTGTGTTGATGCAGCTTAGTCTTGCAGAGGCCACCAAATTTAATGTCTTGTCTTCGGTCACAAGAAAAGCAAGCATAATAAAGTAACGTGGCGCGAAAGGTCTTCACGAGTGGTTCAGGTAGCAATTGAACAACACTTTGAAATTGAGCCTTCAGGCCATGCGTTCACATGCGCCAGTGCATTTCGACAGGCTGCGCAGTGCTTAGAAGAAGTGAGAGGCAGCAATTTTTTGTTGTTGCTTTTGCGTAACAAATGTTGACGGATGAATATATATAATGACGGAATATATACCAGCTATACAAAAGCGATGACGGCGGTTCATCACACGGGGAAAAACAGCAACCATCACATACAGACGTTAGTGACAGTTCATCTGGCAGTTAGATCAGCTTCCGGCTAAAGGATGGTTCTGTGTTTTATTCTGGACTGATCGAACTCTAGTAATTAGAGTGAATAATGAAATCAGAATCAAATTTATTTTTGCCATATATGCGGGTGCGCATGCAACGACCACTATAATCAGAGCAAGAGTACGTGGAGACCAGTGTGCAAGTCGCAAGAAGACATATCGCGTAAGTATTACATTTGCTTTACCAAAAAGCACAAGATTTCAATACTTCAAAAACGGATATGTTTGCAACACTATTGTATCGTTCATTGTTGCTTTCTTCTTTTGTGGTTAAACTATCGAGAAAATAACTATTTAGCGGGGAACAAAATTTAATCAAGTGGATATTGCATTAGACAGTTCATGTAATAGTAATCTGAACTGCGGAAAGATTCAAGCAAAATTGTTTGCGAACGGCGTGTTAATTGTAAACGGTCCTGTCGTACCACAGCAAAAAACGTCAAACAATCTAAGCGCAGGCGACTCGTGGACTGTACAGTTCTAGGAAACATTCCAGTTAGATGTTTTCACTGGGGAGGGGCCAGAGCACACCAGACCGACGGGGCGGCTGGTGGTGACTCTCTGTCTTAACAATGGGTCAATTCTGCCTTAAATCCTTTTGGCGAGCCGTTGTTGGCAGAGACAAGGCAGAGCAGGTGGTGACATCGCCAAACGCATTCCGCTTTCATCGCAGCAGCAGTCTTCGTAAGGCGCACCACCAGATTCCTTAGTTCGACCCACAGTAAGGGGTTGGCACTTTCGTGGAACATTGAAGGTCCATACCCATAGTTGGGCGAGTTGGCTTGACATGACGATGTCAAGGTTGTCAGTGGGTGTTTGAAGCTCAGCACAAGGGCAGTCAATTTAGAAGAACGAATGGGGAGGGGGGAGCTCCCATTGCCTTTATGATAGGCACGCAATGTGGCACAACACTATGTACAACAGAAACATGCGAAATTCTGTGGCCTTCCACTTACCAAAACCTGACAAGCTTCGTGGCTTGCTGGACTTGGTACAAAGTGCTTAATTTTTGAATTTATTTATTATTTATTTATTACATACTGCAGACCAATCTGGTCCAAGCAGGACGGGCAATACAATTTACAGAATATCTGTTTTACACAAAAGGAGAACAACAACAAGAAAAGAAACATGATAGTACCAGAGGAAAGAACACAAAAAGACAATCATCTAGTCATATAGCGCGTCATAAAGTTCTGTTAGGCTATTCCAGTCGGACATAGAACGTAGAAAAAAGGAAAACTTACAAATGTCTGTTCTTGCAAAGTAAGGGGTTAGAAAGTGTGTTTGGTAATGTCGCGTAGGTCTTGTGGCCAAAGGGGAAGGAAACTGTGTCTGAGCAATAGCCATTTTACAATTAAGAAGGAAGTTTAAAAAATTCAAAGACATTATTTTTTTTCTCGATTCAAGTAGCTCACTGGGCACGGTGGCTTCCAGAACATGCGGCTGCTTCACAATCCGCTTTTTTTCTTTACGCAGTTCCTTGGCCTTCTGATGCAGCCATATGACAACTGCCGGGATGTCATTGCGATCCCCGCCTTTGCGCATGACTGCGATGCCCCACCACGACATGTGCATCAAAATCCGATATGGATTTGCTCCTGACACTGCATCTCTTGAATATTTTCCAATATGGTATCTTTTTGCACCTTTGATCCAAAGTAGCAAGGGCTTCCATACCATGCCAAGACAGATCAAGTGCATGTATAATCAAGTGGAACATGCTGAACGATGTCAATAAGCAATTTCAACAAAATGGTCTTCGTGGTGTGGTGCTCTTCTTGCTCTGCTGTATGAAAGTTATTTGTTCTTAATGGCGCATCTAATTCAGGAAAGCACTATCGTCCTTGCTCGAAATCTCCCTCAGTCACACATTTGGAGCAGCTGAAGTACCCATTATGCCCTTTTATGCCAAGAAAGTACGACTTCGGAGGTGTTCACAGGTTATAGTGCTCCAAACGGCACAGCAAATTTTTTGCTTCCTAGTCGGGCCTTCTTGGAGCACTCTTTTCATGTCGCACACGAATGGCCCCAAGTACACATTAGACTGAGATGGTTTGCACTCCTCAAAAACAGGCACCAACTGGAAATGGTTCCCTTGGTTTGCAGTTCAACACACGACAAAAGAAAGAATGGGCTAGAAATTAACTTACCTCGTTTTATAAAATTTATTTTTATTTATTTTATTTTTTTGTCAGTGGCACTCCATCCATATTAACGTGGATAACTATAGGATCAGGCACATGAACAACATATCTGAGAGTTGAGTGAAGCCCTTCACAAAAGCCGAAATGACAACGATCCAGAACCCATCATTGTGACAATTACCATGCACTCTCAGTGCAGACACAGTGCGCTAGCGCTGTTTGGTAGCTCCGGCCCTCAAGCAAGAATACGAGCGAAGAACCTTTAAAAGATTTCTGACGAGGTATACATTCGATGACGCCCACTGCTCGTCTGTGTTCCTCGTTGTTCAGGTTCTCGATAGCCATGGAAATGCCGGACTGCAGACTTCAATCAAATTTCGCTATCGCGATTGGCTCCCTTCCTCGACCTACATATGAACCAATCGCGATAGAGAAATTTGATCCCGATCGGGCTCGAATCGCGATCGAAAGTGTATTAAGGCCATCACACGTATGCCGACGACTTACCCATAGCATTGCATTGCCCAATATAGAATAAAGAACAACTGACTTACCTTCGATTGAAACACAGATGGGCTCCGCGAGCCCAACTTAGAAAACACGGTATTTGAGAAAGGCCACGCAACGCGGGGAGCAACGCGAGAAAGCTAGGCTGAAGGGGCTGAAGCATGCTTCAGCTGAAGTTTTCGTTTGAAATAAAAGTGTTCAAAACAAAAGCGCTAAAAAAAAATACTCAGCGATCAAATAAAGGGTACCCGTTAGGAGAGGAGGCACGGAAGCAGGGCTAGCAGGCCCCGCACACTCTCAAGTTCAACAAATGGCCACAGAGGGCGAAAAATCAATCAAGGCGTGTTTCAGCGTAAGCGCGCAAGTGGAGCTACTGTAATTTGGTCGACTACTTTAATTTGTGCTTTTTCTGCTAGAGGCGCTGAACATGCTGAATTTTTTACTTTACACAAACCATTGACATAAACAATCGAGGTGTCTAAGGATGTTTTGTTACCTCAGGCAAATAGGCAGTTGATTTTTTTAAATTTGATTGTTGAAGCTGCTTTTTAATCATAGCGTCAAGGTTTTTGTACTTGATTAACCGCCGACAGCCCATTGGTATCGATGTGTTTCCTGGCCGTTGGCGTTCGAATACTACGGCGGTAAAACATTTTCGAAAGCATGCTGGTTTCGTCTGCGAGTCATTACATAGACTTGCTGTAAAGAGGTCTACTCTTGGCAAAACATAGTGCCTCATTTTGTTTAGGCGTTGATTATCATAATGAATGCGGCGGAGGTTGAGGGAGTACGCTTGAAGGTACGTTTTTATGCCGTTGATCTCCATAACACCGTAAGTACGCAAACCGATGTCACAGAACACCCGATGCATCATTGTGTGTTCTCCGTCATCGCTTGTTTGCTGTACGCCTACTAATTCTTCATTTCTTCAAGTGTTGTATCCTCCTTTTGTCCTTGTTCTCTTGTGCTTCACTTACAGTATGTCGTTCCGTCAGCTGTAATGCGCATTTGCAAAACCAATATGTTTGACAAAACGCAGTGGTTATCATAATTTCACTACACATGTATTAAGCTGGCACATATGGTTCAGATACAGATGCCTGTATGCGGACTTGCACGACGTTGATGCGGAGATTAGGATAATTATGACACCCGTAAGGAAGAGGCAGCTGACGGCCGTAAGCTGTTGCGTTCTTTCCGCCAAACTACCCGGCCTGGTAGTGCTGTAAAGATGCTGTATAAAAGTGACACGCGGTGACAGGGAAATTATTATACTTAGCAGCCGACCGTACGTTTTGTAGCTTAGGTCTTCTTTCTTGTGCGTTTGTGCTACCCTTATTAATGAGCCATTTCTTGACTATGTTCTTGACTATGTAACCGCGTTTGTGTGGATGCGTAGACGTGTGCTTTTTGTTGTACTTGTAAAATGCAAATAAAATATTTTCAGGCTTACTCAATCTTTGGTGTCGTGTGCGTTTATTCCAGTCGAGGCCATCGTGCCACCTGGAAACCGCATTCTGTCAGTAGCCCTACACGAAATGCAACAGCTGTAGCGCGGCGGCACAACTCGGGGTAACGGCGGCGTAATAAACGAAAAACCGCTCGGGATGCCCTTAAAAGTCAGTGCAGAGTGTGCCTTAACTCGATATGACTCTGCGCTACATGTATTCTGCTGCGCCTCGATCGTGCTCCCGCCAGTTTGGTTGCTGTGTGGCAAACGTAGCGCCTACATATATATGTAAGCGCTACGTTTGCCACACAGCAACTAAACTGGCGGGAGCACGATCGAGGCGCAGCAGCTAGAAACCCAGTAAAGCCACAGCACACCTGGTAAAGCGTGTGCAAAACCCCGTTTCCGTTTCCTGTTGTACAGCGCCACCTGTGGTCGCATACTTTAGTTCACGACGCCAGCGCTACGCTTATTTCCGTAGCACTGTGGAAGGTACAGTTTCCCTTCTCTAAGTTTGTATAGGTGTTCTGTGGGGCTAGTCTTCTCCGTTTGCACGGCGAAAGGCGAGACAGACAGGCACACCGGCCGAAAGCGCGCACGCGACGTAATCCTTTCGGAACTGCTGGCTAGCGTGAAAGCGATCCGGCGATAATGCTAGCGTGGTGTAATGATAAATCCGTCTGGGCGGGACCATGCCAAGCTGTGGCGGTGCAAGTCTAGGAAAAAAACTATGCACTGCAGTGAAACGCACGATTCGGACTACTAGCTGGCAAGTTATGTTTTCGAAAAACAGAAGAATGCTACTTGCGGGACGACTTTGCGTCGCAATGCTGCTAGCGGCCGTGGCCGCGGCTGAAGATAAGTGCCCCGTGGCTACATGCGGCGAAAGGAGTTGGCCGAACGGTCGGCCACAGCTTCAAGTGTCGGCGCGCTTGTATGGCCCTGGCCTCCGAGGAAACTTCAACCTTCCAGCCAGATACTTTTTTGTACACCTCGTTGACGCTAGTGGCAACAAGTAAGTCGAAATGGTAACTCATTGTTGATAATGATTAAACATTTCGAGTACGTTGTTATATGAAATGGTAACTCATTAGGGATAACGATTAAACATTTCGAGTATGTTGTCATATGTCTTCCAACATCACAACATACACACAAACGTGCTAAGTACGTATACGGTCGTAGCTGTCATAGCGTTTCGACCGCAGATGACGAGAGAACGAGAACTTGGAAATTTCTGACTACTTCTGGCGAGCAGTTGGTTTTTCTGAAACGATGCCGACTCGGCGGAACGCATTCTTGTTGCAGCTTTACGGTAGCATCCTCGACGAACCTTACTGTGAGTATCACGGGAACCAACGGCCACTGCAGCATTTGGACCCAGGTCCTGAGTCGAGGAGATGGGCTTTTCATTGTTCGCTACAAGCTCTTTAAAAGTTGCCCCGAGGCACAAGTGGAGGTCAGCTTCAATGGATCTCCCCTCATGGAATCGCCGGTTGTGGTTAAAGGTATTCCGCTTTAATTGCCTTTATGTGGTATGATGAGAGTTGGCGAAACTGAACACTTCAGTGGTTTTCTTTGCTGTAGGGTGTACCACGCTGCACATTTTTTGCATGCAGTCAAATGTTGTGACAAAACAAAATTAAGCGTCTTCTATAGGTAAGGATATGATGACCAGTTCAATCGGTTCTACTGAAACAAGTTACAAATGGAAATGACACAGCCACATTTGCCCATACATATGATTGCTGTTTTACTGGTTTACACATAAATCATTAGCTTATATTCTATATAGGGGTGCTGAAAAGCTCTCATGGCAACTGGTGGCACTGTTTAAGACACATGTACTCAGCCCATGGTTCTTGAAACTGTAAAACACCTTACTTTAAATTTTTTTAAAGTTCATTGTTTAATTATTGACCCAAAAAATGAAAATAGGCAGAAGAATCACGATCTGGTGGTAAGCCAATGGTTGATTGCAATGAGTTTCTTCAAAGATATTATTTCCATGGCCCTTTCTGGCTGCACCACACCAGGCTCGGGCATTTCTAACAATAGTGCTGCTTAGGTCACACGGTGACAATTGTGTCTGCAAGATGTATGCAGTGCACTGACATACTGTAAAAAACAGCTGAAAATTCGGACAAAACTATGTGGGCTCTTTTTGGAGAGCACACACAGTTAGGTTAGCTGTGTGGAGAACCACACAGCTAATATTGTAACCCGCTAGTAACAGCGCAAAATGTAGACAAGGGACGAGACAAGAAGACACCACAAGCGCAAACCACACCACAAACCAACAAGCCCAAGCTGCTATTCTAATATTGTAATGATTGTTGTTTGCTTTTATGATCATCATATCACCATCTTCCATATATAGTGATTAGCCTTCGCTTTTTGCCATATAAATGTTTTTTGCCAATATGAAATTTCTTTGTGTACTCCACATGAGCGGGTTTTGTCATAGTTCATATATTTAGCACTTACATGGCTTAAGTGTCTGTACTCCAAGCAGTTTAAAAATTATTAACATAACACATTTCCAGGTATGCTTGGCTACAATAAAAAAATATATAAACAGCTAATGACATTGTTGCGCCTGTTATAGCTTGACATGCCTGTGCAACTGTTTTACTGCTTTCAAGTTGACTGCAGTGCCTTAAGTCGTGAAGCGTAGCTATAAAGCATTCACATTGTAAACTCGAGATGGAAAAGCCTTAGAGCTTCTGTTCAGCAGATATTAAAGAGAAATCATTAAAGTTAACCTAGTAATTTATTTATTTATTTATTTATTTATTTGAGTACCCTAAGGACATGTTAGGGCATAACATAGCGGGGGGGGGGGGGGGGGGGGGGGGTAGATAAATTGCACATCTGGAACTGTAAATACTGTAAGTCGAGACTTAATAAGCTACTGTAAGGAGCAGAAGCCTTTGTCAGGCCACACAGCCTTTAGCTTCTGCTTCCTTTCTGTTGTAAACAGGAGAAGAAAAAAAGAATAAATAAATCCACAATAAATAAAAAATAAAGAAAAACTTGATTTGACAATGTTTTCCAATTTTCTGCACCAACTGATATGATAATTTAGGTGGCATTTAGCTAGAGATAATTGATTGTTTACCAATTTTGGGAAAGAGATTACAGATCAGGGAAGTAAATATAATCTGCACAGCTGTCAGGGACTTGTTGCACACAACAATTAGCCAGTTAAGTGGGGGGGAAACACAGAAATCAGTGATGTTGGCTGGTCATAATACTGCAGTTTAGGTGCCAAATTCAGAAATGGAAAGTTTAACCTTAATTTTCTTTTCTAATAACCCACCCTTTCCTCTCAATGAAGTGCAAATACAGCTTTGGACAATAAGCCTACCAGTCTAAGCAAATTTATCATTCCTTCTTAATTGTCACATTAAAATGGCCTATTGATAAGCAGTGTACTTGTAAACAAAGTGCTTGGGTGTGATGGTTAAATGCACGAAGTAATGTAACATGCTGGCTGAAAGAGTGGGTGTGTACAACTGACTCTGTTTTATGTGTTGCCTTTAATCATATTTGGCAGAAATCACTTGTTAACATTCTTCAAGCTGTTTACCTTGCTTTTGACAAACATGCCAGTGCAGTCCATCGTAATTATGCAAATTACGTCTTCAAGCTTCTCCCACACATTCTTGATAGCCGTCTCTTTTATTTTTGCTTCAACTGAGGGAAGTTCCACAACATCTTTGTTGCATCACATGTTGTAGTTTGTCTATAGCTGTAAAGGTGTTACAATTTCAAAGGGTATTAAATGTTTACCTTATGCAGAATTCCTTAAACCTTGGAGAAAATGTCACTTACACATGCTTCTTTTGCTTTTATAACTGGCCTTAAGAGCCCAATGCTACATTCCTGGTGCTCTTTCTTTCTCTCACTTTGCTTCTGTGGAGGCATAATTCAAAGAAACTGCCTTATTCAGTTTCATTTTGAAATGCACAGTACAAACATACACAGTAGTCTCAGAGAGGATGCAGCTAAAGGCATTAGTTTGACCAGACACGGTCACAACATCCTTTGTCAGGTTCACAGTGCATGAAATAACATGGCCATTAGCAAAATTGTATCTGAACTGTTCATTGGTGTAGCTGGGAGGGGGGGTCGACCTCCCCCCCCCTCTTCCCGCGGAACAGAAGGTTTTAAGAGATGGGCTCCGAAAGAGTGACATGACTGAAAAGGAAAGCTTGAATGTGAAAGCAAGGTGAGGGGTAGTGGCGGTACGAAGGGGGAGGGGGGGGTTGTCATGTACGTCACCGTACCTAGAATTTAGGTTTATCCAGTTTCCACGCAACTGCTGTCATGTCTATAGTCTTTCCTTCTCACGTCACCTTCCCTCCCCCCCCCCTCCTTGTATAGGAACTGCAAGCGAAGGGTGGCAAGGCTGTTATTCACTCATTTCACAACTGTGTCGCTTCTACTCATTCTCTGCCTCCTCTCCCCCCTCCTCTCTACCATTCTGTCTAGCTTCCCTCTGGACTTGGGTATAGCAGAAAGGTAAGCGCTGCAATTTCTGCAGTGCTTTTGCGGGAGGTCACAGATGATTACAGCTGTCAAGAGGCTAATGGGGTGATGGACGCCCAGGGAGCTCCAGAGGGCATTGTGCACATTCGACGTGGTGCAAAGATCTAAACGAGTTTCTCAGATCTCCTTTCCTCTCTGCCAAGCTCCTATCATGTATATACACGCTATGAACCACCTTTGACGCAGCGTGCAAGACAGCCACAGCAGCAGCAGCAGTGGGAAAGTCGAAGGAAGAGGCAAAGAAAGCTTCACTTTAGAAAGCTCTGCTTTAAAACAGGACAAGAATGAAAAACCTACAGAACGCTGATATGCGTACGGCAAAATATATCAGGGAGGGGGGTACTGTGCCAGGGAAGCTAAGAAACCGCCACAACACACAGGTGGGAGGGCAGGTAGGTGAATGGCCTTGAAGTCCATGCAGAAACAGAAATATAGGAATGTTAGCAGCCGCCGCGCTGTTGAACAAACCGGTGAATGTTGAAGAGTGTGACAGTGACTAACGGAAAAGAATTTTAAGAAGGGGAGTGGAGTAATAGAAATGAGGACACAGGGATGTGTATAAAAGGTGTCAATAAGGAAGTTGGCAGATAATTATGGACATAGGGAGAGTGTCTCATCACTGCCCGATAGCTCAACACCAGACATCTGTGGCCAGTCGTCTAGCTGAGGCTCACCTACCCTGTCCTAACATGTGCTGCTTGCTGCGGGGACCCCATCCTTACTAAACGTCTCGGCAATTTTCAGAATAGATAGGTGTCGGAAGATGCGACACTTTCAAGTCTTTCAGAGCTACTCGCCCTTATTTTACTGCGAGCAACGGAAGCCATAATTTACACAAAGGCTTCTAAAGAGGAAGCAGCCCTGCTTTGGACTGTCTGCCTCGTCAGATTCTGAGTGGGATCTAATAACAATATGAGTCGCGTGATGACTACTACAATACCATGATTGCAAGTTACAAACAGCTCTTAAAACAAGTCAGACAGCAGGTCACCGAAAGTAAAACTTGCATCATATGATGCTGTCAAAGTTCTAACGCAAAGCTTTGTTCCTGTATTTTTAAATCTAGAATAATATAGCATGCCCACAACACTGAAAGCGCAATTGAGTGATAGGCAACTTGCAAAATAGTGCACACCCTCTCCTGTACGTAGCCGTGGCCGTACCACTCACTAGAAGATCTTGCTGGAAAACAACGGTGATCACTGTTACCTGGGCTCCAACAAATCTGGCCTACAAACGAGAAGAGGCACAATATTATGCTGTCTTGTTTTTTTTTGTTTTTTTTATGGCGACGTCTTTAGCGCTGTTCGGTTTTCCAAGTCATGTACTAGCTAGGTAATCAACATATCTTATATAAATGCATCAATTTGCAAACAAAATTTTAGTTTTTTTAATATCATCATTTTTAAAGATAACATAAGGTTGATAGCATATTTTGATGTGAAGTGGCTGCAAAACTTGCATCCCCGTTGTTAAAGCGTTCTTGTCCTGGGAGTGTTTGGAGTTTGTCTTTGCATGGTGTGCAACCCTCCACACACACACATAGAGAGAGAGAGAGAGAGAGAGAGAGGTGAAGGAGGTGGAGGAGTGGTAATTGTCCACTGAGAACCCCCCCCCCCCATTCTCCAAAATAATTTTCTGACTACACCACTGGAACTGTTCACTGAAGTACACGTCATGCAACTTCAAGAAACCACATCATTGAGGCAACATTCCTTGAAGAATGGCTGGTGTGTGAGAGCACATTGTGTGTAAATGAGGCTGAGCTGTGATATCATAAGTGTAGTAGGCGTTACCCAAAAAAAGGTAGTGAAATACATTACTCATTATGTTCAAATAAAAGAAGTATGTTGCTGCTCTACTTTGGCTACAAATTAAGGTAACACACTACCATTACCACCAGATTTTTAGGCACTATCAATGTAGGTTTTAGGCACCTAAGAAAGGCAGTTAAAACCTCATTTTAGGCACGATAAGATGTTCACAATACACAACCTGTTTTTTGTATCGAATGTGTGTAGCTCATTTGTAAGGTAAGAAACTGACGTATAGAATTCAGTTATGAAATTTGAAAGGCAGTAGCCTGTATTGTGCAAGCCATTGCTTTACAGGGATTTGCTGGGCAGACGAGAGACCGCTTTTTTGTCAACACACATACTGCACATGCTTAATACATTCGTTCTGAAACGGTGAGCAGGTATAGTCTCTATTTATTAGCCAAGCTTTTCTGCTTACACTTGCACATAAAGTGGAGCAAGCACAAGAAATAAGAAAAAGTACAGTTGCAGCTGAGCAATTACTCAAAAAAGATAAAATCCATGCCTAATGATATGAATTCTACAAATGTTCCAGTAAAAAAGAAGCAAGCATTGAATAGCATACATTTACAAATCTTCGTAAAATTGTAAGAACAGTAACAAATGATTATCATCTGTAGGTTTTTCGATTCAAGATTTTGCCTGTTCTTACTCAGAATGAGCTGGCCAAATGAAATTGAGTGCGCAAAATTTAACGAGGTGAATGGATCTTTTGTATTTTTGTATGTTTGACAGCGTCACACACTCTAGGATTTTTAAGTGATCACTTGTAAGAACTTCCAAAAGTTCTTTGAGCATAAAAAATAGATGTTTCTTGTGTAAGGGAAAGAACAACATTGCACACACATTTTTGACAGCTGCTGCCGTAACCATGTGATGACTCAGGAACTGCACTCTTTCTTAAAGGGACCCTTATTTAAACGATCTTGATGATACTGTACAAATGTACTGAGCCAGTAGGTTAGGCCCTTATTTGTTTATTTATTTGTACATACTGCAGCCCTATTGAGCTATTGCAGGAGTGTGAAAAGCAGAACAATGACAAATAACAAAGGCAATATGAACAATACAGACTTAATGAAAATAACTACCTATTCAATTGTCGCTAAAAATAAGTTTAAAGGTAGAGAACGATTATTACCAGGCAAAGAATTCCAATATTCAATAACACTGGGAAAGAAACTGTATTTAAATGTGTCTGTACAGGCAAAATAAGGCGCAATGTGTAGGTGATGGTAACTACTAGTAATAGATGGTTTAGCAGGAGTTAGATAATTATCGGACGAAATCCGGCAGGAGGAGTTAATAATGCAATGCAGAAGCTTGAGCGACTTTGGCCGTCGACGATCGGAGAGCGGTTGCAATCCTAGGGATAGAAGCGCTGCGGAAGGTGAAAAATCTCTATCGAACCTATGGCATATGAAGCGAATCACTTTCTTTTGGATGGCCTTGATTTGATTAATGTCACATTGCTTGTGCGGATCCTAGACAGGAGAAGCATATTCTGGTAAAGGTCGGATTAGAGATTTATACATCAGTAGTTTAGTATCCCTTGGGGCCGTGGTCAATGTGCGGTGCAGATAGCCTAATTTTTTCAGTGCCTTTGAGGTTATTAAATCTATGTGTTTGGACCAAGACATTCTGGGTGTGAAAACAAGATCAAAATATTTGGTATGATCAGTAAGGTATGATCATTAATTTACACATTTAAGTGCTCCACGTAAGGTGTGTAATTTATTACAGGGTTTTAAAAATGTGCATCGCTACCGATTACAGTGGCACCACTCCCCTGAGTTTTCAGCCGCCCCCTCCCAATTGACATAGTTAGCCCAATTAACGTCAGTTCGGTGAGCTATTTGATTGGCTAGCCTGGTCACGTCATCAATAACATTTCCAACTTTATGGTGAACAAATGTTGTTTGTAATAGTTGGAATGTTGGTTAATTTGTTTCTACAAAAAAGTAACAGAAAGAGAATACACAACGACAATTTATCACTACACTCAAGCACTTCCAGCACATAGCAAGTGTTGTCTGCTTGTGTTACAATGTTCTCCATGTTGACACGAGCTGTGCCAGTCAGAGCTGGTCTCGAACTCTCTTTTTGCAAGCAGCATGGATCGCCCCTGTTACATTGTGGGCTGCAAATCTAGTGATCGGCAACATTTCAAGCTGTGACATTGACTGCCTTTGCAAGGCAACATGCGAGCAGAGTGGTTGCAGTGCATCAGGCTATTGGTACCCGATCAGTGCCAGCATCTACGCGTTTGCAGATGTCACTTCGTGCCGGAGGATTACTACCACAATAGAGAGTTTTAGAGTGTCCAGTATTCAGGTAAATGCAAGCGCAAGTGGACTGGGCATTTCACTGGGCGAGTGGAGAAACGAGCATGAAATGCCTGCGTGGTGCAGCCACCTGGTGACACAGAGCTCAACCAGAGAGCCACAGAAGTAATATAGCAGTAACTAAGTGTATTCTACTTTGCTACTGGTGAAAACTTTTGGCAGGAATGTATTTGGGAGCACGGTGTCTTTTTGAATGTTAAAATTGTTCTACACTTGGTTACAACAATACAGTGCAATCCACTTATAGTGATACCACATATAACAACATATCGGTTATAACGATGGGTCAAGGTAATAGTGTCATTTTATGCATTAGGTCTATGGGGGAAAAAAAACAAATATAACTATATGTTATTCACCGCATATCGGATATAATGATCAACATTTTGCCGTCAGGACAGCGTTTGCCATGCAGAATAATCCTGGCATTTGCGTTGCTTGGTTTCCCTGAAATGAATGATGCCGAGACGGAGTGATATTCACCTACGCGAGTTCGTATCTGCTGCCATTACCACCCCGCCCATACCGCCCACGCACCGGAGAGCATCATGAGTTGTAAGTAAGTGTTCCTGATCCCTTTTGACTCAAGGCAGGCGTTTGTCAATGTCACAGGAGATGTTGAAAGCACGAAAAGGAAAGTAAGGAGAGAAAGAACATAAAACACAGTTTTGTCACAGTCACAGTCTGTGAGGCCGTCTGGTTGGTCCGGTTCGTTGCAGTCTAGGCTCCAGTTGCCTCGAATTTTACCAAAGCCATGACGATCCAATCCGCCAGCCATGCCGGTTCAAGTCGACGCGTCCGAGCCGCATCGATGCTTGGTCAGCCGTGATCTGTCGTAGTTGCTCGTGTAGCTAAGGTGGTCGGCGTCGGCGGCCGTTCGCTGTGACTGGGTGGCTCTAGCCGGGCGATATGTGTCTTGGGTTTTCTTCCAGATTTTCAGCTCTCCTGCCTAGTCGTTCCCACTGTTCTAGCCGGGTCTTTGTAGTTTCGGCGCGTGCAGTTCGGTCCTCCTCGGTGAGACCAGTCAGCGCCAGGCTCTCGGCCAGGGAGCATGATCGGGGATCTGCGGGAAGTCTTGGACATTGTTGTAGCACGTGGAGAAGGGTTTCTTCTGGTGAACCGCACAAGCGGCACGTCGGAACCACGCCGAATCGTTCGTGGTGGCGTTGGTTTGTGAGGAGAGCACCAGTGCGGGCTTGAAACAGCAGGGCGCTGCCTCTATCTCCTCGGTAGTGGGGTGATGGGCACGGTTCCAGCTTGTGGTATTAATATAGTGCCAGGTTTTGCTTTTTGCTACTGTCGTGTGCCAAATTGTTTTTTCAGCATCATTGATTTCCTTGATGACTGCCTTGCGCCACTCTGCCTCTGTCTTAGTGTTGTGGTGTTTTGAATTTTGGCTGTATTTCGTGTCTAGGGACGTGTATTTCCGAATCCAAGCCGTCTTGATGTTTTTATATCTTAGGTGTAGGTACATTCTGTGACAGTAATTTGTGTTTGCCATGAATTTGAGTCTGCCGGCATATTGTAATTTGGACCTCACCTCCCTTGCCTCGTATGAGGACCAACTAATTTCCACGCTTACTGCTGCATTTGCAGTGGCTATGCTTCCCCCTAGCAGCCAGCGGCCTAGTTCTGTTTGGTGACGCTCCAGGCATTTTATGGTTTCACTGGAGTAGGCCAGCACATCTTCTGCGGATGTTGTCGCTGGTACTGCTACTCTCTTCCACAGTGTGCATCCGACAGTGTAGGGGTTGTATGAATGTCTGGCCAAGTGCCAGATGCGGCCTTTGAGGCGATTAAATTTTTTTACTAATGCGTTTTTATGTGGATCCAGAAAATTTGGTTGTTCACTGAGAGTGATGCCGAGGTATTTGTATTCCAATGTTTTTTGATGAGGTACCCTTGGAGGGCGAATTCGTCGCTAGTGTTGCTTGTATTTAATCCCATCCACTGCGTTTCCCATCCACTGCGTTTTTTGAACCTTAGCTGGTCGTTTCCTGTAACTTGGGAGCAGATGTCGAACTGGTGTTGGAGGTCAGCTGCTGATTCTGCTAGCAGCACAATATCATCAGCGAATGACAGACATGAAATTTTGGTGTATTCTTCTTCCTTGTCAGTCATTGTCGTGGACAGGCGGAGGCCTGGTCTCTCATTGTCTAATGTTTGGAGGAGTTGTGTGATGTATATGTTAAATAATGTTGGGGACAACGGGCATCCTTGTTTTAGTCCTATCTTTTGCTCGACTTTCTTCGACCTTAGTTCTTGTAGTGTGTACACTGCTGTGCAATCCGTGCATGGGTTCTTAAGCAGGTCTATGCTTTTACAATCTAGTCCAATGCTCAGTAGCTTTTGCCAAAGCCTCGAGTGGGAAACACCATCAGAGGCTCTTTTCATATCAAGGAAAGCCAGATATAGCATTGGTTTTTCCTTATTTTTCATCTCCATAGCTTGGGTGAAAGTGAATATATGGTCACTTGTCCTGTGGCTTGGTCTGAAGCCGTTTTGAGACTCTATGAATATGTTATTTGAGTCACAGAACTTTTGTAGTCTTCGGTTGAGGATTGTGCTGTACACCTTTTGTACATTGCTCAGTATAGATATCGGGCAGTAGGGATTTAGTTGTTCAATTGGTTTTCCTTTGCCCTTGTGTATGAGGGTCACTTTTGCCTCTTTCCATGCTGGTGGAATTTGACCCGAATCAAGGATGCTGTTGAAGTAGTGTTGTAGTCCCTCTCTTGCTTTTGTCTTTAGTGCTTTTAGGAATTCATTGGGGATATCATCGGGGCCTACTGCTTTTTGGTTTTTAAGATCGCTGATGCTTCGTTTCAGTTCTGTTGTGGATATTGGGTCCAGTATGCTATGTTCTTTTTTTGTCCTCTTCACCTCATCAGTCGCTGTGTTTAAGGGTTGTAGTGTGTGAGCTTGTGGATTGTCTTGGAGTGTTTTGAAGGGTGATGTCAGGTATGGTTCCATCTCTTGCTGTGTTTTCAAGACAAGTCCGGAGGCAATGTGTAGAGCAGTTGTTTTTGTTGTGGTCTCGTTTGGTTCCAGGGAGTCGATATACATCCAGAACCTTTGACTCTAATGTTTTCGTTCGTTTATTATGTGGCTTTCTTGTTGCTTGAAGGTGGTGCCGACTTTTTGCTACCAAGTGTTTAACCTTTTGTTTCTGGTTTAAATAGGTTTGCCATGCATTGGCTTTTTCAGTGGTTTCCTTTTCATTTGCCTTTTCGTAGTCTGGAGAGTCTTTTGCATTTTTATATTTCTTCTTTAAATTCCTTGGCAAACCAGGGTGTAGGTCATGTTTGGGTCATCCCTTTTGTCTTGCGAAGAGTTTTATCTGCCACTTGTAGACATTGTTCTATGAACGCTTCATAGGTCTGGGTGTTTTATATTTTTTCTTCTAGCTGTGATGTGAACTCTTCCAATTTGTCATTGTCTCTCATCTTCCAGTGTCTTGCTGTGTGTGTTGTATTTTTGTTTTGTGTGCGAGGTGCAGGGGTACCTAGAAGTATTTTAATTCTATTGTGATCGCTACCACAACTGTCTGTTTTGTCTTCATCAATGTGCATAGATTTTATTTGAATGTGTGGTGCAGTGGCGTAGTTGTTGTATAACACATAGTCAATGGCTGATTTTTGAGTGTGTCGTGTCCATGTGTAGGTGCCTTGGCAGATTGGGTCTAGGTTTGCTATGGACAGGTGGCATTCTTCCACTAGTTTGTAGAAGCCCATTGCATCCTTTTCTTTGCCTTCAAGGTCCATTATATGGCAGTTGAAGTCACCCAGGAGGAAAACAGGGTGTCCACCGTATTTTTGTTGGATATCCTTAGTGATGCATTCATATATTTTTCTATTCCATTCGTCTTCTTCAGATACTGTAGCCATGTATATCACACATAGATATATGCTGCGCTTCTCTATTTCTAATTTTACCCACATGTGTTCTTCGCAGTTTTGGTCCTCTCCAGTATAGATTTCCTGGGTGGCTTGCGCAAGCAATCTGACTCCTCCTCCACGTTTGGTGCCCCTTTTTCTATTTTGGCCATACCATTCTAGACCGTTGTGTCTATAGGGCTCCTCGTCATCTCTAAGGTGTGTTTCAGTCAGCGCATATAAATCAATTTTCTGCTGGTTGATTTGATATTGAACTTCCTATTTCAGGCTGCTACCACCTTGCATGTTTAGTAGGCAGATGGATAGGTTCTTTTGTTTATCTCCTGGTTTCATTTTATGTTTTCTTTTTGGGTACAGTCAGTGTTGTTTGGATTTTGTCGGGGGATTGTGATTGTGTGTGTTGTCCTGGCTAACTCGATCCTCTTCTGTCTGGTTTACAGGCGACTTCATGTTCAGCCAAGCGTTGCTGTCTTCATCTTGAGTAGTCTGTTGGCTGTGTTCTGTTCTGTTGTCCTTTTGTATCTGTGAGGCTAGTGGCAAGAATTTTTGTTGTTTGGCTTTAATGAGGCATTTTACCAGTGGTGTCTTGTTTGGCCTAATTGGCCAAGTGCTGTTGACATGGCTTTCAATAGTGTCCTCACTGCCCTCTGGTCTGTACTGTTGGGGTGTCTGCGGTTTTGTGATGTGGTTGTGTGTTTTCAGGAGTTGTTTCCTAAAAAAAAAGGAGTTATTTTTTGGGGTAGTAGGCAGCTCACACGGTCTCCTGCTGCTTCAGTACAGTGGATTTTGTTGAGGCTGTCTTCGTTGAGGTCATCCCCTGTGGCGATAAATTCTACTCTGTGACCAAGTGAGGCACATACATTGTTGATTTGTTGGTCCCATTTGCAACAAGCTGTTTCTGCTTAGTGGTCTCGTGACTTTGGTTCTGGAACAGTACTTATGATGTAGTGGTGTTGGGGGTGCCTTTTTGCTCCAGGATGCTAATTTCTCTGTGAGCTGTTCGATGGACCTTTCAAATGCTGTGTCACATAGTGCATCAACAGTACCAACGTGTATTACTAGTTGGAGTCTGGTGTTAGAGAAGTCTGCATGTGCAATTTCTCCTTCAGCTCGAAGGAGTGTTTCGTGCGTAGTTGCTCCTGATTTAGTGGTTATGCAGAGCCTCTGATCATTGATTTTCTCGTAAAGGTGTTTTTTCAGTTGATGAGCATTTTAGTCGCCAAGCACCACTGTCTGGTAACCCTGGGGTGGGCTGTTGCTGAGTTGCTTTTCTGACTGTTTCATCTCCATCACTACAAGATGGCACCAGCTGCTTCACGTTTTTGAACCTCATGCGTCGCCCACAATTGCAATGAAAGAGAGAGAGAGAAAAAAGAAAGGTGAAAAGCAAAGCAGTGCTGTGGTGCCCGTCCCACTCCCTCTCGCAGCAAGCGTGATAGTAGCTTCACAGCATGTTCACAGCTGAAGCCACTGAAGCAGCGGACAGCCCAGTTCGAAGATGGTGCTGACAAAGCTCAAAGCTGTGTCTGTCGCTTGACACGAAGATTCAAATTTTGCAGGATTTTCGATGTGGCTTCAAGGTGAGCGCTCTCGGGAAGAAATATGAGCTCGCTCAGTCGACAATATCAACAATTCTGAAAACCGGGAGCACCGTGATAGTAAAGGCAAGGAGTATTAGTGGCCATGCTGATCAGCGGAAAAGAGTTAGGGACCCTTTGTACGCTGGTACGCCATTCGCTGGTTGTTTCCAAAGCCACAAAAGAGTGGAGGAGCTGAAAAAAAGTGGCCTCGTAACTGCAGTTGACAGTACTTCCAGTGAACTTTGCACACTTCCACCTAACACATGCACAGTGCACTCTACCGTCAACAGTCTCTCTTAGATGCAATCAGTAGTACACATTTGTTAAGTTCCATGTCTTTCTCTCTCAAATACCTGCCTGCAGCATAACAAAGTGGCATCCCCCTTTTTAAAGAAAGTGACGTTTGATGAAGGCTTGTGTTGGGATAGCATAATCAAAGCATAGTTAAGATACACAACGTGAATGCAAGCACAGATGTTGAAGCAAAGCTGAAAAGAGTCCTTTTGGAGGCTCTATTTCTCTGGCCACGCTAACCAATATCTGGCAGCTGGTCACAGGCCCCCACAAGTTCGACTAACATTGTCAATGTAGGCGCTTATTTGCTAGCTCACATTGCCATGTGCGTTGCCATTAGTAGCAGTGGCTGCTAATGCTGCTAGGTGCTGTGAAAAAAAGTAGCCAATATGCTTTCAAAGCAAAAAAATTCTTACTTTCGCTCGAAAGGTAAAGCATTGATTGCGACAGCAATGTATTAGATAACTACAATAAGTATGGTTTGTAGATTTGCCGGCCACATAAATTGCAGTAAACATTCACTTACTAAATAATTTGACAAGCATGGTGTCACGCGCTCACAGGCAAACATGAATAGATCTCATTCGATGACCGCAGACACACGATGTCACAACGCTAGCATGATGAAGAGTGGCAGCTGTGGTGAGTGAATACCCCTTTGTGCTGTTTCTTGCTTCAACGCACATCAGGCATGCGCGAACGCGGTACACACGAAACCGCCAGCCTTCTTGTCTTGCGTAGAATTTGCACCCATCGCAGATTGCTTCCAAGATAGGGTGGGCATGGCTGTGCTCATCTGCGCCATGCGCAGCTGCGGCCGGGCTAGATGAGGAGCATCGATATAGTTACTGTTGCAACCCGAAGGCATCAAATGTATTTTTATAATTCTGAAAAATAATTTTTGGGGTGTCAGAAGTAAAAGATAGGCATATGTAAGTGCAAACGACGGAAATAGGCATTTATAGGCACTATTATGTCGCTGCTAAGCCACTTAACCCATAATTCATGCTCATACACCAAAAGTGTGGGGCCCTGGTGCACGGGAACAAATAGACGTTTGCATATAATCCGGCCTCTAACCATTACCAAAGACAAAACAAAGTCACATGCACTAATTTTTTGCTACTCCATGCTCAGAAATTTTAGACAGTGAGTCTTTATTACATTAACCCAGATGAACAATATTTTTGAAGGTCTTATTTTACATAAGGCAAACTTTTATCTTTAATACTGATTAGTGAGGTAACTTTGTAGAAACCTCTAGGACTTGTGTACAATTAATGATCAAAAGTTGCTGCTCAGACAGTTACACCTGATGGCTTCCACCTCCGTGGCACGTGTTGGAACCATTTCTTCAGCATGAAATTAAGCACAAAGCACGGCTTCATCCTCAGTGCTAAAAAAAAAAAGAAACTTTGCAGCACACTCTAGCAACCTTACATTAATTATTTGGGAAAATTGTGCTGTTCCATAGTTCTGGACATGCTTCTACTCACGAATTTAAAGAAAAAAAATGCTGTGGCATTAACTACATGTCTAAATGACACTGTTACAAAAATGAAACAATACTTGCACACCCAGACAAATTTTTCATGTTGGACCGGTATAATAAACAAAAATTGCAAATGCTTATGTGAAGGTTCTTCATGATCAGCCTTGCTCGCTGAGGATTAACCAGACACACCAGTCAACAGTTGGAGGTGGAATAATATAAAAATGTGTTTTCTTTAAACAATGTTTATTAACAGTGCCTTGAGTATTATACGAACAAATTTCTAATAATAATGAAAAAAGAGCGCGAACTGAACAGGGACAAAGAAAAAGAAGAACAAAAAACAACTTTGAAGACTCACTAGTATTTTTACTGAAAGAAACACGGAATATACACAGTCATAGGTAAGGAAAAAACCACCTAAAAGCTGAATAATGATTAGAGACTGTTCAGAGAACATGACAAGTGGTTGTCAAGTGTGCTCTCTATCACAAAGTGAAATTGATGCCTGGCTAACACATGTTGGGCCTTTTCTTTTGAATGGAATGCTTCGGTTGTTTCGCACTCATGTCTGATTATGATGCCTAGCCACAGTGGTGGTGTTATGCAAATCAGGATCTCAGCCACATGCACTGCAGTGTGCTGCCAAATGGGAATGGATAGATGCAGAATACTTGTGTTCTCTTAGGTGCATGGTAATATTGCTACGGAACAATCTGTGCGATCACGAAAAGGCGAGCAGTGCGAAGACGACGACGACGATGAGAAGCTAGCGCGGGCTGTTGCCTCTTGGCCAAGCGCAGCGTATTTTCTTGTAAATATACTTGTACATAGCTTTTCGTCTGCGTCTTCCTACGTAGCATATCTGGTGGAGGTGGACGTTCCCTGTACCTCGTCACGGAGCTTCGCAGTGGACGGTACGTCGAGCCTTCCTTCATGGCTCTCGGCGACGACAACCGGACTCCCCCGGCTCCGACACCTGCTGCCACTTCGACGACCTACATCACTCTCCCCGCTCCCCGTGATCCTGGCGTATTCTCGGGCAAAGATGGGGAAGACGTCGATGACTGGATCAGCCTGTATGAACACGTCAGCCACAATAACCGGTGGGATGCTACTATTATGCTCGCCAACGTAGTCTTTTACCTCGGTGGCACACCTAGAGTTTGGTATCGCACGCACGAAGATGAGCTCACCAGTTGGGATTCACTTAAGACACAGCTTCGGGACTTGTTCGGCAACCCCTACGGTCACCAACTTGCCGCACAGAAGGCGTTTTCCGGCCGTGTGCAGACGTCAACAGAGCCCAATGTCACGTACATTCAGGACGTCTTGGCTCTGTGCCGCAAAGTTGACACCCACATGACTGAGTCAGACAAGGTTGCCCACATCCTCAAAGGCATTGCCGATGACGCCTTCAACTTGCTCGTTTGCAACAACGTAGCGACGGTGGATGCTGTTATAAAAGAGTGCCGCCGCCTGGAACTCGCTAAAAGCCGACGTATTGACCAGCAGTTTGCCCGTCTGCCCAACACCCCAGCGACATCTTCCTGTGTCGACACTCCTCGTCCCAACAACACTGCCGATGTTACCAGGATCGTCCGGCGTGAGATCGAGGCCGCCTATCCGGCTGCCTTCGACTCCAGTCCCACCAACACATCTGCAGTCACGGTCTCACTGATCCAGGCAGTTGTCCGCCAAGAGTTCGAAAACATGGATCTTCACACCATCTGCTCGGCCCATCGTCCTGATACCCGCCCGGCTTCTTCGATTCCGCCCCGTCCCGCACCTTCTTACCCACCACGTTTCCGCAACCCATCTAATGGCGCACTGCTGACGACAAGCCCATTTGTTTCCACTGCCATCGAATCGGGCACATTTCTCGGCACTGTCGCAGTCGCTGGACTTCCCCGACCCGGTCTGCTTATACCGCCTACTCTCACCCCTCAGGTGGCCCTTCTCGTCCCTATGCCGCACGCTCCGATAATGCCGCCACTGACTCTCCTGCGCCGAACCGCCCCTATTCTCATTCAGCTTCGCCCCAATGACGACAATCTCGCTCTCCCCAGCCCCGTCGCTCCTTTTCGCCGACTCCCTTCGGACGCTGCTCCCAGCCGGAAAACTAGACGATGCAGCGCCTTGAGGTGATGCTGCATTGCTCCCTACGCTGCCAAATCCTCTACTGACGTTGCCCACTCATCTGAACCTTCTTGACGTGCAAGTCGACAGTGTTCCTGTATCTGCTCTTATAGACACTGGAGCGCATTTGTCGGTAATGAGCGCGGACTTTCGTACCCGCCTGAAAAAATCACGCCCGCCACGACGCATGTTGTCCGTGTCGCCGATAGCGGAACAGCCCCCGTAATTGGTATGTGTACCGCCCGTGTCTCCTTTGCCGATCGTTCCACAATCGTGCTATTCACAGTCATCGCCCACTGTCCCCACGACATCATCCTCGGCTTAGACTTCCTCTCCATTCTGCTCTCATCGATTGTTCCGCCAGTACTCTCCGCCTTGACCTGCCTGTTCTGGATCCCGCTGAACCACAAACCAGTCGCCTCAGTTCCGTCGACTTCGTTCGCTTGCCACCTACGGCACTGACTTACGTTGACCTAGTGTCATCCCCACCAGTGCCCGAATGGTCACTACATCGCGGCTCCTATGCAAGACGTCCTCCTTACACACGGGGTCACGGTACCTCATACCGTTTTATCTATTACGGCGAATTGCGTCTGCCTGCCAGTGGTCAACTTTGGCTTGACAACACAAGTGCTGCTACGCGGGATGTCTCTGGCCCAGCTTTGCTCATTCGAGGATCACTCAGTAGCATCCATTGCAGTAGACAACACTTCATCCGATGCTCCTCTACCATCGCTGACTTGCAGAAAATGATTGCGCCCGACTTGCCGTCCGAGCACGCTCGTGAACTCTTCCGCGTTCTGTTTTCCTACCACGATATTTTTTACTTTAACGATCATCCTTTGGCCCAAACTACAGCTGTCAAACATCGCATTAATACCGGCGATGCCCCTCCTATTCATCGCTGCCCGTATCGAGTGTCACCAGCTGAGCGTCAAGTTATTCACGCAGAAGTTCGCAAAATGCTTGCCAAGAACATTATTGAACCATCATATAGTCCATGGGCGTCACCTGTTGTACTGGTCAAAAAGAAGGATGGCTCATGGCGCTTTTGTGTGGACTATCGGCACCTTAACAGGGTTACCAAAAAGGACGTGTATCCCCTACCTCGGATTGATGACGCCCTTGACTGCCTCTGCGGTGCTCGCTATTTCTCCTCTACTGACCTTCGCTCCGGCTACTGGCAGATTGCCGTGGATGATCTCGACCGCGAGAAGACTGCTTTTGTAACACCCGACGGTCTTTATCAATTCAAAGTGATGCCGTTCGGTCTATGTAACGCCCCTGCCACTTTTGAACGCATGATGGACTCCCTTCTTCACGGTTTCAAATGGTCCACGTGCCTGTGCTACTTGGATGACGTTATCGTATTCTCCCGAACGTTCGCTACGCACCTCGAGCGCCTCTCAGCAGTCCTGGACGTTTTTCGTCGAGCCGGTCTGCAACTCAACGCATCGAAGTGTCAATTCGGCCGTCGCCAGATTACCGTCCTTGGACACCTCGTTGACGCGAACGGAGTGCAACCGGACCCAGGCAAGATCCATGCTGTTGCGCACTTCCCTGTTCGGAAGTGTGTCAAGGATGTGCGCAGCTTCATCGGCATTTGTTCGTACTTCCGCCGTTTCGTGAGAAATTTCGCCGCCATAGCACGACCACTAACCGAGCTTTTGAAAAAAGATGCCCCTTTCCAGTGGGGCGATAACGAGGCCTCTGCATTCTCACATCTAATCGACATTCTCACAATGCCTCCCGTTCTGGCCCATTTCGATCCTTCTGCGCCTACCGAAGTCCGTACTGATGCCAGCGGTCACGGAATTGGCGCAGTACTGGCACAACGCCAGCATGGCCACGACCGTGTTATCACTTACGCCAGCAGGCTCCTCTCACCCGCGGAGCGCAACTATTCCATCACTGAGCGTGAGTGTCTGGCCCTAGTTTGCGCGGTTGCGAAATTCCGCCCATACTTATATGGCCGACCCTTTTCCGTTGTCACAGACCATCACGCGCTTTGCTGGTTATGCTCACTGAAAGATCCTACAGGAAGACTTGGTCGCTGGGCCTTACGCCTCCAAGAATATTCGTATACTGTCACCTATAAATCTGGCCGTCTACACAAGGACGCTGACTGCTTGCCTCGCTACCCGGTCGACGAGCCTGACGATGCCGACAGTAGTAGTGCCAACGGCATTTTCTCTGCGTCTGCCTTCGCTAACATCGCCGATGAGCAGTACCGAGATCTATCGCTGCGAGCACTTATCGAGCGTCTCCGCTCAACACCTACCGACGCATCCGTTCGCCGATATGTCCTCCAGGGCGGCATTCTGTATCGAAGGAATTTCCTCCCTGACGGCTCTGATCTTCTTCTTGTCGTGCCGAAACAGCTACGACAGACTGTGCTCTTTGAGATGCATGATGCACCCACTGCAGGACATCTTGGGGTAACCCGCACGTACGACCGCATCCGCTGCCGCTTCTATTGGCCTGGTCTCGCTCGCTCCGTTCGACGCTATGTTGCTGTCTGTGATCCCTGCCAGCGTCGGAAAACACCTCAGGTGCTACCTGCCGGTCATCTCCAGCCGATCACCGTCCCTGTAGAACCGTTCTTTCGTGTTGGATTAGACTTGCTCGGTCCCTTTCCCACGTCATCCTCTGGGAACAAATGGGTAGCCGTCGCGACTGATTACGCCACCCGATACGCTATCACTCGGGCTCTCCCTACCAGTTGCGCCACTGACGCCGCCGACTTTCTCTTGCGTGACATTATCTTGCTTCATGGCGCCCTGCGACAGCTGCTTACTGACCGTGGTCGAAACTTTCTCTCGAAAGTTATCGCTGACATTGTGCGTTCCTGCTCCATTGAACACAAACTGACTACCTCATACCATCCTCAAACCAATGGCCTGACAGAGCGGTTAAACCGTACTCTTACCGATATGCTGTCCAAGTACGTTTCCAAAGACCACCACGACTGGGACATTGCCCTTCCTTACGTAACATTTGCGTACAATTCTTCCCAGCACGACACCGCCGGATTTTCTCCATTTTATCTACTGTACGGTCGCGAACCTACCTTGCCCCTAGACACGGCACTTCCTCCTGCTGCGATCTCAACAAGCGAGTATGCGCGCGACGCCATCGCCCTCGCCGACCATGCACGCCAGCTTGCCCGTGCTCGACTGATGGCCTCACAAGCCACTCAGCAGTGTCATTACAACGCCCGCCATCGTGACGTACAGTTTTCGCCTGGTGCGCTCGTGCTCCTGTGGTTGCCCTCCCGTCACGTCGGACTTTCAGAGAAGCTCCTTTCGCGATACACAGGGCCCTACCGCGTGCTGCGCCAGGTGACACCTGTGACTTACGAAATTGCTCCTGTGGGTTCAACCTCGTCCTCTCTTCTGGCATCAAGTGATGTCGTGCATGTCAGTAGGCTCAAGGCCTACTACACTGCTTCCGAGTCCGATCTTTAGTCGCTCCGGGACGGCGCTTTTGTAGCCGGGGGTAGTGCTACGGAACAATGTGTGCGATCACGAAAAGGCAAGCAGTGCGAAGACGACGACGACGATGAGAAGCTAGCGCGGGCTGTTGCCTCTTGGCCAAGCGCAGCGTATTTTCTTGTAAATATACTTGTACATAGCTTTTCGTCTGAGTCTTCCTACGTAACAATATGTTAACACACTGACAGCTTTGGCCTACTTAAGTCTTGCAACATGTCAAAGGAGTAAGTTACATGATAGCTGTGCTACATGGCACAAGTTTAGTGGCACGCTTCACTCCACAATTCCTCCTCGATGGTTCTTTGGCTCTGCAGCTACATTTTTTCACTTTTGCACGTGTTATTGCACTTTTGCAAAGTTTCTTGAAGGGCCCCTCACCAGGCCCCATAGCAAATTTGGTTATACGCTGGAAGTTGTTACATGTCCTTTGGGGAGTGTTCTGCCACGAAAAAATTTCACATTGGCTCATTAATAGCTGAGATGGAAACATTTCAATGCCGCGAACCCATGATTTTAGAAGGCAAGCTCCACTGCATAGCGAGACACTCTCTCCACTCGCCCCATCTAGCCTTTGAAAGCGAAATTTCTTCCCTGTGTTCTCCTACACCAGACCTCGAGGATCGTGTGACGCATACGTTATGGGCCCCACCTTAATTTTTTTGTTCTCCTCGCTTTTTATTTTATTCTATGTTAATTTTTTAAAGTTTATTTATTTATTTATTTATTATTATTTATCTCTGTATTTATTTATTTATTTATTTATTATTATTTATCTCTGTAAGGTGCCTTGGGGTGGTCCCGTGCTGAAGATGCCCTCTCGGTGAGCGCATATTTCCCCCCTCATCTTTTAAGAGGTTCAATACATACAAGCATTTGTCTCGCAAACCAGATTTTTTTCAAGGGAATTTTCCACGTCTCAGTAATTTCTCTCGTCGTATTCGAGTGCTGATTGCCGTGTTATAGTTTGTTTACGAAGCTTTCCCTCAAGTCTAAATATTTTAAGGCAGTTTGTCGTGTGCGTATCATGGCCACGCACGCTTATATCGCCTTCCGTTTCTCTACCACGGGTGCGCTTTAAAACCACGGCGCTGTAATTTTGCTTCAGAGACTTTCCTTTTCTTCCTTCTTCTCCGCCCTTAAACTGGCTCTCTTAACTACTACACGCAGAGACAAGCAACAGCGCGCGCATTAGATCCCATAGATGAGATGCATATTTACAATTAGTATTAGGGTTATAATTATATTCGAGTGCTGATTGCTGTGCTATCGTTTGTTACCGAAGCTTTCCCTCAAGTCTAAATATTTTAAGGCAGTTTGTCGTGTGTGTATCATGGCTACGCACGCTTATATCGCATTCCGTTTCTCTATCACGGGTGCGCTTTGAAACCACGGCGCTGCAGTTTTTGATTTTCTTTCCTTTCTTCTTCTCCGCCCTTAAACTGGCTCTCTTAACTACTACACGCAGAGACAAAGCAACAGCGCGCGCATGCGATCCCATATATATATATATATATATATATATATATATATATATATATAGAAAACTATCAGTCATAGCTCTCGTAGTATAGCCCTCTGGGCCGCTTCCTTTTTTTCTTTCGAAAGTAGTCCTATTAGGGTTATTATAATTACACGAAGGTATTTCGCCGTCGTCAGCAGCAGTCCTTGGTATAGTTGGTCGCGGACAACATGAGTCTCTTTCCACGTAAGTGTGAGGCTCGGAGCAGGAGCTGTGGCGCCTGAAAGTAGCCTGGGGCCTGACGAACCAACCGACTGAGCTATCTTTCCGGGCAACATCAAGGGTCACGAGTTCAAATCACCTGTTATGTTCCTTTTTTTTCGCCCCTTTTTCTTTCTTTTCTTTTTTTTTCTTTCTTTTAATGTCTTTTCCTTTATTTTATCACTGTACGGGAACCCTCCTAAAAAAAAAAAAAAAAAGAAAGATATACATCTTCAAATATGTATGGCCTCACATGTGCAGGTCATAAATACCAGGTTCTCTAGCCGAGTGCCATCCATGCGGTATAACCGAGCTCAGATTGGTCCACCTTGACTGATCAAATAGGGCACCACTGTAGGATAAATGAGGCGTACAACTCCTGCGGGACCCGCCGTAGTTGCTCAGTGGTTACGGTGTTAGACTGCTGAGCACGAGGTCGCGGGATCGGACCCCGACCGCGGCGGCCGCAATTCGATGGGGGCGAAATGCGAAAACACCCGTGTACTTAGAATTAGGTGCACGTTAAAGAACCCCAGGTGGTCGAAATTTTCGGAGTCCTCCACTACGGCGTGCCTAATTAGAAAGTGGTTTTGTCACGTAAAACCCCATAAATAAATTTTTAATTTAACTCCTACGGGGACGGTAGAGTATCCGTCTCCAGTGCAAGAGGACCGTGATCCAAATCCTGGTGCCGCGCAATTCTCCACCGGAAAATACAAAAAAAAAAAACCGTGTGTTGAGAAAATTGCACAAACAGGCCTGGAGTGCGGCCTGATCCCGGTGACCAGAACCGGTAACGCACTCTCTCACCAGAGCAGGATTGGCCACCCTGGTGCAGTACTTGGCCACAACCTCCTATATGAATACAACAATCGAACCCCGGCCTTCAGTCCCCAGCAGCCGCGAAGCAACTGACCACGGCGGCGGTCAGATCTGTGACGCCGCAGAGGGTGCTAAGAATACCTGGCTCCGGACAGGCCGCCATTGGAATCTGAACCTGGCAACGTTTAACGTTAGAACGCTATCTAGTGAGGCGAGTCTAGCAGTGTTATTGGAGGAATTAGAGGGTAGTAAATGGGATATAATAGGGCTCAGTGAGGTTAGGAGGACAAAAGAAGCATATACTGTGCTAAAAAGCGGGCATGTACTGTGTTACCGGGGCTTAGCGGAGAGACGAGAACTAGGAGTCGGATTCCTGATTAATAAGGAAATAGCTGGTAACATACAGGAATTCTATAGCATTAACGAGAGGGTGGCATGTCTTGTTGTGAAACTAAATAAGAGGTACAAAATGAAGGTTGTACAGGTCTACGCTCCTACATGCAGTCATGATGACCAGGAAGTCGAAAGCTTTTATGAAGACGTAGAATCGGCGATGGGTAAAGTCAAAACAAAATACACTATACTGATGGGCGACTTCAATGCCAGGGTAGGCAAGAAGCAGGCTGGAAACAAGTCAGTGGGGGAATATGGCATAGGCTCTAGGAATAGCAGAGGAGAATTATTAGTAGAGTTTGCAGAACAGAATAATATGCGGATAATGAATACCTTTTTCCGCAAGCGGGTTAGTCGAAAGTGGACGTGGAGGAGCCCGAATGGTGAGACTAGAAATGAAATCGACTTCATACTCTGCGCGAACCCTGGCATCATTCAAGATGTAGACGTGCTCGGCAAGGTACGCTGCAGTGACCACAGGATGGTAAGAACTCGAATTAGCCTAGACTTGAGGAGGGAACGAAAGAAACTGATACACAAGAAGCCAATCAATGAGTTAGCGGTAAGAGGGAAACTAGAGGAATTCCGGATCAAACTACAGAACAGGTATTCGGCTTTAACTCAGGAAGAGGACCTTAGCGTTGAAGCAATGAACGACAATCTCATGGGCATCATTAAGGAGTGCGCAATAGAAGTCGGTGGTAACGCCGTTAGACAGGAAACCAGTAAGCTATCGCAGGAGACGAAAGATCTGATCAAGAAACGCCAATGTATGAAAGCCTCTAATCCTACAGCTAGAATAGAACTGGAAGAACTTTCTAAGTTAATCAACAAGCGTAAGACAGCGGACATCAGGAACTATAATATGGATAGAATTGAACAGGCTCTCAGGAACGGAGGAAGCCTAAAAACAGGGAAGAAGAAACTAGGAATAGGCAAGAATCAGATGTGTGCGTTAAGAGACAAAGCCGGCCATATCGTTACTAATATGGATGAGATAGTTCAAGTGGCTGATGAGTGCTATAGAGATTTATACAGTACCAGTGGCACCCACAACGATAGTGGAAGAGAGAATAGCCTAGAGGAATTCAAAATCCCACAGGTAACGCCAGAAGAAGTAAAGAAAGCCTTAGGAGCTATGCAAAGGGGGAAGGCAGCTGGGGAGGATCAGGTAACAGCAGATTTGTTGAAGGATGGTGGTCAGATTGTTCTAGAGAAACTGGCCACCCTGTATACGCGATGCCTCATAACCTCGAGCGTACCGGAATCTTGGAAGAACGCTAACATAATCCTAATCCATAAGAAAGGGGACGCCAAAGACTTGAAAAATTATAGACCGATCAGCTTACTGTCCGTTGCCTACAAAGTATTTACTAAGGTAATCGCAAATAGAATCAGGAACACCTTAGACTTCTGTCAACCAAAGGACCAGGCAGGATTCCGTAAAGGCTACTCAACAATAGACCATATTCACACTATCAATCAAGTGATAGAGAAATGTTCAGAATATAACCAACCCTTATATATAGCTTTCATTGATTACGAGAAAGCGTTTGATTCAGTCGAAACCTCAGCAGTCATGGAGGCATTACGGAATCAGGGTGTAGATGAGCCATATGTAAAAATACTGGAAGATATCTATAGCGGCTCCACAGCCACCGTAGTCCTCCACAAAGAAAGCAACAAAATCCCTATAAAGAAAGGCGTCAGACACGGAGATACGATATCTCCAATGCTATTCACAGCATGTTTACAGGAGGTATTCAGAGGCCTGGAGTGGGAAGAATTGGGGATAAAAGTTGATGGAGAATACCTTAGCAACTTGCGATTCGCTGATGATATTGCCTTGCTTAGTAACTCAGGAGACCAATTGCAATGCATGCTCACTGACCTGGAGAGGCAAAGCAGAAGGGTGGGTCTGAAAATTAATCTGCAGAAAACTAAAGTATTGTTTAACAGTCTCGGAAGAGAACAGCAGTTTACGATAGGTAGGGAAGCACTGGAAGTGGTAAGGGAATACATCTACTTAGGGCAGGTAGTGACCACGGATCCGGATCATGAGACTGAAATAACCAGAAGAATAAGAATGGGTTGGGGTGCGTTTGGCAGGCATTCTCAAATCATGAACAGCAGGTTGCCACTATCCCTCAAAAGGAAAGTGTACAACAGCTGTGTGTTACCAGTACTCACATATGGGGCAGAAACCTGGAGGCTTACGAAAAGGGTTCTGCTGAAATTGAGGACGACGCAACGAGCTATGGAAAGAAGAATGATGGGTGTAACGTTAAGGGATAAGAAAAGAGCAGATTGGGTTCGGCAACAAACGCGGGTAAACGACATCTTAGTTGAAATCAAGAAAAAGAAATGGGCATGGGCCGGACATGTAATGAGGAGGGAAGATAACCGATGGTCACTTAAGAGTTACGGACTGGATTCCAAGGGAATCGCCTTTAAAAGAACGTCAACAGGAATTTGTCTTCAGTGGGCGCGGCGGGACCAGCGTAGGCATGTGGTCTCACAAGCTTCTCTTCTGCCTTGTGCAGGTTAGTACCGATTACTGTTCTGTTAAAAGTGATTGCCGCTGTCTTCTGGTCCTGCCGTGCCCACAGCAGTTCGTTGAAATTGCCTACAATGCTTTTTGTATGTGCAAACTGCTCCTATGTGGAGACGTTGAAACTAATCCGGGTCCGGATACTAGTGAAATGCTGAAAGAATTACTTAAAGGGCAAAAGGGCCTAGCCACTGAAGTGACTGCTTTGAGAGAGCAACAGAGCAATATGGAAAAACTCATGAATGATATGAGACTAAGGTTTACAGCCTTGGAAAAGCAGACAAACAGGATTGACACTCTAGAACAAACAATATATGAACTCCAGTCGAAAATAACTGATTTAGAAGACAGGAGCCGCCGCTCAAACCTTATTGTTTTTGGAGTAAAAGAGGAACCCGGGGAATCTGAGGCTGACTTGAAAAAGAAGGTTCTAACTGAAATTTTTGCAGAAAAGCTTAATGTATCTTGCAGTTCTGTGGGCAGAATACACAGGCTGGGCAAAAAGGCAACAAACCGCCCTGTAATTGTGTTCTTCCAGGACTATAACGAAAAGCAAGAACTCTTTAAAAACTGCAAGAAACTAAAAGGCAGTAATATTTCAATACAGAACGATTATTCACGAAACACACTTAGGAAGCGTAAATTACTGTGGGACAGCGCAAAAACAGAAAGGGATGAAGGGAAAAAAGTCACCTTGATAAATGACAAGCTGCGAATCGAAAAAATGCTTTACACCTGGGATGACAGCGATAACAGCAGAGTTAAACTCGGTGATAAAAACAGTTATCAAAGCAAAGACTGACTTTCACAACCTCGTGTTAAGGAATTTCGCTTACTTAATATAAATGCACGTAGTGTTGTAAATAAATCGGAGGCTTTGGAGGCTATCTTGTTGATTCACAATCCACACGCCGTAGTTATAACCGAGACTTGGCTGAGAGATGATATTGATGATGAAACTGTTTTCCCCCGCTCTTATCAAGTTTTTCGCCGTGATAGAGCAACACGTGGAGGGGGAGTTGCGGTCCTGGTGAATCAAAACACAGAGGCACACATGTTGCAGCAAATAGCTAACCATGAAAGTGTGACTTTAAAACTGTCGTACGGGGGTAGATCGTTTGTGCTTTTTGCTGTATACAGACCACCTGATTCACCACCTCAATATTTATGTGATCTGGCCGATCACATGTCTAAATTTCGCCGTGATAAAATATACCTTGTCGGTGATTTTAATCTCCCGAATATTGACTGGAATAGTCCCTTCCCTAGTACAAACAATGACATAAATGCTTCATACATGTGTGATATTATGCTGACTCATAATTTGCAACAAGGAGTTAAGCACCCAACGCGCATACATGGTGAAGCTGCATCTATTCTCGACCTCGTCTTTCTCAGCCAAGAAACGGAACGTTTTACTGTTTCAGTTGAAACTGGGTTATCTGATCACTGCATGGTGGTTTTTACTTGTCCCATTCAACAAAATGTCGACAGTGAACCAGCAAAAATTATTTCCACGAAAAACTTCTCCAGAGCTAATGATGAAAGTGTGTTAGACTACTTCAGCTTGCACCTTGACATGTTTCAAGGAACTAATGTTGATGAACTCTGGAATAAATTTAAAGAGATCTGTACGTACTGCATTGATAACTACATTCCTAATAGAATGAAGAAAACGTGTAAGAAAACTCCTTGGATCACGCGAGAAATAATACATTTGAAAAGAAAAATCAAACGACTGAAGCGTGGGGGTGCCTGTCGAAATATAGTTAAAATACATCAGGCTAACTTCACAAGTGCTTTGCGCCAGGCTAAACAAAATTACTTTCAGTATAGCCTGCCAAATTTTCTTCGTGACTCACCACATAAGTTCTGGAAATTTTTATCGAAAAAGAAAAAAACAATTACGCGCATTTCATGTCAAGGTGTGCAGCTTGCTGATAAATCGCAAATCTCTGAGGCATTCAATAAGTATTTTCAGAGTGTGTTTTCCCATCATGGTTTATTTGTTCAATCCAGTACCATGTCTCCCAACTCGACCCCCGACATTGTTTCTTCATCTGGCGTATTCTCCATGCTACTCAACCTCAAAACTAAAGCGTCCGCTGGACCTGACGGGATACCAAATATTTTTTTGCGCCGTTATGCAGAAGCCATCACAGAGTCCCTGGTTGTTATTTTCCGCAAATCATTTGAAACAGGAAACATTCCTTCCGACTGGAGGAAAGCGCGGATTGTGCCCGTGCTGAAAAAGGGTGATCCTGCCTTGATTACTAATTATCGTCCCATATCAATAACTTCCACATGTTGCAAACTTGCTGAGCATATCATAGCTAACTACATAACTACATTCCTAAACGATAACAAGGAACTTACCCCCCATCAGCACGGGTTTCGAAAAGGCTTTTCCACTGTCACTCAGCTAACTTCTGTCATTCATACTTTTGCAAGTGTACTAAATAGCGCTGGTCAAATGGATGTTATTTTTTTAGACTTCAGCAAAGCCTTTGATGTTATTTCTCATGCCAAACTAATTTACAAACTTGAACTTATTGGTCTTCCTAATTTCATAATTCGTTGGATTTCCTCATACCTTTGTCACTGCACACAATTTGTTTGTATTGATGATTGCTATTCAAACCACCTGCCGGTCACTTCAGGCGTCCCACAGGGAAGCGTCCTCGGACCTCTCCTCTTTTTGATATATATCAATGACATTACTAATGTTATAACTACCCCTGTTCAAATTAGATTATTTGCAGATGACTGCGTTTTATTTCACCAAATTACTTGCCAAGATGATCAAGTTTTACTAAACTCCAATCTTCAGAACATACATACATGGTGTAATAAATGGGACATGAAGCTAAATTTAGAGAAAACAGTATACATGACGATAACTAACAAAAAGGCTTCCTTCTCATTTCCTTACAATATTTCATCTCACCTTCTGACCGAAGTCAGCGAGTACAAGTATCTAGGAGTTACAATAACGAAAAACCTTAGCTGGAATAAACATGTGTCCAACGTATGCTCCTCAGCCTTTCGTAAACTCTGCTTTCTTAGACATAAACTAAAACTTGCCCCACCTGAACTTAAAAAATTAACCTACTTTTCAATAATAAGGCCATCACTAGAATATGCGTGCACCGTCTGGGATCCCTACACTAAACGTAACATCGAGGCCCTTGAAATGATTCAACGCAAAGCCATCCGTTTTATTTTTTCAAAGTATCGTGTAACTGACTCACCAACGACCCTCATGCGAACTCACGGTATTGAAACATTACAGCTGCGCCGGAAAATTCAAAGACTAAAACTACTGTTCTTACTAAAAAACCATAAACTGTCTATGAATGCAGACCCCTTCCTTAAACCTAACACTACGCGCCAAACACGAAATCATCATGCGCAATCATTAACCCCTTACAGTGCTAGGATTAACGCCTTTAAATACTCATTTTTTCCACGCACCATTGAGGAGTGGAACAGGTGTCCGCCAGATCTTTTAACCAGAGCTGATTCTTTTGACTCAATGTTTTCTTCACAGCATTTAATTTGAGAGCCATTTATTTATACGTTTACTTTTTGTAGTTTGCATCTGAGCCTTGTATTTATTGCTGTATTTTGTGTCACAACTTGTATTTAGCATTTTTCAATTTTGCTAATCCTGTTCTTTTGCATATATTATGTATTCGCCCTCCTGCTTGGGCCTACTGTAGGCCTGCAGTATGTTCTAAATAAAAAAAATAAAAAGAAAAAAGGGAAGCGTAGCAGGGGGCGGCAGAAAGTTAGGTGGGCGGATGACATTAAGACGTTTGCAGGGACAACATGGCCACAATTAGTACATGACCGGGGTAGTTGGAGAAGTATGGGAGAGGCCTTTGCCCTGCAGTGGGCGTAACTAGGCTGATGATGATGATGATGATGATGATGATGATGATGATGATGATTTATTTTTATTTATTGTTGTGTTGTGTTGGGACAACATGGCCACAATTAGTACATGACCGGGGTAGTTGGAGAAGTATGGGAGAGGCCTTTGCCCTGCCGTGGGCATAACCAGGCTGATGATGATGATGATGATGATTTTTATTTATTAAATTTTTTTGCGGCGCTGCGCATTTTTGCTGATGGCGCTGCGCACGAGCTGTTGTGATTGTCTGGTTTCGCGCAGCGCATGATTTTGCGCGCTGTGCACAAGGACACATGACTAGCGGTATAGTTCAGTGCTACACGAATACCGAGGCAGAACAAGCGGATTGCAGCATAGAGTTTCATACAATAATGGATCGCAGAGCATGATTGCGCGCTGGAACACAGTAGAAAATGGCATAGTTTCGGTACCTGCGCACATGACTGCACGACTGTGGGAACAAGCAGACGAGGTGGAAGTACATCTCTCTTGCTTCGATGCGAAGTAAAACAAAAACATGCAGACATTCCATTTGTGTGTTTTATTATTTCTCTAAACATCAATTGATCAATTCAAGCAACAGATCACAGAAATAACAGATGTTGCCTTGAATAATTCTCGAAATCACGTGTTGCCACGAGTGACATCACACTGCGGACCTGAGTACGTAGGTGCAGGGACACCAGCATGTCACCATCCGGCTTGGAGCGGGGTCGCCACAAGGGAAAGGGAAAAGAGAGTTCGAATTGAAATTTCAGACCTTTCCGCGGTGCGTAGCAATGTGATTCTTTGCAAACACAATCGTTAGCGTGCATTGTATGCTCTGCGATTGTCAGCTCAAAATGGCCAGACCTGGGGCCCTTTAAGTGTTGGAAAGATTATCCAAGCGTCATAATCGACTTGAGACATTATTTAGCCCCTGCTATAGCTTATGAATAATATGGAAACTTGGTAAACCTCTCGAGTTTCTTGGATTTTCAGGGAGTATACTGCCTTACTTGGAGCTTTTTATCACCATGACCAATTTGTCGCATGCCCTGGCTAAGACGTTCTGATAGGAGGCATCTACAAATCTGTAGATCTGTTCCTTGAAACTTTGATTGTGCGCTTTTCCACATCAAAAGAAAATGTGTAATGTGTGTTAGCCAAATATCAACTTCACTTTGTGATAAACAGTTTGCGTTCTTGACAACCATTTGTCATGTCCCCTGAATAGTTTCTAACAATTGTTAAGCTTTCATGTGATCTTTTTCGTTACCTTTTATGACTGTATATACTGTTCTGTGTTTATTTAGATAAAAAACCTAGTTGTTAGTAAGCTTTCATGTCGTTATCCTTCTTTATGTCCCCGTTCCATTTGCACTCTTTCTTTTTCGTTATGACACCTTATCAACTCACCCAGTTGGCAATCCTGCTTTCTAATAAATTACAACCTGCTGTTTAACTTCAACAATAGATTCATTTTGAAGTTGATATCGGACAACCTGCCTCGTTTCTTAGTAAATATGTTCACACACATGCTGAATAGGGCTCGACAGATGCACTGGATGGGACAGCTGTACTTAATTTGAGGAAGATATTGTTAACTTGTGGAAATTTTTCTTTGAGCTCACTCACCGCAATATTACACGACGTTAAAAGGTACCTAGAAAGCTCCTCATCCTCAAGTGGCGTCGAGAAATGACTATTCATTCAAAAAGACGTTCCCAAAGAAGTAGTCATCCTCCATTGTGCTGGAGTTGTGGAGTTGCCGTACCGTCAAGTTCCAGTGTGCACAATTCAAGAATATCTCAACAGCTCGCTTTCGATGGTCTTCAGGACTGCATTTCTCTTCGTTTCATTAACAATCCAAGACAACTTGAACCTTGTGAGCAATGTAGCCGCAACCGTCAGATAAGGACCTGATCCATAACAGCATTGAACCTGCATCAGCAAACACCAGCATTAGTAGAGTTACTTTTTGAAGCCAGACACTGTAAAGTACCATCACATATGGATAATATCCAATTGGCGATTTTACATGCTTTACTCTTGCGTCTTGAAAATGATCAAAGTGGTATAATGTTGGTAAATGGCGCTTCTTCCAACCTGTGGTATCATACACTAACTTCTGCAGGGAAATTCAAAATGAGCAATAATCTTCGATTGCAGCTATGTGGGCCTCTACAATCAAAAACAGGATAGAGGGGAATGTGTGAATATTGCAACTAGTGAATATGCAAGACACGTGTGCATGACATGTGAAACACAGCTGCACAGCTTTTATCACTGACTTTAGCTTTTATACAAGGAAACAGTCCGTTAGCTTTCCTTCATACACATATGATGTGTGTCACAAACTTGCCTCCTATGGGTTCTGCCCAAGGTACACTTAGAGGTCCACAAAAATGTACTGTTATCCAGTAATGTGACCATGCTTAATCTTTTGATGAGAACTTCGACTGTTGGTAGCACGTAAATACTGTGGTTGTTACCTTGCAAAGTGTGTAATGCGCAGCACATGGGCTTCATGACCTGCAGTATAAAAACAATGTTGCACCAAGAAGCTGCAAGAAGTATACTTAGAATGTATATACCTTGCAGTATTCCACTATGAACTTGGGCTCATGAGGCTTCTGCAGCCTGGGAATTCCAAATTTAGAAGAAATAAATTATAGGTCCTGTCGCTTCTCTAGCAAGGCATTGATAACAATCACAGCCTTAAAAGTGGAATTCCAAATTCCATCTTGTAACAGCCAGGTGCAGTAAGTAGATCCTGCAGTGGGCCTTGATTAGGTCAGGTGCTTGCGTCAATTGCCCTTGCTTGCTGCAGAGGTTCTGGCACTTTTTGAAAAGTGCCAAAGAAAGGTTATTAGAGTGCACCCATGCATTTTATTTGCCACACCACTTTAGTTCAGTTGCTGTATGGGCTTTTTTTTTCGTGTGTGTGTGTGTGTGTGTGTGTGTGTGTGTGTGTGTGTGTGTGTGTGTGTGTGTGTGTGTGTGTGTGTGTGTGTGTGTGTGTGTGTGTGCGCGTGCGTGTGTGGTCTACTGGAATTGAATGTAAGCAGTAACGTGGCCCTTCACATTACTGAAAAATGTTAACACCTGTATGTTATTCGTAACAGTTAAGAAAAGTTTATGAATATGTTGCTAAGTTGCCAAAAAAATTAATGCATTGCAGGCAACGCTGTTACTTGTAATGCGTTACCGCTAACACCGTGCCATACAGCACTCAAGTGACAACTTTTTCATGAGCTCTTAAATCTGATTTCTTTTTAATCATGTTTTTGGTTCATTTGCTTCCTCCCTCTTTCATGGGTTGTCTGACAGTACCTCACGTCTTTGTGTAATTAGGGACTTGGATTCATACAGTTCAACCTTTTCTCTGTAGGACCCCTCCACCATGATGCTTGCAGTTGTCCTGCTCCTTTTAACAAGTGGCTGTTGCAGACAAAATGTCCAACAGTGGATCCTCAAATCCTTAGGGATCTGGCATGGTTTGAAGTGATAGACATGAAGAAAATGCTTCGTGAAGCCCTTCGACGATTTGATCATCCTGGTTCTGTTAGCTTCTGCCATTATGCTGTTATTAAAAACAAGGTCAGTATTTTGCATTGACGCACCTTAAGCAAATGCATGACCTGTCTCACAAACCAAAGTTCTGTGCAGTTGGGCTTAGTAGGTACATTAACAGTGAAGGTTGAAGAAAATTCATCTTAGAGAGTTTTTGGACATATATAAATAAGTGTTGTGACCCAGTTTTGAAACTGCTGGCCAGTTTCATAAATGTATTTATTGAGCACTAATGTGAAAGTTGGGAGGGGAGGGACATAACCGGGGGCGTAAAATTTACCTTCAATCTTCTATAGTGTACCAGTAAACACAGTTCAATGGCCTCTATTGCAACATCATTGAAATATAGCCTTTGTCAACATCTTTCTTGACATCTGCATTGCTGCTGTTACGATGGTCTTGAACATAACCTTCACATCTTGCCGCTGCCAAGTAGCTGGTAACATTCCAAATGCTCCAGTGAGCAGGTTTCCACCTGCTTTCTATTTATCAGACATTTCCATTTTATGATGAGCAAAATGAGAACAAGGTGAAAGCAGGAGCCAACGTTTCGGCAAGTGGACTTGTCTTTTTCAAGGCGACATGTGCTTTCCTCGGCACAGTATATATAGGTACGGTTCTTCTAAATGGGGGAGAGGGTAAGGCGGGTGGGCGAGGCAATGACCGAGAGTGTGTTAGCGGTGAGGGTGTAGAATTGAAAGGCGTGCTACTGAACATTGGTGGAGGAATGTGAGGTAGCACCGTGTGTCAGCCGGTTGATGTGTCACTGTGGGCTCCTCTTTTTGTAGAAGGGGCCTAGACGACAGAGTGTGTGTGTGTGTGGGGGGGGGGGGGGGGTAGATTATATGCTATGCTAGAGGTCAGTGAACTATCGTCTCCCTGAAAGAGAATGAAAGTGGTGGCAGAAAATGGTCCTTGTGGTAAAAAAAAAGAATAAGTATATAGATAAAGAACGAAAGAAATGAGTGAAAGAAAAGGGAGGTTGTAAAATTATTGAGAGCCCAATAACAAAAAAAGTATGCAAATCAATGAAAAATAACTAAGTGCTGTTGCCTATAGTTTGAAATTTAGCATAGCAAATAGATAAATTTCAAACTATAGGCAAGTTGATGCTTAGTTGATGAAGCATAAGCAAGGAAGGATTTTCAAGCTATGAATCGCGCACCTTCCAAAGGTGCCAGTGTTGTGCTGTTCACCACAAAATCCAACTTGTCCCACACGACAGTTCTGCAGGCTGTCTACCAACCGGAGAAACTGGGAATTCTCAGAAATTTTGAATAGTCTGGAAATACTCAGGGAAAACTCAGGGAATTTCTGCTTCTATCAGGGAAAATTAGCTGTAATTTTATTGAAAGGGAACAAAAGTTGCGCTAACGCTGGCTCGAGTAACAGAGGAATCGTAAGGAATTACGATGCTGTGTCGTCGGCTGGAGAAGTTGCAGTGTAGAATCAACGAGTGATTTTCCGGACGCCCAATTTTTGGGAGATGCCCAATAATTCGCATGGCTTCGCGGCACCGTCACGTACCCCATAGAGTCATTGTATAAGAACATCTGAAATTTCGGGCGCAAGAACCCTTCGCCATCCGATTTTCCGGACTTTTTGCCGTGACCACGGATCCGAAAGCCATTAATCAAAGCCACCACCACCGCCACCACTTTGATCTCGCCACCTCGAACCGGCACTCTCGCATGCAGACGGTCTCTGCTATGCTGCTTCCTTTATGTTGAGAAGGCTTATGACAATGTACCACATGCACCTATGTTTTAACTGCCTTGCCGCTTTGGGTCTGCTGGAAGCGTTGTCAATAGTACGATGTTTGTATAAGGGGAACAGCATCACGGCACACTTTGGTTCTGTTGAGTCCGAGCCTGTCGCAGTGGTCAGGGGTCTTCGTCAAGGTTACCCGCTGTTGCCACTGCAGTGCATCATTTATGTCACCAGCATTGAGAGAAAGCTTTTGAACGCGGGCCTCAGCTTCTGCCTTAGGTACACCACCACGGGGATAGACGAGAACAACAAACTGCCGGCCTTGGCTTTTGCAGATGACCTAGTGGTGATGGCAGAGTGTGCACAGGACCTTCAAACCTAGCTAGATATCTGGCATTCGAAGATCTCTGGTCTAGGCCTTCACTTCAGCACCAAAAAGATTGTGGTGGTCTAACTTGCGGGTGACTCTACAGGTGACATCCCAGTAGCCTCGGATGGAGAGCAGCTGATCCGCCAATCTGTGTACAAATATCTTGGTGTGCAGCTGTCCACGGCAGCAGATATGTATGACATCCATGACGAAATACTTCACCTCACCTGACTCGGGGCCCAGTGCATATTGCATTGCTGTTGCTTTGGGGGGTGTAATCGGTACATCATGGTGTGAGAGTTATGGAAACTCGTGCACATACCCAGCCTGTCATTTGCCAACGCTGTTGTTTCTTTGTCTGTCAGCACCCGTGGATGGCTTGAGCAGCAGTAAGGGGAGGTGGGACGTGTTGCGCCCAGCTGTCATGGCAAAGTGGCTAACGAAGCAGTGCAACAGGACGTGGGGTGGTCGAGCTTTGAAGTGCGGGAGGCGGCCAGTAAGCTGACATTTCGCGGGCGCCTGCTCTGCATGCAGCGAGATCGATAGGCATGGCATGTGTTCAAATATCTGACGGTCACATGCCTTCGTATGGCGTGGGTGAGGGGTGTCTACCGATTGGAGAAGCTGTTTGGTTTTTTCAAGAAACCACTGAATGCGGAGGGCGGACAGGCTTATGCACACGACGTGCACTGACGAGTGACTGAAGAGGAGGGATGCAGGGAGCGACAACAACAAGATGACAAGTCAACACTCACCCTATACTGTCAACACAAACGCAACATTGCCACTGTGTGCTGAACGGCTTGGGAAGTGCGCTGTTGTTCAAGGTGAGGGCGGGAGCCCTTCGGACACTTGTGCATGTGAAAATGTATGACATTGCTATGATAGTGTGTTGTGCCACGCATGCAGAAGTGTAGACGAAACGATCGAACACGTGGTGTTGAACTACAACCAACTAGGCGGCCCCGTATTGGCGAACGGAGGTGAAAAGGCTTCAAGTTTCATTGGGTTACGCAGACACAAATGGGGCAGTTGACACCAGTGCTGAAATGCTGACCAAGTGTGGCCTTGAACGCTCAAGTGTTGAGTGTTGTGTGCACCACTGTGGCCCTTCATTACCCCCCCCCCCCCCCCTTTTGCGGGTCGTGTGTTTACTGTTTTGTTTATTTATGTTCTGATTTTTGTTTCGTTTTTGTGTCCCCCTCCCATTTTTTTTCATGGCTAGGGCGTGCAATTGACATGCCTGCTCGTTGCAAAGGGTGAAGCCGCATTACATCATCATCATCATCCGCTGGCAGCCGTAGCCACCACCGCGGCTACGTTAGGCCTAGCTGCTTCGGCGTTCGCTATTAAGCTTCTTGCTGTTGGGTGCTGTGTTTTTTTATTGAAAGAATTCGCTGCTATCAGCAATGGCACGGACTCGACCTTTGCGGTCCTCGCGATTGGCTTAGAAGCTTGGAAAGCATGGTGCGTTGCATAATGCCGGTTCCCGAAAGTCAGCTTCACCTCCTTACAGAAATGTTACTTGGTGAAGCATACGCAAAAGTATTGCAGTGAAGTGTAACAAGCGTGGGAAGGCGCTATTTCCACGGGCAGAGTATGTATTCCTTAATTATACATGCGCGCACCCACCATTTCCTGTCACAGTACAAGCACCGATATGCCTAATAAGTGTACTGACAGGCCTTCAGAGCTTTTTTGGACGTGCCTGTGGCGATTTGAGCCCTTAAGGGCAGTAAAAGACATGCATTGATTTTTTTTTTTTTGGACGTTTTCGCCGTCCCTGAGGAGCCCAAAAAATCGAATGTTGACTATACAACTGACCAAGAGGATGCTTCAAATGGTCCGTGAGGCGAATGCGTGGCTGAAGAGGACGGGAACAAAGGACCGACATGTTGAGGAATGAACGAGAAAGGAAGTTTGCCGCCGCTTTTTTGAAGGAATTAAGTTAACAAGTATTGCTGAATGGGCGAATTAGTGCATTATATTCTTGTCTTGCTTTAGCGCAACTTTCGAGTATGACGGAAAAGGACATGTGACAGGATGTGCGCTATGTTCTGTCGTGTGCACAGGGTTTCGATGCAAAGGCCTTTTTTGGGTAGACTGCTCCTGAGCTGTCTTAGCTGAGCTTGCCGCTCACATTCCACCCTCTGGGCGAGTAGAAGCGAGTGTACGCAAGATCTGGTCCAGTGACGAGGAATCAGTTTCCATGCGTAATTGCATCATAAGAAGTTGCCGATAACGTTCATCCTGTCACCTATTCTTTTCCTTCATACTCTTTGAAGGAGCTTAAGCTGAATGGATGGGAAATTGAGGAATGAATGCGAAAGGAAGGCGATGCCGCCGCTTCTTTGAAAAAACTTGAGCTCAAAAAACACAGTGTTGGCTGACGCCGAGATGCAGGTGTCTCTTGAATCATCCGAACCAAAATAAACTCTTTTAAAGCAGTGAAAGCGGGCTGAGAGTATGTTGGGACAGTTGAGCTTGACTTTCTAGCTGCTGAGAGAGAAACTCACTTGTGACAAAGTTCTGGTCTCATACCAATGAGCTTGTTATCAGTTGATAGATTTTTTTTTCAAATAGCTCATATTCGAAAATATTTGCTTCTCTATGCATCTCTTTTTATTCGTGCTTGAAAATGTTCGACTCGATTTGCAATGGGCCTTACGATTTTTTTTCGAAGGTATTTTATTCATTGTTCATTTTACTAATCCTTGTGTTTTCTTTTTGAAGAAAATAAATACTACTCGTCACTATTCAAACTGGATTAGGTCGTTTTTTTTTTTTTTATTATTTATTATGCTTACTAGAGAGTGACAGTAACGGGTGACATGGTGTCAGCCCATCTTGATATAAAACAAAGGTCTGTGTCGCTCAGGGAATTTTGCAAGGAAACTCAGGGAAAACCTGGGAAACTCGGGAAATTTGATAATGTCAACTTGGTAGACACCCTGGTTCTGGCATTGGATTTTCGCACCAGTTTATAGTGACCCTCTTCCAGTGCAGCTCTCAATTCTTGAGTGCTGCCCTTTGCCATCGTAGACACCATGCATGTAAGACACAGGTAGTTGATGATGATAGAAGATGATGCTGGGTTCAGGTTCGATTTACAAAGAATTGTACTTCTGTCCCTCTCAGCATCATAGTTTGTAAGGCTGAGAGACTCTACCGATCACAAGGGGCTTGACAAACATGCTGCACTAACGTGAACCATCAGCTAGAAAAAGTGAACAGGTTTTCTTTCTTCTATGCCTATTGTTCCCCTCTGTTTAGTTCTCCTAGTTCTTCTTTCCTTTGGCCACTTCTTACGTGGTAGCTTCATGTTAAAGACAACAAGATAAAAAAAAGCTGCAACAAGATACACAAATATGAACAAATTAAAGTAGCATTTCCTTTCCAATTCTGGGATCCGCACGTTAGCCTGACTCATGTGCTCTCAAGCAAACGACACACTCGAAAACGTGCAGTGTAACTGGTTGCATGCAGGCGACTCGCTACCATGTGTGACAGCCTTCGCAAGCAACACTGCCTCCATCTAGCAATTAAGCTTGAAAGAAGCGCTGGTGGTGTATGCCTTTGTAGCCTTTGTCCAGTTCCCACGACTCCACAGGGCAATGACAACAGTCAAGACTGCTGTGCAGCGCTTCATGGGGAACTTAACCTCATTCATGTGGCAGCAATTACGGTGCTTCCTTTTCTGTGTTGGAACTCATCTGACCTGCCTTGCACAGCACCCAACAAGTGTTGGGTAAGCGGTAAACAACCACTTAAAGCCAGCCGGCAGCATCGGAACATGCCTTAAGCAAAGGCAGATGCAGCAAGCTGAGCTCTTCTTCTCGCTCAGCTCAGCGGAAAGGTTGTGGCTCCATCTTCAATATTTTACACATTCGCTAACTCGATGAGCAATCACTATGCGCAGCGGCAGAACAGCATGTGGGCTTTGGGTAATCTCTCTCTTGGAAGTAGAGCACTAAGCAAGAATTTCGGTCCTAAACTGGGCTCCAACGCCAGACCAACCCAGGCTTGACTAAATATGTGCTGGGCTGCCTGAGCCTGGCCCATGGGCCTGCCAGACCCAGGCCTTCGAGACGGTATATGCCCGTGCACACCTCTACAGAATTTCGGTCCTAAACTGGGCTCTAACGCCAGACCAACCCAGGCTTGACTAAATATATGCTGGGCTGCCTGAGCCTGGCCCATGGGCCTGCCAGACCCAGGCCTTCGAGACGGTATATGCCCGTGCACACCTCTACAGAATTTCGGTCCTAAACTGGGCTCTAACGCCAGACCAACCCAGGCTTGACTAAATATATGCTGGGCTGCCTGAGCCTGGCCCATGGGCCTGCCAGACCCAGGCCTTCGAGACGGTATATGCCCGTGCACACCTCTACAGTATACTTCTACTCTCCATCAGGTGCCATTGACCATTGGCCTGAAAATTAGATACTTGCACAATTTTTTCTAATTCTTTTCTTCTTTAATGAATGTCTGATACAATTTTTTTTTCTTGCGTTGTCAAGGCATTCAGGCTGCATACTGCAATTACACAGTCAACTGCTATATGATAAATTAAGGAAAAAATATTTTTGTTTCTGTAAAGAGTTAAATTGAAGGTTAGGCATTGAGTGTCACTGAGACTGTCTCTCATGGCTACTATTTTGGTTTACGATCAGTGAACAATACTGGCCTCACTATCATGCTACAGCTCCGAACTTCTTTTTCATTTGTAAGCCTACTAGAGCCTGAAATGACACATTACTGTTTAGTATAGTTTTTTTCTGCTCTTCACATTTGTAGCTGTTGTTATTTTTTTTTTCAAGGTCTACCGAAAGTGCTATGGACAGCATGTTGGGTTCAACATGTTCATGGACCAGATACTGTTGTCTCTTGCTAGAAAGGTGAACTTCTTTCCATTGTTTTGTAGTGGTTCGTAATATTTGCAACATTTATGCAGCAGTGTGAACTTCTTTTTTTTTTATCATCGCTAGAAATGAAAACTGAACTAAGTAACTGAAGTTTAGTATGACTTTGTTTAGGTGCTTCTTCCGGATGTTGAAATGCTTGTGAACCTCGGTGACTGGCCACTTGAGCAGAAGAGTCACACTGGAGTCCGCATTCCTTTCTTTTCATGGTGTGGCTCTAAAAGCAGCACTGATATTGTAATGCCCACATATGACATAACAGAATCATCTCTTGAAATGATGGGCAGGTAAGAATTTTGAATTTTTTTCTTCTGTTGCAAGCAAGTGCTGAAAGGTACCTTAGCTGTTTTTTTTTTTTTTTAATGTTTTGATCAAGAATTATTAGACCTAGCTTAGCATTCATGTCTACTGCTGTCCATTTTAAAAAGCAGCCAATCATTCTTGGAGTTTTTCCAAACTTTTTTTTACGTTTATGCAGCCATCTTGTCAGTTCTGGTAAAGTCATGTGTTTTCTTAGTGGGTGTTTACAAATAAAGGTACCGCTAAACTTGGTGAAAAGCATCATAGTGACGTCAACATGTTGAACACTATGCTTGTATCGATGTTAACAAGTCAGTTGTCTTATACATGTGGTTTCTGCCATTTATTGAGGGATTGTGCTCAATTGGTCATATCAGGTTCCTTCCTTGCAAAATATGGCTGATAAGGAAAGTGGCACATTACTCCATGTGCGAAACACTGACCCCATTAAAGCAAATATTTGCATTGCTCCAGGCTGTCTTCCACAATGTTATTGCAGAATATTGAGCAATATTGCAGTGTAGACGTCTGGTATTGTGTGTTAAATCTGCATTGAGATAAGACCACACTTCTCCGCAATGTCTTGCTTTCATTCTAGCCTTTACAGTTTGTCTAGTAAAGTGTGTGAACAGAAATTAGAAACTGGTTGAGCACTTGACAGGAAGCTTGGTAGGATAAAGGTGAGAGAGCAGGCAAATAGAAGGCAAGAAGGCTCCTGGTTGCTGTCTCATTACGCATCTCAGAAAATTGACCTGTTTGTGCAGCCAGTGTTAGACTGCAGTAGACACTTTGATCATTACAGGAAGTTTGGAGCAGCCAGTGTAGTGTGTGTTGTAGGCTCTGCAAGCTTACAAAATGCAGGTGCCACAAAGAGTCCGAATTTCCCTGTAGCCTGGGCATGTCGCCTGTAGGCCTGCCTACCTTGAAACTTGAAAAGTACTTCAATTGAAGACAAGAAACACTACATTTGGTGAAAAGTACTGAAATTGTTTTATAACTTCAGATGTTGACTGTTTATAAAACATTTACTGACTGGGTTCTATAAAGACACTGAAAGATTGCTCTGCTCTATATATTTGCAGCAAAAATGATCAGCTCCTCAGAAAAATAGATATGTTCATCAAATTTGTTCGCAGAATATTCACATGCTCGCAGCTGAAATTTCAATTGCCATTATATTACATTCATTCTATGAGTGGGTGGCACTGTCGCATGTACGCCCAAATAATTGAGTGGGTCTGAAAAATTATGCTCTTAAAAAATTGGTTGGCAATTGTATTTGTAGTTTTTTAAGAATAGTTTTGCCTCAGACTGGATGCAAATTAAAAATGTAAAATTATTTGTGTCAGCACTGCAATCCCAAACAAGCTAAAGAAATTGAGCATTTTATGATAAAATCATAAAAGTGGGCAAGTAAGCACCTTGCGTTCCATCTGCAGTCTGCACTTTTATCTTTCACCGGCACAATGTATTCCTACATTTTGGGCTTTGTGCTTAGACATGCTGATTTACAAATTCTCATCTTGTAAACTTTATGTGTTGATCGTAGCAGTCAGCATTTATCTTTTGTACAGATTAAAAAGACCGCATACCTTTTAGGATGTGTCCTCAGTTACTGATGGAGATAGTGCCTCAATATAACAGAATCAGGCTTTCGCTTATTCGTTAAACAAGGGATTCCATTTCTAGATCGTCATGAAAAGCTGTGTAAAAATTGTAGCCCACTCTGCTTTTTGCCACAAGATATTTCATTGTGATACTAGGGGCATTTCTGCTGTTAATTTTGTATGTGTGTGTATGCATGTGAGAGAGCAAAAGAGACAGTGAGCTGCAGAGAGTTCTTACTGGAAAGTGTCACTGGTTTTCATGTATAACATCACATACTGCAGGCAGCCAAGTGCCTCTTATTATTTAGCTGCACTTCTGTTCCTACATCCTTCTCCTTGTCCCCCTTACACTTTGGATTTGCAGTGTGCTTAAAAAAATAACAGTCAATAAGAATGTTAGTGTATTGTTTTATTACAAAGAGTACTGTGCTCCAAAGCATTCTTTATAGACAGTAGCTGAGGAAGGAAATGTTGAAATTACAGAAAACTCCCTCAGAGTTGGTGTTTGAGCTTGTGGTGGCCAAAATCAGTGATGACGATGAGCCACAATAAACAGGAGTATATTTTTACTGAGCAGAAGGCCCTAGCTGACGGTCATTTCTCGGTGGGTAAATCTCCCCGGCCACCTTGTGCTGGCCACTCTTGATCTGAGCCATGCGCCTGCTTCGCTTTATAGGCAATGGCCTGTCCCTAGCCAGGATAGAATATGATAGGATATCCTTCTACGATGGCGCGTACCCAACGCGGGGGATTGGCTTAGCCAGCTGCCGTTCTCCTCATATTCCTCGACGTTAATGCTGCTACAAGCTAATTGGTTTATTGCTTATGAAAATTTAACATGTGAACATGCAAACAGTGTGCCACATAAAGGCAATAGTATTCTTTGTCACTTTTCTTTGGCTGCATAAGTTTCTGCTGACCATAAACATTGCAAACAATTACCAATGTCTGGTGTTTACCTTTGTGTACTCATCTTTTTCTTGACATTTATGATGATTATGATCTTGCATCTTTTCTTTGATTGCACCAAATTATTTTGTTTCTGTTAACCATTCTTTGACCTTATTGCTTATCTCAAAACACCTGTCTCAGGAGTAATGGCATCTGGAATGTGCCCCGACTGCTGCTTTGAAAACAACACTGGGATGGATTTCAATATCTGACAAAACAAAAATACTATTCCAGGCTCTCAGAAGTTAAAGCTATTTTTTAGCCATTAATTGTATAGTTGAGATGTTGGTGCAGAAAGTTTTTCTTGCTGACATAACTGCTCCTTTCAAGTTTAATTCAAGTTTATATTAAGTTATAGTGGCGATGCATGGCTGGTGTCTGCAGGTATTCTCCCGATCATGTGGCGTCCCCTTCTTGGGCTCGGTGGTGGGCGGCCACCATCGCCGCCGAATTTTCCAACTTTGTATGGCAAACGCTTTTCCCCCACTGTCTGATCGCTCCCTGGAGAGGTTGCGCACCGATGAACCATTCAGCTTTTTTATGCAACCGAAAGAGTCCTTTCCCAAATACCATGTTGTTCACAGTTAGCGCGAGACTAAGACAGTTTGAATCATCTCACCGTTTCTTGTGGCCAAATCTCTCACTGAAGCAATAGGCCCAGGTTATAAAGTAACAAAGATGGGAAGCGGTGATCTTCTTCTCGAAGTTCGCGATATGCCACAATAGCTCTCGAAACTTGTAGCATTTGGGAACAATCCCGTCTCAGTAGGCCCACACAGGACAATGAATACAGTGCACGGTGTCATCTCAGAAGCTGACCTTCTCGAATTTAGTGAAAGTGAACTACTAGAAGGATGGCAAGAACAGAATGTTGTCAAGGTGCAAAGGATTAAAATAAGACGAGATGACGAAGAAATACCAACTGAGCATATAATCATTACTTTTGGGACCAACATTCTTCCTGAATCAATTGAGACCAGTTACTACAAGCTTCGTGTCAGACCGTACATTCCAAACCTGCATCGATGTTTTAGGCATGGGCCACAAACCTGCAGAGGGCATGCTACTTGTGCTAAGTGTAGCTCCATTGAACACTCTTCTGACGTTTGCAGTTCAGCAACCCACTGTGCCAACTGTGGAGGAGACCACCCTGCTTACTCGTGATCCTGCCCCTCGTGTAAAAAAGAAAAACAAATAATAGAACTCAAGGTGAAACTAAATCTGTCTTTCCCAGAGGCATGCAAGCATTTCTATTCCAACCATCAGTCCAGTCCTTCCTACACCGATGTGGTGCGCTGGGGGGCAGCACCACATTATTTGGCGGCCACCCAAGTCACACGCAGAGTGGTGGCGGTCACGCCATCAGCCCCCCTGACTGGAACAACCAGTGCTGTTCCAGCCCCCACAAAGGAGGGCCAGCAGACCCGCAGGCCTGTTGGACCCAGGGCCACTGCCCGTGCAGATCGGCCCAACACTCCCGCGAAAGTGCCCGTTGCGCAGGCAGTATCCACCGCCTCAGACCAGGTGATGGATACAAGCACAACTCCGGCATCTCAGGCGTCCAAGGAACGGCACAGCTCTCTCGAGCGTGCCGCCGAGAAAGAAAAGTCCTATATCACGAGGCCTGGAAAGGTCTCGTGATCTAATCTAATCTCTTAGACGCACAGCACAAAACACATATATTATGGATACACAGATATTACAGTGGAATGTGAGAAGCTTACTCCACAGCCAAGACGATATTAAGGAACTCTTACATAAGTACAATCCAAAGGTGCTGTGTGTCCAAGAAACACATCTTAATCCTTCACGCACGAACTTTCTCCGGCAGTATGCTATTTACCGAAAAGACCGCAACAGGCCCTTGCCTCGTCAGGCGGTGTAACAATAGTAGTAGATAAGGGTGTTGCTTGCCGGCAATTAGAGCTTAAAACACCCCTAGAGGCAGTTGCGGTAAGTGCGGTGCTGTTTAATGAGCTTGTAACAATTACCTGCCTATACATCCCCCCGAACTACCGCCTTTCAAAAACAGAATTTCACAGCTTCCGGAACCTTCCGGCAGTTCCGGAACAGCCTTCCGCTTCCGGAAGGCTGTTCCGGAACTGCCCAGGCACTAGACCTCCTCTGTCCCTCCAGTTGGAAGCACTGTCCGAAGAAACAGGCGCCTCAATTTTAGAGAATGTCATAATGGCAACTACGCGGCTTCCATCGCCTTGCGAGCTGTGGGCTATCGAGTGTGACGTCTCATTTGCAGAAATATCAAAACAGGCACACATACGTTCATTTTCTTGAGCTTCAGGAGAAGTATTCTTGTGCTGAATTTTACACAGATGCCTCTAAGTCTCCTTCTGGTGTTGCTTACGCAGCACTAGGACCAGCATTTTTAATATCTGGTACATTGAACCCACATACATGTATTTTTACAGTGGAAGCATATGCAATACTCTCTGCAGTAAAAGCACATCAAGCAAACGAATCTCACTAGGGCTATGGTGTTCACAGACTCATTGAGTGTAGCCCGAGCCCTAATGAATGTACGAAAACATAAAAACACTGTCTTTAATGAACTGTATACATTGCTATGCTCAGCTTATAGTGCTAAACAAGTGATCATCCTATGCTGGGTACCTGGCCACTGTGGTATAAAAGGCACTAAAGCTGCTGACGAGAAAGCTACTTCAGTGGCTTTTAGTGACAGAAACACAAACATACCCATCCCAGCCATAGATCTTAAACCATACTTGTGCCACAAGCTGAAAAACCACTGGAAGAAACAGATATATACTCAGATACTCAGATATCCAATAAAGTGCACTTGATCAAACTCAAATTAGGGCGTCGGATATTGGAGAAAACATCACAATATAACGAAGTGCTCCTTTGCCGATTAAGAATAGGACACACTTACGGCACTCACTCTTACCTCTTGACTGGGGGGAATCCTCCGACTTGTAGTAAGTGCGGCAAAAATCTCGCAGTCCTGCACGTTCTTATTCAATGCTCTGCAATAGAAGCACAGAGGAAAAAAATATTTCACTTCTGTCTATCACGAAAATATACCTCGGCACCCGACATTTTTTCTTAGCAATGAACCGCTTTCTAATCTGAAATTAGTCTTAGAGCTTTTAGCTGAAACAGACACTCTGAAAACAATTTGGCCAGGAAATTTTTAGCACATGTATAACAGCCCTTGTACTCAAGGGCTTTCTTGAAGCCATAGTGCCATTGGTATGTTTTGTTGCATCATGTTCTTAACGAAACCCCATTGCCATAGTCCACATCACTACCTAGTGAGTGCCATTCTTTAGCACCCATATATTTTACGCCATTTACAGCGACAGGTCTTAAGCCCTTTTACCGCCATGTCACATCTACCATGAGGAATTCGTTGTCCATGCCATTCACAATACATTGTTAACATTACCACTTGTCATGGCACTCTTTGGCCATACCTGGCCCTTGTGCCATAAAACACCACACATGATCAAGTTTAATTTTTGGGGCATGCTATATCACCATAGCTCTCATTTATCACTCTCACTGATATTTCTATGCATTAAATCAGGTGAGCTTATGGGTGGAAGACCTCAATTTAAAGCTAAGCTGAAGCTACTTTATTGATAAGCTTTCCACAAAAAATTGGTTGTCCTTAAAAATTTGTAGGGTGTCCTTTGGATTATGGCCTCTTAACATTTACGAATGATGAATGAGCTGTTTTATTACCTAAATTGTTGCTTTTGAACACAGTTGAATTAAATTATAATAGGTAACTTTTAATTCAGCTACATTTAATTAGTGGAAGTTAACTAACTGTTCTATAAATGTCTACTTTCTGCCATATGCTAGTTGTCTTTATTTTTATCCCTCTATATGACTTTCTCTTTTTCTTCCTTTATAAACATTGGTGTTATCACAGAAATTTTGCTGCATTCCAAAAGTCTTTAACCACCTGCATCAATTCATCTGTTATGAAGATGCTGCTGCTTGGAGTGTGTGAGGAGTTCCTTTCATTGTGTGTTTTGTGACAGAACTGCATGATGAAAATTGACCCAAAATATGTTATGAAACACTCGAAAATTGCCACGAGAAATTAGTGCATTTTCAAGTAGGAGCAAGGAGTAAAATGGAGAATTATTTTGTGTCCTTCTCTTACCATGTAGAATGCCATATAAAATGAAGTCATGCCTCTGTCCATAAAATACTGTTGCATGGCATAACTGTCTTAAAGAGCCCCTAAACCACCTGAGCTCAAAAATTCATTATATAGTGGCAGCTTTGCACCATTTTACAGTGAACACTGAGCTGCAAGAAGTTTTCTTTAATGACACCGTAATAGCAGAGTTACAGGCTTTTTATGAACGGCTATGTGGCTGCTGTGGTTTCTTGCTCTCATTCACTACTGTACCAACAGGTGTTCTCTCCTCCTCACCACATACTCTCAACAACTCCATGCAGTGCAGCAAAAGCTATGGGTTGCATCAACACACCTTAAGAAAGTCTCCTCCACTGTCCACCCCTAATGGTCCTCTGCACAATGCCCACTAAATGAAAGCTTCACGATAGGATTAGCGGCACATAATGTGCGAGCCCCCCTCTATTCTCGGAACATACAGCTGACTTTCATCTCATTGGCAATATCGTTCCTCGTTGGCCGGCTAGTTGACAGCTTTTACTCTTATGACGTCATGCTCAGGACCCTGCTGGCATCATGATGTGCAAAATGAGATCATAAAAGCTCGGAGAGGAGCACTGGATTGTTTCTTGGATTTGCGGCTTCCCTGAGGTGTGTGGCATTGCGATGTTTGCTATAATTTAAGGCTTTCCTGAGGCGTTTAGTACTGCCATGTTTGTGAACGTTCATTGTCACTGTATACACAATGCACATGTTTATTTAAAATGTGTAAGAAAGATGTCAGGTATGATTTAGGGGCCTTTTCAAACCACCAGTGCATCTCTTGAGTCAGTTTGTCACAGTTAGAAGATTTTGCACCAATTTCTTGCCAACGTTTTGGATGCATTCTGTGCAGGGTGACTCTAGATCTTCTTTCTGTGCAAGGGAACAGTGGGCCAGCTTGGAAAGAGAAGCGTCCATGTGGGTTTTGGCGAGGTCGTGACAGCTGCCCTGAACGCCTTGACCTTGTGGCTCTCTCGCGTCGTCACCCGGATCTGTTAAATGCTTCCCTCACAAATTTTTTCTTTTTTCGAGACAAGATGGATGTATATGGTCCCCAAACCAGCCACGTCTCCTTTTTTGATTTCTTTAAGGTTTGTGCAAAATAAGATTCATTGTCTAGCATGGATGTGTAGTACCAAGAGTTCGAGAAAATTGTTTTTGAGGTCTGCGTGACATTTGTCACATGTTTTCCTGTGAAGACCATTCAAGCAATTTATGGTGACTGAAATTATATGCAGCCTTTTATTGGCTTTCAAGCTGATTTGTAGCGTAATAAATCATTTTACTTTGATTGCAGAAGGGCTCAATACCAAAAGTATGAACGTGCCAACTTTTAGCTTACCTATTATTATTGCAAAACTCATTTTACAGTTATACTCAGGTTTAGCAAAGTGGTATTCAAATGAACTAGTCGGTCCATAGCTGATAAAAATTTAAGAGCTTTTCATACAAACAAAGGCGCAACCTTAAGACAGCAGTGTCCTTCTTTGTCAATTTTTACTGGTTGCACAAGTTTCTGCTGAGCACACACATCGCAAACAGATGACCATATTACCAATGTCTGGTGCTTTCCCTCTGTGTACTCACATATTTGTTTCACAGAAATATGTTGCCATCCATTATAATCTTCTCTCCAATTGAACCAAATGATCTTGTTTCTATTCACTTTGTGTGCCTAAGTTGGGGTAGTATGCATCATGCTCTTTTGAAAGAATGCATCGTGAAGTGTTTTCATACTTTTGCTGCATATTGTGACAGCAGAATTTGTATTTAATATACAATATAAGTAATTCTGTACTCCATATCTCAGGCATGCAAAGATGTGTGTAATAATCAGCTTTCTTACTAACTCAGCAACACTAGGTTGTCATAAAAATTGTAGAAACAGTAGAAAAGGTAGAAATGAAAATGTAGAAACAGTAGAAACTGTTGAAAGGACAGTTTTGTGATAAAGTGAAATTAGGTACGACTTATCCTCCCGTGCGTACATGCATGTGTGTGTGCACATGTGTACACACATTTGTTTAATGTAGAAGAGTAGACTGTTGGGCTAGTTGGTCGTCCACATTTGAAGTAGTAGCTTAGCGTGAAAGAAACCATGGACACAAGAAAGACGTCTTTCTTGTGTCCGTGGTTTTTTTCGCGCTAAGCTTCTACTTCAAGTTTAATGCAGAGCGTTGTTTAATCAGTTCTGATACTTAAGTGTGCCAGAAAATAAAAATTATGCACACGTGCATACTTTGGACCTAAGTTTTTATATGGTTTTATCGAGCTATGTCAGCTTAGACGTCCATGAACAAAAAGAAGAGAGAGACACGGAGAGAGTGTTTATTATATATCTTGAGGAGGCAAGTGCAGCCCTTCAGTTGAGAACTTATGGCTCAAGGATGGATAGTTAACATAAGTCCTGTTATCTTTTACTATGCTAAATTTTCTGCTACTTGCACAGTGTAACAAAGTCTCACAGATTACACTTTCTGGAAACTGCAGTACAAGTACCAAATCAACGTGGATGGCACCGTGGCTGCTTACCGGCTTCCTTACCTTCTGGCTGGGTCTGGTTTGGTGCTGAAGCAAGATTCTGAGTATTATGAGCATTTCTACTCGCATCTCACTCCCATGGTGCACTATGTGCCATTTCAACGCAACCTTTCGGACCTAATTGACAAGCTAACTTGGGCACGTGACCATGATGAGGTTGCACATGGCATTGTCAAGGAAGCCCAACAGTTTGCATTGGATCACCTCTTACCACACCATGTGTTCTGTTACCATGCACAGCTTTTCCAAGAATACTCCCTCAAGCTAAAACGACATGCCAAAGTTGCTGAAGGCATGGAAGAAGTGCCTCAACCTCATAATAAGCAGCCATGTGACTGTGGAGAGCAGCAGGTAGAGATTTATTGTATAACCTTTGATGCTGGCATGACATGTTACATAAGAAGAAGGCTGGTCATTTTGCATTGCAGAGAGCAGTTTGTGTTATTGCTGTGATTTTGTTCACACCTCTTACCAAGTTGTTTTGTGTGTCCATGATCTAAAACAGCAAAATTGGCACATTCATATGGAAGGAGGTGTATACAGCAGGCTACTTATGTTTTCATGATGGAGCTGTTGCCACGTAACCTTATGGAGATCTGATATATACTGACCATTAATAAAAGCTGTATATATATATATATATATATATATATATCAGCTTTATTTCACCTAGACAGCACAGCTTGGCTTAGTATGAAGAATGAAATAGTAATTATTCTTTAAGTTCAGCAATTTATGTGCATTACAAGGTGTTTAGAAGGATTGTGCACCAGCCTTCTTTATGACTCCTGGAGCAGTAGTGCCTAAGCAAGTCGTGCTCATCACAGTACTGTCTGAGAGAGAAAAAACAAACCGGTTTAGCACGTCCTTTGGCAACTGCGTCCTGACACTGAGGACATTACCCTGGAGTTACTAAAAGAAGCAAATAGATTTAATGTGGGAGTTACCGTATTTTTGCACATACCATATTTAATTGCAGTGAAGGCACCCCTGCCCCCCCCCCCCCCCTATAAAAAAATTATGTATAGATTGGAAGTGCATTCATTATAGGGCGTAAAATTTTGAGTGAATTTCTTCTTCTACGGTGCACTAAGATTGTGTCCAAAAACCAACTACCAATGAATCAAGCATATATGTAATTTACGAGAATGGGCCAACTTTTTTATTTTCTCGCCTTCAAAACACTCATTCCGAATCAGAATCTGTGCACGAGGAATCTGTACTTCTGGCCACCAATGCCTGTCGTGCTTCAGTCAGTTGGCAAGCGCGGTGTAGCACTGGTGCACGAATTTCCTCAGCACCTTATGGCTTGACTGTTCCTCCCACTTCCAGAAACTGTTATAAATATAGTCTTTGCCTTGTCCTCCTTTCGTAACTCCCTAAGATGTCAGGATACCATCAGTGCTGAACATCGCAGTTCAAGTAAAAATAAGTAATCTTGCTTGTACGCAGGTTTAGTGCACTTCTCCACCTAGCGCAATTAGAAAACTTCGCAATTTGGCATGCAGTGTCTTTACTAGGCCGACATTGTTTTGAGTGAAACAGAAATATAAAATGTACAATTAAAGAAGGCACTTTGCTACAATTGGTTTAAAATAAATTTTTAATAAATGAAGTCTGACTTTCAATGTCTGGAGCTAGTCGAATAGGAACATTCACAGTCGTATATTGCATTTGTTCAGCACAGGACAAAAGATAATTAGAGAACAATCAGACAACAAAAGCAGAGGTTTTTTTCCTGAAGTGCATATGATATTAGCAAACAACTATGACAATGAGTATGATGATGGCGATGTTTCTGTAGCATTCTTTTGAATGTGACATTAGAATTAATTTGCCTCATGACAGGCGTCTGCCTAACTGCCCATGCATGCCTTCTCATCAGCTATTTATCACAGCCACGTGTGTAAGAGCTTGCTGGCACTACTTAACTGCTTTCTAGATCTTTATCCAGGATAAAGACTTGTGGTACCAGAAAGCTCCAGCATACACACTCAGGTGTGTGTTCTGAAGCTTTTCAGAGAAGCATGTCAACAGGAATATAAGAAAAAAAAAAAGAGAAGAAAACAGGCTGTGATAAAAGAAGTAAACTATGACAGCTCTCACCCCACCTCTTGGCTTCTGGCACGCTCTGGAAGTTACAACAGTAAGATAAGGCTAAGACAATATTTGTAATGGTTTTTATTACTCAACAAGAAATTTGCATTGCAGTCCCATTCTGCTCATGCAGACTGACTGATGCTTAACAGCTGTTGGGCTGTGCAGTGAAGCGGTTGTATGTAACTACACTGAGGTTGGTGCAGGGGCCAAATCCAAAAATTCATATCTTGCTTAAAACGGAAGTCAAAATGAGATAGCAATAAAAATGTAATGCCAACAAATAGGCCTATCTAATGAAAGAAAGGGGACGCCAAAGACTTGAAAAATTATAGACCGATCAGTTTACTGTCCGTTGCCTACAAAGTATTTACTAAGGTAATTGGAAATACAATCAGGAACACCTTAGACTTCCGTCAACCAAAGGACCAGGCAAGATTCCGTAAAGGCTACTCAACAATAGACCATATTTACACTATCAATCAGGTGATAGAGAAATGTGCGGAATATAACCAACCTTTATATATAGCTTTCATTGATTACGAGAAAGCGTTTGATTCAGTCGAAACCTCGGCAGTCATTGAGGCATTGCGGAATCAGGGTGTAGACGAGCCGTATGTAAAAATACTGAAATATATCTATAGCGGCTCCACAGCCACCGTAGTCCTCCATAAAGAAAGCAACAAAATCCCAATAAAGAAAGGCGTCAGGCAGGGAGATACGATCTCTCCGATGCTATTCACAGCGTGTTTACAGGAGGTATTCAGAGACCTGGATTGGGAATAATTGGGGATAAGAGTTAATGGAGAATACCTTAGTAACTTGCGATTCGCTGATGATATTGCCTTGCTTAGTAACTCAGGGGACCAACTGCAATGCATGCTCACTGACCTGGAGAGGCAAAGCCGAAGGGTGGGTCTAAAAATTAATCTGCAGAAACTAAAGTAATGTTTAACAGTCTCGGAAGGGAACAGCAGTTTACAATAGGTAGTGAGGCACTGGAAGTGGTAAGGGAATACATCTACTTAGGACAGGTAGTGACTGTGGATCCGGATCATGAGACTGAAATAATCAGAAGAATAAGAATGGGCTGGGGTGCGTTTGGCAGGCATTCTCAGATCATGAACAGCAGGTTGCCATTATCCCTCAAGAGAAAAGTTTATAACAGCTGTGTCTTACCAGTACTGACGTACGGGGGAGAAACCTGGAGGCTTACGAAAAGGGTTCTACATAAATTGAGGACGACGCAACGAGCTATGGAAAGAAGAATGATAGGTGTAATGTTAAGGGATAAGAAAAGAGCAGATTGGGTGAGGGAACAAACGCGGGTTAATGATATCTTAGTTGAAATCAAGAAAAAGAAATGGGCATGGGCAGGACACGTAATGAGGAGGGAAGATAACCGCTGGTCATTAAGAGTTACGGAATGGATTCCAAGGGAAGGAAAGCGTAGCAGAGGGCGGCAGAAAGTTAGGTGGGCGGATGAGATTAAGAAGTTTGCAGGGACAACGTGGCCACAATTAGTACATGACTGGGGTAGTTGGAGAAGTATGGGAGAGGTCTTTGTCCTGCAGTGGGCATAACCAGGCTGATGATGATGATGATGATGATGATGAATGTGCTTTATGTCATATTTTTACGGGGAGCACCTCATTGCGAAAATCGGGGCTGAAAGTGCACCAAAACTGACATTTTGGTATGTGTGTCCTGTTTCTTGAGAATATCTGTACAATGTATTGACATCTTATGAAAATCTTTGCTGTAAAGCACATTTCTAGCAGTAATGCAAAATAATTCAAATGAGCAGTAGGATACAACTTAAAAAAACAGCATTTGGCAACCAAGGCACACAAACCACGTGGGGTTGTGTTAGTCCGCCAGCCAGTCACAGAAGCAAACAAGATCGTTGTCATGTGACATATTCAAAATGGCGTTGTACTTCATACCTCCGGAGCATCTGCTGTTCTTGAAGAGGCTTTTCATTGGCGGAAGCAATGAGATGTGCAACAGACATTGACAAAGTGTATGGAATCTGACCATTTCACTCTTCAAAAGTCCGCAGCACAGTTCATTTCACTGCTGAGCCCATTTTACTAGTGAAAACTTCACTGCCAACTGAAGTGAAACTTCGCAATAAATAGTTGCAGTGAAGCAAGCATTTTATTCCAGTTCAATAAAGAATTAGGCTTTCACCGTTCCACTCTAATATACGAGTGAAAATGTATAAAATTACACGCTAATAATTTTATTTTTGTGGTTACCAGCTTATTTAGGTAACAGGGAAGTTTGAAGTATGAACTATTTGCAGCCTTGCGGATGAACAGTGGCTGGAGGCTATGAGGGCGTGGGCAGGGCTTCACTGCAAACTTAAGTTGTATACAAAATACTGAAAATTGGTGCTGAAAAGTCGTGTTTTACGGGAATGTATGAACTAGTAAAAAATTAGCATAACTCTATTGGGCCATGTTTTGTGTTCTCGATTGCGAATGTTGGCGCAGGGAAAATGTATGCTACGGGAACATGTCAATGAGGTACTACTGTAACTGTGAGCAAAGCAGATATAACCAGGATTTTTTACAAGACAATCTGAGAGAGTCTAGCAACACATCTGGGACACTTGGTATGGAATGACCCTGTCGCCATAGAGTTTCCTACAATAAGTACTAGAGGTAACTCTGGCCCTGCGATCATTCAGCCACCATGGGAATGATGGGAAATACATGCATTTGTCTGATCTTCGTGATTCTGGTTTCAGACGTTCTTGTGACTTTGTTTATTACACTTTATCTGCCTTCATGTCCTAAATTTCAGAGCAATCAATACTTTTCTAAGTGTTGAAGACGCTGCGAACACAGACAATCACTACTGTTTGCAGCGGTTCGGCCTGTCAGTGTGGACAAATCGAAATGCACCAAGTGTCTCAGCGTGCTGACTTGCCCGCAAGAAATTCATAAGGGCATTCTATGGCTCTTGTTGGTACATGCATTCGTGGTGTAATTGTTTCAATACTGGGCTTCTGTGCTAGAGGTCCTGTGTTCAAATCCTGCTGTCGGGCAAGTTTAATAATGATACTTTAATTATTAATGAAACAGTACTTTGTTGAAAATTATGAGCTTACAAAGTCACGAAGCCATTTGAAGCTAGAAGTTAAGGCAAATCCATGTACTTCCCATTATTCCCATGCTGGCTGCAACACCCCGATTGCAACTCCCGTAGACACTGTCACCAGAGTTCCATCTAGTAATTATGGTATAAAACTCTATGCCTGTGACAATCTGACAATTTGCTGTCATAGATCGTTTTCCATAGATAGTTAGCTCACACTGTATTGATACCATGAAGCTGCGGTAATTATTTTTCTTTAAATTGATGACATGGGATCTTGGACGTTGGTTCTTTGGTGATGGTAAAATTTACTAGGGCATTTCGACACTACTTGTCGATTTCAGCTCATGTTTGTGCTTGCGTTTTTCATGTTAATGCCAGAATGTGCACTATAACTTTGATAACCTGTTTGACACCACAGTTCTGGCTTTTCTTATCACATAAGTTAGGCTGGATCTCTTTTCATTGCCTCATGAACTATTGAAACTATGCTTATCATAGGGTTAAAATGTGAAGAGAGCTTTTTATTGAAATGTTTATGTATTGCTGTCTGTTCAACATAAGGTGTTAAATGTGGAAAAGCTTCACTACTTCTGCAAATGGTGATGCCCTGTGTCTTCATCTTCATATTCAACGCTCACTTTTTTCTTTCTTTCTTTCTTTTTTTTCAGAGGGAACATGATGAGTTATAGCCGAAGATACTCCATATACTGAAAGTAGCAGCATTTATCCAAAAGGTGGAATCGTATTTTGCTACATATGGCACAAAAATGAATGTACAAATTCCGTGTGCATGACATGCACATGGAACATGCAAATAGGTGTGATTCGAAGATATGCTTAAAAGGAATACTGACACGTTTTCAAACTCATAGAAATACTACTACATGCTTCTTGTACATAAAAAAGTGACAGCATGTATGAAAGTTGGAAAATATTTTAAGACATTAATTTGGTACTTAAGTTTGTCTCAAAAGGTCGGACCTGGTGTCATCAACATTGTCCCATCATGACACAAAGCGAAATTTGCTGACCTTGTGTAGAAGTTAGGTATTCTGATGTTTCTCATGAAACAATAAACAAGAGTGCTGTGCGTATTTCCCCTGGCTGTGGTTGCATGTGGCAACTGCAGCGATTGCAGAAACATAGCAAGCTAGTGCATTCACCTATTGAAACTGGTTTAAAACTTGTTCAGAAGTGTCATCGTAAATTATCAAGGGCACTCTGATGCTTGCCTGTGTTTTTTCTAGAGTTTAGAGGGCTTGGCCCTTCATTTGGACAAGTAAAAAAATGTCAGTACTCCTTTAAAAGAGCTCTTATGTGGACAATTCCACGAGTATTATCGTCTGCAGTAAGAGCTGTCTTCACTTTGTAAAGCTTTTGTGTATAGGCGGTTTTCTTCAAGAATACTCGGTGACTTTGGATGCCAAATGTATTTCAGCCATGCGAGTAGAATGGCTTCAAGCATAACCAGTGGAATTTGGCTAGATGTCGTGGTACTTGAATAGAACCAATATTTTGTTTATGGTGCAGACTTGCAAACCTTAGCATTTGTTAATCACCCATGTGTCATGTGTTTCTTACTTCACTGCAAACTTCAAATATGAAGTCTTCAGTGAGAGGGAAGTTAAAATGGCACCATTTAACAATGATATTGCTTATTTGCTTATTCTGAAATGCACATTTTGCCTTGACTACCTGTTCCGAAACATGCATACAAAGTATATTGATGCACTGGTGTCATAAGTACCACAAATTATTGACATTGCTAGTAAAGCTATTCTCTCTCTCTCTCCTCCTCTGTCGTTCTCTGAAGTTTTTATAATATTGCAGGCGTTCTATTACCATAGGTTGGAACTGCTAAGATTAAGGACAGTGCTTCATAAAAATTTTCGTCTGCATGAGACAGACAGAAGCACCTGCTGCTATGTCTGTGCAGCTATCTATTCATGTTGTCATTTGGTTTCATTACACTGTAAGTTGACAAACAAATTGTGTTTATGTGCCTGACGAACTATCTGCTCCAATTTGCGCATGTCATCAATCACTGTAAGCGCTTGTCGTGTATACTAGTGATAAGTGTAAAACACTTGTCAATAGTACTATACATTAATTGCAAGTAATGAAATGCAAAGGGCAATTGAGATGCCTGTCTAAAGCAAGCTCCCTGCCCTAAGCTCCACATTATTTTTGGGCCCTTAATATTTCTGGTCACAGTGAGGATGCTGACCTTGCAAAATAATTCCTATGCATTTTAAGCACACTGCATCATTACTGCTCAAGATAGCTATGCTAGCTTTACTGTATTCATTTAAGCAAACCTTGTTTCAAGAGTTGGAGCAGTATATTTAGCTAGATTTTGTGATTTTCAGATAAAAAGTAACATATTTGCCAGAAAATTTCTTGCAAATATGATTAAACCTCAAGAGCTGGTGGAATATGGGCTGATGTGTGATAGAGAAGGCAGAAGGAGAGAATACATTGAGCTGTTGCTGCATGCTTTTACCTGCTCTGTCAGCTATTCCTTGCACCAACATATACCAGTAGCCCATTTCTACTCATTTCTACTCATACTCATTTCTATAGCAAACTATTGAACACATATAATTCTAGGTAAGAAGCAAAACCATTTATCATGAATTCAGCAGCCACAAGATAAACATGCCATCGAATCTATGAGACCACAGTGTCTGGCATTGGGTATGCTGTGTTCATCTATAATACCTGTGAAAGCAGTACTGCTGAGGCACACGAGCGAGCTACGTTAAAATTACTTTGTATGTGGGCCTTTATTTTTAATACTGAAAAGCAGTTACAGAAAACATAACATGCTGCAAATAATTGCATATAGTGTTTTTCAAAGGATACCCAAGTGTTCTGTATCGATAGATAAGTCAGTAAATTATTATTCTGAGAATTACCCAGATAACCATTAAGTAATCTAAACGTAAGGTACTGGTGGCTTCTCCACAAAAGCTAATAACAGGTGGGTTCACCAGTGTAATAAGTATCTGTCAATCTGTCTCTCTTTAATGTGGTGTATATTGGTTGGGGCATTCTATAGACACTTTAAAGCTAGCAGTCTGTGCACCAGGGGCTGCCACAGGCATGCCGCCATTGAATGCCTTCTGAATCAAGAGCAAGCCTGCATCAGCCACCACCCGTCTTTCCAGCAACATTCCAACGAGAGGCCAGGAATCGCTTAGTATTATTTAATTAAAATGTGAAAGGGCATAGGGAAGACATGCTCTGCTGTGAACTGCAAAAACTGCGACAGAGATTTGAATGTGTGGTACGAGACTGTGTGCGAGTTTCGTCCGCCTCCGCTGCACAAGGAATGCCTATATTTAGGGCCCTTCATCATGTATGCCTTTTCACAAGGTGAGCACAACAAGCTTTACCACCAGTGCTGGATAGCCATTTGTTGGCAATGAGTGGCAAGCGATTCCTGGCAATGACTGTCAGGCTAACACCATTTGCAGCAGCAACACAGCATTACCGCCACCTCTGGCACAAAATATTGCGACCTCTTAAACTTCAATAAGCACGCAAATCAGCACTACATCCTCCTCACACAAGCACAACTGACATACTCGAAGAACTTAACTTTCCATAACAGGAAAGTCAAGCATGGAAGAGGTGGGCACCGTGATTTTTCTGCGCTGAGAACCAAACAGCCGAAGAGTGATTGCTCTGCCACATGCAACATTTTTTTTCCACATTGTGTGCGTACATTTTAGTCTGTGCTCTAAGAAACCATTCCCAAGTTGTCTGATCAGAACTAGCAACAAGAATTGCATGGTAAAAGCAGGTCGCCAACAGGCTTTTGTATGCGTAAATAAATCTATTGCAGAGCCATATTGTTGCACTGTCAACGACTGCAACAGGTGCATGGCTGTAACAGCCTTGCAAATCTATTGCTGCAAAGACTAGAATATAAAGGATTAAAGCAAACATCATGGTGCTACATTTGTCGCCTTCAGCTGGTAAGCATGCGCACTATTAAGATTGTAGCGCAGACAGAATGGATAAATTAAACGTATAATTGCACTGCCTCTGCAGCTTTGGGCAAAGTTTTATGTTGTCTACCCACTTGCTGCTCACCATGCTGGCCGAAATAGCGACTGTCTAAGCTGTGTCTGCGGTCGTGGTGCCCATTGTAAACAAATGAGCAAACACTGATCAGAAGGTGCTCAATGGCGGGTGCTGTCTCTTGTGAGCCAATATGGTAGTGCCCATCGATATGCTGCTGTAAAAAGTTTGTATGATGACTCCTCCATTTATCAAGGCATTTATCAAGTTAGCGCTTGTCCTGTCGTCTTCTCTGTCTGTGTCCCTGCTATTTTGCGCTAGTCTTTTGAATAATGAATCCTCCATTTATCATTGTTTGTCAAAGATATCAATTTTTGTTATATGTTAAGCTGCTGGGTACATGTTTCTCAGACTTTTCTATGTTCTCTGAAGTCATCTGTGTAGTAATTGCTTCCATAGTGATATTTTCTAAAGCTTCCAAAGTATTTGGGTACTTGAATTCGTGCTGATAACTCAGTATTATGCACCCTACTTCCCTCTGGCATCATAAAGGTACTGTGATACAGAATATTTGCTTGCTATTTTATTGTAATAGCATGATCTGTGATTATGGTGTTGGGGCATTTGTTTCTTCAGCGCATGATGTGTTCCTGTTTGTAGTGTCTTCTTCTGTGACACAAGAAAAAGCTTTCTCTATAGAACTGTTTTCAATAAATTGTTCAATGTTGCTGGCTAATTTCAATTTATGTGTGATTCAATTGCGTTATGGAAACCCTCTGAAGTGTTCACCAATGCTTCCAGCAAAATTTTTACAGTGGACTTAAACAGTGAAGTGAGGTTCACATTCATGTTTATATGTAAACATAAGGTTCTACGACACATAAAATGTAATTCGAGCTGGCATCAGAGACATTCAGTGAAGAGTGACACACCTACTGGTACATACCCAGTGACCTAAATTAGCATCAATTATAGTCTGTGGCAACCTAAGCATTACAAAGAAGCTTCATTCACAAAAACGCAACACACCTGCTCTTCACCTATAAAATAGAGCTGGGCCAGCTGGAGTCCACTCAGCTTATTGATTCTGGTGTGCTAATGTACATGCTAGGCTAATTAAACAATAAAAACTAGTTGTTTTAAGCAAAACTATTATCTTTGCTGACCAGTGACATCGGGATCCCCATAAAATGTGCATAGACGTTCAGGTTTCATGCTGAAACCAGTGACACAAAGGCTGATCTTTATGAAGAAAACAGTTGTTTCAAACACGTGAAACTACTTTACATCAGTTAGATAAGCGAACCTAATTGGCTGGCACATCTGTGCAAATTTTGTTTTAGTTGGGCAGTGTACATATAACCCTGTATAATTCTTAGGTTGTCAACGACTATAGGTTCAGTGAAGACCAGCAGAGACTGAGTGGAACATACCCAGTGCTTCAAGTAGGCATCAAAAAGTTTCTTCAAACAGCAATCCCGCATCTAGTGACCCATGTCAGCGTGAAAAAGCTTCGTTGAAGAGATGCACATATACACATACCTGCCAACTCTTCCGAATTTTCCGTAAGATGTACGAATTTTGAGCAGTCTTACGATTTTACAAATCTTGCTTGAAATTTTATGGAAAACATTTTATTTGCGAAAAAAACAACTTGAAAATGTAGTAAAACTACACCCTGGTACCATGCACCGCCATGAGAGGGCAATACATATGCGTGGTATCATCATCGGCAGCTGCAAGGTTGTAGTGACTTCTGTCGTCTACTACGGGGGTCACGAATCCATATCCAGAGCTCGATAGTGCCGATAGCACCTCTAGCGCCCCCGCATACCTATTGCCATGCTGCTGCCTTTGCTTGCGCGGGCGCACGGGTTTGGGCTTCAGTCAGCTTCAGTCGCTGCAGTGTTAGCCTCTCCTTTTGTGTGATTAGCTGCCGTGGTGGATGCAGTGCGACTACAGCCTGTAGCGGCTTCGTAGTGCAATGGCGGGCTCGAAGCCCCGGCAGTACTTCCAAGTGTTTTTGAAATCGTACACGGCAGAATTTCCGTGCTTCGTGCCGTCGAAGAAAGGGGAGATGTTTGGATTCTGCACCACATGTGCCCGTGATGTGAACATCTTGCATGGCGGGAAGTCTGACATCAAGGCCCCCATCACTTCAAAAAAGCATCGGGGACATGTGCGAGTCGTGGACAGCCAGCCAAACCTAGCAACTTTTGTACGCAGCGACAACGATCTCAGTGTGATTCGGGCAGAATGCCTCTTCACGGCATTTTTAGTTGAACACAACATCCCGCTGAGTGTCGGTAATCATGCTGGACCGCTTTTCCGGAAGATGCTCCCCAAGTGAGAAGAAGCGAAATGCCCGTAGATGAGCAAAGACGACGTCAATTGTTCGGGAAATGGCCGCCAACGCGAAGACTCCATTGCTGGATGCCCTAAAATAGCAAGTATTTTCGATCGCTGTGGATGGCAGTAACAATAGGGATACGCAGCTTTACCCTATTGTTGCGACATATTTCATTAATGGAACGAGTAGAGTCGAAAACCACCTTCTTTGCCTCGGGACAATACAAGGGGAAGCGACGGGTCACAAGATTGCAAATCTGGTTCTGGACGAGATGAAGTCTCGGAATTTGCCTGTTGGAAACCTGTTGGCTATGTGTTCGGACAATGCCAATGTTGTGATCAGCAAGAAAAGTTTCTATTGTATTGAGAGAGGCTCAACCAGGTTTGATAGGGGTTGGTTGCTCGTGCCATCTCATCAACTTGGCTGCCCTAAAAGGAGCTTCATGGCCTTCCTGTAAAGGTTGACGAGGCTTTGGTTGACGTTTTTTTTTACCTAGAGAAAAGCTAGAAATGGAAAGATCAACTTAAAGAGTTCCAAAAATTGCACGACGCCGAGGTCAGAAAGATGTTGAAGCATTCGTTGGCTGTCGTTGAAAAAGTGTTTCAAGAGGCTGCTCGACCAGTCGAAACCACTACTCAGCTTTTTTTTTTTATCTGAAACAAAGTAGTGCAACAAGCAGAGCTTGTTTTTAGTCATACCAATTCCGAAGACTTCCTCACAAACCCCCAAGAACCCTGTACTGACCCCAAAGTCTGCTACACATCTTCACAAGACTGCTGCAGGCCTTGGGAAAAAAATACCGATGGCGATGAACTCTCGCTAAACAGGAAAGGAGGTCATTCTGGATCTCAAGCAAAAAGACTGAAACTTCCTACGAAGGATTCTGGGGAAGCCAGCCACGTGACCCGTGAGGAGCGGCTGTTTTATTTTTTGTCATCGGAGCTAAACAGGGCATGCTGTCTTTTTCTCCAAAATGTTATACCGCTTTTTGAGAAGGCAAACTGCCTTATTCAGGCACAGGCTCCTCAGATTCATGTACTGAGGGGCCTCTTGAACTGCCTTTTCGAGGATCTCCCGACTAGATTTGTGCACCCAGGTGTCGTAAAGGCATGTCATTCATTGCTGAAAGTTAGCTATGGAGCTGCGGAGAACCAGAAAGGTGATGAAGACATTCATTGGCAGCACAACCTACTCTGTGGTTGAGACACTGAGCTGCATTGAGAGAGAGTTCTTCTCTACTGTACGTCTGTACTAGAAGACATCAATCTCAAGATGGCTGAAGGTGCTCAAGTACAAGCTCTGGAAACTGCTTCATTCAACAGTGTACATCATTTTATTATGGCGTTCCCTGCCATCCTACCCCGGCAAGGTGGCGAACCAAAAGAAGAAGCAATCGACGCACTTGAAGTCTAGTTTGCCAACTTGCGAGCATATCAGGTTCCAGCCGACATATTGAATGAGCCAAGGTGCGACGTGCAGTGGTCGCAATTCGGAAGCGTTCGAAGTGTCGACGGATTGCTCAGGTTCCACAGAATTTCAATGGTTATGCTGGGTATTCTCTCCATTCCCCACAGCAATGCTGAATGTGAGAGAATATTCAGCACTGTGAACAAAACTCGGAGTTTCGCTCATCTGTGTGTGAGAAAACAATCGAAAGTCTGCTGATGGTCAACGGGCACCAGAGTGGTACTTGCTTTGAGCAAACCTATACGGAGAAGTTTCTGAGGCAGGTGAACTCGGCAACAGCAAAACCATTGCAAAAATAAATTGTGCCCCTGTGGACTTTTCGCTCTTTACTCTCCAAGACACCGATTTCACTTGCGGTTGTGAAAACGTGAGGAAGCTTGCCGCAAAAGGTAAACCCCCTTAAAAAAAAAGAAAGTGCTGCCGCACCGCATTGGGTCATGTAGTGTTCCCTGCTTAAGTGACTTGTATCTAGCCAACCATGACCAGGTTCTTGATGAGCGCCTGAAAAATAACACCGATGTCGTGAAAGTGTTCAGATTTGTTGACAATTTTTTAATTACTTTGAATAACGAATCAGATAATTTTGACTAGGGTGGTTTCAAAAACCGCAACCTCGTTCCCTGAAGTGTAGTCTCCTTTGTTGTTGATGCATGAAGTGCCCGTAGGCAATTTCATAAGGTTTTTAGACTTGGGACTGTACTTTTCACCACAAAAAGTCTGCTGGAATTATCAGCCAAGAGGCAATAAGCCAGTCCTACCATTTCATTCTGCTCATTTAAAACTTGTAAGACACACAGTAGTAACATCGTGTTTCAACAATTCTCTCATGAAGTCATGTGACCACAAAGTGGAAACCAGTTTCAGAGATCATGCCAAGTGCCTGGCAGTTTCTGGTAACCCAATGCGTACGACACTCACCTCTGCCTCGGAAGGCTTGAGCAGGAAGTGTAAAAACGCATCGAAGAGAAGCAGTACCAGTGCTAGAGCAAAGAAAGCTGCTGTGGTACCATACATTCATTTTATTTCACATAATCTCAGAAGAATAGCAGCAATGTTGTAGGTGGACGTGGTTTTCTCTGCCCCTGAGCATCTACAGAAGCTATGCAAACAGGCTAATTCAGAGAATAACAAAAGGAACGCATGTTCTACTCAACATCGCAAACAATAAGTAACCTGCACTCATAACATTGTCTATGCCATTCCGCTTTTGTGCGGAAGAACATATATTGGTCAAACTCGCAGATGCATCAACGAGACTAAAAGAGCATCAATATAATGCCACTAGGGTAATCTCGGGTCGTTTGAGCATTCATTGCAGAGATTGTCCCTGAAAACCCATGTTTGAGTGTACTTCTATATTGTATAGGGCTCATAGCAGGATGACAAGGGAGATTGTGGAGGCCTACGGAATTGAAAAACTAGAGGAAAGGTGTGTGAGCATGTCATCAGTGTCGCTATCTGAAAAAAAGATGATTTCTCGGTTTATCGTTGTAACTATTGCTGTATGTTTTGACCATACCTTGGACCCATGCACAGTTCATCGACATGCATCACTGAATGTTCTTTTTTACTGTCTCATTTGCTTCCGCTTGTACGGTATATATTTATCGATGTGTGCGAAAATAAAATCAATAGTTGAAAGCACTGTCTCTGTGCATCTTTCTATGTCCTCGTTCAGTCGCGCTTACACACCATCATGGATTTAAACCTACTAGCCCGCCAATATGTTTTAATCGAATGCACAGGATGTCCATTAATTGTCCTCTCTGGGACATTCTGGGATCAATATTTGGATGTTACATATTCTACTGTTTCCAGAAATTATGAGTGCATGTGGCATTTAAAGGCACATAGCCTTAAATATAAAGAATTGTCTTTTTCAAGTTTGTACATTTCTTCATACATGTGCGAACTTTAATCACCCTAATGTACTCTCCATGAGATGTAATTCACTTGCCTTCCTGGCTTTTTCCGACTTCAGGCTTACGGCTTTCAGTGCTTGTTCTTTCCCTCTTTATATGTATACCTATGAAATTTTGGAAACACTGGAAACAGTGTTGTGAGGGTGGAAGCACACACACCTACCTACACAGCACTGACTGTATGGCAGTTCCTAACATAAAACAGAACAATGGATTTTGCTCTCCATGATTCAATTCCAATCCTGAAACAAGAACTTAAAGATGCTTTTAGGACGAGGAACAGTTAAAGAAACAAACGACAAAAACACTGAAGGCCATCATCCTGTAACAGTTCTAGAACAGAAATGAGTAATAGAAAAGGCAATCAGGCAAGTTCAGTGCATATCAGGGAGTTTTCTGAAGGTGACAAAAGTTTAGAAATGTTGAGACAGGAAAATGAACTTTTAAACCATTCTTAGTGTTTTTGGATTCATCATCCTAAGTGTGACACCAATTTCATGCTGAATAATTGACTATAAATTGGACAATATAGTTTACAACAGTTAAACTTTCAAAATGTAATCTTTATTGCATGTACACTTCCCACTTAAAATGAACACATCATAATTAAAACACATCTTCACAGGTACTATTAAAAAACTGCAGTAGAAGGCTGCTTGTTGTATGTACAAGTAAGAAAAGCTAAATCAACATGAAAAAGCACTATAGAGGTGTTATAGGTAAACAGCACAGAATGTTAACATCATAAAGTGAACATTATAAAATAAAAATTACAGAATGTTAAATAATGTGAGAGTGTAAAGTTGGAAAGCAGGAAAATTTGCAGAGCAGAAGCTGACAGTTCCAGCACATTAAATAGACTGTCTACAATTTTTTGAGGACCTACTATTTTGTAGTACAAAGGAAAGTCAACCCTTCGAAGCATCGAAATGTGCAGTGGTTTTTTTTAGAAAGCAAGCACAAATTCTTCAAACAGAATTTTGTTATTTGCGTAGTCTGGATGCCCGCAACACTGGTTACTGTACATGGAAGCAATGCTGTGCTGGTGAAAAAAAATGGAAGTGCATAGGGTTTCTGCAGGAATGGTTACTTTGTGTGAAACACTGAAATTATAATAGCCCTCCTAGTACGTAATCGATTGCATAGGTAGCTCTTTTAAGTCACCTAAAATCTCGCATTTCCAACAAGCGCAGTCTGTGCAGTCTAGCTGTACCTTTCTGTTGGCACTGCTGCCGAAATTCAAGGCTTGCACAATGATCTAGTAGGCACATTGTCACAAGGAATGCTACTGGCTGTTGTGACGCCAGCACACATTTTAGGCATCCTGCATCCGACAGCAACCTTTGCACCACTCCCACAATGCGAGTCGCACCTGATGCACATTGATCTGCATCACCATGTTGCAAGGCACCCTTGAGGACTCATTGATGCACCATGTTCGTATGCATGAAGGCAGTGCCACTTTTCAACATGTGCTATCTGGAAATAAGAAATGACCCTATGATGCAAAGTTAGCAGATGCATATAAAATACAAATGCATCAAGTTATCTAAGCAAGATCACTCTCCCTGCGCAAATTTAAGCCACATGATGGAGCTTACAGTTTGGTTTACACCGTTTAGTTTGTGGGGATGCGTGACTCTCACGCCTCCCCTGAGATCTAGTTTTCCCGCATAGCTCGTCTCCTGCAGGGCGGCTTCGCCCGCCGCGTGGCCTGGCGCCCGCGGCGGTCGGAGTGGTTGAGGCGCAGTGCGGGAGATGGCGCGAGTGTCGCGCTGCTGCTATAGCTGCTGCGGGGTTACTTGGGCGCCGAAAGGGAAGGCGCTTGCTCTCTTTGGGTTCGGGAAGCAAGCGGGACGGACGTGCCGTGCCGCGCGTGCGCCGACCATGCTTCTGCGAGACCGTCTCGCGTGGCCGCCTTGGACACCGTTCGCGTGACAGTACGCGCGAACGACCAGGCGTTGGGATCCAGCATGGGGCGAACATATTCGCTCGCTATCAGGTCGCGGTAAGTCGGACTTCTAGATTTGTCGCGCGCCCATCGGCATGTTTTGGGGATAGCAACTCGGCTAGCAGGCATTGATCTATGACAGGTGCAATAAATGCCCTTGTGACTGTTTGCATTACTGTGTTGTCGTTCCTTTGTCCCAAGAGTACGGAGGAGAACCCCATATCTCCCACAAGTTTCAAGTGCCGCCAAAGTAATTTTTGCACCCACTTTGAGAGCCAAATTACAAGATAATGCCTTGCTTGTGGGATACAAGCATGCTTATTTTCATCAATGTGACACACAATCTCCTCACTCCCACCACAATCCAATGACATGTCCTGAGCAGTTGAGAGTCCTTTTAATACATGGCTGAAAATAATTGTTTTGTTGTGTGTGTTGCTTCCTGTGGTTAACTGAAATATTTATTCACTCAAACTTAATTTTTTTGTTGGTGCACTCAGCCTGCACTGGCTGCTTAACTCGCATCTAGTAGTTCCAATGTAGTAGCGCACCAATGTACTATTGGTGCATTTACTTCATAGTGAACGAATAACAGCACAAAATGACAAGGACGAGAAGGTGACACACACATGTGCTGTTACTTACTCTTAACTATTAAGAGGAAGCTTTAGCTCAAGGCTCCTATCTTAATATAGGCGAAAGGAGAAATAATTTTTTTCTCAGCAACCACTTCATTGAATTTGACGAGGTTTGTTGCATTTAAAAGAAATATTCCAAATCTAGTGACGGTAGGAAGTGGATTTCTGAAGCATTATTATCCTTGCTATAAGTTTTGCACGCCACAAAAAACTTGGACCAGTGTGATACTCAAGTAAAAAGACTGAACTAAATAACAGGGGTGTAGCCATAGGCTGTTACATCTTGCATAATATATATATTTTCCATAGAACATCTATCTAGCTGGCAATAAAGGGCCCATCCGCCAAAGCAGCCTAGGTACAGTGAATAAAACACTGAACTTAACTCTTTTAACACTACATATAGAAAGAATAAAGTGATATTAAGCTTGCTACACCTGAACTCACCGCACATTAGCTTGCACAGATGCAGCTTGGGAAAGTTTTTTCCCCTTTGTACAGAACCAGCTCAAGTTGGCTGCAGCATTCCAGCTCAGGAGGGACTGTGGTATGCATGTTGTTCTTTGTTTAGTTGAGTCCCTTCCTTGGGCAATTGTGTGCTTCTTCTGCTAAAAAAAAGAACAAGGACAAATATAGCTCTAAAGATAAATTAGAATCCAGTTAACATTTAAAGTTTCGCAATCTGAAGGAAAAGTCATAAGATTATGAAATTGTGGTGTCAGTACCAATTTCACAACACTAGTGTTATAAGACAGGCAACTTCACATTGAGCCCAGGGAGTAGAGCTCTAATTAAAACAGGTTTACAGCCATAAAATTGGCAAGATGACAAAAATAGACGAAGAGCAATTTCCATTTAATTTCGAGCTTCTCTGTCTCAAGTTGTTTGTTATACTCCAGCATGTCAGTCACATTGAAAAAAGGCAAATCTGGGAGGTCCCGAAGGTGCGAAGGAGCACTGTATGAATTGATGAGCAGCTGATTAAAGTACTGTGAATAGGTATGCTAAATACCATTCACTATGTGCAAGATCCTTTCCATCAAGGCTGTAAGAAAATCAATGACATTAGCATCATGCCAATTTTTAATTGAGCACTATTTGCAAGATGAAAAACTACTTGAGATGTAGCAATGCTTAGAAAAAAGAAAGTCGTAACGCACTATATTAGCCTTAATTAAAACACAAACAGTGGAGCACATGGCTACTTTACAGTATTTATCACCTAGCACTGGTTTTGTGATAATTGCGTCAGTGAGGTGAAAAAAGCACATCCTATAATGGTTCCATAAAGAGCTAACTATATAGGCTGGATATTGGCAACAGAGTGCACAAATTGGCAATTCAGGTTGTACTGCCCGATGAAAAAGAAAATTTATTACATCAGGGTTTAATCTGTCGCTATATAACAATCACCTGCTTTGATGATATGTTATAATAGCCCACTTTGTGCAGAAAAAGAATTAAAAAAAAGTTTTTATACAAGGGAAGCAGAATCTCTATATCGATATAGTCAACGACAGGTCAGGAATGCAGCGGCTAGTTATGTTCCCTGAACGGGAATGTGACATTTGCCAACAAATTAAATTGCCTAGCTATAGTCCCCTCTCCTTTCTCATCCTTCATATCCATGTCATGCACCAGCAAATCACCTCATCTATATGGCCTTCCTGTCCTAAATGTTATTCTTCATATCCAAGTCCTTCTCTGCGCTTTTCACAGATGCTTCCTGATCAAGAAACCAAGAATGTAGTGGCAAGTGTCCTTCCAAAGGAACATGACATGTGCCACTTAAACACCACGTCTATAGTCTCCCTCTCCTTTCTTATTCTTCATATATATGGTCCTTGACTTATCTCAGACACTTCCTGCCCAAGAAACCTAAAAATGCAGTGACAAGTGTTCCTCCAAAGAAACATCACATGTGCCAGTTAATCACCTCGTCTATAGTCTCCCTCTCCTTTCTTATCCTTCATATTTATGCCCCTGCCTTGACTTTTCTAAGATACTTCCTGGCCAAGAAACCCAAGAATGCAGTGGCAGGTGTCTCCAAGGGAACATGATATGAGGCAGAAGATCATCGTCTATATTCTCCATCTTATCCTTTGTATCCATGTGCCTATGTTTGCTTTTCTCAAGACACTTCCTGGCCAAGAAACCCAAGAATGCAGCGGCAAGTGTCCCTCCAAAGAAACATGACATGTGCCAACAAATCTCCTCAATAATAGTCTCCCTGTCTTTTCTTATCCTTCATATTTATGCCCCTGCCTTGACTTTTCTTGGACGCTTCTTGGCCAACAAACCCAAGAATGCAGTGGCAAGTGTCCCTCCAAGACAATATGACATGTGACAGCAAATCACCTCGTTAATAGTCTCCCTCTCCTTTCTCATTGTAGGTATCCATGTCCCTGCCTTTGCGTTTCTCAGATCCTTCCTCACCAAGAAACACAAGAATGCAGCGGCAAGTGTCCCTCCAAGGAAACATCACATGGGCCAGAAAATCACCTAGTCTATATTCTCCCACTCTTTCTTATCCTTCCTATCCATGTCCCTGCCTTAGCTTTTCTAAAATGCTTCCTCGCCAACAAACCCAAGAATGCAGCAGCAAGTGTCCCTTCAAGGGAACATTATATGTGACAGCAAATCACCTCGGCTATAGTCTCCCTCTCCTTTCTTATCCTTAGTATCCATGTGCCTGTGTTCGCTTTTCTGACACTTCCTGATCAAGAAACCCAAGAATGCAACGGCAACTGTCCTCCCAGTCATGCCATGTCCAGCCATGCCCCTGTGCCCTTTCCCAGAAATGGCCACCACTGTGATCCAAGTATCCCGATTGCCACCTACTCAACTTTCTTGTGTACAGGGCACTACTTTTGTTGGAGAGGTGAACTTTCCCTCTTTCCCTGTAAACCCTATTGTTTTGTCAGCCGGCTCTGTCAAAGTGGAAGCTTTGAAGCCTCTTTTCTCGTGCATCATCACGTTGCGCCTAGCAATGCCTTCTTTATCTGTTACATTTAATTTAGCTAAGCTGATGTCATTGTTTTGTTCGGCTGCCAGTGACTCTCTGTCCACACGTAAGAGCCGATCAAAGTTCTTTGAGGCCGGTAACAGCAACGACCCCGTCTCGCTTGCGAGTGCGTCAGCTGACTCTCCTTGCAGGCGTGAACTTTGACACATGCCTTGTGATGTGCTCTCGTTGAGCTAGTCAGCTGGCAGGATTTCCACAACTGCTTTTTCAACCCTCGAACCTAGCTCAGTTTCTGTTGCAGAGTTTACCTCTTTTGCTACTTCTTCTGGAGCGGCTTTTGCATTTTCAGATGAAAGCGACGTGATTTGACGAGCTTGGGATCGCGTCAACGCCTATGCTAAGCCCTCTCCAAGTTTCAGCCCCTCCTCATGCAGTAAGTGATCCGACCGATTCGAGGGAATGCAAGGGTACTGCAGCGACAAGAATTTGGAAACTGCAGCTTCAATCACGAGCTCCCCAAACGGCCCACTAATCTTGACTTTCACCATCAGTAGACACATGCTGTGTTCTTCCACAACCTGTTTAATCCATGCTACTTCTCCAGTGAAGTCATCTACCGTCACACAAGATGGATGGACAATGTCCATGGTGGCGGCAATATCTCGTAGCACCCGGCATGGTTTTCCATTAATATGCAGGTGGTAAAGATATGGGCATAGAAGTTCCGTGTTCTCGTCTCATTCGTCCCCGTAGAAAAAAACTACCCTAGGCTTCCCGCAGTTCGCATAAATATGTCCAAGTTTGTGGCACTTATAGCAGAGGATCAGTCTAAAAGATTTGGATTGCCCTTTCTGCTCTTTTTGCATGGCTTCGCCATTTGACTTCTCTTCGCTCTCTTCGCTCTTTTCTGATGTCCATTTCTCCACGTCTACATACTCTGGTCATTTCGTCTGTGATCCCTTTTTGAACGGAAATTGTTTTGACAGTCCATTTTGACCGTCCCAATTTTTTATCTTCGCAGTCAGCTTTCTACGCGTTGCATACTCTGGCTAATTCGACCGCCCTTTCCACAGTGTTTTCCTCTGACTTGCACCCACAGCTTCAAAAATTGTGGGATGCTTTTGTAAAACTGCTCTAGACACATACATTCAATAATCATGTGTCTGCTCTCGTATGCTTCCACGCTTTTCAACCACTCAACTGGGTTTGCCTTTAAGCCATATGAAAACTCCGGATATCCCTCACTATCCTTCTCGCCTGTGCTTCGAAACCTTTGCCGAAAAGTTTTGGCTGAAAGGCGGTACTTTCTCAAAAAGCTAGCCTTAGCCTTCGCCTACATAATCATATGCATCTTGCACTCCAGGTCTGGCAATTACTTCAGCAGCTTTACACGGCAACATAGACGGCAACCGCTGTGGCCATGTACTTGTAGCGAAGTTCATCTTCTCGCAAGTCCTTTCAAAATTTCCTAGGAACAACCCTATGTCGTTCCCAACTTCAAATGGCTTTAACAGCCTTTCCATGGAGTATGGTTCTGCCTCATTTGATCATTCCAGAGCCCTTTCACTCGTTCGAGAAAACTGCAAACATTTACTTTCAAGGCCAAGTTGCATTTTTCTTAACTCGCGATCTTTCTTGCATTCCGCTCTGTCCTGTTCTTTCTTTCTCTGTCTGTCCCGTTCTCTCTCTCTATCCCGTCTCTCTCTTCTCCTAAAAAGTTCTAACCCAATTCCAATCTCCTCCTCACTGGCCTGTTCGGAAATCAGCTTTAATATTTCCAATTTCATCATTTTCTTGTGTATTTCTAGGCCCAGTTCCTCACCGACAACCAACAATTCATCTTTCAGCAGTATCCTGAAATCCATGATTGCTGTTTTACTGCCTTGGTCCTGCTTGCTAAACATGACTAGGTAAACACAACCTAGCTAACGATCAACAATCCAGCTTTCCTACTGTTCTAAACTGAACAACGACAACATGAAGCCTAGAGAGTCAAAGCAAAAACCATGTACTCACGGCAGACACAGCACCACATCACAAAGTCCGTCTCACCGTTGCCAGCTAGTTGTAAGAATTGGGGTCGGGCATGTCAAAACGGGGTAGCTGGCCCATGCCGTTGTCTGACACATCCACGCTAAGGACGTTGTTGAAGGAAGAAACACGTTCTCATCAAGAATGAGGAGTACTGGGTTTAGTTACAATATCTACACGAAGAGTGGAGAATGTTACATCTCATCAGACTAGCATAACTGAAGTGAAGCACACAGAGGAGCTGAAAAAGTTTGCTTAAACCCCCTCGGTCCTCCCTAGATCCCTAGGCCACGGAAAACTTCCGCCCCCTTCTTCCAAGTGGAGCGTCCAAAGTCGTCGAAGGGCCTGCGTTGAGGGCAAGGGTTCACACAATCACTCACGAACCTTTTTTCACTGAATACACACAAAGGAGGGGAGCTTCGTAGCTTCGTAGACGGGGATTGCCACGCTTCACTCAAGCTGGCACCTCTCGGTTCCTGGGATGACACCTCAGTTAGCTGGAGCGTCTGTTAAACGACCGTGGCGGTCACCGAAGTCCATGAGCTAGGGAATGCCTCAGAACACCCCTTTTCAGGAGCTTTCTTGCTCCCGTTGGTTCGTGAAGGCAACAGAGAACCAACGAACAATACTCAGTCTGCCAAACGTGTCTTGCCTTGCGGGCGCCGCAGGTCTGTCCGAGGTTGACGCAATGTCAGCTTCACGAAGCAATTTGTCACAGTGGGGCTGGAGAGGCTAGAAGTTCACTACCCCCGCTGGCCGATCGTAATAACAGCCTTCCCAAAAATGCTGAACACACTTCTTTCTTTAAGGCATTCTTTCCATAGGCTTTTTGAAACATTTGATGAATTTCTGTATAATTTTTGCAAAATTTCACAGCAAATCAGATATTGATCCTTTGTTCTGTCTGTACATAGATTTGCATTTTGATAAAGACTCAAAATGGGTTGCACAAAAAGTGCACACATAAAATTCTACCTTATCATGCAGCAGTTCAGCTTGTACTAGAGATACATTGGCTCCTTTTGGGTAGAGACAGTGAGAGCAGTGCTGTTACACCCTCTCCCACGTTTTTGCTGACTCACTGCATAAACTCTTGAAATATACCTCATACATATGTTGCATACAAAATTAAGCCACCTTCATTGGCTTGAGTACAGGTTGGTCCTTGGAACTATTATGTTAATAGAATAGATGTATTTGAAGAAATTCACCAATCTGCTTAGTTTAGTGCATGGAGGTTAGACAAAGAGCGTCACTCAACATCGACAAGTCTACATTACATTCTAGTGTACCGAGCTCACTAAATTTCTTTATTAAGCCTTATATTTAACAACTTTCTTTTCCTTAAAAAATGCTTCACCACATTTTTCACAAATTTCCACGAAAGTACTAACATCACTGCTTCAATCTTGACTTGGGCAGCTTCTTGATTAGATGCCAGTAGTTGAAGTGGAAAGTCCGTGAGTCCATGAGATCAATAAAGAGGCTGCCTTCAAGGTGGTCCATCTCATGCTGAATGATTCTAGCTGGCCATCCATATGCCTGCCACTCATGGGCCTCTCCTTTTTCATTCAGACCTAAGGATAAAGCCAGGACAGCCAACTAGTACAGCAATGTTTCACTATTAATACTGTCAATGTGCAATTAAACTATGCGCAACAATTACTTTATGCAAAATACTTTCTGCAAAGTCTGATTCACACTAAATGACCTTGCCCCAGAGGGAAAGAGAAATGCCTTTCAGTACCTTGACCCACATCCTTGTGCCTCCTGTGCAACTGTGTAATACATGTGTCACACGGGCACATTTAGAAGGCATTCCAGTCAACGGCCTTCGAAACGCCACAACTCTATCAACTCAAAGGAGTTGTCGCGCTGCCACACAGCACTTTTGAAAGGCCGTTGAGTGGTTCAGGTGTTTCTCGCAAAATTGTGTGGCGCTGCGGATCTTTATTTTCGTTTTCATGCCACGAAAAGTTAAACAACATTAAAACCATTTAAAAGCACTATAATTTCTTTTATGCTTGTTTATACATTGCCATACATATAAGTTTAGTTTTTAAGTTGTTGAGTAGCGAAACTGCGGCTGCCGTTTGCGCTGCTCGGTGCGGCTGCCGTTTTGGTGTGTGTTCGCACATGTCAAGTGGCAAGAATACTTTATTGAATAATTAATAACACTCATATATAGTATATTTAGAACATTTGGTTTGATTTGTTCTTTCTAACCATGAGTACGTGCACACTGTGAACGAGAGGGTATGTTCGCGCTGTTTCCACTTCCGTTGCTCAAAGGCCATCGAGATTTCGATAGAGTTGTAGGGTGCTCCATTGACTCAATAGACTATTGACTCGGCGGCCTTTGAAACCGCCTGTGTAGCAGCTCGAAGTTGACCTTTGAGTCAACTGACTATCGTTTGGAAGGCCTTCCAAACGCCCGTGTGACACAGGTATAAGCTTTGAAGGCCACTTGCTGTCTTGAAGGTCACACAAAGACAGTAGCTCCCAAAAAGGAAAAAAAAAATGCTTTGCTCTCAATGATTAGGACAAGTGCACAAGTTGTAGCCACCCATGCTTAGCTTATCCTCAGAAAAATTTATGGAAGTACTATGAAAATGGCAAGCTTCAGTTGGGAGGTAAAATATAAGTAAATGAACATTTTTGTGCCACTCTTTGTCATTTTGAGTGAGTGGTTGGAAAGTCGGACATTCTGGACGACTCTAAGCTTTGCAGAGCAAAGGTTACTAGCTTAGCAGCATAGGTCGGCAGAAAAGCAAACACTTGGCCGAAAATATTTTCATAGGCTATGTACTTGCACTTGTTGGCACTCACTCATGTTCCTACTCGTACCAAAACTCACTTGCAATCATAGTCGCTTCCATTCTCACTTACCGACACCCAGTCATGCTCATAACCACATCCACTCACTGGCACTCATTCACACTTGCCAAGTCACCCACGTTGATACTCATGTCCCCTTAAAATCACTGTCACTGACTTTTTCTTGTACTTGTGTTAACCGGCACTTACTCCCTTTGTCAGTCAGCAATGTTCTACCTCACATTTGTGAAATGAGTGCGGAGCGAGTATGCGTCAGTGTACTCGTGACTGAGCATGCTGACCTGTGCTTAGCAGAGCTTGGCAAAATATCAGATCCATGGCATGCAGCGACTGTGAAGGCTCTCTGAATGTATAACCCTTTCTATGAAAAATGCAACCAAGATGTGGCACAGTGCAGGCGAATGCTTACGTACATGCCTACATTATAATAAAAACAAATCACTCCACTAATGGTGTACCTTTTCCATATGTTGTCTCCACTATGGCATCTCTATAGTATTTTGGTAGGTATTGCACGTGTAGTCGTACTTATGACTGTAGCGATAAACTTTAAAGACGTTCCCCAAAAAGTAGCTGTGATACTGCTGTACCAAAATAAAATTTAATACTGTATTTATTAGACTATAAGGTGAGCTTATTCACCAGGATTCTTAGCCTCGAGGTCACCTCCCGCCTTATATGCAAATTTCGCTTTGTAGTGTGGCTTTACGGCAGCGTGCGCTGCAATGCTGTGAAGCCACACTTAAAGGACAAATTAGCACTGCCATGAAGCCACACCTATATAACCCGCACTCTGCATGTTGAAGCTTCCTTTCCCCCTATATTATGTTGGCCATTTTACGTTTCGGCTGAGTTGATAATTCATTACTTCAAGCAATCCCCACCAAATCTGAATAATCTATTTCCTACTCTATATCTCCCTATATTAGTGAGCATACTTTTAAGAGAGAGCTTTAGATCAGGGGCTCTTATCTAAATAATTAGGAAAGGAGAAATCATTTTTCTCGCAAACGCTGCACCAAGTTTGATAAGGTTTGTGGCATTTAAAAGAAAAAAGTTAAATTAAATTATAGGGTTTTACGTGCCAAAACCACTTTCTGATTATGAGGCACGCCGTAGTGGAGGACTCCAGAAATTTCAACCACCTGGGGTTCTTTAACGTGCACCTAAATCTAAGTACACGGGTGTTTTCGCATTTCGCCCCCATCGAAATGAAGCCGCTGTGGCTGGGATTCGATGCTGTGACCTCGTGCTCAGCAGCCCAACACCATAGTCACTGAGCAACCACGGCAGGTAGAAAAAAGTTAAAATCTGGTGACTGTTGGTAGTGAATATTATACTTATGTCGTTCATTTTTTATTAAAAATTGTTGAAAATCGCAAATATTTCGAAAACGAAATTATCAAGTTTATAACACTAACTCAGCAATGAAAAACAATATTAAAATTCTGTCAATCGTATCTAATAATACATCTAAAGTGGAGAAGATTGATGTATTATACATGGATCTGAAATACACCACTTGTATGCGAGTAGGACGTTTGGAAAACCCTCGTAAACAATGTAGCAAATTCATGTAAGATATAAATTCATATATAAAATTTGTCTGCTTTGAATGCTCTAATGGATAACCCGCTGCAGTGGCCTAGCGGCTATGATGTTGCGCTGCTAAGCACAAGGCCCGGCTGCGGCGACTGCATTTCGATGGGGGCGAAATGTAAAAACGCACATGTCCCGTGCATTGGAGGCACGTTAAAGGTCCCCTGGTGGTCAAGATTAATCCGTAGTCCTTCACTACGGCATGCCTCATGGTTCTGATACGTAAAACCCTAGAATCTTCCTCCTGCTCTAACGCATGCAGTTTACAGAACTGTGACATCTGTTCTTGGTGCAGAGCTACGAATTTTTAAACTTTGCTCTTCTATTTTTTTTTTCATCCTAACAAATTTTTTAAAAATTCCTTAAAGGAAACTCGGGCCTTCAATCAAAATTTTGCTTCCAACAGTCACTAGAATTAACTTTCTCTCTCAAATGCAACAAATTTCATTAAAATAGGCCCAGTAGTTATCTCAGAAAAGTGTTTCTGCATTTTGTATGTATTTAAATAGGCGGTATCTGAGTAGGGCTTCAACTAAAGCTTCCCCTGAAGTTTTTTTGGGGGGAGGCACCTTTGGCCCTGGCACCTTTGACTCATAATCATGACCACCTTATAATTGAATAAATACAGTATCACACTAGTAGCTGCATTTATTAGTACACAGCAGCATAACTGGCAGGTTAGTAGACTTTTTACATGTCTCAAATTATTCAAATACACTTATGAGGACACCATTAAAATGATTGGATTCACCCAGCCAGGTGATGGGCTGCGAAGCACAAGGTCGCAGGATCAAATCCTGGCCACGGCGGCCGCATTTCGATTGGGGTCAAATGAGAAAACACTTGTGTACTCATATTTATGTGCACGCTAAGAAACCCCAGGTGGTCCAAATTATTCTAGAGTCCCCCACTAGGGCGTGCCTCATAATCAGATTGTGGTCTTGGCACGTAAAACCCTATAATTTCATGTTTAAATGTTGCACAATTCAGTACCATTTGCTATGCTGTGAAGCATTAGGAGTGATTACACATCTTTGATAAAGAAAAATGATGCCCAGTTCAGAGATGCTGCCATTACAGGTATCCAACCAATTAAAGCGGTGGAGTGAATCCAAGGATTCTGCCCACATAGAATACTTCCCCCAATTTATCAACTCCACTGGTCTGATCATAGCCTCCTATATTTAGGAGGCTATGGTTTGATGAAGCTAATTAGATATGCTCTTATTACTTTTGCAGATCCTAATGCCATGATTCCCCTCTTCCCTTCTGCTTTCAATGTTATAACAAAATTATTTATAAAATATAAAATTTTATATATTATAAATTTTACATTATAATTATTATTTTATTGAATTATAATATGTCAATTTATAAAATTCATTTATACAACCTTTGTCCGTAAAGTTTTGAGAGTGATTTACTTTCTTCTCTAGAAATGATTCCCCAAAACAAATGTTGGTGCGTATGTGTAGCACCATCTTTTCGGGCTAACCTGAGCTATTTATGTTCATTGCTGTGGCAGCCGCTAGATGGCACTACATGTAGAAAAATATGTTGTCACTAGTCGTCTGCGCATTCTACTGTGAGTGAATGTGTAGAGATGGACGTCCACCTCGAACAACGTGTAAACATAAAATTCTGTGTGAAGCTTGGCAAGACAGCCACACAGACGCATGAGCTCCTTCGTGACGCTTACGGCAACGAGACATTATCACGGGCGCGAGTTTTCTAGTGGCACAAGAGGTTCGTTTCGGGGAGAACATTGGTGGAAGACGACACAAGGCAGGGGCACCCTGCAACCTCACGGAATGAAAACAATGTGGCTCGGATCAGGGAGATTGTACAGCAAGACCGCACCATTACAGTCCGCATGCTATCGGATGCTCTCAGCATTAGTAAGACAACATGCCACCAAATTTTGCGTGAGAACTTGGGGAAACGAAAGCTGAATGCCAGACTTGTGCCGCACTCCCTCACACAGGACCAGAAGGACACGAGGGCATCAGTGAGTGCTGATTTACTCTCCAAGGCAGAGAAGGATGCTGCATTCGTCGACAGCATCATTGCTGAAGACGAAACATGATGTTTTCAATACGATCCTCAAAGAAGCAGAACACTGAATGGGGGTCCACAAGCTATCCGGAATATCGAGAAAGGTGCAGCGACAGAAGGCCAAAAAAAAAAGATGATGCTGCTAGTTTTTTTCGATGCCAGAGGTGTCATACACCATGAGTTCATCCCACAAGGGCAGACGGTGAATCAGGAGTTTTATATCCGCGTGCTCCAACACATGTGTGATGCATTGCGGTGCTGTCGCCCTGACTTATGGGTATCTGGACAATGGAGCGTTCTCCACGATAACGCAAGGCTGCACACTGCTCTCAGCGTGACAAAATTTCTCGCCAAGCACAGCATTACTGTACTTCCCCATCCGCCATACTTGCCTGACATCTCCCCATGTGATTTTTTCCTGTTTCCTCGCGTGAAGAGAGCCCTGAAAGCTCGCTGGATGGGGATCGTGTAGGCCATTCAAGATGCCACGACAAAGGAGCTGACAGCCCTGCCAAAAGAAGTGTTTTTCAACTGTTTCCAAGACCTCAAGAAGCGTTGAAAGCTGTGTATAAACTGCAAGGGAGACTATTTCAAAGGGGTGCTGCACAAATGATTTCAATGTTAAATGCATTTTTTTTAATGGACTCAGTCTCGGAACTTTACGGACAAAGGTTGTAAAACATTAATGGTAGGTTGTTGGTAGTCATATTCAGAAACTTAACAATTTCTCTTTTGCTGTTTTTTTCGACTCCTTCCAACTAAGTCTTTGTTTCCACATAGCGATAATATGTACCCCCTTAACAATTTATGCAGTATGCATAGTTAGCTAACCATGATGAATTATGAAAACTTTTTTAAGGCATACCAAAATGATTTTGATGGTTTTTGTACAAATGCAGAGAGTCTGCTAGGTAGGTCCTTGTGATCATTAAGGGTGAAATTTAAGTGCACTGCATAAACTGTTTAATTTGTTATTAGGTTTAAGCACCCTCAAGGCCTGTCAAGGCTTTACGGAGGAGAGTGACCTACAGGTAATATCAGCAATTGCATGAGAAAAAAAAAAAACGACATAAAAGGTACAATTTGACAATTTGGTAGGAATACAATGAGTAGGGAAAAAAAGAAGCTATTACAAAAACTACAAGATTTACAGGTACATGAAACTGCATCCTAGTAAGTAATGTTGTCTAAGGCATCACAAAACAAGGAATTATTGCTGATGGATACAATGTTTGCGGGAAGGCGGTTCCACGCTAGTGACGTCCGAAGTATGAATGGCTGGGAAAATTTATTTGTGCTGCAAGAAGGAATGTGAACCTTGTAAGAATGATCGATGCGACGGGATACATAGTGTGGAATATGAATGAATACATCATACAATGTTGTATGGCGAAAGATTTTGTGAAATAATGATAAATGGGAAACTTTACGTCGACCTGCAAGAGATGGAAGAGAAAGAAGAGTTTTCATGGCCGTTACACTGGCAGTTCTGTTATAATTTGAAAGAATAAGACAAGCAGCGTTATTCTGAACTAATTCTAACGTGTTAAGTTGATGTTATTAGGGTCCCAGACTGCTCTGGCATATTCTAATTTGGGGCGTATTATTCTTTTGATGATGATGAATATAGTGTTTTGTGGTGCAAGAGCCAAGAATGACCAAAGAGCGCCAGGCCAATGGTAATGAGTTCAAAGTGAAGCGAAAAATTATGAGAAATGGATGTGACAGGGCTGTAAAGGGGCCTAAAAGTTGGTTGCTGTAAAGTGCGTTAAGAGCTACATGTAATAAAACTATGGCAATGACTATGAAGTGTGCCAAGGACGTGAAAGATGCACTGTGAAAGAATTATAATGTACTAAAATTGGTCACAGGCTTAAAATTCCAAAAGGCACTACTGCACTAACAGAGCCCTTCAAGCGCAAGGACATGAAGGCATGTGTTATACAAGGACTAGTACCACAGCTGCATCCTCTGGAGAGAGGTGTTAAGAATGGCCTGCTCAGGTGCAAGTTCTGCCAGCCAGGTGCAAGAGCGGCGTCGACTTTTCCTAGAAAGCCACCATCATCCCCTAGCCAAATGGCGTCACTAAGTCTACTGTGTCCGGAGGACAATACGCCGCGTCCTCATCTCTTCGTCACGGGATTGCCGAGAGGAGTTCGACGAACCAGGCTTTGTGACTGAACACGCCACCGCCGACCTGGTCTGCCGTGAGCAAGGGAGGTCCCGAGGGAATGTCTTTGGAGGACCCTTCCCACGCACCGTTCCTGACGTAAGCCCCAAGTTCTGCGAAGTCTGTCTGCCCTCGGTGGGGTCCGTGAAACCGGTGTGGAAGCCCTCCCGCTCAAAGGCGGCTCGTCTACGATGACTGGTCGAACGGTTCCCTCACCTTGGGATCGAGGGAGGACCAAGTGCTTATAAACCGCTGTTGTGTGGCTGCTCAGTGTACTTTTCTCTCGCAGTCATGCTAGACTGATGAACTGCAACGTCCTTGTGTAGATACTGTAAATAAACCCATATTCCTCGTTCTCAATGAGAAGCAGTCCTTCCCTTCAACAACGTCCTCAGCGTGGATAAGTTGGATGACGGCATGGGCCGGCTACCTTCTAATTCATGCCCGACTCCAATCTTGACAACTGATTACGAGCCATGAGATTGAGCCCCCAATCCTGACAGTGTGTTTTGGTTGCAAACTGCTGTTTGAACGCCGAGGACGGAAATTGGGACAGTCGAAATGGACCGCGGAAACCATTCCCGTTCAAAAAGGGTTCGCAGACTAGACGATCGGAGCCTGTAGACGTGGAGGAAAAGCCCTCAGAAAAGAGCGTGGAGAAATCAAACGGGAGAACATTACCAAAAGAGCAGAAAAGAAAATTCGAATCTTTCAGACCAATCCGCTGTTATAAATGCCACAAACTGGGACATATAGCTATAAACTGTGGGAAGCCTAGCATAGTTTTCTCCTACGTGGATGAAAAGACGAGAATATGGAACTTTTAAGTCCATATCTTCACGGCCTGCAAGTTAATGGCAAACCATGCCGGGTGCTAAGAGACAGTGCCGCCACGCTGGACATTGTCCATCCGTCTTACGTGACAGTAGATGACTTCACCGGAGAAGTAGCATGGATCAAACAGGTTGTAGAAGAACACAGCGTGTGTCTGCCCATGGCCAAAGTCAAAATCAGTGGGCCATTCAGGGAGCTAGAGACTGAGGCTGCAGTTTCCAAATTTTTGTCACTGCAGTACCCTTACATCTTTTCGAATCGTTCGAATCAGTTACTGCGTGACAAAGGGCTTAAATTGGGAGAGGGCGTAGTACAGACATTGACGCGAGGCCAAGCTCATAAGATCGCGTCGCTTTCGGCTGAAAATGCACAAGCTGCTCCAGCGGAAGCAGAAAAGGGGATAACTTCAATACCCGAATCCGAGCTAGGCCCTAGGGAAAAAAATACAGTTGAGGAAAGCCTGCCAGCTGACCAGCTCAATGAGAGCGTATCGCCAGGGAGTCAAAGTTCACCCCTGCAGGAAGAGCCCGCTGATGCACTCGCAAGCGAGACAGAGTCATTGTTATTACCGGCCTCAAAGAACTTTGATCAGCTCTTACGTGTGGATAGAGAGTCACTGGCAGCCGAGCAAAAGAATGATGACAGCTTAGCTAAATTACATCACACAGCTAAAGAAGGCATTGCTAGGCGCAACGCGACGATACATGAGAGAGGAGGATTGTTCTATCGGCACTGCAGAGATTGAAAGGGTAGGATTTTAGATCAGTTAGTCGTACCTACTAAGTACAGGGAGGACCTTTTGAGTCTCTGTCATGGAAATGGGTGGTCCGGCCACCTAGGTATAAACAAATCAAAGGAAAGATTGCTTATGGAATACTACTGGCCTGGCTGTTTCAAAGACGTAGAAAACTATGTTGGCTGTCCTGGATAGTGATGGGGGTAGGACAGAGCAGTTCTATACGAAGAGCATTTTATTGTTCACCAAAGAAATAAGCCTGGTGTTCCCAGATTGTTTGTTCTGCCAGTTAAGCCTCTTGATGAGTACCTGGCCAGCCCATACAACTTAAGCAATCTGCAACAACGCACAACGCGATCGACTGGATATGTCTAGCGCACCTTCAAAAAATAAACTGGCTGTATTCTAAGCACCCAAGCTTGAGTGGGTTTGTTTGATGAGACTTCAGAGATTTAGTTGAATAAAACTGTATTACTTCTGTTTTGCTATATATGTATACCTGAAAATTTATTTACCTGAAACCTTCACTTCATAGTATCTCGGCACATCTGCAGTGAAACCTCGGATGCTCTCGCAGCCTTCAGGGAATACGAGCCTCTGATTGTTTATAACTTCCATAGTAGGATTGATGAACACCTGCAAATATAATATGAGCAAAGGCAGATAGAACGATCATTAGTTAGGCCGAAAAAGCCAGATTAAAGATAGCACGTAGCAATTCGTATGGCCACCTTCAGTGGAAAAGGCTGGTAAACACGTGTCTTTGCTTCTTCCGCTTGGGCCAGCTTCATGTATTTCATGGGGAACTCCATCATTATAATCCTCAGTGGACAACCCACTTGAGGTGCTGATATGCCCGTCGAATAACTTTTATTCATGACAATCCGCATTACATTAATTATCTGAAACAAGAAAGGACAAGTTAGATGAACATGATTTAAACACACACACCCTAACGACTCCGTCAAATAGTTACGTTTTGAACTTCAGCGCTGGTGACCTTTACCAGGTCGACTGCCTCTGCGCGAGTTCGCAGTACAGGATCTCCAACCTGACACATAAATTCATACGGTGGAGAGAGATTAACATCTGCTCCATAGTTCCTGAGTTTACTTATGTGCCGAGAACAAGATTCAAGGATTTTTTTAAATGTCATTCCACGCGACTGACAAACGGCGCTGATTAAAACACACGTGAGAAACACGATGATACCAGACGAAAAAAAACTGATGATGATAGAAGATAAGAGTAAACTATGATAATGTTTGATATTTTTTTATGTTATAACAACGTTAACGCTTAAATGTACTAAAATATTCTTTTAATATTATTATGGGTAACTACACAACTTAAAAAATATATAATGTGTTTACTCCATCTATGTTTAGCCGTGTTTCTGATATTGCGGAATGCCTATGAAGTGCTGCCAACACTGAGTTTAAACAAAAGTGGCGGAGGAAGCGTTGGATTTACGTAGAGCTGATGCCGCGCTCGTAGTGACCGTGTAGTTTATATCTGTGTAATCATAAGAGATCTCAGAAAGCTATCAAAATGGTAAGTGGCAGTTGTCGTTGCTGAATCTTAAGAAAGTTTGCCTATAACTTCATTTTTGTTATTGTTTGGTTAACGGTTGCTGTAGCCGGCGAATTCTGACGCCTGAATTTTTCAGAGGATGCTGTTGATGTCTTATGCTTCTATTCATTTTAGACGATCAGCAAGAACAACAAGATGTTACAGCACATCAACTACAGGATGCGTGTAATTCTTCAGGATAGCCGCATCTTCATTGGCACGTTCAAAGCGTTCGACAAACATATGAACCTCATCCTCGGCGACTGCGAAGAATTTCGCAAAGTTAAAGGAAAGAACCAAGCCAGACATGGAGATCGTGAAGAGAAACGAGTTCTGGGCCTTGTACTGCTTCGAGGCGAGAATATTGTGTCATTGACCGTCGAGGGACCTCCGCCACCTGAGGTTTGTTTTGATCTGTGTAAATGCATTGCGCAATATTCTGCTTGTGCTTAAGTGCGCTTAAGCTGGTTTCGCCTATGCATTTTCCAAATTTTGACTCTCAATGTGCTGCAAGTGATTTTCCCGTTTTATTTCTTTTTTTTCTTCGTGAGATGGTGTTCAGCATTATGTCGTTAAGTAATGCGTTCACGTCTGTTAATGTAGCAGGAATAGGGGTCCCCAGGTGAAAATTTCCAACCGGGAATGCAACTGGTTCCAGTTCAAATGGTTTATGGAACAATTCCTAGTTGGTCCCCATTGCAACTGGTTCCAGTTGGTCAGACCACACCAGAACAGGTTACAGTTCCTATTGCAACTGGCATCAATTGTGCAATAGGAATAGTGAATCATGGCCAGAAGGAACCACAGGTAAACATTTACATACAAATGGGATTCAAGCTGGCCATAGCCTGAATGCTTTTTGTGGTTGCCATCGCATGTCGCAAAGAACCAGCCAGTTCAGTGACCTTTATGCAGCCAAAGCAGCTTGGTGTTGAAACTTGACATTTATTGGAACACTTGCAGCTTGCGATGAAACATCTTGAATGCTCCCTTGAAGACCTGGCACACGTTTACACATTTCGTAGCTCTTGCACATCACCATCTGAAAGAAATATTTATATGCATTCAGTAAAAAAGCCATCACTACTTCATACAAGCAATGCTACTTTTACATCATACAGATACTGGTGTATCAGTAGTTTCGATACACATAATACAGCGTGACCTGATGTAAAGCCAAAACTTCCCTTGAGCAGAAGCTATCGGCCGCATAAAGAGTATGCAATGACAAATAATTCCTGCTTAGCACTAACTACGGCTTTTAGTATGAGTAGATCACGACACAACTGACCACTGAGATAGCAGTGTTATATATCAAAAACCTCGCAAGGTACATTTTTCTGGTCAAGTATTCAGAAGTCAGATCCTATTTCATGTGCCCTTGTATGTGGTCAACGTTTTGTGCAAATTTGAATGCCTACGTAAGAAAGTGGCGAACAAGTTTCATTATGAGCACGACTTGATCGAATGTGCCTGTAACAGTGGGCGTAGCTGCATGTACACACAAATGTCCATTAATTGTCATGTTTACGACTGAAGCGAAAATCTTGCACCAATATCATTTTAATTCAGATCATGTTTTATCCAAAGCTCATGCTTCTGAATTCTGCATCACTAACACTATCAGCAGAGTTTGTGCTCTAATCTTTTCTAATAAAAAAATTTCAGACGTATAACGTATGAGCTGTCTCATGTTTTGTAGCTCTTGTACATCATCTAATCTTTATGCCTACATATGGCTCTATTATGCCAGAGCTTCTTTTAAATTTTGTTGCCTTAATATAGCCTCCATACGGAACAAGTTTGGGAATTTGCACTTGCAGTGCAAGCACGCCCTGTATGCGTTTCTGTTACACGTTAGGCAGAGCTACAGATGCCCGCTAGTATACGCTTCATACTTCTATGTGCTATTAATGCACAAGTCTTGCACGACACTGGTTCATATTGGCACGTGTACTCGTTTATCCTTTTCGCGGTAACTGCAGACGCCGAGGAATCTGAACCCGAGCGCATGCACCCTCTAGTCTCTTACCAAGACATCACACAACACAAGCTAACCCGCAGAACATATGCACCCGCACACAAGTCACTACCTAGAGAGCAGGAGCGATTCCTCCGAGCTCTACAGGTTAATACATTCCCCCACCCAACCAGAAATCACCTCATAGACCCTACACAATTCTCTCCGCAATGCCCCTTCTGCGCAGAGCCCGGGTCCTTCAGGCACATAGTAGGGGGTTGCAGAGCGGCACCATTAAATCCTCCGAACCCTTACCCCACTAACGAGCTTTGGGAGAGAGCCTTGGCCAGCTCCGACCTCGAGGATCAGCGACGGCTGATTGCGAGGGCCCAGGACGTGGCCCGAGCTCAAGGAATTCTGAATGAGGACGCCTCCAAAGCTTCATTCACCCACTAAAAATGTTTATTCTCTCTCTCTCTCTCGGTAACTGCACTCACCCGCTAGCAACTTAAATATATCGCTCAACGCAAGACACGCCTGCGTGATTGTAACTTACTTGAATGTTATCATTGGTTCTATTTGTTGTGTATATATGTTCTCGCCGAACCTAGAATAATCAGATTGTATGCGCGACATGAATTGTGTAATACTTTCTGGAAGTAATGCAGGCACCATCGATTACGCTTGAACCTTCGGCAAGTGATGTAAAAAGAACGACGCGTTTGACTCGCAGATAATGGGGCTCAAAAACAAGCACCAAACTCGCAAACATTGATGTGTACAAACGTCGATCACGTAGTAGAACTCTTCAGTCAATGACACAGTGCTGCAGTATTGACACCTTTGTGATAAAGAACCACTTGCACTCGAAACATAACGAAGTTAAATATATAATCACCTCCAAATGGTAGAATCAAGACCAGGGAAAACTGCGCACGTCCATTCACACACGATGCGTCCATATATATATATACACACACACACACACACACATACATACATACATACATACATATACACACACACAACACACGCACGTTTTACTGCATAAAATTGATCAATAGGTGTTTTTATTTTCTTTCATAACCCTAAATTTGGCCAGAGGGCGCTGCAACTACGAAAATGTCCACTCCACTACACTAAACATATAACTAAAACATGAAAATGGCCCGCCACTCTGCTTTGGCTTAGCGGGGCAACTCTGAGCAAAGTGTATTGTAAAGATGCCCAACTAAAGCACTCTAATATGGCTGCCGAACTACGCCGTCACGTTTCTACAGTTTCGTATTTGTGATATAGTTTCTCGCTGTTAATAAAAATTACGCTGTTTATGTGAGGTAACAATTATATTTTACTTTTGACATAATTTAAATTTGTTATATTATTATTTGAGCCGATCATGACAAGATACGCAACCAGTGTGTGTGTGTGTGTGTGTGTGTGTGTGTGTGTGTGTGTGTGTTTTTTTTATACAAAATGGCAGTTGTTATGGTTCTTACATCGTGTGGTAGTGTCCTAGACTAGCCATGGACACATAGTTTACTCTATATAGTAAGCGTGCATTATGTAGCTCTATGCGCTGCAGACCATTTTCTTTTCTTTTTTGTTGTAGGGAAGTAATCGCTGTGCTGCAAACACCAGTTGTTTCCATCAAATACCATACAGCTCACTAGCGCTTAGCTAGACGACAGTAGCAGAACAAAGTTCGTGCAACATTACCTTAACACCGCGGTATCGGTCAGGCATGCAGCGGTAACGTCATGAGACGAACCAGTGCCTCATTGGACAACTAAAGCATATGTACGTGTCAAGGCAATGCGCTCCGCATTTGCGCAACAGGATCCTGCATGATTCAGTTATCCATATAAATCAATCTTGTGTCGGATAAAACCCATCTCTAATGTCGCACTCATTACAGCATTAGATCATTTTACTCAGCTTTTTTATGTTATCAGTTGTACGAGTACTTGTCAAGATATTACTTAGATCCCAACTACTATCAGTTGCTACTATACAACTGGTCAAAGTTCCTATTGGAATCCAAATGGAACCATTTGCTTCCAGTACAACTGGTGATGGTTCCAGTTGGCTTGTAACTGGAACCAGTTGCATCCCAGTTGGTCCCAGTCAATGCCAGTTGGAACCAATTGCATTCCAGTTAAATATTTTCACCTGGGCTAGAGACGTATGAAAAGCCTCGTGAAGCCGATTTCGGTTTGTACAGCTCTCTACTTTACGCAATGTACGTTAGGGTCAGCTGCATTTTTTATGTGCTGGCCATAGCAATAGCTTTAGCTACCTGCGTTCTGCAAAGGCGAAAGGACCTCAAAGTGGCGGCTGTGGCTGTCATGTGTGCAGGGAGTGAATACCTTGTAGATGGCAGCTACTGTTTGTATGCAGGAGGGTCTGCCCCGTGTGCCTATTCCTGGTGCTGCCCCTGGCCCTGGCATTGGACGCGCTGCTGGAAGAGGTATTCCAGCGGCACCTGTTGGAGCTGCACCCGCTGGTATGCAAAACACCTGTATCATATGGATGCTTGGCTTCGAAGGAAGTGCATATCTAGGTGGCTAAAGAAGCTTTCCACTCTTGATGTTGATTTGTTAGCATTGCTAGTGAAAGTGTTAGTACGCATCCTTTGCGGTGCTGTCACTGGTGGTCTGTTCATTTCAGCTCATATTTAGTGCAGACGTAGCATTTTGCAGTCGGTTCAATTTAATACCAAATTTGTGAGCATAACTTGCCTGTAAAGTGTACAGTAAAGCTGGAGTGTGTGTCTGTGGCTATGCCACTCAAAAATCTCAATTTTGATGTGTAAGGATGGCTGTGATGGGGCAGGCCATCACCTTCACATTTATTTGGGGGGAGCGAATGGTGAGCAGCTGGGTGGGACGGCTGTGGCATCCAGCTTGGTCAAGAGCGAGAACATTCTTGTTAGTGGCTCATGAGCTAGGCTACGAGGATCCGTGTCGGTGATTTTAACTCATGATGATGATGGATGGTAATGACACCACAGATGCAACAGAATAATGGTGCCATCTTTTAACTGTAGCAACAGTTAAATCCTTCATCTATAGCTCTCTGCTTTCTGTCCCTTTGCTTATGCATGTAGCTTAAGCCTACATTGAACACTAGGTTATGCCATTAGAGGCAAATGAAAACCGAAGCTGGTGTCTGCCACAAATGACATAGTACATGGGCCTGATGGGTGATCTGATATGAATACCTCTTATGCAATTGCAGCATGAAGTCATTCCATCTGTAAGACCTCTGCAGATGGGTGGTGTTCTTGCTGTAGTGCTTGACAACTTATCTATAGTCGGATACAACTTCAGAAAAAAAGGGGGCGTTTACTCCTCCGAGGCGGATGCACACGTGCATCCACCAATCGGCTCGCACTCTGGACCGACATCATGGGCCGGACGGCTGGTGACCCCTCCGTCGGAGAAGATGGACGCCAAGTCGCGTCAGCTGTGTGCGTCAGCCCCTCGTCACAGTGAATTCCCAAACTTTTTGTCTATCATGCCGGAAATATTACTGGGAGCTTACGATGCCGCATTTGTGCCGCGTGTGTTTATTCTAAGCCGTCATCCGGCGAAGAAACATTGCAGCGAGCATCGCTGTGCTACGCTTTGCCTGAAAACAGGATCCCGTGGCGACCGCTGCAAACACACATCCTGCTTGTTTGTCCCATATTTTTTTTTTTTATTTCGCTCCCGAGTGATGTTACGACGAGAAAAGTTTGCCAAAGTCTGGTGCCTACTGTCAGTGGTGGGCGTGTTCGTGTACTGTGTTGCTGCATTTCTTGTCGGATGGGGTGAAGTGATGGAGCAAAACCATTCTCAGGAGAAATTAGAAAAGCGTGTGTGCATGAAACAAACCTACAAGCGTCTCGACAGAAAATATTTGCAAAGGAAGCCTCCAATGCAAAGATTTGTCGCCGTCAACTTAGCGTGAACGATCATTGTCAGCAGTGAGATAGCCGAGCGTCTTACGGCGGCGTTTGAGCATTGTGTAGCAACGTCGATTGATTGCTTTCCACCAGTGCTCACCGCGCGCGCAAGCTGTAGAATGCGCGCTGTGGCACAGTCATGCATAAGTTGTGTTGCCAGCGCTCTATATGGTTTCCCACAACACAGCTTCGCGCTGCCTTTCGATCCTCGTGATATGTTGCAATTAAAATTTCCCAAGACAGTGTTAAGAGACCGGTAAAAAAAGCACACGAGAAGGTAGGCACAGCAGCTTGTGAACTCGCTCCTATAATACCTCTACCCGCGTCTGTTTGTAAATGTGTGTGTTTTCTTGCATTTGTCTAATTTTTTTTATTTCCCACATTTCTTTATATTTGAGATTTTCTTAGTTTTCGCGTTTATGTGTGAATACGTGCCTGCTTCCATGCGTGTTTGCGCTTACACTTATTTCTGTCCTTTTATTTTATGTTAGCATTTGTTTTTGCTAGTTTTCTTCCAGCAAAGTGTTTTTACACATTTTCATTAAGCAACCTCATTCAAAGCACTAACTCCTGTAGACTGCAGGGCTGGCCTCTTCCATATCATTAAAACCTTTCTCACTGGTCTACCTCGTCTTCTCAATTTGCCTACTCGCTGCGTTTTCTGCCCTCGCTTCTTGTGTTGTTGCCGCAATGTGATTAACCAACTTGCTCAAAACAAATTTTGATTGCCTATGAAAACAGAAAGGTTGGCAGATACATTTTCTTAAAAGCGTCATGTGGGTTGCACAGTAACTTTGCCCCTTACCTCTGTTCATGTTTATGCATCAGTGCATGTGGCAGCTCGCCAGAAGTGCACATGAAAGGCTGCATATTCTGAAACACCTTGCTATGCTGGTGCATTTTTCATGCTTTCAGTCTTGGTAAACAGACAGTTTCACTGCCTATCACATATGATGGTAAAAATTTTCAACATGAATAACATTGTGCAGTGGCGTGTCATTTCCTGTCTGATGCTTTCATCATTACAAGTACTTCTTTCAGTTAATGGAGCCCAGCAAAGCAGTGCACTGAGAGCTTTTGCAACTTTCACCATTTATTACTTCACCATTGTCATTGTCTGAACCTGGCCGTCGATCGCTGTGCCGATGGCTTGTGAAATAAATAATTGCCTCAATAAAGCACATTCAACTTTACTCAGCATTTTTTAGTACAAACAATGTTAGCAGAGCTATTCAGAGTGAAAAATTGTGCTTACATTCATGTTATTTGCCTGGTCAGATAAACAAATACAACAATGGCTGCGGCATGACTGTGATTTGACGTGCAGACTGTGAATGGTGCCTTTCAAGCGTGCCCTCGACTACTGCTATAAATGGCTACCCGAATGAGTATTTTGGGCCTCACTAAGCTAATGATGCTTGATAATTGTTCTTTTATTCGCATTACTTGCCTGGGCCAGATAACCAAGATAAACAATGCCACCACATGAATGTGCTTTTTCATGCAAGCTGCCAACAGTGGCTGTCATTTTCGCGTTGATTGCTGCCGTTTCACCAACAGTGGTGACGACATGACTGCGCTTTGATGTGCAGACTACGAATGGTGCCTTTCAAGCGTGCCCTCTACTACTGCTATGAATGGCTACCCGAATGAGTGTTTTGGGCTTATCTAAGCTAATGATGCTTGATAATTGTTCTCTTATTCGCATTACTTGCCTGGGCCAGATAACCAAGATAAAGAATGGTACCACTTGAATGTGCTTATTCATGCAAGCTGCCAACAGTGGTGACGACATGACTGCACTTTGACGTGCAGACTGCGAATGGTGCCTTTCAAGCGTGCCCTCGACTACTGCTATGAATGGCTACCCGAATGAGTATTTTGGGCCTCGCTAAGCTAATGATGCTTGATAATTGTTCTCTTATTCACATTACTTGCCGTGGCCAGATAACCAAAATAAACAATGCCAACACATGAATGTGCTTTGGTGTGCAGGCTGCTAGTAGTGGCTGTCAATTTCACATTGACTACTACTTTTTCATCTGAAGCTGGATAGTGGCTGCCCGAACGAGCATTTTGGGCCCCCGATATTTATTCAGAGTGAATTATTGTATTTCAGCACGTTTGTATGCCAATATTTATATTGAGCACGATCTGTGCAGGACGTTGCTTTTTCAGAATTGAGCTTCCATTAAAAGGAATATGTCACCAAATGAACGGCTTATTTATTTGAGAGGTCACGGGAGAATGCTTGGCTGCTGCGAACCCACCGGCAAAATTTGGATAGACCTAAGAAGGGGGCTGTTCTTTCGTTAATAAGAAGCTGTTATGCTTCGAGTGGCTCAATGCCGGACAGCTCGCAGTCGGAGTCGCTTTCTTCACTGTCATCTTCACCCAGTTGGATGATGACGGGTTGGATGTGGTCACTCCCAGACGTATCAAGCCTTAACTTTGCCTCCAGATCCATCACGTGGTGAATGTTCTTCCTCCCTTCCGCCGTTACATGCTTGATTTTTTCCCTCAAGACGTCTTCGACCATGGACGGCTTGAAATCTCTGTTGTCCGCAGCAATGCCATTTTTCACCTTTTCCCACACGAGCTCAATAGGATTAAATTCGCAGTGGTATGGTGGGAGCCCAAGTACAATGCAACCGGCCCTTTCAGCTGCATTGTCTACAATGTAGCTCAGGAAGCGTGGCTTTACAGATGCTACCAACTCAAGCAGCTGCTTTTTAACCATCCTTTCGCTGTAAGTGATGTTTTTGCTTTTGAGCCACTCCTGTGTTTTTTCCTTCTTCCAAGCTGTCGTCGGTAATTTCTCTTCTCGCCGGGAATGGTAAGGTGCATTGTCCAAAACAATGACGCTACCAGCAGGCAACTTCTGCAGAACGTTATTAAACCATCCCTCGAAGCGATTGCCATCCATTTCTTCGTGGTAGTCGCCCGTTTTTTGGCCTCGGAATATATCTAAGCACCCGTCAACGAAGCCATCCTCGCTGCCGAAGTGTGTCACAATTAGGCGCTGGCCTTTCCCAGAAGGTTGTTTCAAACCCGTCGACAGGCTATTTGCTCTAGCATATAGGCGTCGGCGCTTCTGCGCCATGGTGTCTGTTCACACGATCGACTGAGTGTGTCCCGTCGTCACCCATGTCTCGTCCAGGAAAAAGATCTTTCGGCCTTCCGCCAGGTAGCGCTTCATGTCACGAAGGTAGCGATTCCGCCATTCAGCGATGTCATACCGGTCGATAAGCAGCGAATTGCGGCTCCTCTTCTCGTGCTTGAATCCGATCTCGACAAGCAGACGACGCACACACAGTACACCACTTCAGTGATGGGAGATCCATACGCTTCAAGAACTCGTTATCTTCTCTACCGTCGGTATCTCGTTGCGGCGAAAGAAATGGTGCACACATGACCTCAGCGCGCACATTGTGAAGCTGTCATAGTTTGTGCTGCGTCTTCTTTTCTCCGCATTTCGTGGGCGCTTTCGCGAGGGCGTTGAGTTTGCCACCCGAAATATGCGACGCTTTGTCATCCCTCCTCACCTTGAACACTGTGCTTTCGCTGACATCGAGCATCTTGGCGACAAACTTGATCGAGGCCTCCACGCTGTGCTCAGGCTCCCTGTTACACCAATACGTGTAGCAGCGGAGGATCATGTTGCGTGAATCGCTGTTCAGGATGTGGCCACTCTTGTTCTTGTCGAGGTTCTTTGGTGGTGTAGACATCAAGGTGACGCAAGGCTCGTTCGGCAGCTAAGGATCGCATTCCGATGTCACCTCGCTGGAATCGTTGTGGGAAAACTCGCACGGAATGCCTTGCGCGAACTAGCGAAATTGCAGGCTCGCAAAAAAAAAAAAAAAAAGAGGATGAGAAGGCAAAAATTTGTAAAAACACAAAACCAAAAAAATATAAATTTTATGCTATTTAGCATCAAGAATATTTATTTAAAACGATGAATGAAGCATTTTTGTGCTTTTTCTGCCTCGAGTATTCCGCCCCAGGTTTGTAATGGTTGCAATAAATGCATTGTTTTATATAAGTACTTGTTCAATAGCAACTGATTCATTTTGCTCGGAAAAGGAGTAGTAAATGTACCGTGTACATGTAAACAAATGCAAAAGCCATGCAGAGCTGCTCTTTCTACTTTTGTCGCTTGCAATGAAGCTAAAGAGCAGACGATGGGCAGCGTTGCGGAAGGCACGGGGTTATTTTTTTGGCGCGATCCGGCATGTGCTGTAGCACATGAGAGCTCTACTAAACCAGTCATCAAGATACAAGTCTTTGTTTATACCGAGAATTGCGCATTTCAGAAGCACAATTTTTTGAGCGGGATTATTTTAGTCGCGGTAATGCCGGAAGAAGTAAGGAAAGCCTTGGGAGCTATGCAAAGGGGGAAGGCAGCTGGGGAGGATCAGGTAACAGCAGATTTGTTGAAGGACAGTGGGCAGATTGTTATAGAAAAACTGGCCACCCTGTATACACAATGCCTCATGACCTCGAGCGTACTGGAATCTTGGAAGAACGCTAACATAATCCTAATCCATAAGAAAGGGGACGCCAAAGACTTGAAAAATTATAGACCGATCAGCTTACTGTCCGTTGCCTACAAAGTATTTACTAAGGTAATTGCAAATAGAATCGGGAACACCTTAGACTTCCGTCAACCAAAGGACCAGGCAGGATTCCGTAAAGGCTACTCAACAATAGACCATATTCACACTATCAATCAAGTGATAGAGAAATGTTCAGAATATAACCAACCCTTATATATAGCTTTCATTGATTACGAGAAAGCGTTTGATTCAGTCGAAACCTCAGCAGTCATGGAGGCATTACGGAATCAGGGTGTAGATGAGCCATATGTAAAAATACTGGAAGATACCTATAGCGGCTCCACAGCCACCGTAGTCCTCCACAAAGAAAGCAACAAAATCCCTATAAAGAAAGGCGTCAGACACGGAGATACGATATCTCCAATGCTATTCACAGCATGTTTACAGGAGGTATTCAGAGGCCTGGAGTGGGAAGAATTGGGGATAAAAGTTGATGGAGAATACCTTAGCAACTTGCGATTCGCTGATGATATTGCCTTGCTTAGTAACTCAGGAGACCAATTGCAATGCATGCTCACTGACCTGGAGAGGCAAAGCAGAAGGGTGGGTCTGAAAATTAATCTGCAGAAAACTAAAGTATTGTTTAACAGTCTCGGAAGAGAACAGCAGTTTACGATAGGTAGGGAAGCACTGGAAGTGGTAAGGGAATACATCTACTTACGACAGGTAGTGACTGCTGATCCGGATCATGAGAGTGAAATAATCAGAAGAATAAGAATGGGCTGGGGTGCGTTTGGCAGGCATTCGCAGATCATGAACAGCAAGTTGCCATTATCCCTCAAGAGAAAAGTATATAACAGCTGTGTGTTACCAGTACTCACGTACGGGGCAGAAACCTGGAGGCTTACGAAAAGGGTTCTACTTAAATTGAGGACGATGCAACGAGCTATGGAAAGAAGAACGATAGGTGTAACATTAAGGGATAAGAAAAGAGCAGATTGGGTGAGGGAACAAACGCGCGTTAATGACATCTTAGTTGAAATCAAGAAAAAGAAATGGGCATGGGCAGGACATGTAACGAGGAGGGAAGATAACCGATGGTCATTAAGGGTTACGGACTGGATTCCGAGGGAAGGGAAGCGTAGCAGGGGGCGACAGAAAGTTAGGTGGGCAGATGACATTAGGAAGTTTGGAGGGTCAACATGGCCACAATTAGTACATGACCGGGGCAGTTGGAGAAGCATGGGAGAGGCCTTTGCCCTGCAGTGGGCGTAACCAGGCTGATGATGATGATTTTAGTCGCGGAGGCAATCGGCTGTCGCGCTTCGGTCGTCTGGGCGGGGCCTCCCCTTTTTTCTAAAGTTGTATCCGTCTGTAGTCTTGGGGAATAGTACTGAGGTGTGCTATGTCATACGGTTACAAAAACATTTACCGTAAAAACTCGCATTGTTACGAACCCCCATATAGTACGAGGGGAAATTTTTGGTACGCGAAATGGAAAAAAGTAACTCGCTTATAATACGAGTTAGGAAAACGTTCATTTAAATTGCTCTCCACCCTTCAATCGCTGTCTTTTTCAGCTGCGCTCTCTTCAGATAGTTCCTTGTCGGACATATCTTCTTAGAGGTTTCATCCTCTGTGCCATGGAGCGCGTTCGAGATGCTGCATTTCTTGAATGCGCAACGCACAAGGTCTTCAATATGCTGGCCCATGCGTCCACAATCCACTTGCGTAGCGTGCCTGGCGAAGCCTGCTTCAGCTGCCCGGTCGGCGTCACTGCAGGCTCACCTGAGCGCATCCAATCTGCGTAACACCGCTTGACCACGTCCTTGAACGACTTGTTCATGCAAACATCTAAAGGCTGCAGCTGAGGCGACATCCCACCTGATATAACGACAAGTTCAGTGCCGGATTCGCGCAACAGCCTCTTCACTGAGTCGGCCAAATGGCAACGAAATGTATCCAGCACAAGGATGGATGGGAACGACAATAGTGCGCCAGGCCGCCTACACCAGATGGACTTTATCCAGTCGAACACAAGATTCTCGTTCATCCAGCCTTTCTCATGGCATCTCACGACCACATTTTTTGGCAGCTCCTCACCTTAAGGCACTGTCTTGCGCTTGAAAACGACATAGGGTGGGAGCTTGCGTCCGTCTGCCGTGCATGACATGATTGTAACCCGCATTTTCTCGTTGCCAGTGGACTGGACATGAACTTGTTTAGAGCCCTTTTCGTGCACGGTGAGGGGTGATGGCATATCCACATAAACCGGCGTTTGGTCAGTATTGCCGATTTGCCCTAGCTGGAAGTTCTTGAACTTGCGCAGCGAGATAACGTGGCGCTGGAAAGCCACAAGCAAGCAGCTCTTTGAAGGATTCGGGCAGCTTTTGTGAAATCGAAGTTCGGCGGCATAAGGAAAATCCAGTACGGCACATGTTGCGATAAATCCAGTGCTTGCTCGCCTTGAAGGCAGAGCTCTGTAGCCCTTTTTCTCTCGCAAGCTCCTTAGCTTTTGCCTGCATAAGCTCCACGCTCACAGCTAGATGCGCGGCTTGCTATTGGTGTACAAACTCCGTCAGGGCAAGTTCGATTTCCGGGCCGCGAAAGCTTCTTCGCGTTCCACTGCACGCGAAAAGGGCTTCCTTCTGTCGACGCCATCCGCGAATGAATCCCTCGTTGATGCCAAACTGTCTCCAGGCGGCACTGTTGCCGATGTCGTGTGCGGCTAAAGTAACCTTTCTGTTGAAAGCAGCCGAGTGGTGTTTTTGTGGTCCGGACATCTTGGTCCTTCAATGTGGAATAAAAAATATGCACTTTGCGAAGCGTGGTTTGCATGTGTGCTGCCAAGGTGCGCACTCAACAATAAAGAAACCAAGCAGTAGCCATGCAGTAATAACGAAACCAAAACTTCTAGCCCAAACTTCTGACTGAAATTTCTCTACGGATCCGCATATAGTACGAGGTGAAAATTTGGGACGCTACTAATAGGAAAAAAAACCTCGTATTTACGCGGGTTTTTATGGTGCAAAACGTAATTTTCCATAAACACCAAATTCTCTGTTGGTATAACGTAATGCTTTTGCAATCTGCCTTTATTCCAAATCAGTCATTAGCCTTCTGTAATAGGTCAAAATGGCCGAGGCCCTGCCAATATGTGTTGGGCCCAAGCAATTCTGATCTATCACAGAGGATTAATCAGATAATTTGGAATAAAGACATAGTCTACTACATACTACTATATATATATATATATATATATATACTAGCCTACTCTCCTGGAGTGTCGGAAAGCGGAGTCTGAGAGAAACGTTTTTCCCTAGCATACAGGCAGCACATCCCCCTTCATCCTGTAATGGTACTCGGCCCAGATCCGCTCTTTCACACCAACGCAGTCCTAGGCTTCCTGAAAGATGTTGTATTACATGTTATTAGCCCCACACATTCGTAGCGTCTCCTCTTCAGAGAATGCCGCTGTGATAGCTGTTTCTTATAGCACATGCCTCTAGGCCCTTGTGTTTCAAGGGCTCTGGCGAGGCAGTAGTGCTCCAGGTAATTTTACCATCTAACATATTTTCTATATTGCATCATTCTTTCATGATGGATTTTATTGCACATAGAACATGTCATTTGTCATCGACATAATCTTATTACAGATAGATTTTACATACTCTAGAGCGACTATGTTTATGTTTAAGGCCCCTTTATAGTCACGTCACATCAACCTCATAGAACTGAGGTTCTATGAGGTTGCGAACTCATCACCACGGACCTGACGCTCTTTGGCCATACCTGGCCCTTGTGCCAATAAACACCATACATTCATTCATTCATTACTCTCAATGCCTAATAATGCACTCATCTATTGCATAGAAGTGGAGGGATGCTGCACTGTCATGATATTCTCTCCTGACCTTATACCATAACTTCTCTCCCCCCCCTCCCCCCATATTTTCCATAGGGCTGTTGCTTTTCAAATTTCCTTGAGAAGGGTGTGTTGGGTGCCGTGTTTCGTTTTCGATAGTGCAACTTGTTCATCGGGCACAAACATGACACCAATAGTCTACCTTGCAGTATTTCTACTAAATATGCAATTTGTGTTGCTTTCACTAGGTCTCCAGGGTCCTGTGCGTGGTGTTGGTGGGCCTTCAGCCCAAGTGATGGCCCCTCAAGCAGGGCGCGGTGGTGCTCCCCTGCCACCAGGAGCTGTGGGCGTGTCTGCCCCTCCACAAGTGCGCCCACCTGCTGCCATAGGCATGCGAGGGCCTCCTGGCATGATGGGCGGACCTCCTGGCATGATGGGGCGGGGCATGCCTCCACCACCGCCAGGTGGGATACCTATGGCTGGCCGGCCTCCCATGGGGCCTCCTCCCCCGGGCATGCGTGGCCCTCCTCCTCCAGGCTTGATGCGGGCAGGTGAGTTTGCACGAGAGAACTTTTCGTAGTCTGGTCTTATTTTTACACCATATTTGACCTTCTGGTACCGCAATAGCGGCACCCATTACAGCTGAAGAGTTACTCTGAAAATCTTCAGCCCTTAATGCGCACAGTCATTGTGGTAAACCTGAATATTACTACAACAAGGCTGATGGGGCATTCAATATGTTTCATTGCCTAGCTTCATAGTTGTGATTATAACTGAGACGTCATGTGGCACAGAAAAGATTTATTTCTAGTGATCTGCCATATTGCTCTATTTGTGCGTCCTGCCAGGCGGCAGTGTAATGCAGGGAGGGTATTCTGTATGAGTCCACCTAGTGGACTGTCCATTTCGGCCGCTGCTGAGCTGATTGGCTATGGCCGCTCGTTGCCTCCTAGCTCGTACAGCTGCATCCAATTGGCAGCGGCGGAAATGGACAGTCCACTAGGTGGACTCTTACAGAATACCCTCCCTCTTCTTACACTTTGTAAAGAGTGAAATACTGACGTCAGCGACATGCATGTCCTGTGTGGCAACACCTTCAGTATGATTATGCGAGAAACTTATGAGTACACCTGATACTCTGCTTTTTAGGTCATAGCTAGGGGGTGAATTTGATCATTGCTAAGGGTGCAGTTAGCCAAGTAGTCATAAACGGATGTACCCTGCTTATGCCCCTGGAGCATTTTCATAATACTGTTGGTAAACGGACACATGATTGCAATTGAATGAATGAATCAAACTTTATTCATCCCTCCCTAAAGGGAAGGGGGTAACGGGATACAGGGTGGAGGGAGGAACTACTTGAAGTAGGCCTCCTCTACCCTCTAAGCCCACTCCAGAATGGCCTCCTGAAGGTTGGGCCTCGAGCTGCTTTGGGAGACACAGAATTTACAATAGAGAGAAAGGTACATGGAGGGAAGAATGCGGTGAAAGAGGTAAGGGGAGGGAAAGCTGGGAGTCTGCAGCTCTCGCCACAGAACTTCATACCTGTGCAGGTATTTGCACATGAGTGACTGAAAGGTTAAACTGTCTAATTGGTTGTGTGTGCAGATGTCGTTGTTGGTAATAAGCCGATCCTGTGCTGTAAATGGCGCCTCTTCCGTAGCAAGGTCCGACACATCTGATGCCTGTGCCCGGACTGTAATTCCTCGGGCACTGGCATGCCATGAGCCGCCTTGTTTCCAGCAAGGCCCGCATGTGCGGGAGTACAGATTAATGCTACAGTTTGACGGAAAGGATGGCCCAGCAGGAGGAAAAAGGTTGGCTTGGAGACCTTGCCTGCTCCGAAGTTATGTATGGCTGTTTTGGAGCCGCTAACGATAACTGATAAATTTGGGATTGTGAGGGCCAATGCTATGGCCGCCTCCATCCACGAGGAACAGCCAGGAATGAGGCAGCCGCAGCGACCTGGCCATGAGAGTTAAGGACTGATATTGCATAATGATTTCTGTTCCCATATTCGGCGGCATCAAGTTAGAGCACGTCTTTTTAGGTGAAGAATTGTTTTTGGAGAGCCTTTGCTCGCTGCCTCCTGCACTGTTTGCGGTGAACAGGGCGCATGTTTTTAGGAAGTAGGGGGATGTAGAGGTTCTCAAGTATGTCATGCGGAATGGTGTATTTAGTCTTGATGATGGGTGCCAGAGTGATAGAAAGACTTTGTAGAATGTGTTGACCTGTTGCAGTGTTAGAAATTCTGCTATACTGGAATGCGAGATGGGCTTCTGTGAATTCAGTAAATGTGTTCAAGGTGTCAGTAAGCATGAGCCTTTTAATGGAGGTCCGTATGGGGATCCCCAGAGCAAATTTATATATCTTGCGTAAAAGAGTGTCAATCTTATCTGATTCTGATTTAAGAAAATGTAGATGTTGCAAATGTAATCTTACTGATAACGAAGGCCTGGACCAAGCGGAGAAGTTCGGCCTCCTTTAGTCCGCCATGTTTATTGGAAACTTGCCCTAGAAGATGCAGGTTGTGATCACCTGTGGTGTGGAGTGTATGCTTTGAATGTGTAAGCCCAAGCACTCGGAGCCTGTCCACTCTAGTAACAGGGATGCTGTTTAGGATGACCTGTATATTAGGCATGTGTTTTTCGGCCCCCCAGTGCCATGGCAGGAGAAATAGCTCGGATATTTTAGGGGAGCATGTGTGAATCGTAGCCCCTGCATGAGCCACGACCGTGTTGGCTGCGGCCTGCAGGGTGTCTTGAATTTCTCTGTCGGAGCCGCCAGTCATCCAAAGAGTGATGTTGTCGGCATTGAGCGAAAACTTTAAATCGGGAATATATCGCAGTGCTTGAGCCACCGGCGTCATGGAGAGTTTAAAAAGGGGAGAGCACTGAGCCTTGGGGCGTGCACTAGCTGCCCAAAGCACTAGTTCTAGGTTTGCAGCGGTAGGCTTAAACAGGTCGGTACTATGGCGAAACGGGGAAGCAAGGAATTCTCGTCGTCTTCTCTTTCACAAGCACTATGCCCACTACCCAGTGCCTTCAGTACAATCACTCCCCACCGAAAGAGTAGCCATCCTGGCTACCTAAGGGCAGGAGAACACAGGGGGTCATGGCACTGCTTGAGCTGGGAGACATGGACAATTTCCTGGCTGCAATGATGCTGGTCGGAAGGCGCTTCCATTGGCTCGATGAGGTAGTTGACCGCGGATGTTCGTTTCAATACCCGATAAGGACCGTGGTACTTGGAGAGCAGCCTGGAGGGGTAGAGGGCACCCTCAACCAGACCAGCGACTCAGGAGCAAAGCACGTAGCCGTAGTGGATGAATCGTGGCGATGCTTTTGACGCCACCACTGGTCCTGGGATGTGAGCGAGCGAGCTGGCGACATTCATCGGCGTAAGCAGGCGCTCTAGAAACAGTCGTCCACTCCGAAGCATCCGGCTGGTAAGGTAAAATCGTGTCCATAGTACATGAACGTTCGTGTCCGTAAAGGAGAAAAAAGGGGAGAACCCAGTTGTGCTTTGTGTGGCGGTAGTGTAAGCGTATGTCACGAAGGGCAGAATGCGATCCCAATTCGTCTGGTCAGGTGAAACATACATGGCCAACATGTCGCCAAGAGCGCGGTTGAAACGTTCTGTCATCCCATTAGTTTGAGGATGATATGCTGGGTAGCGTGGTGAATGATGCGACACTCCTTTAGCAATGCTGAATGACGTCGGAGAGGAATATGCGACCGCGGTCGCTGAGTAATTCTCGAGGTGCTCCATGGCGTAAAATCAGGTGTTGAAGGATAAAACTGGCAACGTCTTTTGCTGTGGCAGATGCAAGGGCTGAAGTTTCAGCGTACCGCGTGAGGTGGTCGATAGCAACTATAACCCAGCGGTTGCCGCTTGGAGTGTTGGGAAGCGGACCGTATAGTGTAATGCCGACGCGGTCGAACGCGCGCGTGGAGCATGGTAAGGGCTGCAAGAGGCCGGAGGCATGTTGAGTTGGCGTCTTGCGTCATTCGCATATGAGGCATGACCGGACATACTGGCGAACGAAACGGTACATACCGCGCTAGTAGTACCGAAGCTGGAGGCGAGAGTATGTCTTTAATACACCAGCGTGGCCCCATTGTGGGTCATCGTGGAACGTGGCGCAGATGTTGGCGCTGAGATGTCGGGGTATAACAAGCAACCACTTGCGGCCGCTCGAATTGTAGTTGCGGCGGTACAGCAAGTTATCCCGAATGATCAAGTGCGCGGCTTGACGACGGAGCGTCCGAGAGATCGGCGCAGGCGACTGTCTAGACAGGAAGTCAATAAGCGAATAGATCCATGGGTCCTTGCGCTGCTCTGATGGCATGTCAGAAACGTCTGAATGCTTTAGGCCTGAGCGATAAACAATGCGAATGTCGTACTCTTGTAGGCGCAATGCCCAATGGGCGAGCCGACCAGTTCGATCTTTTAGTGAAGATAACCAGCATAGGGCATGATGGTCGGTCACGATGTCAAATGGACGCCCGTACACATAAGGATAAAATTTTCCGATAGCCCAAATGATGGCCAGACATTCCTTCTCAGTAACTGAGTAGTTTGCCTCAGCTTTGGTAAGGTTGCGGCTGGCATACGCGACGACGTACTCTTCGAAGCCATCCTTACGTTGTGCAAGAACAGCACCGATCCCGACACCGCTAGCGTCTGTATGTATCTCAGTTGGAGCAGAGGGATCGAAGTACTGGAGGAGAGGTGAGAACGCGTTGCAGTTCTTGGAATGCATCGTCGCACGCCGGGGACCAGGCTGACAGGTCAGAACTTCCGGTGAGAAGCTGCGTCAAGGGGGCGATGATAGAGGCAAAGTTACGGACGAAGGGGCGAAAATGTGAGCACAGGCCGATGAAGCTGCGAAGCTCTTTCATGGTGGTTGGTTTAGGAAACTCGGATACGGCGCTAAGTTTCATGGGGTCCGGGAGGATACCGGCTTTTGATACTACATGGCCAAGAATAGTAAGCGTGCGAGCGCCGAAGAAGCATTTCTTCAGATTCAGTTGCAGGCCTCCAGTGGAGAGGTATGCAAGGGCTTGCTCGAGGCGGCTGAGGTGCCACACAAAGACCCACAATGTCATCTAAATAACAGAGGCATGTTTTCGACTTCAGCCCTCAAAGAACGGTGTCCATCATGCGCTCGAAAGTGGCTGGCGCATTGCAGAGGCTGAACGGCATGACGGTAAATTCATATAGCCCATCAGGTGTTACAAAGGCTGTCTTTTGACGATCGGCTTCTGCCATTGGCACTTGCCAGTACCCGGAGCGCAGACCCAGTGAGGAAAAGAATTCCGCTCCGTGCAGACTGTCCAAGGCATCGTCGATGCCCAGCAGAGGATAGGCACTGCGACTGTTAGTTTTCCTCTCGGGCTGGGCTGGGTCGGCGAACCATCGGGGAAATGGATCGCCGACGTGGGGAAGGCGACCGGCTTGAATTGAAGGGGTGGCGACTTTAGGACTAGTCCGGAGGAAGGTTAGATGGGCCCTGATGCGGAAGTCGAGCCGGCCTGTAGCTGTCATGTAAACTGTGGCTGCGGCGGCAGCTTAATTGTGCTACGTGGCCCGGAAAATGGCAGTAATAGCATATTGGCTGGTTATCAGGTGTACGCCATGGGTTGACGACAAGGGCTCCAGCGGCCGAGTAAGGGACGGCAATCGGACGCGAAGGTGCCGGTGGCCTGGTAGGCATCAGGAGCCAGAGGTGCGTAAGGCCGAGCGACACTGTCAGCATAAGTTAGCGCTCCAGCTGCAGGCTGCGGAGGAGGGGCAGATGGTAGCGCCGTGGCATCTTGTGTCTGAATGACGTGACGAAGCGAAGGAGCCAAGGTTGTCGACGGCTCGGGTGTGCTATTCGCCAGAGGGAGTTGGCATGCAAATTCCTGACGGATGAACTGCTTGATCTCTGGCATTAAAACAGAGATGTCAGCAGCGTCGCGGCTGAAATCCAACGGAGATAGATCCGCGGTGTCCTGCTGAGCAGCGCGTGTTGCTGCACGCTGCTTGCGCAGCTCGTCGTACTGTTGACAAAGCTGTATGACCTCGGCAATCGTCCGGGGACTATTTGCGACGAGCATCTGGAAGGCATGCTCATCGATGCCTTTCATGACGTGGTTGATCTTGTCAGCTTCGTCCATAGATCAGTTGACGCGCTTGCAGAGCAAGACCATGTCTTCAATATAACTGGTGAAGGTCTCGTCCTGGCGTTGAGCTCGGCCACGCAAGCGCTGCTCAGTGCGAAGCCGGCGAACGGCGGGATGGCCAAAGACCTCTGCCAAAGTTGTCGTGAAAGCCGACCAGGTGGTAAAATTGGCTTCATGATTGCGGAACCATAGGTTTGCCACGTCAGTCAAGTAAAAGATGACATTTGTGAGCTTGGCGCTGTCGTCCCACTTATTATAGGCGCTTACGCGGTCATATTCGACGAGCCCGTCTTCCACGTCGTGATCATCTGTGCCGCTAAATATAGCCGGATCGCGCTGCCGGACGACGCCAGAGCATACGATGGCCGGGGGCACGGGAGCAGCAGCCTGGGACGGTCCCGGTTCATCCATTGAAATAGCTGGTGGTAGCGTCCGACTGCGGAGTTCCAGGATGTCGAAGAGAAACCCAGCAGCTCCACCAAATACAACGGGGGTGTTAGCCTAGCAGCAGTAGTTCTAGGTTTGCAGCGGTAGGCTTAAACAGGTCGGTACTATGGCGAAACGGGGAAGCAAGCAGTTCTCGTCGTCTTCTCTTTCACAAGCACTATGCCCACTACCCAGTGCCTTCAGTACAGCTTTTTTTTTTTTTTTTCCAAGTTTTTTTAGAATCTCATTTTTGGTGTTTCTTTAAACTTGCCGAAACGCTACCTCTGTCTTCAAGCACATAGAACTATAATTTTAACAGCGACATGTAGCTACATGTGTGTGCTACACAATGCTAGGTGCAGATTGTTTAATTTGGTTTTGTAAATATTAAAATCTGGCTAGTAATTCGACCACGATTGCCATGTATGGAGATTGAACTTGAAATTGCTCTAAAATTGGTAATACCTACAATATAAAAAAAAGTAGTCCTACAGTTGTGTTGCTTACACTTTCTAGTATCCAGCCATGTCTTTATAAACATTCTGGCTGATACTGTTCTTACAGTTGTTCCGATGAACATTAGGTGATTTGTTTTAATTATATCTGGAGCCACTCAGTCAATATAAAAAGTAATTCTATTGGGTCAAAGAATAATGTTTCTAAATGCCTCTTCCCCCCTTAAACACATACAGCATGACCATGACATTTTTTAATCACCTGAAGGTTCACCCAGGACCATTCAAGGAATAAAAGATTTGTGCTGCTATATGTGCAAAGAGACTAGCAGACAACAAAATCTCTATCTTAATGTGCAGCAAGCACTAATAATTTCAAGCCTCTATTGAGCAACAACAGCCAGCAGACTAAGATGCTGACAAAAGTGAAATTTGTAGCAACTACTTTCATACTTGCTCATTAACCCTTTCAAGGTCGATTTTTTTTATTGCAGATTTTGAGGGACCTATTTCGAGAAAAAAATTTACCGTAATGTTTCTAGGGTGGCCGTAAAGTGAGAAAAAGATACTTTGCATTAGTATATATGTACTGTTTGTTCATAAATGACAACAGTAAAAAAAGGAAATAAACTTATAAGAATTAAATTTGATTCATTGTTATCCACATAGTTCAAGGCTTATAAAATGCGCGCACGAGAATATTTCGCAAGTCTCAAATGTTCCTGCTCTTCCCCAGTTACATCCATCCTGTAATTGAACTTCGTAGGTGAGTGTACTCAAGAAAACTGTGTGGTTGTGTGCCCGTCAAAAAAGCAAAACGTGTGGCAAACTTCTGCTAATGTTCGTCTTATCGCCAACCAGAAAGAATTAGTTTTTCCAAAAAAACACAGCATGCACAGTATCATCCTTCCTATGCGCACCTCTGTGAGCACTAAATGAGTGAGAAACAGGCAGACGCCGTGTGAGCGATTAGTAACGAGATAGTCATCAGTTTTGTGAGCGGAAGCAGCCGAAACCGCCCGCGAATGCACGCCAATGCAGGAGTTGCAGAACCAATTTGAGAAGGAGATGCTGTGCTACTCGCTAACATCTGATGAGTGGACGCTAAGGCCAGGGCAGAGCTATGTCTCCATGACATGCCACCTGCTTGATACATGCTGCTGATAAACACTGCAGCTGTGCATTCAAAAAGAGAATGTTTTAAGGTCTTTGTGCCAATGCCCGAGCTATATTGGGCCAGTTAATTAAGGGGGGACACGGGTTTTAGATCGCGAAAAATGGCCAGAAAACCGATTTTTTGAAAATCACATTTTCAGTTTCTATAACCCTTTTTCTGTGTGATACCCAAATATCATCCCTGTAAACCACCTAGAAGTACTCTAAAAAATTCGTTTCATTAGCGAAGGTGGCGAAAAATCTCGCGGAAATCAAGAAAGAACAGCGTTTTTCACGCCACAATATCTCCGGAACGGCGCGACCGAGCGCCGCCATCTTGGTCTCGTTGGAAAGCGCATTTCTCCGTCTTCAAATTTGCCGCTTCAGCGATCTCCTCCATACAGAAACAAGCGCACAAAAAGCAAATGATTGAAGGTCGTGCCGGAGTCTGCGATTGGCCGCGCCCGCCACGTGACTCCAGCGCGGTTCGCCATTGGTCCGGCGCTCGCGTCGTCTGCTCGGCTCTTTGCACCTCGCGAGTTTGGTGTCTCCACTCGCCGTAATCTCGACGTGTCAAAACGGGCACTACGCGGACATCGCAGTAGCGTGGCCGATCCCTACGCTTGTGGACGTTTCAGACTCGCGGCTAAGCATTCCGAGCGTCGGCGACGCGGACTTCGCGACCAAGATTCACGCGCGGAATCCTCGGACATGCGGCTAAGCCTTTCAGCACTCGGTGTTCCGAATTCGTGACAAATTCGTGATCGCGCGCGCAATCCTCGGAAACGCGCCTAAACATTTCGCGCATAGGGAGCCTCCGACTCGGCGATCATGCACATCGCGCGCGGACTTCTCGGACCGTCACCTAATCATTTTGTGCATCGGCGCCTCCGACTGCGCGAACCAGCGCATCGAGTGTCGACTCCTCGAACCCGCGGCTAGGGATTTCGCGCGTCGGCACGTAGGACTGCGCGAATGAGCGCGTCGAGTGTCGACTCCTCGAGCCCGCGACTAGGCATTTCGCGCGTCGGCAATTCGGACTGCGCGAATAAGCGCATTGAGGGTCGAGTCCTCGAGCCCGCGACTAGGCATTTCGCGCGTCGGCACCTTGAACTGCGCAACTAAGCACATCGCGCGTCGGCTCCTTGTATCTGCGGCTATGCATTTCGCACATCGGCACTTCGGACTCGCAACCAAGCACATTGCGCGTTCACTCTATTATCATATTGTCACGATAGCTCGTAACAATATCTATCATACCACCCCTTCATAAAGAGAACCTCATCATGAGCTCTGTTCACTAGGCCCCTTGGGCTGGTACACACCTGGCTACAGAAGTGATCGAGGCATCCTACAAAAGTAAAATTCTGGAAAGCACCTAGCAGCTGCATATCTATCACTGACTCTCTGATCCTAAGTTCCACAGCCACTGTCAGGTGAAGATGACTTGGAAGGCTACTTACACTCGGAGCCTTCATTCAGTAACATGGTTAATTCTACCAAATGAAAAAAAAGTGCCTCACTGATTGTAATGGAGACTGCTATCAATCAGGCAGCTTGCATGTACAACACTGGAACTATATTCATGCCCACACAGAGTTCTACACTTCGGTTTGAAACCCAGGCACCATGCTCTTTGTAGAGCGTGGTGCCTAATAAAGTTTCTTGTGCTAGTTCAGTGGCCAGTGTGCTATTATTTTGAGAGTGTGCAGTCACACATTTAGTATGGCCATTCTTACAAAACACAGCTTCAAAATGGTGCCATTTATATTGCTGTAGATTCACTTCAGCAAAAGCTACATTTGTTTGAAACTTCAAATGCATTTATTTCAGTTCGATGTTTTTGCACACTGTACTCCGCCTTACGGGTGTTTTTTCTGGGTTGTTCTTGGCCAAAAATGACAAGGGTGGTATCATTTTATTCGTATTGAAATGATCTGGGGGGTGATGCTATTTTTATTACTCTTGCGCCGTCATGAAAATTACATTCAGGTATAGTAATCGCTGCTAATTAGAAAAAAAATTTCATAATAAATGCAAGATTGTTTTCTTGTCCGCAAAATGCTTCCAAATGAATAAAAATAGCATCACCCCCTACAGTAGGTCTTTAGCAATGGTGTCATGCATTTAGTTTTTGGTTTAGCAAGAAGGAATCATCAAAAAGCCCCGTAACAAGTTTGAAATTAATTTGACTTCAGACCTCAATATTTTTTGAACTGCTACAGCTATCAGAAATCTAATTACAGATCTGAAATCAGCATGAAAAATTACCCCAGACAGTGGAGTTTATTAAAGATTCACCCAAAAATAAGAAAAAAATTTTTAAGACCCACCTCCCCCCTTAAAAGAAGCTCACAAGCAAGAAATCTGCTAAGAGAAGCCCTCAAGTGAGCACGTGCTTTGAGCCCCTTGAGGTGATTCAGGATGTTTATACCTAATCATTAGGTATAAACATGCTGAATTAATGGTATAGCATATAGCAAGCACGATGTGCGTCATCTACTAAAGCTGCTACCGACAGTTTCTGTAAACATCTAGGAACAAAACACACTTGAAAATCTGACCTCCCGGGAATGGTGCCTTATAGCTGCTGTCGCATCGGTCTTGAACATTGAAGCAACACGAGAATCGTGTTCTGCAAAGCATGAGGTCATGATTTTGTGGACAACCCGCTGTGGTTGCTTAGTGGATTTGCTGTTGCATTGCTAAGCATGAGGTTGCGGGATCAAATCCCGGCCACAGCAGCTACATTTTGATGGGGGTGAAATGTTAAAACAGCCATGTACTTAGATTTGGGGTCACATTAAAGAACCCCTAGTGGTCAAGATGAATCCAGAGTCCCCCACTACGGTGTGCCTCGTAATCCGATCGTGGTTTTGGCACGCAAAACCCCATATTTTTGCTTTTTTTTTTTTTTTTTTTTTTTTTAAATGAAGGGGTACTTGATAAACCTGATAATGGAGCGGCACCGGTATGGCACCTGTTTTTAACCGGTGCCGTCGACCTGCAAAGAACCAGCGATCACTAAGCGAAGTGGTGGTCAAGTCAAATCATGTGCAGTCCGCGCTTTTGTTTTTCGTGAACGTTGGCCTTACGATAAGCCACCTGCTGTAAAGATGGGATAGCCATTCTATACTTTATAGGAAAACTGGAAAGCAAAACTTGGTATGCAATAAAAGATTGCCACAAAATGCAGGCCCACTATAAACTGAGAACCTCATTCTTATTTAGTAGATATAACACGACTATTTCTTAGCTTCAAAGGGAGAAAAAAAAAAGCACTTTATTCTATTTGACAGAGATTCTATCAATAAAAAATATTTTCCAGACCATTGTATATGCACTAATATATTGGTGTTCCCATTAGTAAGAGTAATGCGCACTATACATCTTGTGTTAAATTTTCTGATATTTGATTTGATATTGATTTTTTTCTTGGCTTGATTCAAAAATCTACTATTCGGTATTCGCACACACATAATAATGAGGGAAACAGACTTGGTGGTGTGACAGGCAAGAGTGATACAGCGAATACTTGGGGATCACAAAAATGTATGAAATGCTGACTTATGTAGCAATGACTTTGTTCTTGAGATGTTGGAAGATAATTATCACTAAAATGGAAATTTGGGCTACTTAGTCATGACAAGTGAACCACAGTGCATTGGACAAGCAATGACTGAAGAAATAAGACATACACAGAGAAGTCCAAACTCCAGAAAATGCTTATTGTCTGCAGATATTTTTGTGAAGACACTGAAGGCAATAATGGAGGCTTAGGTAGTGTGAGACCATTCTAGCTAAGAACCTGAATATTGCTCAGTAAAAGTAGGTGTTCAAACCTAGCTTCTTTCTTCACAGTTTTTGGCCTTCACGATCCTTAAAGATTATTGAATTCTGAAATATTGTGCAATTCTTGAACTGTGAAAATAGTGCAGTCTGCTATCATTAAATTTCTAACTGGTGCCAGACCTGGAAAATGAGCCTAAATATCCCTAAGTGCTCGCAAATGACCGTAACAAAAAAGAAGAGTCCACTATCGCATGCATACAAAATTAACGACGTTGGCATTACTCTTGTCGATACGTTTAAATATCTGGGGATTGAAATACCTCGCGATTTAAGATGGAGTGCGCACATTAAAAATATAGTTTCGTCAGCCTCAAGAAGACTATGGTTACTTCGGCAACGTCTGAAGCACTGTACAAGCAAGACAAAACTAGTTGGTTATACTTCACTGGTGCGTCCTCTACTTGAATATGGTGATGTCGTTAGGGACCCGCACACTAAGACTGATACAGATAAGCTGGAAAAAGTACAAAAAAGAGCACTCAGGTTTATTTTTAATGCCTACGGAAGACAAGTGTCACTATCTGATCTCCGTTCAAGGTCTGGTCTTCCAACACTGGAGGAACGCCGTAAGCTACACCGTCTGAAGATGCTTTACACGATAGTGAATGGCCAAACTAAAATGAATTTTGACAAATACTTACAGTTTAACACGTGTAGAAGTACCCGCGGAAAGCACGAACTTACCCTTATTGTACCCCAGGCTAGAACTATCGCTTATCAATTTTCATTTTTTCCTAGAACGATAAGAGAATGGAACAGGCTTCTACAAGAGGTAACGAACAAGCGTACTGTCGACTCCTTCTTATCGGCTATTTCTCAGTTGTGAGCTAAGCACGCAATTCCTTTCGTACCGAATTTTTATTCAACTCGTGTCATTAGTTTCAGAGATATTGTTCTGCGCAGTAGCGTACAAGTATGATCTGTGTTGCACTGTGTGTGAGCTTGCTGTGTTCGAATTTTGACATTTTCTTTGCTTGTACAGTATCCCTTTTTATTTTCTATGTACCACTCCTGCTTTGGCTGCCAAAAAGCAGCTGGCAGTATTTTCAAATAAATAAATAAAATAAATAAAATTAAATGCTGCTCGAGACAGCAAATCAGCTGCATGTGGCACTTGAATACATTTTGAGGCATCTATATCTACTTCAGAAATTTCACTGCTCATGCAACCTGTTCATGCCAAGTCAGTCATGGTGTCAAAATTCACTTGCAGGCCCTCCTCCTCCTGGCATGAGACCACCACCAAGGCAGTAAAGGCAGATGTTTGCTCTGTTCTCGATGTGAGATGTATATATTCATTGCTTTCCCACACATTTTTTTTAACACAAATAAAGGTTTTGTGGCATTGGAGTTCAGATGTCCTTTATTGACATGTAATTGTCCATCTGTTGTGCATGCATATTTCTAGCTGGCAATCGTGAAAGTATGGCTGTTGCAGACTGGATCCAGCTCAGATGCCATGCAGCATTGCACGAGCTGTGTTCTGGGTAGAACTGTCCACATGCTCGGTGCACGTTAAGCACTTTGCCTTCTTGGCCATTTTGATAGCATAGAGCTTTGCGACACAAGCAGCAAAGTGAAGGTCCATTTTCTAAAGAAATACATATTATACTACGTTGTGTAGACAAATGGGTAGAGTTGCAACCCACTGCTATCTATACAATACCAGCAATGCTGTGTTAAGCACTTCCAATACTTTGTACTAGCTACTTAATTGCCATTTTGCTGTTTACAAACAGCCACCTCGAGAACCTCGCAGTTTTCCTCACTGAAATAAAGTGGGCAAGAAAGACAACGTGGCAAAGCAGAAGTGCACATATTTTCAATAGTGTTTCTCTGCAGCTAATTACAAAATTAAAATGCATATCGTAAGCAAAATTATATCTGACCTTGAGGCACAATACAAATGTCTCATTTGAAAACTTAAGGGGTGTCTCGTATGTGCAGCCAACTTGAAAACAAAGTACCGAAAGTTTCTTGATGTTACACTGCAGTCAAGGTGCGTGCAAAACCAATAGAAAAAGTAGCTAGTATTTGGTTCCTGATCAGGAATTCCCTAGAAATTGTTTCCCCTTCAGTGCGGCTGCTACCAGAATATTTTGTAATTGTTGCTGGAAAGCCTTCAATGTATGTACACACTGCTTTGACAAATCGAAAGCAACAAAAGAGGTGGTGTATGCACATCTGCTGAGAGTTCTGCAACACTGGTACAGTTGGACCTCCAATAGTGTGCTTTCAGTGAACGAGACTCCAGCTCTGCAGTTACGTGCGAGCTATGACGAATGGGGTAGCAAACAAAGCTGTCCAAGGTTATCGTACAAACTAATTTTTACTCTTGTATGGGCTGCACTCGCGGAACTCTGGCCCAAATTTATGAAAAAGGAATGCTGTGGTCCTTGCACAAGAATATATGTACTTTTGCACTGGTTCTAGAGGCTGATAGGTAATCACAAATCCTCATTCTCTTCCCAGGCTATAAGCATTACGTGTTGAACATTAGAACCAGACTTAGTACTGCCCTCTTCCTCAGCACTAACTCGTATTTCACTCTGCTTCCGGCACAGTACAAAGGCGCTACAATGTTATTTGACATTTGAACTACGGAAGGCTGCTGCATATACTGCGCACAAGCAGAAAGTAGCAGATGGAGACCAAAGAATGCCACTAGTACTTAGTAGAGTGACTGGAAGAATGTCAATTGAGCTTAACTGGGTGCTGCCTTCAATGGCTGCCATGAATGAGCTTGCAGGAGTTTGTTGACCTAGCTCCCCTATGAAGCCAGAGCTCATTATCTGTGCTACTCGTGTAAGCTAAACGTACACTTCCTGGTTTGTTTTTATATTTTCTTTTTCGTGCCACACATGCCATTCACAAGTAGTCAAATGATGGCCTCCGCCAACAGCAAAATTGTGCACTAATTTCAGCTCTGTGGAACAGCTAGCAAACTGTTCGAGTTCTAAAAGGCAGCCAATGATTTCTTATGCGAGCAACCTTCCAACACCAATTCAAGGCATGCCTGCAAGAGTGATTTTTGTGGTCAAATGCACAGTGATTGCTGTGGGCAAGTCAACTCTGGCATACGAGTTAAGAAATTAGCCAATTGTGTTTGTTCATTATGGTTTGGCTTGGACACAGCACATTGTGATGGAAATGGACATCCGAGCAGGTATACCTGGCATCAAACCAGTGATCATACGCATGTGAGTCAAATTTTTCTAAGCATGATGCAATGGTCATTTGCATATAGGTGAACAGATGATACTTGTATTGGACACTGGAAAACATTTGACGATGTTCTGTCCGATTTACCTTGTACGCCACAGTAGTGATTGTGACATGGTGCCAGCAGTGTTGGTGCAAATGCTCTGCAGTGCTAACAGAGTGTTGCCAATTGATTGCAAGCGTCTGCTACTGTATGGAAGTTTCCCCGAGATTGTGAGGGAGCCTCCTAGCGTTGCCCAGAAACTTCCGGTAGTAGTTCTTCAGCGGTAGTACTTTCAAGTTTTTCGGAAGTACCAGGGGGCTCTTCTCAGCATCATCAGACAGAGAGCGACCCCCCATATTCTCAAATGATTCTCAACTCTGAACTCTTTCGCTACTCTTACCAGTTGAGTGCAGTGCTGCCCCTCACCTGAAAAATTTGCTCTGCTGATAAGTTTCCCAAAATAAATAATGGAGGTAACTTTAGCACTGTGATCGTTTAGCCACCATGGGAATGATTAGTACATGCATTTGTCTGACATTTGTCGTTCTTGTGACTGTTTATTACGCTTCATCTTGGCCCAAATTGATCTGAATTTCAAAGTTAATAATGTAAGTTTCAATTTTAATAATGTTTACTTCATTATTTCTAATGCAGTACTTTCTTGAAAATGATCAGTTTGCAAAGTTACGAAGCCGTTTAAAGCCAGAAGAACGAAGTTTAGGCAAATCCACATACTTAACCATCATTCCCATGCTGGCCGAATCGCCTTGCTTGCAGCTCCCAGTGCCATGGTTCCCTCTAGTAGTTGTGTGAAACTCTATGGCTGTGCTTGTCAAGAATTGCCTTGAGGTGTCAATGAAGCGCAATGACCGCTTCTGTCAATGGGTGGCACTGTCATCCACTTTTGCGAGTCGAGATGGAGTGTTTAAGTGAAGGAGCATCCTAGAATACGGGAGTAAATAGGTGTTCCGTGGTTGAATTTCTTTAAGTTTGAAATCAACATGACATGTTGCATCACTTTATACAGAATATTTATTAGCCTATGGCCCTGATTAATTGGTTTCGAGACATGAATAGTGAAAGCATGTTTCACAGTAAATATGAAACTAAAATGTGGCTGCCTTTCTAAAGTTACTGTAGTGACTCGGTGCTCTCGAGAACTCGACAAACCACACCTTAAGGCGAGTGGACTTACCAGATGTGGGAACCTGCGAGATTCCTGAATCATTTACATGCCTATCTTTTGAAAATTTCTGCATGGCTAATGAGAGTAAAGTAGCGCATCTTGAGGGGCTAGTTGGCTCATTTTGACAAACTAATTGCACAAGCCAGGAAAAGGACAACATGCAAGAAGGAACACAAAGTTGGTAGTCCGTGCTTGAACTTTATGTTCCTCTTATGTGTTGTCCTTTTCTCAACTTGCGCTATATTAGTAAATTGCTATAATGACAGTTGCTATGTTTACGAAATTATGTAAACAAACTTGGGGATACACTGTCATTTCCTATCAAAAAGTGCAAAGAGATTCCGTACCATAGGGGGTTCAGACCGTAGAGCAATGCCTCCTACCAATTAATACCGCTTGGCAAAATCGCTGATTGTGCAGCATGACTTGCATTGATCATATGGAAGTACTGGTGATTCCATAGACAGTTGCAGAATGGCAATAATATCGTGTTTCATGAAAAAATAATTTCATATTTTAGGATAACTTGTGGATGTCAGTGGATGGGTGAAAAGTGTTAAGCACAACAAATAACAATTTAAATTTTATTAGTTCTATGTTCCTCACTTTAACTGGAAATTCAAAAGTGTTGTTCGTATATGCCATATCAAATTTAACATTTCAAAAAATGCCATTGCTCTCGAAGGTTCAGTGTGACAAATTGTGGCTTTCTGAGCATGCGATGCCGATGCACAGACAACACTGTGGAAATAATGGTGCTGCATTTTCGGACGCTGTCACTGCTAAGAAGTAAGCTGCCCAGTGTGAAGCCAAACAACACATTGGCACGCAGCAACTACATCCTGTGCAGTGAAGGCCAAGGCTTGTGCCAATCAATCGGTAACAAAAACCGGCTGTGCTTCTGAGAAGGAAGGAAGGAGGGCTCGCCCACTGTGCACTATGGTTGTTTGTGAAGCTTCCTTTCAATCAGAAAGGAAGCTTTCACCCTCTGCTCCTGAAGCAGAGGGTGATCAGGGGCAGCAGACATTAGAGATTTCTTTCTAGTTACCCGACAAGACCCATAGCTTTCACTGCACTGCATGGAATTGGCGAGGAACACTGCACGCTGTATCCCGAATGCCGAGTGACATATCCCAGTGACATTTGCTCAATGGCTCAGCTATGAGTGCGCCTCTTGGTTGCAACTTTACATGCCTAGAGAGCTGCACTCCGTTGTGCTACAGTGCCGAGTGCAATCGCCTCTTTAAGATCCAAAAGTTGATGTGGCATGTATGGACAGCTTGCTTCAGTTACCTAATTACTATGACGCACCTATCAGTAATAGTTTAAAAGTTAATCATATACTTTAAGCATATTATGTCTTGCCGATCTTCTGATGCCTGGCACAGCTGACACTAAACTTCAAAGGAAGCGTCTCCCAATTCCAAAAGTCAGTTCATAAATATTACTTAGCCTTCATTGCAACATCCTGCGCATATAAGCTAGAAGTTGAAAAAAAAAAAATTGCTTACATGCTAATAGCAAATTGGAAAGGAAATGAGGTCCGTTGGCAGCAGCTGAGAATTTTTCAAGCCAACCCTATTGTAAACTTACTGCAGTTACACTGGAGCAATAAGAAGACTGTAAATATGCATAGAAGTACCTTGAGACATATACGAGTGTTTCAGAAAATGTGCTGAAGATGAGGCAAGTTTTTTTGGGACTGCTTTTACCACAGAGGTAGGTATATTAAAATGATCCAAGGTAGTAATTCGACTATTTAACTTCAACTAACCTTTTAACCGAGAGAGCCAGACGATTGATCGTAATGCAAGACTTGGAGCCTGTCATCTGTAGCATTCATAACAGTTTCGTGACATGCAAAAAGTTCACAATTTTCTGTATCACATTTCTAAGTTGGCCAATTTCTGCAGCATAATAAGTTCTTGCCAATTTCACCAGGAAAACAAACTGAACTGCCTAAAAGTGCAACTGTCATGCGTTTAGCGGATGCCCATAAGTGGGAAGAATATCTCATCATGAAGCTAATGAGATTGCAGCTTGTTAAGGACGTTTGCTTCATGCTTGCCTGGTGGTGAGGCAATAACAGTCGCATCACTCATGAGCATGACATTTGTGCTCTTCAGCACTTTAGTTTCATTTTTCTGGTTAAAAATGGCCAGAATTCATTACATTGCAGATATTAGCACCACCTTTTTGGATGTCTGAAAACAACTGTCAGCTTTTCCATTAGAATCTTGCAATAGGATAATTGGTCGGGCTCCTTTGGTTAAAAGCCAAATTACCATCATGTAATTTTAAAATTTGTCCCGCTGATGTAAAAGCAAGCTTTCAAGAACTTCGAGCCCATTTTTTGAAATACTATGTATAACAGTAACGGAATTGCATTGCATACAATATGTCTAAGTATCATAGTATTATTTTGCCAGAGTCTTGTATCATGCCACATTTTCAACGTATCTTTCCCAAGCCATTCTAGATGGGGAGGACGCTGGGTCTCATAACTGCTGTCTGCAGAATCAAATGCATGAACACTTTCTTATACTGTGGTGGCTGCCTTAAGCAGATTAAAAGTGATACTAAAAAATAATATTAGGCTAGCACTATTAAATTACACTTATGCAATATCAAGATGGCCAGTGTCACCATGAGAAGAGGCTTATTAAGGTGGCAAAGATGCTGTATAAACCAAATGGCTAATACTGCCACTCTGAATGAAGTTCCCATACCAGCTCGTCGTGATGTCATAAATTTTGACGGTGTCAACACAAGTGTAATTTGTATCCATAAAGAACACTGCACCCTCACTGAACCCAAAACTCAACCATACAAGTTTCGAGAACTTTTGCTGCACCAAAACAGCCTAAATATAAGAGAATACGTTCAAATCCATGACGTCACACTTGAGTTTACTGTCAATCGTCAGAAAGTAAAGTTTAACTTTCATTTTCTAAGCAACCAAGAGTTGCTATAGTGTTGCTGCTTAGAGTCCCTTTAAGGATGCATCTACCATGAAGAAAGAGACTGGCATTCATGACACACACTAGATATGAATCTGTGTGCAGTATTGTAATGTACTCCGTGTATTGTGCCCTGTGCTTCTGATGCTAGATTCCAGCCTCCAGAGGCTGCCTACATGTAGTAGCGACTTATGGCTGTCTTCCACATGTGTGCAGTGCTATTGATTTCAAAACTTGAAGTGAAAATGCTCCACATCTTGCAAGCAGTGTTGAGATGCACATATCCTCACATGCAGTGCAATGTGCAAGTGTAAACTGCTGGACACATCTAGTGCTGGACTGAAAGGGTACCGAATCACGTTACCGTTGTTCATTCATTCAGGGAGCATGAAACAAATGAAATGTAGACCAGAAATCTGTTAGCACACACAAAAAAATCTACCTATTCTCATGTTCTCAATGTAGGCTCCAACTAACCTCAGCATGGTTGTGAAGATCGAAAGGCACGTTAAGTCACTTTCAAGTGTGGATGTCTAGTCAATGTGACAGTTATCCTGAAACGGCCATGTACAAAGCACATTCAGTCAGCATTTAGACATATTATGCATAAATTATTTTAATCACAATGTAAAAAATTGCAGGTATCATGAGAGATTCAGTGCACGATAAAGCCAAAACACTTTTTGCTGACACAATGCTATTTAACCATTTTTTTTTTCAACAACCGTGCAGCATAGCTGAGCATATGTGCTGGGTAGAAATAAGTATTTTCTTTTCTATGCAATCTTTCACATACTTTTGCAACATACTAGAGTTTGGGCAGCAACCAGCAAGCACAAGATCATTTTAGTTTGGTTACCACACAAACTACAATGTGGCACATGCGAGGTATCTTCACAGCAGTTCAAGGCAAGGCTTCTGTGCAGAACAATGCTACTCTACATACAGCAGTAAAAATGTATTGCAACATTTTATGGTGTAATCACAAATCACACTGTAAAGGCAGCATCTGGAAATTCTGTATGGTGCTATACCTCCTTGAAAAAGCTTCAAGGGTGCACTATCACATCTGCTTTGATGGCACAAAATTTGGTTACGATGGTGTTTGCTGTAAATCATTGCTGTATAACCAAAGTTCACTGAATTGTGCACACCTAAATAAACTCTAGAAAACTAGACATACTGGTTGCACAACATCACACTTTTCAGGAATTATTGGTACAGGGCATAAAAGCATTGCAAAATAGAGTTCATGTGAATTGTTGGTAGGAAAATACAGATGAAAAGGAGATGTGACAAAGACAATGCAATCATAGAAATAGTTCTTGGTGTGTGTGTCCATTATCTCTGTCCTGTTTTCATGCCATTTAATTTTCATCTTTAATAAGAATGCCACATTAAACCAGTATGTGCTACATCCAAGCAATTACTCCAGCAAACTTTTCCTGCTGCATGCATTTATGGTATGCACGGCCAATGAAATGTTTAAACACACTACAATATATAGCATTTCTTTATCCAGGAAATAAAAAGAGCATAGTTGCAGGACAGAAATTTGGGCAAACTGACTGCGAGTACAATTTTTTACCATAGACTGGCACAGTGATATAGCACACAGTGGCAAGAGGGCCACAGTGAAATTGTATACCCTCCTTCGTTGCCACATGCTATGCTATGACATTCTGTTAATAATTATGTGATCAAGGTTAACATCCAAAAGCAACATCTGGGCTATGAGGGATGCTGTAGTGGCGCATTCTGAATCAACTTCAATGATGAGAGGTCCTTTAACATGCATTAAAATTAACAAAGATTCAGCAAGTGCTCGTTGGTACATACTGAATTTACTGCTGTGCTTTGGTGATATGAAACGCAATACAATAAAGGAAGACGCACGGCCATGCAAGCGTAAACCCAATGGGTACAGTAAAAGTCATCAGTAATGGTTTTGTTCCAGCGCACACGGCAGTTTCCTGCTAGTGCTCATAAATTTCAAAACTGCTTTTAACTATGCCACTGACAGTGTAGCGCGTTTCTTACCTTAAAAGGGCCCTCACCAAGCCCCATCACAAACCTTAGTCATACATTAAAAGTTTGTAGTGCCATGTAGAAAGCGTTTAACCGCAACAAATTATAGAAGTGTCCAGTAGTAGGGGAGAGAGAAGCAAATCAAATCTTGCAAGGTCATCATGTGAAGAGGCAAGGTATCATCCTTATGGCAAAGATTCTCTCCCACTGCCTCGACCAGTGCTAGTAAGTGACATTTCTCTCTGGCATTCTCTCATATCAAAGCCAAGGGCCCACGTGACATTTCTTTTACAGTACAGACTCCCGCTCCCCCCCCTTTTCTGTCATCCTTCCTTCTTGCTGCATGGCAAATTGACATGAAAGGCAGTACAGAGACAGTTTTGTGCATTCTGTGTTCTACAGAAATCACAAAGTTCTTTGTCCTGCTGTTATGTGCGCAGTAAAGTCAGATATGCGTATCTTGTAAGTGAATGGTATCTTATACACAACATCCTCTACACACCCAATTAATGTATCTGTGTGCTTCTATAGGGAAGAAGACAGTTAGTTGTTCCATAGTACCTAGTACTTGGTAAGCGCAAATCTGCTATAAGTCATACAAATAAAATTGCTGAGTGTATATAATGAGATATATTAAATATTTTTTGCTTGAAGGAAGTCGTAGGGCAGAAAGGCATATTTATATTGGACTAAGGGAACATAGGCATGCTGTAGGTATGCTAGAGACTTTGGAAAATTTACCGGCATACTTTGTATGCCACTGACCTGAACATATTTTTAGGACAATTCAGACCTTGGTTCAATGTGGCTCAAAGACTGCAAACGAGATAATGTAAGTACAATTAATGCCAAGGAATGCACTAGGAAGTGATGTGAACACACAATCAGTGGCTTTGAAGTACCTGCTTTTATATTTACATGTAAATAATAGCTGGAAATTGCCACCTGTGACCATGAAAAAACCACTAAGAATTACTTTTACTATAATGGTTTTTCAGTTCCTTCTTTCATGTCATATAGAGTAGAACCCCGCTGATATAATCCCGTCAGGTATGATTTCCCGGCACTAACATTCGTGATTGAGAACACACACACACACACAAAGAACCAATAAAACTACGCTTATTTTTTTACCGGTTCATACGTTCCCGGAAAATACGATATTTCAGCACCAATGTTCAGTACATCGCCAATGTGCGATCGTATGATACGTTTTCCAGTTGCAATATCCCATGCCTATTGCAATGGACATCTTCACCATCAGTTTCAGAGCACATGGTGCGGTTGGAAGCGTACTGCACGCTTTTAATTGGTGACAACCCAAACGCGCCTCCGTTCCCTGCTGTAGACTGCGATCATATACGTCTTCTGTCTGCTAGACCCCATGTAAACAAGGTGCGAGGCGGGCGCGATCGAGAACAGTAGCCGCCCGCTGCATCAGCTTCCCTGCAATACTCGCCCGCCCGTATCACGTGGAAACGCTGGTGCTCATAAAGTTTCTTATTGCAGTACCAGCAAATCTGCTCCAGAGTCCTTGCACGCCGCATTCACAGCTATCGCCTCCAACCCCCATTGTGGTAATCATATTCATCTGCTTGCTTGACAGCGCGTGGGGCGTAGTGCCGTTGAAAGCATACTGCACGTTTTTTAAACAGTAGGCGATAACCCAAATGCACCGCCGTTCCCTGCTGCCGGCAGCGCGATGCGAGAGTCGCGTTTCGTTCCGGCGACATCCGGTGTCGGCCATCAATTCAATTTTGTTTCGGTTTCCCGTCCTCGTCTTAAAACACTACGAAATAGGAAAACAAAACGCGTCTCGTGTCTCCTGCCGCAACGATTCGCACAACACTTCACATTCTGTATATGTCAACTACAGTTGGGCCTGCCAAATTTCTTGTGACTTAGGAACGTGCGTCTTTCCAGTCAGTATGTGTTTTCTCGCGTTTTTTTTTTTCCAGAACGTACGAACAAGGTTCTACAGTATATCTGACGTACACATCCTAGTAAACAATTCAGTTTGGAGCTGTATGTCTTCATTCTTTCTTGTATTTTGTGTCACCAAAGCAGTGCAGTAAACCTAAAAAAGCTGAAATTGGTATGTCAGCACTTCTTCATTCTCCTCCTATGCTAACGTAAAAAAAAAATTCCCAGAATGAAAATTTAACACACATGAAAGTGACTTCACAAACTTGATTTTTCAGATGAGCAAGACAAGTTTGTTCATCATGATAAATATTCTGCTATCATAAAGCATGATGAATTTCATGTTTAGTGTTTGACAAAAGGGTGTTATTTTGCCTGAAGCAGCCAAACATGGGCAAATTGACATTGTAGAACAATGTCAAAAATTGCAATAAAATTGAGACTAAAAAAATTCATTTCATCCTAAATTCTTTCTGCAAAAAGAACTACGCAGGAAAAGAAATCAAATACACTATTTCTTAGTGGATAGTAGGACAGCAACTGTGCAACTAAGAGCTAGTTGAATCCATAGACTTCCATATACAAGCAGCATTATAACAGGTGTATTTTTTTTATGCAACGAGCACCACTTTTGAGATGATGAGACCTTAAAATGTGCTACGAAATACACTGGCGTTCTAGATAACTTTTCCATAAAGCGTGCCTCTGACATTTCAGGACAATCTTAACTGATACGCCAAGGTATATTAGCAGATTTTGGTGACAGATATCACAAAAGTGGTACTAGTTACAAGATTTCTGCTAAGCAGACATGACTTCACTACTCTTTGGCTTCAATTTCGCAATTACAACATATGTCCTAAAGTCAGTAATTAAAATGTTTTGCCGTTTTTGCAGATATGCGAAAACGGCTGGGGTCCAAATACGACAGTTTCTTTAGAAGTGTTACGAATAAAAAGAGACACCTGGTATAATACTTTATGCTATTCACCTTGAATACATTCTTTTGCTCTATACATAAACAGCAAGCTTTCACTTTGTGGGAGCACATGTATTAATTTAGAACTCCCATGACCACTACATAAGGAGCAGTTCAAGAACACCGCACTTCTTGTATAATGTGGCTAGGTAAAAAGCTAGAAGCTGAGCAAGACTAAATATAAAGGAGAATGGAATGACAACAAAGGACAAGCCCAGTAGCCAATACTAGTATGAATACTCAGAAGTTTACTAGCAAGGGAACTTGGGTCTACAGTGCACAACTAGATGAAGTAACAGTAAAACTAAATTACGTTTACCACCTATAGTTGGCTTTTTGTCTGTCTAGAAAATGAGCTTAGCACAAACATTACCAGTGTTTTTTTAAAATGAGATGTGTTACGCTACAATGTAAAATCTCTCAACTGAGATAACTGCACATGCTGCATGACCAAGTTGTAAAGAGTTTTACAAGGATGACAAATCACTTTGCTATAGCCAGCTTCAGACAGAGCAAGGCCTTGATATAAGCTCATCGTAGGATACTTGATGGGGTAGTAGTTAGTGTGCTGGATATTTCACAGGGTTCATAGCAGTTCCTGTAACTTCTAAGGGTCTGAGAAAGCGTTTATGCAAAGAGAGATTGTACTTAACACATGCACAGACGCAATTTTTTTTCATCACAGTACAAAGGGAAGCCAGATGAAGTAAAGGCCAGATGTGCAAACAAAATTCTCAAAAAAGAAGAGAAAAAAGCCAGGAACTTATAAGCACTCTAAAATTTAAGCCTTTTCAAGGTCTAGAAAATGGTGTTTTGGTAGACAAGGACAGGAAACAATTCTTTTCAATATTTTTCAAGGATTGCTACAAACCATGTTTGAGAATGAGAAACCAAGCTAGCCCATTATAAAACATTTCTTGCAGTAGTTTGCTCCAAATGGTTTGCAACATGTTGCAATGAGATGTGAACTTTGTTAAGATGCCCAAATACTGCATATTTTGAGAAAGGCATGACACAAGAAAAACACTACAACGAAAAAAAAAAAAAAAAAAAAAAAAAACATGCTATGAAGTCGCGCCCACATGCAATATGGCATGCATACCATAAACCCTTGTCATGCTTAACGCCCCCACGTCTGTAATGGCGGGGTAAAGTGGGCACACAAAGCAAATATACTGCAACCTATAATAAAATAAATGTGTCCAGCAATGGTACATGTTCCAAAGAAAAAAAAAAAGCTTGACCTATAAAGCTGACAAAGATCTTGTGGTTAGCATTAAGAGGGATTTTATTGAATCTTGCCTTTGTAACTTGCCATTCATTTGCAAATAATGGAACCAGACACTGGCACCTTAATGAACTAAAAGTGCCTAATTGCAAATTAATTTGGCCCAAGTCAGACTACAAAACATCTAATTAACAAAAAGTATGCTGAACCATACTGTGCACTCATTCTTGAAATGGCAAGCCATAGCCTGTTTGTTCAGTGTTCAGTATTGACACCGATTTATCTGCAGCCATGTTACCTGATTGCACCCAAGTTACTACAGGACATTGCAGAAAAGAAATGCTGGACCACTTTTTTTGACATTCTTTCACTGCTGCCTCTACTACTACAGCTGTCCGCAACAGCACAAGCATCTTTGAATGCTACCTACGTCTATTCACCACATTCTCCTCTCTTCATAGCCATTTTCAGCATTGGAGTTTTAGAAATAAGGGGTGCAAACAGCTTGTGATACCCCAAAATCAAGGTCAGTGAGAGTGCATATGCCCACTCTTGGTTGGGTACTTTCGTATGCATAACCTACAGCATCTGCTAATTTTGTTTCCACTACTTAAAAAACCCTATTGTCGACAGATTTAGGCAATTGTCTAACAAAATTAGTATGAGAGCTGAGGAACTATAAGCTTTGCACTAGAGTGTGCAGGCCAAACGTCATGCAAATCATCAATGGAATGCCTTGGAGATTTATCTGCAACAGCATTTTGAATGTGCGTAAAAATTTTCATTCTATTCAATTACTACAGTGACCTGAGATCTTCCAGAATAGGCATAAAGAATTAAGGTATAACTGCATTTGGGGTGGCATTTGAGGAGAAAATTTTTTCCATTCCAATTTTGTGCCGTTTTTGTTTTTTCCTGCACCGCAAAGGTAATCACAGTTAATATTGCTTGAGCCAATAACTAAAGAGTGACTAGGACTAGAATCAGTGTGTCGGAACGAAACGAAAACCAAGAATGAAAAAATATGTATATTTTTTATTGGAATGAAAACAGCCGAAACATTACTTATTATTTTATTTTGGAGTGAAACTGAAATATTTTATATCAGTTTTCGGTTCAAGGGGAAAGTTGGCAATCCGAAACAACCGACGTCAGGCAACATCAGCATCAGCGTGTATCTCAAACAGGGATGATGTGAGCGACAGCCGCTTGAACATGCCACTAATCAAACCATGCTGCTCGGTGCACTAGCAGTAGCAGCACTAACAGATAGGAATCGTAGCAGAGCTCGGAGCAGGTGTTTGCGTGCTGCAGAGCTTATTGTTTCGTTTTCTACGGGTCTTGGTAAGGGAAGTTTACAGCTCGCCCAAATTGGATGCGACAGAACCAATCATGCTCAAAGATATTTCAAGTATGACACTGTCTCAAACAAATCAACATGCCAGATTGACGACCCCCAGCACGCAGTTTCAGGCGACCACGGTGAACACCTGTAATGTCATCTGCAGCAGCGCCACAAGGAGGTGTATGACAAAATTCTTGCCGAGAAAGCCAAGTCCACAAAGCGCTTCATATCGGACGAGGCTGAAGGCTTTCCTACGGCAAAGCTCAGGCAAGTGGATATGCAACGCACGCTTCAGAATACTTCGTGGAAGTGCGTTTCACTCGATGTAACATAGGACAGCATAATGAACAGTTGCATCAAAGAAGTCACGAGAACCAGTTGGCCATTTCTGCTTGTCAATGACTTTGGCTTTCGCAAAGTAGCTGATCCTGTCCTAAAAGCACTTGGTGCCAAACGGTCTATCATAGCAGACACTGTTAAGGACAGAGTCCACAAAGAAGTGAAGAGCACGCGAGAGGAAATTTCTCAGTCACTTAGAAAATGGATGCTTTCTTTAAAAATTGACTGCGCATAGAGACTTGACAGAGCTCTGCTTGGCATCAATGTACAGTAGGCAGAAAATGAAAGACTAATTCATCAACTACTGGCCATGAAGGAACTTTTCGACAGGCACACTGCTGAACATCTGAAATTACAGGTGAAAAGCATGCTATGTCGCTATGACTTCAGTGTCACCCAGGTGTACAGCATCACAACTGATAATGGTGCACACATGCTAAAGGCTGTTCGCGTTCTCAGTGAAACAGACGACAAAACTGACGCTTCCAGCTCAGACGAAGAAGCCAATAGCAGCAACCCTGAATTTCGATATTACAACTCTCTGCTAGATGACTCAGAAGATGCCATGCCCAGCGCCTTAGTCTTGATGACGCAGACTTTATGTTAGGTGTCATGTGTGCTGTGTACACACTGCAACTGGCCGTTAGCGATGCTCTTAAGGAGTCAGGTTCCTACACTATCGTCGCAGAGTGTCGTGCACTTGTGAAGAAACTCCGCGTAAAGTGCCATGGGCTTGGTAAGGAAGCTAGGGCTAAAGAAGCCTGTCATCGATTGCCCGACACGATGGATGTTGACGTTGAACATGTTAACTAGGTTGATAGAACTAAAGGACTTCACTGAGGACTTTCTATCGGATGAAGGGACCACAAGGTGGATTGGTAGCATGTGAGCACAAGCAGAAATACTCATACAATCCTTTCAGCCGGCACAAGAAGCCACAAAGATCTTCAAAGAGAACAACTCACAATTGATTATTTCTATGGTGGAAATTGATTATTTCTATGGTGTATGGTTGACGTGTTGTACGAGGACCTCAATGATACCGATTCCATTTGCACAGACTCTGGTTCAACCCATGAAGAAGCGAAAGCGAGATCTCTGCAATACAGATATTTTTTCGTGCAGCACTGTACATGGACCATCGCTATCGCCTTCTCCTTTCCACTGACCAGAAATGTATTGAGCAAAACCTAGAAGTGAATTACAGGCCTTCAGCAAAAGCAGGGTAACAGCTGTATTCCAGAAAGCATGGCTGCCTTAACTCCAGAGTAACCAGAAGATGCCTTTGAAGCATTTCTCAAGACAAAAGAAGCTGAGGCTAGAGCTCATTTGCATTTGACAAGTAAGCTAGGCTTAGTGAACATTGTATGCTTGCTGGAAATGCTTGACAAAGAGCCACACCTTCCAGAGGGCACGAATGTGTTTAAATTTTGGGAAGAGCGAAGAAAGCAGCAACCAGAGCTGTACATATTAACGCAAGTAGCCCTTGGTGTGCCAGCCACACGTCAGCATGGAGAGGGCCTTCTCGGCGCTGAAGTTAGTTTTATCATAACAGCAGTCTAGCATTTCGGCGAGTACACTTGATGACGTGCTGCTTCTGAGACCATGCTCAGTGCCTTGACTCGAAGCACAAAGCATGATCTGCGAATAATTCACTTATTGCGAAAAATAGCATGTTTTGATCGTTACTTTACTTCAAAAAATTTTACATGCAAACAAAAACCATTACAAACCATTACAGATCAGTTTTTTTTTTTTCCTATCCGGAGCAGAACCAAAGCAGAAATTTTTTCAGAGGAATAAAACTAAAACGAACGAAAAACATTCCGTTCTGACACCCTGACTAGAATACAATTATCACTTTAGCCCAAGGGTCACTTTATAATTACAGCTTTGGAGTCCCACTCAAAGATCTCTGGGCTAATAGGGCACATTTCTCAAGTAGCATATAGGCCACTTTCATAAGTGCGATTAGGCCAGATGTGACAAAAATGGAAAAGGTTGGTGGCAGTGCTACCTTCCATATCGCATTGTGGTAATGACTGGCCAAGTACAACCAGCCAACAAAAAAATAAAATGAGCTAGGTTGCAAATAATGAAACTTTAAAAAAAAATTTTACTTTAGCTTAATCTGTTGAAAAATGCCAAAAACAGAAGGAGATCCGAATTGTGCAGATCCCACATGCTGTGGGAATCAATGTAATGCAAAGAATTCTGCATGCAGCTAGCTATCTAGCCTCGTTTGCAGCTCTGCAAAGCATTACCTGATGGACCAACATGTTTATGTAAGTTAAAAAATTGTGTATGTGACATAAACGTGTGTGTCACGATAGCAGTAAGATAATTGCACGGATGATAATATGACTACTGTTTTTTTTTTTTTTTTTTTGTATTCAGACGACCTGTTACAACCTGCTCCATAATGACCTGGGCTGATACTGAAGGTGTTACGATGTCCCAAATCTACGTAGAGTTAATTGCTACAAAGAAAGGACTGAGGAATGTGCACCAATCCGGAGTTGTTGCCAAACATGTTGTTGCCAGTGCAGTCTAACACTGGCAACAACATGTCTCAATACGCTGGCTGCCATAAAAGAAGAATGAGAGAAACTGGCATGCTCCCGCTTTAGTTAGCAGCTTGTTGCTATGCGATGTGATGCACGTGAAAGAGAGTGGCAAGACTGAAGCCGAATGCAAACTGGTACATGCATGCACACATGCTTTTGCTTGTGCTATGCGATGTTGCACATGCTTAAATAGCTAATTGGTGTTGGCACAAGAGAAGTGTCCGGGCAATCGTGGCCTAATGGTTAGAGCATCGGGCAAGGTTCCGTTCCATGATCGAACAAGTGAAGTTTTTCTTTTTAATTGAAAAGGCCCTAAATTATGCGAGACAGAAACCAACCTACAGCAAAGTGCCTTGAATAAGCCAAAGAATGTTTTGCATAAAAAAATTATGACACAGCAGGCAGCTAACAATTAACAACTTGTCACCTTTACTTCGTAAGCAGAGAAAAAAAAAAGTTACAGCATCTCATGTTTTGTTGTTATGCTTCAAATGGCTGAACTTTAGGAACCTAGTCAATGGTGGAAGAAACGAGGCTCATTGTAACAAGCGCAATATGTGCAACATTAGAGCAGTCATGTCACCAGCATTGGGGTTTGTGTACACGTAAGATCGAATGAGGTGCATGGGAAGTTCTGCCATTCCACCAAATATTTTCCACATGTGCCAAAAGCTCCAAATGGTTTATTGAATCCCTTATTACATAAATTTAAGTTTTCTAATGACAGAATTAGACAAGCCTTTGTTTAGGTCAAATATGCTCAAACAAACCTTAACATTCTAAAGAAATGTGAGGCTGAGATTTGATGAGCGAAAGTTGTTGCAGATCATATATGATACACCATGCAGTTAACGACACATCTTACAAATATACAAAGAGACATTCAAATCGCAGAAAAGCTGCTAAATATATCAGGAGCATTGAAACAGTTAAAAGCTTTGCTGTAAAAAATGGACTGCATTCCTCGCAGCACCAGCAAGTTCAAGTTTCTTTAACCCTTTCAGGGCCAATGACATAAATATACGGCGCCGCGAACAAGTCCAAAATGGTTGATGCTATATATTTACGGCGCCGTCTGTATGGTTAAAAAGCGCGCCAATTTTCTAACTTTTTTTTTTTCCTGGCATGTGCTGCCACTATGTGGGAATACAGGGAATTTTTTTCGCATGCCTCCCTACCTCGCTTTTCGTTGCATGGTTTGTTTTATAGCTAATTTTCTCCAGCGTGTCTATATACTACTGCTCACACATTGGTGTGCGTGCGGTCGGGCGGTGGTTTGGGTTTTGTTCTGCAGGCGGCTCTGGCTTCTTGCGCTCGCAAAACTGATAGCTATCCTGTTACTAATCGCTCAAAGGGCGACCGCCTGTTTCTCGCTCGTTTAGTGCTCACAGAGGTGCGCATAGGAAGGATGCCGCCATGCATACGTTTCCTCCTTTTTTTTTTTTGAGACTAGTGAAAACTAATTGCCTCTGGTTGGTGATAAGATGAAGATTAGCGGAAGTTTGTCACATGTTTTGTTTTTTGACGGGCACACAACCACACCGTTTTTTTTAGTGCGCTCACCTACGCAGTTTGATTACGCTATAGGCATAAATACGAGTGTAAGAGCAGGAACATTTGAAACTTGCGAAATATTCTCGTGTGAGCATTTTGTAAGCCTTGAACTATGTGGATAACAATGGATCAAATTGTTAATTCTTATAACTTTATTTCCTTTTTTACTGTTGTTATTCATGAATAAAGAGTACATGTATAACAATGCAAAATATTTTTTTCTCACTTTACGATCAGCCGAGAAAAATTGCGGTAAATATTTTTCGAAATAGGTCCCTCAGAATTATTGGAATTTGCAATAAAAGAAATCAACCCTGGGCGATCGCATATGGCAAAAAAAATTGACCCTGAAAGAGTTAAAATTTGATGATGTTACCCTTGACTAATTGATAGCATCCGCATCTAGGCTGGGTCGTTCATAGAGCTTTCTTTTGCGTAAATATTTGGTTTGCAGTCTTTACGAACTTGGCGCAAGCTGAAAATCAACCTCAATTCTCTTCCCAAGAGTGATGTGCTTCTGCTGTTGTCATTAGCCCTTGAAACACAGCAGGCCGCACTTTATGTTTACCGTAAACACTGCTGGCATTTTCATTTTCTGACATATTTGCTACAGTAATAGTGCTAAGAAACAGTATAATAGTGTTAAGAAATAGTATAGCCCATAGAAACATTCTAGTTTGTCACTAAATTTGTTCTGTCATGAGGAAACAAATACCTGCTCCCTTCTACAAGATAACCCATAACTGCATGCTGTATGATATGTGATATACTAGTACTTAATGAACCACCTGAATGTCTTTGTCATTCAAAACATCACAGTAGGCTGATACACAGCAAACATTGCTGTTTTTTGTACATTGATTTCAGGCATGTAAACTGTCGTGAAAAAAAAAAAAACTTTATGAACTTTTTGCATATTGTGTGATGAGCGGCCAAGATTGAAGAGTTATACACAGATTCTGGGTAAATATGTAAGATTTTATTTCAATCCAATTCTGTTATGTTTGAAGAAGTTGGTCTTTGTGTACCATATTATGATACACCATGTGGTAAGGAGTTAGCAGTCTAACCAAATTTTTATTTCAAGCCTGTACAGCCAACTTCCTTTACTGGGCCACAACAGGACACAGAGAATTGGCCTGTGTCACTTAGTTACATTAAATTGTACCTTGAAAATGTTTAACTGCACATTTATTTATATGAAATAAATTTATACGGTGTCCTGTGTGAAAGCCTCGGTAATGACTGCTGTACAAACAACCTTCACAAAGCCTAGGTTCATTCATGTCTTCTCTGAACACATAGGTAAGCACTGAGAATTTTCTTTTTTCTGTTTAAGGCACTCATGACAACTAAGAGTGAGGAGAAAGAGAGAGAGAAAAAAGTTACAATTTTGTAGTTGGAAGTTGTAAAAATGTCATTGGTACAAATGGTACTAGTCTGCCACTGCAGCACCATGTGCCATGGAAATCTGCCCTCGACACATGGTCTGGTTCTATAACCTCACTAAATGTCAAAGAAAGCTGACGGACTGTGTATGTAATGTAATTTGCCCTATGCAACCTGCATTAAATTTTGTTGCATGCAAAAAAGAACATTTGACAGTGTCATACTTAATGAAGATCAATGTATTATCCCTGTTTTCCAATTAAACTAAGTTTCACACAGATATCATAAGATATATGGCAACATTATAGAGTCTTTACTGCTGAATGGCTCAAAGAAGTGTAATTTCATTGACGCCTTGCTACTAAATACATGATTCCATTCTACTCACACACCATCTACCACAAGCTGCGCATAGGCACTGCAGAGAACATTTCACCAATGTAGAGGTGCAAGTTTTGCAGCCTGTCTTCAGCACAGACTATTCCAGGCTTCCATGCTTTGTTTCTTTTCTTGTGCACAGCTATCCTTCTGGAAATATACTGATTTACCTAGGGACATATACCACACAAATATTTACTAAGGAATTCACATTCAGCCTGCTCCACTCAGCTGAAATATACTTGCTTGACTCAGTTTCAACACGAACAGTCCTCAGAGAGCTTGCTATCTGAACTGACACAGTCAGAACTGTCAGTTTTCAAATCTAAATAATTTTTTTTTCTGGATATTATCATCCTTTAAAATATGCATCTAAAAGAGGCATTGATGTACCACAATAGGGCACTTTAGTCACAAGTGCAGTATCGATACTCTGTATTTGTCATTAAAACATGAAACTTCCAGAGTGTTTACTTTAGGAACTCCTGGAAATCTTGTACAATCAATGCATAATTTTCTTTGAGCTCGAATGCAGCCAAGAATGGGCAGGGAGTAGGAGTAAATATAGGGAAGTGCTCTATAACACAATTGGGCATGGTACTTGAAAGGTCAAGAATAGAAGTGAGAGCTTGCTGTAGTCTTAAAACATAGATGCGAGAACAAGCCTTATCAACACAGCTATTCCAGATTACAGACGTTACAGAATTGCAAACAACCAGAAGAAAAGTCTCCAAAGAAAAATAAAAATAACGGCTAAATAACTGAACATCACATTCTTGCATTCTGACACCATCAGCTACTATTTTGTGCATGGATACTAAACTGTATTCTTGCCAAGAACTTAAACATTGGAGTCAGTGAATCATGATTTGTAATAAATTAAATGTCCTCTTCGCATGTAAAGAAGAAGAAAAAAGAAAAACACATTTCACTTGAGAAATATGCAGTGTGAATGGGCATGATTCTGCTGGTTCTCTATTGTGCATTTTGCAAGGCACTACTATCGCTGTGCTCCACTAAAATAGCAAAGCATGTGCATAATGAAAAGTTGCAGATGTCTGAATGTACTTATCACTGAAACATTCACGTAAGTAAATTATAAGAAAAACAGGGGAGGGGCAGTGGGGGAGAGGAACATTGAGGACCTTTGTCAAATAAAGAGTACAGGAAAGGAAGAATCCAGAGTTTTGCAGGTTTCCTGTCCACAATGTTGCCACAACCATTGGTTAGTTTTGAATGTGCAAATCATACATGCTAAGGCAAAGTGTCTCAGCTCTTCACCCTGCAGCTTCACATGATCTTGCCCACTTGCAGTTATTTACAAAAAACTATTTACATAGTTCATGATGAACGAGCTGCAAACCCTACGCAACTCTTCCACGTCTAATCTGAATGCTTTTGTGCATTGACACTTTTGCACTGCAATGAGATAAAAAATATAAATAAAAAATAAAGGCTGTCTTTAAAATAATAACTGCCAGCCAACTTAAAATTCATAAAAAATAAAGGCATTCAAGGATCCAGAGACTGCATTGACTAACGTCGGCCTACAGAAACAACAGTCAAAGCACAGCACTTTAAACAAAATCCGAGCCGAAAAACTGCTTTTTCCGCACCCTTCTCGAAATGCTTCTTTCAAAGAACTTCTTCAGCTCTGATACAATAAAAACAGTTGATGATACTCCAACAAGGAGACAAATATCTGAAAAAGAAGAAGAAAATGTGAAAAGAAATGTTAAGGGCACCATATATGTAATAATAACTTTCAAACGGAGACCACAAAACTATACACAAATATTTGCTATGTGGATTCCTCATGCTACAGCATTAGGGGTCTCACTTTTGTTACACTTTTCTATTAGAAGGCCACTTTGCTCGCACTGAACAAGAATGTTCGAGACAATTTCCAAATGAACTCATTAGTGGCTCAACACACAACAGCGTTACCTATTACTGTATAATGTATACTTGCCAACCTGTGAACCTTAAAAATAGTAAAAATCCTGCAGACACAACACAACAGGCGGAAAGAAAAAGAGGGGGGGAGAGAGGGGTTCGCAATTATCACGGGTTATGCAAGCATTTAAAGCGACACTTCACTTGACAAAGACAGCGCATTGCTGTTTACCATGGCATAAATCCCACGTAACAAAAAAGTAGAAGCGAAACAGCAGTGCCAGTGAACCTTACTTATATACCATTAGCTGCCCCATTTGCCATTCAAGATGACAAACCTGTGGACAAATTGCACTTATTGTGAACTTGCCCAGCTGCTAAAAGCATCAGACGTCATGCAGCCCAAGCCAGCATGAAAGACTGAAATGACCTACAGACATACCTGAACAACACTTCATATTGCATGCTTTTCTCTTACATCTGGGAGGCTGGTTCAGACTCCCCACAGTGAAAAGATGAGTGAGGCGATACTTTTACCCCACACCTCACAAGCCAGCACCTCCATAAAGATGTTTTTATTACTACTATTGCCTGCCTCAGCAACTTGTCTAAATAAAGTTGCCAGAGCACGTACTCCTCTGGTGCCCATCAACCATAAGACTTTCAAGGGTATGGTCAGATACCGATGAGAGGAACACTGTTCGGGTCTAGTTTCCAGAACAAAATATCGGATTTCTTTAAGCATTACTGTGAAAAATTTATAAGGTCCCTGACATTATCATAGCGATTCTGAATAACCTCAGGTGCAACCATTGAGAAGTGTATAGGAGGCTATCCTTGTGGTATTACAGCAGAACCTCGTTTATATGATACCGTTTCGTACGATAACCTGGTGGCAACATTCATAATCGAAAACACAAAAAATGAGCTAATACAGATTCTTTTTCACTGGTTAATACGTGTAATACGTGCGTGATTGAGCAGCGTGCTGCGCCACTTTCCCCACAGTTCTCGCCTGCCCACGTCATGTGAAAACATCGGCAAGCACTTGGTTTCCTCTTCCGGTACCAGTTAATATCCCTGTGGATCTTCGCATGTCACATTCACAGCTATCGCTGTCAATCTTATGGCAATAGGCATCTTCCCGTGTTTCACAGTGCACATGGTGCACCCAAACGTGTCACCGTTCACTGCTGCAAGCGGCACGAAGTGCATGTCATGTTTTGCTCTTGCAGCATCGTATTGTCGTGTCGCCGACCAGCTTGATTTTGGTTGGGTTCCCCATAGACGTTTTTACAAACTGTAAACCCTTTTTACGACAATCCTGTTGGCGCCACCATGTTTGATCACATGGTGATGGGTCCATTGTTTGCCTCAACTGCCTCCCTTGTCTCAGTGTTTACAATGGATTTGCATGACAACCGGTGTGGCTCAGCAAACCTGTTTCGGCAGATATCGTAGATGGTGACTGGGTGGACAACATGAAGCCTTGGCCACAGCTAGAGGACATGTAAGCACTTCCAGGGGTCATTACACCTAGTGCAAACTGCGCGAACAGCATTTATGAAGCTTGTACTACAAGTGGGGCTAGAAATGTGTTCCAAGCTATACAAAGTTTCTGCTTACAAATTAAATCAGGATGAGTGTGTTTTGCTCTTCGTTCTTTATTTCGCAAACATTTTAAAGAAGCAGCTTGTCGTGTTTCTGACCTAGTAGCGTTCTTAGGTGTGGTGACTGTATCATAGTTTATTTTCTGCCTAATCGCTTGTGGGTGTGCACAGTTGCAACAGATTTATTCTTGCTGTGCACAAGGCTTGGAATGTGAATCTTCTGTACTTGGTAATAGCTTGTAGCAAAGATGTATTATCACTAGTCACTCGCTTACTCTGCGAACCCACACGAAACGTCCAGCTTCAAACATTCGTGTGCCGTCGGTGTAGTCGTCGTCACCATGCTTTGGCTCATTGATTCAAGAGTGCACCCATTCACTTATTCTTGATACGTTGGTAATAGCGTGGGCGTAAGTTTCGTGTGATTAAAGTTTGCGTGTGAGTACTACGCCAGTAAGTGACGCTACTTCCTTTCGCAACGAGCGGTACTCAGTTTTAACTCCCGATGTTCCAGGGTTGAAGTCCTTTCTTTGGAGGTTAGCGATACAGTGCTGGCAGATGAGCAATTCTTTTTTTATCCTCGAGGAAAGCCATGCATCGCGAGTGGCTGGCAACACAGACAGTCGTTATGTAGCAGTGGTCCGTGAACTTGGCCACACAGATTCATTCCCTTCCTTAATATGTCAGTATTTGCAGGCAACCACTGCACACGTCTTCCCTCTACTGTTCCTCATTTTGAAGTATGAATAGAGCTCAGTGGTTTAACAAACACCCAGTTGTATTTACGACAGCTGATCGCAGAGTAGCAGGACAGAAGTGGTAATGGCTTCGTATTTGTGCACTTCCAATGAGACAGAGCACGCTCTACAAGAAGACAGAGCGCACTCTTCTCTACAAGAGAAGACAGAGCGCGCTCTACAAGCCAGAAACCAGCGCCCTAATGAGAGGGTCGGCATGTATATCGAGGACATGTCCAGTATCTTCAAGCGTGCTGATCCAAACATGACCGAAAAGAAGAAATTACGCCATCTGATGCGTGGCGTTAAGCAGGAGCTGTTTGTAGGACTCGTCCACAACCCACCACACAGTGTTGCCGAGTTTCGGACCGAAGCGACGACCATAGAGAAGGCGCTGCAGCAGCGTGCCCATCACTACAATCGTGATGTCACCAGCGCACCAGCCATTCTATTGTCGGCAGGCCCAGGCAGTAACACCAAAGCGCTAAGAGAACTGGTGCGATCAATCGTAAAGGAGGAGCTTCGAAAGCTGCAGCTACCGGAAGCCACGCCGACAGTTTCAACTCTCGCAGCCGTCATTCGGGATGAAGTTTGCCACGCCATTCTGCAGCCAGGACGTGAGGAACCACCCATGCATCATGAACAACCACCACCAGCACGTCGCGTGCCGACATACGCTGATGTGTTATGCCAACCGACCGGGCATAGTGCTCCATTCGCTACACCCAGCAGCCGCCAGCCGACTCTGCACAGTGGACCCCTTCTAGCAGACCTGAGGCCACGAAAAAGCGATGCGTGGCGTGCACCCGACCGGACGCCACTCTGTTTCCACTGCGGAGAAGCTGGACACCTGGACACAGAGCAGGTATTCGCGGCTTTACGATAAATACACCTTGTCCTCATAATGGTGGGGCCGTATTCTGTAGCGGTTCGCTTTGGAACCGGTTCGGTCTGGCTGTTACGTCTGGATTACGTCACTCGGAGAAAGAGTGGAACGGGGCGGTGTGAAGGGAACCAATCAACGAGCAGTGGTCTGCCGGAAGATCACGTCATCATTTTTGTTTGTACTTGGGGGATGGTATAGCAATTGAAGGATGTTGCTGGTTTGATAAAAAAACATTGGTTTGTATAGAACACTTCCAAATATAATTTTCAGTAATAAATGTGAGCTTGCGGCGCAGACGGCTACTGGGAGTTGTAATTTTATTTGTGTTGTTTTCTTATGTAGTCGCTAGGTGGTGTGCCATACATTATGCAAACAACTTGCCTCGCTTTGTTTACGTTTTGGACTTGTTCGCGCGCCGAAACCGAAACGATGTCGTCACACAAGGACAGGTGGCTGGGTCCTCATGTTTCAGAGAGGCAGTGCGAAGTACTCGTTTCATTTGTCGAGGAGCACCCCTACCTAGCAAAGGCGTCGTGTGTGTTGGGCCAGCAGCTGACGGCAGCTTTCTGTTGCGCCGTGGATGAGAATCTAACCCATCCTTTTTCTTTGCCCACAACCGTAATGGCCTTGGCGACGGTTGTAATGATCCGGCTGACTGAAGGCTGCGACAGTGCAATCGCTTCTTCATTCCCAACGCACTGTTGAAAGCTCCCGGTGGCAAAAAACCGCAGCTTGCACAGCACTTTCATCGTAGTGTCGACACCATGAAATCTTTGAGGTCCGAGATGTTCTTCCAGCTCATCGCAAAGACGTCGCACTGTGTCTTTGGAGAGCCTAAAATGCCTTCGAAACTCTTCTTCGGCCATGCCGAACGCGTCGCGTCGTTGCCTCTCGTCGCGTAGTCTTTCGGCGCTCGCCAGCAGCACAACCAAAGGAGCCGCCATTGCCGTCTCTGTCTCGTCTCATCTAGGTGCCGGCTTGTCAGCTGGCGCGAGACGAGCCAGCAGCCACGGTTGCCCTAGCAACCCTTGACATCATGCTCGCCACCGTGCGCGACCCTCGAACAAACCACTTCTCTGCGGTTCCTTTCGTAGCAGGGAACCGGTTCCTTTCCAGATGACTGACAACCTGTGTGACGTCAACAAAATTTGTCGTCCCGCCCACCAGGGATGACGACAACAAAGCGCCGACCAATGGCAACAGCCAGACCGAACCAGTTCCAAAGTGAACCGCTACAGAATACGGCTCGTGAAAGACCCATCGAAATTCAGGACTACCTGACCAGACAACAGGACACGGCTGCTAGATACCAACACCAGTCACGATCGCCAGCGTCTACACGCTACCGATCACCGAGTCCGCGGTCATGCTCGATTTCACCAAGGCGTCGTTCACTGAGACCACGTCAGGAAAACTGAAGCGAGCAACCTGTGGAGGCGAGGCCGCTGACGTTCGAAAAAGCCAAGATCCTCCCTTCGTCAAGTTTACCGAGCAGCTGCGACGAACAGAGACGGATGTACAAGATAAGTGAACGGAGAATTTCTTCAGGCTTGCGCATTACGATAGTCATGAATTGAGTGCATTAGTTGACACAGCTGCTGATTATTCCGTTGCAAGATATGCACTCACCAAAGAATTGAAAAAAGTTTTTATGCCGTGGAGTGGACCCCAGATACGTACGGCTGGTGGGCACCTCAGTAAACCCCTGGGTAGATGTACAGCGAGAACCAGAATTCGAGGTTTTTCTTATGTCGCTGGTTTTTTCGTATATAATACTCGGAATGGACTTTCTTCTAACAAATGGTGCCATAATCAACCTGCAGAATGCTAGTGTGTCATTTTCTACGAAGCAGGCTGTAGACGTGCAAGTTGGAGGAGCTAGAACATGTTGCCTCGCGGGTTACCAACGATGACATAATCATGCCACCGCGATGCAGTATGCTGGTTCGCGTAAGAAACGAAGCATTCAACGACTCGGAAAGTATAGTGGAAGCCAACGTTGAGCTTCTGTTGAAACAAGGTATTTGCGCAGCGCGAGGAATTGTTCAACTACGTGATGGGTGTGCTGATGTATTGCTGACGAACTTTGGAAGCGAATTTCAGCGCGTTGCAAAGAACACAGCCATTGCCTTCCTGCAAAGCACTGCTGCAGTCACAGATGTATGTAGCTTAGTGTCAAGGCTGCCTGCTGTCCAAACTACGCATGACGCCGTAACATTAGTTGCAATCAACCTAACTCTGTCGCCAGCCCAGAAAGAAATGATGGAGGACCTTATAAATGACATCGCAGAATGTTTCTCCACCTCATAAAAGGTACGGCACACACCAATTGTTAAACACCGTATAATAACAGACGAAGTGACCAGGCCAGTATACCAACATCCGTACCAAGTGTCACCGGTTGAACGAGAGGACATAAAAAGTCAAATGCAAGAGATGCTTGAGGACGATGTCATTCAGCCATCAAACAACCCGTGGGTGTCGCCCATAGTCCTTCTGAGAAAAGAGGACAATACATTGAGATTCTGTGTTGATTACCGGAAATTGAACAGTGTGACCAAGCGTGATGTATACACCCGACCTCGTATTGTAACACGTTGGATCGCCTACGACGTGCAAACTTTTTCTCTTCATTAGATCTCAAGAGTGGGTATCGGCAAATTGAAGTAGAAGAAAGAGACCGTGAAAAAACTGCTTTTGTAAACCCAGACAGCCTGTGCGAGTTCAAAGTGCTTCCATTTGGCCTCTGCTGTACGCCGGCGACATTCCAGCGCATGATGGACAGTGTCCTCTCAGGTCTCAAATGGCAGTCATGCTTAGATTACCTAGACGACGTAGTGGTATTTTCCGCAACATTCGACCAGCATGTACAGATGCTGCGTTTAGTGCTTCAAGCCATCCGCTCGGCAGGCCTAACCATTAAACTGTAAAAGTGCCAGTTTGGATTCCAAGAACTTAGTTTCCTGGGTCACGTAATTAGCGCGCAAGGTATTAATCTGGATCCCGACAAGACTGCTGCCGTTGCGCGATTTCCAAAGCCGGCCAACAAGAAGACAATATGGCAATTTTTGGCGCTGTGCGCTTACTACAGGCGACTTGTAGAAAACTTCTCAAAAATTGCTGAACCTTTAATGAAACTTACTAAAGACATACCCTTCATGTGGCATACAGAACAAGAGGTTGCATTCAATGAATTGAAGGAACGATTGCAAGCCCCACTGATCCGTGCCCACTTCGACGAAAGAGCGGACACAGAAGTCCACACAGATGCAAGCAATCTCAGTCTCGGCACGGTTCTAGTTCAGTGGCAAAATGGGGAAGAGAAAGTCATAGCGTATGCTAGCCGCACTCTCTCGAAAGCTGAAACAAATTACTTTGCAACAGAAAAGGAATGTTTGGCTGTCATATGGGCCATCAGCAAGTTCCGACCATACCTCTATGGCAGGCCGTTCCGTGCAGTCAGCGATCACCATTCTTTTTGCTGGCTGGCACACCTAAAGGACCCATTTGGACGACTTGTGAGCTGGGGCCTCAGGCTCCAAGAATACGACATTACTGTTGTATACAGGTCTGGAAGAAAACATAACAATGCTGACTGCTTGTCCCGCTCACCAGTGGAGTCTATTCCTTCAGAAGAAGAGGATTTTCTGTTTACAGCGATGACAGCTTCGGAAATCACCGAGCGTCAACGGCCGACACAGAATTGCTCTCACTCATCAACCACCTCGAAGGATACGACGTCCAAGTCTCACGTATGTTTATGAGAGGTTTATTGTAATTTTGCCTCCGAGATAATGCGCTCTACAAGAGAAACTTTGAATGCAACCAGGAAAAATTCTTGCTCGTCGTACCGCCAGCCATGCAACCGGAAATTTTGGAAGCTTGCCGTGATGAACCATCGTCGGGTCACTTAGTGTCAGCCGGACGTTCGCCAGAATTCGTCTCAGATACTTCTGGCCTAAACTGTTAGTGTTGGTGCAGCATTACGTGAAGACATGTCACGAATGTCAAAGGCGCAAAACACCACCCGTGAAACCGGCTGGCCTTCTCCAACCCATAGACCCACCGAAGACTCCATTTCAAAAAGTTGGAATGGATCTTCTCGGACCGTTCCCAACATCATCGTCAGGGAACAGATGGATCATAGTAACGACAGACCATTTAACACAATATGCTGAAACTGGCTGCCTTGAGTGAGGAACGGCACTTGAAGTTGCCAATTTCTTTGTAACATAGTACTGCGACATGGTGCACCAACGGTGGTGATTACTGATAGAGGAGCGGCCTTCACAGCAGATTTGATGCAGTGTTTGAAGAAGATGACTCACACCAGTCACAGGAAAAGCACTGCATATCATCCCCAAACAAATGGCCTGATGGAACATCTAAACCGAACCCTGGCCGATATGCTGTCCATGTATGTCGACCTCGAACATAAGACGTTGGACGCAATCTTGCCTTACGCCACTTTTGCCTATAATACGGCTGTACAGGAGACAACTCAGGTCACTACATTTCAACTGGTCTGTGGGCGCACAGTAACAACCACACTGGATGCTATGTTGCCAGTAGATGATGACAACAACCCATACGACATTGACGACTTCCTACAACGAGCTGAAGAAGCCCGGCAGTTAGCCTGGTGTTAGGAATGGCCGTACGGGGTGGCAACATGCCAGCTATTTCAGCCCGCTGCACGTGTTCCAATCCAACCAGACGGGGCACACTTCAGAGAACTGCGGATAACCGGCAGCCACGTGGCGCGGGGTCAGCTCAGGAATGTGGTACTCGGCAGCGCCACCCTTGACGGAGCAGAGTTCTACGAAGCCCTCTGACGTTGGCTCCATACCTTTACACCTGTGTGTGTGTGTGCAACACGAGTATGTGAGCCCGCCTCCCCCAAAAGGGCGGGTCATCTTCGGTGACGTCGAACGGTGACGTTGAACGATGACTGGACGAACGTTTCCGTTCGCTTGGGATCAGGGGGGGGGGGGGGGGGGGGCGAGAGCTTATAAGCATAATAATGTGCTCGTCGTCGTTATAATGTGCTCGTTGTTGTGCTCGTCGTAGTGAGCTGAGTGCTCGTTGTCATGCTCGAAATGTACTAGTGAGCTGTGTGCTCGTAAGCTGTTTGCTGTATGTGTCGTCTTGCAGGCTCCATATGGGAGTCACGCTAGACTGTCGATGTATGTCTTGTTTTAAATGTAAATACTGCAAATAAATCCTGCTCGCCCAGTCCTGTCGCCCCAAGCTCCTTCCTACATCTACGACCGCTCCAAATCTGACAAGTGAATGGCAGCGGTGAGATCGGCCTACAACTCGTAGATCGTCCGACAACTCAAACAAATGGTGGCAGCGGCGAGATCGTCCGACAAATCTAATACTGGTTCCACATACGCCAGCAACAACGTAGGCATGCAAGCCACTACAATCTGCGCCGCAGAGAAGTTCAGTACCACCCAGGCGCTAAAGTGTGGGTATGGACACCAGTGCGTCGTTGCGGACTATGTGAAAAACTCCTTCGCCGATACTTTGGACCTTACGAAGTTATTCGCCGAGTAGGTGACCTGAATTACGAAATCATCCCTCATGAACAAGAGTGATCAAAGCAACACAACCATGCGGAGGTCGTACATGTAGTCTGCATGAAGCCTTACTACAACAGGCAATGAAAACACATCTACAGATCAATTTGTTTCACATGCATTGAGACGATGCATTTTCAGAGGGGTCTAATGATGCAAAGAGCTCCCCACATGCCCGTTACGAGCACTCTCGTGAGGTACCCTTCCAAGCGCCTCGGTGCTAAAGCCCCTAGGCATTACTCATAGGATTACCTTGGAAGAGCGCCAGCAACGCCTCGTGCTTGGCGATACAGCGCGTGTCTCGCGTGCACGCGCACACGGCAGCGCCCGAGTCTCCCGCCCAATGAAAAGTCTCGGCGTGGCTCCTGGCCTTCAGGGCGCATTAAAAGTGTGTTCGCCGTGGAGATGCGGTTTACTGTTGAATAGGCTCCTGTTAACTCTTGTAAATTGTGTGAATGCTTAGTATTGAGTTTCCAGGCACAAGTTCGCCCACAATAAACCAGTTTATTTAGCGTGCTTCATTGAAGAGTGCTACAATATGCCCCGCCCAAAAAGGCTGCTGACCCTGGATGAATTCGAGGAGTGCGAATGAAGCTTGCCAAAGCCACAAAAACAATGCGCGCCTAGGGCTGCTCAGGCCCCACTATTTTGGCTTGCACTGGCATTTCATGCTGCAACAATTTGGTGCAACGCTTCAGATTGATTACATAGATGTAAAGTTCAATTGAGTCTGCCAAATTTTTCAGTGAATACAGGTCACACACTTTTTCTTGCACTTTTTCCAAAATGTAGGAACAAGGTTCTACAGTATATGGTGTTTTACACTGCCAGAAAAAAGCAGAGAAGGTTCCATCATAATTCTTTTTGCATGCACCTTTTGAGATGTGCCACAATCTATCAACAATTTTATAACTTTTTTGCAACATTCGTAATATCATAGAACGAGCCCAAATTTGTAATATTTAGAGAAAATTTTGGAAAGTTGGCAGGTATGGAAACGGCTATTGAGAACTATTTAATTGCTGATGAGATACCATTAGTTATGAGGACTTTTTTCTTTGTTTTGTAATTGATTAACTATATCTTGGGGGGACTAACTTGGCGGTAATTCAACTACTTCAGCGTGTCTACCAAGCTGACATTTCCAAATTCCCTGAGTGTTCAACGTTTTCCCTGAGTGCCTTTGCAAAATTCCCTGAGTGACAAAGAACTTCATTTTATGTCAAGACGGGTTGACACCATGTCACCTGATACTGCCACTCTCTAGTGGGCATGTTAAAAAATAAAAAAAAACTTAATTCAAAAAGAAAACACAAGGGCAGGGTTAATACAATGCACAGCGACCTTTAAAAAATATATGAAAGAAAATGGTAAGAACCATTGCAAATCAAGTCATACATTCTCAAATACGAATAAAAAGGAAATGCACAGGAGCAAATATTTTCGAATATGAGGAATTTCTATCAACTGATACGAAGCTCATTGGTATGAGGCCTGAACTTTGTCACAAGTGAGATTCTCTCTCAACATTTGGTAAGTAAACCTCAACTGTCCTTACATACTCTCAGCCCATGCACAACACCTCAGTGTTGTGTTTCACTGCTTTGAAGAGTTTATTTTGGTTCCGATGAGGGACACCTGCATCTCGGAGTGAGCTAACACTTTGTTTTTTGAACTCGAGCTCCTTCAAATAAGTCGCGGCACACTTTCTCTCCCGTTCATTTCTCAATGCGTAAGTCGTTTCTGTTATCGTCCTCCTTCCGCCATGCATTCACCCCACGGACCATTTGAAGCATCCTCTTAGTCAGTTGTACAACCAACATCCGATTTTTCAGACTCCCTAGGGGCTGCGAAAATGTTTGAATAATCGGGCAGTTAAAAAAAATGAATGCATGTCTTGTACTGCCCTTAAAGGGCCCCTGAGCAGGCCACATAGCAAATTTCGGTTATATGCTGGAAGATTTCAGTGCCGCGAGCCCATGATAGGCAAGGGCCACTGCCAAGTGAGACACTTTCCACTTGTGCTGTCTAGCCTCCGCAAGCGAAATTTTTCCCCTGCGTTCTCCCATACCGGAAAACTTAAGGATCGTGCGACACATACATCATGGGCCTGCTTTCATTTTTTTTCCTCTCTATTTTTTTTGCTGTGCGGTGCACTTCTGCTGACAGCGTCGCGCATGAGGTGTTGCGTTTGTCTCATTTTGCGCAGCACTTGATTTTGCGTGCTGTGCACGAGGACACCAGACTAGCGCTATAAGCCAGTGCTACGCAAATACTAAGGAAGGCACAAGCAGATCATAGAGCATGATCACACACTCAAACATTGTAGAAAATAACATACTTTCATTGTCTGCTCGCGCGACTGCACGACATGGGAACATGCAGACAAAACGGAAGTACATTTCTCTAAACTTTAATTCGTCGATTGAAGCAACAGATTACACAAATAACGGATGTTGCCTTGAATAAGTCGCGTGTCACTATGAGCGACGTCACAGCAGTGCGATGTACGTAGGCATACTTGTGCGATTACGTCCGCTCTCCAACTGGGAGCACAGCGCCCACGAGGCAGACGGCATTCGGTTTGAAATTTCAGCTCTTTCCGCGGCACGAAGCACTGTAATACTTAGCAGACACGATCATTATCGCGCTTAGTATGCACAGCGCTTGTCAGCTCAAAATGACCAGCCTTGGTGCGGGGCCCTTTAAGGGCTCAAATTGCCACAGGCACATCTGAAAAAGCTCGGAAGGCCTGCCAGTACAGTAATTAGGCATATCGGTGCTCGTACTGTGACAGGAAATGGTGGGTGCACGAGTGTATAATTAAGGAATAGATACTACGTCCCACGACAATTGCCCCCATACCACGCTTGTCATGCTTCACCGCAATACTTTCGCGTATGCTTCACCACGTAGCATTGCTGTACTGAGCCGAAGCTGACTTTCGGGAACCGGCATTATGTAAAGCGCCGTGCTTTCCGAGCTTCGAAACAAATGACGAGGACCACAAAGGCAGAGTGGGTGCCGTTGCTGACAGTGGCGAGTTCTTTCAATGAAAAACACGGCACAGAACGGCAAGAAGCTCAATAGCGAACGCCGAAGCAGCTAGTCCTAGCGTTGCCGCGATTGTGGCTACGGCTGCCAGCAGATCTGCGTGCGAGAGCGCCGGTTCGAGGCGTCAAGGTAATTAAAATGGCGGCGATGGTGGTGGCTTTGATTAGGGCTGTTTTGGACCGGCGGTCACGGCAAAAATTCCGAAAACTCGGACGGCGAAAGGTTCCCGTATCCGAAATTTCAGACGTCCTCATACATTGACCCTATGAGGGACGTGGTGGCGCCGCGAAGCCATCCAAATTATCAGCCGTCCGGAAAGTTGGTCGCTGACGGTACACTGGCCACTCCTCCAGCGGACGACACGGCATCAATGAAGATCCGTTACGATTCCTCTCTGTTACTCGGGACAGCATTACCGCGACTTTCGTTACTTTTCCAAAACTACTGCTCATTTTCCCTGATAGAAGCACAAATTCCCCGAGTTTTCCCCGAGTATTTCCAGACTATTCAAAATCCCTGAGAATTCCCGGTTTTCCAGGTTTTCCCGGTTGGTAGACACCCTGTTACTTGTTTCAGCATGTATAAGTAATCTGCTGAAGATCAACCAGGAACACGTCATCAAGCACGTGATCATACAGCCCCCTTAGAGCACAGCAATTTGGAGATTCCCGCAATAGCAGCACAAATTATAAAGATGAACAATGATCTTGTGAAACTCCAAAATACTAAACAACAATATTTCCAATGTAGTGTTGCAACAAAATGCGAATAATGGAAGGGGAGAAGAAGGGAAGCAGGAATAGACAGAAAGACAGGGGGGTTAGCCAGTTCTCAAACCGGCTTGAATAAGGGAATGGGGCTGATGGGAAGTAGGCTACAGGATCTGCTTTCCAGTGCCCACTGTGGTAGCTTAATAGCTACGGCGCTGAGCTCAAGGTCGCGATTCAATCTAATCTCAGTTGGGTAGCTGCAGTTTGATGGGGGTGAAATGCACGTATGTTGGTGCACTTATATTTAGGTGCACGGTAAAGAACCTCAGGTGGTCAAAATTAATCCAAAGGTGCACTACAGCGTGCCTTATTATCGAATTGTGGTTTTAGAATCCTAGAATTCAGATTACATTATTATCAGATTAGTTTTAAAATTCTAGAATTCAATTAACCTGTTTTGCTGAGTGTGTTTAAGTGTGTGCAGTACGACAATGTAGCCAGAAACTTAAAGAAATGAAAATCTAGCCAATGTTTAAGATGGTGCAGCAAAATCGGCACGTAAATGTGTCCAGTGTTTCAAGCATTGAAAATGCCACAGGCACAAGCAGAAATGTATTTAACGATAATGTACATATGCTCATCTGATTGCACATTCTACACTCAGCGAGTTTAGTTAACTGACCACATCAACGCCACATTAGTCCATTGTCTACCAAACTCGGTGAACCGCCGGGAGTAGGAACGGGGGCCATATTGCAGTGAATGTGCACAGTGAAAGCATACCTAATGCAGTCAGAGCTTCAGTTTGAAAGACCCTCTGCAGTGGTGGGAAGTAGATGACCAGCATTTGCCCTATCACTGAAAAGGCCACTGCGAGAAGGAACATGCGGTTGCTGAAGAGCCCAATGGTGAATGCAGATTTTGTCTGTGAAATCAAAGAGAGACAATCCAAGTAAACACCAAGTAAACACTCCACATAAGTCATCCTGAAACTAGCCATTTCCCTTTTTGTTTTTCAAGTGATGTGTTTCAGCAATGTTTATGACTCGCACCTAGTGGTGTTGAGTCCACTGTGCAACAAGGCACTTAAGCTACTGGTTCAAGTCGCAACTGTGCCATGTTCTCATGATGACCTTCTAGTGAAAGTTATTTTCGTGAACTGCACATGTGAGGCATAGTTATTCTACACTTAGCTTATGCACATAAGAACAATGAAAATGCCATAACTTTGTGTGCTCCAAGCCCAAACAAAGTGCTATGTTTCTGAAATGCACTACAACATGCGACACTAAGGGAATGAACAGACTGATGGCCACGTACACATGACGAATTTTCTTCTTTCCCCATTTGTTTCTACAAGTGCCACAGATTCATTTGTTACATATTTTCAACACATTGCACAAATGGCATTTTGTCATTGTTGGCCACTTAGTGAATGCTCACCATATGCCATGAGAAGGGGAATGGACCTCCTTATGCCTGATCAATAACATTTTGCCTTGCTCCTTAACCCCTTAAAGGGAAGCTGAAGAGTTTTCCAGAAAAAATGAGTGAAGAGCTGTACGTAATGGTTTTCGACCCCCCCGAGTCCGAATATTGCATCGAAATTGAGCGAAAGAAAGCGCAAACAGGTTTTATTTCGACGAAAAGTGCAGCAGCAAACTCGGGCAGCTCGCGCACGTCGTTTCCGCCTGTGATTGGTGGGGTGCCTCGTGACGTCAACATTGGTGTTCGTCCAGACTGGCCGCTGCCGCCACACATGAAGCACAGTGCAAGGTGGTTTGGCGCTGTGGTTTGGTGAGACAGTAATGGTAAATTTCAAGAGCTTACGTTTCTCTGAGGAGTTCGGCGTTGCTCCCTACATGTATACGTAGCCGGTCTCTCCAAGAAGCAAGAGGTGCTGGTAGCAAGCAGTACTTTCGAAGCGAACGAAAGTGAAGTGTTAGCATCTCCTCGTGTTAGAAATGTTCTTTCGCGAGTATGTTTTTTGCAAAGCTGTATTCAGCGATCCAGTGAGTTCATTTCCGGGCAAACAACTGTACTGTTATGTTCCTGCATGCCTCCTCGGGGAACGTAAGGAAGGATGCGATCGTCGGCATTTGTGCACTGCCTCAAAGCTGTCGGCAATCTACACAGACGGTTTACGTACGGGAAAAGTTTTACGGCTTTTGTAGCACGTGTAGTGGCCTTCATCAGCGCGCCATCCGCACGCTAATCGTAACCGGAGCCATAAAGGCGGCGAATTCCGTCGGCTACGTGAGACAGTCGCTTTCTCTCTGTGCGCGAGGGGGAGCGCAGCGTCCTGGCGTGCGCCGGCTTTCAAACACATGAAAACTTTACACTTGCACTGCATTATGGTAGCTGCATGTTGGCTGTTTGACAACACACGTGCGAATAAAAAATTAACGGCGGCAAAACCTGCGTCAAGGGTGGGAGATGAAATGTACCTACCGTTCAGCGTGCTAACACGAAGGAGCTAGCAATAAATCAAAATCCCAGGTTTGGACGAGTTCGTGTATTCATAAGGTCTTCCAAGACCAGTTACCATCCGTCCGCCCGCACTCGTCCCGCCTTTATACGTTCGTTGCCCCGACCTTTTCGCGCTGCGTTTAGAAAGCCTGCTACCAGAAAGTCGTACTCTCACTCATTCATGCCTTATTGATAAACTCTGGTAGTAATCGTTGTCACGGAAGTGGTTAGAGCACAGCACTGTTGTTCTTGAGCGCTTGAAATTCTTTCGATTCACAGCAGCCTCTTAGCTGCAAGCTTCTTGTCTTACGGGCAGTAATGGAACATCGTCGCGGCCGCTGGTGTTCGTGCAACCGTAGGCTGCACAGAATGCCGGCATGATCGGCCCACCACTTCAATTGAAGCTGCGCACGTCAACTACCACTCTTCATACACACAAACAAAGGAATGCAGGCTTGAGCGAGGCAGATTATGACAGCACGCACGCAGAAACAAGCACGGTCAGGCACGGTCGCGAAGACTGCGAAGGAGCGGAACACCAGTGCTGACGTCACTAAGGCACGGTTTCCGGTCTCCGCTCGCATCGTCAGCGTCAGCAGCAGCGCGCGGCGCTCGACGGGGGGCGGAGCGACAGCGCAATGTTAACCGGCGATTATCTCGTTCCTAAGTGAAAAATCCCGCCTAAATTTTACATGCATGGTTTATAAGGTTCCCGCATCCGTATATGGGCGTCTTATTTAATTCGACAGACTCTTCAACTTCCCTTCAACCACTTCGGATGAGCACGGCTCATCTTTGCCGAACTGTCCCAAAACCGTTTTGTACGAGTGTAACTCATCTGCTCGAAATAATATCTCCATTTGAGCGTGTTGAACGAGAAATGCTCGTTTGCAGGCTAGTTAGTATGTCGCTTCGCAGATGGCAGCACCTGGCAGCCAATTCTTTTTCAACCGCAGTCTCATGTTTCTTCAGGGGGGGCAACTCGTGTTAAAAAAGATGTCATCTGGTAGAGTGGACGCATGTGTTGCTGGTCCGTCGTCATGGAAAAGAAGCCTTTCGCTGTTGTCAAGCTCTTTGGATGATAATGATTCAGACACTGAAGTTTACTTCATTTCTGGAAGCGAGAGTGATAGCGATGACTTCAAATTAGCAATTGATCAGATAGAGAAGGCTGCTCAGAAGACACTTGTATACTCGGGTTCTCTCAAGCCGCCTTTGTGCACAAGGCTTAGGCTTAATGGCCAACTCCCTTTTGCTGAACCTTGCGCGGCCGAGTGTCGGTAGTAGCAGGACAAGCAGAAATATGAAGTAGAACAATGTTTATTGCTCCAGAGGATTCACATGGAAGCAGGCTAGTTTACGACCGTGACATTTGCTGGGGTCGATCGTGGGGCGAACAAAGGCAGGGCCCGACAAGGATGGGAACCAGATGTTTACCTGAGGTCCTTCCTTCGTCGTGGCTCGCAGTCTTCTCCTTTCTCCTGCGTTTGCCTATTTTTGAGCCCCCTGCCATGTTCTTTGTGCAGCTCCGCGGCTATGCAACCATTACATTTGCAAACGATTTGCAAGAGGGTTGCGCTACAGCGAGAAAAGCCGTCTGACTCCCCGCACAGGAAGATGGGAAGGTGTCTGCTCACCTCGGTTCTGAAGTGTGCGTAAGAGCGCGGAAAAAATGAACTTTCATAATTGCCACATCCCTCCCCCTTAAGACCGAACAGCGTCGGCACCCACTGCAGTGTTCTTTGCGTGGCTCCGTGGCCACGTGACCGTTACATTTGCAACCGGTTTGCACGAGGTTTGCCATCTGGCTCCCTGCATGGGAAGAGGGGAAGAAGGTGTCTGCTCTCCTCACTTCCGTAGCGCACATAGGAGCACGGGAAAATATGAACTTCTATAATTCCCACACACTATTGCCAGTGCGCGTCATTGGCGGCACATCTACATGAATGACATCTCCATGAAGCCTCCTTGGTTTCTGTTTTCCCCTGGTAAGGCATTGTCAGAATGACAAAACTGTCCGAACTGTGCTCTTGCTGTTTTTTAGTGTTGATTACCAGCAGGTAGCTGGCCTCATTTATCATGAGAAATAATCAACTTTATTATGCTAATTTGACTTAGTAAGTGCTTGACTTTTTCAATACCGAAAACTTGTTTTTAGAAGGAAAATGTTCTATATCAAATTAAAAAAGAAGAATGAGCAGTTTGGGCATAGAAATTGTGAAAATAATAAAATGGTTAAGGGGTTAAGTGTGACTGTAGGAGATAACAATCCGAGTCGATGCAGAGTGAAGAAGAAAAAATTCACAAATCATTTTACCCCGCCTCAATAATAAAAAAACTTTTTTTTGTCTCATGCAGAATACATACAAGAATACCATGAAATAAAATGAAATAAAGGAATTTTCGGCGAACTTCACTGCAATGCCAATATATTTTGTAGCACGTCTGAAGGACAGACATCTCAAAAGTGATGCTAGCTGTGAATACAGGGGCCTAGGTATAACAGCTTTCTATTATGATAAATATTCCATGTTCTTAGAAGTTTATGCAAAAACATGTTACTTATAAATGTTAAGGAAAGCATGGGGGAAGCAAAATTCGACCTAAAGGAGAAGTGGGGAAGACATGGACTGTGAGCTACATGTAGCATTTTGCCCACTCCAGTTGAACCTGTCAAAGTCAGCTGTATTGTCTGAAATTTGTCTTCATGCTATCACAAAACAGAACAAAAGACTTACAAAAGAAATCTCATCAGCAGAGTTAAAATTATTGCTCGTGTTTGAAATGTCATACTTGTGCGAGACTGCAGGTTTAGTAGTAATGGTGATCCAATCACTTGATCAAGTTGTTTCAAAGGTGTTTTCACAGTATGTGTTCCACATTTTTGTAGCCTGGCTGCACCATGCATATGCATTTTTAATTAGTAACAATTCAGTTGACTGGCCTAGCCCTCCAAGAAAGGTTTCTTTTTTTTTTAAATGCAATTCCTCTGGAAAATAAGTGCCAACCTCTGATCCATGTAAAGGATAGTAACAATGGATCTAATGTAGCCATGGTGTCTCATAAAGCAACATGTGCTGGTTGTGCTTGAGCACCGCACCCACTTATTGGCACTGCAGGCACTGTCCACCACAGCAGTTTACAGGAGAGTAGAGAAAGTCACTTTCTTGTATGGAGTGTCAACCAGTCCTGCATTGCAGCTGGACATAGCCAAATCTAAGCACATGTTTCCACGCCTGTGAAGTGCCCACACAACATGTGAAAACTTTCAGTTTTGCTTTCTTATAATTTTGGTTGCATTACATGCAAAATTTTTTTTTTCTGGTTGTATACAGTGATGAAATTTTATGTCATACTATTCACTGTCATTTGCAATGAGAACATCAAAATGTTTGGAAAGCTGTGAGTGCAATTTCTGCCAATACAATAGAAAGGCTAGTGAAAAAGGGATCAAGATATGGAACCGATATAGAACTGTAATGAAAAATTCAGTATTAACTACTTTTGAAAATGCTACTACAATTGTGGTAGCTGTGTACCAGCCTACCATGAACATATAGCCACAAGAATATCTTCATATAATGTCTTAATAACTAAGTTACAGGCGTTTAATATGTGACTACACGGCCGCCACAGTTTTTTACTTGCCTTCGCTACCCACCCCACAGGCACGCTGTCCTGCTCGCTGCGTACTGTCACCAACTTTGGGCAGCGAAGCGAGAGCTACGGGCCCTGTCTACTACGTAGAATAGAGGACCAGATGGGCTCTTTCATCGTCTGCCTCCACTCACGCCAACTGAATGGAAGCTTCACAGAAGGATAAGGATCAGTGGCACACAATGCAAGGGTGCCTTGAGGGCCTTTACAAAAAAACCCCTCCCCAACCCCCACCCCAGCCCACCCCCACTAAAAGACAGATGGACAGACACAATCATGCACGCACACACCTTTGAAGGTTAACTGACTGCTTACCTGTGATCTGCAGCTCAATGCATTGAACATGTCAAAAAAGACAAAGCAAGTAAATGTCATGGTGGTGTCCCTTGGTGTTACGATTTGGTCACTCATCTAAAGAGGCAGAGGAGTAAAAGAAGCACTCATTCATGCTTTCTCAATTTTTCAGGTATGCATTCAATATTGAGGTTGTGACAACTATTCAAGTCACAAGAGGCTGTTTTATTCCCTTGGTAGAACAGCTAGAACACAATACATATGACACAGCAGCAAGAGTGCCCAGCAAAGCAAAAGTTCTGCCACAGACATAACCAATTGGGGAAAAAAAGAAAAGAAAGACAAGACACCCCTTGACACAGTTGATTGCACTATTTATAATAAACCAAACTGCCAGGTAAGATTTATTCATTATATACCAAACTGTTTACAAAAAGTGACTCTCAAAATGAGGTGAAAAATATGGTGAAATTTATTGTCAATAAAAAGTTACTTTGCAAATGTTTTTCCAATGCACATTCAGAAATCATGCTTTGTAAATTGCTAAAAACAGACAAGTGTTCATCAGTGACATCTCTGCTGCAGACTAGCTGCTTTAGGGTTGAAATTAAGCAAAGGCAGTTAATGCATCAATAGCAGTGGTCTAAATTAAACAGAGCATTGTGTTACGAGAAAGTGCACTTCATTGTGCTGAAAACTGCAGTACCAATCTCTTGTTAATATCGCCACAGGCTTCTGCTTTCCTATTCAAAATCTCTAGTAAAGAACTTCATATAGAATCCGACATGTTGGTGCTCTGTACCGTATTTTTGTGCACATAACCCGCACCAAAATTTAAGAAAAACGTAACAGTAAAGTCGGGCTTAATAACCGATGGTCGTTAAGGGTTACGGACTGGATTCCGAGGGAAGGGAAGCATAGCAGGGAGCGACAGAAAGTTAGGTGGGCAGATGAGATTAGGAAGTTTGGAGGGTCAACATGGCCACAATTAGTACATGACCGGGGCAGTTGGAGAAGTATGGGAGAGGCCTTTGCCCTGCAGTGGTCGTAACCAGGCTGATGATGATGATGATGAAAGTCGGGCTGCAGGTTACATACAAATTTCGCCTTGAGGTGTGGCTTAAGGGCAGTGCTCGCCGCGCTGCCATGGAGCCACGCCTCAAGGCAAGGTTCTTTGCCATTCAAAGTCTCGTCATCTCCTAGGGAACCCCACTCCAGCGTGTTCCAAGCTCTCTTATCCCCTCATTGATGGTCGCCCATTCTCTTCCCGTATACGAGTCGCCATCTTGCGTTTAGCAGTTAGTGAATGACTCATACGGCGCCAGCAAGCTCATACTTCACCCATTCCCATGGCGCTCCTTCGGTCCGTGTGAAGCGCTTTGTGATAAGGCGGTGAGCCAAATAAGCAGCCCTTGCACTGCCCGTGCAAGGACTGCTTCATCCACGCTGTCATCCTTTGTTATGTGAATGCTAGCTGCGAAGTGGTCTGATTCACGTCACACATCACGTGACCGATTCGCCCGGGATAACGTGCAGCGTGTGAACCAGCTGTGTTAGCGTTGCCGAAGAACGGAGGAACAGAGCCGCTGGCCTAAGTTACAGTGTGGACAAGTTGAGCATTCATGAATGAAAACTGTTTTTGCGAAGATTTGTAGGTTTTTTTATGTAATCATTTACTCACATTATACGCACAGATATATATATATATATTTTTCTTTCTGGGCTGTTTTAATTGGGGGTGTGGGTTATATGCAGTGGCGGGTCATACGTGGAATAAGGTACATCACTCTGCAGAACTTAAGGCATCAATCACTTTTGCAGAAATTTCAGTGAAGAGCAACGCTCCTGAAGACGATGAAAGATAGACATTTACAAGAGAGCAACAAGGGAAGAGGTGAAAGCCTAGCAAAACCTTAAACAACCAGCCACATGGCTGTAAGGTTTGAATTGACATCTCATTGTACCAGTGGGGACACCACCAGAAGAAGGCCTGCCTATATGTGCCACTTGCAGAATGCTGACCGGTTGGTAACTGAAATCCAAGGTGAACTAAGAAAGGAACTCAGCACACAAGGAGTTTCACAATTCAAGGGTGGATGAGGGAGGCTAGCACATTTACTTCAAATGTGATGTTGGTCAACACATGTTTGCTATATCAGGGATGTAATGAAACTGCGTGCATGCAAATTTTCATGGTTGCACTGTCTTCATTTATAATAATTAAGCATATATTTTTAACAGAGCAGCGAGTGCATTTTAAGTAAGCTCAACTGTAACACAATGTGGTTAGCCATTTAGAATGCCATCGCAGAAAAACTGCACATCATCACCCACTTTACGGGGATCAAACAAATGTGCGCCTTCAATATCTGAGGTAAGAAGAGCTATCTGAAAATGAGGGATTCATGTGCCTATCGGGGCGCAATGCACATGATGATGCAAGTGTTTGGCGAGTAGGGGTTCTGCCATAGCTGTGGCTATCTTTGGTGAAAGAGCATTAATAAGTGGCTTGTTTATTTTGTCATATACTTGTGTTCAATGTGACCACCAAGAAAAAAATGTAAGAAACCATCTTGCTACAGTAACAGAGAAAGCATCCAACTTTTCATAATGTACCGTATTTACTCAATATGTTTACACGAGTAGACCACATCGGTGATCGGTCTGGACTGACGGTCACTTGTGTAAAGTTAGTTTGGGCCTGCAGGTGATCGACCGGCATTTACCGCAAACGCCTACCAAATTCATGTATGCACTTACTGGATGAAACAGTGTGAACTCGTGTGTGGCATAATGCCAGTAAAGTTACCAACTGATTTTGCACAGCATAGCCTAATGTGACAGTATTGCGAAATCAAGGTCACATGCGTGTTTAGGTGAACACAAAACATACCTGCAGCATCAGGCATCACGAAATTTCAAGTAAATTATAATTTAATGGATCACAACAATGAGTAAAGGTCTGTAAAATATTCCGCTGTGCTGGCACTCTAAAAAACAAGAAAATCGATTTTACCATCGCAAATTACTTGTTAGGACTGCTTAATTATTGTGTTCACTTCCACCTATGAAATGCCGTTTCAGGGGCCCAAGGGAATGATGAAGTAAATTTGGCGGCCCGCCGGCATTGAAGTGCTAGGCCAACGCCGCACACAGCAAGGAGATAATGCAAGCTGCTTGCGAGGCCGGACTAGTGGTGACCTCTGATACTGACGAGACACGAGGGAGGGGGGGGGGGGGGCAACATCGGCGACACAGATGCTCTTTTTCCAGACAGTTTCGGTTTCAAAGAGCCTGCCAAGGGGAACTAATTGTTTGTGTAGCTCCCACATAAAATCCGCTATTCAAGATTTAATTGTTGGGATAGGTAGTGTCGAGGACGGGCTTCAAAGTACTCATTTGCTGTAGCCACCTATGGTTGATAATTAAAAAGTTAATTACTGTAACTTCACTAATTACGCACATAATTGCGGAAATTGCTCTGTACCTAGAGGCTGGCAAACCGTACACACGAATGGTAAACATAACATTACCGTGATTTATTTGTGCTAATTTAAAAAATTTTGTGCAGCTAAAAAAAAGCACCCTATATAGTGATTAAACTTACAGATGAAAAATAAATTGCACACTGGAAGCAAGAGAAAGGACAAGTCATGATTACAGCAAAATAGGCATGCAGGCTTCACCTCTTTTCGGAAGATAAACAAGGTTCCGAGAATGATGATGAGCGAAGACAAGACCACATTAAATATAAGATCTCTTGTGATCATCGGCTGCTTGGTGTTGCGTGGAGGCTGCTTCAACACATCATGGTCCACAGGCTCTACACCAAGACTACAGGAGGAAGAATAAAGCAGAGAGAAAAAAGAGAGAGAGCAACACTCAACGTTAATAAAATGTACACACACTTGACGTATTATTTTGTTCCCAGTACCTGGTAACATTGATTGATTGACTGATTGGATTACAACCCCAAAGTAACTTATGGGTTGTAACAGAGACTGTAGTTGGTGACTCTGGATTAATTTTGACCACCTGGGGTTCTTCAACACGCACCCAAAGCATGATACATAGGCGTTTTTGCATTCTGCCCCACCATAATGGAGCCACCACAGCCGGCAATCAAACCCATGTCCTTCTGCTTGGCAACAAAATGCCATCGATAATTTGGCTATAGTACTATAGTATTCATAGGACAGCTGATGGTTGGGCTAGTTGGTTGAAATGCATGCTGAAAAACATTAGCGCACAGGCAAGAACAATAAAAAAAGAAGATCCAATGCAAACCGCTCTTCGACAAAACAACAATTCTATTCAGGCACAAGGATCAACTCATGCGTGAGCTCATGGAAGCCTTCCATATGCGTATCAGTGGAGATCAGTGCGTCAGTCAGGCTTTCGTCCACTTCTCTGATAGGGAGTTTCGGTTCTTGACCAACTCAATCGGGTACACATGTTAAAGATGATAGCCTTGTTTTTGTTTTGTTTCGGTTTTTATTTGTGCATGTGTTTGGAATAAACTTCAGTAGTGAGTTTGCGCTCGTCCTTGTTGTTGCTCAGCTTGTCCTTGTGTCTCTGTGCACATTTTTTGAGTATCTATCCACATTGGAAAGTCTTGTCAGGTGGCAGAACACTGCCGCAATTACGAAGCTATTCAGGCAACAAAACCATGCTACTACAGCTAACAGGGCATTGAATCTAAACTAGACCAAAAACCAGGAAAAAAATAATAATTTTGGCATGAACCACAACTGAACCTGAAAAACTGAACTAGAATGTCATTACTTTTGTTTATGCTGGAACAAAATTAATAAGAAAATAGAACTGTTTTTGGTTCAGGTTGGCCACATTCTCTAGAGCTTTTCATCTATGCATTGACTGCACTTGTGGCTTAACCATGCTGTACCTCATTTGTTAAGGCACACAAGCTTGCTGTCATGTTAGTAGTGGCAGCGCCGTTGCTGCAGTTTTTATTGTGTGGTGTTGAGGCATGCATGTTAGTAAATACACCCACCAGCATTTGAAATTTGTGACTGTCAAATAATTCTTTGTTGGTGGGACACTTATGCAAGTATATTTGCTGCAATGAAAAAGTGCTTTGTAGCTGACCTGTTGCTTCTAACTCCAGCAGAATATTAACATAGTTGATGTATACTGAAGTAGGCGCAGTGGAAATTATGTATTTCTTTTGATGAACTGCATCTGAGGTGTCCTTCCACAATACAATTGTTTATAACCACGTGAACAGTAACTACTCATTAATTCAACTCATTAATTCAGAAAATGGGATAATTCGATCTCATTATTTAGTCCTGGCAGGCGTATGCATTATTTAATGCAATCAAATTCTCATTAATTTGGGCGTACTTGACCGCACATCGTTTGATTCAAACAACTCTTGGAGCTCCGTGAGCACAGAGTGCCGCAAATGTGTGACGCAAAAGAACAAGAACGGCGCTAAAGTCCAACCGAAACGAAGCGGCAGAGTCTGCATCACCATAGTCATCAGCACAAATCCTGCGTGAACGACAGCAACGCCAGAACGCTTTGTGCCTATTTGTGCCTATTACATCTTGAATCGGTGTGCGCGCCGGCCGCAAACCTTTAGAACTACAAGATCACCATCCATGATTGCATCGATGATGGTAGTATTGTCCACTACCATGATCATGCAGTATTGTCCACGGCGACTGCAGCAAACAGCAGTTTCGTTTTGACTCTATGCACGCATCGGCTGCATGCCTACATAACTGTTTAGTCGTCATCCATGACCACGTCAATAGCAGGCGCAGTTTCGTCCGCAACAGTTATGGCAAACAGTAGTTTCGTTTTGTCTCTATACGCACGTCAGCCACATGCCTTCATAACTACACAGTTGCCACCCATGTTCATGTTAACAGCGACTGCGGTTTTGTTCGCAGCGGTTGCGGCAAACAGTAGTTTCATTTAGACTCTGTACGCACGTCGGCCGCCTGCCTTCAAAATTTCGTAGTCGCCAACCATGATTGTGTCGATAGCGACCACGGTTTCATCCGCAGTTGTTGCAGCAAAGGGTGGTTTCGTTATGACTTGGTGCAAAGCTGTCGAAGATGAAGAGCACCAGTTACATCGAGATGAATGGATGATTGGTTCGCGACCAGCTCACTAACGAAAAAAAAAAAAAAAAATAATCGGGATGTACACGTGGTAGTGACAATTCTGTCTCCATTTAAGGTGTGCGCCGCGACCGCACTGCAAAGGAAATCGCGAAGCCTTCACCGCTGTGAGAGTCAATCAGTCATGAGATGACGAGAATTGCAGCTTCTACACTACTTTTGTGCAAAACAGGAAGTGGATTCGCTCATTCATTCAATAAATAAAAGCGTGTCGACGTAGTAGCATGTTTTTATTGTTTTCTTGATACCTTCGATAATTCCACATTTGGTTAATTCGAACATTATTTTCGGTCCCGCGAAATCCGAATGAACTAGGTTTTACTGCATGCATTTGAGGTCTCAAAAACAACACATGTACCCTCTTTTTTTTTTAGAAAAAAAAAAGATCTTTCTATGCAGCTCAGGAGCAAAAATAAAAAGTTGCATTCTGGGGTTTTACAATCAAACCACAATTTGATTATAAGGAACACTGTAGTGGAGGACTCCCGAGTTGATTTTGATCACCTCGGGTTCTTTAACGTGCATCCAAAGCATGGCATATGGGCATTTTTGCATTTCAACCCCGTCGAAATGCAGCCCCCACGGCCAGAATACCATCCTGCACCCTCAGGCTTAGTAGCGCAATGCCATAGCCACTACGCTACTATGGCAGGTTGCTGATCCAGAACGAAACACCACAACAAAAAATGTTTCAGTTTGAAAGTTTGACTGCCAGCTAAAACCACATATTTAGCTGACAGCACGGTATTGCTTCCACTAAAATGGGTGTCATTTAACATCAACAGGGCAGAGATTTACAAGGCGTAAACATTGCACTAGTGTATACAACAAAGGTGAGAAGCATCGCATTTGCTTTTCACACCGATGTATGCTAAGATGTCTGAGCTACGCAAGCAGCAGCTATATAAGCCTCTGAACACATCAAAGTCTGACACGATGTGCCAGTAAAAAGGTACTTCTCTGCTTGTCATGAAAACTACACACACAAACATATTTTGCTATGTGGCAGTTATGACAATTTGTGGTAACAAGATTTTTTTTTTCTCTGATAAAGCTTAATTGTGTTCTATAGGAAAAATACTGCAGAAGGAGCACTACCCCATTGTTTATGTATATATTCAGGTATTTTATATGATGACGATGACAAGATGTACTTATTGAGGGATGGCTCGAAGGCCTATAATGGGGAATAGGAAGAAGAGGGGGGAAGCGTATTCAGAGCCGTCCTAGGAGCTGTGAGTCCTTGGCGAAAGCCAAGAGCGAGTCCAGAATGACCCTGTCGGAATCCATCGAGCCAGTTGCCGGTCTAATCCACAATTTTATACGATAACATTAAGGAAGCTGAATGCAAAAGCACAATGCAGACACTTTGCTAACTACATAAACTTATGTAACTGCCTTAAAGTGGTTAATTTGGGGATTACATAAGTTTATAAAACTGCAAAAATCAAATAAAAAATGTGCAGGCATAACAATACAACCTCTGTGCTGGTGGTCCATCCATGATGATGTTTATCCAAAGAATTTGCATTGCATTCAGAGGGTTGGGAATCTTCATTAGTGTGGACAATGCAATTAGAGAAAGAGCTGCAATGCTCCTGGTGGAAAAAAATTTAAATAACTTCAGGTCAGACAACAAATAACAACACTATATTTCACAGTAGAAACAACAAACAAAGCAGACAAATTATCCAAATCAAGTGAGTTTAGACATACGTGCTTAGCTGGAACGTAACAAAATTTCTGATGTTGTAAAATATGCCTTTTCCTTCTTCAATTGCTGCCCTGAAGAAGCAAAAAAGAAACAAGAAAATGTGTACATAATGTCTGCCACAAATAAGAGTATTGCAGAGTAGTGCAAGGATTTCATTGGATTCATGTGAAAATGTACTAATGCAAAGACAACAGAATGTTGGACAGTAACATTTGAAAACTTGAACATACACACTAATTATGTAAAATTGAACACTTGTAAAATGAAAATAAGCAGAAAACAGATCTATGCCCAAAAGCTGCAAAGGGCACACCAAAATATTTGAGGGCCATTTGGGAAGCCTTAGGTCTTCAGGCTAGGAAAACGGTGCAGCTTCAACATGTGTGGCTGCACAACAGAAAATGTGCAAGTTCTGTCAATATGCAGGTCAAACATTTCTCGACAAGTGAAAGCAGCCAGATTTTGTGTCAGGGCAATGTTCCCACACAATGTGGTCTCACACAAAACAAGGCTATGTTTACAAGGAGGTGGCTCCAGAGTGTTATGGAAATCCACTACTGCAGAAAGTAACAGGAAGTTTGGGCATATGCATCCCAATGTAATACAACTACAGTCGCCTTCCATTAATTCGACCCTGATAGAACTGGCGAAATTGATAGAATTATCCAGCGGGTCAAATTAAACAAGATGCAGAAAAAATGCCAAAATACACTGCTGATTCATTTGGCAGTATTTGCCCTGTTCTAAACACTGCTGATTCATTTGACAACATTTGCCCTATTCGAAATGCCCCCAAATCATATGCAAAAAACTAATGTAGGAATCAGATTGCAGCTCTTAAAGTAGAAATATAACACGCACCCGATATTTTAAGCAAAAGATATTGTTGCACGAAAGCAGCTGGTTTCCTGAAGTCAGCTTTGCAACGCGGTTTTTAACCCTTTGACGGTTTTTGCCGTACATGTACGGCGACGGTTTTCTGTCCCGCAAGGTCTTAGCCGTACGGGTACGGTTCCGACCCTCCGTTTGAAATTTCGCGCCATAATGACGATGCGTGCTCACCGGGAGGTGCTGCCACCTCTCAGCACTTACAAGATGCGTTTGAAATCGGCGCTACCTTCTTGGGGAGATAAACAGAACTGATTGCTAGCTTCGGCGCGTCGCTCAGACTGCGGCAACGCCCCTTTGGCGGTTTCGGTTTCGCCGCGGGATCGCAACGAAGGCGCGCGAAACGTCAATTTTTTCTTTGTCGGCACTCTCTTGCAGGGTGGTGGAAGTTGATTTCTATCTTGATTGTCGCTGCTCTTAGCTTGTTTATCAGTGCCGTCGCGAGATGTTCTCGCTTTCAGTGGCAACGCGCTTTCGCGGTTTCGGTTCCGCCGCGTGATCGCAACGGAGGCGCGCGAAACGTCAATTTTTTTCTTTGTCGGCAGGCTCTCGCAGGGGCGGAGGAAGTTGATTTCTATCTTGATTGGCACTGCTCTTAGCTTGCTTATCACCACCGCTCACGAGGTATTCTCGCTCTCTGCGGCAACGCGCTTACGCGAGAGGGTGCCTCAGACCTCTGCCCAAGGCAGCCGCACGCAGAGGTGTCGTGTACGCCAACACAACTCCTCGCTCCAAGAGAACAGACACGCATTTTAGGTGTGCAGATTGCGATAAAGCGCTGTGCGTAGACCCGTGTTTCAAGGAGTACCATGCTCGGAAATACTACTGAACATTTTGCAGTTCTCAGTGATGCCGACACCAAAATACTGTTCCTAATTATTTTTTACTATTTATTCCCGACTTTATACATTTTGTACATTCAAGATCTGAAATAAAGTAATTTGACCACCTGGGAAAGTTTTTTTCAAAATAATTCGACCCACAAAGGGTTAAAATTAGCTCCACCGCAATATATCCGTGTTATGCGGTCCAGAATACGACCATTGCGAAGGTGGTTAGGTTACGTGCACAACTGCATTGTGCAGGCAATATTACGCTCGATTTTCTTTAAAAGAAAAAAAGTAGCTCATATGAATCAGGTAAATATCGTAATCAGACATTGTGAGCTATGGTTATTGCTTAAACATCTACCTAGTATGGCCCAAAAATAAGCGTTTTCAACAAGATGACGCATGTTCAACATATCCAATGACCCCTAAGCTCCGTTGGGACAGACGCTGCTACTAAAGTGGTCGCTATCAGGCTCACTATGGGGGTCAGATGCTTGTGTGCTGACTGGTGAAGTTCAAATCATTCAGCGAAAGCCAATTTTAGGATCGAATTCACCAAAAATCAAGTTAACTGGAGTCGAATTAATGGAAGTCTACTATATATCCTAAACAATTGCAAGTCTTCGATTCATGCTGTTGCCCGACTTTTCCTTGAAGGGGACTCATCATCACAATACTGGGTGTTTTAGCATTGACAGTCTTCAAATATTGAAAACGGAAGACTCTAGACAAAATACAAATTTTTGCCGGCTAAAATTACAGCAGTGGCTAATAATTGGGCAATAACTTCCAATAAATTCTGTAACTGATTTTCACTAGTGAGCTTCCTAATTAGTGAATTAGCACAAAGATTAAAATTGTGCAATTAAAGCCGACCAGGGCTCAAGGCATGCTAACTAACCATGAATCTTGATATATTAGCCCCAGCTTGAAGATACAGCCTACGCCTGTTACAATGGACCCGCTTACAACAGACTTTCGGATATAATGGACCGTACTTCAGCCTTAGTTTGTACTACCTATTTTATTAATGCAACGAAGTTCACTTTTAACATGCCCCGCTACAACGGACTACTGGCTACAGGGGATGAAATTAGCAGCAATTTTTTCCAAATCGGGCTTATAAGACGTACTTTTGCCGTGCCGACATGGGCTGACAAATGACTTGCGAGGGTAAGCTGACGATCACGGCTCAATATCGTGCGCGCAAGGAAAGAAGGGGGGAGGGTAGCGAAAGAGGGGGGGGGTCTACTCCGGCGGCTGCTGCTTACTGCGCAGGCGCCACGTCTTGAAAGTGATCTGCAAGAAAGTGCACGCCGCGCGGGTCTCATTTCTTCAAAGTGATTCATGATGTTGACAAAGTGCGTCCAGTGCCAGTAGCTTTGTATGCGCTGTGCTTTCGACGTTTAGTTCGCACTGAAGTGAGAGACAGCACAAAGGTCAATTCACTCACTGCTCCTGCCATGCTTAGCTTGCTTAATTTGCAATCGCAATCGATGCTTTGCCTTTCGGGCGAAACTCTGATTTTTTTTTTTTTTTATTGTGGAGGTTCGTCACTCACTCTTTACAATAAATTTGTTAGACATCACAACGAAAGTTTCCGAAGTGAAGCGTTTCAGATATTACGTATTTCGGATAAAACGGACGTTATTTTGTCGGATTATCAGGGTCCGTTGTAACGGGAGTCAACTATATCAATCCTGGTCTCAAATTTACAGCAACTACATTGGTTGTTCATGTATCATTATCACAAAAAGCCCTTGTCAAACCTTTGAGGGTTGCCGCCATATATGTACAGTGGTTACTGAATGTTTAAAAAAAACATGCCTTTTTGGACTGAAGTGCAGCGTAGCATTGGTCTGCAGGTACTGCAACCTCCCATGACTTCTAAACAATTTCTTATTGTGCTGTCACTCCTTGGTTTCCGTCAGAACTGATTTTTCGCTTCGCACTATGGAGGCTGCCACTGTGGTGGTTTAGGAGTAATCCAGCTTCATTTAGTTTACAGCTGCATGCTTACGTCCGCACTTGCATACTTTATTATTGGCACTCTTGTGCGCATTGTTTTGAGTTACAGCTGTTACGAAAACTGACTGCTATGTCGTTTCTCATCTTTCGCACGAGTGTGAGATGCTTGCCTGCATGGCTCTCCTGTAGATGTGCGATTACTTTGTTTACAGGCTGGCGCTTGCAAACTGGCAATACTTCTGTGCTTGTATGTCCTTTTGAAAGACATGCAAGAACTGATAGAATTGTGTATAGTGATAAAACAATTGATTACTGCAAATTTATCACTTGCTTTACTTTTCTAAAGGGTGCACGCAACTGAGTTTGCATGCGGGCACTCACAAGGCATGCCTCGCTGTCATATTCCCTACCCATGCACTTCATTTTCCATTCTTGTAGCCGTTTTTCATTGGTTCAGATGTGTCTTGTAGGCCAATGCATTGCCATCTTTGCTGGACGCAGCCCCTCTGAGCGACATATGATAAAGATGTAAAATGGAACATTACAAAATATGGACTCGAGTTGCTTTAGTTTTATTATTGGACAATATTCAACAATATGCCATGTGTTATAGTGCATTTCTAAAAAGATGTGACCCTTTAAGGAATAAAGGACACCTGTCACCAAATTTTAAAATTAAATTATGGGGTTTTACATGCCAAAACCACTTTCTGATTATGAGGCACGCCGTAGTGGGGGACTCCGGAAATTTCGACCACCTGGGGTTCTTTAACGTGCACCTAAATCTAAGTACACCGGTGTTTTCGCATTTCGCCCCCATCGAAATGCGGCCGCCGTGGCCGGGATTCGATCCCGCGACCTCGTACTCAGCAGCCTAACACCATAGCCACTGAGCAACCACGGCGGGTCTGTCACCAAATTTTGGATATTGCAAAGACGAGTGTGGTGTCTATCATGCAGTGACAATTGTGTTTGTAAATTATTACACCGATTTACGCCGTTAAACAGCTGAAAACTCAATTGAAAGCCTGCATGCTCTTCTTGGAGAAGCATCTCTCCCAGCAAGCATAGAGGCCGCTGGCATCAGTTCTGTTGCACATGTTGGTTTCCACAAAGTGCCAGCAATAATATGAACTCGGCAATTCTCATGAATCACAGAGGACACCACCAAAAATGCAGTGCACTGCAAGACAGGAAGTGACAAAAATGCAGGAGGCAAGGAGGTCGCAACTCAAATATCGCATGGTCCCTTGGCTATGATATGGGAGAAGGCAGGGGAGGAACGTTTGTGCTCGCTGATGAAGGAAACGAGACAACACCTCTCTGGCCAAGAGGGTAGCTAGCATCCTTACAGCATTACACCAAAAAATTTGATTTGCTTCTATTTCTGCTATTACTAAGCCGTTTAAAAAATTATTAGGATAGTAGGCTCCGGCAAAGGACTTCTATCAGTGCATAACCAAAATTTCAGACATGGCATGGTGAGGAGCTCGTTAAGGAGCCAATATGGAAAAAAAAAAAGGTTGCCTTTCAGTAAATATGGTCTCACAGTGAGTGAGCTTGAAAACGGCTCATATTCACTCAAACTCCTCAAATCCACAGCTCATAATTTGAATCATAAGAAATTGATTTGAACATTTCATGAGTTAAATTATCACTGGCTACGTGTAAAGTTGTGTGAAAAAATAAGAGTCCCTTCAGATTTTCGAATGCCACCTGGTCACCACGTGACAGTGGTTAACAGATGACAGATTGCTGAAAAGCCTGTAAAGTGAACCTATTCAACAAAAAATCTTTAACACCCAGTTATTATAAAAAATGATTTTTCTGGACAGTTTATATCCTGCACAAACAGTGCAACAAACTACTTATGCTAGGCATCCTGATAAAGCTGTTGCTGCCTGCCAGTTAGGGAAGCCTTTTACAACAAATTGAAATGTATGAAAAAAAAGTAAAAATAGTGTCATTAGCCATACTTTGGAAGCAAGATGAGCACACAATATTTACATTTCAATTACAGTGAAACTTTTACACATTTTTCATAAAGACAGCTGCATGACATTACTGAATAAAGGAAATCTGATTACATGTAAAGCATCGCTTACATGATGGTGGAGAAGTCGTCATCAACAAGAATCATGTCAGCTGCTTCCTTACAAACATCCGTGCCAATTTTGCCCATGGCAATACCAATGTCAGCTTTCTTCAAAGCAACTCCATCATTCACACCATCACCAGTCATTCCTACAATGTAGTTGTTCCGCTGCAAAGCCTAGAATAGCAGGATACCACAGTAAACATAAAGGTAAGAAAAGGCAGAGAAAGTGACAAGGCAAACTTTAGCTTTCAACCAGTTCAATAATGCTCAATAAACAGCTGCATATACCAAGCTAGCTACTAAAACATTTATTATTAGCAAGAAATGTCATTAAGAAATTGAGAAGCTATAAATTCTTGAAACACTACACCAAGAAACAATTTTCCTTAGTGCTGCGGCCAAAACTGGGGGTGGAAATTCATGACGGACGGGGCGCATGGACGAACCCATCTGTCTGTCTGTCAAGAGTCTCCGCTCCCCATAGTTTTGGCACTAAGGAAAATTTTGCTGTATTTTCGCATTAATTAAATTGACTGGCACATGTATTAAAGCTGCTGGCACTTGGCATAAACATGCTGGCGCGTGGACTAAATTCACTGGTGCGTGGCCTATTTGTGCTGGCGCTGGGATAAAACATGTTGGTGTGAGGATTAAATGTTTGCCACTTGGATCAACCCCTCCCGTACCAATCCCTATCTCAATGGAGCTGCCAGGTGTCTCGAAGAACCGTTCCCCAACATGTGCCCTACAGCAGATGGCAGCCTCTCTCCTCCAAGAGAGACTTTGGGACCACCTTCACATCTTCGTCGACGGATCCGTGATACCGGAGACTGGCTCATCCACAGCAGCCTGCGTTGCACCGGCCCTACGAAAGAGCAAGCTGTGCCGTCTCCCGGGGCACGCAAGTTCTACCGCAGCAGAGTTAGCAGGATTCTACCTTGCTGTGGACCTACTTGCAGAGGAGCTACCAGCGACCCCGGCAGCCATCTTCTGCGACTCCAAGACGACGATGTTCTGCCTGCAGAACCCTGAGAGGGCTAGCCTTGGGGTAGCGCTGCTCTCTTCAAGACTGACGGCCCTTCAGGACGCAGGATGCTCAGTATCTCTGCATTGGCTACCGGCACACGTGGGGATCTTAGGCAATGAAGAGGCGGACACTCTGGCAAAAAGTGCCCACCACTCAAGCGTCGCACTCAGCCCTGCTGTAACGGCCGCAGACTTCTGGAGACACAGGCTGCGCCAACACATCATCGCCTGCCACCCGGACAAACGGGTATCCCTAGGCCGGCCTCCACGGCCTCTTCCACAGCACGGCCTCCTACGAAGGGATGCCTCGTTGCTGCTCTGACTGCGAGTTGGCTGCTACTGGACGGCAGCCCGCCGGCACCGCCTTGGGAAAGCCACCTCGCCAGCCTGTGCCTCCTGTGGTGAACCAGAAACTCTCGAGCACCTCCTGCTGGCCTGCCCTGCTCACCTGCAGCAACGCGGTCGACTTCTGCAAGAGTTCCACCGCCTGGGGCTCCCATGTTCACGACAGGAAGATATCCTCTTCCCCTGTCGTAATCAGCTACCAGCCTTCCCAAGTGTCGTCGAGTACCTCGACTCGTCGGGGCTCTCGGCGAGACTATAGGACATTTCTACAAAGACGGATGGCCTAACGGCCATCCCACCACCTCGGGCTTCCTGATCGGCCACTACTTCGCTTCCATCTCTACGACCCTCTACCTTTCTCCCTCCTACCTTCTCTCTCTCTTTTAATCCCATCCCCTCCACCCTGCTGGTGCTCAGCCGTGCTCCCGCATGGGTTGCAGAAAATAGCGCTAGCCTTTTATCCTTCCCCACAAGAACCACTTCTCTCTCTCCCGTACCATGCTAGTTTGCCAAATTCAGCTAAAAAATGGGAAGTTATTTTGAAAGACCACAGCTGCCGATATGTTTTACCTCCTCAGAAAGAATGTTTTCCCTCCACAGATTCACTTGTGCTTGTGCTATCCCATGGATTGTGTGCTCCATCTACCAAAAGCAAGACTAAGGACTGAGACAAAACAAGGCTTGTCCATGGCATTGCTGGAAAAAGCAAACTACTACTGACAAGCTGAGCTTGTCCTTGGCCATTTTTAACAGAAACTCTTAGATGATCCCA